>NC_045697.1:77005498-78276660 GCF_009834535.1 Camelus ferus
ATTTTAAACTAAAACTGTTAATTAACTTGATTGTGGTAATCATTTCACAATGCATTCATATATTAAAACGTCACATTGTACATCTTAAAAAAAAATCACCGTGCAAGCTAAATGTGTATTTTTTTCCTCAGTCATAGCTCAGTAAAGCTGAAAAACCTAAAGCTTTCCAAGACATTGCTTAATTTTTCTTTTGTTATTAAGTATGAAATCAAGCAACTATAGAGTATAAGGTTGTTATGAATTGAGTTTATGTTATGACCTGAAAATTGCTATCTTGAACAAATCCCCGACATCAGCTTGCTATGTTTTTAAAATTCCTCTCTTTTCCAAAAACAGTAAAGAAAACCTAGATTGCAAATAAATAAGGTATTTTTAGAAGTGGGAGGGATGGGAAGAGCAGTTATTTTGGCATTTTAGGTGCCTTTTTACTCAAGCAGTAGAAATTCTAACTTTTCAAGGAAGTGTTAGATACTTAGATAAACGGGGACACAGGCAGATAAGGTGGAGGAGAGGGAGGATGGTCTGGAAGATGGCGTCATGCCCGCCTCCAGCATAAGGGGACTTTACTTCTTCTAAATGAGTGTCAGCTAAAAAACAAACAAACAAACAAAGAAAACCGGTTAAAACCCGACAGCCACGACTCCTCGGTAGGGAGAAGGACTTGACCGGACAGGACCCAGTGCTCACTGTAGTATAATTAACATTGTTAAACCCCCTCCATGGGTTTTTCTGTATACTCCATGAGTAAGGACATGCACAAAGGGGCCAAACATGACTAAGCATTCCAGGGGCAAGGGCCATCAGTCAATCAAAAGACCACCTCTAAGCAAGGATATAAGAGAAAGGGAAGACAAAGACCACCGCGATTCCCCCTTGGATCAGCCCGCCTCCCGTCCTCGGAGGTGTACTTAGAAATCCTTTAAAGTCTTTTGCTACACAGCGTACTTCGTCTCCCTTCTGTAATCTTATCTTTCAGGTAAAATAAGGACTGGGGTCTTTTCTTTCCTATTGGGTAACAGAAGGACTAACACTCCATATCTCAAGCTGCCTTTAGAATGTTTAAGTGGCCAGATGGTCTGTTCTGGAAGGCACGTGGATGTGAGTTGGTTGTGACCTAAAGGGACAACTTAATGGTGGTTAACAACTAATAATCTACACAAAGCATATTTTTACACACAGAAAGCGCAATAGCATTCAAGAACAGGAAAAGCCACTTCCAAGTTCTTAATGGTTATGTAATGATTATTAATCTGTTTTTTCCCCAAAATACTGGTTTAAAAGATTATGTCCTGCTAGTTAATAAGGAGCAACACTATAGTAAAGAGAGCTACAGAGGGTGTTTTCTTTTTAAGATTATAGCTGTATTTTGCAGCAATATAAGCCCATTTGCTAGTCCCCCTACTAAACTTAATTTTTTGAAAACATTTCCCCTCCTTGAAAACCCCTAGAACAGAGACTGTTCTTTCGAAGCTAGTCAAATGCATTATCGTTAATATAATCATGAATTCTCCTCGCTGAGTTTACAGAACATGTCAATATGCCATCTTACAGACAGCAGAAAACCAACCTAATGGGGAAACTGAGAAGTCACACAGTTAAATTATGTTTTTGCTTCAAGAATGTTTTTTGAAACTAGTTCATGGCTCCTTGAAATCGTGTTTTCATATGAAGACTAAAATTCATACTAAGCAATTCTTCAGCTACTCCAAAAATACAGTAGAATGTTGATAGATTTCTGGCTGCATTTTAAATCTATCTCTCCAGTGAATAAGAGTAGCAAAAACCAAAGTTTCTGTAAAGTCTTCAGGGCAAAACTTCAAGAACAGCCAAGTGCTTCAGAAATCATTATTATAATCAGAATACTCTTTTGTACTTAGAAGACTACAATACTTTTTTTCCCTCTACAGCACAAAAACTGAACCAGAGTTAAAGAGTGAGAAAATGAACAGACTTTGGAAGGAACCGTGAGAAGATTTCACTTAACTATAGATTCAAGAACAGTTTAAAATATTTTAAAATATCAATTGTTAATTCCTTATACTATGGTTGTATCACGCCCCTTTCAAGAGTTCCCTACCTTGCCAGTGAAGGTGAGAGGTCAGTACTTTCATTCACTTTCTTATGTGCAATTTGTATGCATTATGGGATGTAGAAATGTTTGTAATATTTGATTCATCAATTCCATTTATAGGTAACTAAGCAATACACACAAAGACATACACATAGATTATTCACTGTGAAGTTACTTATAAAAGCATTAAAAGTAGGCATAAAAAGGCATTAAAAAGAGAGAAATAGTTAAATTATGAAAAATCCATATGAATATCATGCAAAAATTTAACATGGTTTTATAATGAGTGTGTACTACCTTTATAAGAAACTATTTTGCAGGGGAGGGTATAGGTCAGTGGTAAAGTGCATGCTTAGCATGCACAAAGTCCTAGGTTCAATCCCTAGTACCACTATTAAAAAACAAAGCTAAAAAAATAAATCTAATTACCCCCCCCAAAAAAAAAAAAAAGAAACTATTTTTTCTACCTTTACAAGAAAAAGAATTTAAGTTTGCTGATACAGTTTGATGTCTTGACAACATTCATTTAAGCTATATATTATTAAGCTGCCTGATTCATACTCTACATAAAAGGCTTTGATATAACTTAAATACTTATTGTATCTCATATCTAGTTATATTATTTAAGTTCTATTATTGTTATTCTATTCATGGTGGATCATTGAAGAAACAAAGGATGAAGATCGTATGTTTAAGAAAATATAAATATTATAATGTTTTTAATCAACATAAGAACAGTTTGCACAGACATAGAGAACAAATTTATGGTTACCAGCGGTTAAAGGGGGTGAGAAGGGATAAATTGAAAATTCGAAAACTGCACCTCTTGGGAGTGATGGAAATGTTAGTTATCTTGATAATGGTAGCAGTGTCACTGCTGTATACATCCAACAAAATTCATCAAAGTGTGCATCTGAAATATGTGCAGTTTACTATACAGGAACCATACCACAATAAAGGTGTTAAAAAAAAAACTTTCATATATAAGAATAGTCTGAATACCCTGAAATATGTCACAAAGAAAACTAAACAACTTTAACTGAGGATAATTGTATTAATGAGGAAAAATATTATATGAAATAAAAGGTATTCAATTTTTCTCCAAAAAATAAAAGGAGCATCTCTGTGTATAGCTGAATTAGACGCATGCTACCAAGAAGTTCAGCCTTCAGATCAGACTAAGTAGCACCCAAATATTGGTTTTTGTTTGGCAAAGTGCTTTAAAAAGTAATTTGAACACTTTTAGGTAGGTCTTACACTCCCTCCTGATGACAGGAGTCTCCAGTCTAGTAAACGTCACACACACATTTGTATTTGCTTTCTGTCTTTAGACTTGAGCCCTCCCTGGAGTATCTATCCCCAGTTACACTATATTTTGCCCTCCTTCTTCTCCTCCATCTCCTCCTTCCTACAAAGTCAGGAACTCTACTTCTACAAGTTGGGAGCCACTTTCCTAATTAACCTTGGACCATTTCAGCTAAAGTTCTGAAAACTTCCAAACTACTTCTCCATATTTTGCCCTGGTGGAAAACATTTATCAACTCAAAGAACAATTTTCTCTTAGACATATTATTTTACCTAAACAGAAAAAACAGTACCATGACCATAATTGTTTAAAACATGATACATTATATTCACCATTTTGAAGATTCACAATGCACAAATCCTACAGTAAATAAATCTGCTTGTATTGGTTTAACCCAGCGCACCTCTAACTTGTCTTGAAACTTTCTTCCTCAGAACATTTGTTAACATGAAAAAGAAATGGTGTTCTAAGGAACACAACTGGACGCATTGCAATAAATAAAAGACAACTGAGTGGATAGATCACTGGTAGAAAGACAATTCCAAAGGTGCTCGTAAATAAATTAATGGGAACCAAAAGGGAAAGACTTCTGGAAAGCCACTTGATTCTGTCCTGAGCTCTTGTAAGTTCAGGCATTTCATCACAAAATCAGAAGAAAACAATGTTGGTCACTTCATCAAATTTCCAAATAATATGAAGCCAAGAGGAGTTGGAAATGTATGGAAAAAATCATGATCCCAACAAATCGTGACAAGGCTGGAGTTGGGTTCTATTAAAATAGATGAAAATTTAGTGAAAATAAGTATAAAGTCTTCATTTGCCTCCCCTCTCCCCCCCAAAAAAAACAAAACTGTACAATCCAGAGTGAGGAAACAAGACTTTACAGCTGCATATATGAAAAATACTTAGGGGTTTTCATCAGTGTCAGTCAATAGACTTATGGAGCCAGCAAGAAAATTACTGTAATTTTAGGCTGCATTAGTTAGAAGTAGAGAAGAACTAGAGAAGTTCTCTTCACTGTCCCTCTCATATATGCCCCCCATGCCCCATCTGGGGCTTTATTCAAATCAATGTGCAACATGTTAAGAAAGAAGTAGACAAATTGTAATGCCTGAATGAGCCAAGGGCATTTATTCCAAAAATAAAAACCTTAGTAAGAAATATAATAGGTGATTTCTAGTATTTGAAGAGTTGTCATGTGACAGAGGTATTTGATTTATTTTATGACACAGGGCAGGGATGGTGTACAGAATCAAATGGTAGATGCCCAGAAGAAGATGAATTTCAACCTAACAAAAAGAAGCTTTTTAACAGACCAGTTCAAAGATTGAGTGGTCTATTCAAGAGATCATCATAAGTTAATGACCACAGAGCCAGAATGTCACTGAGGGAATTCAAGTACCATGAGCAATGTAAGTCTGGATAACCTTTAAAGACCTTCCCAACATTGAGATTCTAAAATCCTATCAGAGACAGGATTACTACTTGGAGACATTACCACGAACAACGCAACACACTCTATATGGAATCGGGGATATCAGTGCCAGCAGGTACTGGAAGCTAACTTGAGGGATCCGATTGTCATTTTTCAGAATTTTGTGAAGCCCAGTGTTAAACACAGTCATTGTTTAAATTTCAATTATATAACAGTACAATGAAATAAATTATATTAAAAACAAAGCTGGTAAACACTCAAATTTATCACTTCCTAATGTCACTTTGTTAAGCTGCAATTGACACTTGTAGGATATTCACACCTTGAAAATCTGCAAATGCTACAAATCAGGGCTATCAGGGCATTTGCTTTTTGAGAGCAGTTGTTCATATTTATCATCGGCATATCACATCAGTAATAATATTTCATCAACATGTATGTATTAAGCTCCCATATATACAGACTGTGTGGAATAGAAGTATAAAATCAAAGCAATCTTCCTCGAGAAACAGGAAAATCAGAAATAGGAAGCAATATTTGGACTTTTAAAAGTGATTTGCCTACTTATTGAATATATTATGGTACATTTATATAATAGAATACAGTCTTTAAAAAGAATGATGTAAATCCATTTGTATTGGAAAGATACACAAGAAACTACTCGCAGTAGACTCCTCTGGGAAGAGATATCATGTACCACTTTTTCTTAAGGTTTTTTAAAATTTATTGTATTTTTACGGTTTGGGAGAGGAGAGGTAATTAGGTTTGTTTGTTTGGTTTTTTTTGCATATAATTGACACATTTATTATCAAGAAATTTTAGTAGGTTTTTAAAAAGACTGTTTTGATTTTACAAGACTGAAAGATGACAATCCAAGATGGCTTTGTAGTCTTCATGAGTTGGTGAGGTGAATTTCATGATGGGTAACTGTACAGCTGCTTCTATTTATTGGCAGTACCCAGGACCTCATGCATGCCAAGCACACGCTTTACCACTGAGCTGTCCCTCCTCCTCCTGGTATACCACTTTTAATACAAATGTTGGCTTTTTTGTCATATGCCTGTATTATTTTAATAACGATAACGACAAAGCTGTAACCAAACACAAAGAAAAGAGGTCAACCTTGGGCTGACCTTGACCACAAGGTCAAAAAGAGAAGCAGCCACAAGGAGAGAGAGGAGAGGAGAGTGGCCTTGACAAAAGTTGTAGAAGCAGAGATAAAGTTCTTCAGCTCAGAGGGCACTGCACTGGACGCCTCCTGCTAAGGGGATGACGATTCGTCCTGACTGTTCCGATCACCTTCCACCTCCTGTTCTTCCAGAGGGCCAGCTGCAGAGTTGATATTCCTGCCTTCCTCACTCACTGGGTATCCTGAAAAGAGGTTCGCATCTCGCAGTGATCTTGACCCCTGGGGGACATTTGACAGTGCTAAGCCATCTTTTTGCTGTGGAAACTGAATGCAACAGGTATCCAGTGAAAGGAGGCCAGGTATGTTGCTAAACATATTACAATGCATAGAAGTGCCCCCACAACAAAGAATTATCCAGCCCAAGGTGTCAACAGTGACAAAGCTGAGACTCCATGCACCACTGTTATTTAAAGCTACCTAAGTGGAGCTCTGTTCTTTAAAACCCAAGACAGTCTAGCCAAGACCCAGAGATTCTGTCTTCATTAGAAAACATGACCATAGAATCTGAACGGACATTTAAGAAAGCCTGCTGGTCTCCTTAAAAATAAATGCCATGGATCAATATCACTAATTATCAGAGAAATGCAAATCAAAACTACAATGAGGTATCACCTCACACCAGTCAGAATGGCCGTCATTCAAAAATCCACAAATGACAAATGCTGGAGAGGCTGTGGAGAAAGGGGAACCCTCCTACACTGCTGGTGGGAATGCAGTTTGGTGCAGCCACTATGGAAAACAGTGTGGAGATTCCTCAAAAGACTAGGAATCGACTTACCATATGACCCAGGAATCCCACTCCTGGGCTTGTATCCAGAAGGAAATCTACTTCAGGATGACACCTGCACCCAATGTTCATAGCAGCACTATTTACAATAGCCAAAACATGGAAACAGCCTAAACGTCCATCAACAGGTGACTGGATAAAGAAGAAGTGGTATATTTATACAATGGAATACTACTCAGCCATAAAAACCGACAACATAATGCCATTTGCAGCAACATGGATGCTCCTGGAGAATGTCATTCTAAGTGAAGTAAGCCAGAAAGAGAAAGAAAAATACCATATGAGATCGCTCATATGTGGAATCTAAAAAACAAAAACAAAAACAAACAAACAAACAAAAACAAAGCGTAAATAAAGGACAGAAATAGACTCACAGACAGAGAATACAGACTTGTGGTTACCAGGATGGTGGAGGGTGGGAAGGGATAGACTGGGATTTCAAAATTGTAGAATAGACTACACTGTATAGCACAGGGAAATATACACAAAATGTTATGATAACTCACAGAGAAAAAAATGTGACAATGAGTGTGTATATGTCCATGAATAACTGAAAAATTGTGCTGAACACTGGAATTTGACACAACATTGTAAAATGATTATAAATCAATAAAAAAATGTTAAATAAATAAATAAATAAATAAATAAATAAATACCATGGAAAGTAGCCTGGAGAGGGGTTAAAAATGTTACACCTGACCTAACAACTGACAGAGATCATTTATTTTTGGAAAAACCATGTAAGTGGTATGTCACAAACATTTCCACAAAGTATCACAATACTCATTAGAGAACTCGATTTTCTAGAAAAAAGTTTTTTAAAAATTCAAATATCAACTTCTGTAATAACATGTTGCTATTTTTGAAATCATGAAAAGTAAATGAACTGGAATTGAGTTCAAATACCAATTATCATTGTAGTTTTAAACCCATTAAAAGTGGATACAGTTGGCTACAGGCTATATACTTTTGTAGTTTTTACTTCTCTTGCAGTCCAGTCTGCATATCTGACACCATTATTACTTCATAAGAACTTAGCAGCCTACTTATTTCTTTAAATACTAAGGCATATGGCGCTGGGTCTTATCCATAATAAATCACAATAAATATTTTATTAATTGAATAAAAGGGTTGTAAACAGATTACTACACACATGACCACTTCACCTTTGCCAGAGTTGGCTGGAGTTAAGTAATACCAGAGATCAGTTACTACCCACAATATAGAAATTTTAGATACTAATATCCCAAATATTTAATATTTATAATTAACTCTCTCCTCATATGGCAATATGAGACTACCAGAACAAAAGGTACTTCCGAAGAAGGTAAATATTTCCCTGCAAAAATACTCACCAATGACCGTGTAGTTTCAATGTATCCCCACCTACCCTCGGCCCTATTCTAACATACTTTCTTCCTAGAATGTATGGGCAGGGCCATTATCTAGCTTCAGCCATTCTTCTGCCAAAATCCCAGTGGGCTCAGACAACTGAAACAGGTAGGATCAGAGAAGAGTATCCATATACCTGGGCAGCTGAGGGCTGAGCTGTTTGGGATGCTAGTAAAGCGAACATTGTGGGTAGGTAGCGGGAGAAGGAGATCAAACAAGACAGGGACCAATGGGAGAGGTAACTGGCCAAGAATAGGCGAATAAATCTTAGAGTATGGACCAAAAGCAAGTCGTCTGAAGTGGTAACACATGAATGAATATGATGGGAACTGGGTGAAAGTGTCCAATTAAAAGCCAGACTAGTAGATAAGATAAATGAAGCCAAAGCCAAGATGGACAAAAGAGCAGCACAGAATCCCAGAGGCAGCCACATGCTCAAACTAGGCAAATGTGGCCTATGTAAATAATGTAAGGGCCTGGCACAGCACCCCAAAACACAGGGGCAAGGTCAGCATTTTTTCTTTTATGTTAGGAACTACTCACTGATACCCAGACACAGGAAACTGAGTCTTCTAAGAGTGGTCTCTACCTTAGACAAATTTTCAGTGCTACCATCTTAAAGGCCACTTATGTAAATCACGTCAGTAATACAGGCACAGCTATCAGCACTACCCTCAAGGGTCTAGTATATAAAGTATATAAAGCCAACTGAAAGGAACTGTCCTTTAAATAATTTTAGCAACAATAAGAAAATTGAGTACCACATAACCCACAAGATAAGAACCTGGATAAAGACAGAAAATAAACAACCATTACTATACTGAAGAGTAAAAAATAAAATTAAAAAAAAAATTGGTAGCATATGACACAGTTAAACTAAAGTGGGGACTTAAAAATTTTGCAAATGAGAAAAATGATGTATCATACACATATCTAGGGGATAAATGTTACTGATTACAAAATTCCTCTATCTGGGATTTCTTTTTGAGGATTGAGGCTGAAAGCAAAGGTCTTCTGCTCAAACAGATGACAGCTTAAAAGAATAAAATACATTCTGAGTCTAATGTGTCAGGGGCTCATACACAGAAAATAGAAGGTATACTTCAGATCTCTCAATTCAAGGATACTTTTTGCCATAAAAATAACTTTCTTTTTAATATTCCAAAAATGGTAACATAAATTTTGCCACCAACACATAGCAGGCCTCATACAGAACTTGATTACAGAACCAAAGCAATATTCATGAAAGTATCCTCAGAAGTAGCTGAAATTCAGTGTTTAACTATGTACAGAAAGAAACTATATACAAGAACATAAAGCCCTGGTTTCTTTACAGATGTGATTTCTTAACGTTGGAGTTCTTCGTTTATGAAAAACTTCCAGATGCATAACATGTATAGTAGGACTAAGCCACGCCGTCAAGCTCGCTGCTTAAACTCCTGGGCAGTCGTCAGTCTGTAGGGTTCTGACAGTAAATTTAGGGGATACAGTTGGTTCGGTTAAACCTCTTTTTTGCAGCTTACAATAGCTTTGGCTGGCATATATGATCTTTCCAGCCTTTAGTATATGTACAATCTAGCTTTGCTGCTTTACTAATAATTGTCTTCCCTCAAAAGGCAAAGTAACTAAAGTAATTTTAAAAAGAAAAATCATTTTATTCTTCCAGACTTCCTGGAAATCCATAGTTTAAGACTGTGTATTAAGGAGGAAATTAATTGCTTGTCAAAACTCAGTAACTTGTACAGTTGTCATTCTATTATCTGCCCAATAAGACAGTCAAGGCAGGTGCTGCACTTGGCCAAACTACCGTCTACAACTATACAGTAAACAGCATCGCTGTTGACAGTGGACGTTCATTCCAGTGGGAGGAAGAGTATTGTCTTTCAAACTTCCTTTTGCAGTACTTCTTACAGTATGGCTGTACCCAGATTTACACTTTCACTCTGAAAGGTACTACATATATCCCTTCAGTATTAGCTAAAGTGTTGTTAGTTCCTGAAAATTTTTCCTACTATTATTTAAACACACGTGCACAATTCATAAATTCACATTGTACTGTCAATTTAAATTTCAATAGATAAACATCATCAGTTTAACAGAAATAAGAATCAGATCAGTAAGAAAGTCTCAAAGATCTTAGAAGTATCTTTAACAACAACTTTCTCATATTATAAATTTTCTATATGAAAAGCATAATTTGGGGATAGTTATTTTTTGTATACTACTTCACAAACCAAGTATTAACTATTAGTTTAAAAATCTATTGCTTTAAATAAATATATAAAAAGGCAATGGACTGCTGTAACTTGGTGAGAAAGCCCCACATTAGTATCTAAAATTAAAGACTAAGTAAAAATACAAAGAAATTTGAAAAAAAAAACACAAAAACTATCATAAAAAACAAGAGCAATATTGTGACTTGAAAGCTTTAAAAATAAGTTAACTTTAAGAAAAAGGATGAAGTGAGATACTGATTTCCTGATGCACAGTACCATGCTCAGTTACACAGTGCACTTTTCCAGCTTTCCAGCACTACTTCTATTATATCTCCTTTGCTGGACTATTACAACTCATTAAAGAACAATACTATATCAGCAGTCATTTCTGGATTCCATTCATTTTAATAAATAATTTTGCTTCCATCATTCCTTGTAATGTTTCTAGTTACAGAATTTTGGAGATGAGTTCTGTATTGGCAAGCATACAGTATCTCTAAAGACAGAGGAAATGGAATCACACTGGGGACTGAACTTTCAGTAATTTTATAACAGTTTCCTGTGGAGTCCTGAAGTTCTTCGGAGATACCTCAGGGGCCATCATGGGGGAGTGGGGTGAGCAGCAGAAAGAAAGAAAGAACATGTAGGGCTTTGGCCTCTGCCCCTCTGACCTCCGAGGTCAATCATTGTGTGTGTAGCTAACTTTGTAACCAGTTTCATATAATGGCTTTTCTCATAAGATTTCATTTTTTTCTAAAGGTTGAGCCTCTTTGAGAAACGTTGGAAAACCCTTGAACACTTGACCGCTAAGATTTGTATTAGCTTTAATACGTTTTGGCTGACAAAGCCCTCAGAGAAAATGTTTTAAAAGGCATGGGGATAAGGATATTAGTGTATGTAAAGAGATAAACCACAATAAAAATTCTCAACCAAGTCAAGTTGACAGATCTTCATTATGATCATTATTAGCTTTTATAGCTAACTTTCTATAGAGAACTCTACCACAAGCCCTAGAGATACACAGATACAAACCAGAACCCCGGACGTGGAGCTCACAAATGAGATTGGTAGAAATGGACTCCCAACCCACTCCCTCAGGAAATGGAATGCCATTACTCTGTGAGACCTCTTAGCAGCTAGTATCAGGATCTGCCCACGAGGGCCACCTGATCCTTAACATACTTAACTCACTTGACCCTCAACCAGATTGATAACCATTCTCAGATAGGCAGCTATTAGCTTGTGTTCATTCAAATTTCATCGGCTCTGACCTTGAGCCCTAATTTTTTCAGTAAAAAATGATTTTTAATATTCCAGAATTTGCTGGCAAGGGCCTAAAATTTGCCAGCATTTCTAGCCTGACTTTAAAGTCAAAAGGTTGGTTTTCATGCATGGTTTATGGAAATGTTTTTATCTTATGATCATATCATGTACATCTTAAAAATGCCAGCTGGATTCTGGAACCCCTGAGACAAATCGGAGTTTCATAATTCCTAGAAAGATAATATAAACCACTTACCTTTAATAACTGCCCAAATTGAACTAAGATACAGGAATGTTGAGAAAGAACTGGGTCAATTTTCCAGGCATATTTAGTTCTAGCATTTTAAGGATCAAAAATAATACCACTTTTCTGACCCTGTAATAGAGACTCCTATGGAAGGAGATTCCTATAAGATTTTTCTCTCCCATTAGCTGCTACAAGAGCAAAAGAGGATGCTGGAGACAGAGCTATAATGGAGAATCCCTCTGACTCTTTAACAATTGTCCAGACTTATATTATAATAGAAACTCTAAAAGCTACCAAGCTTGCTAAATATGATGGTAAAGAGGTATTATTCCAAGAGATTACAGGATGTGAGTGGCTTTTCCTCCCCTTTTTCACTTTCCTTACATGTGAACTCTAAATAAAGAAATTTTACTTTTGTCAAAAACAAGTATACTTCTAGTTAGACATATTCTGACTCTTAATATTACCATAATATACAAGCTAGTGCTGGCTACAATTCATCAAATTTACTCAGCCACTTAGCCTAAATGTGAGAACCTTTTTAAAATATCTGCTGACAACATTTAAAATACAAGAATAAAAATTTTATGTACATAATCCAGAAGCCTGGATTTCTAAATTATGAATATCCAAGTGAACAGTTTTTGGCATTCCTGGCAATTCAGACTATCCAATTAGACTAAGGAACACAGTATGAGAAAAATTAAGAATGCATTCCAGCTATGAAATTATGTGGTGACTGAAGTTGAAATGGAGACTCCAGATGAAATTATGTCAAAAGCATGATAATGATGCCAAATGATTCTTGATTTTGAGAAATTTCAAAATATAAGCACAAAATCCCCCAACTGGTAAATTCAATTACTTTTAGTTAATTTCTTCTAGCTACTGGAATACCAGCCTCAAGTTCATATATGTGAATTTATCCACTAAATAACTGCACTTTTGACTAATAAAAATGTGAAATTTATTAAACTATTTTAAATATCTTAAAGCTGATAGTATATTCTAGTCTTCAAATATAGACGGAAGAAATTACTTGCTCCCTCATTTAAACTTTTCCATAGCAAACAGAAGTCAAGAGATAGAAGTTGTCTAGGAATTCAATTGAGAAGGAGCAGACAGAACAGAGGAAGTCCCACCATTCAGCTCAGTTCCTCCTCCTTGTGGTCACGAAGGGAAGATGCCTGCCATCTGGTGGCATTTCTTCGAGGAATCCTATCATTTAAACGACACAGAACAGTCATGTGAAGGAATATATGACGCCAATGAAAAGTGCTCAATTTTAATTTGTAAGTGAACTCCACTTACTTCTGCTTCCCACTCTCCTGCATCTCCTCCTTTTTAAAAGTTGATTGAAAAATATTTTTTAATTATAAGGTTGCTGAACACATCCCCAATGAAACAGTAACTGTGCATGTCTAAGAATTCAGTATGCGGGTGTGTCACAGTCATTTTTAACACAAATTCCAAAAAAACTGTTAAATATCACGGTGCATTAAACCACGGCATGGAACTTCACCCGTACTGGCAAACCAGGGAGGGTGGAGATGTTTCTATGCTTAGCGGTCACTTACTGGGCTATTGCCTGCAGCCCAGACTGACTCATATATTGTTTTCACATCCTCAGCTTCCAACCACCAAGTGGTATTTAGAAAGTGGAAGGATGGTATAAAAATGCTTTTTCATAATAGGTTTTGGATGATTTCCACTCAAGACAACATAGATTGATATTATTTGATGAGAACCTCATGAGGTTCCCCCTGCAGCACACAGCACCCCCCCCCGAACTGTAAGACAGTCCTAATTCTGGCATGTTTCCCTACCAGTTGTCAATTACCTAATCTTGTTGATGAGAGGATGCCCTTCTCCACTCCTAGACCTAATTTTGACATTCGAATACTCTTTTTTAATATGCTATGTAGTTGATTTTGCACAGTTACAAACCAATCAGAAGCACAATAGGTTATTAAGGCCCTGAGAGGCTACTTGCATCTATACATCCTTCAAATGAGCTAGAAAAAATTAATCCCTACGCAGAATTTATGCCCTTCTCTTCAATAATTCCCAGCTCAGGAAAAACAGAATTACTAAGGTAAGAAAGAGAAAAGAGTACTTCAAGGATTTGCTTCTTAGTAATTTTCAGACAAGAGATACAGAAGAGAAGCTAAGATACAAGAACACTGCTTCAAGAGGTAATTTGTCCCCAGTCCTTTGGGTGACAGGGCATTTTGCCAGTTGTCACTACTGAACCAACTAAAAGTGTTACACCCAAACTGCTGTACTCATTAGGACTGAAACCATTTAACATGAAGGCTTTGAGGCACTCAGATGCCACACTGTATTGTCTGGCTTTACAAGAGGAGGGGACTGCCTGCTATTCTCATTTAAATAACACTTATGGCATTTTATTTTGCTTTCTTTTTGCAACCCGTTTCTGACAATTCTTTACCTTACATAATTGAAAATCTATACATATGTCCTTACTTGGTGCACTCTTTCCATTCATTGGGTAGCTGGTTAGGAAAAATGTACAGTGTAATTGAAAAACCATGTTAGTAGGAAATATGAGTTTTATATGATAAAGTAAATTTATGTTAGCAAGGTAATTTAAAGGTCTTCTCATATAATTGGAAAGGGTACACAACCTTAAAGATACAGTTAAAATTTAATTCCACCATCAATGGAGAAGATGCCACAAAACCAGTTACCAGAGGCTGTGTCACTCATATTTATGAATCAGAGATACTTCTACTTGCCTACATTTGAACTTACTTTGTATATAATCACTATCAGAGACTTGGAGGGTGTGGAAGGACCTCAGAAATTATACAGTATGTCTTTCTATCTCTAATTAAGCTCTCTGAGCAGATGACTAGATGTGCTACTTTCATCATCATCTGTGAAGGCTGAGGACCAGGTCTGGTGGAAATGTTCAGTCCCACCATGCAGGAAGCTTCAACTCTTATTCAACCTGAATCTCCCTGTTTGCAGAAGTAATGTAGAAAAACAGGTCACCATCCTATCTACACAATCTTTTATATATTAGAACCACTTTTTATTTCAGTTGGGTATCAGTGTATGCAAACCAAGTATCAGTGTACCTTCATTTGGCCATAAATTCTTGGAAAACCAAAAGCCAGGTGAGGCTATGCAGATCAGCTTTTATCCATGGCTAGAGCTTTCATATGTTATCAGAAGCCAGATTTTCTCATGTTAATGATTTTCTCCTACTATGAATTTCTTTCCCCCTCGCCCTCTACCAAATAAAGAAAAAAAAAAAAATCCATAGTATTTACAGTATGGAAGAAGCTTTGGTCATGCACTCCAAAGCATACTATACTTTTTCTCGGTTGTACTTCTCATGCCTGTAAATTCATGTCATTTTAAAATGTCTGTCATCCTCATTGAAATGTAAGCACCAAGAGGGCAGATGCCAAGTCTGCCTTATTCATCAGCATTTTCCCCGTATCTAGATATTTAGCACACAATAGGCTCTTCATACCTGGAGAACAGACAAGTGCCCTTCAAAATCACTCTAACCCAACACTCCTATATTAGGGATATGAAAATAGAGTCTGTAAAAGTCATTCTTGGAAATGATTTCCCCAAGATTGTTAATGGCAAAGCCAGGATTAGAACTCTGGATTCTTTTTTTTTTTTTTTTTTTTGCACTGTTTTTACCAAAATTTTATTTGTTGTAAGAGAAAATCAATATACCTTATTCAAAAATAAGATTTAAGAATAGATTAAATACACTCTTTGGGACTCCCCCAAATTTCACTCATTTGTCAGACATAATATCTTCAGGATTTTTTGTTGAACTGATTCGTAGATCTATAGTCTATCACTCCAATGACACTAAAGCAAGCCCTTGATCAGGAAAAGTTCTTTATCTGAATGTAACAGGGTCTATCATTAAAGCAGTCTTATTAGTCGATCCTGATTGCTCCTCCAGAAATGCTGTCATGGAAGAAAGCCCACTATTGGTCATCATAACTGGAACTACAGATTCTTTATTGCCCATTCACATTCTCTGTCCCTTACGCCACAGAGGTTCTTATATTTCATACCCTGGGCAGGCAACACTACTCATGAGTAAGGTACAGAAAACTCTATGATCTTAAACATCTTTTGGTTGGCTGCCTGGTTCCCAGTGTTCCTTATCAGCTGGATCATAGAAACCTTCCCATAAATATGCCTACTTTGTATGTACTTTATGTAGGACTCCAAGAACAGAACCCAAAACGGAATTCTACAGCCACAGGAAAGAGCCAATTTATTCTCTCCTACAAAAGACAAGTTTTAGAGAGGCCAAGCCACAGATGCCAGCTGGATTTCCACAGTTCAGCTACTGCTAAATCAAATATTCTGCTAAATAGAACTCTAATTTGTATGGTTTTTTTTTTAATTTTATTTTGAGGTTTCTTTAAAGCAAATATTCAAAAAATAGAGCTTCTCCTGAGCACACAAAAAAAGTAAATGTGAATTTTGGGGAATGATGATGTGATCTAAAATTGTAGTGATGGTTGCCCAGCTCCATTTTTTTTCACTCTTTAAATCATAGATTTAAATATTATAAAATATACTTTAAGAAAGCTGTTAAAAATAAGTGTGAAAATGAGTCAGACAACTAAAGTACTTCTTTTCAAAAACATCTGGTATCAAAACTGTAAAGACACTCTTTATCCCTTTATACTCTTTTAGTGTAGGTTCTATCTACTTCGATTATGGTTTACCTACAAGGTCAAAAGTTCTTCCAACAATTTTGGTAAAAATAATTTAGTAGACTAATACAAATATCTGTAAAGAACCCATCTTCATTGATGTAGCACCAAGAGATACTGACTTACTTGATTATCTGCATGAATGATCTACAGATATAGTTGTTTAATTAAGCACAGCATTCTAGTCCAGAACCTACTATCAACTAGCCATGGAGCTTTGAGCAAGTTATGCATCTCCAAGTCTCAGTTTTCCCACCTATATCATGTGTCCCCATGGACCAGATTGGCGTTAAGTAACACATAAGATTTTAAAAAGAATAGTAACTGCTATTACCCAATAAATAGCTATTACTATGCCAGACGTTAGGTCAAGTATCAACCTATGATGAGGAAGGTAGCATTAGCCATGTTTTTGCAGATGAGGAAACTGGAACCCAGAGATGTTTAATAGTGTGACCAAGGTCACACAGTTATTTAGTATCAGACCCAGGATTTCAGTCCAGAACTGTCCAGCTCCAAAACCTATACTCTCTATTCCTCCTCAGACTTCGGGCTTTTGATTCTGACAGATGTGGAAATGAATCTGACCTTGTCTTTACTATGTTAAGTTAGTCACCTCCTCTGAGTCCAGCTTCTCCAGCTGTAACATGAGATTACCAATACTTAACTCTCAGGGTTGTTGTGAAGATTAAACGAGAGAATACTTCCCTTATAATGAAAAACCATTCAATAATAGCCTTCCTTATACCTCTCCCACAAAAGTTCTTTCTAGTGTTTAAAAAAAAACTTTCAATTCTATGATTTCCTTGTAGCCTACCTGGATAAACCTCACTGGGACTGAGTTCTATCAAAAGCAATTAAAGTGAACACAAACAACACAGCATTCGGCCTTTGCTATCAGTCCTTGGCTCTGTGATGGAGACTGTCAACAAGAGTGTCAACTTCAAGGGGTGGGCATCTGTCCACAGGAACTGGGCTGAGGTAACAAACTTGTCTCACTCTGCCCTACAAACAGATGTCTGGGTGACAACTCTTAGTCACTGCGAACCAGGGTGAAACCTAAACCAGGTGGGAAGTGCTATATCTCCTTTCTAATCCTCTTGGCCAGCCCATTCATTCCCTAAAACAATACCTCACCTGACCACAATTCAAAATAGCTGGTTTTCCCCAGGATACTATTTTCAACATGATGCCTTAATTTTGATATTGTCTAATTATTCCACAAGCAGAATAGAGTGTTTCTATGCTAGAGATCTGTCAGCAAGAAACCTGTTTGATTCTGTGTGTTGGAATGTGCACCTTCAAAAGTATACCTCGAGAGTAACCTGGTGAAAACTGGTGTAATGTGGAGCTCTAGTGGTGGCAAGAAAGTAAAGCAGCCATTAGACAGAGCCAACAAAAAAAACGAGGAAATCACCATTTATTTATTTATTTGTTATTATGGTGAAATCAACATTTATTATTAAATTAATATATTAAGAAGAAAATGGAAGATATTTTGGAAGATTTAACATGAAGTGAACTCTAAATGTAAAGACTTTCCTACAGATTACAAATTAGACCTCACCAACCAGCTTACATCAAACATCATAAAGCAGTTAAATCCCCCAAAAAACTAAGCTCGGTGCCATGGCTGTCACTTTTCTACTCTTTATCAAGTTCACTAAGAATCCTATTAATTAACCCTAGTTATTTTTCACACAGCTAGCAAGAGTATTGTATACAGAAAATGCTGGATTCTAAGTGGTATGATCAGTGAAGTCCCCTACCAACTGTCTTGGGAATTTAAATAATCCCTGCAGGCTGATGAGGTTGTTGTGAGTTAATTCCCACACTGGAAAAGTGCCTTCCTTAAATTTCTGACTTCTGAGGTCTTTCCCAACCTAAAACAACTAAGAATGAAACCTATAATTTCAAACATTAACTCTGTCTTCCTGTTACCTAATGTATATGTGTTCTCAACTGAAAGGGCTTCATTAAAAAAAAAAAAATACTGTTCCATTATGGTCATCAATGTAACAGAACATAAATATGATGTACAACCAGGAGCTGACATTTGAAATTTCTAAACATGGTGCCTAGTTTAGCTGTGTCAAAACAAATTATCATGAGGAAAAAAAAAAAAACTAAGAATGTAAAAATTAATAAACAAAGGAATTAGTCTTTCCATGCAGTATAAGTATCTAAATATCACGTTCTTGAACATGAAAAAAAAAAAAGTAAGACACTTACTTTTCTATACATGATAGTAAAAGAAACCAAAATGTTCATAAACACATTAACAACATTTATCTGAAACAACAATCTCAAGACTCATTGGAGTTTTTCATGACCTATTAGTTGAATCCACTAGACACTTTCCAATGGACATATTCCAAGGGCTTCTAAATTTGAGGCCCGTAGATGACCAACTACCAAGCCTCAGAGGTCTGTGAAGGAAGATATCATGGTTACCCAGGGGTTTTTATTCATTGATGTCTCTCTTACCCATGCTTCTACTAGTATGCTGTCATCATATAGTTCCCTAAAGCTACACAGAAAAATGGTATAAAAAAAAAAATATATATATATATATACATACATATATATATATATATAAGCCTTTTCTGAGAAGTCATCGAGAATGCAATAGTTTGTAATGAGAAGCTCAACATAAAGAACTAATTTCCTTTCAATCCACATCTTTAGCTACAGAATAGGAGAGAGAACCTTTCTGATAGAAAATAAAAGCACTTCAAGAAGTGAAGGTGGCTTACTAACACAATCATATGTCAAAAACAACAAATAGAAACCTGCACTAATGCAACCACTAAGCGATTCAGAAACTAACATGTTCTGCAGTCTTTTTCACCACACACATTAAAATTGAATAAAATTGAAGAATAATTTTCAATCTATGAATCTAAGAACGTTGTCTTTGGACAACACCTTGCCTGTATTTTCTTTGGTGATTATCTCTATCTTCTTTGCTTTCCCTTAACAGACCTTGGTATGCTTCTTAAAATAATATTTGGGGCTTTATTTGCCATTCTTTTACTCAGACATGTTGGTTTTATTAAAGTAAGTTGGGTCTGCATTCTTTCTTTACTATTATTACAGGCAGACTTGACAGACACAGGACCTTTGTTTTAAAATGCTCTGCTATGGAGGAACCCTTGTTAAGTAAGTTCCATTTTACCTGCCGGGCAGTTGCACTCTGAAGGTGCTTCTCTTGCAATTCTTATTTTAGCCATATGTTCATAGGATTTCTGTAGGAAAAGAAGAGATATTAACAATCATCAGTAGCATTAGAGAAATGGATTCTTTAGGGACTCTCTGGCCATATGCTTGATTTACTAGCCTACATAACTAATGTTTACATATGTACTTGGACTTTAGTCAAAAGGTAACAGTACCCAAGCCCTAAAAAAAGAAAATGACCATTGACATGATATCAAGACTGCTGGACATCTTTCTCCATTCTTCAACTACCACCACTCTCTGTCTCAGCTCAAGCATATGCAGTCAATGCGAAAAACCAGCATGAACATATTGCAGATCTAGGTAAGCTATAGGTTTTAAAACAACCAATATTTTATACATAAAGGTCAACTGCTTATCATGCAACTACTGCCAAATAGCTTCTCCATTCGAAGGGCAAGTTCCAGAAAACACCCTAACTGTAGTCTAAAGCACCCCTGGTTTTGATGAACATAACATAGATTCTTTTCAACTCTCAACTCCAATGGCTCTGCATTCACAAATACCCCTGCCACTGTATCCTTTACAAAAATTAAAGCTATTGGTTTTTTTCTTTTTAAACGTTGAATATGAAAACATTCAGTGTGCGAAATAATTCATCTGAAATCATTACAAAGTTATTTCACTTTTAAAAGTGATTACCATTTGTCTATTGATAACACCTATGGCTCTAACCTTCTTACACCCTATGAAGGATATAACAGATGTTATCTCTGCAAGGAATATTCTCCACAACACTGGAAAAAACTCACACATGATTCCAGAAGCTAAAAAGAGGTAAACCACCACCCTGACATTCTGGCCACCCTTCCCTTCCCCCTTTTAGGCCTCCATATGTGTTTATCATGCAAACATTAAGAAAAGTAAGGGAAGATGACAGAGACAGAAAGGGTGATACCAAAGGATGTGCATATACAAATACATGCTACAGTGAGCACAGATGGCCTAGCACATGTATGTACACACAGCCATACCAAGTATGCATACAGTAGGGTAGAGGCTGGTCATGTACACAGAATCACGCCTGTAAAAGATGTTATCCACCTGCAAAATACCCCAAGCTTTCACACCTGAGCCAGAAGTCGCTCCACTTTCTCTTGCACCACAGCTTTGAGCTGATCCAGGCAATCAGGCAGCAGACGGATGGAAGGGTCCCCCTTGGCGGATTCGAGAGCTGCGATCCTCGCCTGGAGGTGGCTGGTTTTCACCCCCAGGTACAGACAAGACATCACGGCCACCACTGACAGGAGGACTGCCAGGGCCGCGCAAGAGGGCACCGTCCCGGCACAACGCTGAGGGGATGCGCTCGGGTCCTCGGAGCTCGGCTCCCGCCCCCCTCCTTTCCCTGCGTGCTTCTTCACCAGCATCGTGGCGGGGTCGGCTGTCTGGGCTTTGCCTCCTACCCTCTACCACCTCCAATAATCTTAAAAGAAAGAAAAAAGACGATTCCTCCAAAGTTCAGTCCAAGTGGCTGCACAACTAGTTGGGAGAGTGGGAGCCGGGGCGCGGAGACTGACCGTCGCTTTCCTCAGCGCCGAGACCGGCAGACGTGGACCATCCTCCGCTTTCTTTTCCCCTTCCCAGCTGCGAGTGAAAAAGCACCCTCAGTCCCAGACTGATGGCAGCAAGGTAAAAATCGGAATGAAACCCTCCCGGGTGTTCCTCCTTGCCCCTCAGAGGACGCACACCTCTTCAGAGGTCCCCAGAGCGGCCGCGCGGGGTCCAAGGGACAGCGGCCGAGGGGCTGTGAGGGGCCGCCGCTCGCCCTCTCCACAGAGCACCGGACCTGTTGCGCCTCTGTCAGCCTGCCTTATTTCTGCCTATTCGGTGTTTTTTCGCACACCGACCTGTGTTTCCCACCTGGCTGCAGTTCCCGGCAAAAATGCTGAGAGAGACCGCCAGAGCGCAGTGCAAAAGGGGTGGCCGAGGGGGAGAGGACAGAGGAAAACGAAACACCCAAGGAGAAAATGCGAGTCGCGAAACCGAAGCCGCGGCTGCCCGAAGTATCTCCGCAGCCTCGCGTGTGCGAGCCTTAAATACCCTTCGAGATGCTCGTGTGTGAGTGTGTGTGTGTGTGTGAGAGAGTGTGTGAGTGCGCGCGCGCTCGGAGCGCGGCGTCCCTCCCCCGACCCCCTCCCGGCGCCCGGCCTCCAGCCCGCGCTCCCGCCGCAGAGCGCCCCCCTTCCGAAGCCCAGGCAGAGGCCCGCCTCATTAGCATAATATATTCACCTTCGCCCAGCCCGCGGGCCGGGCCTGGGAGACCCCCCGAGGGGCGGGGAGCTTGGGTGGGAGCTGAGCCGGAGGTCTTTCATTAGCATAATATATGCGAATAGCTGGAGTGGCCACTGCGATTGGAAAGGAGCTTGGCGACCCCCCCCCCTCCACGGAGTAACTTCAGCGTCCCCTAAGGCCACTTCTCCCGCCTGGGCCAGGGGCCGAAGCGGGGTCTGCCGTGGGGAGGCGGCAACGCTGGCTAGTTCTGACTCGGCCCAGCGGCCCCTCTATATCCCGGTTAAATATGGAGAAATGGCCTCCAGGAGGGAAGAGAGAGAGCAGAAAGCTCTAGCGCTCCAGGTCTTCACTCTAGCGGCGGGGGCTCTTGCCATCTCGCTCTGGTGTAGCCCTTTCCCCTCCTCCCTCACCTTCCCACATGCCCAGATGCCAAATGTCTGGCTGACGCCTGAGGTACGTCTCCCCACTTCCCTTCTCTTCCCACGGCCGCGCTGCAGTCTCCGACTGGGGGAAGTTTGCTCTCCCCTCCCCCGGTTTCCTTCTGTCTGACGGGGCTGAGTCTCCTCCCCGCTCTGTGTTCCTAGTCTGTACTAGGGTGCTAATGCATTTTCCTGATTCCCTGTTTTGTGGGACTGAAGAAGGGAGTGTTAAGGTACACACATTTCTCGGGATTTCGGAAAGGACTGAAGAATGAGGTCAATTTTTCCTCTTACCTGACTCTCCTCATGTTTCTCCCTCAGGATCAAATTACAAGTTCCCTAATGGGATTTTTGAAAGTACGTAAAAAGTAACATTCTACATCTAATTGACTTTGAAGAAAAAAAAAAAATCTCACCTCTTAATCCAAAGAAGTCCTCCTTATCTCCTTCTCACAAGAAATATCATCTATTTTTCCTCTCCTTAATCAAGCTAACCTTAAGTTGTTGCTCATTAATATAAACAATCAACAAAATACTACACTAAACTGATCTTTCATAAACATAAACGGGTATTGCTAGGTATGAAGCAGAGTAAAGATGTTTCAACATCTCTTGATAGAGGACACAAGTTTGAAAAAATTAGGGGATGAAATAGACACAGATCGGAGGAAAATGGTGATTATTTTAATAAAATCAAAAGCCTAATCCCTTATATTTGCATTACACAGTTCACAAAGACAGATCCCAGATGGGCAACTTGGCATCATCTGAGAACTCATGCAAAATTCTAATTCTAGGCCCCATCCAACATCTACTGACTCAGAAACACAGCAATCTGTATTTTAACACATCCTCCTAAAGATTTTGAGGAACATTAAAATTTGAGATCACTAGGGTAACACTTCACAAAATATTTTCAAATGCATTTTTTCATTGGAACCTCATAACCCTGTGATGCAAGTAAGTAATTAGCATATATATATAAAGAAACAATTTTCAAGTCACATTCAATTGTAATTAAATGTATTTCCAATTATAGCACCAGAGTGGGTACAAATTTTGTAATATGTCAACACTTTCTGATTTTCCAATTACCTCTCTAAACATTTCTTAGTTTCCTTTGCAGGCTTTTCCTCGGCCTATCCTTTAAATGTTGGTGCTCCTCAGGACTCTATCTTATGACATCTTCTCTTCTAACTCCATACACTCTCTCCAGTAGTGCTGTCAATTACTGTCCTTACACTGATGAGTCATAAACCCATATTGCAAGCCTAAACCCCTCTCCTGAGCCATATAGCTGTTCCACTCGGATGTCCTATAAAAGTTCCAACTTGACCTGCATCTTATATCCAAACTCAGCTCTTCCTTCTTTATTTTCCATTTCAGTAAATGGAGTTGCCATGCAGCCAGCATTCACAAGCCAAAATGCCCAGTAATAACCTTCAACTTCTCCCATGCCCTCCTCTCTCCATCTACATAAATTCCTTCAATACTTTCTATTGTCCTGAGGGTAGAAATTGTTTCCTACAAGTCACCACTTGGGGTCTGTCATCTCACCTTCCTCCTTTCTCACCTTTTCCCTCACACTCTCCACACCAGTTCCTCTAATGAAAGTCTGGAAACAAAAAGTATGAAGAACTCTTCTTTGGGGTAAGGCACCACTTTCTTAAATTTCAGTATAAAGACCATTTTCTATGCTGATTGATGCTGAACAGTAGGTCACACATTTAATTTGTGGTTTTGTTAATTTTTAAAAAAATTTTGGGGGAAGTAATTAGGTTTACTTATTTATTTGTTTATTTTTAATGGAGGCACTGGGTGTTGAACTCAGGACCTTGTGCATGTTTAGCACACACTCTACCACTGAGCTATACCCTCCTCCAACACATTTAATTTGAATGATACCATTTTCTTATATCATCTTTGTGGAAATTGGCCATGAGAAGGTACATTAACAACTCTTGCCGGCTCTCAGGAATGCCAGCTCTTAGTAGATAGAATTGGAATTTTGTGGATTTGGGATCTTTATCCAGAGGATTAGTTTTTACTTTATTTCTTTGGTGGGCACAATACCCTAGAAATGTACTAGTCATTAGTGCTAGGCTCTCAAATCCCAGTAGAGTCTTTGCATTAAGCACAGAGAATGTGAGGATCAAGAAGGCTCTGGGCATTTGAACCCATGGTATTCTGTAGATTCATCAGAGCACAGTTGTTGTTTTGGTTCCTATGTGAAGAAGGATTCAAAAAAGTGAAAATAGCACTAAAAATGGTAGAGTCTAGCTAACTCGATTTTATCAATTGGATGAAATCAATGATATCAATAGCAGTAAAAGGCAAGCAGCTGGTTGTAGAAAGGTATGTGATTGCAGGACTAATGGACTCCCAAAGATGTCTACATTCTAGTCCTCAAAACTAGTAATGGGGAATGTTACTTTACTTGACAAGGTGGATTTGCAGATGTGATTAAGGATCTTGAGATGAGGAGGGCCCAATGTAACCACAAGGGTCCTTATAAGAGGGAAGCAGGATTTTAGAGTAAGAGGAGATGATGACAGAAGCAGAGGTCAGAGTGATGAGAATACTAGTTTTAAAGATGGAAGCCAAAGAATATGGGCAGTCTCTCGAAGCTTAAAAAGTCAAGGAACAAATGCTCTCCTAGAGCCACTGGAAGGAATGCAGCTTTGCCCATTCTTTGATTTTAGGTCTTCTAACCATCAGAACTATAACTAATAAGTTTGTGTTGTTTTACTCACTCAGTTTGTGGTAATCCGTTACAACAGCATTGAAAATGAATGGAATCAGAGTCACAAGTCTTCATCTGCTACAGCATCACGAGTGGTATTGTAACCCCCATAATGCCCTGAAACTCAAGCAGACCCTGTAATAACAATCCCTGTTTCTCAAATGTTTACGCATTCCTATTTTACTGACATGCCCACTGGGAAAGAATTGGGGAGATATGCCTTCTCCCATGTCATGTAAAATTAGTATACCTTCTATTGAGGTATATAGAACTGAATAAAACATGTTCTCTTTCCTTGATGCCTCCCATTGGTGCAACTGAAAAACATTAAACTAAGTCAAGCTGTCCAGTCACTCTCATCTCCTCCTACTAGTACTAGCCTAGCCAGGATCTTGACCCAGGACTCAGCGTTACGGCTAGAACTCCTGTCCCCAGTCTCCAGGTTCTCCCCCCCACCCCCCCCAAAAAGAAATCAACAGAGACTTCTGACAGAGATACATGGCAGAAAGTTAAAGTGAGAAAGAACATGACTGGGAGAAAAACAGGATAAAGAGAAAAAATGAAGAAGATAGAAGAAAGAACTTTTCAAGTAGCTTAAAGTGTTATTTTTTTAAAGGCATAATCCACACCTATAAGCCTCTAAGAGTCTTATCAACAGAGGATATAGAGGTAAACTAACACACACTTGAAATTTTGATGTCTTATGTGCATTTAGAAAGATCCTCTGACCAAAATAAGTAGCTGGGATAATCATGTTATACTGCTGTTAGATATTAATTACGTGACAGAAAAATATTTGTTTGGTTAGAAAATATCTTTTAGCACCATTAATTTTTGAGGTTAGTTTCATAAAACCACAATTTTAACCAAAGTTCACCCTCAGAGTTATCAAACAGAAGCAAATGTATGAGGGGAATTTGTGGCCATTTGTGTACACTCACAACCACCAACTATGTCCTCTCGGTACCTTAATGAAGAAAATGGTAGAATAAATTGTGTGCCATATTGAGCATTTGAGCATGCTATTTCATAAACTTCAGGTGAGAATGTGCTCCCAGGGAAACATCTTTTAAGAAGACAAAGTTTCCCAAATAGAATGGAGTAAGCAGTAAAGTGAACTTAAAAGATGCAGCTGTCCCAGAGCCAGGCAAATTTCAATAAATCACAAACAAATTAGAAATACCTTCAGAAGGAGAAGAGCAGAAAAGAAGAATTTGGCTCTTAGTGACAGGCTGAAAAATTCCCTTTCAGGCAGATCAAGAAATGATCTCATTTACACAAGCCTGGTTAAGCAAGGGGCTTATAACTGTATGAACCCAATAATCTGGATAATACACGTCTTCCAAAATCCCATTCCTCTCTGCAGAGTCAGTTTTATGTTTGTTTGTTTGTTTGTTGTGTTGTTTTGTTTGAAGGGAGGGAGGAGGTGAATTTTTTCTTAAACCTTAGATTATTAATTGGGTTATAACCTCATTTAAGAGATTTTTCCCCAAATTTGCCAATTATATTGCTAAGTCTAAGAAGCAACATTTCATTGAACTCTCCAAATCAACTTTTTTTTATAGTGCTAAGTAGACAGAACATGTTTGTAACATTGATTCAGATCATGGTTACAAGTACTCCAAGACCAGACTGTCTGGGTTCATAATCCAGCTCTGCTATTTTATAGCTGTGTGGCTTTGGTAAATTATTTAACTTTTCTGTGCCTCAGTTTTCTCATCTATAAAACAAAGATAATAATTCTTACCCAGAAAGTCTTTTGCAGTCAATAAATGGGATGAGATATGTAAAGCTTTACAATGCCTGGTAGATGTTAGAGGCAATATAAATTTTATATTTTAATGGTGCTATTATTATGATTACTTTAAAATCTTCTGATCCATAGACATAGAAGGGCAAGAAAATGTACATTCTTATACCATGGGACACCTGTACATCCTAGTTATGACTTTAGTCCTAATCTGGTTTGTAAGAACAGAACAGCATGAGGGCAACCTTTCAGCTATTGAATGATTTGAAGAATCATCCTTACCCCAGGCACCCACTGATGTGTTTTATGTCATTTTAAAATAGTTTTGCCTGTTCTGAAACTCCATATAAATAGAAGAATAGGGTATGTATTCTTATGTATCTGGCTTCCTTTGTTCAACGTAATGTTTTTGAGATTTATCCATAGTGTTTACATAATGCTATTTTGTTTTTTTATTGTAGAGTAATACTCCATTGTATACAATTTGTTCATGTATTGACATGTTTGTGGACATTTGAATTGTTTCCAGTTTTTTACTATATAAATGAAGCTTATGTGAATCTTCATATGCAAGTTTTTTATTTTTTATATTGTAAAAACCGTAAGTAATAACTGTTTTCACTTAGAGATGGCTAGGATAATTTCCATGAGAAAGAACAAAAGGAGGTATCTATCAGATACCAAAATATATTATGAAGATATAGCAATCAACACAATTTGGTATTGCTCTAGGGACAGAAATTAAACCAAAGAAACAGAATAAAAAGACCAGAAACAAACCCACCCATAGGCATTAATATGGGAAAGAAATGACATTAAAGAGCAGTGAGTTGGGGGAAGGTATAGCTCAGTGGTAGAGTGTGTGCCTAGCATGCACGAGGTCCTGGGTTCAATCCCCAGTACCTCAATTAAAAAAAAATAAATAAACCTAATTACCTCCCCTCCCCACCAAAAAAAAAAAAAAGTAGTGAGGAAAAGATGAGCTTTTAAATCAGTTATGCTGGGACAATTATGTATTCACAAAGAAAAAAATAAAATTGAATCCTTTCTTCATAAAATTAAAAGGAGATGGCTTATAAACCTAAGTATAAAACATAGTAACATACAGCATTTAGAAGATAATATAGGAGAATATCTTCATGACCTTAGATTAAGGCAGGGTTTTTTAAATAAGACACATAAGGCTCTGGCCATAGAGGAAATGATTGATAAATTGGGATACATTAAATTAAGAATATTAGTTTCTTTAAAAAAAAAAAAAAGAAAACAAATCTTAAAATGAGTGAAAGGACAAGCCACTTAATGAGGAAAGATATTTGCAAACTATAGAACTGAAAAAAATCTTACAATCTATAATATATAAGAACTCCTAAATATATAGATATATTTCCTAAGAAAAATCCAGACAACTCAATAGAAAAGTGAGCAAAAGCTTGAATAAGCATTACTACAAGAAGAAAACTTAAAATAGCCAATAAACATTTTAAAATGGAGCTCAGCCTCAAATAATCAGAAAAATTCATATTGAAACCACCACATTATATAACTATTCACCTACCATGGCAAAATGAAAGAGACAGAAAATAACAAATCTAATAAATGTGGAACAACTGGAACTCTCACACTGCTGGTTGAAAAGTAAATTTACATAAGTACCTTGGAAAATTGGCACTATCTGTAAATCTGAGCATATGCAAACCCTCTGTAGAAGGGTTTTTTAAGAGAATGACAGTGAAAGTCTGAGGGCCTAAAAAGCTCTATTAGAAGAAGATGCCAAATGGCCTTATAGGGACTTCAGATGAGGACTTAAAAAAGGTAAGAAAAATGTCATTGGAAACTATAAGGAAACAGATTTTTACTACATAGGGGCAGGCATTGCAACACTATTGCCTGTAGTAATGTGGAAAGTAGAAAAGTGTATGTAATGAACTGTGTGTCGTAGACAAGAGGACTCCATTTAGAGCATTGAAGGTGCCAACAGGTTTCTTTTTATTGTATGTAGTAAAATGTAAAAGGAGATAGATAAGCTACAGAAAAGACTCTTAGAGAAAAAGAAGCCAGGAATTGTTGGGATTGAAATTTCCCATCTTCTTCAGATGACAATTGATGATAATATTCACAAATGGCTTTTGGACAAGATCAAATCCAGAGACTTTCAGAAAAAACAGAAAATCTGAGGATGTAACTGTAAAATCTGTCGTTAAGATCTCTGAAATATCTAAAGTGATACCTCAGAAAAAATTTTAATCAAACTACAGAGCATAGAAGAAGCTTAAGGATGCTGTCCCTCAGTAGTGTCAGCAGAAACCCAAAGAAGAATAAGGCTTATCTCAGCAAAGTGAAACCCAATAATATTTATAAGAGATCAACAGGCTTTTAGCGCAAATTGTACTGGCAAAAACATCAACTTGATCTGAAAGAAAAGATAGTACAAAAGGAGAAGAGACCTTTGGACTCTGAAACCTCTGCAGGCAGGAAGCAGGCTAAAAAAAACTGTACTAACACAGGATATCTTTCATGGCAAAGAAGAAATAATTTACAGCACAGAACCAAAGGGTCAGAAGGCAAAGCCCAGAGTCATGGAGAATCATTCCCAGGAAGGAATCAGCCTCAGCTCTAATTGAATGACTTTTAACATTTGCCCACCTGAATTTCAGAAGCTCTGTGGACCAGTGACTCCTGGTGTAGATGAAGTGGATCTTCCTGCCCCACTTAAGATTTCAGATGATGGTAGTGCCAGACAATCTTTTAAAAGAAATTTCATGAGAGATCTAGAACCAGAAGTACTCAAGTAATCTGTTCCCAAATTCCTAACCCACAAAAACTATGGGATAATAAATGTTCATTGTTTTAAGCCACTTGTAGACATAGATAATACACCGCATGTTGAATATGATGCTTAACTTCTTTTGCATTTCTTTAATTTTACCACATGCCTATATATTCATAAACAATATTATTTAGCTTTATATGTTTTAAACTTTATATAAATGTACTATTTTTATAAATGTTTTCCTTTTTTTCTCAACATTGTATTTGAGGGATTTGTTCCAGTTGTAACTCTGGTCAAACATTTTTACTAATCTACACATACCATGACTATACCACATGTATCTATCTATTCTGTTGATAGAACTTTGGGTGTCTCTGATTTTTTTTCTTATTTTTCTTATTTCAAGCAATGCAATTACAAGCATTTTTCTGTACATCTACTTTTACACAAGTGCAAGAATTTCTTTAGGCTATTATATTAGTTATCTTTTGCTGTGCAACAAATTATCATAAAACCTAGAAGCTTAAAAGAACACAATTTTATTATTTCACAGTCTCTGTGGAACAGAAATTTGGGAATGGCTTAGCTGGATGGCTTTTGCACGAAGTTGCAGTTAAGATGTCAACTGAGGCTATAATCATCTGAAGGCTTGACTGGAGCTGGAGAATCTTCTTCCAAGATGGCTCATTCACATGGCTATTGGTAAGAATTGCTTTTGTTTGACTTTTTTCAGGAGACCTCAGTTTCTCGCCACTTGGGTCTCTCTAAAAGGCTGCTTAAGCGTCCTTATGACATGGCAGCTGGCTTCCCCACAGAGCAAATGATCTAAGAGAGAGGGTCATGCGTTCTATGACCTAGTCTTGGAAGTTACACACTGTCATCTCCATCATATCTATTAATTGGAAGTGAGTCTCTAAGTCCAGCCCTTACTCAAGGAATGGAGATTTAAGCCCCATCTAGGGGTACCAAAGAATTTATTAACATATTTTAAAATCATCAAAGCTATATTCCTACTTCATACAGGATGTATACATCATCAGCTTTGCTAGATAATGCCAAATTACTCTCCAAAACTATTGTACCAATTTAAATACCCAGCATTAATACATATGGTTTCCCTCTCTCCATATCCTCACCAAAATGAGTACTGTAAAACTTTTTTTTATTTGCTTATCTTCACATATTCTAATTTATGTTAGTTGACATTTCAGCAAGACTAGCTAAATTTACTCAATTACAGCACTTAATGCATTACATTAAGCAAAGACCGGAAGATGATGATAGAGTGAGACATGTGGATATCTGGAGGGAAAGTGTTGCAGAAAGTGGGAATAGGCTCAGGCCCCCAAGAGGGTGTGTACACGGTGTGTTTGAGGAAAAGCAAGGAGGTCAACGCAGCAGGAATAGAGTAACAAGGGGAGAGAAGGATGGATGATGTTAGAGGGATGACGGGTTAGAGGGCAGATCATAAAGGACCTTCTAGATCTTCATAGAAAGTTCTGTTGCACAATAGAAATACATATTTGGGAGTCATCTGTTTATAAGTCATTGGTTCTCAACCTTGGCTACACACAAAAATCACCTAAACTGTCTGGAGCCTTGATTCTGTCATTTGAATTCCTTGGGTCTACTTCATGTTCCCTCAGGGCCTCTTCTCCACTTAATCTCTTTGTATGGTCTTTTCACATGGCCTCTCAAGCAGAGTAGCTGGGCTTCTTCTCAAGGAGCAGTGTCTTTTCCACCACATGTCAGTGGTTAAAGCAAGTCCCATAGCTAACACTATTTCAAGGAGGATGGGGGCACTACACGAAGGCATGAATTCTGGAAGCATGATTCACTGGGGGCCATCAGTATAGCAGACTACCACATGAAGAAAGTATAGACACTAGGGGTTTGAAGGGCAATGAAAAGATGCTAAGATGGATGGATTGTAGATCCCAGTAGAAGATTTACTGGAATTAGTCAATTTGAAACTATAAGATGAAAAATTAACAGGTAGCAACTAAGAATGGATACAAGGAAAGTAGTAAAGTTATTGATGATGGCAATGTCTGGGGCAGTGTTTCTCAATGCTCTCATCACAGTAGAAATAATGATGCTCAGGTCATCTCCCAGGAGATTTTGATATAATTATGCTGGAGGACTGTCACTGGTAGCACTGAAAAGCTCCCCAGCTAATTCTAATTGAGGACTTCAGATCTAGAATATGGCATTGGAGGCAAAAGAACTGAGGTAAGCTGTACAACAAGATCATTAGGTTAAATAAAAAACTGAGACATCAGGATACTGGAATAATTATCTGCATGGACATTGATGTCATTAAAAGATTCGAAAGGAGTAGTGATAGAAAGTGGTGAGCCCAAGGCTAAAATATTCAAGGAAAGAAGGTGAGTAGCTCCAGGTTTCCAGTTTGTGCAAGAGGGATGCTAACCCTGGCATAAATGGGGAAGTATGGCAAAATAAAAACAAAAACAACTTATTAGGGGAAAATTTATATTTTTAGAAAAAAAAGGTATAATATCACTTAGACAATTGGATAGCCACATGAAAAGAATAAAATTGAACCCTTCTTCACACTTTATTATAAAAATTAACCCAAAATAATGAAAGACCTAAATCTATGAAGTCCTTAGAAGAACCACGGGAGTAAATCTTCATGACTTCAGTTTGGACAATGATTTCTTAGATACAACATCAAATTGTACAAGAAACAAAAGAAAAAACTGGTAAATTGGGCTTCATCAAAATGTAAAGCTTTTGTGTTTCAAAGATCAAGAATGTGAAAAGACACAAAATGGTAGAAAGTATTTGCAAATCATGTATCTGGTGAGGGACTTTCATTTAGAAAATACAAAGAACTCTTACACCTCAATAATAAGAAGACAAAGAACCCAATTTTAAAATGGGCAAAGGATCTGAAGAGACATTTTTCCGAAGAAGATATTCAAGTTGCTGATAAGTAAGTGAAAAGATGCACAGTGTCTTAGCCATCAGAGAACATGACTCAGTACCCCCAACTTGATGTGTTTGACATGCTGTTCCAACATCACTAAATAATTATTATTAAAAGCAAAAGTGCTTGTTAGTGAAAAGCAATAATAATTTTTCCTTGAGTATGTTGACATTGCAAAGAATATCTGAGGTCTCACTTTTTGAGATGCCATTTACTATACTTAACAAGGGATATTTAGCTCATTGTTAACATGATGCACGTGTTTTTACTCTTGTCACTGACGTGTCTGGATCTAAGACACATGATTATGTAAATTCCTAGAAGTTAGTATTAGATGAAAATCTTTGCAAGTAGATACAGTGTGGCATTGGGAGTGGGGGGTAGTCTGGTAGTGGGCTCTGGGCAAAGATCCAGGTAGGCTATATATTTTAATCACCTCCTTTATTAAGTTTTCCAGGCCACCTATTATAAAGGCCTCTATTACACATCTTGCGCCTGAATAGGAACTTTGTCTGGGGAATCCAAGTCTTATAATAAGACTGATGTAAAGTACAATTTTATCAACATCAGTTGGCTACTCTCATGTTATCATAGCAACAAGTCCAACTCAGGCAACTTTACACAAACTCAGCTTCCCAGAGTTCCTAGAATGACTGATTGTTTCTTTTCAGTAACTTTTTTTTAACCTTACTAACACTTTTTTAATGACAACAGATGGTAAATTTATACAAATTACAGACTAGATATAATAAATATAAAACCTATCCAGAAAACAGAAAAATGTCACTTACAAAAGTAAATCTGATTCAAGTGGCTAAAGAACTCAAGCCCCACATTTTGATAATTATATGCAGCTTTCAAAGTAGTGCATCTGAACCCTCCCCTAGTCAGGGCACTATTCAAAACTATAGCATATTCAGTGACTCTAGTGATCAGCAACCTGCTGTGAGTCCTACAATTGAGCACCAGGTGGGGTCTTGTGGGCAGAGGTCTGTCCACAACTACCTCCCCCTCAATCACACAGACACACATATACACGTACACACATGACCTACCCCTTGGCCCCCAGAGCCCGGAGATGCACACCCAAAGGCATGATAGGCCCTTTGGAGGAGAAGCCCAAGGAAGAAGCCCATGGAGGCTTGGGAAATGGGCTTTGGATCATTTGATAGGGAATCCCACTGTTCAGTATCATGAGCATGGTTGGCAGGGTGTGGGGAGAGTACAGAACCAGCTGTGCACAGTGCATGCTCTTGGCCCAGTGGACCTTCGCTCTGAGGAGGATGCACACAGAGGCTCTCAAAAGGTGAGGCCCAGAGAATAAGAAGAGTATTGCCTCAGGCTAGTGTTCAGCACACTTTAGAGAGCTTTAACAGTTCCATTGACCACAGGTTCAAGAGTCATTTCACTTAGGATTAGCCTTATCAGAGTGAGTTACAAGGGAAGGAAGTTACAAGGGTTAAGAAGTGAAGTTACCAACCTGTCCCAGGGCAAAGGGCATGTCCCATGAGGTTTCCGACCTCAGATGTTTCTGAGCTTGTACTCTTGTCTCTCTAAAACCTAAAGCTCTTTCCCAAGAAAGGTCACATATCTAATGTTGGGTGCAGGGAAAGCAGGACATGGGCAGAGTCCCTGCCAAGGGGCAGTGGGTGAGTCTCCTAAATCTCCATCTTTTCTCCAGTCCTACCCTACTTATACATCTCTTCCTCCTCCTCTCTGTCACCTCCTATTCATGGCAAAGTCCCCCAGAATAAAAGATGTATCAGTTCACCAACGTGTGGGCTTACACTCTCTCTGTTCTCGCAAAGTAAGTCCTCACTATCTTAAGTCTCTGATGCTCTTAATAAGATGTTTTCTATGTTTTCCCCAGATATTTTAGTTTATTTTACAAGAAAGTAGGGCTGACTATAGCTGAAAGTGGAAATCCCAAAATGGCTTTGAGATATTTGTTTTTTGTCAAATTGTGTTTTTAGCGAATGGACCCCACGTAGAGCTTCAAGTTTCCCTTGATTAGCTTTGAGAACGCATGATTTAACAGACACTTGTTTAACCCTCACTCATTGAGTGTTCCTCTATTTAAACCATTATAGAAAACCACGGAGAGGATACCAGATTGAAAAAGATGCAAGTTGTGCCATTAAAAGAACGTATCACCTTGAGGGGGGAAGTCAGATGTGTGTAAATAATAAAGGAGTGAAGGAGGAAGGTGACGTACAGAAAATGAACTGAGTCTGGAAGTTCCAAGCCTCAAGATTACAAATTGAAATAGAAATGTCATGTTTTGTGAGGACTATAAATCAAAGGTCTCAAAATGGTAGGCCACAGACTGAATTCAGCCCACAATCGTATTTGGTTTGGCCCACACAGCATTTTAAAAATAGGAGCCTTCCCATTTTTAAAAATCTGTATTTCCATCTTCTGAAAACTCAGAAGATCTGGCAACGGTTCTCATTGCCAACTGGCAATCGTCAGCCGGAGCTCAGTAGACGGCGGGTCCTGGGGGAGAGCTTAATTTCTTCACTTCGTCACATTTCCCATCAGTCCCCCGCCATCACCCTTCACACCCTGCATGTTTCACTTTCTCAGTCTAATGAAAAACGCTGTATAAATGCAGCTTCCAGCCCTTTGCCTTGCAATGAGATGGCGAATTTTAGGCCTTCAAATCTACACCCCCTATACACACACACACACACACACACACACATTTTAACCCTATTTCTTTCTATAGACATTGTAGACAATAAGGTCTCACCACCACCACCACTTTTAGTCACTAACTTAAATAAATATCCTTTCTGTAGGTATTTAAGTTTATAATCTCTGTGTATTGATCCAGCCCCCACAGAGATGAAGAAATGGTGTATTAAAGATTCCCCACTCCTTTTTCTCCACAAACATTGGGCTCCATTTGTCATAGACTATTGGGGGAAGAAAAGAAGAGAACTGCTCGTATTGAAGAATGATCAAAGGGAAACTGGCCACAGCATGTGTGAGCAGGGAAGAGTTGAAGGCCAGCCCCACAGAGCAGAGAGGGGGGTGTTAGTGTAAGGGGCTCTATTCAAGTGTGTGGCGGTGTCTTCTGCACCAGCCTTTCCATGAGAAAGATCTCCCCACCTCTGTGACCTTCTGATCTGAGCGCTTCCTGTGGATACGCTCCACCTCTCATGATGGAAAAAAGGGATCTAGTGGGGCGGTGAGGATGGCCTCTTTCTGGTAAGGGCTGAGCTAAGAGAGACTTACAGGTACATTCATCGAGATTTCAAAGCATTTTTATGTCTGATGGTTAAATATAGTTGACAGAATAGAACTGCGTACAATTGGAGGTGAAGACTAACCCAGCCTTGAACCCTAACTCTGCCCCCTCATCACTGTGTGCCTTTTCCTCTAAGTTTCAGGATACTCGTGAGGATTAAACAAGACAGTATATATGTAAAGTGCTGAGGACAGTTCTTCGTATATAGCAAGTACTCAATAACTGATAGGTTTTATTGCTGCTTCACTTTACATAGGATCCATAAATTAGTAAGAATTTTCTTTGGGGTCTTTGCCAGTCTTGACTATGCCCCTCCTCCGTGAGAGACTGCGAATGAAATAAATAGATAAAAGCCATTGTACTTGTTACACCATGTTTTACATGTAGAAATCAGATCATATTTTGAAAAATTGGGAAATTTACAAGTTACCAAGGCCTCACCAGTAGACAAGAGAACTGTAAACCCAAGCAGGGTTTGACAGGCCCTTCCAAGCTACTGTATGATACGCTGTTCATACCTCAACACCTTGCATTTTGAATGCTGGCATTTCAACCTGCCCTGCCTCTGGTGTTACTGATTTGAAATTCATATTTGTGTCTATTCTGACTCAAGCTTAGATCTCCTCAGATTTTTTGAACATTAATGGTGAGTCTATAGTGTTATTTATCATGACCTCATTAGTATTTAATTTAATACAAATACTAATTCTATTCCCCTAAGTGATTATAGACTGGATATACTGACCACAACACTCTCCCAACTTTTCTTCCTGCTTGAAGCTCCACATCACCTTTCCTTTCCAAAGTTCTCCCTTTAGGATTTGAGTTCTCAAGCTTCTGTGGGGCCTCTACTTACTTGTGGAGGAGGGCAAATTTTTTATTGAAAGTTAACATGTATACAAAAATGAAAACTTGCACAAATCACAAGTGCACAGCTCCATAAATTCTTACAAAGTGAACACTGCTGTATGATCTATGCCCAGATTAAGAAGCAGTCACAACTCCCTCCGCCATTCCCCATTCGAGAACTACCATCTGATAGTTTTATGGGGTGGGGGGGGGAGCAGGTAATTAGATTTATTTATTCTTAGAGGAGGTACTGGGGATTGAACCCAGGACCTCATGCATGCCAAGCATGCACTCTACCACTTGAGCTATACATCACCCTGCTGATAGCTTAAATTGACCTACTTCTTTTTAACTTTCCATAAATGGAATCAAACAGTACAGACTTGTCTTTCCCTGACTTCTTTGCTCAATGCTGTGTTTGTGAGATTCATTCATATTGTTGCACATGGTATGCATGTATATTCCTGTTACCATATGTATTTCTTTGCTTGAATATAACACAGTTCGTTTATCCATTTTGCTATTGATGCCTATTTGGGTTAGATCCAATTTCTGGCTGTTACAGATATTGTTGTTATAATATACTTGCTCAAGTCTTTAGGTGAATAACTATACATTTCTGCTGTGTATGTACTTAGGAAATGACTGGTTCATTTTCTTTGTAAACATTCAGCTTTAAGAGACACTGCCACATCACTTTTCAAAGTTGTCACCACAATTTACACTCCCACCAGCCACACATGACAGTTCCAGTTGCTCTACATCTTCCCCTATGCTTGGTATTGCAGAATCCTTTTTAATTCCCTTTAAATTTGTGCTGCCCAGTTCACCCACCTCCCACTGCACTGAGATAGCTTTCAGCTTCCCATCACACCCTCTATCCCTGCACCCCCAGTAGCCCCATCTTAGCAGCATCACTGTACTAGTTAGTATTTACATCAAAACTAAATTCACAACTCATGGGTCTGGTATCACCTTATATGTAAAGAAATGATATTGCACTGTTAGTCTTCTTAGACTTCCCATATTTAACTTTTCCTAACTTGGAGCTGGTTGATTAAACAAAATCATGTATATACATCTGGTGCTAGTGCTGTGAACGTGCAAATTTTATAAACCTTTTATTTCAAGAATATTGCTGTATTAGATGCTAAAATATAAAGAACACTTTGAAATGATTAAAAGTAAAGTGGATGGGGAGGAGATGGCAATATTAGAGACTTACTGCTTTACGACAAGAAGTATGACTTCAGCACCATAATACCGGAGCTACAGAGGGAAGGATTAAAGCTTAATGTAAGTGCATGATATCAAGTCCCTCTAAGATCTGCTTCTTATTAAACTTAACTGAAAGAGAATTCATTCACATTCTTCTTCCTAAATGTAGTTCCTTTTACTAGAAAAGAGATCACATCCATTTTTACGTAGTTGATTTCCATCTAAAGCATTTCTCAGTGCTAAATTCAACTTTTTCCAAAAGCAGAAGAAAGAGAAGACATTTCAAAGAAAACACTTCAGGTAAGACCTTATTTTCTTTTCAGATCCACCTTCATGTTCATTTATTCTTCTTTGCTTAAATGTTAGAGCACCTATTTAATACTCACAGAGTCATGAGGAATAAAGTAGAGGATTACAACATGCCTGGTTTCAAATAACTTTTGGCTTACAGGACATAAGTAGTAAATATTCATAAAGAAAACCTTTATTTGTAACCCCTAACTTTTTTCTATAAAGAAAAAATATCCTTAGTTTTCTCTCTCTTCTGGATAAAGAATTTTATTATTCACTTGAACTACAGCAAAGTATTTGCAAGTTTTCTTCCAGCCACAATTTCTCCCTTGATTAAGATTTCCATCTACTAGTTTGTATACCATTATGCATTTTCTCAAAAATCTGGTTTGATTATGCTTCCTTTCGTAAATAACCAAAGGCCAGAGTTTTGTTTCTGTGTAAATGAATCTTTCTCTCTGACTCTGTCTCTCTCTCTTTCTCTTTCTTTCTCTTCTTTCTGACCGTGAAGGCTAGGAAAAAATGGGCAGTGGTTTAAATTCCTTATTTAACTCAATATTCCAATTTGAATGCAAATTTTAAATCTTTCACAAGGGGTCAATTTTACCATCTGGAGTGCAAGAATATATCCTTTAACTTTAAGCAGTGATTTTGAGAGCTAAATTTGGGCTTATTTTCCCTTTGCCATTTCTATAGCTTCTGTTTTTAGCCAAAGAAAAACACATTATTCCATTGATTAAAATTAATGCCTCTCTGGCAGGTATCTGTAAGTCTATTAGACTCCTGAACTATCATTTGTGGGTTTTAATTGACTTTTCCTAGACTTCATTTAACCACATATACACAAGTCACTCTATTCTCCCCTTGAGTCATGCAGTTAGCTCCTATTAACACTAGTGGAATTTATAAGCATGCACGCTGAGGAAGAATAAGCCCCTTAAACACCTTTTTAATGGAACAGTTTTGTTTCTTTCCATTCCTCTTCACACTCCTCTGTTTGGACTTTCTCTTACCAGCATGTGCTTCCAAATTAATGTAGTTCTGATTTCTTTTTCAGCTCTTATACTTTATTCTTTATTGAACTCCAGTGCTCCAAGTAGGACTTGATTTCCCCTCTTCTACTGATCATTCCTGGAAAAACCAGCATGACGAAATCATTATTACTGTATTAGATTTTCTGGTTTCAGAGTGAAATTCAGATGTTGCTTTCGTTCCAGTCCTGTAGTTCCCAGCAAATATATTTTACCCACAGACTATTTTTTATCCTCCTGAATACTTAACTAGCCAGAAGTCAATTAAGATAATGAATATTTACCCAGGAGGCTAAAGAGTTTTCCACTTTAACATGAAAATAAATAGGCATGTTTTCAGACTCTCCTACTTCATAATGTTTTTATTTGTTTACACTTTAGGGAGGTTTTTTTCATTTTTTAAAGTACCTATGACATAGGACTCTAGCAACATGTTCAAATTTAGAACAGGAAAGTAACAGGAAAATAAACAGTGCCATAGGAACTATAAATCCACAGGAAGTAACGCTACACCTCCAATTCATGTGCTAACAATCATATTTTTGTTTAGCTCTTAGAAATGTATTATTCTTTATTGTTCTTATAATAGCTTTATCGATGGGCTTAACAAGCCAGCTTTGTTTTCCTTTCTCGTTTGTAAAGTAAAGGACTGGCAAAGACTGTTCTGACTAAGCGCTTAGTGGAGTGCCAGACATAAAGCATGAATTTGACGCATGTGAAATTGCCATTTTGGTAGGTCAAAAATAGTTGAATAAGAAGGGGTGGGTATACTTCAGTGGTAAAGCATGGGCTTAGCATGTATAGGGTCCTGGGCTCAATCCCTGGTACCTCCATTAATTAATTAAAGAAAGAAAAATAGTTGAATAAGTGTTGGAACACTGTATGATGAAAACATGTTTTAAAAAAATGAATGAATGATGTCTCAAGTCTAGAATTTAATTTTTACTCTATCTTCAAAAATTAAAAATATAGAGTAATTAGGTTAAGGTAGTAAAAATATGCATTAAGCAATAGAGTTTTTCCAATCATTTAATGGAATAAAACTAAAACTGATTAGTCTCTGTTGTCTTCATTTTTTTTGGCATAACGCCAGAGTACAGCAAATCCAGTGATGAATTGCTACTCTAAAGGTAAGCTTAAACTTTACATTATAAAAGGATGACATTCTGATCTGTTTGAACATTTAGAAAGTGAAATTTCTGTATGACCGGTCTGATGGCACATGTGTAAAGAATTGAGGATAAATAGGTGATAAACTGAATATGTAAAAGTTAAAAAACATTATGCAAAAATGAGCCAAAATTATAGTCTATTACTTAGCTGTTCAGTGAATAATATTCAGATATCACAATAATTTGATCTGCCTTATCCTGAAATATTATATGAAAATGTAATTGTCAATACTGGCAGGAACAGCTCAAAATGTTGAAGATTATGTCTGGACTCTGGAAGTAGGGGTATAATAGGATAAGAGGGGAATTGCTGCTTATAATTATGACCTTCTGAACTGTGGGAAAACCCACTGATGACACACCCCACAAAAACATGAATTCCAATGTAATTGAATAAAGGTGATTGGTTCCTCTGCTCTGTCTAGACTCATCCTAATTATTTTGTTACCTGCACAATACTGCCACCCTGTTTTATAACCAATTAAATTTTTTAAGACTCAGTTTAGAGTTTTATGTGGGATTTCATATAATTTGCATTTTAACTATGTACATATGTTAGTTTGATAAAAGTAAAAATTAACTTGGAAAAACTTGAATTTCATATTGAAACTATCCCAGTTTTACTCTCCTAAGAGCTCGACTCCAAGTGGGAAGATGAGAGGCTAGAGTGGAAAAGAAGGAGAACCCAGCCCCCTCCCAAGTGACTTTGATTTGACTTCCCAGTCTTCTTTTCTTTCTCTGATTCCTGTTTTCAGCCACCTTCTTCTCACAGCTGACTGGCAGGATGGGGTGAGGCACTTCAGGTAGAATGGCCAGAATGAATGGAATAAGGAAAAAGCTTTCAAGTTCATTAGTTTTCCTGCTGTAAGCCTCAGTGCAACCTCATTATTTTGACATTAAATTTTGCATAGATGCAATAAAATAATCTTCTTTATGTTGTAGTGATATTAAAAAGTATGAGAGAGTAATAGAGTTCATGACTTTGTATTCACTGGCTTTCAAGGTTGGAAAATTTTAACTCTGCAGTAATGCATCTACAGATTTTTTCATTAATATATTCTCCATGATGTCTAATTTATTATGGAAATATGTCCTTTATTAGAATAATTAATCAGTTTGGGGCACATTCTGAAGCTGCGATATCTGGAGTCCTTGCATACAAAGTTGAGCATTAGGCACTAAGTATGGTACTTAGTACTTACTTAATCAGAAAAGCGTTTAGGTTCAGTCTTGGAGTTGAAGGAGGATCATAATGTTAAAATGGCTTTTAACATTAGTCCTCTGATGACTCAAGAGAGAAAGGGGCTCAGATGGTGGGGGCCAAAGCAGAAGCAAAATAATTCAAAAGGGGAAAAGATAGAATAGGTAATATTCAAACAGAAAAAAACTTCAGTGGACCCTTATCTAAGAAAGTCTTCTCTATTGGTCAGAAATGACAGGCCCGGATGTGAGGGAGATCTGGCTGTGACATCTGTCACCCCATTGATCGCCAGGGTTGATTTGGCTGATCTGGCTGGCTAGGCGGGTGTCCCTTTCCTCCCTCCCCACTCCACGTGCATCTCTCCAGAAGCTGCGTTCTGGGTGGAAGAAGATGACCATCCCCGATAGGGGAGGACCGTTCTTCTCCGTCAAGGGTATATGAGTAGCTGTGCTCCCCTGCCAGAACCTCGAAACAAGCTCTCAGGGTCCATTTGTAGGAGAACAGTAGGGTAGTCAAGCTTCCAAGACTCCAGACACATCCAAATGAGGCACTGCATGTGGCAGGTTGCCTTTCTTTAAAAAAAGAAAGAAAGAAAGAAATGGCAGACCCCTCCCCGGTCTACTGAGAGTCCTCTGGGGGTGAAAACCTACAGCAGCCCCAGAATAACCTTTCACTCAAGTTCCAGTTAGAGTTCCAAAGTGCTGGCCACTGGCACCCTACTACTACAAAAGAGGTGCTTCCAGACCATTGCTCTAACTTGCTCATTCAGAAACCCTTTTCCTATGAGTCCTACAGTAACTTTTTGTAATAATTTTCTCAGAGAACAAGTGAAGCATATTGTGATTAGGATATGAACTTTTGAACTATACCTCTGGGTTTAAACCCCATCTTCTCTATTTATTGGGTATGTGACCTTGGCAAATTATTTAACCTCTCTGGGTCTCAAGTTCCTCCTCTGTAAAATGAAAGAAATAATAGTACCTATTTCATAGACTTTCTATGAGCATTAAATGACTTATCACATAAAACAGAGCAGTGCCAGGCACATAATAAGCACTATATAAATGTCAGCTGTTGTTAAACAGGCTGAACTTAGCAGGGTTTCTCTCTGTCTCTCTGTCACTCTCTCACACACACACAAAGCCAGACAGACATACACACCCAGAGACACACACACAGTCCCTTTAAATCCAATCTAAGAACTAGTTTCTTCCTATCCTTTGGATGAAATCATGAACTGGTCCTATAATGTTTCCATCATTTTCTTCCTGACTCCAATCATTGTCCCAAGAAGCTGTATTTGGATAATTAAGAGATCCAGTAGTGTGAAATCATCAAAATGTCCAACTTTTGTCTAATACAGAGACTTTCCTCTACCAGTTCAAAACCCTTTAGACCTGGAAGGCTTTGTGTGGTGGATGGAGTGGGAGAGAATGTGAAGGGTCAGTTTTTGGTCTCCCTCCCAATTTCACTTCCTCCTGTCCCAGCATCCTGTCAGCATCCTTGACTTTTCTGAAGTCTGTACTGGGGGGAGGGTATTATGGGAAAGCCCACAGTGATGGTTATGATGGCTGGAGCAGTTGTGATCTGACATTGAAACACTCTGAGCTTGGCAGTTGATTAGAGCTGCAGCTTTCTCTAATGGAGTAGTTTTGAAGTTTTCTCAGAGTCTACATTTTTTAAAGGAAGAGGACTTTTTCTCTGCTGGTCACTAATAACCCCAACTCTAATCCCCTGAGCACTTGCCAGTACACTCCAGACTCTTCTACTGGGGTTTCATCACTCTCCAAGTAACCTTCTTGGCAAGATGACTTTGAGTTGATTTCAGGCTGAGTCTACTCCCCTGTCCCCAATCCCAATGGATTCACGTGCTTCAGAGAAAAACTCCTGAGTCCTTTCCTTGCAGTAAGTGAAAGTACATGGCTCTTCCTTTTAGTCTTCTCAGTTGTGTGTCAGTATCAGCACACATGCATCCTCAACTTCAAGGGGCAAGTTTCCAGGTGGGCTCCTTGAAGTCTCTCTTAGATAGATTGTGGTGTGAATGTGTACAGCCCAAACACACCTGCTCCCTTCTCCCATGGGAGAACTGATTACTTATACCTCAGGCCTCTCCCCAAAAATCTTTTCTCCCAGCTTCTTTGCCCTCCATCATGTAGCATGTCCTGAAAGGACAGTTCACTACCCTCCTCAGCTCATGGTTGTGACTGGCCATGTACTGTTTCGTTCTCAGCCTTTGCAGCCTCAGCCAAAACTGTGATTGGAAGTGTCCTATCATATTGTGCCACACTTGTTTTTAACAACTGCTCACCTCCAAGCCACTCTCCACATTCCCTGAGGTCTTTGACTGCTAGATCAGTCTTTTTCTACATCCAGATGCCTCTTTCAGTAGAGGGATTTAAATTATGTGAATTTAATTATACATGCTTGTGAAGTAAGGGGTGGGGATCGTGAAAAGATAAATAATTTAAACAATGCCTGCAGTTCTGTGTCCATTCCTCTCAGTGAATTTATAACCCTGTGTAAGCTTGAGTTGAATAAGATCTGCTGTTTCCTAGGCCACATTCTGTTCTTGACACTCTTAAAATGTAAGCATCCCACCTTTTTAAGTATAAGTCTGTTATCTAAGATACATGTTTTTCATACAATAGCCCCTAAATGCAAGTCAACTCTTGAATGTGGTTCTTTTTTCAAAATTTTTTTATTGAAGTGTAGTTGATTTACAATATTAGTTTTAGGTGTACAGCAAAGTGATTCAGTTATACATATACATACATACTTTTTAACTTTTCAGATTATTTTCCATTATATGTTATTACAAGAAATTTAGTATAGTTCCCTGTGCTATACAGTAGATCCTTGTTGTTTATCTGTTTTATGTATAGTAATATGTGTCTGTTAATCCCCAATCCCTAATTTATCACTCTCCGCCCTTTCCTCTTCGGTAACCATAGTTTGTTTTCTATGTCCATGAGGCTGTTTTTGGCTTATAAAATAGAATTTGTATCATTTTTTTTAAGATTCCACATAAAAGTAATATCATATGATATTTGTCCTTCTCTGTCTGACTTATTTCATTCAATATGATAATCTCTAGGTTTGAATGTGGTTCTTAATGAAAAAACACTGATCTTTTTCAAAGTTGGAGAGAAAACTAAAACACAACTAGCTTGTGTAAAAAGAAAGAGAGAGAGAGAACACTGAGTAGGGTGACCAGCTCACTCTGATTTTCTTAGGACTTTCCTGGTTTTAGCAATAGAAGCCCCACATCCTGGGCAGCCCCCTCCCCCAGTCCCAGACAAACAGGAAAGGTTGCTCACTCTCATAGCAGAATCCAGGCATCGGAAGGAGCAGAGGTTCTTGGAAGAGTGTGAGGCTGTGTCTGAACACACTCCAGCCCTGGTTCCATCTGACATTCCTCAACATCAGTCTCTCCCAGGTCACCTCCTGCCTTTCTCATTGCTTTTGGCTCAGGTGACAGAAAGAGAAATAAACCTCAGCTGAGCCTAGCCAGAGGACTAGAAGGCTGGGTTACTAATATTTTATGCAAAATATTTTTAAGGGATTTCTAGAACTTTTCAATGTGTGTTTCTCAGACTCTTTTACACCACAAGGAGGAAAAGGAGATGAGCCACAGATAGCAGAGTGGTCTGCCCTTAGCCACACAATAATTATGGGGAAGATCTACTATTTCCTGTTCTTGGCCTAGCTTACTGAGCCATTCTGTCTTAGTAAGTTACTTAACCCTATCTGGGCCTCAGTTTCGTTTTGTTTACAAATAAACTTTTTCAAAAAGAGATCATCTCTTTTTAGCTAAGCCATTGAGTGGTGGTGAGGGTCAAATATGGAAAATGTGCTAAGTCGTGTGAAAAATCCCTACTCAGGCCTCTTTCCTCCAGCTCTCCAGGCCACTCTCACTACCACTCCTTGGGCCTAGTCATATGCTTATTTTCTCTGTCCCAAGCACTAAAACCCACCTGTCGAGATTCCTTAACATTTGTTTCCTTGTGAATGTCAAAAGAAGACCAAGTAATGTGAAAAGAAATCACACTCTTGACTACCAGATGAAGGTAAATAGTTGAATGTTAATAAATTGACTCATCTTAAATAAAGCATCTTTAAACAGAAACACACACAAAACAAAGTTAAGTATTGCTTGATTGATGAAAATGTGACCAGAGGCTCCCAGAAACCTAGCCCTATATTTGGTTCAGTATTCACTAACTGAGTGTTTGTGATGACCTGATAGGACAAAACTACCACAAATAACAAGACTTGACTTGTGTGTGTGTCTGTGTGTGTGTGTGCATGTGTAGTGTGTGTGTTCATAAAATAATAAGCCAGTTTTTTCCAAGGACCAGTTTATGGCTGCCTTCAATGTATATATTTTGTTCCTGAGTCTTTAAGAAGAGGATGGGGTGATCCTTTCCATGGGGAAAAAATTTTCTAGATCATCTAGATGAACACAGAGAGCTAATTATACAGAGGATGAAATTGCAAAAGCCAAAGTGGATTTTTAGCAAAAATAGAAGCTAACAGTTCATTGGTTCAGCGGAGTAGCTGGTAGACCAAAGTGACAACCAGAAATTGCTGGATGAAAGTGCGGTTTTTGTATTGTTTTGGACTCCTGCCAATTTACCCGGCTACCATAAAACTCCTGGTGAGGTTCATTAACTACACATCATCCTTATCTAGCCATGTAGTAAATAGGAGGAAAGTTCCAGAGTTGACACTGCAGACTGGAGGCAGGATGAGTGGAGGTGATCTCTGGAAAAGGGAAGGCAGAGCAGGACAGTGAAATGAGACTTGCTGTTATAATTGCAAGCTCACTTAACTCTTATTAATCAATTAGGCAGCTTATTCCTCAAAATTATAAAATGAATGTTGTTGCTCACCAGCATGAAACTTTGGAACCAGCAGACCTCAGTTTGAACCTCAGATCCACTATTTTCTAACTTAGGAGGCCCAGGCAAGCCACTCAACCTTAGTCTCCTGATTGGTAAAAGTCAGGAACTAATGCGTACCTCAGAATATTGTTTTTGTGTTCAAAGGATGTAGCCTGTGCACATCCTTTAGCAAATACTTCTCTGCTAAGCCTGCAGTAAGTTCTCAGTAAGCGACAGCTATGATGAATACTCCCCAGCTTTTTCTTTCTCTTCAATAGAGAGAAACTCTTAGCTAACAAGTGTCCCAAGATAGGATTCTTTCAGTACATATTTTAATACTTTGAGAAGAATATAAGAATTTAGTGAGTTTCATTTCAATTATAAGAATCATATTAATTTTCAATCCCTGTACATTTTAATATCATTGGAAGGTGGTGAGACAGGAAAAAAAATAGCTTATTTTAAAAGTTTCTAATGGCAGGCATTTGGAAACCATCTCAGAACATGTTGAAAACTTTGGCTGAGGAAAGCAGAATTTTGTCACTGAGGCCAAGGGGGAGATTTAGAGATAAGAAATCTAAAACAATGGGTTGACACATTCATGTATTCGGTTACCACTCACTGAGTGTTTACCATGGGCCAGGCCTTGTCCTAGGCACTGGGAATTTAGCTCTGAACAACACAGACATGAGCCCTGCCCATTGGTCTTGTGGGTGAGGAGGAAGAGAAAAGCATAAAACAATTACACAAACAGCTATACACCATAAGAAGTGTCGCTCACATCAGGAACACGTGTGATCCAGTCAGCGTGGTTGCAAAGAACATAGTCCAGGAACTAACAGGTAATTCCAGCATAACAATGGGGAGGAAATACTTATCTTCAGCAATATGTCCACAAGTTCCCTCTCTTCTGTCACCTGCCTCATTCCTGAAAGCCACAAAACATCAGCCCCCAGCCTGAGGCCACGTGGGTCCTTTATTTCTGCTTGTGCCCCATTTCTCACCTCCCTGTTGTCTTCTCCACTTCTGCTTTCCCCCCATAGTATTTCTAAATCCCCCTAGATGGGGGAAGTGGAAGAAACAAACGCTTTAGCAGTTGAGAGAGAAAAGGTGGGGGATCATCCTGTGGTAGAGACATTTATCTCTGCACAGGAGGAAAGCTACAGCGTTTCGTCTAAGTGTTTAATAGGAACAGCTACCAGACTGGTACAATGGAGAAAGGTCCCTGGGAAAACATTGAAGTTGAGACTGAAAGGAGAAAGGGTTAGGCGAGAGAACAAAGAAAATGAGACTTTGTGCGGGAGGGAGAAAGGAGCAGTGTGGGAGGATCAGAGAGAAGGTTAGGTAACACGTGATCCGCCCAGAGCAGAGCAATCTGGGAGACGAGGCTGGATGGGCAGGGAGGGATCAGGTCATACGGGGTTTTCTTCTCCCTAAAGGAAACCACTCATGAGTATTTATTTCATATCTATGAATATAAACATTCTTTGTACTTTTCAGTTCGAATTTTGTCAGTATTTTTGGTAAATACTATTCTTTTAAAGCCAAGATCTGTGATCTTTTACTCTAAACCTCTCTTATCCACTGTCACAACATTCACAAAAGGTTTTTATTTTCGGGAGGAGAGTGATCTGTATCCATTCTTTTTTTTTTTTTTAATTCACTTTTCTTTAGGGGAGAAATATCAAATAGGAAAAGTGAATATATCCTACACCTATGCAAACTGATCCTAGTTTGAATTGCTATAGACTCTGTGCTGAAATGAATACCTTAAATTAAATAAGATTGTTCCAAGGAATATAGCATAACCGTAGCCCAAAATGCAGCTTTCCTTGACCATATCATGAAACCCAGAATGGACCTGTGACATAGGTTAGTTTTTAAACATTCAAATCCACAAATTTTTATCTTCCTCTATGCTTGTGACAGAGATTCTTTTTCTCTGTTCACAGTGAATGGTTGTGCTCAGCAGGAAAAGAAACCAGTCTCTCATACTATTCTTTTCCTAAACACCTGGTGGTTCAGTTTTAACAAGGTGACTGGTTTCCACCATAACTCAACTATTTTTCCACTTGGCTGGGTCCCCCTGGACCTTAAAGTAAAAATCTATGAAACATTAGCTTTCCTACTAGCACCATGCAGGGTTTTTCACCTACATCGTGCCACTAATTTATGTGTGATTCTGTGTGAATAATGCAAATGGGGATTCCTTCCTGTGCGTTTCCTTTTAAAGATCTACTGGATATACCAAGAGACAGTATCATTCAGATCTCTCTGCTTCTGTGTTCTGTGTTCTATCAAAACCTGTATTTCACTGATTTCTAAGCACAGGTAGAACTCTTGTGTCTTCTGCTGGCCCCTTTGCTAGTTTATTGTGCATTTAGGGTAACCATAAAGTGAAAAGCTTTTCCAAGTTCCCTTTAATTGATACGATTTTAGAATAATGGATGCCAGTGACCTCTCAGACCAAAGTCCTGTCAAGTATAACTAACAGGAAAGAGGTTGTCCCACGTTTGCAGCCACTCTTCCAGAGGCTGTAGAAATGCAGGGGAGGAATGACCCCCATGTCGAACAACCAGGTTTCATATTTTATGTGCAGCAGTAAAGAGTTTACCTTGTCCTTAGTGAAAGTGTTTCCAGTTTGAGACCAGATGGGCCATAAACACCAGATAAATAACTACTGGCTTTAACCATTCTTAATTAAATGGAGAGCTGAGAAGTGAACCACAATGTCTTCCTCCTTGTCTGGCCATAGAGGGAACAATACTAGATACTTTGAGGTTCCAAAGAAAAGACTTGTCCTTAGACCCAGGTAAAAAGCCCCTTGTCCAAAGCTTTGTGCTGAAGAGGGCCCTACTCTGGCTCTCTCCAGTCCTCCCCATCCCTGTATCACAGAGGAAGGGGATGTGTCCCCTCAGAGCCTAAGCTTTCCTCTGGACCACTTTCTGAATTCTAGGACCACAGAACTCCAAGCCCAAAGAGTCCTCAACCTGCTTCCAGAATTCCTAGGCCTAAGGTGGCCAAGGGGCAGCTATCAGCAAGGAGGTGTGGATGGAGCCTAGATGTGTGAGTTGGGGCATCCACACACGAGCACAGGAATCCCCCAGCTGTACGGACCAGAGCCAGTGATGGGAGAAGAAGGGCACTAACTTCCTTCACACGTCCATGCTCTGGTAGGAAAGTCCAGGTTAGGAGCAAGAACATCACCTATTTAACAGTTTGTTAACTTGATTTATAACTGATAAACATTTAGATACATGATGTGTGGGCCTTCATTTCTATTCTTATCCCAAACCTCACAAATGGGAGGGGTGGGCCTTTAGAGGAACATATTGAGTTCAGAGAAATGCCTGACTAATGATAACTTGGGAAACTTTATATTCTTTTCCAAACACAAATCACCAGGACTGACTGTAATACGAAAGATGGGAGGGTGGGAAGGAGGAATAAAGCGCCACCATTTAGATCAAACAGTAGCTTCAATCTCTTAAGTTGTGCTCTTTGTTCATAAAGCACGGGGAGCCAGAGAGAACATTCCTCTCTCTGCCACAAGAATTCCATCTGTAGAACAGGGGCTCACAGGCTGCCAGCTGCTCTTCACTCCCCTGTTGTAAGAATGCAGCTGAGGTTGAAAACTTGTCACCAAGTTGGAGCCAATATCCACCTGTCCCTCTTGTCAGTCTCCTTCTCTAAAGTCTTCCTGGGATTTAAAAACTAGAGCCATAAAAGTGGGATTTGCCTTGAGTCTTTCTAGAGCAGCTATCCACCATGCACGCGTGCATCACATATCCCAGGATGACGGTGTCTCTTTAAAATTGTGATATTTAAATAAAATAACAGCTGTGCAGGACTATGAACAGCCATTACACGTATTCTTAGGAATTGTTTTCTTATTCAAATCATGGGGTGTGGATTTTATGTTTTAATTAAACCTCCTTCCCCCCAAAAAAAGAATGATAAAAGAAGAGAGATATTCATTTATAATTTATAGAAATATTCTATCAGTAAATTAAGTCTATTTCTCATAAATAAAAAGTAAATATGTATAATTATATATGTCATGAGTATAGGCTTTTTTCCCTATGGTAGGAAAGAAAATGCTTTTGTGTGCTATGCATATTCATAGACTATTAATAGCTAATATATTTTGAAAATATTTATATCCTGAAGAGATTTTGCTTCAGTGTTTAAATTGTATTTCAAAACATGTTTATCTTTTCATCAGATCATTAGCAGGAAGAAATGATTATAACATATTTTTTAAAAACCAAACTAATTCTTTGGAAGAAAAGTGCCATATAAAAATATTTTACATAACCTCACAACTTTTGTCTAAAATCAAAGAGTGGGCTTAGGTAACTCATGAGGTGAAATTCCATCAGGGTCTAAAAAGTGTCAGTAGGGAATAGACAATCAGCCCAACTCCAGCTATGAATCCACATGCAAGGCCACAGGGTAGCAGACGGGAATAGGGTGACCTGAGCTCCAGTCCAGGCACTGTTGGGGAACAGGGAGCAAGTCACTCATACATCTTGAAATACTTCCCTTGTTCCATGGCTGCCCCTGTTGCAAACAAATGGTGTGTGTGTGTGTGTGTGTGTGTGTGCACGTGCGTGTGTGTGTGTGTTTTAAAACAGTTTTGCCAAAACAGTGATCTATTAAACTCCTTCAAGGAAGAATTCAAGAAGAGAAAGAAAGTTGACTTCTATACTTCTCTGTACCACGCGGCTGTTAGTTAGGAACCAGAAGCAGGTGATCAGGTTAGGTACTGTGTATGCCAACTTTATTCATTTTGATTGTACGTAAATGGATTTCCAAGAGGACGTCTTATTCACATCTTTTCACAATGCTCAAGCCACATATAACACCACTAGAATAATTAAAATCCAAGAGAACAATAAGAGCCAACAGACAGCCTAGAGCAAGACATACCTCCGCAAAATCAAAATGGCAGAGTTGCAGAGAGCGGATACTTAGAGCACAGTCACTCATTATCTCCTTTAGAGTAAAATCTTTCAAGATGGTGTCCAACTGAGAGATTCTGATTGAGCTCAAGAGAATGATTGAATCGTGATATTCATCCAATTTGGATATATAGTGACTTGGAAATCTTTCTAATTTTTAAAAAAGAAAACATATATTTCTCTGTTTGAGCTGTTAAAAGGGGACATGCCTCGAAGAAAACGTGCTGTAGACTTACTGAGCCTCTTGAACATACAATTTTTGTTCTGCTGACACCGAGATCATAAAGTAATAAAGGAAAGGGATTACATTCATTGACTCCATGTGGCTTAGCTATTCCTGGAACAGAGCTTATCAATAGGAAACTGGCTGGGAAAGTTACTTTTCAGTTCTCAACATTTCAGTCATGGAAAGTGACGCAAATGCCACAGCCACATTGCTCTAACTCCCTGATTTGTTTTTCCTCATGCATACCACTGTTTCCTTTGGAGAGGAAGTAGCAACTGGAAGCCAGCTGCCCAGGGCTAGTCTGTTCAGTCATTTCTCTCATGTCACACTCCTCATCGCCTCTCCCTTTACCGTCGTCTTCACCTTTAATGCCATGAACATACGCCAGGGAGCCAGGAAGAGCTTTGTAGTAAAGCTAAGGTTTAACAGAACCTAAATCTGTTCTATCCCTTCCTAAATCAGCACATGGAACTCCACCTGGCAAGGAATGACTTCGCCTTTTAAATTATACACTGTACCCAGCTACAATGTGAGCTCTCATTACCACGCATACGTGTTAAATAGTAATAACTTAAACATTTGCTCACCATAACCTTGTGTATGTTCAAATAATATGGGCTACTAACATTTCACTACACATATACCCTCCTACCACCTCTCCTGCACAGAAAGCTCATTCAAATTTAAGTCTTAGCAGCACTGGAATATGTTTATTTATAAGATGATTTTCCAGTTTGGGTGGAGAGCCAATTTACACACTTTCAATAATTTCAATAAATAAATAGACTGTATCCTTCCTAGCACAGTCTTCATTGTGGGTCTATTATATACAGCAAGACTATTAATATTGACCACCCCACATGTGTGTGTACATGTGCATCGACAGAGACACAGATATAGATGCAGAGTGCTGCCATTCATTAAATGCTTACTATATGCCAGGCAATGTGCGAATCACTGTGCTCATTCATTGGACGAATATTTGTTGAACACTCTTATGTCAGGCACTTAGTTTAGATACTAAGTAGGTAGGAGCTAAAAGGACAAACAAGGCCCTTCCTCATGAAGACAATAGTCTAGTAGAGAAGACAAACATTGAAGGAAAACATTATAGCAAGGGTCTATCTAACTGAGGGTCTACAACCATGGTAAAGTAGCCTTTCAGCTGAGACCTGAAGGATAGGTCAACCGGTGGAATGTCGGGGCAGACAGGCCCTGTCAGAGGAAACAGTATATGAGAATGCAGAGTGAGTCTGAGAAAGTCAAAAGAGCTCAAATAGAAGATGGAGAGTAGTTAGTAGGGATGTTGGAAGAATTACAGTGACCAGGTCTAAAAGGGCTTTTTTTTTTTTAATTAATTAATTAATTTTAATTGAATTGCAGTCAGTTTACAATGTCAATTTCTGGTGTACAGCAATGTTTCAGTCACACATATACATACATATATTCTTTTTCATTACAGGTTACTACAAGATATTGAATATAGTTCCCTCTGCTATACAGTAGAAACTTGTTGTTTACCTATTTTATATATAGTACTTAGTATCTGCACACCTTGAACTCCCAATTTATCCCTTCTCACTCCCTTTCCCCACTGGTAAATCTAAGTTTGTTTTCTATGCCTGTGAGTCTGTTTCTGTTTTGTAAATAAGTTCATTTGTGTCTTTTTTTTTTTAGATTCCACATATAAGTGATATCATATGGTATTTTTCTTTCTCTTTCTGGCTTACTTCATTTAGAATGACGATCTCCAGGTCCATCTATGTTGCTGCAGATGACATTATTTTATTCTTTTAAGCAAATTAAGAAACCTGGACTTTACCCTCAAGGCAATGGGAAGGAGTCTAGAGGCTTTAAAAGGGCTAGTGGCATGATCAGATTTGCATGTCTCAAGAATACTCTTGCCTCAGTACAGAGCAAGAGTTAGAGACAGAGAGATCAGCTAGAAGCCATTGCAAGAATCCAGGTTGGAGATAACGATGACCTGGACTAAGGTGCAGAAGGGAAGAGGAGCGAAGGGAGTGCATTCAAGAAACTGATGTGGTAGTGTCATCAAGACTTGGGGACAGATTGAACCATGGGAGGTGGAGGGTGGGGGAGAACTGTAGGAGAGATAGGAATCAAGATTTCAACAATTGTCTAATTGATATGACTGTGCTAGAGAGACAAACTAGATTGCTCCGCTCACAACACAGTCATTATTTCCTGGAATATTGTGCCTCAATCGTCTTAGCTCTTCATTTGGAAGATAGTCCCAGTGTCCCTACAATGAGGAAGACTCAAAGCACTCTTCAGTTAATGAGCAAGCACTATCTTCATTTCACATGTGAAAAAAAGTTTATAAAAAATTACTTCTACTTCTTTTCTTGGCCTCATCTGAACTTTGTATGAGGGCATGAATAGAAATTAAGACATGACTTCCGAATGAGTATATTTTTCTAACATATACTTCATCATTAAAATTGTCTTGTTTTGCTCCTCAGGTATTTTGAGTTCTCACATTAGTTTGAATTATTATCAGGAATCATAGAAATACATGATTTGAGTATTTTAAGAATCCAATGAGCAGACTCTTTAAAAGTATTTAGTGGCTTAGCAAGCATGCTCATAGCATCATAAAAGCTAACGTTGAAGAAGCCAGCAGAGCTTATTTCAAAAACCAGCAAAAATCTATTCCTGTCAGTTTCTAAAACTTGAAAATTAGCCCTGTAAGAACAGTAAGGGACTGCTATGAGATAAAGACCTGGAAGTGACCCCACAGAGCACACTTATTAATAGGATAATTGCCATTTCTTCTGAGTGTAGGTTGAAGTTCCTACAGATCAGATGTGCGAGTGGGAAAAATTAAGTGAAAGATTACAGCTGTCACATCAAGAACCCTATTTTCCCTAAAAATATACACAAAGTCACTGTTAAGATTGGCTTCATGATGTCTGTTGTCAACTCCAGCGATGTCATTATAGGAATCAATTTATTTGTGAGAACTCTCTAGAATAGAACTCAAATCTCCGCCTTACATGATAGGGAAAGATACAAACGGAATGGGGACATCTCATGAGTGCTTTTTCTTATTCTACAAATAATTCTCCCAAATAATGCAATGCTGATTCTTTAATCATTTACAAAATGAAAACAAGAAAGAATTAAAATTTAGGACAATGTCATCCAAATGACACACCCAGGAAAAACAAACCAAGCCAAGTAATTGAAGTGTTGTTCCGAGATGGCAATATACAAAAATAGATGGTCTAAGAAGCTGACTAAATGGGCAAAGATGGATATTATTCACAGCTGACCATGTGGAAGAATATGGAATTGGCAAGTTGAAATATCTAGCAGAAATGTACACAGATACAAAAGGCTATGCACTCCGACTGCCCTGAAACACTGCAGAATAGTTTTACTTACATTTTAACAACAGTGTTTAACTCTTTGTTCTTATGTTATTATTTTATAAATGTGAAAATGTGTTAGTTATTCTTGGAACCAACTTACAAAAGATTGTCCCTGGTGGTTTTTAACGGATAGAGAGAAGAGCTGCTGTCAGACGAGTGACGTCAAAAGAACAGAGATCACCATCCCTATCAACAAGGATGAGAGGGGTCAGTGGATCTGCTTCCCTTAGAGAAACCACAGAACCTCTTTCTGTTACCTGAAAAACATGATGTGGAGATCTTCTTTCCCACGACGAGTACTTTAAGTCAGAACCTGCTACAAGCCAAGCTTCCAAAATATTAACATTGATGAGTGAATTCACCAAGGGCTCAATAGAACTTTAGTGCTAGCCGAAAAGGTCATGATGTCATCGATTTCAACAGGAGAAACAGAGGAGTGGGGAGGGGGCAAGAGTGGGGGCAGAGAAAGAGGAGGAAGGAAGGAAGGAAGGAAAAAAAAAAGGATGAAAAATAAAGACCCACAAAATGCAAGTAAACTATAATAGAGTGAAAACAAACCACCTTACTTCCTGTAAGACCAAAACTTAATTTTAAAGTCTCCCCAATAATAATAATAGCAAAATCTTACATGCTACTTACTTTACATCAGGCTCTGCTCTAAAGGTTTCACATAAATTAACTCACAGATACAATTTATATGCCCACTTGACAGATGAGGACATTAAGGCACAGGGCGGTAAGTAACTTGCCCAGAATTACTAAGCAGTGGAGCCAGAGTTTGAACCTAGGCAGTTCCGATTCTAGGTGCTCGTTACTATGTCCTTAATTTTTATTGTAAGTCTCCAGATACAATGCTCCTCCAAAGTGCTGGTCTGTGCAATATTTGTTACTGGTCCACAATGAGATAGTGAGGCACCTGCACGGAACATAAGGACCAGGTCACCGTTCAGTTCAGCTGACTTTTTTTGTTCTGGTAGGTTTCCTGGATGATGTGGCCTGGCTCAAGCTGCTTATCTCGTCTCTCACCAGTAACAAACAGCTCATGGACTAGTAACAGGCTGTGAATTACCCTTTGAGCAGTACAATTCTAGAAGATTCCCTTCCCTGGATCCAGAAGAGGGAAGGGAACTAACAATTTTGAACAACAGAACTACATGGAGCTTTGTCGGTGTGCTGTTGGATCCTGAAAACAGCCCTTTGAGGTGAGTGTTAATCCACAAGCTGAAATAGACTCAGGGGCTAATGAAGTGTCTGGTCCCCAGTCTCTCAACCAGTAAGTGGAACGGCAGGATTAGAACTCAGAACTGAGCAGTACCCAAACACACTGCAGGCCACGCCACGCTGGACTGAGGAGAAGGCACAGAGCAGGTCCAGCGCTCTGGACATCTGTGAAGCAGGAACAGGGTTTGGTTCTCTGAGCATCAGTATACTTGTCTGGTGATAACCACTTCTGTGTTACAATGGAAGGTTTTCCGTGATGTATGAAACTTGTGTTATTTGTACATAAATGAGTATAGTTAGATTAGTGTTGTGGTAATTCCTGTTTTCATCTGTAAATAGTTAAGGAAGTACACGAGGCACTACTGATTTATTGCAGTGTTAGTCTTCGTTTTCACTTTTATTCTCAAAGTATTCAGTTTTATGTACCTTAGTTCTATGTTAGGTCTGCAGATGTGTATAGATAATTCATATTTATGTGTTGCACATGATCATGCTATTCAGCATTGATGCTGTGTTGTATTATGTAAATAATACAAACCATGTACAGAGTGGGGGAAAATATCCCCATTCTTGCTTCAACACCATCCTTCCAACCCATTCACCCTCCAGAAACGCCCTCTTTTGACACATCTAAACAGAAGTGTCTCCTCGAATTCCTTTCAAATTAAGCTAGATGATTTGTTTAATAAGCTCCTTTGATCCTGAGAAATGACAAGTTTTCCTATGAGTCCAATTCACATGTGCCTGATTCCAAATAAGGGCAAAGGACAATGGGATGTGAGTTTAATCCCAGTGCATTGGGATATTGGAAACACAATTTTACATTTAGGGAATAGAAACACTCCCTCCCTCATCTCCAGGATGCCTGTGGAATGGAGATGGGGGTGAACAGAAAGCCATGGCTTCTCTATCCCACACTGGTGAATCAGCTTCACACTGTCCCTCCCTGGCACTGCCCTGGGTGCCTAAGGAAGCCGCCAGGAAAAGGACAGGTGAATCACAAAACCTGCGAGTCAAAAAGGCAACTTTCTACCTGAAGAACTTTATCCCCAAGATAAGTCTGCATAAACTTTTGTGAAAAGGAAATAGTCACCTTCAGATTCTTTTGTTTTTTTTTTTTTTGCAGTTTTGATATTTAGAGTCAGTTTTAAATTTTTTATTGATGTATAGTTGATTTACAATGTTGTGTTAGTTTCAGGTGTACAGCAGTGACTCAGTTATATGTATTTTATATATATATATATATATATATATATATATATATATATATATATATATATTCTTTTTCAGATTCTTTTCCATTACAGGTTATTACAAGATAATGAATATAGTTTCCTGTGAAAGAAGTAGAGCATATTCATATAAATAGTAGAGCACATTAATTAAGTACAACTTTATTTGTTACAGAGTTCTTTCTTACTATTAGGCTAAAATCTGTTTTTCTGTGTTGTCTCCGGCGCAAGCTCTCATTTTCCCCTCCTACAGAAATATGAAAATTTCATTCTTCTTCCACCTCATCCCTTCACACACTGGAAACATGTCCTATCCTCATAAGTGTTCTCTTTTCTGTGGAAAATACCTTCTATCACACGACATGTTTTTGGAATCGGATCACTTTGCTCCCGATACTCTCCAGCTCTAGTGAATGGTTAAAAGTATGGGTGCTGGAGTCAGTTCTTGAGTTTGAGTCCTGTTTCTACCAGATCTTTGCTGTGGGAACCAGGAAATTGGCTTAACCTTTCTATATCCCTTTTTCTTCACTAACAAAACGGAGTACCACTTTATAATGTTGCTGTGAATCTGTGGTATAATCACATATGTAAAGCACATGGTAAGCGCTCAGACATTTTAACTCTTATCATTACTCCAGAGCACACTGAGACTACACATTCCTTGTTGGGAAATTGCGATTCTACTGAAGTAGCTGAAAACTGCATTTGCTTTCTTAGCAGCCATTATTTATGCTTTCATTAAACAGCTATTGATCCTGCCCCTTACTGTGAGCACATGGAGGAACTGGTGATCTGGGGGGTTGGGGGGGGGTGCTGTGCTAAACAGGGTCATCAGGTAGACCTCTCTGAGAAGGTGGTATCTGGGGAAAGACCTGAAGTGAGGGAGGGAGTTAACCATGCTTGGGATGTCAGGAAGAGAGGGTTCCAGGAGTGCAGTGCACAGATTCAAAGGTGGGAACCACACAGCGTGTTCCCAAAACAAAAGGAGGTCGCTGTGGCTTGGGGCACAGTTAGTAAGCGGGGAGCAGTAGGAGGAGAGTCCCGGGTAATGGGGCGGGTCACTTAGAGCCAGTGGTGGGGGTCGGGGGAGGGAAGAGAAACGGACTTGACTTTGAGGGAAACCTAGAGACTCTGCAGGGTTTTGAAGAGTCAATAATCTGAGCTGTATTTTAAATAGATCGTTCTGGATGCTGATCTAATCAGATTCCTTCCCCCCTCAGGCTGAGAAAAAGCAAGTTAGGAGATCCTTGCCATATTTTGAGAGAAAGATGATGGTGACTCAGACCACGCTGGCAGCAGCGGAGATGAGACGTGGTCAGAGTCTGGGTCTATATTAAGAGTAGAGTCAAGAAGGTTTTCTGGTGAATGAGAAATGAAGTGTGAGAGGAGAGTCAATTACTGGGACGTTTTCAGCCTGACCAATCCGAAAGGGTGGAGCTGTAACAAGGAGTTGAGGAAGCTGCTAGTGGAGCAAGCTGGGAGAGAAAAAACAGGAATCAGACTTGGAACGTGATGAGTTTTAGCTTTAACAACACCTAAGGGTAGGGTAGGAAGGTGACTGCACACGTCCCCAGCTGGGGAGAAAGTCCTGGCTGCAGACATAAATTGGGGCACCTCTCAGGGGCCCAAGGAGATCAGCCAGGAGTGACTGGGTAAAGAGTGAGCCCAAGGATGAGGTCCTGGGACACAAATATTCAGAGATTGAGGGAGGAAAGGGAGAACCAGAAAAGGAGACCAAGAGGGAGCAACCAGTACAGTAGGGGAAGATAAAGAAATATGCCACCATGAAAGCCAAGGGGCAGAACTCATCAAGGGGAGGATGCCCCAGCTGCTGCTGACAGGCCAAGTACAGCAAAGACTGAGACTTGGATTTACCCACCTGCACATGGCCAGGCATGGGGACGAAGAAGCCAGACAGACCTCAGAGGTCCTCCTGAGTTGAGGAGACAGAGTTGAGAATCCAAAGAGGCCAAGGCAGTGCAAGGGCACACGGAGCCAACTCGCAGAGCAGAGGCTGCACAGAGAAAAAGCTCTGGAGACGTGCAGGCGCTCCCTCCAGAGGGGCCTCAGCTAAGACTGATCAGTACGTGCCTATGAAGAGGATGAAGAGGGAACGCCCCAAGTGAAATGGCTCCGTCATTTTGCAATGACATCAAGTGAGTTTATTAAATGCCTTACAGAAAGCAAGACCCTCTCTGTATCTATAGCATTTCCCTATCTTTTCAACCTAATTCAAAAAAATTTTTTTCAAGTCATGAAGTTAGTTTGGCAGGACTTTGTTAACAAATCCATATCCATATCATTATCAGCAGTTAACGTTTGAGCATTTTGTAGGTCAGTTATATTCGCTTAAAATGGGAGCCGAAGAATTATGATGTCTGATGGCCAAAATACCTCCTCCTGGGCCAGCCAAGCACCTCTTACCTCCATGCTGGTTCTAATTTTGTTCAAGACTCACTCAGCTTACCCAGATGGCAGCGGTCTAGGTATAAGGATCCTGGGGCAGACACTGCTGGCTGCTTTCCCTGTTCTCACCTTCTTCCTTGTTAACTGGACTCCCAGTTCTGTCCTGGGAAGCAATGTGCCAAGGATGAAGAAGGAAGAAGGGAGGGTGGAGGAAAGGAAGAAAGGAAAAAGAAAAGAAAGAGAGGCAGGGTGGGAGGCAAGAGAGAGAGAGGGGCTCTATTTCCTATCCTTTTTGTAGCAGGAATCCATGTTACTGTCCAGGTCAATGAGATAAAAGCAGAAGTTTTGAATTCCTGGTATTCATATGTGGAAAACACACTTCTCTTCATCATTTCCTTCTTTGGACACGGAAATGGATGTGATGCTGGAGGCCGTGAGGTGGCCAATATCAGGATGAAAGCTACACGTCTAGGACAGTGAAGAGGAAAGCTCCAGGAGCTGGGTCTGTCGTGATTTGGAGCCGCTGCTCCAGCTCTGAACCGTCTGTCTCAGACATCCTGTTACGAGAAGACTACAAACCCCCTTTGGGCAAAGTCACTAATGCAGAGTTCCTGTTCCGTGTAGCAGAACTTACACATATATACATGGGCAGAGCTGGAAAGCTGCCAGGCACCGCAGCAGCCCCAGGAACTGACTGCTGCTCTCTTCCTCTCTCCCCTCTCCAACTGCCACGTGGTCTGTTTCTTATGGCGTATTTTTTTCTTGAACTTTTATTTATTTTCCTTTCTCTACTTGCTTCCCTATCTGATCACTGTATCTATTCTCTAAGTCAGACTTCCTACTGACTAGTAATGTTTGCTATCTCATATTTTCAGTTTTCCCACAACCCACCGTGGTCTTTCCAGCATCTTTTAACATTGTAACTTTTAACTTTCAGTTTCCATGCTAATGTTTTCATCCTTTGTTATTCCAAGTTCTGGAGTAACGGAATGTCCATCCTGTTTTGTTTAGGCCACAGGCCAACCTATTGATCGGCCACCTATGGGCCTGGTGTCCACCTAACCCAGCCAGCTACAGTTTGGAGGACCGATGGGTTTAGGAATACGTAGGAAACCGGCCTTCTGAGGTGCTTCTCGGCAGGGACTCTGGGAAGTCAGGGCTGGCGAGAAGGGGCTGGCTAGCGTCAGGGTGAACCTTTGGTCTGGTACATTGAGCCAGCAGAAATCATAGCCACTCCTGCAGACCAAATACAATTAAGGTCTCATTTTTAATTATTCACATTTCAAAAAATATAACCCAATAAACTACAACTGGGAAATTCCAGGACTAGAATCCTAATCCCAGTTTTTCTATTAACACACTATGTGAAAGTTTGAAGATCTCTTTGTGCCTTACTTTCCTCATCTGTAAAAATAGGGAACTCATATCTATTACCTCTTGAGGTTGCAGAGAGGAACAATAAAATTGATTTGCAAAGTGTTTTATTGCCATAAAGTGCTATGTTGAAAATGCCCTGTATTAAATAGCCTGATTTGTTGTAGTATGTAATAGAGCTATTTCAAGAATATATTTTAAATAAATACTTGTTTAATTTCAGTTTTCTTTCTGTTGTTACTTTTGTGAAAGTCATTAAAATCAAGGGAGAATGGTTTGAGATGCTAATTAAAGTCTTCAGTTACACTAAATTATTCCCTAACGAAAAGATAAAATTCCAGCCCTAGATTCTTTAGTATTCTCTCTCAGAATTCATTCACCAAACGTGTAAGTACAGCTATCTCCTGGGTTTTATGCGTAAATGTGAAGAATCAAAATTGACAGGTAGAGCCAGCCTTGGCTTCCAAGAGTTGACTATGCTCATTCTTCCCACCTCCATTTGCAATGATGTCATGTTGCTACCTTGAAGTAGACCATAGTGGGAGTATTTATATCACAGAAATTAGCAAATTCCATAAATGAGGCCTTCCCTTTTCTTTTTCCCGAGAGCTGATTGTTAAGCATCTACCAGCCCACCACTAGAACTGATGTACCCAGAACTGAAACACACACACAGATACAAATGCACATCATCCTCATCAACACCGACAACAGCAAGACGGGCCTCGTAAGCATCAGACAGAGAGGTTAATTTTTTAAAGGATATAGTGTTTCTTCTCTTAAAAACCTTTCCATGGGAGTCTGTAGGAACACTTTGAGTATTTGCTGCAAATGGAACCAGACGTTTTCTCATCCTACAGGAGTAATTCTCAAACACTAACATGCCATTGGAATCACCCAGGTGGGTTAGCAAAACAGATTGCTTAGTGCCAACCCCTGAGCTTCTGGTTCAGTAGCTTTTGGATGAGCCCTATAATTTACGTTTTTAACAAGTTCCCAGGTGATGCTAAAGCTACTGGCTTAAAAATATGGGGAGTAGTACAAAACAAAAGAACAGACAGGAAGATCAGAGAATGGCACTGATAAACATGGGTTGGACCAGTGAAATTTAGTGAAACATGCACAGTGAGTCTAGTATGTCTGAAAACTATACAGAGGCCAGTTTAGGATGCTGGCTACCCAAGAAATTTTCTTGTTTCTAGGCCTCCTCACAGTAATCAAGGTTATTCCTGTTTGCTCTTGACAGATCTAAAATGTTGTGAGTTTGGGGTCAGTTTTCGCATTACCAGAAAATCACTTTGCTTCACTGGGCCTCAGGCTCCTCACCAGTTAAAAGGGAGAATTTAATTCCATGTTCACATCTCTGTGTTAGTTGGCTTTGGAATGAAGAAGAATTTGCCACATGTTTTCTTAATCAATGAAGGATTTTTATAAAATCGTCATCATTACAATCATAATAATACACTAGGAAATAAGAAACCAGGATCTTGGACCCCAGAGACATGGGCAAGCAGGGCCTACAACAGAGCCGGCTTTCAGAGACATGTGGCGTCTGGGAATTTGGTAGTCCTTCAGAATCCAGTGCAGCTTTTACAGCCCACTTACCTTGCTGAGTGCGTCAGCAGGTTCGTGGGGTGCCGATTCTAGTCTTCACATTACCATGACTTTGCCACGCTTTCTATTTCTGTGTCTCTCTTAACTTCTCCTCCCACTGCCACGTGGGCATAACTCTCTCACTTCTGTAGTTTCCGCATTTCTGTGTGACATATTAATTGTGTACGTCCAGTTTTTCCCACAATTTCCTGCTCACTATCTCTGTAGTCATTGCCTGCAAAGCCTAGTAAAGGATGAATTTAGATCTACCTTGTTTACAGCTTTACACAACACCTAGCATAGTAGTTGGCACTTTGTAGAGTCTCAATAAGTACTTTTTGAATGAATAAATGAATGAATGGATGCCTCACTTAGGCCAGCCCATGGACCGGCCTACTGCAGATCTATCTGTATTTGTAGCTAAGAAGGCTGCATGGTTTAAAACTTGACCAATTATGGAATTTTAAATAAAATTTAAATAAATTTTAAATAAATCAATGTGGAAGTCTGCTTTGCTCAGCAGGAGTCTGTGGACTAGCCCTCAAAACATGAATATTCATCTATGGATATTTACCTGGGCAAGTCCCTTACCTTGTTTGGATCCAGCAAAGGAAAGAAAAATTGGATTGGTTAAGAAGGGTTAGGGGATAGGGGTGGGAAGGGACAGACTGGGAGTTCAAGATTGGTAGATACTGACAGGTATACATAGAATGGATAAACAAGTTTATATGTATAGCACAGGGAAATATATTCAAGATCTTATAGTAGCTCACAGTGAAAAAGAATATGAAAACGAATATATGTATATTCATGTATGACTGAAAAATTGTGCTGTACACCAGAAATGACACAACATTGTAAAATTACTATAAAATAGATAGATAGATAGATAGATAGATAGATAGATAGATAGATAGATAGATAGAGGGTTGAGGGATGGACAGGGATTAACATAATTAACCTTACTGACTGTTTAGGATCAACTAAAAGCTTCTGCCAGTTAATCACTCTTTAGAGCTCCTGTGGGTCAAGTCTCAGAGTTATCCTGCTGGAAGAGTGAAGGAACTGGGGTTTCATGCACCTACTCCCATTAGTTACTGGTGGGACAGGAAGGTGGGGAAGGGGGCATGAATCCTCTGGTGTATCCAGCCTGCCCACACTGCCGCAGAAAACCTTCAGGCCTTCGGAATTCAGCCACAGTGGCTACTGTAATGGTAAGGCAGAGAGGAAATGGCCGGCACTGGCAGTAGTTGTTACAGACTCTTCCACCCTGCGGTCATAACTGAGACATTCATTGCCCTCAGAATATCCAAATCCCATCAGTAAGCATAACTCTTTTTGTTCCTTAATCCTCTGACACCTATACCCAGCAACGGGTCCATAATTCACAAGTCCCTTCCTCCAGAAAATATAGTAACAGTACAGCTACCAATTGTCAGGACCTCACTCCTGAATCCAAAAATAGATTATAAAAGTCATTATAGCAATTATCATTTGCTAATGCAATTTTCTGCTGACTTGCTCTCCACCCACACTGCCCTCTCCACCCGCATACACCCATACTATGAGCTCATGGAGAGAAAGGCCTCTTTGTCACTCATTCTTAAATCCACAACATCTAGAAAAGTTTTGGACAGGTAGTTGGCACTCAAATGTTTCTTGAGTGGATTAACTAAATTGACAAGCCTAGTCTGGATCCATGGGATCACAAAATCTAGCTTCGGAATCCTACACCCACTATTCTGGCCGTGCAGTTCCAAAACAGAGCATGTTCACTACATGATTGGGACTGACTGCTTTGCCAAATAGAGGCGTCATTTTCGACACTTGAGAACATCCCTACTTCTCAGTCAAAGCTGTGCTGCATTCTTTATGAATTAGGAACTATGAAACCATGGTACTATAGTTACCAGTTTTAGAACAAGAAAGGACAAATACCAAGAAGACTTTTATTTCCAGAATACCCGGTAGTAACACTACAAGTGCCCCTGGCACAGGAGCAACACCTCTATTACCAAGGGCCCCAATGACACTGTAGGGAATAGAGCTGAGTTTTGTTTTGTCTGTTATGTTTACAGGTCTCTATTTGCTTGTGTTTTCTCTGGTTCTCTGGTTAAATCACAAACTCCCCAAGAGTTTATGACTTAGTGCATGTCTTCTGCTTTTTTTTATAATGCTCCATAGTACCTGGTAGAGTGTCTGGCACATAAAGAATCATCAACAAACCGTGGCTGATGGATAGAAATGCCCTGTAAGTAAGTGGACCAACCCTAAGCAGCATTAATAGCTAGAATTTCTTGAGTCCTGAAAGTAGGCAGTGTCTAAAACCCAAGAAAACAGGCTGCTCTGGCCACATTGAGGCTCAGGAAATGACTAAACATTTCATTTCTGTGGACACTGATTTTGTTTTTTTTTAATCATCTCTGAAAGCAAGTACTAAACATATAGTGACCTTAGTCTTTCATTTTTATGTTCCACTGGTATATAATCAACAGTAACCATAAAGTAGAACCAACGCTTCATAATAGATGGCATAAGAGCATTCATTCCAAAGGCAGACACTAAGCTGTGGAAAATATAACCAAATTCTGTTAGCATCAGGGAGGTTTCAGTGGAGACTTTTGCACTCCTAAAACGCCAATCTCTTTGCTTTTCAGGTCTTCTTTTGGTTTGGTTCCTCTGAGTAAAATCAAAAGCAAATGTGTGGAGCGAAATAAAAATTAGGAACACTAGCTCGGCAAGAATAACTCCTGCTCTGTGATTTGATAGGGTCGGGAGCTAGGAGGAAGGATTCAATTTTCAGCAGCTCTGCTCTGTCGCTGCAGCCTGCATATGTTCCAGCTCGGCCTTGATCTGCAGCCGTCCCTGTTTACTATGTGACAGACAGCTGTTCCCTCCCCGCCATTAGCCATCATTCCTCCACCTTGAGCACCAGCCCTGCGGGAAATGAGGCACTTCCGGAAATTGCCGCCCACCATGCACAGTATAGCCTTTGGCAGGAAAGCTCAATATCAGACCAGGGCTGATTGTCAAAGGGTCTCCCAAGGGAAAGATAGAAAAGCAAGCAGAAAAGAAACTACATAAGAGCCCCAAGAAATAAAGCTTAATGCCACCAAAATCTGCTAGTACTTTTTATCATACTTGGTTCTATTTTCAGCTGTTACAGCTTTCCCTTCACCTGCTGGGCTCTTTTTGAAATAGACACCAGGAGAGGGAAGCTCAGTGCAGCTTATGATCCAGAGCTGCCTGCAAGAATAGGTAAATCACACCTGGGGACTGAGAGGCTGTTACATCTAGCACGTGCCTGCCATGTGTAAAATGTCCAGTCCTCATTACCAGGCTCAGCAGTCTCGCCTGCACATTTTTATTTAATATTGTTAACGCTGTTTATGAAAATAAGTTGAGGTGACCTGAAATGAAGCATATGAACATGTGTGTATTCTTCATTGGTGTGTGTGGATGTGCATATGCCTTTGGGGAAATAAAGAATAAATACTGTTGCAATAAAGAAGAAGAGAAAACAACATGTCTTCTTTTGTTTGTGTAGAGACTTTTTTAATACAGTATTGTGGATGGCTTTCAGTTTGTATTTTCTGTTTGGGAAAGACAATGATAAAAATGAAACAAAAAGGATTGTGAACCCCAAAATACAAAAATTCACCTTTTCGCCTAAGATGACTTATTTTATTATTTTGAATGATAAAGGTCCTGGCTGACCACCTATTAGACTGTAGAGAGAATGCCTACTACAGCTGGGAAATTGGACCTGTGGGCTCTCCTGTTCCTTTCAAATTAGCCATTTTATAATCTTTATGTGCTGGATAAATTCCTTTTAAAATGGTTTTCCAAGAAAATTGTCAAACTCAAAAACACTGATTCATGCAGATAATTGCTAATGCTGTTGGTATCTTTTCTGTTCAAACAGGAAGAGAAGAGTAAGGAGGAGCAATTCCATGGGACTTGGGAGAAATCCGTTCGGGTAGTGACTGTCTATCAGCTTCACATTTGCAATACTGTCTTTATGTATTTGAGTGGTAGTTTCCATTATAGGTCCCATTTCAGACCTTTGTAATTCATGCTTTCCTTGACATTGCCGACTCCAAATAGGGGACGAATATTCCTGTGAAAGGCTATGAAATTTATTTTACAAATTTGCCTTAGAGATGAGAAAACTAATAGAAAAATTAAAAACATAGAGATGCATTAAAATTTCAAGAAATCTCCTTTCCACGTGTAGATTCATTAACATATCAAGGACACCTGGGTCATGTTTTCAATTAAGAAAGGAATACGTGAACACAGTGCAGAACACTCCCAAGGGGAGTGCAGAACAAGCCCTGCTATAAGGACCTCCATCCCCAAACATTTTCATGCTGGTGAAAACTGATGAAAATTAAAATATGGAGCAGCTTTGAAGAATGTATGTTTTCTTTGTTTTAGTGCAACTAACTCCCCAGAAAAGTGAGACTGAGAAATATAATACTGTTGCTAAATGCTAACCCCAAATCTCAGGCAAAACATGTTTAAAGGATAACTGTATGGACTGTTTATGACAATCTTGAATTATTTTTTGCACCAGCTGGTGGGATCACCTTATAATGATGCTCCTTAGTACTTACTTATAGCACAGGACTTGGGCAGTTACCCAGCTGAAAATAATCATAATTGAGTACTTCCACCATGTCAAACACTTTAAGGCATCTTTCTGTCATCCTGAAGCGTATGAAGTTACAGTACCGGAGAGTCAAATAACTGATATAATGTCTCCCATTACATAGATGAGGAATCTGAAGCTCAGGATTACTGAACTTGCCCCAGCCATACTGCTGGTACTGTCTGCTGCAGAATTTGAAACTCGATTTGGCTAATTAGAGCTCATGCTCTTCCTGCTACACCAGACTGTCTTTTAACCATTTCTCCCTGTTGAAGATGAGAGCTCTGTGTCACCATTTTTGTCACTAACGAGAGTGTATGGTCGTCAGGCCCCTCAAGGTGATTGTTCTTTTGCTGTCTGCTCATCCCCTGCTCGACCAGCGCCTGCTTCACCTGCACCTACTCACATAGCTGACCTTCCTACATACTTGCCCCTGCCCTAGCTGGCGATTGTTCTTATCAAAGGGGTGGTGAGAGGCGTGCCCCTCTGCTAGTTTCCCTGGTAACTGATGAGCAAACCTGATGTCAATTCCCCCTTTAACTGCTAACCAACCCTGCCCCTTCCCCTGGGAGTGAAGCCTGCCACCTGGATATGCCTGCCGCCCCCTGCCCAACACGGACTGGGTGTTGCTCCAGGACCTTGCTTCAGACAAGTGAGCTCCCCATTCCATTAAACCACTGACATCTCTGTCACTGACTCCAGGCTCTTTCTTGGGTCTTGAAGCTGAGCCAGGAAAGGTTGTGTAGACCTGCGAGGTGCAGCCCAGCAGAAAGGAACCAGTCTACATTCCTTTGGAGTGCATTGTTCTTAAATTAGAACGGTTAATGGAGACTCCTTTTTTTTCTTAAAAACCATAACTAAAATACAAAACTTTAAACATCAGAAGTTAATATGTCAAGATAATTGTTCACTTTTGTTATGGAGGCATTTCTGTTGGCAGAATGAATGTTTTGAAGTACAAAACAGCTGCTAATTTTAGTAACGCTTTTTAGGTAGTAGACCTTAAAGTGAGAACTTTACCGGTGAGGCTTCATTTGTTTTGTTTAGTAAAGCAATGAATCAAACACATTGAAAACTGGATTACCACCAAATCACAAATGGGATTTAAGATGACAACTATAGTAAGTAACATAGCTGTGATCACTCGGGGCCGAGTAAAAAGGAGCACTGGGCAAGGAATCAGGATGATGCGGGATCTGATCTTGGCTTTCCACTGACTGCCGTAGTTACATTTCTTAAGTTCAGTAAATCTGAAGTTCTCGTTCTGCAAAATACACTAAATAATATCTAGCTCCACTTAGCTATAAATTTCTATGATATATTCAAACATGTCCACTCACTGTGTAGAAGTTTTGGTTGGAGACCACCTTTGAACAGTATTATTAAAAAAAATGATTTGAAGAATTCATCACTGACATTTTGATTACATCCACATGTTCCAACATATTCCAATAATCCTGCATTGTCTAGCTTAAATCAAAGAACCTTCTCTTTCATGTTTTAGTCTATCCTGAGCTAGATATAAGGGAGAATGGAAGCCACCTCAAAGTTAATGAAGGGACTGTCAGGGCTCTCTGTGGGGCCCCGCCCGCTGCCATCTCTCTCTCCATTTCCCACATACCCGCCGGTTTAAAATATATTGGTTTTGTAATTAAAGCACATCCTGGCTTGCCCTCTTCAAAAATGTCAAGGTTGATGGCCAAGAAAGGCTGATGAAACTGTTGCAGATTAAAAGAGAGTAAAGAGACTCGACAATCGAATGCAATATGTGCTTCCAGATTGGATCCTAGACTAGGGAGAAAATAGCTATAAAGGATGCTATTGAAATAACTGCTAAAATTTGAATATGGACTGTAGATTAGATAATAATATAAAATCAATCATAAATTCCCTGGGTTTATGACTGTACTTAAATTTGTGTAAGAGAATTCTTTATGCTTAGCAAAAACACACTGAAGTATTTAAGGGTAAAGGGGTATGATACCTCTAACACACTCTCAAATGGTTCAGAGAAAAAACATGTGAATATACATTTTTACACATACATGCATATAGAGAGTATGTATCTATACACATAAAGACATATGTGAGTATATGTAGGTATGTATGTATAAATAGAGAATATTATAAAAACAAATGGGACATATACCAATACTAAATCATTATATTGTACACCTAAAACTAATATAATGTTGTATGTCAATGTTGTATCCAATAAAAAAAATTTAAAGAGAAATGGGACAAAACATAAACTTTTGGTAAATCTGAGCAATAGGTATGTGATAGTTCCTCCTACTATTCTTGTTACTTTTCTGTAGGTTTGAAATTATTTTAAAACAAAGTTACCAAGAAAAATTGATTCAGAACAAACATTTTTATAAAACATGCTATTAACTACCATATGGGTAAAGACCTATTGTTTTACATACCCAACCAAAGCATCATCCCAATATATCCTATCTTCTACAAATAATGTCCTCCTGTATCTTAGACCTGCTCCTTCTCTCCACTCCCTTTAGCCTTGACTCCAAGTACTTTATCCCCTATTCTACCCATGTTATAGCTACCATGTCCCTGCCCCCATGACTGCTACTGCCCATGGGTAAGCACTTGACCCAGAATGGGCCAATCTAAGAATTAAATCCATGCTTCTTGCACTGGGTCTCAAAAGAAACCTAAGTCAGTTATTCTTTGGTGGTTGTCTCACTCTGGATCCTCCCCTACCCCCCAACCAAAAAAAAGAGACTCTGAAACAAGGATTTGGGTACAAGTAGTTTATTTGGGAGATGATCCAAGGAAGCATAGTAAGAGAGTGTAGAAATGAGACAGGGAAGGAAGGAAGCAAAACTAAAAGGTGTCGAGTCCTGCTGGGGTCCTCTAAGACACCTATAAAAGAAAACTCAGAACTGTCCCCCCAAAGAATGAGGAAAGTAAGGTATTTATGCACCAATTCTCATCCCTCTTTGACTGAAGGCTACTCCTGGGCTTACTGACCACCTGGCACTTTTGGCCTGCCCTACCTGCTATCCCATCCCCGTCCACCAAGCCACTGTCCTCAGGCAGAAAGATGCAGGTGATTGAGGTAGGAAGTCTGGGACAGACAGGTGAGCAGTTCCCCAACTGTAGATGACCTCATGGATGGGCTGAGGAGACACGGCTAGGACAGCAACAGTGTCTGCTCCAGTGGTTAATGGAGGAAGTTTTAGGGTTTGTCAGTGGACTGTGCTTCCTGCCACGTGGAGGAGTCTACGGGGAAAGAGAGAGAAGTGGACTTTCAGAGAAAGACGGAGTTATTGCAGCAACGGAAGCCATGGTTTCAGCTGTTTCTGAGGCCCCAGCTTTGTCTATTCAGTCCTATCTAGGACTCAATGAGCAATTAAGATCACCTTTATGTCTCAACAAATTTAAGTTGGGTTTCTGCCACATAGCCAGAAGAAACCCGACTTTTAATGTTATTATATGTTATCATCTACATCTTTGTGGTGAGATAACCATACTTTCACCCTGAGTCCCACCATATGTGATCAGTGTAGAGCAGCAATTATGAAAACCTCAGCTCTGATCTCTGTATTTCCCGCTGTAGTAGGGCTTGCTTTACTTATTTTCAAATTGAAGCCATTTGTTAATTTCCTCAAGTATTTTCTTCATTTATCCACTGCTGCATATATCTTTGTACAGCCAAAACTCATCAGGCTTAGTAAAACATTCTTCATCTATCTTGAGGATAATTTTGTGGAATAAAAGTATTCAATGATTTCTATCTCTAGAAAGGACTTTACATTTTTTTAAAGAAAGATGTTTGCGGGATATAAATTTTACTGTAACTGAAAAAAAAATGTCCAGTACTTAAAAAAAAATCTCAAAGGAAGTAAAATACAATTTAGCTTAGAAAAACAACTCCAATAATTTATTTTGGAGGGCAGGAAATAAAACTATTTATTTCTTGATCCTGAGAATACAGCAGTGTTCTGATCCTTAAAGAAGATGGGTAATTTTAACTTGCAGCTAAGCTGGAAAAAAATGGAAAAGAAAAAATATCAATATATATGCAATACACGCCCACACACACTTTATAGACAACTCATTAAAAAAACATTCCCCCAAACACATTTTTACATTTCTCTTGAGATTTTGGAATTTATACTATAAAAGTATGTACAAAATGTGCCTAAGTTAAGGCATCACCAAGTCACAGATCATGGAATGACTCCATCACCAGTTTTTCCATGCCACACTGCCTGTTTAACCATGAAAAGTCTGTTATTCAGGCTCATTTTTCCTTCCTAGAGCAATATTTCAAATCATTGTATAAGACGTCTTAGTGTAAGATATACCTTAAAAGTAATGCTTGTCAATATTCATAGTTTAAATTCGGAGGCATTTCATGACATTTTCACAGACCAGTCATCTCTATTCCTTTTTAATTTGCATCATTTCTATCTCATTATGGCTGTGTTTATACAGACAAGAAATTGAGAGCTTATTTAATTTTGAATATAAGAAATAGCCTCTCTAGATTACTCATATCAAAGCAAATTGATTGGATGCTCAACTCAAAAGCAGGATATTTTCCTGAATTATCTGGATAACTCAACTTTATAATTTATTCTGCTGGAATAGAAATAACCTGAATATTACTTTTTACCATACTGCCCTTCAAATATGACAAATGATAAAACATTGATGCCTACTTCTTATTTTATAAATAACCAATGCAAACATGATTTTTATTTCTCTGATTTCCATTTCTTGGTATAAGATACCTAGGTGTCTCTTTTGGAAAACAGTCTAGTGCGGCATTAAACATGGAAGTTCTAGAGCTACTTAACCTCTTTGTGCCTCAGTTTTCACATCTGTAAATCTGGGATATTGATAATACCTGATTCATAAAGTTGTAGTAAAGATTAAATGAGATAAATCTAGTAAAGCACTTAGAAAGTAATTGAAAGCATATGTCTCACAGAGAGATTTGTACACCTGTGTTCATAGCATTGTTCCCAATAGCCAAAAGGTAAAAGCGATTCAAATGTTCATCCATGGAGGAACTGATTAATAAAATGTGGTATATACAAGCAGTGATACATTATTCTGTCTTAAAAAGGAAGGAACATGCTTCTGACACATGCTATGACAGATGAACCTTGAGAACATTCTGCTAAATGAAATAAAATGACAGATATGGTCTGATTTCACTTATATGAGGTATCAAGAGTAGTTAGACTCAGAAAAATAAAGTAGAATGGTGGTTGCCAGGGCTGGGGGGAGGGGGAAGTGGGTAGCTGGTGTACAGTGGATATAGAGTTTCAGTTTTGCAAGATGAGAAAGTTCTGGGGGTCGGTTACACAAAGATGTGCATGTACTTAGCACTGCTGAACTGTACACTAAAAAATGTTTAAGATGGTAAATTTTGTTATGTATATTTTACTACAATTCTTAAAAAAATGAAAAAGAAGAAATGTTAAATAAAAGATTTTATTTTACCTTTAAAAATGAAAGCACTTGGAGAGTGCATGGTATAGACAGCTTCAAGAGAAAAGGGCTATTGTCTTTGTTTTTCTTTCTTTTTAAAATTTTCTGATTAAGGACCAGCTGACTTACATTTGTGATCCTATGTAGATGTTTATTCGATAGAGGAACAGTTCTCTGGGTTCAAATGGAAATAAGCAATTGCCTTTTTTCTAGGGCTGTCCAGGGGGCCCTGAGTGCAGATAAGCCCTGTGGGGATAAACCCTGTGAGGAAGGAAGGGCCTGGAATCAGATATTCAAGCAGGGATCAGAAGCACAAGTGGTGAGCTCTCTGGGGCTGGGGCACGAGAAAGCTGGCAGCCAACCAGTTAGCTGTTTATGTAAGTGAAGGAGAGCTACTGCGGGTCCTGGTCCTTGCTCCAGCAGTGGGTCAGTGTAAGCTCTCTACAGGCCATAAAAGGAGACTATGAGGTGGTCAGTTCAAGCCCAAGGAGAATAAATAATATCCATCAGACCTATGGCATCCCCGTCAACTACTCCAACGGCAGGGGAACCTAGGGATGCTGAGTGATATAACATGAAAAAGTCGAAAGAGCACAATAAAGTAATCTAATCACTGGGGAAGGGGCTATAAATTCCAAATACATTGGAGTAAACTTAACAAGAAATATGCAGTGCCGACATGCAGAAAAACACAAAGTTTTACTGGGGAATATAAAAGTCGTGGCAAATGAATGGAGTCAAGTACTTTGTTCTCAGGTGGGAAGAATTAATGTTGTAAAATTTCAAATCTTCTAAATTTCATTTATAAATTTAATGTAATTAGATTTAGACTTCCAGTTTCAGAATTATGCAGCAAAAGAATAAAGAATGCATTTAAAACTCCTGAGCAAATACAACTATACAAGGTAGTTCTGGCCTAATACTAGACAGATAGGTTAATGAAACAGATTCTAAATTCTATGATACATGCAATACTACACAAGGGTTTAGGATTAGTGAAGCCCTTTTGTAATCAATACAGAAGGAGTAGACTTTTAATGAATGGCAGCTTAAATAATGTGTTAACTATGGAAAAATACTGCTATGGCTAACACCATATATTAACATATATTTGTATATTTCCATGTAGGTTGAGTTATATATCATGAAAATGAAATCAATGTATTATGTAATTAAAAAAGCAAGAAAGATAAAAAAGAACTCAAATGACCAATATAACTTGGAAAATGTGTTCAAACTCATTACACTTTAAATAAATTTTATTACATGAAAATTCAAATAATGAGATATGAGTTTAGCCCATAAAACTGGAATTTAAAAAATGATTGTACAGAGGCCAATAAGAGTTCAAGAAGAGGGGCACATCCATTAACTGCAGGTGAGAATGTAAATTGGTATAATCTTTCAAGGAGAACTTTGGCAATATTCTTCCAAAGTGTTTAAAAAATATATATTCAGACCTTTTCCACCCAGCCTCTGCCTCAAGAAAGATGGTAAGAAATAATGAAGATTCAGTATCTAGGAATATGAACTACGTAGCCTGAAAATACGAAATATGTTTCTGCTGCAAAATACCCAGAAACTTTGGGTTAAAAACAAAATTTTTTAAATGCTGGGGGAAAAAAGAAACGGGGGGAGGGGAAGAAATATAAGACAAAATAAATTCATTTATGAGCTAAAACTTCAGCAGCCCCAGAGGGGTTTATTAGCATCAACAATGGAGGAGGTTTTTTTAATGTAGGAAATACATTCAAATCATTCAAAATGCAAGTCTTACAAAAGAGAGGTAGGGAAAAGACTTATTCCCAAACCTCTCTTCAAACCCCTCTTCAGAGGCAACCATTGTTAACCAGTTTTTTGTGTGTCCTTTTACAGTCTTATGTGTGTTGTGGACAGTATGCATTTGTAGGCTTATTTTTCATCCATACGGCAGCACATGATACACACTGTTCTGCACCTTGCTCGTTTCACTTAAGGTAAGATTTTCTCATTCTAATGTATAAAGAGATTTCTTATTCTTTTTCACCGATACACAGGACTCCATTCAACAGGGGAACTGTAATTATTTAACTGTTCTCCTATGGACAGGGATTGAGATTATTGCCAGTCTTTAACAATGACAAATAAAGGTTTAATGAATAATGTTGAACATAGGTCATTTTGCACTTACATAAATATACCTGCAGAAAAATTTCTAAGAAATGGAATCACTCCATGGAAGGATACAGCCATTAAATACACATTATCAAATTATCCTTCTTTGGTATTGCAACAGTCCATCCACTTACCATCTATGTTGTAGACCACCTGTTTCCCCAAACTCATGTCAATATATTGTTTTATGAAATTTGTGGCTATTTGCCCATTTAAGAATAGAAAAAGTGTCAGTGTTGTTTCATTTGAATTTTTCTTTTTATGAGTGAGGTTGAGTGTCTTCTAGGTTTAAGGGCCAATTATATTTTCTTTCTCATGAACTGTTCATATCATTTACTCACTTTTCAGTTGTGTTTTTGGTATTTTTTAAATTGATTTGGTGAAGATTTGATATTAAGAAAATCAGCCCTTTGCTTTTGATTTTAGAGTATTTTTGCAATTTTCATTTGTCTTCTGACTCTTTTAACAGCTTTATTGACATATGATTGACATAACAATAAACTGCTTATATTAAAGTGTACAACTTTAAAAGTTTCTAACAGCGTTATTGAGGTACAGGTGACATACAATAAACTGTACATGTTTTAAGTATACAGTCTGATAAATTTTCCCTACTTATATACTCATGAAATTATCACCACAATCAAGATAATGCTTTGTAATTGCTCTCTTGCCCCTCTCAGCCTCCCATTCCATCCCTCAGACGACAACAGATTTGCTCTCTCACATCGTTGATTGGTTTGACTTTTCCATAGTTTTATGTAAATGCAGCATGTCCTCTTTTTGGTCTGGCTTAATTGTTATGAGATTCATCTATGTTGTGTGTATTAATAATTCATTTTTTATTGCTGAGTAGTATTCCACAATCATCCCAAATTATTTTCAAACAGTTTCAGAAAAGATGTATATAGAGAGAGAATATGAAAATGTAAATGGAGTAAAATGTAAACAATTGATGAAATTGGGTAAAGCATACATGGGAGTTTGTCAAACTATTCCTAAAAAAAAAAAAAAAAAAGCTTTGTTGAAATAAAACTCACACACTGCATAATTTACCCTTTTAGAATGTACAATTCTACATTGTTTTGTGTATTCACAGGTTCCAGGGACTAGGACATGGGCATATTTGGGAGAACCGTCATTTTCATACCACAATGTCTATTCATTATCCATTTTAAAATTGTCATTTGCCTTTTTATTATTGAGTTGTTCTTTATATATTCTGGATACAAGTCTCTTAGATATATGTTTTGCACATATTTTCTACCATTTCATGGATTGTCTTTCACTTTCTTGGTGGTGTCCTTTGAAGCACAAATTTTTAAATTTTAACAAAGTACAATTTATCAACGTTTTCTTCTGTTGTTTGTGTACTGTTTAACCCAAGGCCAGAAAAACGTATTCCTATGTTTTCTTCTAAGAGTTATTTCATTTTAGTTGTTACATTTTAGTATTCCATTCTTAGTTAGTTTTTATTTATGGTAAGAGATAGAGGCCCAATTTTATTCTTTTCCATGTGGATATCTAGTTGCCCTAACAGCATTTGTTGAAAATACTATTATTTTTCCATTGAATGGTCTTGGTACCCTTGGCAAAAATCAAAAGACCATCAGTGTAAGGGTTTATTTCTGGACTCACACATCAGTGGAATAGAATTGAATGTCTACCCTTATGCCAATACCATACCATCTTGATTACTATAGTTTTACAGTAAGTTTTGAAGTCAGGAATTGTTCTTCTTTTCAAGATTGTTTCAGCCATTCAAGCTCTTTTGCATTACCACTTGAATTTTAAGATCAGCCTGTCAACTTTTTGCTAGGATTTTCATTGGAACTGTCTTCAATCTGTTTGAATTTAAGAACAGTTTGGGGGAATAATGCCATCTTAAAAAAATTTAAATCTTCCAATCCATGAACTTGGGGTATGTTTCCATTTTTTTAAATCTTCTTTCTTTCAACAATGTTTAGTAGTTTTCAGTGCACATGACTTACACTTCTTTTGTTAAAAGTATACCGAAGTATTTTATTCTTTTTCATGCTACCATAAATAGAATTGTTTTCTTAGTACCATTTTCAGGATATTTATTGTGAGGATAGAAATACACTTGATTTTTGTGTAATGATTTTATATCCTGAAAACTTCCTGAACTTAATTATTTAATTATAGGTAAATACTTATATTTTTATAATTAAATACATATGTTTTACTTAAACACTTACATTTAAGTATTAATTATAGTAGTTTTTAGTAGATTTCTTAGAATTTTCTGTATATAAGATCATGTCATCTGCAAATAGAGATAGTTTTACTTCTTCCTTTCCAATTAGGATGCCTTTTAATTCTTTTTCTTGCATGATTGCCCTGGTTAGAACCTCCAGTGTGATACTGAATAAGAGTGACAAAAGAAAGCTTACTTTGTTCCTGATCTTAGGGGGAGAACTTGTAGTATTCACCATTAAGTATGGTCCTAACCTTGGGTGTCCATAGATTCCCTTTATCCAAGTTGAGGAATTTTTCTTCTATTCCTAGTTTGTTGAGCGTTTTTATCATGAAAAGGTATTGGTTTTTGTCAAATGCCTTTTCTATATATGTTGAGAGGATTACGAGGTTTGGGGGTTTTATTATATTGATATTGGTATGTTACACTGATTGATTTTCATTTTGTTAAACCAACTTGCATTTCTGGAGTAAATTCCACTTTGTCAGGATGTAATCCTTTTGATGTATTTCTGAATTTGGCTCAGTATTATTTTTGTCGAGAATTTTTGTGTCTATATTCATAAGGGATGCTTGTCTGTGGCTTTCTTGGGATGCCTTTGCCTCTTTGTAGTTTTGTTTTTTTTTTTGCAAGACTTCTGTAAATTTAAAATTAAGTAAAAATTCTTTTGTGAAAAATCAATGGAATAAAATTCTTAAAGTAACAAGAAAATGTCCTATTTTTTGAATAGGGAAGCATTTGAGAGGAACCAGAGGGGAAAAGAGCTAGGATCAGGGAGGCATCACAAAATCAAAAGTCTATTTTGGATATTTAAGTTAGTTACGTCTATTAGACATTGCATTAGTTTCCTGAGACTGCCAGCACAAGCTTGGTGGCTAAGACAACAGAAGTTTATTCTCTCACAGTTCTGGGGGCCAAAGTTCAAAATCAAAATGTCAGCAGGGACACCTTCCAAAGTCTCTAGGGGAGAATATGTCCTCTGCTGTTGGCATTCCTTGGCCTTCCCATCCATACTGGTCATCACATCACTCTGGCCTCTCCCTTCATTTTCATGCTCCCTTTTCCTCTGTGTCTGTCTTCTCCCTTGTGTGTCTCAAGTAAGGACACTTGTCATTGGATTTAGGTTCTGTATGGATAATCCAAGATGATCTCCTCATTGCAACATCTTTAATTAAACCTACAAAGACTCTTTTTCCAAATAAGGTGGCAGAATAGATTCTGAAGATTAAAAGTAAACATATCTTTTGTGGGGCCAGTATTCAGCCCACTTCAGACATCAAGTAATAATATTGAGTGGGCAGTGGTACGTGAGATTTGGAGTTACCATTTTGCAGATATTTTTAAAGCCATAGAACTGAGTGGTATAACTTAGGAAGAACAAAAAAAGATCTAAGGACCCAACTTTGAAGCCCTACATAATTTAGAGATCAGAAAAAGGATAAGAGCCCAGCAAGGAAAAAGGGAAATATATGCTCCATGAGGACAGAAAGTTGTCTCTTTTGTTCATTAATCATTTGCCATTATCTTAAACAGTGCCTGGCATTTAGAAAACACTCAAAAAATATTTGGCAAATGATTGTTTTTGATTGGGTGGCCAATGAGATTAGGAAGAAACATAAACATGCAAGTGTGGTATCCCAGAATTCCAGTGAAGGAGGTATTTTCAGGAAGGGATCCTTCCTTTTCCAATTTTGGAGCTGTGCCTTGAGGAGCTCTTGTCCGTGCCGGCAGCCACACCATCCAAGGGCCCACTGCAGCCTGTGCGGGTCTTCAGAAGCAAGATGACCACAGCCTTGGCACAGCACAAAGGGCCAACTGCATCTACCCACTGAACTGTTGGCCCCTGGAGATGACTGAGCTGCTTGCACTACAATATATGCCCCTGGAACCCATTCTGCTCCCTTGTGAAGAGCAGTTCCCCTGCTTGGACATCCATGCCTGCATGAAGGGTGGTCCACATTTGTGCCTTTGACTAGTCCATCTCTAAAGCCATGGTGGCCTATTACCAGAAATAGGTGGATGGAGCTTCAAGAAGGAAATCAAAACATCCTCATCTAGCATGACCAGACACTCCCTGCTAGTAGCTGACCCCATCACTGGAAATTCAAGAAGGTCAGAGGCCCTGGTGGATGTAGTAGCTACCAGAAATCTTACGGAGAAGCCAACCATAAGGAACAGGGTTCACCTTTATACTAAATAATGATTGTGGGATTTTAATGTTTAAAAGAAAGGAGTAGGGGATTCTTCCAGGTTAAGAGGATGTAAGCACACACATCTATTTTCTCCCTCCCGAAAACCCCATGAAAGTATAATAAACGAGTTTTGTTCTAAACCTACAAGTGTGGGGAAAGCAGTAGAGGAAAAACCAGCAACAAAATTTTGAAAGTTGGAAAGCAGGTAGATGTGTGATAACGGATATAGCAGCCCCAAGAAACTCAAATCCCAGGCTGGCAGCAAGGAAAGTTCAAAATCAACATAATTTGCACCACAGTCTCAAACAGATCAGAAATTGGCAATGCTAGAAAAATCTGAAACAGATCTTGAAGGAGAGTTCCTAAATAAGGAAGTGTAGGTAAAAGCTGTTTGAGAAACAGTAAAATCCCAGGTCCCTTACTTACTCCAACCTAGAAAAAACAGAGGAGGGGTGCCCTGTGACCATATGGCTAGGGAATTGCTGAATTCAGACACCGCTAGCCTTCCTCCCCAACACCACTCCCAAGATGCTGGCAGCCAGACATTTACCCTCCAGAAAAGAAACTGATACTGTTTTCTACAGGCTCTGACCTGCCTAAGAGCAAGACCTAGAAGCACTGACCTCAGACTTTCCCCTATAAATGGCCCACCCAGATTCCAACTCAGTGAAGCTCAGAGTTGAAAAGTCCTCCTCACAGACTCTGTGTGTGAGTCAGTTTTTCAGTCTCACACTTTCTTGATCATGAGCAGAGAGCCAAGGGATTATGAGCCCTAAGAATAAAGCCTCTGCCACAGAAAACGGAAACCAAAAGAAGTGAAGAGGAAACAAAGGCAACTGTGGAGGAGAGAAAACCGAGCCCCGACATGACTGGCTACGCACTGGTAATGGTGGCAGCGCAGCGATGGGAGGTGGAGGTTCATGGCATCATACGTGCTCACTGTACACAGTAAAATGGTCTGTAATATGGAGTTTTTAAAAAGGAATGGTAGGAATGGTTTGGAGTCCTCGGCAACACCAGAAACAAGACAAGGGAGCAAGGCCTTCAAAATTCTAAAAGAAAATTGTTTCCAAACTAGAATCCTATACCTAGACAAACTGTAAATCAGGAACAAGGGAAGTGCCCAAGTAATTAGATTGGCCTTAATGAATGAGTGGCCATCCACCCATCCTACTAGGAAGGGAGACAGAGTATTTGGGTGCATATACAGGTCGGTTCTTTTCTGATCACTTTACTTTGAGGAGCTCGTGGTCTAGTGAGGAATATGGATTCATAAACAGCTGATGTTGATATGTACTAAAATAACACGACTAAGTTCTGTAATAGAGCTACGCATAGTCTCACGGGACCCCAGCCCTAAGGCTCAGGAAAGGCTTTATGGGGTATGTGATGATTGAGATGAGTCTTAAAGATTGAGTAGTAGTTCCCCAGATGAAGAAGGAAGGGGAAAGCATTTGAGGTAGAAAGATCGCTGTTAACAAAGGCACAAAGGAATAAAACGTCAGGGTGTTATAGACTAGAGCACAGCGTCAAAAGTGTGCAGTGAATAGTTACCGGCATCATTAAATCAGTTGGCATTTTAATTGACTTGGTCTATGTGGTATGACTGGGGGCTAGAAATGAAACCAGAAAGTATTCTGCTGCTGTCTGTTAGCCAAGTATTAGGTCAATCATTATGAAACAGCAGAGTCAAGAAAGAAGATGCTGAAAACTGTATTCTGGAAGAGGTAGTAAAGAGCTAGAAAATAGGAAACAACCAAGATGGTAAGTTCCTTGGCATCTTAAATGCGTCTCCTACTGAAGGACGGCAGCACTTAATTTTAGGAATATTCTGGTTGACTAACAGTTCAAAAATTATTTTTAAACTAAGATAAAATTTAGCCTTGACTAATATTTCATTTTCTTAATTCAGCAAGGTTTATCTTTATTTATTATTTTGCTAGTTTCTTCTACAAAAGTTTTAAAGCACCCACTTGTATAGATAACTACTTATAAAACAGTTCTTGAGGGGGAAAGAGGGTATAGCTCAGTGGCAGAGCACATGCTTAGCATGCATGAGGCCCTGGGTTCAATCCCCCAGTACCTCCATTAATAAATAAATAAATAAATAAATAAATAAACCTAATTACTTCCTCCCCACAAACAAACAAAAAAGAATTCCTAAAGGGGAAAAAAAAAAACAGTTCCGGGGTGTTTGTAGTCTGGAGGGAGAGGCATATACTAAAGAAATCATGCACAATTAAACACACAAATGGTATTTTTATATGGCACAAGGTGCCTGCCATGTGACACAAGCAGAAGGTTCAAATATTTCAGTACCAGTAAGGTCAGCTTCAATCTTAAAAATACTTCCTAAGGACAATGGTAATTTTTCATGCATATTATAAACAGGGTCAGAAAAAAATGAATTTGGTCTTTATGTTTGTTCATTTTTAATGAAAACACTAACCACTGTGTATTTATTCATATGAGACTCTATAAATTTGTATTCAAGATGAGTCCAGGCCTAGCAGATAGACTTTGAACACCAGGAAAATGACAGGACACACTACAGGGAGATCATCAGAACATAGAGATACATTTTCCATTAAATTTGAAAAAGGGACTCTTTGACTCCAATGGAGCTTCTGTTTGGTGAATTAATGGTCACCATAACCAAACGATTGTAAGTCACAATTTAACTGAAAACCAGAAGGATAAAAATAGCAAAGACTAAACATATAATATCCTTCTTTCTTCATCTTTGCTTCTGGAAGGTGTGTCTTTCCTGAACTATGAATCACTGCCACAGAGCTTGCAAATTTGTTCCATAAGAGGGAAGCGCCAGGCAGTAATACTGTCATTGTGGGCTTCCCTGCTCAGGCGGGAAAAGGTGCACCGTCGGCAGTTTGGATAACTCTCCTTCCCCGTTGGTTGCATAGAATGGAAACTAATGTTAAAATAGTCAGCGTCGGGTCTACCTTACCTTTCTATAACAACTGTAGTGACTGTACTAACAGACAGCAAAGTATTGTCACAACCAGCAACACCACAGAGCTTTCAATCCTAAAAGGTAAATGAAAGTGTGGTTCATAAAATGTACAGTTTATGCTCAATGTTTTGGCAACGACTGCTTCTCCATAAGCCTAGCAATAAAGTGAGTAAGGCTTGAATTTTGAGCCAGAATCAAAATTCAGGTTTTCTCTTTCTTTCAAGACTTAGCTTGACTGCTACAGAATTTCACCAAATTTCCAGAAGAATAACAGTTTATATTAACCCAAAGTGTTTCAATATTGTTAAAAGTCTATGCATATATTTATTTCTGACTTGCTTTGCATTCCCTAAATGTTCTACTTTTATATATTCTTTTTGGTGGTTTTATTGAAAAAAAAAATAATTAGTATTGACTTTTTAGCTTTTCTCCTAAGACATTTTTCTTTTTTATATAAAAAGAAACAAAAGTTGCAAATGACGGTGTCTTCAAAATTATATGTAAGTAAGTTATGTACCATTTATTCTCTTACTTATCTTCCAAATAATAGTTGCTTAAACAATTACAGCGAACTTATGGGTGGAGTTATTACTCCGTGGTGTTTCTTCAGGCTCCTGGCTAATTCAGAGTACAACAGCAACACCTGCTGGACGTTTTTGTACTTCTCAGGGAGGAATCTTTTCACCACCTGTCAAAGTATGAAACTGGCTGAGGGATGCAGTTTCTATGTATGTTACTAACGACTCCATTTCTTAACGTTGTTCTGGGGAACAAACACGTGGATATAGAGTTCCTTTAATGTAAAGAATGATAATCAGCCTCACAATTGTTTAGTATTAAGAGAGTAGTATTTAAAACGTGTGAAGATACACATGTAGTCTGTGCCTCAAATTTCATACGTCATATTAACTATTTTCTAAAATTGACTTTAAAAGGGAAGCAGAACCATTGCCTGAATTGCTGGTAATAAAAAATTCTCAGAGTTAAGCTATTCATTGTCACTCACATTCATGGATATCTGTGGAAAGATGCTTAATAGAACTGATTGATGCTGTTGTGATAAAACCAAGGCACAAAAGAGAAAATCATGCCAGGAATTGATACATAAATGCATTTAACAAGGGTGGGGGTGGGGGAAAAGCTGCGCTAATGCCAACGTTCTTGTTTCTTTTTGCTGCAGTAAGGTTGGACTCGTCAGAATTCAATTAAAATCAGTGGGGGAGAGAGGACTTTACACATTCATGGAGACACAGATAGCTGCCATCCAAGTGCAATAGTAGTGGGGTTGGCAAACTACAGGCAGCCTGTGGCCTGTGTTTGCACAGTCTGTAAGCTAGGGATGAATTTTGCACTGTCAAAGGTTATTTTAGAAAAGGAAAAGAAAAGAATATGTATATTGGGAAAAACTCATTTTTTCTCCTGTGAGTCTCCTCTACTCACACATTACTACCACGCTCACAATAATTTCTGACACCAGATGGGGGGTGGGATTTCCTCCACCAAGCAATTCTTTGACACCAGCTGGGTGTCCTGCAACTTAACTTGATTTTGACACTGCCTACCTGGAGATGAGTCATATCCCATGGGCCAAGGGCTCAGTCCCATGAGACTGTCCCTCACTTCAGACGCCAATCACCCAAGTCACCCATAGCCTCTGTCCAAGCTGGCTACAAATCAGAGGTTCTCTCAACACCCCCCCCCCCTTGGTTTAATTACTTTGCTAGAGCAGATCACAGAACTCAGGGAAACAATTACATTTACTAGTTTATTAAAGGATCTGATAATGGATACAGAGAAATAGCCAGATAAAGAGAACTGGGTAGGGTCCAGGAGGGTCTAATCTCAGGAACTTGTGTCCCCATGTAGTTGGGGTGTGTCATTCTCCCAGGATATGGATGTGTTCACCAACCTGAAAGCAGTCTTAACCCCATACTATTGGGATTTTATGGAGGTCTTCTCATTGAGGCACAATCAATTATTAACCTATTTCCAGCCCCTCTCCTCTCTCTGAAAAAGGGGGAGGGGCTGAAAAATTCTAAGCTTCTTATCATAGTTTGGTCTTTTTGGTGACCGACTGCCACCCAGGAACCATCCAGGAGCTCACCTAGAATCACCTCGTTAGAACACAAGACTCACATCACCCAGGGAATTTTAAGGGTTTCAGGAGCCCTATGGCAGGAACTGGGGTCAAAGACCAAACATGAGAACAAAACTTGCTTCTAGTGCTCTTATCACTGTTCTACAAGAGTTTTAGTTGATTGTGCCAGGAACTGGGGACAGAGACCAATATGTATATTTTTTACTACTATTTCACAATATGTGACAGAGATATGTTGCCTGCAAAGCCTAAAATATTGATTTTCTGGCCTTTTACGGAAAAAGTTTGCTGATGTCTGCTATATGGGAGATTTAACTCTCATGGAGCTAGAGTCTAGAGAGGAAATTAAAACAACAAAAGAATGACGAACACAATAATATAACGATAACACAATTTTTTGACCTTTTACTCTGTGTCAAGCACAGAGTTAAGTATATTGCATGTGTTATTTAATCTTTATCAACAAATCTATGAGAAAGTTATGATTATTGTCAATTTACCAATGAAGAAGCCAAGACTTAAAAAGGTTAATAACCAGGATCACATGAATAACTAGACCTGGGATTAAAATCTAGGCTATCTGACCCAGAGCGCATAACCACTCAGTTCAGGTACACAAATAAGAATGACAAAAGGCAGGAAGTGATAAGGATCTCAAGAAACAGAAAAGCACAGCTTGCTGTGAGAAAACCGAGATTGCAGGTAACACTTCTCAAAGGGATGTTCAGGGAAGATTTCATGGACAAGGCAGCTTTTAAATTGAGTCTGGATAAAAATTAAGTTACCATGTGATCCAGCAATCTCACTCCTGAGCATACATCCAGAGAAAGCTCTAATTTGAAAAGATATCTGTACCCCAATGTTCATAGCAGCACTGTTTACAATAGCCAAGACATGGAAGCAACCTAACTGTCACAAAAAGATAACCAGATAAAGAAGATGTGAGATATAGATAGATATTGTGTGCGCACAGTGCACGCACACACACACACACACACACACACACACACACACACACACTGGAATACTACTCAGCAATAAAAAAGAATAAAATGCCATTTGCAGCAACATAGATGGACCTAGAGGTTATCATATTAAGTGAAATAAGTCAGACAGAGAAAGACAAATATCATATGTTATCACTTATGTGTAGAATCTAAAAAAAGATACAAATGAACTTATTTACAAACCAGAAATAGACTCATCGACATAGAAAACAAATTATTGTTACCAAAGGGGAAGTAGGGGAGGAATAAATTAGGAGTTTGGGATTAATATATACACACCACTATATATAAATACAAACAACAAGGACCTGCTGTATTGCACAGGGAACTATATTCAATATCTTGTAATAACCTATAATGGAGAAGAATCTGGAAAGGAATATATACATATGAATCATTTTGCTGTACACCTGAAACCAACCCAACATTGTGAATTAACTATACTTCAATTAAAATGTAACTAAATAAATAATGAATTGGGTCTGGAGAGATGGGAAAGACTTAAGTATGTGACACTGTGGTGAAGGGCCAGGAGCCATGGAAGAGCCTGGAGGCACTGGGGGTGCTGGGGGGACAGGGAGTCCCACTTAACAGGATGAGAATGTGCATGGAGGAGGGCTGGGAGACCAGTGGGAAACCTAGATCAGAGGGAGGTCCTGGACGGCACTGATGCTGAACTCAGGGGGAAAGAAGGAATGGAAATGTGACTCAACATTTATGCCTAAACAATTGACACAGTCAACCTGATGTGCTGGGGAGATTAACCTGAGGAGGGTGCACTGGATGGACTAGAGGAACGAGAATAGAGGCAGAAACATGAGTTAGGAGACTATTTATTTACAAGCATCTGGATCTGGGGTGGTAACAACTGAACTGGGGGGGGAGGCAGTGAGAACAGAGTGGTGGAGAGATATAGAGTCTTGTCAAGTCCTCACCTGCATTCCTTCCCAAGTCCCCCAGCAACGCCAGAGGGAGAGCAAAGTGCGTTCACAGGCCTCTCAGGCTAAATGTTGCCTTTTCATGGCATAATCAGTCTAATTTTTTCCCAGTCTCATGGCAACACACACACACACACCCACGCGCACGCACCCATTTTACTGTTTTACAGACTAAAGATCCCAGTTTGTATTCTCTTGATAAAGCAATTATGGGATATTTATTTTAATAGAATTTCACGTGAATAAAAATGTCAACGTGTTGGAGGTGAGCCAGGAGCTGGAGGGAGTAAGACCCACACAGTGAGGGGTACCAGGTCTACAATCCACAGGAACCGTTCTCCCAAAGGTGGTGATGTCTGTACACAGATCTACAGGTCACATTTCCTGAAATGTAGGCTGTGGTTTGGTGGATCTGTGAGTTCAATCACTTTAAAAATTGAGTGGCTATTCAGCAAAAGGAAATAAGAGAAATGAAAATTCACTCTCTGCCCTTAAGAAGCTGTAGGAGTTTAACAGGTAAATGAAATAAACATCCCCAGGGAACACAGAATATTTTAATATGCCTACGCATTAATGCCATGAAATTACATTTTTTTGGAATGCTCAAGGAATGAATTTCTTTAATATCTGAATAATATAAACAGGTGAGTTTAGCCACCCTCTCTCCCTCCCTTTCCAAATCCAAACTCTCCTCACTTCAACTGTCTTGAATAGACAAGGTTTTTGAAAACCTACCACGCACTGCCACCACTTCTTACGCGGGCCTGCACCTCCCCGGAATGAGGCTGTCTCAAAGGGCAGGTTATGGTTTGGTATGCTCTCCTCTCTCTTGAGGGAGAACCAGAACATGGAAGGGCCCTATTACCCTGAGATTGTGAATGCATCAAGACACAAAGAGGAGAGAAGAAGACATGGCCGGGAGGAAAAACAAACTCAGATCCCGAGAGAGGCTTTGTCAAACATTGAGCTTGAAGAGCAGGGTGAGGACTCAAACCGCAGGGAGGCCTCAACACTGAAAGGCAGGAGGTGAGAGATTGGAATGTGGAGGGGACGGAGTTGGTGAGTCAGGCCAGCCGACAGGAGGTGCTCACACGGAGGTGCAGAGAAGTCTGGCCTGTTCACACAGGCAGAGGAGCCCCTTAAAGGGGATGCCAGGCTGGACAGCCACAGTCTACTGACTGTAAATGTGTTCTGGACGACTGGACGTCCCAGGACAATGGTACTAACAAATCTAAGTACATACATGCAGAAAGGATGACACACAGCAAAGAGCCACTGTAATCAAATAAGATTCATCAAGTGTATTCTCTTCAGGATGAGCTTTGACTCAGATTTGGAAGCTCATGTTCCAGGCCTTCTTTGCGATTGTTGATTCATCTAGTCCAATTCCCAACAGCCAGTGATCACCTTTTTTTTTTTAACTCAATTGTGCCTTTGAATCCCGAGTCCCACTCCCGCGATGCACAAATCGTCGCTGAGCTCACAAGGACAGATCCCAGGAAAGGAGGCAGCGGGATTGTGGGAGGAACGATTCCGGGGGCCTGCTTGATATTCACTGGACACTCTTACTTCACTTTGTGGGTTTACAGTGTGGCAGCTGCGTTTCCATTTCTCCTGTAAAGCTAGCTGCAAAGAAATGTCACGAATTAAAACAGACCAAAAAAGACCGCAGATTACTTTACCAGTTACCCCCAAGTTGACAGTCTATAGATTACAACCAAATCTTAAAGTGTTTCATTGGTCAACAGGATTTTTCTGTAGCTCTCAAGTATCTATTTGAAGACATAAAGCATGTGAAGTTTTCTGCTCAGAGCCACAGTTTAGAACTTAAGTAATACAGTGTAAGCCTACCTACAGTTTTATGAGATTTTCTGTTAAGCTTTTGGGGGTTTGGACTGCTTGCTGTCATCCTTCATTTTCAAAGAAGACATTTTGGTTGTTTTTCTTTTACTTTGGGTTTGGGTGGGGAAGGTAATTAGGTTTATTTTTCATTTATCTATTTAATAGAGGTGCTGGGGATTGAACCCAGGACCTGGTACATGCTAAGCATGTGCTCAGCCATTGAGCTATACCCTCCCCCCAGCTCAAAGAAGAGTTTTGTTGTTTTTTTTTTTTAATATCACCATGTTTCCCATTTATACTTCCCATTGTTGGCAGCATCTACCCTGAGTTATTTATAAATTGCTGTCAAATTCTCAAAACTTCCCTGCCTCAGCGTCCTGAGCTTGATTCCTTCTCCTCGGCCTCTCACTGTGGATGGAGAAACAGATGATCACGAAGCTTTAAGAGGCCCTCGGTAGGTTTGTGCGGTTGGAGAGAGCTTGCAGGGAGAAAGTAAGAGTTGGAGAGTAGAGAAATAGGAACTATTCCTGGCACAGTGGCTTTGCACGGGACTCATTCCATCCGTGTGATACCTCAGTGCAAGCCTGTATGAAGAGAGGGCTGGCAGTGGGCCACACTCAGGGCTGCTCACTGGGAAAGAGTGATGGTTTTTATGGACTGGCAGCAAGACTTTGTCCTGCTTTTCAAAATGCTGTCAAAAGACTTTTTACCAGGGAATGCATCCTTGGGCCACTAAAGGGGACGAGCAGATTCACACATCTGCCTCCAGGTGAGAAGCATAGAAAAAAGGTTTCCTCTCCTCTGCCTCTAGAACACCTGGGTTCTAGTTTGGATCTTACTAACAACTAGTTGTGCGGCCCAGGGTTAAATAATTTAGCATCTATGAGTTCCAGCTATGTTGTGTGAATAAACAGACGATCTGAGTAAATAATCTCCCTGGCCCTGAAATTCGCTGGCCCTTTACTCTGTTGGTGTATCTGGTAGCTTAGAGAGAGAAAAGTCTGGTGCAGCGTTCTTCTAAAGCTTCTATTGTCTAGTCCTGTCTATAATCGGGCCAAGTCCTGTGGTTTGTGGGATTAACACGAGGCACAAAATAACTCCGTGTCATCAGAAACCAAGAGTTTGGAAAAGACATTTCCCCTAACGAAATTACATATCACTGCTCAAAAATAATAAATGCTATAGAAAGAAAATATCAGCGCCACCACAAATCAGCATCTGAGGAACAGCTCCAGAAAACATCTGGAAAATAGCGCTGCGTTAACAAACCACCAGATAAAACGTTTGATTTCCCAGTCACCGACGTTCCTAACTGCAAAAGCAGTTAAAAGGTCTTATGAGGAATAACATCTTGGCACTGGACGAACAACAAGAACCCCAGCTGTTTGCACTTGCTGTGAAACGAGTGCCAATGTACATACTGTAATCCGCACGGTCTGCAGAGGATGGGAGAGCCAGCCACTCAGCGCGATGGAAAGTCCTGACCGGGCAAGAGTGAGCAGGCCACGGGGACCAAGTAACAGGCCAAGGCCTCTTTTCACTACAACAGCCCATTTCCAGGGCAACTTCCTTATGAAATGTTCATTCACGTGCTTTTGCTAGAAATGTATAGCATGGCCTGGAAAGAACTTCTCTTTTCAAGCAAGAGTTCCCTCTAAACCATAACAGATGTTGGAAACGCAATGAGACTGGTCAAAAAGAAAAAGAGGAGGGGACATCCGCAAGGACTATACAGTGACAGACAGAAAGGGGAGGGGCCTTGAGGTGATGGACATGAAGAGAGAGAGAAGCAGGCAAAAGCAAGATAATATGAATACTTCAGACCCCTCCCCTCCAAGGACCAGAGGATCATATCCATCCTGCCACTGAGATTTTGAAGGAGACTAAAGTAAAATCGCAAGACAAAGGGAAAAGGAGGGAGCGTTCAGACAGTGGGACAATGTTTATTTGCAATGCTTCTTAGGAACTCATTGAAATCAATAATTCTTCGGAATTGAGCAGTTAAAGTAAGTCCGATCCAGTCATTTGCTATCAGTCATTGAATGATTAACTGTTAAGCTCATCAGTATGTATGAGAAAAGCTTCAAGGTGTGGATGAGGGGAAAGCAGTAAACAAAACAGACATAGTCTATTTGGAAGACGCATTATTCCGGTCACCTCATGAATAAATGATCAGTCACCACCTACGTACGATAAGTGTTACAAAAACCAAAAATATATGTAGGAAAGGGGTATCTTTATTTATATGCTATAAAAGATAGATAACAAACAAGCAACCACCAAAATAAATATAAAATTGCAACTCTTAGGCATGCATCAAAGGAAGGTATATGGTTCTATAAGAGGATAAATGGAAGATATGACTTGACAGAGATGAGAGATAGCTTCCCTGAGGAAGGGATATTTGAACTTCAGTGTGAAGGATGAGTGGAGTTTAATTAGGTGAGGCTGGGACAGCGTTGGGGAAGAGTTCCCTTGGAAAAGATCAGAAGAAATGGATTGATCAAAGAGCAGCAAAGCCCATGTTCAGGGACAGAGGGTGCTCATGGAGCATGCTGCAAACAAACTGGAGAGAATGGCAGAACAAAATCTGCAGGACTCTATAGGTCATACTTGTCTCTATTCTCAAAGCAGTGAAGGGTTTTGGTGGGAGTATATCACATTTGGGGTTGAGAAGATCACTCTGGCCACAGGGTGTACAGGGGATTACAGGAACGAGAATGGATACAGACAGACTTGTGATAGAAGGTAGCTTGCTCTAGGGTAGTGGTAATGCTGCAGGAGGTGGAGTCTCGAGGCCAGTATAAGGTAAGCATGTCAGGTCTATGATCGGGCGGAGTGAGTTGCTAACAGTCCCAAGAAGCCACAGGTCATTCAAACAAGAGTTTGCTTTGAATGCAGAATGCAGACAGAAGGCAATGGTGTTCTAAAAAACAACAACCAAAGCACCTTACCACGTCTTCTCTTACTTACCTGTCTTCCTGATATTAGCCAAGCACTTCCACTGAAAATGGTGAAGGAGAGGGAAGTACAGAGGAAGCCCTAGCTCCTTTTCCTTTTAGTCCTTCCTTATTCATCAGGAAGCTAAAGTGTTGATAGAGCATATTGGTAGGATGTAAATGTATAAATAAGTGAAAAACAAAGTTGAGTTATTCTTATGCAGCGTTTTCACTCTTCTATTAAGAACAAAATGCATGTGTTAAGAATTGTGTAATTTTGAGGATTCCACAAGTTTAATGCTCTTATACTTTCATTTACACTGGTATTGTACAATGTAAAGAGGAATGGTAAAATTCACGCTCATAACTAACTTTAAAATTGTTTCTTTAGAATGACAATAAAAAATAAAAGACACCATAACATGTTGAACGAGACCGTGGAAGAAAAGGAAAACATATTTTAATGCCTTTAATAGCACTTTTTCCCTACTCTTTTGAACAAGGCATCCTGCATTTTCATTCCACCCCAGGGCCCCCAAATTATGTAGCAGACCTTGCATGATACACTCCTGACTTGCTTGTAATTGGCTATTTACTTGCTTCATTCCTACTAGATTGCCCCACTGCTGAACACATGGTAGTCAGGAAGGAAACGTCAAATAGAAACAAATCTGGGCATAAGTTGGGAGAGACTTTAAAAGGATTATTGCAACAGGAGGAGAAGGGCTATTGCAATAGAGAGAGTGCTCTGACTCTAAGATCTGCCAGGGTCTCAATGGTCTTTATCAGAAGAGGAGATTTGTGCTGTATACTAGAAATTGATGCAACATTGTAAACTGACTATACTTCAATTAAACATTTTTTGATTCAAAAATAAAATAAAATAAAACAAAATTTAAAAAAGAGGAGATTTGGACACAGACCTGTACACGCACAGCAGAAGGACCCTGTGAGGACAGTGAGAGAATGCGCGGTCTCCCGAGAGAGGTCTCGGGAGAAAGGGAACTTGCCAGCATCTTGATCTTGGACTTCTCGCCTCTAGAACCGTGGGAGATTTCTGTTGTTTGAGCCACCAGAACTGTGGCATTTTGTCATAGCAGCCCTAGCAAATCAACACAATCTTCTTACCTTTGAGATATTCTGTTATATCCCTTCTTAGGTATACATATTACAAATATTAGCTGCTTGATTGAATTGCCTCTCTGTTTCTTAATGGTCTCTATCAAAGAACAGAAGCCTTTAACTTTGGTGAAGTCAGACCTTTCATTCTTTCCTGTCACGGTTTGTGCTGTGTGCAGCCCTCCCAGCTCCTGCCTCTGCCTCATTCTCTCAGCCAAGGTCCAGCCAGGAGATAAAAACCGTATCAGTTATTTAAATAGAAGCGTTGAACATAAACAATTGTGAAGTAGTAAAATGTGGTGAGCTACAAAAAGATAAAAGAGGATTCTAAGAGGTACAGAAATAGTAACTGCAGATAGCAGCGACCACCTTTAAAGTCAATGGAATGAGAACAGGGAAGGAAACTTCAAAATAGAGAAGCCTCCAGCCCCAAGGCTAACCTCCAAGGACGGGTATGGCTGCCGCAGGAGCCTTCAGCCTGCTTGTGGCAGTGGAACTGCCGGAGGACAGAGCTACCTACAGCAGCCCCACCACTAGGTGACAGAGAAACTCCAGGGCCCAGACCTCAGCTGGTCGACAGGACTCGCTGGCCACAGCTCAGGTCTCAAGACATGGATTTGTCAGTTAACACACTCCTAGCAAGGGAGTGAGGAAAGAGAAGGAAAGGGAATTCAGGACAAGACTGAGAAGGAGCCAGACAGGTAAGAGGAAAAGGTAGTAGGAGGGTATTATGCTGAATGATATGTCAGACAGAGAAGCACATACTGTGTGATATCACTTCTATGTGGGATCTAAAAAATACAACGAACTAGTGAATATAACAAAAAAGAAACAGACTCACAAGAACAGAGAACAAACTAGTGTTACCAGTGGGGAGAAGGAAGGGCAGGGACAAGAGGGAGTAAGGGATGAAGAGGTACAAACTACTATGTATAAAAATAAATAAGCAACAAGGGTATATAGTACAACACAGGGAATGTAGCCAATATTTGATAGTAACTCTAAAGGGAGTATAACCTTTAAAAATTGTGAATCACTGTGTTGTACACCTGTAACTTATATAACGCTGTACATCAATTTTTAAAAAGTACAATTTAAAAAAAAAAAAGAAAGCGGTTAGAAGGAAAACAGAAGAGTGGAAAGTAATGAAACCAGAGAGTTAACGTCTAACGCCGCTGAGACAACTGTCTCAGTACTAGCCTTTTTTATTTGCAAGTTTTCTATGAGATTTTTTTCTTCTAACCCATCTTCGTCTAACCCTATTTAACCTTTATACATTTCGACATCAAGTTAGATATCTCCTTTTCTTGGATGCCTTCTTAAATCCTCCCCCCAAACACATGGTTAGGTCCTCCTCTGGCCGCCAAATGCATTTGCACTTATCCTTGAGATAAAACTTAAGCTCCTTAAGCTATAAGATTATGTTTTATTCTGCACTGTATCTCCAGATCATAACACACTTCTCAGCATGTTGTTAGTATTTCAGCCTTTGATAAAGTTTTTTTTTTTAATCTGAATAAATTGCTCTTTTCTCTGTCCCAAATCCGTTTAGTTATACTTCTGTCATGGGACTTATTACCTATTATTATTTTCATGTGTTATTTTGTCTCCCCAAGAAACGATTAATTCCTACTAATCTTTTCATTCCTATGATTGACAAGCACTATGCATTGCACAGAGTGTGCATTTTCTGAATATCTCCTGTATGAAATGTCACCAAACTCAAAAGGTGATTAAAATGTAGTAAGACTGGTTTGGGGATTGGCTTTTGAACTGGGTCTGAAGACATGTCCTTTTATAACTTTATCAGGAGGTATGCAAGAACCTCAGGGGTATTGGTTTAAACTCATTTGACTACAAGAAACAAATTAGCTTAAACAGAAAGGAGGGGAGTTTCTTCCTATCAGGAGAAGCACCGCTGTTGAAACCCTGGAAGAAGCTGGACTCAGGCCCTTCACTGCTGGCAGGAGGCTTCTCCATCCCTCCTCTCTGCTTGTTCCCTGCTTCCATCCTCCTGCTCACAGGGTCTTTTCATTCATTCCTTCATGCTTTTCCTCCTCTCTCTTCTTCTTTGATACCAAAGATGCAATTGTAAGGCAAAGGAGGGACATGCTGTTAATAAGCATTCCCTAAGGCTGGCCTCCTTTAGCTCCCGAATTACAGCTCCTCCATTCAAGAGGGATTCCAAACTAAGATTGGATTATTTTATCCAGTCCCACACTGAGAGTGAAGGGACTCTGATTTACCCAGTTTGTGCCAAGCACATACTCCTAGTCCACTCAATTGTAGGGTCCTGCAGCAAAAGCGTGGCTAAGAGTTATCCCTGTATCTATGGGGATGGATGAGCAGGGAATAGAGGTTAGGAAGGAAAGGAAACTAAAGAACTAAACAGAAGGAACCTAATACATCATCCACCACACAAGTCACTCAGGTCAGTGTTTAAGCGGAGGAAACCACACTATGAGGGGAAGGGAAGATCCTATACAACTATAGGTTTGGCCCTAGGTTTAATGTCCAGAAATTCAGTGTAGGTAGGATAGGGTCAGGTTTTGGGGTGGGGGTTGTTTGGTTTTGGTTTTGGTTTTGGTTTTGGTTTTTGAAGTGTATTTGATTTATAATATTGTGTTAGTTTCTGGTGTACAGCATAGTGATTCATTTATATATATGTATATTCTTTTTCATAATAGGTTATTACAAGATATTGAATACAGTTAGTTCCCTGTGCTAAACAGTAGGACTTTGTTGTTTATCTATTTTATATATAGTAGTTTGTATCTGCTAATCCCAAACTTCTAATTCGTCCCTCCCCTCTACTTTCCCGTTTGGTAACTATAAGTGTTTTCTGTCTGTGAGTCTGTTTCTGTTTTGTAAATAAGTTCATTTGTGTCATATTTTTAGATTCCACATACATGATATGATATTTGTCTTTCTCTTTCTGACTTACTTTAGTTGGTATGATAATTTCTAGGTCCATCCATGTTGTTGCAAATGGCATTATTTCACTCTTTTTTATGATTGTATTCCATTGTATATATATATATAATATATATATATATATATATATATATATATATATATATATACACCACATTTTTTAATCCAATCACTTGTTGATGAACATTTAGGTTGCTTCCATGTCTTGGCTATTATAAACAGTGCTGCTATGAACATTGGGGTGCATGTATCTTTACGAGGTAGAGTTTTCTCCAGATATATGCCCAGGAGTTGGATTGTTGGATCATATGGAAAGTCTATTTTTAGTTGTTTAAGGAATCTGCATATGTTCTCCATAATGGCTGCACCATTTTACATTCCCACTAACAGTGTAGGAGGGTTCCCTTTTCTCCAGACCCTCTCCAGCATTTATTGTTTGTGGATTTTTTGATGCTGGCCATTCTGACTGGTGTGAGGTGATATCTCATTGCAATTTCGATTTGCCTTCCTCTGAGAATTAGTGATATTGAGCATCTTTTCAGGTGAGGGTAGGGTCAGGTTTCATGTGACATGGACACGGAGGGCCTAGACCTCATCCACAGTCACATCAGATACGACCACTTATGGGGCAGCTCCCTTCTTGCTCAGTAGTGGCTGACCAGTTGGTGAAGGTTGGCCAACAGGTGAAGGCACTGGGGCTAGGGACAAATGGAGGCTTATAATTTCTAGTGTGCTCTGCATATAGCAGTATATCATTACCCAAATTAACTGCTTTGAAAGGCAGCATTTATTTATGTAGCTAAATATGTTCTGATAAGTATGAAAAAGTTATTTTCATTATTTTTAATCACATCTCATATCACTTGTCATATATTTATCATACATTGAGCAAGCTGTATATTTAATGTCTCACTTGTTTCACTAATGGAAAGATGACAAAGGAAATTAACTCCCCCCAAAACCCACTGAATTTTATAGATTTTATCATCTATTCTGCTGCCTAATGTCAACTGTTAACCACTTTCCTACAATCATATGGATTTTTTAAAATTGAAGCACAATTGATTTACAATGTTGTGTTAGTTTCTTTTATGGATTTTTAAAATCTTAACTCATAATTCATTGACCAGAAAGGGCACTATAGCCAACTGACTACCGAGTGCAATCCAACCCTGTGCTGAAAGGCAGAGCTGGAACTCCTCCGTGACCAGTACTACGCACTGCTTTTCCTCTGCTGCACAGACTCCCCAGTCACATCTCGGCCCTAACACTTTAAGGATACATTACACCTGTCAGGATTATCTGCATTTTAAAATGAAAATAAATAAAACAATCAGAAATTTTAGGTGTAGGAGAAGTGAGGTTGTAGAAATAGAGATGGATGTAGATACAGAACTTCCTGTCCTTTCAAATGAGATCACTGGATAAATCTCTTTAAGTTGGTCCATGGTGCCGAGATTGTTAATAAAGTTTTACACTATGGAATGTGGTGTTGAAGGATTCTAGCAGAATTCGTTAAAGAATATGATATTACTTTGGTTCCATACCATCCTAGTTTGTAATCCAACACCTAAAAATTGTTCCTCTTCCTACCAAGAAATAAACTATTCTTATCCATTTATTTTTATATTCCCATGCACTCCTTTCAGATCAATTGCACAAATACAAAACTCATTGATCGCGTTCCTCTCCATGCCCCAATCTTCTCAAATCAGCGCACATCTATATTTTGTCCACCAGGTGGCGATAGAAGCCCACCAGCAGTTTATACCACGGTGAGAAGAAAATTAGTCGAAGACAGAAGGGGCATTTGCTTTTTGATGTTTTTAAACCTAATTGTTAAATGCGAGAGGACTGTTGCATTTTAAAGCCTCAGATACTTGGCTTTTTTTAAAGCCCAATTTTTAAAAATCTTTTATAAAGGTATGTTAATGACAGAATGTTTTTAGTAATCTGTTACACTTTCCTGTGATTTTTTAAATGAACCACTGCCAGGATAAAGTTTGCTAAGATATATTTTTTAAGTTTTCAGTAATCTGATCATTGAAGTTTCTTCACTAGGGGAGGACTAGAAAGTAGATTTCCTCTAGATGCTTGAAATCCCTTATATTTCTTCTCACCCAACTAAGGAACGTGAGAGAAAATTCTCTTAATGGTCATCAGCAGCTGCTGGAAACTGGATCAGCCACCTTTGCCCCTGGGTCCCGGCATATTTCAGGAACCATCCCTTCCTCCTCTATGACTTCCCCCATTTCTCGTCCCACTCACTGAATTATTGGAGTAATGGTGATGTTGGGGGAGTTTCTTCATCATTTTGAGTTTCAGATTTCTCATCCATAGAATTATTTTTTTAATGTCTACTATTTTGTGAAAGTAATATGTTTAACAAACCTAATACAATGTCTTGGTAGGTGCTCAAAATATTATTATTTTTACCTCCAAGTTCTACCTTATTTTGAAAGTGAGCATGTGACATTAATTATGGTGATTTGTATACAGTTCTTATCATCTGTGCCTCATGATCTTGTGACAAAATTATGACTGTGCCTATGGTTTACATGTGTGCAGGTTAATTATCCAAATGTCCATATTCTGTGTCTACAAAGAACTTGTGTCTTTGCAGCCATTGTAATTTTTATTGCTTTAGCCTTGTAGGCTGATTACAACAGAATAAAACACACACATGCACACAGAAGAAATGTTATCTCAGCCCAGAATGTGTCTCAAAGCACATATTTTCCAAACTTCAGTGGATGGAAACTAATGGGGACCAGAGCGGCTTTCCCACTCTCAATTATGGAGGAAGTACATGGATTATATGCTTCAGCTGTGCAGCTTATAGCTCTATTGGAGTTTCATGGAAAACAAAGTAAGAACTCTTTTCATCTTGGAAAGTAGAAAGGAAATCCCCACCTTACTCATATGTCATAAATCTCCCGAATCCAGGAAATAAGAACAGCCAGGCCTAGAGATCCCTTTTGGATTAAGTATGTGCAGTGTGCAAGGGGGCGCCCTGTGATCTAGTGTCTGTGCGGAGTCTCATTCACAGATAATGGGATGCATTGTGATAAATAACGAAGATCTTTACAACTGTAAGTTTCCTTAGAGATGTAATTCAAAGGTCTTTCACTGAAAAAGCGGAAAGGAAAGCCTCCTACAATTCCTCTATGTATCTCCCCTCTCTCCAAAATTCCCTACTCACCACAGCGAAAACCTCCCGCTCTTTCAATCCCCCAAGCCCCCAGAGTTTTGCTTCTACTTTGTTCACTCCCTTCTTCCCACGTGGTGTAAAAGTGAGGGGCCCTGGAGTCCTGTGTCCCTGTGCGCCAGCCACACCTAGAGGGCAGTGGGGGGCCTCCCCATTCTTCTTCTCTTCTTGGTCAGGAGCACGTGGCGCCCCCTGGAGTGTGTATTTCTCTTTTCCTGAATGTTTTTCTCAAGAGTTTTCTCACAGAGAATTTCTGAGGAATAATACCCCTCTTCAACTTTGTTTAAGAGGAGACAATCTCATGGGAGAAATTCTCGTTTAAAATAACACTCTCCCACACCAGGTTTCCTGTAGCTTAAGCCCTGTAATTCTCTATACGCTTGCTTGCCAGAGTGTGATACGGACTAGTTTTAGTCTATTCACAGCAACTGTACATAAGAATCTACTTGATTTCTACTTTTCATTCGTGAAGAAAGCTGTTACAAGAAAAAAACCTTTTTGAAAGAGATTATGAACCAAGAAAATAAAGATAAGCTACTGCAATACTTGAATATAATATAGAGGAAAGGAAGGAAGCCCCAGGAAGGACCTTATTTAGTTTGCTAGGGCTGCCCTAACAAAACACCACAGACTGGGTAACTTAAAACAATAGAAATTTATTTTCTCATAGTTCTTGAGGCTAAAAGTCCATGATCAAGGTTTCAGCAGATTTGGTTTATTCTGAGGCCTCTATCGTTGGCTTCTCACCATCCGCACAGCGTCTTTCCTCTGTGAATGGCGTGTCTGTGTTCTCATCTCTTCTTCTTGTAAGGACACCAGCCGTATTGGGTTAGGACCCACCTGTATGACCTCATTTTACCTTAATTACCTCTTCAAAGGCCCTGTCTCCAGGTACAGTCACATTCTGAGTTATTACGGGTTAGGATTTCAACAGATGAATTCTGAGGGGACACAATTCGGCCTATCACAGGGATTTAAATTTCACTGGAATTAAAGTTGGATATGCCTTTGAAGACTTTAAGGATATTAATTAAAGTTTTTGTAATACTGAAAATATCAAACTAAATGAAATCCAGTGATAAACAGAATGACAGTTTGTGGAATCTGGAATTAAGAGAAAGTGTCAAGCACATGTAGTTGAACTTCCCTTCTGATGTGGGAATACCTTTCCAGGATTCCCAGCATCCTGTGCTTGAAAATAATGCATGTAACAAAATCCAACTTATTTGTCTTTATTCTGATATCTGAAGCAACAGACCACTCTTCGGAACAAAATTTTCAAATATTTTAGGAAATGTATCATTTTGCCTAGTTTTGTGTTCTCTAATTCAACCCCCCTCCCCCGCCGCCAATTCCTGGATTTCTTTTTATATGGCAAGCTTTTTAAACAGCTTGCCATCATACCTTTTTTTTAAAGTATGTCCTTTCTAAATGAGTTGTTACGTTTGATGGTTTTTAATCTGACATTTTTTGAATAGGGAATTTATGTTTCACACAGCCGATTTTTTTCAGGTAATGGAAATTTATCCTTTCAAGTAGTAAAAAAAAAATTAAGTAAATATTTCTGTAAGAAGCATTTCTTCTTATGGTATTTTAACTTATATAGTTTCATTAAAAAATAATAATAAATCTGCCTTCTGAAGCAACAATATAGCAACTTTGCCTGCTTCCAGCAGATGGCCCTGGAGATTGTACAAAAATTCGTCTCGGGTAGAGCCTCCGAGTCCCTTCATGTCACAGCACAACTAGAAAAGAAGAGTAATTTGTGCGGTAAATACACAAGGGTGTTGCAGCCAAAGGAGACTAGGAGTACCTGAAGGCCCCTCAGCGTCTGAATTGTGTCCCTTCTACAGTCATGTTGAAGTCCTAACCGCCCCACCTTGTGACTGTTGGAAATAGAGCCTTTCAGGAGGTGATTAAGGTTAAATGAGGTCGTAAGGGTGGACCCCTGATCTGATAGCACTGGTGCCCTTCTAAGAAGAGACACCAGAGATATCTCTCCCCTTTCCATGTGAGGACACAGTGAGAATGGGAGGTCTACGAGCCAGGAAGAGAGCCCTTATCAGAACCCCACCATGCTGGCACCCTGATCTTAGACTTCCAGAATCCAAAACTGTGAGAAAATAAACTTCTGCTGTGTAAGTCACCCAGGCTATGGTATTTTGTTATGGGAGCCTGAGCTAATACACCGTTTTTCTATAATGAACAGTAATCAGCAAGAGGAAAAGTAATTGATAAAATGGAAACATTGTTGAATGTGTGGCAAGACGATTGTGTCCCCATCAGGCACCCATTAACCCATTAGGAAGTGGTTCAGTGTCTTCAAGACTAGGAAAGTACTGCTGGTGTAGAAAGCTGGGGAAATGCTGGAGCCATTTTAATGGGTACCACATCAACCTGAGTGGTGGGAGGACATGACGAGGGGCATTCCTTTTATCAATGGACTTTCACATGTCAATGAAAAGATGCTGTTTGGAACCTTGCTGCTCAAAGTGTGGTCCACGGACCAGAAACATCAGCATCACGTGGGAGCGTGACAGAAATTCAGAACCTCAGGCCTTCCCAAACCTACCTAATCAAAATTTGCATTTTAACAAGATCGTCTAGTGATTCATATATACATTCAAGTTTCAGAGGCACCACTCCACATCTTGTATCAGCAAAAAAGGAAAAAGCCAGTTTGGTTCTAAAGCTTCAAAGTAGCTCACATTTCTGTTTGATGGAAATGCACATGTGGCCTGGGCGGGTCAACGCGCCTACTTACTCTGGGCTTGTGAATATTGGGACTTATGAACAGCAGAGCTTTGGGACCCTAACCTGTTCATTTGTAAAAGAGTTTCTAAGGTTCTCAAGATGGGTTGTCTATCCCTGCTGGCCTCCTCTGAAACAGAGCACAGAGCATGATTTAGTTTTTCCTGGTAACTGAGAGGCAAAGCTATGAATATCTGTACATATAAACATAGCAATATCCTAAAGAGCTTTCAGGTTATACAGTAGGTACTCAGTGAATGAGAGTTCCTGCTTTTCAGTTCCCTTCAGGACACCCAGTTAGACATTCTCAGCTGGCAAGAGACCTATGGGCTATGTTTATCATATCCCCAGTGGAATTTATAATATTGTTCAATTTAACTAACGGCTTCAGACTGCTGTGCATTTTCAGTTCTTCCATTTTTTCAATTTTCTTGTCTTTTCTCTATTAATCCTCCCAGATACTAGTGATTGCTGCTCTCAGTGTGCCTATATTAACAGCATTCCTTCTGCTGCCTTGTGACTCACTAACCTGCTGTGGGCTGGATAAGTGGATAACTATAGAAATTACAGTATATTGAAAATAATAGCCAAATATTCTAAGTAGAACTTGAGAGAATTTCTGGTAAGTGCATGCACTTTTGCACATAGGCTGATTATGTGGTCACCATTTGCCTAATTTTTTTTTTCTTTTAGGACTTAGACAGTTGAGATTTAAATGATAGTTAAATGATATCAACATAAGTGATCAAATAATAGGAACATCAGTGAAATTGTTTCTTCCCATCATAATATAGGTCGTGGAACTCAATTTAGAATGCCATAATGAAAAGAAGAAACAAAAATTCACAAGGAACATAAGAAAAAATAATGCAGCAATTTTACAGAAAAAAAAAAATCAAGAAATCCAAATGTAAGAAAGTCGGTAGGAACAAATGTAAAAGATCCTGCATAGGATCTCTGGGGACAGATGATATCCTATTAACTTTTGTATCCCCAATGCCTGGCCTACTAAAAATGCAATAAATGTGTAAATAGATCAGAAAAGGTGAAGAAAGAAGAAAATTATGTTTTCATATTGCGAGAGGGACACCAATTAGGGAATGTCTCTAAAAGAGGAAAGGTGTTCTACAAAGGTCACATGTGATTTTAAAACTAGAGAATTAAAAAATAAAAAAACTGGCAGACGAAGATGTGAAGCCAGATACAATAGAGAAAGAACTGGAGTAGCATTTTTTGAGGTAAAGATAGGTGTTCAGTTATCCAAGTCTCCCACAACTTCTGTTATAGAGAATATGAGTCCTAAATTGGGGGTGACAAATAGTGGCATGTGTGTCAGAAATTGACATTCAGTAAAACGTTCCTCCTGCACCTGTGGCCAGGCTTGCTTTCAATTACAGCCTTCTTTCCCACTGAACACAGACTTGGTCCCTGCATTAGCCTCCACAATGTCCATCAAAGCAATTGAGATCAACACCACCGTAATTGGCACTCCTGGCACTGTAATCACACATCTACAAAATGTCACTTTTAACAGTTGGCAGAAGATTGGAGAAATGTCCTGAAGGAAACACCATCTCCCAAAGTAAATTGAATGAACCAATTCAGCATAACTTTGCTATTCAAAGCAGTGGTTCTCAAATTTTCCTGTGCATGAGAGTCACCAGGAGAGGCTGCTGTTGGGTTCCGTCTCCAGAGTTCAGTAGGGCTGGGGTGGGACCTGAGAATTTGCATTTCAAACACTTTGAGATTCAACATTCTAAGGAATACTGGAACAAATTCTAAATACTGTAAATCTGAAAATCCTTTGACAAGCAAAATAGTACATCATAATTAGCATAGCTTTCAGAAGAAAAATGTAGCTTAACCAAGTGTCGTTTGTAGTGAACAGAGCAAAGATTTTGGAGCTAAGTAGACCTTGGTTTGATCTTTTGGTTCTGCTATTTACAGGTTCATGACATTTTACTAAGACCACTTGAACTCTTTATAGGCATTAGTTTCTTCTGGTAAAATGAGAATAAGAAAAATATCCCACAGAATTACTTTGATGACTAAATGGGAAATATATATATGCAATATATATTTATAATATATAATCTATCTATCTATCTATCTATATATAAAGTGACTAACACAGTGCCTGATACATGGTAAGCATTCATTCAACCTTTCCTCCTTTTCCTCCTCTTCACTGACGGCAGTCATGGAACGTAAAGCAATAGAGAGAAATAACATAATTTCATGAAGGTTGTAGGCTCTGTCATGCAAAAGATTCCTATAAACATGCTAGAAAATGCTATGGTGAAATGGTGATAAAGACTGTGGGGAAGACGAGTTAAAACACAGAATCCCTGTCCTCCTTTTTAGTAGTCTCCCCTAAAGACACAGGGTGCACCTTCATTCCATGTACCTGTGATCAAAATGGGCTCCTTACAGCTGAGATGACACATTCCAGGGGCAGAAAGCCAACTGCCTAGTTATTCCCTTACTCCTATAATGGTAGCCCCTTAATACAGGGCTTTTTTCTGAGTCATTTTTCAAAGGACTCCCAGGAAGTATTGGAACCTATAATTGTGTAATCTTTTTTTTTCTGGTCATAAGCCAAGGACAGGTATTTTTTAATTGAAGTATAGTTGATGTACAATGTTATACAAATTGTGATTCACAATTTTGAAAGGGTATGCTCCTATAGTTATTATAAAATATTAGCTATATTCCCTGTGTTGTGCAATATATCCTTGTAGCTTATTTTATGCCTAGTTGTTTATGCCTCTTAATCCCCATCCCACACTGCCCCTCCCCCTTCACTTTCCGCACTAGTAACCACTAGTTTGTTCTCTATACCTGTGAGTCTTCTTCTGTTTTGTTATATTCACTAGCTTGTTGTATTTTTTAGATTCCACATATAAGTGATATACTGTATTTGTCTTACTCTGTCTGACATTTTACTTAGCATAATGCCCTCCAAGTTCATTCATGTTGCTGCAAATGGCAAAATTTTATTCTTTTTTATGGTTGAGTAGTATTTAATTGTGTGTGTGTGTGTGTATACCACTTAATATTACATTGTCTATATAAACCACATCTTCTTTATCTTTTTATCTGTTGATGGACACAGGCTGCTTCCATATCTTGGCAATTTTTTTTATTGAAGTATTGTTGATTTACAATGTTGTGTTAGTTTCTGGTATACAGATTCAGTTATATATATATTCTTTTTGGTATTTCTTTTTAATAATAGGCTATTATAAGATATCAAATATAGTTCCCTGTGCTATACAGTGGGACCTTGTTGTTTATCTATTTTATATATATTAGTTTGTATCTGCTAATCCCAAACTCCTAATTTTCCCTCCCCCTTCCCCTTTGGTAACTGTAGTTTGTTTTCTACGTCTGTGAGTCTATCACTGTTGTGTAAATAAGTTCATTTGTGTCATTTTTTTAGATTCCACATATAAGTGATATGGTATTTGTCTTTCTTTTCCTGACTTACTTCACTTAGATGATAATCTCTAGATCCATCCAAGTTGCTGCAAATGGCATTATTTCATTCTTTTTTATGGATGAGCAGTATTTCATTGTGTGTATATACCACATCTTCTTTATCCAATCATCTGTTGATGGGCATTGAAGTTGCTTCCATATCTTGGCTATTGTAAATAGTGCTGCTATGACCATTGGGGTGCATGTATCTTTTCGCGTTAGAATTTTCTCTGGATAAATGCTCAGAGTGGGATTGCTGGATCATATGGTAAGTCTAATTTTAGTTTTTTAAAGGAATCTCTATACTATTTTTCATAATGGCTGACTCAAACTGCATTCCTACCAGCACTGTAGGAGAGTTCCTTTTTCTCCACACCCTCTCCAGCATCATCCTTTTTAATGATGGCCATTCTGACTGGTGTGAGGTGATATCTCATGGTAGCTCTGATTTGCATTTCTCTAATAACTAGTGATATTGAGCATCTTTTCATGTGCCTATTGGCCATGTGTATGTCTTCTTTAGAGAAATGTCTGTTTCGGTCTTCTGCCCATTTTTTGATTGTTTTTTTTGTTTGTTTGTTTTTTTTTTTTTGTTACTGAGTTATATGAACTGTCTGTATATTCTGGAAATTAAGCCCTTGTCCGTCGAATCATTTGCAAATACTTTCTCCCATTCTGTAGGGTTTTTCTTTTTATTTATGATGTCCTTTGCTGTGTGAAAGCTTATAAGTTTAATTAGGTCTCATTTGTTTATTTTTGCTTTTATTACTATTGCCTTGGTTGTGTAATCTTCTTGATGAAGCAGAGTGTGACCTTTTGCTCATGCAGGGACTTATGTTTTTGTGGAAAAGTTGGAAACACTGTGGAAAAGCGCTTGCCCATTTTGTGTAGATGGAGTATGTATTGTTGAAAGTCCTAAAACTCAAAAGTACAAACTATTTCAAAAGACAATTGTAGACTGTATATTTGATGATACTAAGGAATTATTTTTTAAATGATTTTAGATATAATAATGGCATTGTGTTTATGTTATACATTTAGAGAAACATGTTGAATACTTACAGATAAAATGATGCCTGAGATTTCTTTCAAAATAATCTCAGGAGGGTGGTGGAGGTTGGTGCTGGTATAGATGAAGCAAGATTAGCCCTGAACTGACAAATGTTGACATTGGTTGTTGAGTATATGATGGTCCATTATACTACTTTCTCTTATTTTGTATTTCTTCAAAATTATCTACATAAAATATTAAAAATTCAAGTAGTTTTTTTTAATGGTATATTGCTTTTCAGGACAAGATTGTCTTATAATATGTGTTTAGTGTAATTTTCTCTAAAGATTCTGAAAATTTACGTTTAACAAAGTTGTTGGCTTTTACAGCCTAATAATTGGGCTTACTGTATCTTTCACATGCAGGAAGTAGTATATTTTAGCTTCTGGATATTATAATGTAAAAGTATTGTTTGAGTCACTTATTAGTGTACAAAATGGAAAGGACAAATTAATCAGAATTATGGAAATAAGAATAAAGACAAACTCTAAAAGGAAAGTACAAATCCCACCACTGAAATCCTATTTGTAATTCATCTGGTGCATTAAAATTATCACGTATGATTCATTCATGGCAACAGCTAACGGGAAGCTTTGCATTACTCTAGGACTACAACACACTTTATGCTTGGCATAATCATTCAGTAATTAGATTTAGCACTCCAGAAATGCCGTCTTGCTAGATCCCACTCGGAATTCGATGTTTTTGAACAATTTCATTTCTAATACAGAATGACTGTGACATACTCAGGATTCCAAGGTGACAACGACTTGAGAAATGTAGTCCAGGGCTTGCTTGCCTGTTAGCATGCTGGGACAGGCCAGAGATTCAAAGACAAAGCAAGCTGAGTTCTCAATTTCGATGCTACAGCTTCTCTTCTGAACACCAACAGGAAGAGCCAACCCTTGACAAAAATCATGAGGAAGATAGTTTGTCTTTCAGTTTCCCTTACTCCATTTCCCCCTTCTCCTCCCCTAGATTTAGACAGTGGGAGAAGTTCTCAATTCTTACTGAGATTCTGTGTTTATCTCTGAGAAATGTTTCCTCTTTCTTTGCCAGGATTATAATTCTCTACGGACAGGGGACAGGAGACAGGGAGCTTAAATGCCTTTTTCCTTTGGAATTTAATATTAAGGGGAAAAAAAAAAATCTCAGGATTAAAAAAAACAAAGCCAAACGCAGGGTTCCTCTTCGGAGGAAGGGTGGGTGGGGTCATAGTCCGGCCTGGCGTTGCCCGGGGCTCCGGAAGTCACCCAGCAGCTCTCGAATCCGCCTCCCAGCACTGCCGGCCCCGGCCTGCCGGGCACAGCTGCCTCCGCCCCGCGTGGGAGCGGGCCCAGCGCCCCTCTATCCAGATCCATCCCTCTCGCCGCAAGGCGACAGCAGCTCCGCCCCGGGCCGGAGTTCGCAGGGCTGGCAGGGAGGCCGCCGCCCCGGGCCCCGCCTCCGGCAAAGGCGCGCCGGGCTCCGCCTGCAGGGGGCGTTGCGGCGCGCGAAGCCGCGCGTGCGGGGAAAGACGCGGGGTGGGAGTCCCGCGGCTCGGGGCTCGGGGCGAGCGGCAGAGGCGGGCCGGGCGGAGGGAGCCGGAGTCCCGGCGCCCGCAGCGGCCGAGCTGGGCTCCGGGGTGGAGCGCGGGCACCCCAACCGCGTCCTGGGTGACTCCATCGGTGACGCCAGGCGCGTTCCTTCCTCTTCCTCTCGCCTCTCCGGCCCCGCCTTCCCTTCCCTCCGCCCACCTCCCAGAAGCGGAGCCGGAGCCGCCGCCGCTGCCGCCGCCGCCGCCTCCAGCAGCGCCGTCATGTCGGCCCCTGCCGGGTCTCCTCATCCGGCCGCCAGCGCCCGGATCCCGCCCAAGCTTGGCGGAGCCGCCGCCTCGGGAGCAGCCGCGCCCGCAGGCCCGGGCCCCGGGCCGCACCAGCAGAACGGTGAGGCGGACGGCCGGGGCGGAGCGCGGGGCCTAGTGCCGGCGGGGCAGCCTGCGCGGCCGGATCGGGCGGGGCGGGAGGCAGGGCGGTGGGAGTGGGGGCTGCCGGGGTTGGGGCGGAGGGGCACGTGGCGGGGGCCGGGCGGAGGGGCGGTGCTGGGGCGGGGGGCGCCCCGGCGCGGGGGCCGACCTGGGGAATAGGGAGCAGGGCTGTGTAGGTAGCGTGACCCCGGGCCCGAAGCCGCCGGAGCGAGTAGGGGCCGTAGAAAAGGGGGAGCCCACATACCACGTGAAATCCCTGTTATCCAGCCTGGGCGCGGGCGACTTGCTCCGAAGAGCGACCCCTCAGCCGAGACACCCGGCAGAAAGCCGAGGCCGCAGAGTGCGTGGTCCGGGGAAGGCTGGTGTAGCCATGGAGCTGGGTGGATCGTACCCTTCCCGTCTCGGGAAAGATTGCTCTGATTTCTGAGGCCCAGCGAGCACGCTGCCTGGAAGGGAACTTAAGTTAGCGCTCAAGTTTGTAGACAAAAGGGTGTAAATATGTAACATAAGTGTAACTGTAACCTGTGACCCAGTTTGGCCTCAAGATCTGTCATTGCCGCTGCGGCTGCTGCTCCAGCGTTTGGAGTTTGCTTGTCGTGTTCGAAAGGGAGCAGGTGTCAAGCGGGTTTAAACAAATACTTTTAGATCTGGGTGGTTTCATCCTCCCACCGACACCCCCAGCTTCACTTTCAGAAACACAGAAAACGTGCCAGAGTTGGCCCTATTTGAGGCAAGGCCTCATACAGGCAGCAGCCAATGCAACGTGAAAGCCGCTTTCGTCCTAAGGTCGTACGCTTTCGGTGTGCAGGGTTTCAGCTGAAAAACGATCGGCTCTAGGATACCCGTTCCCTAATCTTGAGATTTGGAATGTTCGTGCGTGGGGCCAGGGGAGAGGGGACGTCTGTAGACGATAATGTTTCAGATGAGAACTCTCAAAAGTAATTGAATACTTTAGAAGAAAATGCCTGTCCTGTGTTGGTAAGAGAACAAAGTCAGCTGATACTCTTGCAATGATTGTTGAACAGACCTGTTTTATCCAGATTGTTTTTTTTTTTATCCAGATTGTTAATGAAAATTTACTGGACTTGATAAATCAGTTCAGCCGACATCCTACTTTTTATAACTGCTGCTTTTCAAACATGCAGTTTATCGTTTATCCTGAGAACCAGAAGTTGAATTTTTTTTGCGAGTCAAAATTGGTGGCTTAACCTTAATATCCTTTGGATCAGCCATGCTTGTCAGTATCAAGTGCTTTATTTCCAGAAGTCCTTGTTTACTGTATGGGTTTTGAATGTGAACATTCAAACATTGTGAATGTGAACATTTGGAATGTGAACAGTGTAACAGGTTTTGTACTTCTGTCCTGAACATGCATGATGATATTATTTGTGAACAGTTTTTGTTCTCATAATGTTAGTATACATTCTTGATTTTGTTTTGCTTTGGAAGCTTTGTATGTGGAGGGACTACAACATGATAATTTAGGAAGAGATCCCAAATCTTTTAGAATAAACCCATGTTTAACAGTGATCCAAGGATTGTATCTTGTCTTGATTTTCTGGATATGTATTAGTGTCTTAGTGAACAGTTTTCAAAGTGGCAAATACTTTCCTAAGCCTTAGAAATTTTGTGAATGCTCAGGGAATGCCAGGATATCAGGATATTAAATCTGTAAAAACAAATTAGTTAATATACTTAGAAGCCAAATATAGATGATGCTTGATTTCTACTATTTATAATCACCACTTTTCTTTGACATAATTAGTTTTTTTCAGCATTTGTGCATGCTTGCCAGTTGAGGACTTAAGATTAGCCTAGTAGATAAGACAGAATCCCTGCCTTTCTCCTAAATTGACCTGTATTTTGATGGCATTGAAGTTGGTTTTGACCTTGAGGGATTTGACTGGGTAGGAGGAGGGCAGGGCTGTCTCGAGGCCATGACAAAAGTCTAAAAATTTAGAAACTAAGAGGCAAAAAGAGTGCTGGGTGGGAGGGAAAATCCTAGGCATAGAAACTGAAGAGAATACTTAAAAAGGGCCAGATTGCAGAAAGACCTTAAGTGCTAAGGAATTTGGAAATTAAGATAAAGGCTTAGGGTTAATTTTTGTTTGTTTTTGTGGGAGTAAGTAGTTTAAGTAGATAAATAACAAGGTCAAATCTGTTTTTGTTTTAATCTTAGAGAAAAGTGATTTTTACTCCTAGTGTTTGTCATCCATAGATAATGATTAAGCGGTCATTTGGGTTTGTGATTGATTCTTTAGCCCTCCGTGAATTAGTTTGCTTTTTAATACATCTCCGTGGAATTCCAGACATGGTAAAAAAAGAAACAGATCAGAAGTATGAGTATGAAACATCAGAGAAGACAGAATTGTAAAACTGGAATGGTATCCAGAGGTCACTTACTTCAGTGGTTATCAGACATTTTAAAAAACAGATTTGTTTTCCCACAGGAAACTGTACAGAGCCCTGACATACCAATCAGAAAAAAAAGCAGAGCATTTGTGTTTAAAAGAGAAGTGGAGGTCCAGGCGCTTCTGTTCAGAATGCAGTCTGTAAAGCACCTACTTCACTTCTGTAATTTAATAGATAAACTTAAGATCCAGAAAGGTGTAGGTGGGTGTTTTTCACCAATGCCTGTATAAGCTCCTTGCGGGTAGCAGCCTGTCTCCTGTTCATTGCTGTATGTTCAGGGCCTGGAACAAGTTGTAGCCTCATTAAACACTTGTTAAATGAAGTCTGATTCAGTCTTCCTAGTTTCAAGTCCAGGTCTCTTTCAATTAACAGACCCCAGCAAGTCTCTTATTAGAAACTTTGACATTGGAAAGGGTAGGGAGGCAGAAACCGAGACTTCATTATCATTTTCCCTTGTTTTCTATGTTTAAATGTTAACAGGCTTTCCCCCATTTATTTGAAGATACAGTTTTACTCTTTGAGTCTGTGAAATATATCTCTTAAACGTCCTTCCTTGGAGTTATATTTCTACACTTCAGTTATTCACTGAGCAACATATAGGCGGTTCAGAATTATTTGTATTTCTACATGAAGTATTTGTTGTATATTTTCCGACTTTTATTCTGCCTTTTGAGAGTCCTTCTAAAGCTAAGTCCTCAAACAAAGAAAGACTGAGTGAAATGATATCCTGATAATGATGGCATAACCCCATAATTTCTCCCAATTGATAAAATTGAAAAGGGTCTTTTAAAAGTTTGTTTGGTAGGGAGACCCAGATTTACCAATTACAGATTGCTTTTTAATTCTACTTTTAGGAAGTAAATGGTGCTCATTTTCAAATGGAAATGTGTTTTCTTCCTTCCATATGCCTTTTCCAAGAATGATGCTACCAACAGTTTTATCCTTTTAATTGTCAATGTAGGAAAGACAAGATAGTAATAGGAATTATTAGAATTCATTATGGAAGCTACAAATAAACACACCATTCACTCAGCGATACTATCTGGTGGGTTACAGGAAACCCTTCAACTTTGAGAGCACATGCAAAATTTAAAATGATATAAATCTCCCTAGAGTGTCTGCAGTAAGTTTTGATCGGAGCAATGTCTGTGTCTCAAGTTTCTAGTCTTCCTTTATAGCTAACCAGAAGCATCAGGTCCTCTCATGAAGATACTGCCATGGTATAATATAACTTTCTGCATACATAATATCCTTCTAAGCTGATTAGTAGATATCTCAAGATTTTTTTTTTAAACATTCCCTCCTTATATAAACAAGTATCTTTTATCTGGACTCAATTTTTATTTTTTGTTGCCCTATGTATTGCTTCAGTTACTTGCGTCTTTTCACCTCTACCCACCTCCCTCCCTCTGAGTTTTCTGAGATTTTTTCTGTAATAATTTTTGTAAACCACATTCATTGCCACTGATCTTAGTATTTCAGCTAACTTCCATCTTTCTGATTAATCTGTAAGCCCTGAAATATTAGGTGCTAACGACGTTGAAATAGAACAGATTTTGAGCCAATCTTCAATGGACTTTCCTAGAAATGAGAGCATCTTCGAAGTCAGCACTGCGTGTTAGAGCAGATCATTATATTCAGCCCTGGGGAAGCCACTATTGTTTCCAGTAGGCTAAGCATACTCAGAATTGTCAGAAGGTGTGAGCTAGTGAAAAGGTTGCAGGCTCTGTTACAGCCCAGGGTTTTGTGGAGAAAATTGCTTAACATCTCTGAGCTTCAGGGGATAATAATACCTTCCTCATAGAGTTGTTGAGGGGATTACATTAAATGAGGTGCTGTTTTAAAGTACCTGGTGTTTAGCAAAATGAGATGCTTAGCAAATGAGAGTCCCCTTCATCTCGTTTCCCTCAGAACAGCAGGATGTCCGTTCTTCTGTAGGACAGACCACGTGAGTGGCAGTGTGCAGTAGGCATTCAACGGAGTAAGTGAACTTGGCTTCATGTTTGTTGTTGCTTTTGAAGATTGGCCACAGAAAGGATCTGTGTATGGCCAGATCTGCCTACTCCTTTCTTGTATTTAAGGCTCAATCCCTATTTTAGTCTTTTTATTATTTTCTTACACTGTCCAGCCCTCCCTCCCACGAATCTGCCTTGGAAGGTTTCTTCTGATAGGCCACTACCTCTGCTAGCTGGTTTGTGGGAAGAGGGGTTTTATGTTTTCTAAAATCGTGTGCCAAAAGTTGCCTGTAAGAGGAACTGAGAGAAAGGAGGATGAAGTAAGGAGGCGAGAGGGAGTAGTAAAACGCCTTGCCTAGCCAGTGGCCAAGTCCTAACTCGCTTGTTTTTCCTAGTATTTCTGAGAAACAGGTATTGTGAAATGGGCTTTGGAACCTGCGATGCCTGACTTCTTCACTACTTCCCAGCTATGTGACCCTGTATGAATTAGTGACTTTCATGTCCCTGTTTGTTTGTGAAATGACCATACTGATACTTTACAGGGTTGTTGGGAAAATTATATAAGGTTATATATAGAAAGGCAGAGTACATGGCATGTAGTAGGTTTTCAACCAACACTGGTTTTCCTTTTGTTCTTTCACTCTTAGCACACATTATCGTGGCATCCAGAGAGAATGACTGATGTAGTGGCCGGAATAATCTGCTTAATGCAGTGAGATTTCATCTAAATGGTTGCACAGGCTGTGTCTGCCAACAGTGACTGAACAATTACCTTTGTAGCTATTAGCCCTCCATTAGGAAGAATAATCCAGGCTATCCAGATGATTGGAACTCCCCATTTTTTAATTCACTCGGGTTTCTAGTTGCAGATTTTTTTAGGGGTGTGTGTGTGTACATTTTATGCTCACTAAAAAGTGTATTTTAGCAATGCTATTGATGCTTTATTGGTAGGGGTTGTATATTCAGAATATTTGGTAATCAGTACTATGTGTACTGACCACTGAATGGATACCAACCTTGACATTAGAGCAAGATTTTGTCAGACTGTAATGTGCCAGGCATTAGTCCTTTAGTTGCTGGATCATGAACAGGTCTGGGGCAAGGGGCCAGCATGGTGGGGTGTCACAGGGAAGCAGGGTCAGGGCTGTGACTGTTTACTAACTGGTTCAGGAGTATTTTAATGTTTTAATAAGAATGATTGTTAAAAAGTGCATACTGCCTGAGTATTGACCTACTTTTTGGTAGTTCAGTAATGAATGAATTACATTCTTAGATCTGATTCTGTTTCTATATTAGTATGAATTGTATCTCCCTAGGATAGAGGAGCTTGTACTTTGCTGACCTTGATGTTCTTTTGAAGATAATGAAAACTTTTTTTAATTTGTAGTATAGTCAGTTTACAATGTTGTGTCAGTTTCTGGTGTACAGCATAATGTTTCATTCATACATATACATACATATATTCGTTTTCATATTCTTTCATTATAGGTTACTATAAGATCTTGAATATAGTTCCCTGTGCTGTACAGTATTACCTTTTGTTTATCTATTTTATATATAGTAATGTGTGTCTGCAAATTTGTACAGTGACTAGATGTAACTACTTGCTTTGTAAGTTTTGATTTTTATGTCAGGTTTGCTTAAAGCAGGAATAGAATCAATTTTCCTTTGGTGGGATCTAATCTCTGGAAGGAGATTGTGTCACTGAGGCAGATGTATTCTTTGGGTACATGTTGTGATAATTTACTCTGGCCAAGGAGGATGTAGATGCTTATAGAAATTCAGAGGCTGTATCTATCTTGTATATGCTAATATCAGTCAGGCTGCACTGAAAAGGTCTATAGACTATTTTTTAAAAAATCTTTTGTTTACTTCTCAGATCAGATTGTGACATTGAGTGTCAGAATAAATCTATTTCCCTCTTTTATACAGACATACCTTACTTGAAGTTAAAAATGTACAGCTCTTTCAGACATTGTATAAAACCTGAATTTTTCTGTTTTTCAGTGATTCATTTGTTGATGCTTTTTCATGAGACACTGTTCGGCTATTTGGTGGATGCAATGATTAAATTCCTCGTTGATTCTAAGACACTTTTTTTTTTCACATTTTTACCTCTGAAATTGGGATGCATCTTAGAATTGGTGGAATTTTAAAATTGGTTTTACTGAAGAGGAAGTCATAATATTGTTGTGTGAAAATCTGGCATTGACACCTGATGTGGTAGACTGAATAATGTCCCCTCTCCCAAATATGTCACCCGTCGTAATCTCTGAAACCTTTGCAGCTGTGATTAAGAGCTGGGGAGATTATCCTGGATCTGGGTCGGCCTGATACAATTACAACCTTCCTCATTAGCAACTGGAGGAGTCAGCCTGCAGAGAAAGTAATGTGACTGTAGGAGCAAAGGTTAGATGATGTGCTTTGAAGGTGAAGGAGGGGGCTGTTAGCCAAGGAATGCAGGTGACCACTCGCAGCTGAAAAAGGCAAGGAGATGGATTCTATCCTGAGAGCCTCTGAAGGAACCAGCTTTGCCCATGACATTTTGACATTAGCCCAGTGAAACTAATTTTGGACTTCTGATTTCCAGAACTGTAAAAGAATAAATTTGTGTAAGTTTAAGCCACTAAGTTTGTGATAATTTGTTACACTTGCAGTAGGAAACTAATACATCTGGTAAGATAGAAAAAAAAAGTGGCAGCTTCAAAACCCTTTAGATATAATGAAATACAGTAGATTTTTACATTCCTTTTGTTTCGAATGCTGTTTTTATACTTGAACTACTAGAGTAAAAAGAGTGGAATGACAAGGTGAAAAAAACTTCAGACTTGTATATTCTGGCAGTAGGGTATAAATTTCATAGTGGAAGCTATTGAAGTTTTATATTCTTTCTGTTTAAATATCACATAGTCCTTGTTGGTAATTGTGATGAGGTAAATGCTTGATACAGAAATGTTTGATGATTATTTACTCTAGCTTCTAAAGGCTTAGAGGCTGCCCACCTCTCTTGGCTCATGGCCCACTCTTTCCATCTTCAAAGACAGCAACATTGTATTTCAGAGGAGTCTTCTGGGTCACATCTCCCTCTCACTCTCTTCTGCCTCCCCCTTCCAATTCTAAGGACTCATGATTACATTGAGCTTACCTGGATAACCAAGGAAATGCTCCCTCTTCTAAGGTCAGCTGCTTAACAATTTTAGTACTGTCCATGACCTTAACTCCCCTTTGCCATGTAACCTAACATATTAACAGGTTTCAGGGATTAGAACATGGACATACGGGGTGAGGGAGGGATTACTCCATCTTCCACTGTCTGACAGACCATGTTAAAGAATTTGAATTTTTCCCTGATGGCAACAAGCTTTAAACAAGCTTTTCCTTGATGTTAGAAAGATTTAAACAAGGAAGTAACAATCAGATTTGCTTTTTAGGAAAATCACTCTGGTAGCTATGTTTGGTGTAGTCATTTGTCTAAAAAATTTTGTCACACAATCAATTTAGTAGGTCATTTCCAGTACTTATTTCAATGATGTTTTAAAAACTTCTTATTTTGCAATAATTTTAGATTTGCAGAAGGGATACAAAGTACAGAAAATGCAGTACCCTTCACTTAGCTTCCTCTAAAGTTTTATGTCTTCCTTTCATGTTTTAACGTCTTATAAAACTATGGTAGCTTTATCAAAACTAGGAAATTAACATTGATTGGGTTGTCTGTTTTCTTGCTGTTGAGTTTTAAGAGTTCTTAATATACTCTAGAAACAAGTCCTTTATTGGGCGTGTGATTTGCAAATATTTTCTTCTAGTCTGTGGCTTGTCCTTTAATCCCACAGTCACAGATAAGAAGAAAATATTTTCAAATCACATTTTTGCAATGGTCTGTAACCAAACCTGGGAAGTCACACAGCTTTGCCTCTGCCATTCTTTCCTAGTAGAAGCTGTTCTAAGCTTGCTAAAATTCAAGGGGAGTAGATAGAGCCTCCCCAACCCTTTAACCAGCAGAGGATCAAAGAATTTGGGGGCCATGTTTTAAAACTGCCAAAGTTGCTGAGGCAGTTATAGGAAATATTAGCAAATGAAAATGCCTAACACTAATGAAATTCCCCCAAATTTACAGAGCATGTTTTGTTTTTTAAAAGTACAGGTGTTATAAATTATTTGTTTGTAATATTTGCCAAGCTCAGTTTTTAATAAATGCAGAAGAAATAAAACTTTAATATTAGTAGACCTTAAGAGAAAATTAAGAGTTATCTAATATGTTTTAAAGTTGAAGAAAAGAAAATGCATGCCTTTTGGTCACAGTAAGACAATATTTTAAAATATTTTCTTGTCTTAGTTATCATTTTCTTTCAATTTAAAATGATCCTTGTGTTTGTTTTTCTTTTTAAGTGCAGGATTTTAAAAATTGTTTTAAAATATTTTTTAAAATTTTGCTTTCAAATGAGTCTTGATTCACTTATTATCTTGATTATTTTCAGATTTTTTTTGAATATTTAGATCTTGATATCAGGTGAAGAATGGTAAGCATTGATGTATAATTAGCTATTCCTGCCTTTTCATCCCCCCCCCCCAAAGTAAGTACCTTCCTTTCCTTGATGGATTGAAAAGTAAATAGGCTTTTTTTGATGGGTAATTGGCTTCCAATAAATTTCAGCAGATACAACATCCCTGTTATTTTTAGAAAAATGGCATTTGTGTAGCTTGGACATGATGATGATTATTTTCCTTTTTTCAGATCATGTAGCATGGATGAGCCAAATCAATCATGAAGCGGTAGATATTTAAACACATTTGTCTAACTCTGACTTGGCTCTTCTCTTGACTGATAAATTTGTACCAGTGTTGGATTTTCTGAGACTGTAATGAAGAGTAGTAAATCTGTTTTTAAAAAATACATTTAATTCAGAGAGGGAGGGGAACATTCAATTTACTTTTTTTTCTTTTTGGCATGTTAATGAAAGATTCCTGTTGACTTATTTCCTTTTAAGTAAATATATTATTATAGGTGAACTATGATCATGTAAAATATCCTGTAAGAAAAGTAAACTATATACTTAGGAAAACAGTGTTATCCGAGTTTAGGCTCTCTGTATACCTCTTGGAATTACAGACGTATGGATATTATTTTTTCTTCACAGCTTGATTGTGTATATTGTCTGTGTCTACCATGGGCTATGTATTTAAATAGCCAAAGATTAGGATTCCATTGCATTATTTAGTCAGAGGTGAAAACAGACTAAGGAAATTATTCACATATCTTTTATAAACACATATTTTTCTGTTTTTATACATTATTATGGCACAGAATGCAGTGGTACTTTCTTTGTGTCAGAGAACTTAAAACAGCTCATGAATTTTGTTGTTGTTATCCTTTCATTTCCTGTGTAGCACAGATATCTATTTCCTTCCACAAGATAGGAAAATTAGATTCTAGGGTAATTAAAGTCTGCCCTTGGAACTAAGACTAGAGCTCCATTGTTTGGGACAATTGACAATCTTCTGGGCTAAAGAAAGCTAGTGGGATTTTAGTGTAGTGAGGGCCAGCAGATCATTGTTTAAAAGCATGGACTTGAGCCAGGTTATTTGAATCAGATCCGAGCCTTGTTACTTCCTAAGTATGTGACTGTGTTAAATGACTTAACTTTTGTGCTTCATTTATCTTATTTATATAGGGGTTATAATGATCCTGTTTACTTCATGAGGCTGTGAGGAGGATTCAAGGAGTGCATATATGTAAAGCATTTAGAACAGTGAGTGGCACACACTGTAATAGGTTTAATAATATTTAGACTATTAATGAAATTAGTATTGTTAACTTTAATTATATTGATAAAAGTACATTTTGTAGTGATCAAAGATGTAAATACATAAAAATGGAAGTATTAAAGGCACTAGGAAAAGACGTGGGTATATTGTTTTCTAATATTGGTATGAGGAAGGCTCTACCAAGTATGAAAATTCATCAAGCATGACGGATTTTACTACATAGTAATTGAGGAACTACAGCAAAAGACAACATAAACAAAGTCAAAAGACAAACAGTAACCTGAAGGAAAATACAGACAGCACATAATAATAACATATGGTTAAATTTCTTAACATACAAGAACATTTATAAATTATTAAGGAAAGTACAATCCTGTGGAAAAGGGCAAGTAACAGAGACAGACACCCAAAAGAGTTAAGAGTTAAGTACTACTAACTAAAATGTTTCTCACTTATTAGATTGGCAAAGATTAAAATGGTACTCAGTGTTGAGATGAGGCATTCTTAAGCATTACTGATGGGCAGTATAAATTGATAGGCCTTTCTGGAGAGATATTTGGCAATAATGGTCAATTTTAAAAGCACAAACCCTTTGAACATCCAGTTTCACATCTAGGAACTTATCCTGCAGATTCATCACAGAAGTTGATCTTATAAATTAGTTCACTCCCTGGAATAAATACTCATCAATGGAAATTTGGTAAATAATGTCTCTACAATGAAATACTATATAGATTTTTTAGGAAAATAATGAAGATTTATGTAGCTAACACAGAAGGATATCCAGGATATATTAGATAAAAAAAAAGCAAGTTGCTAAACTGTAATATGATCCTTATTTGTGTGTTTAAATATATATGCTTCTATGTACATTACATGTATACACATAGGTGTACAAAGGATACACAAGAAACCATTAACTGTGGCTACACTTGCGAAGTAGGGTATCAGCTACCAAGGAGTGAAGGGGACTTGTACTTTTCACTTTATATTCTTCATTGTTTGAATTTTTTTTTTTAAACAGTGGGTATGATGTTACTTTTACAGTTTAAAAAAAAAAAGCCAACAAGAAAGATTTGAACTTCTTCCATGCTAGTTATATTAGTTACCTGTTGCTGCATGACAAAATATCCCAAAACTTACCAACCTAAAACAACAGATGTTTAATCTCATGGTTTCTGAGGGACATGAAACAGCCTAGCTGGGGGTTCTGGCTTAGGGTCTCACGAGACTGTTGTCAGGCTGGCAGCTGGGGCTCTCGTTACCTCAGGACTCTACTGGGTGTGAAGGGCCTGTTTCCAAGCTCACCCACGGGCTTGTTGGCAGGCCTCAGTTTCTCTTTGGTTGTTGGTCAGAGAGTTCAGTTCCTTACTCTTGGGTTTCTCCAGAGGGCTTTTCACAACTTGGCAGCTTTGTTCTTCCACAATGAGTGAAATGATCTAGGAGAGAGCCAGCACCTGAAACTGGACAGATCTTGGAAGTGATATATCATATATCATTACCTCTGCTCTATGCTATTGATCACACAGTCTAGTCCTGGTATATTGTGGGAAGATGTGAATTCAGACACAAGGATGTGATACCAGGAGGTGGGATCATTGTGGGGCATCTTGGAGGCTAGCTCCCACAGTGAGTCTATCGTAGTATATGTCTCTTGTAACAGTTTGGGATTATGAAGAGGTAAGTAAATTAGGGCAATATTTAGATGGGAACTATGCCTAAAAATGAAGTCACCTTCCTGCTAATCCCTGTGAGTATTTGCTTTTCTTTTTCAGGTCCAGCACAGAATCAAATGCAGGTTCCATCTGGGTATGGATTATATCCTCAAAACTATGTTGCTCCCTCAGGACATTACTCTCAAGGACCTGGGAAAATGACCTCATTGCCATTGGATAGCCAGTCTGGTGATTACTACCCTGGTCTCTATACGGTACCAACTCAAAATGTGGTGACTCCTAACACAGCAAGCCAACAACCAGGAGCACAGCAGATGTATGGCAGGGTTCCTCCTGCTCCTCACGTTGTGGGATCCGCTCTGGGATCTTTCCAAGGTGCCATGTCATCAGCATCACATTTGCAAACGAGTGCCTCCCAGCCGTACTCCTCTTTTGTGAATCATTACAATAGTCCAGCCATGTACTCTGTCAATTCCTCTGTTGCTTCTCAGGGACTTCCCTCTACGTGTGGTCACTATGCTCTGTCAGCTGTTTCTAATGCTTCGTATCCTGGTGTTCCATATCCCTCTCTACCTGCTGGTGATCCATACAGGCAACAGATGCTTACCTCACAGAGTGCTCTGACTGTCAGGCCAATTCGAGAGAGTTCACTTTCTGGTCAAAACACGGCTGTCAGCCATCCATCACCACTTCCACCTCCACCGTCACAACAGTACCAGCAGCAGCAGAGTCTTTCAGGATACAGTACTTTCTCATGGTCAGCTCCAGGCCTTCCGTCAACCCAGGACAATCTAATCCGAAACCACACCTCCCAGGTTGCGGCCAACAACAACCCAACAAACACTGGTAAGTTGAATGAAAAGTTCACCAAAGCATGGTTGAAAATCACTGCATTTCCAATCTGATTTTTATTTGCATAAAGGTTAAAGAAAATAGTGCCTGACTGAAAAATTGAAAATGAGCTCACTCTTGCAGTTTATTTGCTGTTTTCATTATGGGATTTTGCAGCATCTCCCTGAACCCTTCTCTTTTACCCAGTCACAGTTAGCCACCCAGCCATCTGCCTTGTATAGCATGGCTCCTTGCCATGACTGGGATTCGGTTGATACTTATTTATTGATATGTTTTCGTGCCTCTGCAGTAGTTGTCTTTAATGTGAGTTGGATATAGGGCAAAATGGAAGGGTCCATTTGGAGATATGCTTTGTTAGTCACTGCCTTCTTTTTTATACTTGTTCAACCTTGGGGCAGGTTGAACTTACCGTTCCGGCCATAGCCCCATTCACTGTAGAAAAGACAATGGCCTGTGGTGCCACACTGGTTTCTCCAAGTGAACCCTTATTAGTGACTCTCACAGAAGATACATTTCCTAAACATTAAAGCTGATGTTTTCTCAGTCCCACATTGGTAAGTTAGGATGTAGGATGGGGAAGGTAGAGAAAGATACATGAAAAATACCCTTGTAATTAGTTTTTCTGACCTTCTTAAACCAAGATCTGGTTAAATTTATTTGTTTAAAAGTTATGTATGCAAGGTATGTAGTTTTTTAGTGTGAGGATTTGCATAGGATATATTCAATTTAATTCAGCTTGTGAACTTGAACTTAACAAAATCTGCTCTTGAACTGAATGAGATGTATGCACAGAATGGGAGTTGGTAAAGCTGTGATCGCTTTCTGAATGACGTCTTTGGGTGTATATCAGAGTCTAGATAGCCATGTGTCAAGGGTTTGTAGAACAGTATCCTTCCCTGGACAATTAGATTATTTAAAATTAGAACTTTAGACTATTAGATCTCAACTGTACATTTGAAATCATCTATTCTTTCTTTGCTATGCTGTTTAGAAACACTTTGGGCTACAAGCAAGTTATAGTGGTTTAAACAAAAAAAGTGGCATTTTTCTCACATAACAAGAGGTCTAGGCAGATGCAGTGGCTCCATATGTCCTCAGAATCTTTTCTCTCTTTCCACTCTGCTGTGCTTCCCTTGTTGCTTCATAGAAATAAGATAACTTCTGCACCTGTAGACATCAAGTTCAGAGTTAAAAGCAGAAAGAAAGGAGAGGAAAGAAGATGGGCTCGTGGCATTGACAGACTTCATTTTACATATCATTTGCCATAGCTCTTTTAAAGGACCGTCCGTAATTTTAGGGAAGGCTGGAAAATGAATAATTAGCTTTGTAGCCTCCATGTTAGAGGCAGGCAAGAAAGAAGGGGTTTGGCATTGACTGGGTCTTGAGTAAGTCAGCTTGAAGCATCTGTCACGGTTCCCAAATCTGGCTGTGCACCAGATTCCCTTGCACAGACTGTGACCTTTAAACCCAACCTACTGAGCTAGAACAGAACCTCCGGGGTAGCCTTAGGAATCTGTATTTCTGACTTGATCTCAAGTGAGGCCTAGCAACAGATCCAAAGTATACTGTAGTCCTTTTGTTTTACAAATGAAGAAAGCAATCTTAATTGGGTTTCCTGTGGTCATTAATGTTAGAAACAGCTCATCTGGGAGCTCAGTTTCTTCTGACTCTGTCTCCCCTTCTCAGAACCAGGGCTTTGTCCCCTAGAAATTCTGTTTTCTTTCTCTCTTCTTTCAGCAGTCCTTTCAAAGATCAGCTTTTCCTAAGGTCCCTCTGACTTAAGGATTTTGTGATTTTCGTGACAAAAAAAGAAGAAACGCAGGTAATTCCTATCTTATTTCTGAGATGGGAATGGGACCCTAGATGGAACGAATTTATGCAAAGATATAGGATTATATAATTTTAGAAGTTAATTTGTGTTAAAAAGTGGCACTTTTTTTCTTTTTTGCCTTTAGATTGATAAATGACGTTTTAGTTGTAGTTCGGAAGTGGACAAATTAAATACATCTCAGGTTAATATGACTGATGCCTCAAAAGAAAGAGATTACTTTAAAAACCTACTTTAAAATTAAATATTACAGAAGTTCCTAAACTTTCTCAGTTCATGTTTCTTGATTTTTTTTTTTCATGGTGCCCCACGCATCTTAGTAGTACATAAGGTTTTTGACAGATGTCGCTGTGTTTCTCTTGAAAATTTAAAACATCCTTTGGAACTCTGAGTTTGTTCCAAGGGCAACTTGGGTGCCTGAGTACAAGGTTTGGGAACCATGGGTATATTGATCTTCATTTTCTAGAAAGACAAGCAGTTTAATTGTTTTCGGCACTCTTTAATTATTTTGTCACATTTAAATGAGAGTCTTAGGTATTAAACATAGTTTTGTATGAAAATCAATCTTTGAATAATTGGTAAAATTGTTGCATTTTTATAACTTGATTATATTAGTTTCATTTTCAGGTAGTATAGTAAAAATTCTTAAGCAGTGAGTTCATATTTAGAGATGTGGAATAAAAGAGACATTTAAATGTTAACTCGTTTGCCTTTTTATTTTAGAAAAGCACATTAGTATAATTTAGTAGTAGAATTTCAGATTATTTTATTAAAAACATAGTATGTATGTTTGGGTGCTATGTTTAGTTGTTAACTTAGTCTGAAATTTTGGCTAATGTTTAAAAGGTGTCACTTTGTGAGGCCATTAAAAATTTTTCGAACTGTCATTGTAGGTACATTTCTCAAGGTTCAGAAGCTCTTAGTTTGAGATGAAGTTAGTTGAGGAGTACAGCTTTAATAAGGATCACATCTTGATAGCATGTTGTGCAGTAGTACTATCTGATTAATGCTGTTTTACTACGTATAATTTTATAAAACCAGTATTTTTAAAGCTATTCATAAAAATAATAATAACGTTTATACAATCTTTGTATAAAAATCCTCAACATAACATGACACTAAGATATAATTGCTGATAAGTTAACATATGTATCATCTCAGGGTGGTGATGTGTCTGAGGGAAAACAATAAATAAATACCCTGTAGGAGATGACTATCTGGATAAAGAAACACGGGTTAGAAGTAAGTTAAGAACCCACATTGGAGGTACAAATACTACAATAAAGAGATTATTTTCAGCTTTGAAAACTTGTGATGAGATTGCAGAGTTGTGAGATAGGAATAACGCAGTGTTACTCCTTCATACTTAAACACTCCTTCAGTTTTTCCAAAGCTACTCTTGAACCTTATCATCTTTTCTCAGCTTTGTACCGTCCACCTGTAAATTTTTCTATATTTACTCCTTCAAGCTCAGAAGATGAGCTGTCCATCTTTGTGATCACTTCCTTCAAAACTTGCCATTATCAGTTATCCTTTTCCTGGTGTCTCAGTTTCTGCTGGGCTGTGACGTTGGAAAGGTGAGAGGAGAGGAACTGATGAAGGGAAAATGTCAGTGTGGTCCTGTATGTAAGCAGCAGCCATCAGAAGTTTTTCAGCATGATTGTGACTATCAGATTTGTGTTTCAGAATTTTCTTCTGTGGACAGTGTGGTAGATAGGCCGGAGGGCTTGGAGTCAGGAAGACCAGCTAGGAAGGAATTACTACAGTTATCTAAATGAAGGATGATGACATAGGTTAGGATTCATTTAGACAGAAGACAGATGATGAAAGATGATTTTAAGGATTCATTGATACGGTTTATGAAGGAAAAGGAATAATAAAATTTGACTTTAATTTTCTAGCTTGAACAACTTGGATGGATAGTGGTGCTATTAGTCAAGACTTTACATAATCTCCCTGGTTTCAAAAGAACTACATGTACAGTTACTAAGGAGATACTAAGAACTAACAAGGGAACTACCTTAATGCCGATAGATGGATAGATAGATAGATAGATGGATGAATAGACAAGTGATTTATTTTTGAATTGTGGGTTCTGTCTCTAAATATCCCATATTTCTTCTGTTGGATTCTCTTTGTGAAGGGGGCAGTTTTGGTGTTGTTGAATTTTTTTTGTTTGTTTGTTTTTTGACTGGCATGCTTTTGTGGTCCTTAATACTTGTGGAACTTGTCTCCATTAATTTGATAAATATTTGAAAGCCAGGTGTTTTAGTGCTGGGAGATAAAATAGCAAGTAGAAAGACTTGACTCTTATCCTTATGAAGTTTGCAGTTTACTTGGGGAAGCAAACATTATCGAAATAAACACAAATGAATGTAAAAGTGCTTCATTATTTATCATGAAGCAGAGATTTATACTGCTTGGTGAGAGTAATCTAGGTATATCTGGCCTGTTAGTCATGGAGCTTAGGGATGTTTTCCCTGATAACAGATATGTGAGCTGCAGTCTGAAGGATGAATTATCCATGCATAAAATAAATTACAGGTGAAATAAATACTTAAGTGCAAAAAGGCAAACCTTTAAAACTTTTCGGAGAAAATATGAAAGAACCTTGGAGAAGGGAAGGATTTTTTTTCCCCTTCTAAAGGGTGTGCAGACCCTGGGGAGGGGCACAAAGTATGGAACACTTCATGAATTTGCGTGTCATCCTTGCACAGGTGCCATGCTAATCTTCTCTGTATTGTTCCAATTTTAGTGTACATGCTGCCGAAGCGAGCACGGGAAGGATTTCTTAAGGACACCACACACAGTGCTAGTTAGCCATAAGGAGTAAGCGTGATAAACTTGACTAATTTCTAATTAAGAAGTTTTCTTCATTGAAAGGCAACATAAAGAAAACAAAAAGACAAGCCATGAACTGGGAGGAAAAAAAGTAGTTGCAGTATTTTATCCAGAATACACTAATAACACAAAACCAGTAAGGAAAAGACCAACAACCCAAGATAAAAATACTCGAAAAGGCATTTCACAGATGAACTGAAAACATACTCAATCTTATTAATAATCAGGGAAAAGCAAATTAAAACTAGAATGAAGTACCTACTTATGCCTAGTGGCAGAACGATAGAACTTTGGAAGACTTTGAAAGACTGACTATACCAAGGGATGGCAAAGATGTGGAGTTCCAGGAAAGTTGTGGACAGTGTTGGTAGGAGGATTTATTGGTTCAGCATTTTAAGGAAGTTTGGCATCAGTGGAATTGAAGATAACTACACCCTAAAATGCAGCTCTCCCACTTCTGTACGCTTTAGAAAAGTCCTTCTCAAACTTTGTGTGTGTGAGTCACCTGAGAACTTGCTAAAGTGCAGGTTCTGATTCACTAGCGTAAGGATTTTATCACGTTTCTGCATAGGGTGTTGCTAGCCCATAGAGGACACTTGGAATACCGAGGCCCTGGAGCATCATTTCCTGCTTTAGATGTGTAGCACCTGCAGGAAATGGTGACATTTGGGGGGGTTCTGAGCCACAGGGGCTGCTCTGCTCCCTAGGCCAAAGAGCTCGCTTCCCACAGGCTGCCCCAGGGTGAGGCGTCTGCGTCCCTCGCTGCACCCCCACACACTCGTGAGCTGTGGCACACACACTGAGAGCCCCACCCCAGAGAAACTTGCACGTCTGTACCAGGAGCACGTTCGTAATTACCTAGTACTGTAGTACTGTATGTGAAAAGAGACAATTAGAACCCAACGGTCCATTTATAGTAGAATGGATAAATAAATTATATCATTCCAGTGGATACTGAACAAGTAGTGAAAGTGATGAAGTAGAGCTATACCCGTTAACATAAATGAATCCCAGAAATGTAACGTAGGCAGTCATGGAAGAATACATGCAGTATGCTATTGTTATAAAGTTAAAAACAAGCAAAAATAATGTTTAGGGATACTTATGTGTGTGGAAAACTATTTAGTAACAAAAGCAAGGGAGTAATGAACACATTTCAGGAGGGAGACAAGGGAATGCCTTTGTAAGGAGTATACTGAGAGCTTCAGTATTGGAAATGTTTTATTTTCACAGTTGGATGGTTAGTTCTTGGGTTTCATTTCGTTGATTATGCTTTTATAAGTACATACGCATATGTATCATATAAACTTTTTTGGTATCAATTATTTTATTAAAGAAAAAGTCTTGTTACATCTAAGGGGGATTAAGTGACTTTAACCGGAGAGAGTATGGGAAGTTCAGGGACTGAAGGAGGGCCAGGGAAGCTGGAGGAGAGCCCTGGGCCAGGGGGAGGCTGGAGACCTAGTTAGGAACGTTCAGGGCCTTGACCATGTTAACAAGTGTTTAGGGTAAGATGTTTTATCTTCACCCTAAAGCCATGGCAGGATGGAAGCAGGATGATGCCATGTATCAGGCTGGAGACTGGAGAACAGAGGGCCCTGTTCAAGCCCGAACTACTTATTTTTGACTCTGTGCTTGGAATTGTTCATGAAAAATTCCTTGTGGGAATAATTTGAAGCCTAGGGTGATAGAATTGTTCTCCAGAGAGGTTTTGTATTTCCTTCTGCCAGTTTCCTCCAGGTGCTCCCAGCTGCTGATCACACTTATCCAAGTCCAACACTCTAGATGAACTGGACTGTGCAGATGTTCTGAATCAAAGCTGCTGGTTTTTGTTAAGGCTTAGTTTCCGGGTTTATTCTTATCCTGAGGTTATAACCTTTTAGACACTCTCCTACAAGTGGAGGTATGGGGTGCCTTATCGGGTACCACATCTTGGGTCTGCCCTGGGATGATATGTCTTCTGTTTCCCATGCCCTGCAAGGCTACAGGAAACAGTGGATCAGGTTTGCAACAGCTGTCCACAGGGTGAAAGTATCTCTGAGTGTTGGGCTTATTTCTCTGAATTTTCAATTTCGTATAGATTTTGGCCCAGAAATTTGTTAATGTCATGTTAGATCTTTGATGATTTTAAGAACTTTTTAAACATAATTTTTAAAGTTGTCTTTTTTCTCTCTTTTTTGTTTGTCCTCTCCCCCCACAAAGTGGTGTCCAAATTCTAAAACCTAGTACCTCTGAATGCAACCTGTTTTAGAAAGTTTTCGCAGATATAATCAAGTTGAGGATGTCCAGCTGAGATCATCCTAGTAGAGGGTGGGTCCTAAATCTGCTGACTGATGTCACCGCTCTTTTTCCTCATTCTTTTTTGTTTAGTTGCCAAGGGGAAATAAACCTCTCCTAGTCCCTTCTTAAAGTTGTCTTTAGTAAGAGGGTTTGGTTCTATTTACCAAGCTAATTGTTACCAGAGGCAGAAATACCCTCTATATTTTTAGACAGTGTCTTTTAGTTTCCTATTAAGAGCAAAGATAAAATTAATGTATTTACTCTATCCTACACACCCCTTTCCTCTGTCACTCAATTTTAGATGATTTCATCTTAATTTTCACTTTGTACTGTTAAATATACTCATCACTCTATTACTGTAGCAGTTTTAATGATTTTATCAATTATCTAGTTCTGGTTTAAAACAAAAACGATTTATTATTTTTCATGGTTCTGTGGGTTGGTTGGGCAGTTCCTCTGCTGGTTTTCCTGGACTCCTGTGACTTCATTTAGTTGGAGAGTTAGCTGGGCTGGAAGCTCCTAGGGCTTCACTCACACACCTAGCAGTTGTGCACACAGTTCACTGGGTTACCTAGGTTTTTCTCCATGTGGCTGGACCAGCTTCCCTGTGAGATAGTCTCAGGGCAGCATTCCAAGAGCAGAGAAGTGTGAGCTGCAGGGCCTCTTGCAACCTGAGGTCTTGGGCTTGAACACTGGTCCTTCTGCCGCGTTTTATTGATTAAAGCCAGTCAGAAGTTTAGCCCCAGTTCAAGGAGTGGGAAAGGAGATTCCACTTCTTAATGAGAGGAACTGCAAAATTGTGACTGTGTTTTCAGTCTCCCACAATGACATTTGTCCTTCCTAAAAATGATGTGGCAATCAGCATATTTATTTAAACTACCTTCCACCTTCTTTCCTCATTCCCTGTATTTATATCGTTTGTATGCCATTGGGAAATATATCACGTTTTTTCTGTTGCTATATTCTTATGTTTGTTTCCATCTTAGACCTAAGTATGTTAATAAATATACACACACATCATACATGTATACACATGTGTCTATATATGAATATATACACATTGTGTAAGTTTAGGATGTACAAAATGATGACTTGATACACGTATTATTACAAAACTAATTACCACAGAATGTAGTTAATACATCTATCACCTCACATAATTACCTTTTTTGTGTATGCGGTGAGAACATTTAACTGTTTTAACAACTTTAAAGTATAGTATGCGGTGAGAACATTTAACTGTTTTAACAACTTTAAAGTATACAATACAATATTGTTAATTATAGTCACTGGTACAGCCCAAAACTTACTCAGAACTGAGCATTTGTACCCTTTGATCAGTATCTCACTATTTCTCACATTTGGCAACTTCTAGCAACCAACATTTCCTATTTCTGTAAGTTTGGCCTTTTTAGATTCCATATATAAATTAGACCATCCACTATTTCTCTTTGTCTGACTTATTTAGCAGCATAATAACCTCATGGTCCATTCATGTTGTCACAAATGGCCAGATTTCCTTCATTTTTCAAGGCTGAATAATATTCCATTGTGTGTGTGTATTTATTTCCATATTTTCTTTATCCATTAACATATGTATGTATGTATACACATACACACAAACATGTATATATACATACACACACACACACACACACACACACACAGAGATATATATATATACCACATTTTAAAACTTCATTCGTCAATGGACACAGGTTGTTACCATAAGTTTTTCAGTTATCTCTTGATTGGGTGAAGATGATCCTGTAGGTCAAGCAATTTGACTCACAGAGGCCGACTATGACACACATATACTTTATTCGAGAAGTCCAACCTAATGTTACTGTCAGGCCCTTACTTAGTTACCTGTGAAATAGGGCATCTGATTAGAAACAACAAATGAAGTGGCAGTTTACAATACAGAATGGGATCTGAGCTAATACTAGAAACATCTGTATAATTCATGAATCACATTACTGCAGAAGCAAATAACCTCTGTTCATCTTATCTGAGGTACCACTGCATCATGTAATAATCAATATTATTAATAGTGATCATTAGTAAAGAAAAACTGTTTGGGGTTCATTTTGTTTAAGAAGGTATGGAGGCTCATGAAATGTTTTAGGAAAATTACCATTAAAGATTATTAAAACATTTGGTGAGTAAGGTCTTAGTTTTTTTGAAAACCATTTCTTTGGACCCCTTATTTGCCAGTTATAGGTATGCTAGATAAATGTGATGCTGCTGAAGTTTCTACAAGAACTTCAGATAAACTGTATGTTGTTAGTATTTTAACATATTTCAGGTTTATTGCTGTGGATGAAATAGTTTCTTGTCTTCAATTGCAGATTCTTTGTCCCGTTCTGTAATGCAAAATGTTCAGCCTCCCAAGTCCAGCCCAGTAGTATCCACTGTTTTGTCAGGAGCCTCGTCAACAAGACCGCCTCCTGCTGCACCTCGCCCAGCTGAGCCCGCGGCCTCAGTTGCACAGCCACCAGAGTTGTCTCAGCAGAAAGGTATTTGAAAAGTTCGTTATACTGTGCGCATAGCACATACGTACACACACTGATTCAAATAGAGGATTTTAAAAAGTCAAACTGAATAACCATAATTTATAGAAATTATGAAAAAAAGAACCTCAATTTAGAACATGACTATTTTTTTAATATATTAACTTCAAGTCTCTATTTATGATTTTATATAATTGTGTTACATAATTATGTTAAATCTGTTACATATTTTATGTAACTGCAATCATAGTTTACATACCGGTTTGTATTTTGCTTTTACATTTATTAAATTATGCACAGTTCTTCATATAGCTACACAGTCTTTATAATCATTTTCATGGCTAGTAATTCATTGTGTCAAGGTATTTATGATTTACTAATCCATCCCTCTATTATGGACCATTTCTTTTTTTTTTTTTTTTTAAGGTTTTATAGTTTCTTTTAGGATAAAACACCCAAGATTTCCTTGATTAGTGAATTTCTGTATTCTATTTGGTGGTTTTTTTGCTTGTCATTAATATGAATGGAAAGTGACTTTGACCCAGTTTTGGAAATGAGAAGGGTGAAAAGGAAGTTGTAATCCACATTCTTGCATCATTGACCAACAATACAGTTTATTTGTTTGTTTGTTTGATATTCTCCATGTGCTAAATAAGTGACAGGTGACTAAAATGTGTTGTTTTAACTGTGTTTCCTCACATTGCCTTTTCTTTTGGCAGTATTCTTGTTTTCTGTCTGGCTAAAATTCCAAATCTATTGATGTTTCAGGTTAACATACTGTATTTTCATTGATGAGGTAACTGAACTATTTTTAGGAGTCTGTAGTTTGTGTTTCCAGAGCAACCGTTAGTAACATTTTAGGAATTATACTCACTATGTAAGGACAGCCCCTGACCTTGAATGTGAAGAACTCTCTCAGGTTCTGAGACTCAGAAAAAGCAACAAAAATCCTTAGGCTGATCTCACTGCTTAGATCTGTTGAGTGTTCATATGGTCAACAGAGGCCTTCCTATCATTTGACCAGATTATACATTATAAATTTTCTTGCTTGATTTTATAAGAAAACCAACTACATCACGAAGGAGTGTCCACTGATTTGCAAAAAGCCAGTGGGTATGTTAGGAGTAGGATCTAGTTATTACAGGCATTTACCTTCAAAGGTGAAGGGCTGGTAGGAAAGTTTTACTTACCATGAGTGGAAGAAACTTAGGGGTAGGTAGAACCATAACTAAATGAGCAGTGTCTTTCCTCTACGTTGATGACTGCCTTCTAGATGTTACGTGTCTTGCTTGTTTTGACCCTTTACATTGACCCTGCTCATTTCTTTTTCTTTTTGACCATTTTACTCGAAATACCATCCTACCGTCTTACTGTATCGTTTTGTAAACCACTTTCCCACTAAAAAATCATAATTATGTTTCTTTTTTTCTCACTAATGAGATAGATTTGAAAAGAGAAAGAACTATCATTTATTGAAGACTTAATGTGCCAGATACTTTATATTATTATCTCACTTAATACTCTTACCAATTCTATGAGGTGGAAAAGTGAGATTCACAAAGATTAGGTAACTTGCCCAAGATTATAAATTAGTAAGTAGCAGCGTAAAAGATTTTTAACTCAAACCTTTCTGTCTGGTGCTCTTTGTGTAAATGAGGCTGAATTATTGCTTTTGTTGTCTGTTAAACTCTTGATTTACCTAAGATAAACTCCTTGAGTAAGTAACAGGAAGGGTAATACTGGAGACATTGGAATCACTGCTTTTATTATTCTATTTTCTGAAGTAGGAGATTGGCTTCTCGGTGGTCTCTGCCTTTGGACAGATCTGGGTGCACAGATAGATCTGTGTGAGTTCAGGCTGCCACCTATGTTGTGCAGGCTGTGGCTTGTGTGACTGATGCCTTCTGTAGTTGTGCGGTGTACAGCTGTGTAGGGTATGCTGTAGGTCTGATGTGACTACTGAAATATTGATTCTTAAGAGATTAGTCTTTTTCTTAAAGCTTCAGAGACACCCATGCTTGATTATTCTCAAGGCTTCAGCATTTTTTACTGGTTTTTAGAGGAGAGGTTTCAGATTTTTGCTTGCATATCTCCTAAACATTTTTTGAGAAAACTAAAACTACTTGAACATTTTTTAGATTTACATCTAAAATTTTTCACCAAAAGTTGACTTGCAATTATGTAAGTTTCAACATACTGCATTTGTTGACTTTTAAAACAAAGATGTTACGTTTTTCTGTGTATCCACTGGAATGAAACCTATCGTCCTTTTAAAAAATAGTGAAATGAGCCCTTTAACATTTAGAAAGTTTACATTTTTCCTTCTTCTTCTTAATGTCATAGTCCTTTTCTTGAATGTAGTAATGATATAAACATTCTTAAGCTAAAAACTCTTTTATCACTCTAACATACTTCTCTACTACAATAATAGTATATATAATTGAAATTTTAAAATTTATTTTATCGTCTATAACCATAAGTATCTAAGCATTTTTTCTTCTGAATTATTCTGTCAATATAATTAATATTAGTGTGTAGTTGGTCAAAACAATGTAAATATTATGAATTTTTTAATGAAAAGTACATTTTTATTGGAAGTATATCTTTCATTGAGAAAGTGGCTTCCTCCCTCCCCACCATAGCTTTGTGTACCTGAGTTGCATATGATTTATTATTAGAATAAGATAAACTTTAGAAAACTTCATAGTTTTTATTTTCCTACATATAAGTGCTCACGTAAAGTAGACATGAATGGTATTAGAAGGATTTTGTTAAAGCAATATTGTTCGTTTAGTTTTTTAAATTTTTTTAACCTTCTGAGTTACATGTCAGAAATTTTTATTGTTGTTTGTTGGATTTTATTTTCCAGGCTGCAGATAGTTAGTAGAGTTATTATTACGTTCATATAGCAGCTGACAATTTTAAATACCTGTAATGTTTATTATCTCACTTGATCATCATGTGGAACAGATACATCACATTTCACCTTCCTTTTGTAGATGAGATGTTTAGAGAGGTCAGGTGCTTTACCCCAAGACATGCACTCTCCATCGTTGGGGTGCCAGACCCGGTGCAGATCTGCTTCCAAACCCTGTGCTTGTTTGACTGAATTAGTGATTATTCAAAATATTATTAATTTTATTATACCACTGCCAATATCATATCACATCCTTTAATGCATTTTTATCAAAAACTTCAAGCTGTGATGATGATGTAGATCATTTATCTTATGGATGTCTATCTCCATATAACCTAATTGGCAAAGGCAATCTTCATTTTCAGACCACTGAGATAAATTTTATTCTTTGTCAGAAAGTCTGATTAAATTGTTTTAATCCAAGGAAATGTGTTCCTGGAGTTTGAAGGGGTATCATAAACCCAACTGAGAAATAAATTGTAGCCTATATCTTCTAAGCCAAATTACTTAAGAGCAGTCAAATTATTAAATGTCAAAGATTAATGTAATTAATTTATTCTTTTTTATAGTAGGTTATAAAAACTAGGCAGTGAGTCATTATGCTATTTCTCATTACCAAATTTGAAATAAAGCATTATAATATGTACCTAATATTAGGCTATTTGTGAAGCATTGATTATCTTAAAAAGCATTGTATTCTTGTGGTAAATACATGCATTATGTGTATCAAACGCTATTATTTGACTTTTTTTAGTACTTAAATAGGAATGAAGTATAAGAATTGGAAATAACTTAATTTCATCAGGCATTATGATAAAAATATTGCCATGTATTTTATTTAAAGAAAAGAAAAACATACTACTAAGTACTAATAGATTCACCTGCTAGTAAATTTTTTTATTTTTGGTTAAAAATAGGTGGAAAGAATTAAATACTGTATAAATATAAGGAAGTGAGAAATGATTATACTAATTATAAATATTTTATGATAAAATAGGTTGTAAAGTACTTTATTAAATGTCTCATAGACTCTGGAAGAAATCATGTAGAATTTTTACCTATGAGTTGTAGCAGGTGTATCTTGAAAAAAAATTGGTAGTCCTAGAAAATATTCTACTTGTTTTTAAAAGAATTAGCATTACTAAGAATGTTACTGAGGTTGGTGAAAGGTTCTTTTCTCTAATTACTTGCCCTAGGGATAAGTATTAAGAATAGTTAAAAATAATTATTTTTAATTAAATATACACAAAAACATGTTTTTAAAGTTCAGTAGTGATAGTAGCTAATACTTATACAGCATTTACTATATTTCAGTCACCATACTAAGACAGTTTTAAAATGTGTTAATTCATTTAATCCTCCCAACAACCATTTGAGGTAGTTATTACCCCATTTGATAGATGATATAAATGAAGAACAGAGAGGTTAGTAATTTGCCCAAGGGCACACAGCTAATAAGTGGTATTACCTGGAATTGAACCCAGAGACCTTATCTTTATCCATAATGTCCTGCTGCTTGTCTGCTTAATATTTCTTACTGTTTTTGCTTTGTTCTCATGGTACTCTTTCAGAAGCAGTGGGTACTTTGACAGTAGTGGTTGGAGACTGCAGAAGCATTAAGTAAATTTATCATTATTCTCACCATTCTACTGTTCAATATTTCTGAATTAAGAATATTCCATTGAGAGTCAACTCTATTTCTAATATGTTTCATTTTTAACCGAAACATGTATGGCAAGGTAAAAGAAAGTATATAGATTTAGGATGCCTTGATTAGTCATTTAAGGAAAGGAGAGCTTTCCCTTAGTGCCAGAGAGATTTTTATATCTCAGGGCAAAGTATTGTAGTAAGATTTAGGACAAGTTAAGGGAATGTGTTTCCTTGGTAAGGTAAGAAAAAGTCTGTCGTTAACACAGGTACTTTCTTAGGTGGATACGTTTTAGGAAGAGTACTATAGAAAGTGAATCCCTTAAAACTATTCCTTTGCAAAGTCTTCTAGTGTGTGTACCTAGCTTGAAGACTAGATTAGGAAAGATAACAGTTCAAAAGTCTGAACTCTTGAATTTAAAAAAGCCAACCTTTACAAGGGAATTGTTTTCTTTTAAGACTAGTTTTGTTTATTCCCAGTGTAACAGTATCTAGGGAACAGTAAAGATGCCTTTTATTAAGCAACTCCAAGGATATGGTCTCCTGGTGTTTGGCCTGAAGGTACTATAATGATAGGTAGTTTAAGCAGAATGTCTTTTTTAAAATATTGGGCCCCTGTTAGTAACAGGCTCTTCGTCATGTCAGATTTTGTCTATGACAAAAGCGTGTCCTGCTTCTTGGTTTACTGCATTCATACCTTGGAAGCTCTGACTAAGACAGAGGAAGTTAGGAAGTAGCACTCTTTCCCTGTTTGGTGGTGGTGGTGGTGGTGGTTGGGGTGGGAGGTAGTCCATGTACACGTCTGCAGTGTACTGTGTACAGCCTAGAGCAGGCCATTTAAATATGGATTGATCGTTACTTTGGAGCTCTTAACCTTTCTTCTGTAGATTAACTAAAATGTCATATTCTTGTGCCATTAGCATTCCCAAGCTTTTAACAAAGTTTGCTTAAACAAGCAAAGGAAGGCTAAATTCTGAGCATATTGAGTCACAGTTGGGGAAGAGCTTAAATCTTGACGCTTTCATTTCCAACACTTCTCAAAAAGGATTACATCTTTTTTTAGGACAGAAAAATTTGAGTATGTTGTGTGACATTCTGTTGATACAATATATTGGCAACCGTTGTATAATCTAAAATAATATTGTAACAAATAATACTGTTTCTCTGTTCTGTCTTATTCATACGTTTGTTTTAGTGCATTAAGTAGTTGCTCTATAAAAATTTTTTTAAATTATTGGATAGCCATCTCATTTGCTTCCAATTTTTAAGCATTGGATATTTTTCCAATAATAAGTGATATCTGTTTTTATTCAGTAAATCTGGAGAGAAAATATTTATCTTATAATACATGTAGGTCTGTCCTCTACTTTGACTCCTTTGACTAGTTACAGAGTCAACAGCCTGCAGATTGATTTAGTCATGAAAAGAATGGATTTTCTTCTGATTTTTTTCCCCTGCTTATTCACCTCCCTTAGCACAGTAAATGGAATTCCTTGTTTTCTTCTTTCTCTTGTTTCTTCATAATACATATATATATACATATACACACACGTGTACTTTTAAAAGTGCAATGCTAATTGCATTTTGAGAAAGTATTTCATTTTTAAAGAAATCCTTAAATTGAAGAATTTCTTTTCTATAAAATCTTTTTATAGTTAATTATGTTTAGTTATGCACTTCTTAGTATGTTTAACCTAAGGTCTAATATTAGTCAAATTTTCATTTTAACTAGGCTTTTGTTAGAGGAACATGCCACCCTGAATTTGGTCTTTCAAGGTATCAAGTTTATTTTTGTGTTGCCTGAACTTATTTTACGTTGATTTTTACTTTCCCAGAAGAATTTGTGATAACTGCTGTTTTATCTGTATTTAAAACATGTTTCAGCAAAGCTATCAGATTTTTCCCCGACTTCTTTCATGGTGAGGATTGTTTAACCTTCGCTCTCTTCTCAGCTCAAATTTTACTCTTTAATAGCTTTTTTTCTTACTGTAGGCATGAGTTATGTTTATCCATGCTAATTAAAAAGGTCACCTGAAAAAAAACAATGAAGAGAGCATCTCATGACTCCCATGGGATTTTTTTTGGTGAGGCAGGGCTTCATTGTGCTTTCAATCCTGTGAAATGTTCTTAGAAATCCACACTGCATTTTTGAATTTTTCTTTTGTTCTTTTTTTTCCAAGTTGAGCTATAAGATTTTTATTTATAGGGATGTTTATTCTTATTTATGAAGTGTTTACATTTTTAATTAAGATTATTTTATTTTCCCTCTTAAAAATTTTGTGGTTGTTAATTTTTGTCTTGATAATAAAAATGCACAATCAGCCTATTTTTAAAAAGGGAAGTATTATACACTTAGCAGTTGTTGTGCCTTTTCCACAGAATCTGCCTTCTCTTGCAGAGTCTCACACTGAGGACCAGTCTCAGTCACCTAGTTAGACTCTCATGTAGTCAGCAGGCTGACACTGAGATGACTGAGCATCTCAGAAAATTCACTTTTCTGTAATCGTCACACTTGTAGGGCCACAGTTAATAAGCGCCGCCTCCCTTCTTTTTTTTCTTTTGAGCATCTACTGTGAGCAGAGAACTATGCTGAATACAGTTCTTTAACTGTCATTCTTTTTCCGTTGAGAACTGTTTTACCATCAGGGTGGCATTAGCAGAAGGAAGGTACCGAGGATCTGTATGTGTGTTGTATGCTGTATAAGCTCATTTCAGCAGAAATGATCACTGTTTACCAAGAATGCACAGTCCCAAAGGACGTATACCACAATGGCCCCAAGGTCAAAGAAGGTAAACATGTATTGAGCTCAGTAAAATGTTCAGAGAGAATGAGTGCAGTTACCTAAATATTATCAGTGTAAGACATGGTACTTTTTTCACACTTAAACCAGTTAGTTCGTATTAAAGCTGCTTTTACTAAACTGCTTTGCAGAGATTTTCTAACGGTTCCAGTTTTGATAATACATTTGCTAATATTAATATGCATGCTGGGATGTTCTTTGGTATGTCAAGAGTTCTTTCTCACTTTTGATGCAATGTCAAAATTTTGTTTCTCATCTTTCCTGTTGGTTTGACTCTTGTGTTTGTGCTTTCCACTTTACAGGCATGCAGTATGGTGAATATGTTAATAATCAAGCTAGCTCCGCACCAACTCCCTTGTCATCAACTTCCGATGATGAGGAAGAGGAGGAGGAGGATGAGGAAGCAGGTCTGCTTTAGCTTTACACCAGTTCTTGATCTTTTCCTGCTCAAGTTTTCTTTTTATGTCCACAGTCCTACTAGATTAAAAAAAGTGTCTTTGCAGATTCAGCTCAATAAACTTGCTTGGTTTGGGTTATAGAAGGTTGGGTCACTTGAAATGAGGTGTTTTGCTTGTTTACTTGTTGTTGTTTTGTTTTTTTTTTTCTCCTTTGGACATCTTTGCCATTTTGTAAGTAATACATCTGTCATGATGATAGAGCGCCTTCTTTCAGAAATGCACTTTCTCTCATGCCACATGCAAAAGAATGAGTCCCGACTGAAGCTGTTGGCTGATGAATGCTCTAGCACCCTTATAGGAGTAGTTTTATTTTCTGCTTTGCACGCTGCTTTAGTCTAATCAAAATGAACCATGTGGATTTTCTAAAAGTGACACAGAAATAGGGCAATGTTTCTCTGAAGTTCTTGTGGCCCTTCTTGTCATATTTTTAGAAGACCCCAAATCTGTAGCTATTTTCCTGCTTCAGGAAGTAGTTCACATCTTGCCAGTTGAAGAGATCATGCATGGGATGATGTGTTGCAGCCTGTTTAATATCTTTTTCTGCCTTTGATGAATGGAACACTGATGAATATTAAGTAGTTCAGTTTCTCTATTAATTCTGATATTTTAAGAGTGAACCAATAAATGATGATCTTTCAAATTATTATACATGACCATGATTCTCCTTCTGTTAGCTTTATAACTGAGTGGCAGGATTTGCTATAAATAGTCCATTTAATTAAAAGTTTCCATTCCCTTTGCCATTTTTAAGTATTCAAATCCATATGCATGATTTGGGGGGCGGGGGTGAGAATAGAGGGTCCCAGATGGAGAGTAATTTTTCTTACCTTAAACATGTAAATAGCCATTTATCTTTTTGAATTTGGTGTAATTTTTTACTTAATATAATTTCAATCTTATGAAAGAGTTGTAAGCAGAGTAAAAGAAACTCCCATATAGACTTTACCGAGATAAACCATTTTTGCCCCATTTGCTTCTCTCTATATACATTTTTTCCTACATCATTTGAATGTAAGGTGGAGATTCCATGAACCTTTACTTCTAAATACTTCAGTATGTATTTCCTGACTGTAAGGACAATGTCTTACATAACACAAACACAATACGGTTATCAAGAAATCAAATACTGAGGTGATAGTATCGCTACACAATCCTAGTCAAGTCTCAACAGTTGTCTCAGTAAGATCCTTTATAGCTGTTTCAGTGTTGCAGGATCCAGTGCAGGGTCATGCATTGAACTTAGTTGTCAACTATTTCTATTTAGACTCCCTCTACCTAGAACCATTCCCTAACCTTTCTTTCTCTTTCTTGACTCGTGACATTTTTTAGGAATACAGGCCAGTTATTTTGTAGAATGTCCCTCAGCTTATGTTTACCTGATGTGTACTCATGATTTGGGTAAAATCATGCATTTTTGGCAGGACTACCACTGAAGTCCTGTTGTGTTTGCAGGACGTTCTGTCCGAGGCACGTGATGTTGACTTGTTCCCATGTTGGTGATGCTAACTTTGGTCACTTGAGTAAGATGGTGTCTGCCAGGTTTCTCAGCTGTGAAGTTACTGTTCTTCCCTTGAATTTAATTGGTAATTTGTGGTGAAATTCTTTGATACTGTGTAAATGTCCTGTTTTTTATTAAACTATGACGCATTAGTTTTAGCATTTACTGGTGGTTTTCTAGTTTTAACATTCTTTCTGTATTTATGAATTGAGGTTTCCTTGTAAAGAGCTTTCCCTTCTTTGTTGATTTCTTTGGGTTCATATTGACTCATGGATTCTTATTTTATTCAGTGTGTAATAATCCATTACTATCATTAGTTAATTTGGTAGCAACTTATCCTTAACCTGGCCAGTAGCAGCTCTTTCAAACTGGCTTTAAAATGTTCCCATGAATCTTTAAACACTTATTTTAAATACCTTAAGGTCTCAATAAGATGTGCCCGGCTCATCTTGTATTTAGGCAGCTGCAACCCTGGGATGAACCATTTCCTTTAGTCTTGATTCCTGTAGTGCAGAAGGGTATTTTAGAAACCAAGATCTGATTGTAATGTGTGGTCATTGCTACTGATGGGTCATTGCTCCCAGGCCCTGAGTTACTGTTACTATTTATTGTATATATTTTTCAGATTCTAGATACATCTCACTTTTTTATCTCATGATCCTTATTTTGCACATTTCGGAAATGTGTTATTTTGTGTAATGTTATTTGTCAACCTGAATTGCTCCCATTTTTGTTCTGCTTACAATTAGGTGCAGTGGTTGATAATCCCATTTCCTTAAATTGGAAAAAAAAAAAGGGAAATCAAAAAGATTTAGCCTTTATGGCTTTTCTTCTGTCACCTTATCTTGTTTAACTACTTTTTTCTTGAATATATTAGATTAAAAATTCCTAAGTTCTTAACGCATGGCATTTGGATTTTAATAATGCTTAACATTTTTGAGTACTTACTGTGTGCCGGTGACAGCACTAAAGAGCTAAAAAGCTGTAGGTTTTTGTGTCACTTCTTCTAGATTCAGATCTTGACTTTGTCACTTACTAGCTTGTGAACTTAGGCAAGTTTCTTAAACTCATTAATTTTAAAATGAGTTTCAATTTACTCATCTGTAAAATGGGAATAATAATAGTTACAGTTATATATGGTTGTTTTCAAGATTGAAGGTATTCTTTGTAAAGAGCTTAGAGCGGTGTCTGACAAATGGTGAAATCCTCTGTAAAAGAATAGCTGTCATTACTGGCACTGAGAACATGTTCGTATCTCAATTTATTCTTTATCTCTAGCCAGAGGTAATTGGCTCCATTTTGCGGATGAGTTGACTGCGATCTGAACAAGTAGAGTAACATTTGTCTCTGGTCACACAACTCCTAGGAACAGAGTAGGGATTCAGACTGAGGGCTCTCTGTCTGCAGAAAGGTATGAAGAAGAAAGAGTCTTCATCTCCTAGTGAGAAACACGAAGCTCTGGGGTAGGACAGAACTAAAGGGCACGTGGCAGTGGTCACCGCGGTATCACTTACATGTGGGCTTTCTCCTGTGCCTTTCTTATTAGGCAGCAAAATAATAAGACTATACTATGCATAGTTTTACTAGGATCCTGTTGTTGTCTCTTCATGGTTTGTAAAAAAAAAATCATATTTCTGTTGTTTGCAGATTAAAAGAACATTCTGCGTGAGAGGAAAGAAAAAATGGAAAGAAAATCTAGCTTTAAAATGAATTTTAGTTTTATTTTTGAGACCCCACTCCGTTGCAGTACTTTTTTCCATATGTAAAGAGGTAAAAGAAAGTGGCTTAAGTTGGCATGGGGATTACACACAAGTATTTCTACCAAGTAGAGATCTGGAATGCTCTACTTTTTAAGCATTTCAGTGGTATTCATTTCCTATAATCATGAGATTTTTGTGTGTGTGGTTTATGTGGAATTGTTCACCAATTTCAGAAAAGCTTATTGAACAACAGTGAATATCAGCTAGCAGATTTGGAAATCAGTAATATTTTTCTTCACAGTTGTAGTTAAAGTAACTATCCACTTATTTTAGCTTTTCATTTATTAAAGGTTAGGGTTTCCTTGACAGCAGGTCTAACCAGGAACCAAGTACAGGGATACTTATTTAAAACTTGCAGTTTTCAAAGAAAACTTTGATTTCAGTTCTAATTTTACATAAACCATCTAATTATATTTTTTAAGTCACATGCTACAAATAGGCTTCCTTTTTAAAGTTTCCTCATTAAATGCACACTTGGAAACTAAAATAGTATTTTGTACTAGAGACAGTCTTATGTTTTGTTGGAGTTTCTAAAAGTCAGAATTGTTGGAGAATAAACTTAAAATTAAAGAAAGCTTGGGCAGATAGCAAGCTGTCAGGTTCCCATAGTGGTTATATCTGAAATTCTTCACTAGGTTTATTCAGTCACAGGGATTCACTCCTTCAGTTGTTAGTGCCAGAGAGAGCGTGGACCTGTCCTGGGTTTTAGATACGGTGCTGAAGACAAGTACTGTCGTACCTGTAACAGGAGGGAGTACTGACTTGAACATGGAGTGAAAGGGAGTAAGAGTGAAATAAAAATTGAGAAGTGAAATAAAGTGAAAGAGGGGGAAGGAAACAAGGACTAGTTCAGGCTCCAGGCTGTGGCCGGCCCTAGGCCCTGGGAGGCCCGGTCGGCTAATGCCCTGTCACCTGCTATACGTACTCCCAGTCCCCTTTCCTCTAGGAAGTGTTCAGAGTGGGGCGACTCCAGGGGACAACGGGAAGCTCTCCCCCACGGCTCTGGTGATGTGACAGCTTGATGCTATATTTTGTAAATGATGTTAGAAAAAAATTTGCTCTTTCATAATGAGGTTTAAGGTGCTAGTCAGTTTTTATTTGACTTTCACACAAGCTAATAGTAATTATTCAGTGCCAGGTACTACGTCAGAGATCATAATATGTTTATGGTTTGCTTGGGTAATTTAAGAGGTAATATTGTATTTTGACACAAAATGTGTTAAGTCAACCTCTGTAGATTGGACAGTATTGGCCACTTAGCTCTAACTTCCAAAGAAAAGTCTATTTTTAATTCAAGTATGTAAAACAGTATTAACTGTAATCATTATGCTATACATTAGAACCCTAGATCCCTAGAACTTACTCATTGTCCTCTTTGACCAACATCTTCCCTTTTCTTCCACCCTCATCCCTAAAAAAAGTCTTTAAAAGGGTTCAAATCTTTCTCTTTAACTCATGTACTATTTGATTATTTTAACAAATAAATATCTTTCAACTAAATATAATGCATATTTAATATATTTTTAAAATTTTAGAAATTGAATGCATGTCCTGGGTCTCTGAAGGATAGAAAAAGATATCTATGCCATTATGAAAAGTATTAGTTTGAGGGTTAAAAAGAAAATGTGGTAATATATTTGTAGGTGGTACCTGTTACCTGATGAACATATAACTTGCAAGCATCCTGTTTATATAATTGCTATCGTTGGAAACTCCAACTTTCTGTACAGGACTACAGAAGAGGGAGACTTGGTATCAGTGTCCAGAGTTAGAATTCAAGAAGTACTTTCAAGTAGAAATAGTGTTCAAATGGTGATTGGATGTCTAGGCTAGTCCCAAAACTAATTAAGTACTAAACATTTGCAAATGCTTTATTTTTTACAGCGTGTTGTAAATTTATAGTATTTAATCAATAATATGGATTATGGGTTTTATAAGTGCCCGTGAACTAACTTGGGATAATAAGTACCAGTTATTTCATTATTTCTCTGAAGAAGTGTGTTCTAAGTTCTGAACAACCAATTTGTAAACAAATTAATAATGCCCCATTTGTGAGCTTGATTAAAAACGAGAAGCTCACAGTCTACTTTGGAATGTAGAACAAAATTTTAAGTCCTGTGTTAATCATGGTGTTTTTTGGAATACACAGGAGAATCTGGAGCCAAATGTTGGGATGGGATGGGATGGATTGGAGATGATAGGGAGGGTTGGGGGTTGGAGGAAGGTAGAGGGACCTGAACTGAATCTAAGAGAAGTTGGAATTGGGCAGGAGAGAGGCCTGGGGAGAGGCAGAGGTACTTTTTAAAAGAAGCAAGAAGCTTGAGAGAAGGTGGCGTATTTGTGGAAGTTTAGTGAGTCTGGGACCTATGGTCTGCAGAGGATAGTGCCAAGAATTGAATGAGGTTGGGTAGGATGGCTGGGTGAGATCTTTAAGAATCTTGAATTTCATATTTAGGAGTTTGTATTTTATCTTGAAGGTAGTGAAGAGTCACTGAAGGAGTTTACAAGGAAAAATAACATAACCAAATTTGCATTTTAGATGTACAAATTGATTTTCATTTACAGAAAAAATTTTTGAAACTAGAGGCTATTGGAATAAGCCAGTGAGAAAAGTGAGTTCTTAGACTAAGGTAGCAGGAAGATTGGAGACAGGGAGAGTGTTAGCATAGTAATACAGAAAGAAGGGAACCATTTTTGCAAATCGAAAGTAACTGGGTTGGCAGTGATAAATGTTAAGGAAAGTTTGGTTTAAGTTGAGAACAAACCATTGGCTTTATTAATCAGGAGGTTCTTGCCTTGTTCTTTCTTTCCCTCCTCATTTGTAGCTCTGTTTTAGGATAGAGAAAGGAAAGAGAAAATGAAGAAGTTTTTTTTTGAATCACTGCTAGTATCTGTGTAATTTATATCTGTTGTATCTGTATAATCTTAACATTAGCCCTGTGGAGTATGTGTTGTAAAATCTGTTGTTAAAAATAAGGAATGACTCAGATTCAGGAGTCTTGTCCATTTTATCTCATCTGGTAAGTGGTAGAGATGGAATTTGACTTACACTTTTTCCATATTTTATGCAAGTTATAAGGAAATAAAATCTCAAATTATTAATTTCAAGTTGAGCAATGCTAGTAAAAGCATTAGACTGTGTTAACCTGTGGAGAGAGGGCAGCTTAAGTCTTTTAGAAGGCTTCAGTGCGTCCTGATATTTTTTCCCAGCTTTACAGGTTCTGAGCTATTCTTCTGATCCAGTCTCTTCCTTCTTTCCTCAGATTTAGCTCCCCTTCTTTCCCTCCTTCCTCTTTGCTTCTCTTGACCAGTGACATAGAGCCAGTAAAAGAATGAGCAGAAGTGCTTCCCAAGTGCACATTTATTCTCACCCTCCATATGACCTCAGGAATATATATAATCACTAATTGTAGTGTGAAGTGACTAAGGCCGACTTGGACCTATCGAAGGTTTAAGAGTGGGGACAAGTACCAAAGTTTCTCATTCAACTAAAATCAGCTTGTATGCAGAAAGCAGTATTTTTCTTGGTATCATGGTTCCAAAGAGCAATACAGTAGCATAACTGCCTCTATATACTCGTAATATAATAGGGAAGCAGGTATCATATATGATTATAGTGCAGCTTGTAAAGTACAATAATTCAGGGTTGAGAAAATGTCCTGTAGGAGAGGAAATGATTTTCCATGAGCATATCAGAAGAGTTTCATGGAGGATTTGAAATCTGAAGGATGAGGGAGGAAGGTAGAACTCAGTGGTAGAGCCCGTACTTAGCAGGAGATCCTAGGTTCAATTCTCAGTACTGCCATTTTAAAAAAAGAAAAGAAAAGTTAAAAAAAAAAACAAAAACAAAAATCTCTTAAAAAAAGAATGAAACTTGATGAATGGGAATTTGCCATGTGGAGAAAAGAAATCTAAGCTAACAGACCAGTTGGTACAGTGCATATAACACAGGAAAAAATGTTGTACTGGGATGAAGAGTGAGAAGATTGGTGTGACTGTGTCACAGGGTAAAAGAGGGAAGATGGTACAGGAGCAGGTGAGAGATGGAGGAGAAAAGGAAAGTGGAAACCTAATTTTGAAGTTTCTTTTATGACAACACAAAGGCATTTAGACCTTATTCTGTAAGATGGTAGGGGAATTAGTGAAGGTATTTTTAAGCATGTCTGGAATATTGACATGTTTCATAATGTACCTTTTAAAGAAAATACCATTTTGATTTGTGTTGGCAGTGTTGGCATAACCTGATTAGAATTAATCTGGACAATTAAGTTCTAGCAAAATTTGAGTCTATTTAGTTTAGTGGATTTATAACTTATTGTTCACTTTGGTGTTTTAACAAGTTCTGAATAGAGATTTGCATTTGTACTTTTCTTCTAAAAGTGAATTTTAAACGAGCAGGTTTCAAATTATCCAATAAAATAAGAATATTTCTATCACATTAATACTTTAAAGTTTGTTACTATAGCATTATTATTAAAATGGGCAATATTTTTAAGCATTAATATTTGATTTTGACATGAAAGAAGCTAAGGAGTATACTTAAGCAGTATTATGTTCTGTGAAATAATTTGATATGTGTCAGTAATGTTTTTCCCTTTGGATTTAATTTTTTTCAAGAATCATTATTTCTAGATATTTACATTTTAAAGTTTTTCTTGATGAGAGAGAATATTATGGTATTTTTTAAATCAACGATGTACATTTTTTCCTATTAAAATCTGCTCTTATTTTTGCCCTTTTGCTTTTTTGTTTTAATTGAAGTACAGTCACTTTATAGCATTTTGTTAGTTTCAGGGGTACAGCACAGTGATTCGGTTATTGTTTTCTGATTACACTCTGTTTTAGATTGTTGCAAGATAGTGAAGATAATTCCCTGTGCTATACAGTAGGACCTTGTTGCTTATCTACTTTATGTATAATACTTTGTATGCAAATATATTCTCTCATTCTGTTGTCTGTCTCCTTACTTTCTTGATGGTATTGTTTGGAACACTAATGTTTTATTTTAATGAAGTCCAGTATATCTATTTTCTGTCTTCTGTTGCTTGTGCCTTTGATGTCACATCTAAAAATCCATTGCCTAATCCGGGGTCATGAAGATTTACTCCTGTATTTGAAGAGTTTTAGTGCTTACATTTAGGTCTGTGATCTATTTTGAGTTAATTCTAGCGTAAGGTGTAAGGAAGGGGTCTAACTTCATTCACCTGCATGTGGATATCTAGTTGTTCCAGCACCATTTGTTGAAGAGAATATTCTTTCCCCATTGAAATGTCTGCATATTGATCTGTTTTGAGGTGAAATCTGCGTAACATAAAATTAACCATTTTAAAGTGTACAGTTCAGTGGCGTTTAGCATGTTCGCAATGTTGGGCAACCACCACCTCTGTCTAATTCTGTCACTTTGGTTGTTGTGCAGTCACCACTTCTATCTAGTTCTGACTTTGTAAATGTACTGAACTAGATGGTACGAAACACTTTCATCATCCCCAAAGAAAACTATACGCGTGAAGCAGTAACCTCTGATTTCCCCCTCCTCTCAGGCCCTGGCAACCACCAGTCTACCTTCTATCTCTGTATAGATTTACCTATTCTGGATATTTCATATAAATAGAACCATACAATGTGTAACCTTTTGTGTCTGGCTTCTTTCACTTAGCATGTTTTCAAGGGTGACTCATATTATTGCATGGATCAGTATATCATTCCTTTTTATAGCTGAAAATACTATGTTGTATAGATAGACATCTGTTGATGAATATTTGGGTTTTGGTGTACTGTTTTCTAATGCTAGCCCTTCAATATTTTTGACCTTATATATCAGCATTCTTCTTTAGTTATAAATCAACAAATACAAGGAACAGAAAGGAAGAGCCTTTGCTTCCCATTTTTAAGAGTAATGACATACACATGCAATGATTTTCTGTTTACCACAAAGAAAGCACTTAGAATGTATTAGTGTCTTTCACCTACTATTTATTTCATAGCCTTCATGTTTTATAAGTTGCTTCCTATCCACTGTCTCATTTAAGCATCACAAGAACATTAAAAATCACACATAGGGCATTTAAAAAATTGTTCTTATTTTGCAGAGGAGAGTACTATTGATGATTGTCATTTATCCAAAGTTATTTAGCAAGTAAATGATAAAGTGCAATATAACTACAGTCTTTTGCTTCCAACTCATGTTCTTTACTGATAATAAAAAATTCCTACACAAAAAACTTTGGCTGTTATGCCCTGAGTCAGTATACCAAATTCTTGTAGTTAACCAAAATTATTCAATGAAAGATTATGCTTACCTATTCTTTTTCTATCACCATTGAAAATGAACCTAAAATGTAGTTTAAACCTTGGTTATCATGTCGCTGTGAAGAGCCCAGGATCACCTCTGTACCACAGAATTTTGTCTTATGGTGAAAAAGACCAAGATCTCTAACAGAAGAGAAGGGCCATGCGCATTTTCAGTGTTATTCATCAGTATGTACTCTAGCGTTCCCACCTAGGATAACTGTGGGCTCTCAACAAAATATTTGTTGAGATTCTGAATGAGTGGGAGAAGTATATTGTATGTTCTACTATCTGTGTGACTTACCACTAAATTCTATTATAAATTGCCACTGAACATTCCTATTAATCTTACAAGTTTTGAATGAATACACATAATAAAAAGTCTTACAGTCTAACACTTATTTATTGGAGTACCTTATTAAATATACCAGGTACTGTTTGAGCTTTACTGAGGAAATGAATAAACTGACTCACAGAAATGCTAAGTAATATGCTAGGGGGCAACCCAAGCCATAGACTCCTCTCATATGAAGGTTTCATACAGCTATGCTGAGTTATAAAGTCATTAGAATTTGATTATCTTAAAATAGCCTAATATTGATAAAAGGGATTTAATAGCCTGGGACTTGGTAGAGCCGATCTTCAGAGAGTGATTATATTAACATTTCTATCAATCTAAAATTGATATTTGTGTTTGACTACTTTTAAAGTTTGATATTTGTTTAAGATGCCTTCACATGTGTCTGAGTAAATTTTATTCCACCCATCAGTCGCATATTCTTCCCGCTCTCATCCCCTGTTCTTATTAGCAGAAATTTTTATATGGTTTTTACAGTGTCATCAGACATCAGTCATTCTGATTTTTACTAGAGCCAGGAATTTTCCTAGATCAGCAAAACATCTTTCTCAAAATTGCCAAAGGTCGCTTTAAGATACATTATCATTTTACACTTAGTAGATATTTTGGTTTTCCTTTTAGGTGTTGACAGCTCTTCTACCACAAGCAGTGCTTCTCCGATGCCCAACAGTTACGATGCCCTAGAAGGAGGCAGTTACCCAGGTAATTTGTTTCCTGCTTATTTGATGTTTACTCAAAAAGTGACTGACCATCAGTTGCTTTCAAACATGAGCATATATTGTACATAGTTATCAGACTATATTTTTAACAGAAAAAAAAGACATTTTCCTGGTATTTCTCAGCCTTAACTTAATAGCGCTAATTGCCTTGTAATGACTATGAATGCTATTTCTGGAAGGCCTAAGGAAATATATTATTCCATTTTTATTATTATGTTCCTTATCTTTTTCCTCTTTCTAAGAGACATAATACTGAAATTTTTCTCTTCTTTTCCCTTCTTTTTTATGCTGATAACTCCTTAAATAAATTTTATATTTCTGTTCTCATGCTTAGGTCCTTGAATTTCTTCCAACTAGCCTCTGAATATAAATAGTTTTTGACTCTTTACTCCCCCCCTGGCTCCTTGCTGCCTCCAACAGGTAAATAGGTTACCCAACTTGGGAGTAGATTTTGGAGGCATTCCTTTTAATCGTATCTTGAAATAACTTTGCATTACATAGGAGCAGGAGTGGTGGATAGTGTTAAAAAAATTACAAACTTAACTTTCATAATGAATAGTCATTTCATTATTATGTCATGTACTGGTATCTTCGTAATTTGCCTGTTTGCTATCACCGGCAACCAGGCAGCCACACCTGACCTCCCTCTTTCTCTTCCCTTGTGATTCCAAACTTTAAGACTAACAGAACAAGGAATTTTGCCCTTGTTTTTCTTATAACATTGTTAATTATCCAGGATGAAGCTTAATTGAAGTTGGAGAACGCTGGACTTAACACACTATCTTGCTATCATTATTCTATGAATCAGAAAACTAATCTTCTCAGCTTAGTATAGAGTTCCCTTTTAATATTTCAAGAATACTTAAATAAGCTACTCAATCTTTTGTGGGTAAGGTTTTTTTTCCCTAGGGAATGTGTGTGTGTGTGTGTGTGTGTGTGTGTGTGTGTGTGTGTTGTGTTGGAGGTTGTGGACCATTCTAAAAGCAATTGCCATTATCAAATAGAAGTTAGAAGTTACTTCATTCACTAAAGGATGAATACTGTGACTGTAGTATTTCATGGTCTTCAAATTAACCTGAGGTAAAATGCCCCATGCAATGTATTTAAAAGATTATGGCCTTGCTTTGTTTGTCTGTATTCATTTAATCAACAAATCTTAATCTTGTTATGAACTGTGCTTTGACCGTAAGTGAATGACCTTGGGCAAGTATTCCAGCTATTTGTACTGCACCGAAATTAAGGAAAGATGTGAGTATCTGTCACAGTCAGATTAAATGAATTGAAAGTATGTCAGGTACTAGGTAGGTCTTAGGACTGTAGAAATGTATGAAACAGTATTCCTTTCCCAAAAAAGGAGAGAAGTTTTAGACCCCCATGTTTAGGACCCGAGTTCTTTATTTCTTATGCTGATGACTGTTGTCACTTTTATTCCCATCACTGGGAGGAGAGACAAGCAGGAGATCTAAGCTTGTCCTTTGAAGAAGCTGCATTGAAGCTCTTGTCCTTTTAAGAAGCCTGGGGGGTGACCAGGAAGCTAGCGCTTGCCTAATTAGCACAAGATGATAGCCCAGTGCCTAGGAACGTGTCTTCAAAATGAGAGTCCACAGAGTCAGTAGAAAGATACGACTCCTCAACCACCTTCTAAAAAAAGTAAATTTATTAAGTCAGATGCTTTTAGGAATGTATTCTTCGCAGAGTCTGATTGCTGGTGAGGAGTATAGTTTTAAATGAAAACTAGACTAAAATACACATTTATTTTAGATTTGACTTAAAAATAAGACTTAGTATAACAAAATGTTACTAATCATTGTGTGCAGTAGAGTAATAGACTTTCTTTTTGTTGTTATTCTTACATGTGATGATTAAATTTTCTATAGTTTTTTCACAGTTTTTATCAAGTTTTAGTTTTTGTTATAAATTTAAATAAAGGAAGAACATTCATTCATTAAATTTTACTTGTTCTCTACTACATACCAGACGTTCTAGGAGCTGAACACTATTCCAGCAACTGTCTTTCATATTTTCACAGTTTTGCCTCTGCAAATAAAGCAGACTTCTAGGGGACTGTGGAAATAAGCCACTCTTGCCATGGACTTTTTAAAAATAGATGTCAGGGTCAGAAAAAAAGCAAGTTAGAGAAAAGAGTAGTTAGCACCCTTTTTATTGCTTTGCTTTGTCTTCTGCTTCTTGTCCCCATTTCTGCTGAGAGAATAAAAAGAAAAATAAATTTTTATATACATAAATATTTATATTATAATATATACTATATTTCTTATATATGTATTTAATATGTATAAATATGAAGGGCTTATCTATTAGAAATACCAGTTGAAGTATTTGTTGTGAAATAATACAAAATGGGGTTTTCTTGTAAATACTTTTGTTAAAAAAAGATAAAGTGGGAACATGTGAAACAAGATGAGCAAAATATTAATGATTATTAAACCTGAGTGATGTGTATATGGGGTTAATTATTCTATTTTCTCTACTTTTATGTTCAAAATTTCTCATAATAAAAACTTAAAAATGGCATTGGGGAATGCCAAAAGTTATGGACCACCCAGGAGCCTTTATGGAGTCCTGATTTTCTGTTGTTAACACCATTATTTTCCTTTTGTTAGATATGCTCTCCTCATCAGCAAGCAGTCCTGCTCCTGAGCCCGCTCCTGAACCTGACCCGGCTCCAGCTCCAGCCCCCGCTGTTCCTCAGCCTTCAAAACTGGCTAAGCCGTTTGGATATGGTTACCCAGCTCTTCAGCCTGGATATCAGAATGCCACAACACCACTCAATTCTGGAGTACCGCCCAGTAGCCCAGGGTATTCTGGATTCCAGCAGTATGCTCAAGTATGTATTTAGTCATTTAAAGACTGCATTTCTAAAAATTGTGAAACTGTTATCAATTCTGACAAACCCTTGGTGATTCAAATGGATCATAAGTACGAACACAGATAAGCCTAGATCAAATGTACGTAGAATTTGGTTCCAGTTTTTTGTGTATGTTCGTACATAGAAAAAGATAAAAGGTGTTAGCTATGATTTTTTTTCTGCATTGTACTTTTATTTTTCAGAGTCTCTGCAATATACAGGTATTAATTTTATATCAGGAAATTAATTATTAGGTTAAAATTTTATATTACTAAGCTGACTTTCTCCTTAAAAAAATGACATGGTGTTAATATGGTGGGGATTTTGGTTCCAACTCTTAAGTTGAAGAAATCTCCATGACATGTAACTGAAATTGGTAAAAAGCCTCCACACACAAATTCTTATGAGTACATTTGTTCATAGTTACTGCTGTGACTCGTTTTGACGTGACCTTTCTGGGAGTCACCTCTTAAATACCATATCAGTTTAGTAATAGGATAATAATTATTTTATATTTATATTTATTGAGAAAAAATAGAATTTAAGGAAATGATTGAAATGGCAAAAGCATTCTACTTATAATTAAAAAAAAAACTGCTCTTAGTAGTCTAGCAGAAATTTCCTCCTGTGGTGAAGCAATGAAAATTAGAGTGGAAATAAGAAAACCATGTGTTTCTGGAATTTAATCTTAGAATTAAGGCACAGAAGGAAAGAGGAAACTGGGAGACACACTGGAGAAAAATGATTGGTTAGTACTTACCTGCCTTCCATTTTGTTAGATTTTCTTTATTGGTCCAGATGGGACACTACTATTTCAGAGTAAGTGAGCAATGATAATTAAAGCGCATAGCTAGGATCTACATTTAAATTCTTACCTGTCTACTGGCAAGATTACAGGTTTTTATCTAATATGAACAAACTAATTTTAAAAGAAGTCCTAGTTAGGATAAGAATATTTTACTTTAGTTTTAAGCAGCTTTCTATAATAAAATTGAAATGCTTTTAAATGTTGCATTTAGTGCAACTCAGTGGGAGGGTTCTGAAATCTAAGGGCTTTCTTTGTATTCATTTATTAGAGATAAATTTTATTAACTAGTGGGAAACTCCAGCGGTTATCCTTTGAGGAAGAAAAAAAACTTAAAATTTGTTTTTCAATGTTGAAAAACAGGAAAAAAGTTGATGTTTAAAAATGAAAATAAAAATTAGAAAAATATTTTAGTGTACATGTGAAAACCCAGATATAGATACTGTATGGCTTCTTTTTTTTTTTTTAACTTTAAAAAGGTTCATGATCAATTAGAATAAGATGCAGAAATAAATAAAAGTGGAAGATAAATATCAACCAATCCTCCCATCATCAAGATATAAACACTTGGAGTCTATCCTTTTAGGTTTCTTGCTGTGCATTTGTGGGGGGAAGCTAGTAAAGCTGTTCATCCAAATGACCTCTTTAAACAAACAAATAAAAAAAGTTGATAAATACGGATGTTGTTTTATAAATTTTCTATTCCTTTAACAGCATAAGAGGAAACTTTTATATCACTGCCTATCCTTCATCTGAAAGCTGCATAACGTTTTATAGTCATCCAGCCTATCACTGGGCATAGCTGAGTGTGAATTAGTGAATCATAGGACCTATTTACCAGACTTGAGAATTTCTCTCTATTTATTCATTCGGTGAAAACTGAGTTCCTACCATGTGGCAGCCCTACTCTAGGCACTGAGGATACAAGAGGAAGTTAAGTGAGCAAAACAGTTCCTTCTCCCTGTAAACTTGGTGGGAGTGCGGGGCCAATGGGACAATAAATAAATAAATCAATAAATTAATAACCTAATTTCAAATAGTTACAAGTGCTATGAAGCAAGACAAGTTCAGGAAATTGCTGGGTTTGGGGGATATGGAGTAAACAGTCAGGAAAGCCCTCATGGTAGAAGTTACGTTTAAGTTAATATTTGAATGACACGAAAAGCCAGACCCTAGGACAGTTTGGGGGTAGAGCATTTCAGGCTGAGAATACGTATATACAGAGACTTGAGCAGGAGCAACTTTAACGTGTTCCAAGAACAAAGTCCCAGTGTGGCTGGAACTCAGTTAACAATGGGAAGAGTAATAGGAATGAGATCAGAAAGCTAGGGAAGGACCATAGTCAGAAGCTTGAATTTTACGCCAAGTCCAAAGGGGAGACGTTGGAGATTTTATGGAATAGAATGAAATCTGATCTATGTATTTAGAGAATCATTTTGCTACCATGTGAAGAACGGATTAGGGATGGGAGTATTTGAAAAGACAAAAATGGAAACAGGGAGATAAATGAAAGCTTTGCCATCAACCCAGAAAAAGAGGTAGTAAAAAGTGGATGGATAAGGGATATCTTTGGACTTGTTGATGAATGACTGGATGTGGTGGGTGAAGGAAAGGAAGGCATCAGGGATAACTCTTAGGTTTTTGGCAGGGCAACTGGGTAGAGGGTAGTGTATTAGCTTAGATGGTGAAGACAGAGCAATGATTCAGGGAATGGGAAGTGAGTTGATCATATTAAGTTAAAATAGACATCCAAGTGGAGATGTCTGGCAGACAGTAGTTGATCAATATTTGGTGGTCAGGTATAGAGAGATAATGTGCCAATATTCCCAGCAAGAGTGTCTGTGACTGTCCATTTCTCTATTACTAAGTATGCCAAGAATTATTTTTATAAGCAAAATTTTTTTCATAATTCTCAGTCATTTGTGTTTCTTTTTTGATTTATTTTACTGAGGTATAGTCAGTTTACAGTGTTGTGTCAGTTTCTGGTGTACAGCACAATTCTTCAGTCATACATGAATATACATATATTCATTTTCATATTCTTTTTCACCATGAGCTACTATAAGATATTGAATGTATTTCCCTATGCTATGCAGTATAAACTTTTTTTTTATCTGTTTTATATATACCAGTCACTATCTGCAAATCTCATACTCCCAGTTTATCCCTTCCCACACCCCTTCCCCTTAGGCAACCACAAGTCTGTACATTTGTGTTTCTTAATTGAAATCACTGTTTATATTCTTTCACCATTATTGTATCCAGGTCCTTCTGGTTTGTAAAAGCTATCTGTAATAAGTACATTAATCTTTTGTCTAATATATGTTGGAATTTTTTCCCTGAGCTTAAAATTTGTTTTTAATTTTAATGGCATTTTATTTTACATTGGAAAAATGTTTAGTTTTATATGATCATGTTATTGCTTTTTTTGTTTTCACCTTTGTTTGTATCCTTTAAAAGCTCTTTTCAACCTTAAGATTAGGAAAATTTTTTTTAGTTTTTTGGTGATTACCTTTTTGTATCTTTAATCCACTTAAGGTTTTATTTTGATATATAATGTAAATAATAAATCTCATTTACCCCCAAAATATTTGGCTCTAATTTCAATGATATTTATTAAATAGTCTTTTTCTCATTGATTAAATATCCTACCCTTATTTTATATCCTAAATTCTTAAAGAATTTTAAGTTCTTACCCTAAACTTGGATTTGTTTGGGGTTTTCTATTATACACTATTATTGGATCCATATAATGATGTTTTCTTTCATCCTTTAGAGCTCTACCAAAAACTCAGAATCCTTTTCATTATCTAGGTTTTTTCTCCCCCTTAACATCACTCACTTCAATTACTGTCAATATTTTGCTGTATTTGTTTCATCTGCCCCCTACACACACACACACACACACACACACACACACACACACACACACACACACACACACACACACACACACACACCTTTTATTGCAGAGGATTTTAAAGCTAATCCTGGGCAAGAGGAGGCGGGGAGATAGAAAAGATCATTTCTTGCAGATCACAATACCACTGTCATATCCAGCAAAATTAATAGTAATTTCTAAATGTCATTTAAAGTTCAGTCCATATTCAGATTTGCCTCATTTCAGAATTGCTTTTTTGCAGTTGGTTTGTTCAAATCAGAATCTAAACAAGGTTTACTAATTGTATTTGCTTATGCCTCTCAATTCTCTTTAATTTTAAAACAAACATCCTTGCCCATTTTTCATGCCTTTGATCTTCTGAAAAAACTGGGTCTGTTGTCCTGTAGAATGTCCCATATTCTGAATTTTGCTGATTGCCTCTTGTGGTGTCATTTAACTTGTTCCTCTGTTATACTTCCTATGGACTAGAAATTAGATCTAATGGCTTGATTATATTTGGGTTTATTGCTTCATTTGTTTATTTCCCTAAGCCAAAATATGATACGTTTTGGTTCTGTGTACATCATAATATCTGGTTGTCTCACTTTTAGTGGTGCTGGGATTGATTAGTTGGTTTATATGGTGACAGCCTGATCTCTTCATTGTGAAGTTCCTCATGAAGCTTTCACTTAGTGACTTTATCATCTATTGATACTTGTTTATCATCTATTCCAGATGACCATTACGTGCATCATTTATTTCAGGATGGATTGTAAAATAGTGATTTTCCTGAATTTATCATTCTGCATTTATTAGCTAGAATTCTGCAGTACATTCACATAATAAAGTGCTCAGTAACTGTAAAAAAGAATGTGGAAAATCTCTATATATAGACATAGAGTTATTGCCAGGACATTTTTTTAGGTTAAAAAAAGGGTCATATTTAGAGCAGTGTATGTATTAGTTTATATTTGTAAATTATGTAAATTTTATGTTTACTCAAAAAGTTTTTTGAAGTTAAAAAGGTAGACAGCAATCCTTAAAAATTAAAAGCAAACAGAAACAAATAAACCAATTTATCAAGTTGGATACATTCTGATACAGGAAAAAAGCACTGTTCTAGCTAATCTTAAAACAGTATTTGGTATGTTTTCAGTGGGGAATAATCTAAGGACAAAAAGAGCTACAAAGAAATCTTACATTTAATTTAATAACCTCACATTTATAACAGTATTGGTATTGTTATTTTGCAACTATTTTGGTATATCATAGGATAAAATAAGGATGTTACCATTAGGAGTCAAGATTTTCAGTGAAAGTGAAGAGATACAGACATAAAACCAAAGAAGTTAGAATGCCATTTTCTAAAATTTGGATTGGAAATGTCTTTGTAAACTCATTATTTTTTTCCCTCTATTTAAAAATGTATGTTTTCTATTTCTACCTATTATAGAAGCGGGAAGTAATAACAGCACACTAGCAATGAACACCCTTGTTATCCAGATTATGGTCTCTAGATTCCAACCCTACTTAAAAGGAACCAAGATTCTTTTTTGGATAAACGACTAACTTTAGGTCTGAAGGAGGAATAATACAAAACGTTATGCCAGAAAGCAAGGAAGCTAACAAAGACTAATGAGTTCATGTCAAAAGGACACTCAGGCCAGCTTGAAGGGGCTCTCACTGGCCAAAGATTGGGTAGTTTGGGCATCAAAGTGAATAATAACCCTAATTTGCCAAGTCACTTTGAGTTGATGAAGAGCCGTGAGTTCATAATAATACTAAATATATAACAGAGGAAACAAAAAAATGAGGAAAGCAAAACTCATTGAACGTCATAGTACATTTCTCTGGCATCAACTCATTCTGAAAATTGATAATTGAAAAAACTTGAAAACAAGCATTTATCCTGCCTTTCTAGTATGAAGTGTATTCAGAGAAACTAACTTCTTTGACATTGAAAGCATTGTTGTTGAAGTTTTGCTGTGAAATTTAATGGTGCAAATAAGTTTTAAAATTATTCAGTATTTTGCTTTGAGTTTTTTTTTTCAAGAATGCTTTAAGCTGTGAGCTGCTCTATTAAGTCATCCTGCTATTACAAAGCCAGATTTAAATTTTCTTATCTTCTTGCCTTTTCTGTATGCTTAAAACCTATGTATACTATAAGTTTTATTTATGCTTGTTATATTGTTCTTCTGTTTCATTCTGAGTTGCTCTTTTCAGCAGTATCCTGGTATGAACCAACTGTCATCCAGTCTGGGAGGATTGAGTCTTCAGAGTTCCTCACAGCCAGAGAGCTTGAGACCTGTAAACCTTACTCAAGAGAGGAATATTTTACCCATGACTCCTGTTTGGGCTCCTGTACCTAACTTGAATTCAGACCTCAGAAAATTGAATTGTAGCCCAGAGTAAGTATTTAATTTAAAATCTTAAGTAAGTAAGATACCTTGTCAAAAACACTGTATGACTTTCAAAAATAGTAAAAGTAATATGATATTAATTCCTTGATTGGAAGTTTTGTTAACGTAAACTCTTCTAATTTAGTCTGTAAAGAAGTTCCAGATGTAAAACTCAATTCAGATCACCTGTCCCTGTCCCCATCTCTGTTGCCATTCAGTCTCATTCCCTATCACCTAATGCTTCAGAATTTTTTTTTTCTATTTTAGTGAAGGGTCTTAGGAACCCAAATCTAACTATATTTTTCTTTTCTTAAATTTCTTTTTTCCTCACTTTTCACCAGTAGTAACTTCTGATGTCTTTTAAATTAAGCGAAATCTTTAAAATTTTATGCCCTTCAATCTTTGCTTGAAAAGGATACAGACTTCACTTATGTAGACCCCAGGTTCAGATACGTTTTCCTCTGAATTTTCTTTTCCCACTCAGTATAGAGTGTGAAGACCATTGACCCCAGGCTTATTTATCCAGCCTGAATTTAGATTTAGATTTTCTTTGAGTGTTTCCTTGCCTCGTGGAACAGTTTAGCAGGCAGCCTCCTTCTGGTGGCCACAGCCCCTGGTGTATCCTTTAGGTGGGTGAGCTCTGTTTCTCACCTCCCAGTGCCCCCAAAACTAAAAGTTCTCCGTTCTTGTCTGCTTTCGGTCCTTCTGTCTCCTAAGACTAGGATGCTTTTTAGAAGACCTCCTGCTTCTGGAATCTCTCCTCAGAAAGTAAACTCTGATTCACAGACAACATTATCTTCTTCCTTGCATTAGGAAAATTAGTGTTCTTTAAAGGCTTTTTTTTTTAAGGCGATAGTTTTCTAGCGTTTTTCAGCCACTGCCTTATATGGATTTCCAATACAGGAAACAGGAAATGGAGATGCTTTGAGGGTTCCACCTCTTCTGCCACAGTCTATTGCCAGCCCCCCATCAGTGAGTGCCAAGATCATATCTATAAAAATGTATAATCACTGATTCTAGATTGAGAAGAGCTGCCCATCCTTAATGTAAACTGCTGTCAGGGCAGTAGGTGTGTGGATCACGGCCTGTGTGTGATGGGTTAGGCGTCCCCAAGTAGGTGAATGCAGTATATGTACATGTGTAAGGGGTCACACAGGTAGGGGATGGTGTGTATGCTTCTACTCAGTTATGTGTTTTCTATGAAAAAATCTCTTACCAAAATAGCAAAGCAGAGTAATAGGCTTTAGAGTGTATGCTTCAGAGTTTGAAAAACCTAGGTTCTTACCTTGGTTCCACTGATAAGTAGCCATGAAACTGTCCCAGTTATTCAACCTCTTAAGTTCTCAGTATTGTCAGCTGTAAAACAGGAATAGTAACTGTGTCTGCTATTGTTAAGATAATTCATTCAATAAATATATACTGAATGCCTTCCAAGTTAAGTGCCAGGCACTGTCGCTAGGTGCTGGGAATGAAGCAGTAAATGAAAGAAACAAAGTTCCCGATCTCATGCAGCCAATATCATATTAGGGAAGACATACTGTGAATAGTCAAACCAGTGAGTATGTAATGTATTTTCAGAGATTACTATGAAGTAGGGAGTAGTGAGGGTGGAGGGTGACTATTTTTAATTGAGTCAGGATACGTTTTTTGCAAGGAGTTAACACTTGAATAGAAATTTGAATGAAACAAGAGAGCAAGATGTGACTCTGGAAAAAGAGTGTGCCAAGCTACGTGAACACCAAATGCTGAAGTCCCAAAGCAGGAGCCAGCTTGGCGTGTTCAAGGAACACCACCAGCCTAGAGTCAACACGTATCTGGATATCTCTACATACTGTTCAACACTCTTCTTAGGAACTCCTGTCCTGGTTTCCAGTACCTCAGCCTCTTATCTCTTGGATTGTTCCTTTATTGACTCTATGTCTGCTGACCTTAATTTGTAACTTAATAAATTTTAAGCACTTATTCTGTGAGAGGAATAGTACCAGGGTGACACAGGGACAAAATATCTCTGATCTCCAGTGGAGGATATAAACAAAGTGCACAGCCAGCTAGCAGATCCGACTAATTGATACCATAGAAGCATAAACAGATCTCAGTGCACAGAGGAAGAAGTCTTTACTTCTGACTTGTGATCGGGGTGCGGATGGTTTCATGTGAAGCTATAACTTTGAGTCTCACAGTAAGAGTCAGAGTTCAACAGGTGAAAAATGGGCAGTAAAGCAGGAACAGCATCATTAAAGGTGCAGAGGTGTATCTTTTCACTCGTATTTTCTACCTCCTCCTGCTCGTGCCCTGCTAGTCATAGTAGAGTTACTGTTGTTTTTTTTTTTTTTTTTAATGTGTTGCACTTCTCCACCATGAAAATGTTGACTCCTTAATTTAGGTCTTTTGACATAAATAACATACATGCCTGTTTAAAGTAATCAGAATTCTCCTAGTTATGGTTATGTAACATACCCAGATGATTTTTACGAGTTTGCCCTTAAATGTTTAGTTGTTTACAACTAGCTACTTCAGTTTTTTTGTTTTGTTTTGTTTTGTTTTCTGATAGCTAACATAGTCCATGTCGTTTATATTTTTGCAGTTCATTTCGGTGTACTTTGACAAATATTCCACAGACACAGGCTTTACTGAATAAAGCTAAGCTTCCTTTAGGATTGTTGTTACATCCCTTCAGAGACCTAACGGTAAAGTAACATCCTCAGAAATGTTTGTGCTCATGTGCAAGGTATTCAGATTGTGTATTTTCTTAGATTTTTTTCATCTTCTTTTATTTGAAGTTAGATTTAATCATTTCTGTCAGATTCAATTCAGCAGACATTTTCTGCCACGTGTTTTGTGACAGTCCCTAAACTAAGCACTGGTAAACAGCAAGATGATTAAGTCATTGGCCTTGCCCCCAAGAAATTCTTATTTAACAAGGGACAAAGATGTGAAAACAAGTAATTACTGTTCCGGATAACTAATATGTGTAACATAATCAAATTCTGTGAGTTACTTAGGTAGTAAGCACAGTATGGGAAGAGATTCCTTCTGGGTACAGTAGCAGAATTTTTCTACAAGTGGTGAGAACTGAGTTGGATTTTGAAAAATTAGTTTTGGAAGTTGAAAAGGCCATAGACGATATATAAACTTTAGGGGTTCTTTATTAAACGTAAAGGAAGCACCAGCCACGCTCTCCAGTTGAGGTGGGGGGGACTGCATGATTGTTCTTAACTATATTAACTAAATAACCTTTGTAATAATAAAGTCTAAACATGTCAAGTTTATTGGATGAAAACGTTAACTTTTTTAAGTTTCCAATCAGGGGTTAGTTCAGGGAGACAGAATAATATTTCGTATTTTCTGAATTTCTTATGTTGAATATAAAGTTCCTTTTCCAAGCTAAGCATAAAGAGATGTATTTCTTTAAGGCACTTTGTATTTGGCTTCTTGTGGCCTGCAGTCCCCACCAGGACTGTGTGGTTGTCTACTGCACAGTGCCTTAGGGTCTAGTGCGAGGGGCAGTCAGGCAGCAGAGACAAAGGCATTTTTATATGGTATATGTTTCTCACTGTTGTTTCTTGAGTTTAGCTGATAAGCTCTAAGCTCTGAGTTGTTGTATTTTCTTGGCCAACAAGACTTTTCTTGTCAGCCAGTAACTTTTATTACGTTCAGTTTGACTTGACTTTGGTATTATTTGATAGTTTGTGACAGAAGAGGGAGAAAGCTAGATTGCTGCTTGCGTTCCTCAGCATACTCGTGTGTTTTATTAAAATGCTTCAATTTCAAAAAACAAGTGTGGTTTCTGTTCTGTATGTGGAGAAGAGCAGTCTGTGGTCCATTTTTCCCTCGGGTGCTTTGTCTGCTACAACATCTTTATTTTACTTCCTAGCAATTACCAGTAATAACATCCAATACCATTGTGAGGTGCCGATCTTGTCGAACATATATCAACCCTTTTGTATCCTTCATTGATCAACGTAGATGGAAATGCAATTTGTGCTACAGAATTAATGATGGTGAGTTTCAGATTCTTAAAAAACTGTGTATAATTTATTTAAAACATTTTGACATTTTTTGCCATTATCCTCATTGCTTTAAAAACTTTCATGTCACTTTTAATGGAAAGAATACAGTCTAGGGACGCTTCATTTTATCTGGCCAGGGGTATAACTGATAATGAGGAGAGTGACAGGGAGGGCAAAGTAAAAGGAATTCATGAAATTGGCAGCGAAGGTCATGCAGACTAAGTATGCTTGACCCTGACAAGTTGAGATTGTCTTCTGTTTGTACCTTTGGTCCATTCAGCTCAGTGTAGATCTTTGCCAGTGCATGTGGACACAAGCGTGCGTGTGTATCCGTTTGTCCTCTTCAGTCATTTCTTAGGTCCTCTTGGTATAATTGCTTGCAAATTTGTGTTTGTCTGATTTCTTTTCCATGTCGTGGGGTATAGTAAATGGGACACAAGCCTAAGAAGCAGAGTTACCTGGGTCCAGGTTTTCTCACCTGATTTCAGAAAATAAATTTTTTTTATCCTTCTGATTTATTTTTTTCAAGCGGGTGTAAGAGGTTGGTTTTTATCATTAGGTGTTCACAGAACTGTTGTAAACCTCATAAATTCTGATGATAGAGGTGTTTATTTCTAGGCATATAAATGTTTTTAGTTACAAATTGTGTTACTAAATTTACACTGGATTCCTAATCTTACCTAGTTCCTGAAGAGTTTATGTATAACCCCATCACCCGGTCTTATGGAGAGCCTCATAAACGGCCAGAAGTTCAGAATTCAACAGTGGAGTTCATTGCCTCTTCAGATTACATGGTAACTATTCGGTGTTGAAATTAGTTGTGGGACACAATTGTACTGGTCATTTATAGTTTGCTGTTAAGTGAATTCTTGTCTAAATTTTAAAATTGTGATATGAATTTTTTGAAATAATGCTGGAAGTTTATACTTAACAAATAGAAAATTCTTTGTAAATATTATAGATCTCCTGGAAGAATACAATTATATCACTAAGAAACATTGGTAACGTTTCATGAAGGGCACCAACATCTGCAGTTTGTTGCCATTTTGATTTGATTGCTTGTATGGATAAATATAAATAATCTAATTATCATTTAGTATTTAATATTTAAGATACTCAAACAGAGAAACTCATGTTTTTGCCAAAAAACACATCTGCACTTTTCAGGCCCTTAAAGATAACACCATTTTACTGGTACACCCAGTGCAGATGTGAAGATGAATGGATGTTAGCTTCACTCTGATTCTGCTCTTCCCAGTTAATCATAAAATTTCCCCTGTTCTTTAATTACACTGATTCTTCAGATCTCATTCTTCTTTTCCACTTACAAAAACAAATTCTTGGCCTTAGTTCTGCTCATCATCTTTTTGTTTCTACTCATTTCAAGTATCTTTATAATAACTTGCATTTCTTCTGTATCTTCATTTCTAATCTTTGTTGTCCGTATAAATGTAAAGTGTTGCTAGTGGGAAAATGTGAACAGGGACAACTAATATGTATGGAATTCCTGGTGCTTGGCCCATTTCTTAACTTATTCTTGTGATTTTTATGGTCCTTTATGTCCAATTTAGCATCTGCCCACTGAACTACTATTTTCTTGTCTGTTTCCATATTAACTGTAGTAAACTTTCTCTTGGTCACTTTTACTCTCAACTTCTTGCTTTCTGTACATCTTATTATGTTGCCAGCTCTGCCCTGGCTCCTTAGGAATCTTTATCTAATTGAAGTGGTGAAGCAAGAAGTAATCTTTAATTTTTACCATTCTTCGTTGGCATATTTTTTTGAAGTTTATATATATATCTCCTCCTTTTTTAACTTTCATAATAGTAATTTTCAAGTATGCTTGAAAGAAGAGAAGATAGTTTAATGACCATCATTAACCCATCACCAGGCTTCAATAATTATCAACATTTTGCTAAATGTATTTCATGTGTCCCCAGTCTACCCCAGTCGCCCCATCCCTCCCCAGCTCTGGAGTTTATTAAATACTAACCCCAGCACCATAGCATTTAGCCCATAAATGCTTTATCATATAAATATAAATATTTAATAAACATATTAAATATATATATACTTCTTATGTATCTCTAGCAGATAGGATTTCACGTACTTAGAGTGCCATCACAGGGACTTTGTTTGCACCTGGCACTTAACCCTTGGGATTTGGCTGCTACCAGGTGACTCAATAGTCCTGATGGTTGTCAGGTTGAAAAAAAAATGTTTTAAGAGTAGGGAAGGGATACAGAGGTTAGTATTAAATAATAAACTTAACACTCTATCAGGAAGAAATTTAGCCTATTTATTTAACCGTTATATGTAATCACTGCCTAATAATGCTTAATCCAGAATCGTATCTAGTAGTAATTGTGATATAAAGAGAATAAATTGTACTTACTGAATAAATTGCATTATTTCTATTCCTTTCAGCTTCGTCCTCCTCAACCCGCAGTTTACTTGTTTGTTTTAGATGTGTCTCATAATGCAGTGGAGGCTGGATATTTGACAGTTTTGTGCCAGTCACTGTTAGAAAATCTAGACAAGTAAGAGGTTTTTTTTTTTCACTCATAATATGTGTGTGTGTGTGTGTGTGTGTGTGTGTGTGTGTGTGTATGATTGTATATACATAAATGTATTTAAATATGAAGTGTTTATTAGCAATTTATGGAGCTGGTTTTGATTAATTTAATTTATCATGAAAAGAATGCCTCCTGTCTACCTTAGAATAAAGCTCCTGCTACTTAGATTATTATGATTTATGATTTGGTATCTGAATCTTAAAGTCATAAAAGTTTTAATACTTAGTAAGGAATTTAGGTCTCATCTAGCCATCCCTCTGACTTAGCAGCTCTGAGCACAGGGACCCAGAAATTTTGAGTTGGCCAGGATAGCAAGGATCTGGATAGAGAGAGAAATCTAGCTGTAAATCATGCCTGTGCAAGGAGATTTTTATAAGAGAGTTTTCAATAAGCTAATGATAGAATGAGACAGATAAAGGGAAAGAGGGAATTGATTTTGTGCTGAATATTTCAGGAAGCCAGGAACTGAGCTGGCACATTAGTAATGAGCTTTATTTTGAAAGTGGAAACAGAGTATAGGATAGGTTGCTTATACCTGACTCTAATTCCTGCCTTGTGTCTACCAGTATTAGTCATAAAGGAGACCCTTAACCGTGTTAAAAGATAAATCTTCCAAATCTCTGGAAAACAAAGTTGTTTCTGTACATTTCTTTTTCTTCTCCAACACCCGTAAGAAGTGTAACTTAAGATTGTCAGTAAGAACCACTGCTGCGGTGGTTCTTGCCATGTGCAGCAGTGTGGGGGTGGTCACGTGTGAATATTTTGTCTGAAGTACTCTTAGTGATTCCAAAAGGTTCTTCGCCCTCATCTTCCATTCGAGTTTGAGGGTTCCTGCTCTACTGCGTGCTAGCTCTAGTCACCATAACCTCCACATCACTGGGTTTGGCCTGTGAATAAACCAGTAACATCGAGACATTCAAGATTAAAAACCTCCAAGGATATTCAATGGTCTGCTTTTTGTTTCTGTTAGTAACCTAAATTTTTCATATCTTTACCCTTGATTAAAGCATTTGTCCTTTTTTTAGTCACAATTACTTAATTCAGTTATACCTATAGCAGTGGGTGGGAATGGGAGACCCCCTGCAAAGAAATAGTTTTTAAAACTGCAGCGTTAACTTGCTGGGAAAGTATGAGGATATAGCCCTAGAAACAGGAGCCAGTCCAACGAAGGTGAGTGACTATTTGTGAATTAAATAGACTATGCAAAACCAAAAGGATAAAATTGGGAATGGAAAATAGAAAAAACATATATATATAATATTACAGTGGAAAATAAAAGTATTAGGAAAGTTAAAAAAAAAAAAAGGAAACGGTGATAGGATAGCAGCAAGGTAGTATGATAGTTTTGGAAAGGGCTGTGGCTGCGGCTTTGCGAAAAAGGAATTTGCTGCCTCCAATCTGATTGGTAACAAATAGCCCTAATACTCAGTGACCTTAGAAATCTCAAAGAAGTGAAGAAATTAGTCTGTGTAAACAACATAAATCTTGACCAGTGTTGTAAACTAAATACCCACATGGCTTGTTGTATTCTGTTCTCTGACAGGCTTTTTGACCGAGCTTGCAGACTGTATCTGAGTAGCCTGATTGACCACTCATAATAGTAATAATGCTTTTTGCTTTTGATGCACACTATTTTGGCATCCTGTAACATTCAAAAATATTTTAAAGACATTGCTAAAACAACAGATTACATAATAACAGTTAACATACTTGGTGGTACTTAGAAATATACTTTGGCAAGATAAAGCATCTATCTTATTAATGAAGAAAGCTTGACAGGCTTTTAAATGGTAATTTGTTCTTCTTTGCTGTATCTTTTTTTTTTTTTTTTTTTTTGTATCATTGGCTTTTGAATACTGAGTTCTAACAGGAAATTTTAAACGATTGATGATAGATGAAATGTCTCAATGTTCCTAAATGTGGTTTTTATTTAAAATTTTACATGTTAAAATCTGATTTGCATTAGTTCTCCTTAAAATGCTTAAACAAGATACATCATTTTTATAATATTACTGAAAATATGAGTACTTTTTCACTTAATGGAATGTGTTTCACAGGAAAGTTAGCAAGAAATCTTTGGTTTTAATCATTATCAGTTTTAGTATTGGTTTATTATTTGAATATAGTTCAATTTTCTGAAGCATGAACTCTATTAAACATGTCAGTGGTTTCATCTGAAAATGGAAAGTTCCATGTTTGCTGTCCGCTGATATACATTGGTATAGATAGGGATAACTTTTCTATTTTCTTTAAAAAGCATATGTGGTTATTCTTAGACTTAGTTTACTATCCTTTGTTTTTAATAAAATTTGTTTACTTAGCACTTTGAATTTTAAATTGTCATTTGTATCTTTAGGCTTCCTGGCGATTCACGAACAAGAATAGGATTCATGACCTTTGATAGCACTATTCATTTCTACAACTTACAAGAAGGATTATCACAGCCTCAAATGTTGATTGTGTCTGATATAGATGGTAAGCAGTGAATAAAATAACAGTCTTTTTCACTATAGAAGTTTGGAATTCAGGCTACTGTATTTTACAATACCTCATGTCATAATGCTGTAAGGATAATTTGGCGCACTTTGATATTTGTTTTAAAATCATTGTTTTCCTGGAAAATACGTGATTATAAGTTCTTTACACCTGTGTGTGTATACCTACACACGCTCAAGCACACACACGTGTGTAATACAGAGTGTATGTAGTTAATAAAGCACTATCACTGTACCCATTACATGTATGGCCTTTAAAAAACTAAGATTTTTAAATGTGAAATTCTTTTGACCTGATTTATCTTTTGGTTAAAATACATGTTTTTCCTATAGATGTTTTCCTGCCCACACCGGATAGCTTGCTTGTGAATCTACATGAAAGTAAAGAGGTGAGAGTGATTTTTTTTCCTTAAAGTATTAAAATATTTCTGTTACTTCAACTGATAACTAAAATGCTGAACATCTGTTATACGTGGACTATATCAACATTGCAGTAAACAATGTAGGTAGCACATTGTTGACTACTCAGTTTACCATCCCCTAAAATGTAGTGGCACATACTATACTCTGGGATGTTTTAAAGAAGAATATTGCCTTGCTTTCCCAGTAATTCAACTTTTAATCCTTGTTTCTCCAGCTTATAAAAGACTTACTGAATGCATTACCAAATATGTTCACCAACACAAGAGAGACACACAGCGCCCTGGGTCCTGCACTTCAGGCTGCCTTTAAATTAATGTCTCCAACAGGCGGCCGTGTGTCTGTGTTTCAGACACAGTTGCCTTCCTTGGGGGCAGGTCTTCTGCAGTCCAGAGAGGACCCTAATCAGAGATCCAGCACAAAGGTATTTTACATTGGTTTCTCTGTCATGCTCAGGATCGTGTCTCTGCCTCTAAGACTGTGTCTGTTCTGTTTTTCCACTTCATTGATAGTAAGGAAAAAAACTGGTGAGACAGTTTAACTCAAATTAATCTTTCTTTGTTATTGTGTTGCCTTGTGTTCTTTTTATAACTTTGTTTACAAGTTATAGAAATTTATACATTATCTACCCCAACCCTTTTATTTTACAGATGAGGAAACAGATTAAACAGTCTTACCAAAGGTTAAGTAACTGTTTAATGGTAAAGATGTGACTTGAATTTCTGGCTCCAGTGCTCTTTTCTGTTTCACAAGTGATAATACTCACGATCTGAGGTTATAATTTAACATGCACATACTAATACATTTTTTCATTATGAAGGTGATACAAATCACTATATAAAACTTGGAAAATGGAAACTAATATAAATGATCAATTATCTCACTGTTAAGATAATAGCATTTAGTTACACAAATACATACAAGTAAGCATAATTGGGCCTTACATGTGTATACCATGTTTATTCATTGACATTTTTCACTGAAGAGTATATAGTGAACATTTTCTGAGGTCCCTAAAAATTCTCTTTAAAAATATTTTTTAGTAAACGTGAAAACTTGATTTAATTAATTGCCTCCTAGTGTTGAATAGTTGTTGCCAGTGTTTTCATTATTTAAAAAAAGAAAATGAGACTGAATATTACTTAAGTTTTACATGGAGATTTGGTCAGGGTATTGTAATCCCTTATTTCAAATAAAAATTTTACTAGAACAATCATTTTTGTTCTGTACGTAAGTTTTGTCTGACTTCAACTTACAGATAAGAAAATGCCATTGCAAATAGTTATGAGTGTGAATTAAACATTTTTAATAATGTCAGTTATGAGTATGAGTTAACAGTTTTAATAGTGTCATAAAATTTTTAGCCACATATTCAGTTTTTCCTTAAGATAAATTCCTAGAAGTGGATTATTGGGTTAGGGAGTGTAAACTGTATTTACACTTTTATTGTGCTTTATTTATTGGGGTTGTTACCGTCCTGTACTCTAAAGGACTCTCATCTTCTAGCCACCATTAAGTATTGTTGCTTTTTTATTCTTCACCACATTGCTAGAGAAGAGCAGCACCATATTTTACTTTTTATAGACATTGTGTTTTTAAATTGCTTTTGAGAAAGGAGCTAATTTCAAAATAAATTGGAGCAAGTATATTTTAATTCATCAACAAGTACAGCTAGCATTCAGTTCACTGACCCATTGAAATCCACTGAGAATACTGAGGTGTTTTGAGCACAGGAAAGTGTTTACTGATTCTTCAATACAGTTTTGTGGGTTTTGTCCCCTCATTTAACTTCCAGAAATGCTCTCTTTCTGCCTGGCACTCAACAGCGTAAGTATCTGTTCTGTATTGCATATTCCTCTATATTTGAGGAAACTCTAATACGATAATCACGCACTGTAATTAAGAAGATTGAAACATATTGTTGTATAGTGTAGTAATTAAGAACTTGGAGCCTGGCTTTTGCATTCTTAACTCTTCTCCAGTGCCATCTCCTCAGCTCAAGTGTCCTCACACCAACAGGAAAAGCCTTCCTTAATCTGTTACTCTCTCGTGTTTTTGCTTAGCAGTATACATATAATAATGGCTAACAGCAGTCACGCTGGAGCCAGACTTCCTGACTTTATGTTACAACTATGGAACTGATCAAGTTACTTTATCATTTTTTTGTCTGTTTCCTCATCTGTAAATGTGGATAACTCTATGAGATACATATTACTATGAGGATTAAATAATGTAATTTATATGAAACATCTGTGCTGGCACATAAGTGCTTTCTTTATAGATGTTAGCAATTATTCCCAGGGTTTCTAGCTCTTACTTTATGACCTGTTGACTTAGGTTGTACAGCATCTTGGCCCTGCAACTGATTTTTATAAGAAACTCGCCTTAGATTGCTCAGGGCAGCAGACTGCAGTGGACCTGTTCCTTTTAAGTTCACAGTATTCTGATCTCGCTTCTCTAGGTAAGGAGATACTACTGTATTTATCTGTTTACATAAATATTTCTAGCATATAGTTAAATCTAAACTTTTAAGTTCTCAATAGTTTCAGGGGAGACATACGTGAATTAGATAATGTCTATGAAAATTACTGGTAAACTTCAAAGCACTATACAAATATAAAATGCTATGTTTTTAAAACATAGTTCCCTTATCATTCTGCTCAACAGTAAACCTTACCATATGTTACATTTTACAGATATTTGTGTTTCTCAGAGTTATATATTATCCTCATTTTTTTTAACAGCTTAGGTTTTTTTTCATTATAACTTAGATTTCTTTGTAATATAGAATCTGCACTTTGTAATATAGGATATGGACAAGTAGGATATTATTGTTTCTGCAGGTAATTCTTTTTATATTTCTCTCTAAAGCTTGCATTTCCAGGTATTCTGCAGGCTGCATCTATTATTATCCGTCTTTCCACTATATGCACAATCCTTCACAAGCAGAGAAGTTACAAAAAGACCTAAAACGATATCTCACAAGAAAAATTGGGTTTGAAGCTGTTATGAGAATAAGGTGTACTAAAGGTATGAAATAATACAAATTATGCTTTGTACTATATACTTTTGTCAAAATTAATAAACATTCATATATTGACTATGACTACATATAATAATTATAAAGGATTTTCTGCTTGATTCAGTTAGCCGTATCCTGTTATAAATATATATATATATAGTTATTGAATAGCCATTGCCCAATTTTTTAAGTAATTTGAGTAAGTGGGAAAAGGTAGTGTTTTGCTTTATTAGGAAGAATCTAAGAGAAAGCCCATATTGGAGGTGATTTCAGAAGAATTTGAGGAATAGGGACAATTTTAAGTGAAAATTGTCAAATTAATAGTCTGCCTTCCTAATCATCTCAGATGGTCTTCAGTTTTGTATTGTCTTCATTTTATGTGAATGTTGGAAGGATTCTCATCCTTTATTTTAATTCTTAAGTAAGTTGTACAGTAAAAGCTTCATTGGTTTAATTTTATATGTTAGGTCTTTGACTTTAGATCACAAAGGAGGAAATATTAAAAGATTAGTTGTCAATACAAGTTAAATGTGTAGTCTCCTTTTGCATAACCTGCACTGGGCTTTTTTTTGAATTAGTATTTTAGAACCTCCACTGACACTCCAGTACTACTCCCCAGTTATCCTTTTGATTCAAAATCAGAGATGTTTTTTATTTTAAAAAGTAGCTTTAGCCTAAGATACTGCTCTTACTTCATCTTTTATGACAAGTTTCCTCTTACCTAGGTCTTTCAATGCATACTTTTCATGGAAACTTCTTCGTCCGTTCCACTGATCTGTTATCCCTTGCCAACATCAATCCTGATGCTGGGTTTGCAGTACAGCTGTCAATTGAAGAAAGTTTGACAGATACTTCCTTAGTGTGCTTTCAGACAGCCCTACTGTATACGTCAAGCAAAGGTAAGGTTAACAGAAATGAAATATAACCTGTGGCAGTGATTCTCTCCTCCTTTCACAGGCTGGGAGAATGGGGAGAATGAATGAACACACGATGGGAGGTAATGGAATCTGTATTAGTTAATTGAATATAAGTTCCAGTCTTTTTTTTCAACTTATTTTTGATTCTTTAAATAATACCTTTTTTGACTTGTGGAAGACTTGTATTCCCAGGATCACACTACCAGAATGTCTCATACCGAATCCACCTGTGTCATCCTGAACATTATTTCTTTCCCCGTAACATGAATTCTGCATGGCGTTTGAAGCCTACATTTATTATTTCATAGTCTTAAGTTTTCTGACGTTTTACTATGTTGCATGTAATTTAGAATGAGTGATAATAAAATAAAAACCAAAATCTAATGTTCAGCTGTATACAAAATACAGTATATGTTCATATTCTGTGTTCAGATTTAGAAGGTATTTAATTTTCTTTAAGACATGTTCATTGTAAAACTTTCAGAATCCTGTTGGTGATTTAATCTAATCAAAACAATAACTTGAGTAATACTTTGATCTGTTTGATTTATTTCTGTGTTGGTCTGATGTATGTTGCAATGACATGGACTTATCCTTTCATTAGGTGAGCGGAGAATTAGAGTGCATACGCTTTGCTTGCCAGTGGTAAGTTCACTAGCAGACGTATATGCAGGAGTGGATGTACAAGCTGCCATCTGCCTTCTGGCAAACATGGGTGAGTGAAAAAGTGAAGGAATAGGTGAAATATATTTTTCTGTCCTCAAAACTGAAGCCTGGGCATTTTTTTTTACCCTGGAAATCCCTTGTTTATAAAGTACATATCTGGGGGAGGATACAGCTCAAGTGGTAGAGCGTATGCTTGGCGTGTGCAGGGTCCTGGATTCAATCCCCAGTACCTCCTCTAAAAATAAACCTAATTACCTTCCTCCCCCACACAAAAAAGTTAAAATAAACAAAAATGTTTTTTAAAAAGGTATGTATGGTTTACATTTTCATTTGCAGCAGTGTGAATTGGACTGTTCTTATATTTCTCACTAATTCTTTAATTTAAAAATCTTTTGTGGGATTCATAATCACTAATAACTGGTAACAACTCAAATGTCTTTCAACTGGTGAATGCATGGACAAACTATGGTACTTCCATGCGATGGAATACAACTTCGCGATGAATGAACTGTTAGTATGCGAATGGACATGGATGACTCAAAGGCATTATATTAAGTGCCAGAAGCTAGACTCAAAGAGGCTACATACTTGTGGTTCCATTTATATTACATTCTGGAAAAGTGAAAATTATAGGGATGAAGAATAGATCAGTGATTATCAGGGTTGGGGGCAGAGACAGTTTTACCACAAAGGGGCAGCACCAGGGAATACCTTTGGGGTGATGGAACTGTTGTATATCTTGAGTGTGGCAGTGATTACATGGCTGTGCATTTGATGTATAACCACCATGGAACTATATTCAAAAAAGTAAATTTTACTGTATGTGAGTTTAAAAACAATTTGTTAGGGAATTAATATAACACTGAGTGTTTTGTTTTTAACAAATCTACCTTTTAGATAAATGTATATGTAAAATGAACCATGTTATTTTCCGTGTAATCCTGGAGAAAAATAATCATTATTACTCATTTTAGGAAAAAGGATAATAGTATTTTTACTAAAGGATTCCAATATTTTAACTATCACTTTGTGTCTGTATTTCAAATTAATTATAGCTAACCATAATTATTTTTCAATATAATCTTATTTTTAGTACTTGGGCATATATGTAGGTCATTTTTATTTTAATAGGTCTTATTTCAGAGACAAAAAAATGGAGGCTCAGAGAGGTCAATCAGTTTGCCTAGACTTGCACAGCTAGTAAATCCAAGAGCCCAGGCTGGACCTCTAGTCCATCCAACTCCCAAATCTTATATACATAGAGGAAAATAAGTTCCACACTGATAGCTGGCTCTTCAGTGTCTGTATGAGAACCTGTGTTTAGTTTGCCCTCTATTTTTGTTGACCTAGGAAGGCTTTGACAAAGGACATATTAGAGGGTAATAAGGGATATTTCACTTCACAAAACTTACATTGTTTACGCAGAAAAGAGTGATACTTAATCATGTGACTTCTGTTTGCGTAATGGAAATATCCCCAAGAGCTTTCTCAGAAGTAGGTGGATGATACACATTCTCTAATATCAGTAGTGGTTATGTTTTCAAATTTAAAAAAGATTAAAACAAAAAGGTCGAAAGCAATCTAGATTTGTTTTGATTGTCAGGTTTATTCAGATTTAGTTCCAAAAAATTGTGTAATGAGGGAGCAAGTAAAATGTATTTTTCTAACCTAAAAATGAAATTTTTGTTGGTTTCTTAAATAATGCATGTAAATTTTATGTTGTAGTATTCATTGGCATCTGTTGGTTAAATACCTTTCCATTTTGTTTGCTTTATAGCTGTGGATCGATCAATTTCATCAAGCCTATCAGATGCAAGAGATGCCCTAGTGAACGCTGTGGTGGATTCATTATCTGCATATGGTTCAACTGTCTCAAACTTACAGCACTCTGCATTGATAGCACCCAGCTCCCTCAAGTTGTTTCCTCTCTATGTACTGGCCCTTCTCAAACAGGTAGTTTTCTATACACTGTTAACTTTAATAAAGTCTTTTGAAATTCTCGATACATAGGTGAAGAAATGAAATCTCAGTTTTCTGTGGGATTTTAAATATTTAATTGATGGTTATACAGCTTAGCATTGGAAGACTTTGAAGAACAGGAAAAGATCAGTGGAAAATGAAGGTGTATAAATACAGATGACTCTCATGGAACCATACACTCTCACTCTAACATGTGGGGGCAACTTAAATAATGGTGTACGTACATATGATGACAACATAACTTTGAGAAGCTAATTAACTTGCTCACGTACCTACCTATTAAATGTTAGGGCTGAGATTTGAATCCAGGTCTCTCTGATGTGAATATTTGTTCACTATATTTGTGTTTTACTGAGTGATGTGTATCGTTTTTCCATGTAGAAAGCCTTTAGAACTGGTACAAGCACACGCCTGGATGACCGTGTATATGCCATGTGTCAGATAAAGTGTCAGCCGCTTGTTCATCTAATGAAAATGATTCACCCCAACTTATACAGGATAGACAGATTGACAGATGAGGTATGGTTTCTTTTAGTGTGTTTGAAATTTTTTAATTTAAATATATTTGAGTGTCTTGATTCTACAGCTAAGATGATGTATGAGTAACAGTTTCTTCTGTTTTTCCCCTGTAGTACTAATACATTAAAAAAGAACACTAGCCATCGGTTTAGTTGGACAATAGGACTATCGGATACAATTATGATTATGGAGTTTTCAAAAAGAGTTTCATACAAAAGCAATTCACCTTGTGGGTTTGGTTACAATACTTATTACAAAGCTAAGTTGTAGAGTGAGCACGTCCACTTAAATTTTGGAGATACTGACTGTTTCTGATATGATCAGAGCACAACTTTGATTATAGTGTTATAAACCAAATCTGGTATCCAATAGTATTTTTAAAATGGAATTATGTAGTCTCTTTTTCTTCATTGTGTTAAAACTCCACTCTTTGGAATCTTCTGTGTGTTTTGTTACTGAGATATGTTAGTCATACTTCTAACATATCCTGATCCCAGCAGGGGAGGAAATGGCCAGATCATTTTACATATTCATGTTTTTATCTTTTAAATTTGAATATACTTGAGTGTCTTTTAATTTAAATACATTTAAGTGTCTTGATTCTACAGCCAAGGTGGAAATATGTTACCAATATAGTGACCCTTGATAGTCAGCCTTCCATATCCTCTGTCCTGTACACACAGATTCAACCAGCTGCAGATCATGTAGTACTGTAGTATTTCTTGAAAAAAGCTGCATATATGTGGACTCATGTAGTTCAAATCCATGTTGTTCAAAGGTCATCTGTAATTTTTTGCATCCTCCAAAATTCTCAAATGTCATTTCATAAAGAGCTAGTGGCCATTAACTTCCAAACTGTGATAATAGTAGCGTAAGCTCATTGACATTCCATCTTTTTCTTTTCAGGGTGCGATACATGTTAACGACAGAGTTGTGCCTCAGCCACCTCTTCAAAAATTGTCTGCCGAGAAACTGACGAGAGAAGGTGCTTTCCTCATGGACTGTGGCTCTGTAAGCACCGTCTGATGACAAAGCTTAACATTTTGGCTGGTAAAAGAAGAAACACTTACAGGGTCCAGCTCTATTATCACAGATCAGGCAGTGAAACATGGATTAGAAGCTCAGAGGGTGTCATGGATGATACATACTTGATAAAGAGATAAATTCCTGTCTTCAAGGATTTTATCGTACAGACTCATAAAATTTAAAGGAACCTCAAAAGTCTATCTAGTTCAACTTTATCCATTGTCTGAAATGCCATTAATGATTAGGAGTTCAGGAGAAGTCATCAGACAGGGTGGGGGTGAAGGGTGTCAGAATGGTCAAGATGGCTTCATAAATGATACCTCATGATCAGGAAAAGGATCCTGACAGCCACAGAACGGGATGGGGCAAGGGGCGGGGGGCATTAGTTAAAGTACAGATAGTAGTTGAAATAATGGAATTAGTGGACAGGAAGTATAGTGAATCAGTTACCCTGGTCGAAGCATTACATTCCTATTGGGGAAAAAGTAAGGAAGATGGTTAAAAAAAAAAAAAATCTAGACGCACTGTAGATTCCTGGATGTAGATGCCAAATGTGCCAATCACAGGTTTCCTTTTTACTTTAATGTCTGTTCCTACTTGATTTGAGTTTTGGATTAGTATACTTTACCTCTTTTATGCTTGATAATTTTGAGAAAAGGGAGTATTAATATTTTGTTGTTTTTTTATTTTTAGGCTTTTTACATTTGGATTGGAAAAAGCTGTGACAATAACTTTATAGAGGATGTGCTTGGGTATCCTAATTTTGCATCAATACCACAGAAAATGGTCAGTGCATTTTATACAGCTTTAACTTTTACTTCCTTGTTTTAAATATTTTTATGAGATAGAATTCACGAGTCACCATTTTAACCATTTTAAAGTATATTATGCATTAGTTTTTAGTATATTTTCACAATGTTGTACAACCATTTCCAGTATCTAATTTCAGAGCATTTCTATCATCTCAGAAAGAAACCTATATCCCCCAGTTCTCCCCTCCTGCTTTCCCGTGGCAACCACTAATCTTCTTTGTATCTCTATGGATTTACCTGTTCTGGACAATTCATATGTATGGAATCACACAACACGTGGCCTTTTGTGTTTGGCTTCTTTTACTTCTCAGTGTTTTCAGGGTTTATCCATGTTGTAGCATGTATCAGTACTTCATTGTTTTATGACTAAAATGATAGTCCATTGTAAATATGTCCTTTTTCCCAAAATTAATACAAAGTCAATGTAATTCTTACCACATTCACAGTTTGATTGAATTTTTTAAATTGGACACATTAATCCTAGCGTTCATTTCTAAAACTCAACAAATGAGGATAGTAAGGAAAAGTTTGAAAAGAGACAATAATGTCAGCAAAGGGGAAATCATGTGAAAAATAAGTCCTACTAAATAAAGCAGGAAACTTTATTTTAAAGCTGTGGTTATTTAAGCACTGTGATACTGACACAATAAACATATGAGTGAAACAGAATTGAATTCAGAAATGGATCTAATTCACGAAAAATAGAATGTGGTAAATCATCTCAAATCACTGTGAAAAAATGGAATGTTAAAAAAAGTCTTTGTTATATTAAAATGGGTAAGGCCTTTGTAAGTGGTGGAAAAGATTAAAAAATTTGAAACATTTCTATCTGGTAAAATAAGTAAAGCCAAAAGATAAACAACAAAATTGGAAGATTATCTAAGTCATATGACTGGAAAGGAGCTTATCTCTCTAGGATAAGAAGTTCTCTTACAAATCTTTAAGGAAAAGACACCCCCCCCCCCGCCTCAAAAATAAGAAAAGAAAAATGGGAAAAGGATTTGAACAGACAATTCATTGGGGAAAACATAGTAGCGGCCATATGAAACAACGCTGAGCCTCATTCATAATTAAGAAAATAAAAATAAAATAACAGCATAGCATTTCTTTTCACTTTTTGTCATTTCTTTTCAGATTTTTGTCAGATGGTAAAGATTTTAAAATTTGATAATAGGCAATAATGCAGAGGGAATAGGTCAACAGGCCTGTTAAATACAATTGATTGGACCGTACATTTATACAGTCTTTTGGAAGGCCATTTGGCAGTATCTGTTAAAATTAAAATCACATAGTATGTATCACAAAGTAAATTACTTACTCCTAAGAATACACCCTATAGATATTCGTGGAAGTCTTTATATGTAGTAATAGCTATGCATTTATTAAAAAGAATACAAGCCTGAAGAGAATAGTATACATAAAATGATCCATTTATATTTTCAAAAATGTTTGTGTATATATAATAGTAGCAGTATATACTTAGAAAAATCTTAGAAAAATTTATATCAAATAGAAATTATTCTATTCTTTTACTTTTTAAACATTGATATAAATTATAAATATAATTAACCCAAACTTTTCTATTTAAAATTTTTACATACCATATTCTTTGAGTTATTTAGTTTACTATTACGTTGTCTTAAAAAAGAACTTTATGTATGTATATGTACATACACACATATATATGTATGTATGTATATGTAAATAGACTATTTAGGTCTTTTTACAATAGTCTTGCATATAGTTTTTAAATATATTTACACACTCACACTATTCTTTAAAATTCCTTGCCCTTAAATTTTAAGGACTAAAGGAAACAAAATTCTCTAAAAATGGCTATTATTAGAATAGGGTATAATTGTTAAGTGAATTTGGAACTTAGTGATAACCCCTTCATTTGATACTTCTTTAGAAGAAATATAAAAGTGCAACACACTACTAGTGACATGTGTATGTTTTATTGACTTATCCAGAAAAAATATAATATTCAGGTAAAATATCAGTGACATGTATATCATTAAACATGTCTTATTGGCTTAGTCAAGAAAACATAAACAGATTTGTCAACAATGTAAATTTAATGTGTTTGCTTGTGCTGTTGGGGCTGGGAATAGAGTGCTGGCGGCTGGTTGGTGGAAGTGGCAATCATGATTTAGTTCTAATACTGCCAGAGTCTATGAGAAAGGTAATAATTTCCTAATTACATTTTTTTATCAGACACATCTTCCAGAGCTAGACACACTTTCATCAGAAAGAGCCAGATCCTTCATAACTTGGCTTAGAGACAACAGACCATTAAGCCCAGTTCTTCACGTGGTAAAGTAAGTACTTGTGTAACTTACTAAAACTGTCTTATCCTGTCCAATCTATGTGAAATTGTCTTCAAAGCAGATTTTTTTAAAAAATTGTTTTTTCTTTCTTTCTTTTTTTTGGTGGGGGGAGGTAATTAGGTTTATTTATTTGTTTATTTTTAGAGGAGGTACTGAGGGTTGAACCCAGGACCTCATGCATACTAAGCATGCGCTCTACTGCTTGAGCTACACCCTCCCCCACAAAGCAAATTTTAAATATTATCAAAATATTTATATTTATATTTAAATATTATCAAAATTCTAGTGGTAGAATGCTGTTACTTGATTAATATCCCCTATGCATTTTCATAAAGTCCTCATGATTAGTAATTTTTAAAATGTATAACTATTCTTTTTAATAATGTGCATTTTAAGATAAATACCCTTTCTTCTTTTTCAGAGATGAGAGTCCTGCTAAAACAGAATTTTTTCAACATTTGATTGAAGACCGGACAGAAGCTGCATTCTCTTACTATGAATTTTTGCTTCATGTTCAGCAGCAGATTTGTAAGTGAAGTGGGGTAAAATTGAACAAGAAGAGGATCTATAACCTAGGTAAAGCATAATCTGTCAGAGAAGCACATAGGAAATTTGAAATGAAGGCATCTGTTGTTACGAGAGACAATACATAGCATAGCACAGCACCCTGTCTGAGGCTTTGGCAAGAGGTAAAGAGGAAGAAAGAATGTGGCAGATTTTCTTCACCCTAAATTAATGATAATGATGATGCTGTCGCACCAAGTATATTTCGAATTGGTTTCTACACATTTCCAGTAGTGCAGCAGTACAGTGCTCTGTTCATTGCAAGCCAGCAAACTTAGGTAGCTATGTGGAATGATATGTCATAATGTAAAATTAGATAAAATCCTTTTTCTTATAAGTAATATAACATTTTTGGACTTGAACTCTGACAAAGAGATGCCAAAAGGCAGTGGTACTGTGTTACTTGTTTATATGAATTACTTTTTAACAAGGAATGATTCATATTCATTAAATGAATTCAATATTTTCCCTGTAAAAACAATAGTTTCAGTACATGAACTATAGAAAAAAATATATATAATGTACATAAATGTTACATTTGTAAAGAAATGTAAAAATGTAACTTACAGAATATGAATCGCTTAAACTGTGCTGCGTTGTTGGATGACAACTCTTTTTGTCCCAGTTAGAGAGTGAGAGGTTGACTAAGGCATACTATGAATTGAGTCCACAAAAGAAATGCAAAACTCTTTGTAATTCTGTTAAATCTTTTATGTGGATTTATTTATGATCAGCCTACTAATTAAAAATATTTTGCTTGACAAAATATGGTTTGATGTTTGTGTGTTTGTGGTAGGGGGAGTTGGTGATACTTTTACGTATAGGATGTACTGAATTTACTGCTCAGGGAAATGCAATGATACTACATTTCAGTCAGTAATACATGTGAATAAGTTGTCATTAATTTGTGGACATTACCAAGTACTTAACTCTATTTGTATTCTGAAGATAAATGCTACTTTCAAAATATATATGATTACTGACTTAATCATAACCTTAATTTATCTTTCTCAGTTCAATTAGGCATTTTCTCCTGCACATTGATAGCAAGAAAATTTTCATAACATAAGTGACTATTCTGTTTAATTGACTTTAAGATTATCATCTTGAACTTTGAGAGTGGTTTTATACTGATGAAAAATATTTCTCATTTACTAAAAGCTTATTTACTATAAAAACTATGAATGATCCTTAGATTTTGGAACAAAGTCTTATCGTATACAGTATGAAAGTCCCATAGATGAACTTTGGAAGGAAAAAGGCTCTTGATGTGTGTGGTGAGTGATTTCTACTGGTTTTGTGCTTGGTAGATCTCTTTGCTTTGAATAAAAATAAAAGTACTCTCACATTCCCTGATGGAAACGAGAGGTTTAATGACTCACCCTAAGTGAATTACTAATTAGTGACAGAGCTAATAGTAAAAGTCAAGTGCTCTCCCCACCCACCACCTACTCCCACCCGAGCCCACCCCCAGGACTGTGCGTGTCCCCATACCCTGCTCCCTCCAGCAAAAGAGAATCTCACTGAACATTAGGAAAAACTGCAGTACTCTAAGGGCAACTAAATACTGTAATTTTACAATGCAGAGTTTCCTGTTTCTGCTTTAAGAAAAGAAAATATTTTGTCTTTGGATATTTTGTTCTTCATTTAATAGATATTTATAAACACTTAAATACTTGCTAGATAATTGTTCCAGGCCCAAAACATAAAATCTCCACTTTCACAGAAGGAATGAGCTGGAAAGACAGAAAGTGGTGGTCAGGATATGGGATGCTTGAAATTGAGATTTGGAAGAAGTTTAGAATAACCTGGATGTCTACAAATGAGGAGCAGAGGGATGCCCACCTGGGGTTTGAGACCAAAAAGAGTCACCTTTTGAAAGGTTTGTCCTCTGAAGACAGCCAGAATGTGGAGACTGACATCAGCCCAAACACAGGCATGATGAGATTGGTCCTCATGGAGGGGTAGATAGATAATCAATCCTCATAGCCTCCTTATGGGACAAGTCTCTGGCCATTTGTTTTGTGGGGCAGGGAGTGATGAGAGGAGGGGGTGTGCTTACTAGGAGTTCTTTGAGCCCCTTTTCAACTATTTGAAACCATCATTTAAGTCAGCAGTTTAAGAGAATATCCCAGGTAATGTGAAAAATCCCCTAACTCCCTATTAGAACCATTGTTTAATAGGAACATACAATTTGATTTATAGAAAAGTCATTTACAGGGGGTGAGTATAGCTCCAGTGATAGAGTGCATGCTTAGCATACACCAGGTCCTGGATTCAATCCCCAGCACCTCTTCTAAAAATAAAGTAAGTAAACCTAATTACCCCCCCCCCAATTTTTTTTAATTAATTAATTTTTTAAAATGTCATTTACATACTATTTTTTTTAATTGAAGTACAGGTAGTTACAGTGTGTCAACTTCTGGTGTACAGCACAGTGTCCCAATCATGCATACACATACATATATTCTTTTTCATTAAAGGTTATTACAAGATATTGAAGATAGTTCCCTGTGCAATACAAAAGAAACTTTTTTTAAAATCTATTTTTATATATAGTGGCTAACATTTGCAAATCTCAAACTCCCGAATTTATCCCTTCCCACCCCCTTTGCATGGTAACCATAAGATTATTTACTATGTCTGCAAGTCTGTTTCTGCTTTGTAGATGAGTTCATAGTGTCCTTTCCTCTCCATTTTTTTTTTAAGATTCCACATATGAGTGATATCATATGATATTTTTCTTGCTCTTCCTGGCTTCACTTAGAATAACAATCTCTAGGTCCATCCATGATGCTGCAAATGGCATTACTTTATTCTTTTTATGGCTGAGTAGTGTTCCATTGTATAAATGTGGCACAACTTCTTTATCCAGTCATCTGTTGATGGACATTTAGGTTGCTTCCGTGTCTTGGCTATTGTATACAGTGCTGTTATGAACATTGGGGTGTATGTATCTTTTCGAATTAGAGTTCCCTCTGGATATATGCCCAGAAGTGGGATTGCTGGATCACATGGTAAGTCTATTTTTAGTTTTTTGAGGAATCACCATACTGTGTTCCATAATGGCTGCACCAAACTACATTCCACCAGCAGTATAGGGGGGTTCCTTTTTCTCTGTACCCTCTCCAGCATTTATCGTTTGTGGACTTTTGAATGATGGCCATTCTGACTGGTGTGAAGTGATACTTCATTGTAGTTTTGATTTTCATTTCTCTGATAATTAGTGATATTGAGCATTTTTTCATGTGCCTATTGGCCATTTGTATGTCTTTATTGCTTGTTTAGTTCTGCCCATTTTTGGATTGGGTTGTTGTTTTTTTCTTATTAAGTTTGTTTTTTTTCTTATTAAGTTGTATGAGCTGTTTATATATTCTGGAAATTAAGCTTTTGTCAGTCGCATCATTTGCAAATATTTTCTCCCATTCCATAAATTGTCATTTTGTTTGGCTTATGGTTTCCTTTGCCGTACAAAAGCTTGTAAGTTTGATTAGGTCCCATTTGTTTATTTTTGCTCCTATTTCTATTGCCTGGGTAGACTGCCCTAGGAGAACATTGCTAAGATTTATGTCAGAGAATGTTTTGCCTTTGTTTTCTTCTAGGAGATTTATCATGTATTGTTTTATATTTAAGTCTTTAAGCCATTTTGAGTTTATTTTTGTGTAATTTACATACTACTCTTAAGGAGTACATCCATAGCACAAATCAGGTGCACTGATGGAAAAAGAATTCTGTCTTTTATTCATAAATCAACATATATTTGTGTGCTAAAAACTATTTGAAAGCTATTTATAGATATGAATCTGTTGCAGTGAATTCATGAGGCTACAAAATGTACATATTAGCAAAGTGTTGTTAAGAAAACCAAGAGTCCTCTATTCAAAGTAACTTTTGAAGATGTTAAAAATACTTTTAAGGCAAAAAAAAAAAAAGATGGAAACTAACAAAGCTGAAAACAATACTGCAGATACTATCTAGCTGGAATTCTTTTTTTTTAAGTTGATATGTTTTTCTTTATTGGACACTAACAGATATTTACTCCATTGCTTTTCACATTTGTCTTTGCACTGTGATGGAATTTCTAATTACTGAAAGAAGACAGAGTTTAAGATTTAAAAAAAAAACAACAGTCTTTGGCACATGAAACAGAAACCTCCTGAAAAATAAAAATGATAGGTAGATATTCTATGGATTACTCATCTTTTATCACTGAATTAAGAGGTAGAACCTGTATCAACCGGAACATTGGGTGTCCTCCTCCTCCCTGCCTTATTATAATACCTGTGAGAAACTTGACATAAAACAGGTGGGCAGGGAGTGTACGTGTACATGGCTTGAGGGGAAAGTTAGCGGTCATTAGGGGACACAGCAGCTGTTAACGCATTGCCTTATGATAGGTCATAAGCTGATGCAAAAATGAAAGCCCCTTCTTTAGTTCCTTTAGTAAACAATGCACAGTTTTACAGATTTTCATTTCGGTTTTGGGGCCAAAAAACTTTGCTTACTACTAGAAACCCATTGAATGAGTTGTTAAAAGATTTCTAAAATTGGTAGTCACAAATACAAAGCCTGTGTTTTATTAGAGATTACTTGATACTCCAGTTCTATTCTCCTAAGTACCCTGTTCCTGCGCAAGTTTGTAATTCTGCAAAAACTCCCCAACGTGCATATGTACAGATGTTGGGTTGCAGCCTCCTCAAGAGCATCCTGGGTGTAATCTGAAATGTGCCCCGACATAGGCAGAGGGCAGGCAGAGGCCGAAGAAAGAGGCAGCCACCCTAGATTGGCAGGTGGCAGGTTTAATAAGCAAGGGGACTCACTTACCAGGTTTGTCTCGGGTGGTGGCCGCAAGACCAGTAGATCTCCGCAACACCTGCCGGGATCTTAAAAGTTTAGAGGCCTTAACTGGGTTCAGTCACATAACCAGTCCAGGTGGCCTCAACAACACATTTCTGTTTCGAGGCTGGATCCGTGGAGCAGCTTCTGGGAGCAGGGGAGCCACGCAGAATATACAATCCAAGCACAGAGGAGCAGGTGGTGGGGGCTCCAAAGGCCCGTGTCCAGCCCTTGGGTCAACTGGCGGTCACATGGGTTTGATGGCCTCCTCCAACACAGACACTCTGCCTCAGGTAGTCTGTCAGGTAACTGACGGAGATGACCGCGTCAGTGACCAGCCGTTTTCTTATAAGTGCATCATCACTGCTGGGATATATTTGCGGTTTTTGCTATTTTCGCTTTTCAGGTTTGTATTATGTTAGCTCAATAGACAATTTCTTGTTGATAATTTGATTAGTGTGTGGTAATGTATATGCTTATTTTTACACTATAATTTTCTATAATTAGATTTTATATATTTTTTTATTAGAACAAAATGATTATACTCATTGCTAAAACAGAAATATGTACAACCTACACTTCTACCTTGCTTGTAACACTTACTGATGATTTGGCTAGTACATATTGCTAATTTAAGTAAATAGAATTAATGTAAGTGCAAAATAATAATTAGGTTCTTTTAAAGTTAATAGACTATGGCTTTAAGTTCATGTGTTTGAGCTTATTCTCTTTAGAATTATATAATAAGCAAATTCTATATGTTCCTCTCAATTCTTTATTACATAGAAAGTTGCTTTAAGTCAGGGATTGTATCTTGTCTTTTTAGTACTTACCTTATTTAGTACCTCACATATCTTGAGGCTCCTGTCCCAGGACAGGAACACAGTAATTTAATTTAATTTAATTTAATTTAATATAATATATAATTTAATTGAGAACTTATTAGCCTTTCTTACAATCCTTTCAGAATGACCCTTGGGAAAACTATAAAACATTGTACCAGTTTGGAAAGTCTGTCCCATTTTTTAATGCAATTTTTGTGGATTTTTTATTTTCTGTATTCCAATTTCTTTCATATCTTGCTCCATTGGAACTTATGCCTTATGACTTGCATAGTAACAATAGGAAAGGCCCATTACTATGTGTTTCCTATTGAAACCTGAGTGATTTAACTAGTCTGAAAGATACTGTGCCTCTAGACTGTCTCCTGTTACCAGAAACTGGTAAGTAATTGTTTGCAGAGTCAAGAATAACAGGGAGAAATGGAGAGATGGAGGAAAAAGATGTTTATGCAAGAAAGATCAAAGTTTAGATCTGAGTTATTTAATTGGGACCCTGAGTACTGTGTCCCCAAGCAATAAGAGTCTGAAAGGGTGTTTTTTCCCCCAAATGAAGTAAACCTAAATTGTCTTCATAGAAACTCTGGCAGTCTTTTGGATGATAATTTGGGAAGGAATGGGAACCAAAATGGGATGGAGAACAGGTAGGAACAAGAAGGGTGACTCTGAAACAAAAGACTGACTGTACATCATTATAGGAGCTGCCCTTCCTTCACATGAGGCTTTGCAGCTGTTGCTCCCCAGATCTGGAAACCCTTTTGACCCCTTCCTGTCTTCACTCACTGAACCCCACTTGTCCAGAATTCAGCCCAAAGATCACCTCCTCCTGCTACACTGCCACTTACCCCTCAGTCCACATCTATGGACTCATGAGGTATTTCTCTACGATAACTTAACGAAGGAAGGGAAAAACAGAAACTGATTTTAAAACAAAATTATAGCACCAGCTGGACTCCTGTGTTGAAGGGAAATCTTTGTGGGCAGAATTTCAAGCCGAACATTTGTCTAGACTGTGAGACAGCCAAGAGATGTAGACCTATACAGCTTTATAACCTAGTTAAATGGTCAGGGACTTGGATGGAACAGGATTGGAAGGAAGTTGGTGACAAAGAGGTTTAGCAAACAGGTATTTGGATGGATTTCATGAAGTGGACACAGTGTGAAGATATTTGTATTCCATATGAATACACCACAGGGCATCTGCAGCAAAAAATGTCTACCTTAATCAGGAGGACAAAGTGAGCCATCTGTGGATGTCAGCCTCCTTCCCTAGCCACCCCAGTATTTGCTCAGTGGCCTACGTACAAGGTTGCTATACCTGAGAGGACAGAAGCGATGCTTGGGCTGAATTACCGTGGACATGCCCTCACCAAGGCTGAAATGGCTACATGACTGAATTCCTAACCGGTCCTCAGCTGGGACCTACTATGATTTCTCAATGTGGCATTATTCCTCGGGGAAACAAGGCACCGCTTGATAGCAGGTTAATTACACTGGACCCGTTCATCATGGAGCAGTCTGTCCTCAGTGAAATAAACACACAGTCTGGGTATGAATTTGCCTGCCCTGCCTGTAGCATTTCTGCCACCACCACCATTCTGTGGGCTTACAGAATGCCTTCATTACCATAGGACTTCCACATTTTTTCCAATCAAGTAACTCATTTCTAGTCTTGGTGACTTTGAGAAGAAAAAAAAAAACACTTTTGGTTTTATTGACTCACTATTTTGAGGAGGGGTTGCTTTAGGAAAAGTGTAGAGGAAATTTGATTTAATTTCTGCTTTTCCTTTTATCATTTTCTTCCCACTACAGCCTTTAGGTTTATTTCTTGCTGCTCTTTTTATAGCTTCTTAGATTGTAAGCTTAGTTTACTTGCAGGTTTTCCTATTTTTCTAATAAATGCATTTAAGACTATACATTTTTCCAGTTTTAATATTAAGTGCTTTCATTGCTATGCAGTTTTTTTTTTTAAGGGGAGGTTTATTTATTTATTTTAATGAATGTACTGGGGATTGAACCCAGGCCCTTGTGCATGCTAAGCACACACTCTACCACTAAGCCATACCTTTCGCCCTTGCAATTTTGAAATAGTTCTCAATTTCCACTTATTTCCTACTTAGTCCATGAATATTTATAATATATGTGTTATTCAAATTCCATTTCTAGTGATGTTTTATCTTTTTGTTAATTTCTAACTTCATGAACAAAGCTTATGTGTTAACAAGTTAAAAAATATTTTTGAGATCTCCTCTGAGGCCTAATATAGGGTAACTATATTGTGAATCTTCCATATGAGTTCTAAAATAATACATATTCTCATTGGGGTACAAATTCTTTATGACTCTTAATTGTTAAAAAAGAAAGGCCTAGGATCTGGAGGCAGAATAGGGAAAAGGAATATGCCTCTCCAGTTACCACTAGAATTCGATCAGTGCTGCTGGCATCTGCAGAGGATATATGAGAAGTTGCTCAATTCAGATGGCTTTACAAGTAAGACCAGGTGACATAAATATAAATCTTCTTTTTTGTAAATGAATTTTCCTTCCACCTTGACTGAAGCTAGCGCCTTTGCTAGATGTAGGTAAGTGATACCAACAGTAGATAATCCAGTATCATCATTGGTTCACTTATCTGTGAAAAACCGAGTTCTCAAATGATAGTCTGAGGACATAAGTGAATAATGTCTGCAAAGGCAGGTTGTCTGAAAGCCAGTGGAAGAAATTGCTTTATTAGAAGCTAAAGCACAAGTCTGAATGTTCATGCCCTAATCAAGGATGTGACACACAGCTAAAACTAGCATGAGGCAAGCGAGGCACTTGCCTTGGGCACAAAATTTAAAGGGGCACCAAAACACTGAGTCAATGAGATATTTTAATATATTAAAAACTCAAAATTAATGCAAAAAATCCATGATGAACAGAATATCAAAATTTTAAATAAAGAAAGGATTTGACCCCACACATTAACGATTCACCTCACATCACCTCACCCTAATCCCAGCCGTGTCTATGAGTTGGTCAGGTGGTTAAATGATGTCAGAAGAGACAGGCAGTGTAAGGTCAAATCTACCTTGGGGTCTTGGAGTCAAAAAATCTTGCGTTGATAGTTATCTAATTCCAGACTTGAATTCTGACTACGTGACCTTAGATAAGTTACTTAACCTACTAAAGTTCGTTTCTTCATCTGTAATAGGGAGCCAATAACACTAATCTAACGAGGTTTTTGCAATGACTAAACAAGGCAACACAAAGTGCCTATGCTTTGGACCCAAAGAGGCAGATCCAAATTTTGTGGAGCCTGGGATTATATAATTTGGGAGACTTTAAGAAAAATATAATAAAAAGTTAGGAATACAAAATTGGTGTGGTAATGAATATTTAGAGTGAGGAAATAAGTCATAAGTAGCAAATTTTTTAAAAGCATAAAACTCCCCCCAATAAAACATATTTAAAATTAGTTGCCCCTATACATCACTGTCATACTTTTTTCTCCCTGCCAGCTTTTTGGCTACATTCCCTTTAACTATCTTTTCATAGGACAACAATTTTGTAATACTTTTTAAGTTTTTTAAGATGGGGGTGGATAATTAGATTTATTTGTTTATTTTTTTAATGGAGGTACTGGGGATTGAACCCAGGACCTCATGCATGCTAAGTATGTACTCTACTACTGAGCTGGACCCTACTCCCCTTGTAATACTTTCTATAGAGAGAATGGAAAAGATCATATTCTGTAGCACTGTAGTTTAGAAAAGTGTCTCTAAGCTTTACAACTCACTATTGGTAATGTCATGTCAATTCTTAAAAGTGTTTTTCGTATATGAGCTGTAACATTTGGAAGACTATTCCACAGACTAGCTTCTGGGCATTCATTTCACGTGTTGCTTCTTTTTACTAGCCACACACCCAGGTAACCTGGGGAGTCAACAAAGCAAGAGAACTCTAGACACTGCAGATGGAAGGGCGTCCTGGGGCTGCTATGTCCACACTGTAGCACAACGAACTTCACCACAATGTGTGAGAATCTTGGTGAGACAGAACACTTACTCTTGGTGAACTAGTTCATTAGTACTACTTACATATTACAGCCTCTTCATATTTGAATCTCTGTTCTCACTTTGCAGAAAAAAAAATTCTTAAACAGCTTTATTTGTATCATTTACGTACAATAAATTTCACTCATTTAAACTGTACAAATGATTTTTAGCAAATTTATAGACTTATGCAACAATCACCACAATCCAATTCAGGACATTTCCATCACCCCAAGAGGATTCCTCACACTCATTTGCATCACTCCCAATTCCACCTCCAGCCCCAGGCAACTACTGATCTACCTTCAGTCTCTATAGATTTGCCTATTTTGCATTTCTCTTTGGTCCCAAGGTCTCTGATCTTTGCCCTCCAGCCCTTGCACAGCACTTCATTCTCTGCATATTGTTACCCTTTCCATCTGTATCCACAGCTTCCGGACTTTTCCTCTATTGCATCTGTTTTAAGTTGCTCTTCCTCTCTATTAGCATAATTTCATTTATTCCTTGTTGACTGAGTCTCTAATTGAAAGCAGGAATTGTGCGAGCACTCTGACACAGCACCTGTCCCGCTGCAGCTATAATCTATCTGGAGAGCCAGACATAAATGTAAATAAACAGTGTGGTAAGTTCTACAAAATAGGCAGGTACTAGGTGCTATGGAAAGGATTGGAGTAACAATAATAGCATTTATTGAGGACTTGGGTGTCAGCAAACTTGATTTAGCTTAAGCTTCAGGGTCTTCCCTTGCACAAGCCTTTCAAAGGCACCTGGTTGGAAGGAGGTTCCCTAGCAATGCAGTCATTCGGTGATAAGTTTTTGCGATATTTCTAAAAGTAAGATATTGTAACTGGAATCACTTAAGATCACTGTCTGGTTCTTCTTCAACCACCCCTCTGTCACATCTCATGTCAGATGGCTGAGTAGCCATGGCCGTTTTCAAGATCCAACAAAAAGTAAGGTGAGTTGGAGATACACTTAGTTTGGGTTTAGGAGGGTAATTTTATGTGGCTCACAGTCATTTCCATGTATTATGAAGTATTGCTAGCCATGCCCATGCAGGAATGCCTTCCAAGAATACTCCTATCACCTACTGGGCCAACTTACCCAGTGTTGTGACAAAAGGGCAGGGCTCCAGAGATTGCACTGCAGTGTGAATGTGCCCTATGGTGCCAAGTGACCAGAGTGTGTGGCTGGTAAAAAGAAATGATGCTTGAAATAAATGGATACAGAACCTAGTCTGTGGAATATTCTTCCAAATACTACAGCTCATGTATGAAAAATACTTGATAGAAGTTTGCCCAAATTTAAGAACAATTGTAAGAACTGACATGACATTACTAATAGTGAGTTGTAAAGCTTAGAGACACTTTTCTAAACTGTCAATGATATGTAAAAACAAATCAACATGCTAGAGAAAAGACAATTATCTTTTCTATCCTCGCTTTAGATAGTATTACAAAATTGTTGTCCTATGAAAAGGCAATTGTAGGGAATGTAGTCCATAAAAAGCAACTGTTGGAAAAAAAGTATTACAGTGACGTATAGAGGCAGGTTCTGTGCTCAGAAATGGACACTTTCTCCTCTTCTCCATTTCTCTCCAAATGAAACTCATCTTTTTTTTTCTTTTTTCCCTCAGCTCTACTGAGGTATAATTGACAAATAAAAAGTGTATATATTTAAATTATACAACATGATGGTTTGATTTATGTATACATTGTGAATGATAACCACAATCAAGTTAATTAACACATCCATCACCTCATAGTTACCTTTCTTTTTTTGAGGTGGTTAGTACAGTTAAGATCTACTCTCTTAGCAAATTTGAAGTATATAATACAGTATTATTAATTACAGTCACCATACTGTACATTAGATCATCAGAAGTTACTCATAATCGAAAGTTTGTACTTTTTGACCAATATCTTCCTACTTCCCCACCTCCCAGCCCTGGAAACCACTGTTCTGCTCTCTGGTTCTATGAGTTTGACTTTTAGATTCCACATATAAGTGAGATCATATAGTTTTTGTCCTCCTCTGTTAGACTTATTTCACTTAGTATAATGTGCTGCGAGTCTGTCCATGTTGTTGCAAGTGGCAAAATTTCATTCTTTGTATGGCTGAGTAGTAAATCATTGTGTATCTATATTGTCACCATTGGCAGGATTTCCTTCTATTTTTATGGCTGAGTAATTTTTATATATTTTATATATATTACATTCATTCCTTGATGGACTCGAGTTATTCCCATATCATGGCCAGTGGAGCAAAGGGAACCCTTGTGCACTGTTGGTGGGAATGTAAATTGGTGCAGCCATTATGGAAAGCAGTACGGAGGTTCTTCAAAAAAATTAAAATAGAACTACCATAGATCCAGTAATTCCACTACTGGATATTTATCCAAAGGAAATGAAACAAGTATCTCAAAAAGATAGCTGCACTTCCGTGTTTATTGCAGCATTACTCACAATAGCCAAGATAAATTTATTTATTGGGAGCACTAGCTAACAGAAGGAAAGAACTCGGGTTAAAGTAAATTACTTCCCACGTGGACTCTGCGTTTAATGTGTCACTAACTGTGCAGGGCAATGGTGTTTAGAAACACGGGTGCTAGTTAACAGATATGAATCAGTCTTTAATGGTGACAGAATGTTTGCTATCATAGAAACTGGCATCTTCTTTCAATAAAGGATCTCATTATTAGGAGAGATTTGCCATTTGTTGCATTGTTGGCCAGCTTGATTCACTCAAGCCTCTTGCAGATTGAGCAAATGAAAATACCGAATGCCCAGCTAAATTTGAACTACATATTAAGAACAAATAACAGTGTATCACAGATATTTCTTTTTTAAAAAAAAAAATAAGTGTGACCCATGCAATATTTGGGATATACTTTTACTAAAAAAACAAAGGTATTTGTTGTTTATCTGAAAGTCAAATTTAACTGAGCAGCCCATATTTTATCTAGCGACTCTGTTGTAAGTAAGCTATGTGAAAGCTTGGATTAGGTTGCTCTTAAACAGTTCATGTTTGTTTTTACGAACAAAAAGTCTCCAAGAAAAAACATTAGATTTTCCAATTGTTGGGAAGACTAAGTTCTTTCGGTTCCCTAGCTCCTTCAGTTAAAAACGTGCTTCAAAGGAGAAACCAATTTGGCTGTGGGAGAGAGTGTCCCAAAGAGCTCTGGGAGGGACGCCACCTAGTGAACCGCAAACCTCTGGCTGAGGTAGGCCTGGGCGACCGTCACCGCGCTCACCAGTGAGCAGAGGATCCAGCCATCGCAGCCCACGGCCCACTCCTCGAGCCAACTGAGAGGTGGAGCCATAGCGAACCTGCTTTCTTTCCTTCCTTTCCTCTCGGCCCGGGAGGGAAACTTCCAGAGAGACCGTGCCTCTCTCCAGATCCCTGACGCTCTTTTCCGCTCGCCCCCACGCGTCCTTGCCCTGTGGTGGGGAATGGGGAAGACTGCCCCTAGGGCACCAGGATTAATAGCGAGTTTTGAAACCAACAGCTCGCAGGTGCGAGTTGCCGGCTCTCGTTCATTTCAGAAGGCGCTTCCACGGGGAGAGGCGGGCCAAGCATCCGCGCTGCCCCCTCGAAACGCGAGATGCAGGGGGCGGGTCCCTCGTGCCCTCTTTCTCTAACCCCTCCCTTTTTAAATTTTGGTCGGAGGAAAGAAAACAGCCTCGCGCCCGGGTGTGAGCTAAGAAGGGAAAGGGACACACCCTCCCTTTAGCCCGTCCCGCCCCGCGCTGCGCGGTTCGGGAGGCGGGAGGCGGGGGCCGGGCGAGGCTGCGCCCGCGGAGGACGCCAGTTGCCAGCCGCCAGGCGCCGACCATGGCTCGCTGACTCGGGCGGGAGCGCCGCGCCGCGCCGCGCAGGATGATGCTCCGGAGGGGCCCCTGGCCGTGGCGCGTGAGGCTGCTGCCGACCCCCAGGACCCTAGGCCGAGCGTATCCGCGGCCGCCGATGCCCCAGGTAAGCCCAAGCTCGGCGTCGGGGGAGTCGCCTGGAAAAGTTTGCGTGGGGCAACTTCGCGGGAGCCAAAGCCGAGCGGCTGGGACGTTCACTGCGTTTTGCTGTCTTGTTCCCAACCACGAGGTGGGCGCCGGGGCCGAGTCGGTGTCACCCCCAGGGATGGAAGGGAGGAAAGACCAAGACTGCGGGGACGTGCGCCGGCGCATCACCTCAGTTAAGTTGGGGTGCGGGGACCACTGGGCGGTGGCCCGGGGAGCAGCACAGTTACCCCGGGAGGCGCCTTCTCCACGTCCAAACCGCGGTCTGGAGTAAGTTTTCAGAGCCGCTTTACTGTCGGCTGGGTCGTTGGTGCCGAAGTGGCCCAGACGGGTTAAGAAAACGGTAGAACCGAGCGGAGTGACTGCCCTGAGCGTGCACTGTCGTAGGCGAGTGAAATTTCCATACTGAAAACTGGGAGCACTTCCCTTTCAGAGAGGGAAGAAAAACTCGCGTTTTGTTCCGAGACCCGAGAGACGGGTGAATCATGAGTGTGTGCTGGTGAGTAACAGTTGGCCTGACACAGTTGTAGTGCAGTTTGTAGAACCGTTGCTTGAGGGAGGGAGGAGAGTGGATGTGAACTTTAAAAGACACAGGAAGACGGGGGGAAAGTACTGATTGTAACTGGGCTTGTGATGGAGCCTGGAAGGAGACCAGGAGCCCTCACTTTGAGCCTAACGAGGAAAGACAGCCTTTTAAATAAAGCCTTCCAGGTGTGTGCGTTGGGGAGGGCGTTGTTTGAGTTTTAGTTCTGAACACCGCCTCCCCACCCTCATAAATCAGTTTCAGATTGTTAACGAGAAAAAGATTTATTTTTTCTTCTCAGTTGTGCAGTTTGAAAGAAAAGCAGAAAGTAAACGATGCCGGTTACCATTATCTTGTCTCTTTCACTTCCTGGTTTTGTTTTGTTTTTTTTTTTTTTCCTTCAATTCTCACAGGTCCTCAGAGTTTGGAATGATGGAGGAAACATTTAAAGGCGTTTAAAAAATGCCTTCCCTGAATGTCTGAAAGAGGGAGGGCATTTTGTTCCTTTGAACTAGGAAAGGGGCAAACTTCTTAAAATGTGAAAGGGTAGACCTAATAGAGTAATTGGAGAGAGGCTTTTTCCACTTTGTGAAATTTGCTCTTTAATTATAAACATTGCACTTTACAGTTAAAGATATACCAAACAGTAAAACAGCCCAACACAAGGAACCCCCTTCACTCTGTGCCATTTAAACTTTAATGATTGATTCAGTTTCTTCTTAAATCCATATAACACTTTGAGTAAGATGTTTATGGCTCCCAAGACTGGCTGCCCTTTCTCAAGTAATTGTCAACTCTAAGCTCCTTTCTCCATGTTCCCCACCTGATGCTATCCAGGGTGGTGCCAATGCATGCCCCAGCAGGAATTGGACACTCCTTAAAAGAGGTAGAAAATGACACGGTGGGGCTTAATAGGGCTTAATCATAGGGGAACAGTGGTCAGTACTTTGTCTTTAGGTAATCATCTTAAGAAGTCTTACTGTTTCTAATTTGCAGATTTTTGTTTTTTAAGTCTTGGCCGTCCATGCTATTAAGTCAGTTTGCGGAACTTTAGAAATAGCTGCCTTCCATCATTTCACTTGTCTGGTTGAAGACCCCCAAAGAATAAAGAGAAGCCTTTGAGTTTGCTTCTTTATATGCTCTCTGAAATTGTACCGTAAAGAAACTGACAGAAACATCCTGGCCACCTAGGAGATTTAGCTAGGGCTACTGAACCATTTTCTGCAAATCACACTAACTTGTTGTAGGGACATTTTTCATTCTAAGGTCTCACTGTTTTTTGATTGCCCTATTTGATATGAGAAGTCTTATGGCTAAAAACAAGCATTATTTCTATATATTTTTGCTTATCAACATTCAGAGCCTCTGAAAGCAGCAGGGGGGAAAAAGAGAAAAGGTGATATATGTGACCTGACAGCTCATAAAATCCTTGCTTGAAAGGACTTGTCATTAATAGTATCTCAAATAAGCATTCCCGATTATATTTGGCTTTTTCTGAAAGTCTGAGTGTACTTTATAGGAACATTTAGTAATTTTGAATAATAGCCATTTATGCTTCACATGGTAGGTGAGTAATTGCCATTGTTTTGTGGGTAAAAAAAAGTTTGTCAACACGAATGTGTTTAGGATAGCAGAATTGCTTTTGAAAGAACACATTTCGTCTGAAGCATGAGAGAGCGGGAGCATGTTGTATTACCTTTGGTCAAGGTATTGCTTGCTGTCCATGGTCACGTTCCAGGGTCAGCATCTCTGCTTGTCAGCAGCACTCCGGCTGAGTGGTTGTCACGGCAATCCACGGCTCCTGCTGGCCGTTCTGTTGTGGAGGGCGCAGCCTTGAGTGATTATGGTACCTGGTGAATTATCACTAAACACAAAGCTTTTGCCTAATCTTGCCTTTCTTAATTTGGGTCTTGGTTGGAGAGACTCCCTGATATGATTTCAGGCTTCCAGTACAGCATTTGAGTCCCTACATAAGCTATGTTTAAAATTTTTTAAAAATCAGGTGTACTTTGCAGAGAAATTTAAGTATTGAGTTTGCTTTTTTGAAAACTAGAAACAAAGCGTATCCATGTTTTAATTCCACCATCAAATGTTAATTTAGAATTTGTCTTCTATCTTTTGAATTAAATAAACATGTTATTCTTGCTTGACACTTTCCTACCATTCTACATCTTGTGTTTCTACTTGGCGCATTGCGTTCTGTAATACCAATTTCAGAGCTCTCTCCCAAGGGCAGTGATTGCTTTTACATTGGTGATTGTACTTACAGTGTAGAAAAGACACAGATGCTTTGCTCTCACTAATTGTAGACCACTTTGTCTATTAAATGTTAAACATTACCACTTTCCCAGCACTTAGATATTAGTGCTGGAGTTTTTGTTTGGGTTTTTTTTTATTTTTAAACTTTACTGTTTATTGCAATTTAACAATATTCTGTTTTACAGCTAACTCTAAGCTAGGAAATCATTTTGTAGCTTGGCAGATAAATATTTGCTGAATGAGGTCCCTGTGAAACTAAGGGAGACAATCAGAGGCTAAGTATTGGTCTATCTAATAGCTATATAAACCAAATGTGTTTACTTCGTACAGTGGAAATAAGCAGCTAATTGAGTTGATGATGGGCAGTTAAAACATCTGAGGGCCGAGCTGGCCCCGCCCCACTGAGCTCCTGAGCTTAGCCAAGCCGTTCAGTCTGTTTGAGCCTATTTTACTCCCTTTTCAAAACAAGATTTGTCTAATTGGTCTCCAAAGCCCTTTCCATCCTAAAATTGCCATTTATTTTATTGAGGGTTGTAAGTATACTATTGAATAAAATATTGTCAGTGTCAGAATGTTTATCTCAATGGTGGAGAATCCTCTTTTGTGTGATCTTAGGCAGTCAGTAGAGCGGCAGTTTTAACTAGTGATTGTAGTAACTGTTTTCCGCCTTGAAAAGAAATTGGAATTTGATGGGGTGAGCATGTCATAATGGTATTCTGTTATGAATTGTCTTGCTCTAATACTTCATTCTGTCATTGCCTGTGATTTCATCTGTGAAATAGTGCTTATTTAAGAGTATCTAGTATTAGAACCCTAAAACCATTATATACTAGGCAACTTAAACTAACCTGCAGGCTGTAACCAATAGATAAACAAAATAGCATTATCTCAACCGTATTCTAAAAATATCTAATTTTTGATCCCATTTGACACAGTATTTTCCTGGTTTTTTAAGACAAATACTAGCTCTCTGTTCTCTGAGCTCCGTATGTAGACTGCGTGGCTTGGGACCCCCACCCAAATGTTTTACTGAACTGTTCATTGGTGTACCTTTTAAGAAACAGGCCAATGAGAGGTGGTAGTCAGTTAAGAGGTGCCCTTAATGAGGACCCATGGGAGAAACTGCTGTCTAGCTTTAGTCTTAGAATCATTGGGTTTCTCCGGCAGGTGCTGGGTTTACTGTGCAGACTGAGGTTAACAGCCAGTGGTGGTCTCTTATGCACTGGCTGCCGGAAAGCTTAGGGTCAGATTTTCAACCCACCTGGTAACAGATGTGAAAGACCTTATGACGTGCATTTTCTGTGTTTACCATGCACGTGGTTTCATCTCCGCCTTTGTTTCTCCCTCCATTCATATCATCACCCATTTTTCTGTAATCATCTTTCAATTGGAAAGAGTGGTGCATAGGTAAGGGTTTGTTAAATTTCAAAAATCAGCTCTTTGGTGTTGGAACAAATCCAATCTGAGTAGTTAACGGTGGAAGTGGGGCAAAGCAGCCTCCACATTGACACAGCCTCCTTGGGGCTTCACCTGTAGAAAGTTCGCCACATATACTGACTGCGTTGAATTGAGTTGCTGTAAGAATCTACTTTTGATGCCGTGGTTCTTTGTTTTGACTGAGATATGCTTGACAAACACGGTTGTCTCTTAAAGATGGTGGTCCTGAAGTTGTTTGCTCTTCTCTCACATTTTCATTCCTCCTACCCTCACCTGTCCTAAATGTTACTATTTCCTTGCTACCTCCGCTGTCCTCAGCTGAGTAAAAGTAGAGTTTGGGTCAACTACTAAGGCCCGTTAAATCTCTTTATTCTGAGTTTCCCTATTTAAATTAACTCATAAATTGATGTTCTTTTATTTTACATCATTTTCCCCTTAGCTTACAGGTGCATCATAAAGAGAGTAGAAAGCATGAGTCCAGCTTTTTTTTGGCAGCTCTTTAGGGGATGATTGGGACTCTATCTAGGATTCACAATATTGTGAGAAGAGATGTGTGAAATCTCCACTGTAAACCAAGTCCCTTGAAGAGAATTTCTCTGAGTAGATCTGAGGGCAAGAAATAGGGAGCAGTGAAAAGAGAGGCAAGAGATGGAGCAGGAGCTGAAATTTTCATGGCCTGTGAGCAGAAACGAGAAGTGACATAAAACATTGACAAAAAACTGACAGCTGCACAAAGCTTTATTGTGGCAAAATTAAGGGAGGAAAAAGTCTCTAAGATTGGCAAGGGTCACATGGTGAGTATGAGTTCCACCTGAAGGTCTTAGGATGCTTACCAGATTGAATAGATGGTTTGGTTTATAAAACTGCTGTGGACCCAGGTGGTAATCCTAATATATTTAACTCCACTGAGAACTCCCAATTATTTTGTTGTAATAGGGGCGTTCTTTATAATGAGTGCCTTGCTCAAATTGCATTTCTGGGACCTAAAGATGAATTTGCTTATTTTCAACCTCTTAGGCATAGCAGTAAATAATAAATGTCCTGAACTCTGTTTGGAGGAAGGAAGGAGTTATCATTCTTCTTGACGAATCACTGTTGTTTTTCTGACTCTACGTGTATGTGTATGTCCGTGTGTGGTTGTCTCTTCTGTTAAATATTTTGTTTAGTTTTGGTATATGAGTTTCTCTGGTAGATGAGTGGGATATCTGAAGAGGGGATTTTAAAAGATGTTGGTGAATAACTGCTTTTTCTGCCAGTAATGCAGCTGGAATACAAGCACGCATTTTTATTAGACTGACAGTAATGTGACCATAAACCTTGAAAAAAAAATTTGTTTCAGAAGGTAAGTGCAAACAGATCAGCCTAGCATTGGATCCCTAAGCCCTTGCTAGAGGATATTTGTTGTCACATTTTGTAATTTGATAACTCATCTCTGCAACCCTGCTTTGGGAATGTCTCAGACAGTGTATCATAAAGCAGTTTTCATTTTTCAGGAGAAAGTACGGTTTCTTTTGATCTTGTAAATATGCTTTTATGGGTTTGTTATTAGTGAAACTAAGGTAAGAAAGCTTTAAAACACAACCTTCAGCTGATCCAGAAATCCTTTGGCCTCACCCCTCCAGTTCGGCTTTCTACTCCGTGCCCTACCAGTCCCACGATCCTGTCGCCATGTGCTAACTCCTCTTGTTGCATGTCCCTGTGAGTGTTTATAATGTTTCACAGGCAGCATTGCCCACCCCCCATCCTCCCTTCTTCACCCTCCTGAATTCTACTCTTCCTCCAAGTCTGAGTCCCAGTACCCACCCCACCCCAGTGTTTGAGGTCTCTATTGGCCTCTACCCGCGGGATTAATTACACTGTCCTTTTCACGCCCACAGTATCTGCAGCATCTCATTCTACTGTGAATTGTAGTTGACTGGGTTCATGTGATTTTCCCACCTGGATTTTCTCAGCTTTTTGTGATCAGAACTGTTTCTCCTCATCTCTTATGGCCTCTGCCCTTCCACAGTAGGTGCATAATAAATGCTTGTTGGGTAAAAGAATGGAGGAATGGATGATAAAGAACTAAATATTATATAGCCTGCCTTAATGATGTGTTCGCTTTAGGTCTTACATTCTCAGTTTCCTCCTCTCCACTCCATCTAGCCGGGGGAACACCTGAGGCGTTCTTATCTACCTCTCATGATATGAGCCTTGATCACTGAAGATTATTAAAAAGTTAATCCAGATAATGTTTATATGTATCGTGTTTTCTATTAAAGGAAAGCAGTAGTCTTCATTGTATTTTGGTTCTTTGTTTTATTTCAGATATGCTTTCACATCAGGATCTTTAAAGGACATGATCAACATAATTTAATGAAACATAAATTCTGTAAGGACCACTTGGCATAGAAATGTATTCTTGGCTATTCTGAAAGTGCGGTGGTGATTTAGGATGACTGTGGGGAAGGGAACGCTTTTCTCCCTCTACCAAGACTTTCCTAAATGGAATTCTCAAAGTATTAGATCATGTTGGTTTTAGTTTTGTGAAGTGCTGTTTTGTGACTGCCAAAAATTACTAGTGTTGATACTAAAAGCTTAATCATTAAAACTTACATAATTTAGAACAGTAATTTAAAAATCAATTATAGGAGTAGGCGGTATAGCTCATTGGTAGAGCATGTGCTTATTAGTGTGTATGATGTCCTGGGTTCAATCCACAGTGCCTCCATTAAGGAGGAAAAAAAAGAAATAAAATTAAGCTTTTTTTAAATAAGAAAAAAAAGTTTGAAAAAATCAATTATAAACATGTTTATTTGTAAAATACAATTCCTGGGCAAAATAGAAGATTAACCTTTTTGAAAACCCTGCCCCCTCAAAAAAAAAAAAAGGAATATAATTTTTGACATTAAGAAACATGCAGACCCTTTCCTATTACAAGGCCCCCATTACCATTCAGAAGTGGGGCATACTCCTTTGGAGCTTGGAGTTGCTGTGAGTAAGATTATCATCCATTGGTCTTCGTGCCTGGGGGCAGTTTAGGGAGTCCCTTCAGGATATGTAGCAGAATTTGTTAAGTGCTGTTAAATGTTCAAGTGCTGGATAGATAACCCTGGACAGTGGTTGCCATTCATCTGTTTTACTTATACAGCCTAGAATCTGAGTCTTTGAATAGACTTTTTATGACTCTAGAAGGTTCATGCCATTGTCCCCATACTCCTGGACTTCGGGGGCCGAGTGGATGAACAGAACGGCCCCACGGTTCCTGCTGTTGCTGCTTGTGCTGCCATCACCCTCCCCAGCTCCAAGAGCTGCTTCTGGCTTGATTCCTAAAAGTGTTTTAGCTGAAAGTTTGGCCTCTGTTTTCCCCATCCTGGGGTTAGGTTAGTTTACTCTGAGATGTATGTAGATGCCACTTCTCTCACTTTTGGTCTTTCATAGCTGAGTCCTGGTCTGTCCCATTTTTGTTGCCCATTCTTCCCTTGTCCCTAAAGTGGGTTTTCACTCTTATCTAAGTCCTGAGATCTCAGCGGAGGAGTTGTGGTGGTTTATGCTAGGTCTGAAACCTCGCAGAGAAGATCCTTATATGTTACATGGAAGACTAGGTACCTACGTGTAAAAGAGAGATGTGTTCATTCACTAGTTGGCTGGTAAGTCAAACATCAGAGATGATACTAAAAGAATTCAGAGAAAAAACATCATTAGAAATTGAAAAGATGAAAAGAGGTGAGATTTCTCAGCTCTGAGAGCAGGATAGGGAAGGGTTTAGTAGGCACGTTTGGAGAAGGAAGAAAGGGTATAAGCACAGAGAGTGGAATCTGAAGGGGGTTGGAGGTCCAGTAGGCACTCTGATCGGGCTGCAGGGAGTATTCTCTGTGAAGGGTGGTCCTTGATTTGACTTGGATTAGAATTTTAGACTTCATTTTAAAACCTTACAGTAATTGTGTTTATTAAACTCTGTATCTCAGACTGATACCCTGCAGAACATTGATTCCTGTGATGTTACAGAAAAACAAATTCTCTGTCCTTACAAGTTTGAAGAATTCTGGGCTAAGCCATACCACGTTAAATGGTTTCTTCACTACACACCTCTGCTCATGGGCATCAGCACAGTCTCAGAGTGGGAAGGCTGATCACGGACCTCTGTTATTCCACAACAGTCCTAATAACTTCTCCCAGAAAAGTGGTGCACAGGATGCAATTTTGGAGAACACTGCATTAAAAAATTAGGTTGGGGATGGATTATGTTGAAAAACACATGAAATCCTCTTACTTCCTCGCCTGTTTCCTCAGGCCTAACTAATCATGCCACTCTGGCAAGTGTATTGGACCATTCCTAATGCTGCATTCTTCAGCCTCCTCTGAGCCAGTATGTGACCAAGTTCTGGATAATCCCACATGGCATAGAAGTGTAACTTCGGGTTCACATCTTTAATTAAGAAACTGACTTCTCTCTTCTACCATTTTCTCCCTCCCATTGGGCTAGAATATAGACGTGGAAGGGGTGAGCTAGCCTGGACCCTGTGGAAGCATACAACCCTGTCGGTGATGGTGGAACAACCAGATAGAGGGGACCTGGACCCCTGGATGGCAGTAATGTCCTCTTACTCACCCTCAACTGCCTACCTACTAGAAAAGCAAACATCTCTCTCCAGTCCCATGTGTTTTGGGGTCTCTTTGTTACAGCAGCTTAGCTTGTGCCTTATCCTGTCCAAGGAAAGAGCAGCCCAACCAGAAGTCTGAGAGGAGAGAGTCAAGCAGAGGAGCCAGAAAAGAAGTAGAAGAACCAGAGAGATGATGAGACCGATGCTATTGGAGGCTCTCAGAAAGCACTGCTGCAGAAGCCCCAAGCATGGTTACCCATGGTTGAAACCTGAAACTGAAAAATGACCAATGCATGGATAGAATGTGTTTTATAGAGCCATCTCCACCTGCTATGCATGTGTTTTATTCCTGGTTAAAAGTCCATCTTTGACTTCATGGCTTCATAAATAAAACCTGTCTTGGTTACTAGATGAGAACCATCTTCTTTTTTTCTTTACACTGAGATATAATTGCCATAATACATTATATTAGTTTCAGGTACACAGCATAATTGTTTGGTTTTCGTATGTTATGAAAAGATCATCACAAACCATCACCACACATAGTTATAATTTCGTTTCATGTGATGAGAACTTTTAGGACTTACTCTTAGCAGTTCTCAAATACAGTGCAGTATTTTTTTATTGAAGTATAGTTGATTTACAATATTGTGTTAGTTTCAGGTATACAGCAAAGTAATTCAGTTATATATATATTTTTCAGATTCTTTATAGGGTAATAGAAGATAGTGAATTTAGTTTCCTGTGCTAGACAGTAAATCCTTGTTTATGTATTTCATATATAATAGTGTGTCTGTTAATCCTGTGCTCCTAATTTATGCTCCACCTTTCCCCTTTGGTTTGTTTTCTATGTCTGTGAGTCTGTTTCTATTTTGTAAATAAATTCATTTGTATTAGTTGATTCCACATATAAATGATACCATATAATCATCTTTCTCTTTTTGACTTACTTCACTTAGTATAATAATCTCTAGGTCAACCCATGTTGTTGCAAATGGCAATATTTCATTCTTTATAGCTGAGTAGTATTCCCTTGTGTATATATATACCACATCTTCTTTATTCAGTCATTTTTTGATGGACACTTAGGTTGCTTCCATGTCTTGGCTATACAATGCAGTATTATTAGCTATAGCCACCATGCTATAAATTACATCCCCAAGATTCACTTACTTTATAACTAGAAGTTTGTACCTTTTGACCTCCTTCATGTGTTTCACCCACCCCTCAAATGGCAGGATTTCCTTCTTTTTATGGCCGAATAATATTCCATTGTGTAGGTATACACCGTATTGCCCTTATCCGTTCATCCATTGCTGGACACTAATGTGGTTTTCCTGTCTTGGCTCTTGTAAGTAGTGCTGTAGTCAACATGGGGGTGCAGATGTCATAACAGATAGTGTTTTCATTTCTACTTCCCAGAAATGGAATTGCTAGACCATATGGTAGTTCTATTTTTAATTTCTTGAGGAATCTCCCTACTGTTTTCCATAGTAGCTGAACCAATTTACATTCCCACCAACAGTGCACAAGGGTTCCCTTTTCACTCCGTCCTTACTAATACTTGTTATTTCTTGCCTTTTTGAATATAGCCAAACCTCAAACAAATATGAGGTGATGCATCATTGTGGTTTTGATTTTCATTTCTCTGATTAGTGATGTTGAGTACCTTCTCACATACCTGTTGGCCATCTATATGTCTTCTTTGGAGAAATGTATGGTCAGGTCCTCTCCCCATTTTTTTCCCTATCTGTCCTTCCTGTCTGCCTATACTTTGCTCATTTTACTACTTGTTTGGCACTTGTAGACTCCCTTTTATTAGGGCTTTTTGTGTATATTATCAGCATGCCTGCCTTCCCGCGTGAATATATGAATATATTTTTTCTCTGTACACTTATAACTCCTTAAGAGCATGTATTTTATCTTTGGGCATATATATGTGTATATATATATTTCTTTGGTATTCCCTATTCTGCTAGTACAGGTGCTTGTAGTGGTGCTAAATCATGAGGTATAAGAAGATATAGGAACTGGTGTTGGTAAACTTCTGTAAAGGTCCAGATGGTAAACATTTTAAGCTTTGTGACCTGTGGTTTCTGTTACAACTACTCAGTGCTGCCGCTGTAGTGCAGAAGCAGTTATAGACAATACATTAATCAATGGGCATGGCTATGTTCTAGTAAATTTTATTTACAAAAATGGCGATAGGCCAGATTTGGCCCATAGGCCATAGTTTGCCAACCTGTGGTCTGTAGACTCTATATGAAGATTTTGGCAATAGCGATAGAAGATGCATCTGGATTTACAGTGGGATGAGAAGTGAATACATAAATAAGGGCCGATCACAAAGTCATGGTCACCTTACCTGGAGCTGGAATAACAGGAACTGGTCCAAGGGAAAGACAAGGGGAAGAATGGGAAGACGTCTAGGAACGTCAGCAGTTTTCCATGTTTAGACTTGTACCTAACTGTGAGGCCACGGTGCCTGGCAGGTGAGAGCAGGAGGAGCATGGACAGCTGGGACTGAGATAAGGAGCTGCTGCCTGAAATCAGGGGACAAGTCAGAGTCCTGTGGTTCATCCTCATTCCTGTGGGGGAGGTGACATGATGGGTGAAAAGTTGAGGACTTGGATGAGTGATGTTCAAGAGGCAGTGTGTTGGCCAGGCGTTTATTCTTCTAGGTTATTTCTCTCTGGAATTATTAAACCACGGACATCATTTCTCTTTCATTGGAACCCAGCTTTATAGCTTACAGTCAGTGCATGTTTTTCTTCCCTTTTCCTTCCCCAAACCTTTTTAAAAATGAATTTTCTATTATATCTGTTGATTAGAACTGTGCTGCTGAAACAAAAGACCCAGCAGTAATTAAACATCTGTATTCTTTAAGTCAGTTTTCCGTCTCTCAGGAAATGGTTCTGAGGTCAGCTTTTCAGGTGAGCTGTAGCTCTGCTCCACACAGTCACCCAGGGACCCTAAGCTGGCCGGTGCCGCCATCATCTTCAACACAGGGCTTTCAAATTCACAAGAGCATGGAAGGGTTTTTTAAGGCTTGCAAAGTGTTATGGGCTAGGCTTGGCAATGTCACACAACACTTGTGCTCACGTTCCAGTGAATATTTCATTGACTGGGTCAGGGGACCACATTGAGCTGAACAGGGGCTGAGAGATGTAGTCCTGGCTGGGGGCCACATTCCAGTGAAAACTTGACAACCGTGGAAGAAGGGAGAAAGGATTTTAGTGGACATTTAGCTGTTCTATTGCAGCCCCCTTGGCCGGAAACAGGACAGTTTTGCTTTTTGTGGCCACTCAATTTCCACGGCTCTGTTGTGCTTCGTTTGCATGTGCTCCTCAGCAGGAGAGATTGACAGGGAAACTTTATTTCTCCCTGGAAAACTTAAAAAGAAAATGGTGGAAATTCAGCATTTTTAATTTGGGCTAGAACAGGAACATCTGACACCTCACTGGGTTCATTATAAGCTGCCCTCGGGGCTGTAACTTAATAGGAAAGGGTGTGGTCTCACTTGTTCACTCCAAGCTAAGGAAGAGAAATAAATTCTAATGATTCAGTTAGGATTTGAAGCCAGAATTCAAGTTTATGCAATGACACCTGATAAGGAGGAAAAAAAGTATTTTTGAGAGAAGATGCTGACGATGTGGTCTTGCGGAAGGACTTCCTTTAGAGGAGTTGTGGTGATTAATAGTAAAGGGGCGGTAGTAAAAGTTATAAAGGTATCATAGCTAGCATATGAATTTAGTGGCATTTTGTAGGCTAGCCTATTATAAGTATGGTCTAAAAACAGAGAAATCTTAAACAGATACTTAGGATGGTTGAAAGATGCTAACTGTATGTCTTTGAATAAAATGTGTCTTACTATATAACATATACCAAGACTGATCTGCTATAGTTCAGAGCATATTCAGAAAGAGATTTACTAGCATGACCTTGTGACCTTGTATAATGTCTCCTTACCACATTATTAGTCACATCTTTTTGGCTTATACACAGGGTTTTTAATTTTAATTGATGAGGCTTGGATATCACTGTTGATCAGTCTTAAGTGCATAATTTTGATTGACTTTGAAATATTAGAAGTGTTTTCCTTTCTTGTTGTTTTTCATGCACTTCAATATAGTTATTGTTTTATATAATGAAGTGGCTGGATTGCCGTAGATACCTCTATATTCCTTGAACTTGTACACTGTGTTGTCCATGAAACATTAAATCAGGCTCCAGTGAAAGAGTTGACCAAAGGGCTATTATATATATATATATTAGGTAACATATAAAAAAACATACGTTAAATGTGTGTGTAGTTGGGAATATATAATGTCACCAGTATGAACATATTATGATACTATGAATTGGGCCTGGGCCTGGGCCTGGCTATGTCCAAACATAAAAGATCAGCCTAGGTCCTGTGGAAGTGTCTTTCTGGAGGCTTTTTTCTCAATCTCTACTGCAGCAGATTAATCTGGGCTTCGTAAGCATGTATCAACCATTGCTTTCAATGTAGTAGGAAAAAAAAACGATTCAGCAGTGCGAGAAGAAGGCAGTCTCTCCTGGTGGGGACAGAAAAGTGGAAGACAAGCAAATCCCGCCTGGTAGGCAGTTGTGTGCAAGGGATTTGGGCGTTGCAGTTGGCCCACAAGCCACCTCTGAACACTGACTTTCCAGAACGCTAGTGCAGCTCCTAACTCATTGGAGGGAGTTTGCAGAATCTTAATCACAACAAGTGATTGGGGGAGGTATAGTTCATTGCTTAGCATGCATGAGGTCCTGGGTTCAATCCCCAGCACCGCCATGAAAAAAAAAAATCACAGCAAGTGATACTCCTGTTACATTGCACCACGCTTGTCAGACTGCATCAGGGCCTTGTGTCTTGTCATTGGGACAGTGCTTTAGAAGGGATGCTGACAAACTGCTGGGACAGAGGTGCATTTAGAGGGCGAGTAAGATGTTAATAATTTACACTGAAGATGATTAAAGGGGCTGGACATTTTTAATCCTGTGAAAAGATAAAGAAGCAAAATATTTTCAAACATCTGAGAAGGTACCATGTGAAAGAAAGTTGTCATTCTGTGTTGCTTCAGAGCAAGGAAATCACTCCTAAGATTGGGCAGCATTGGTAGGCAGAGTTCAGCTCAGTTTAAGAAACTATATGTATATTCTGCCTGTTTGCCGGTGCATAGACTGCTTTTTAAAAAATTGAAGTATAGTTGATTTACAATATTAGTTTCAAGTGTACAACATAGCGATTTGATATTTTTATAGATAATACTCCATTTAAAGGTATTATAAAATATTGGCTGTATCCTCTGTGCTGTACTTTACAACTTTGTATCTTATTTTATACCTAGTAGTTTATACCTCTTAATCCCCTTTCCTTGTCTTGTGTCTCCCCACAACCCTTCTCTCCAGTAGTAACCACTAGTTCTCTGTATCTGCAAGTCTGTTTCTGTGTTGTATTCATTTGTTTTATTTTTTAGATTCCACGTGTAAGTGAAAACATACAGTATTTGTTTTTCCTCTGACTTAACTTCACTAAACATAATGCCCTCCAGGTCCATCCATGTTGTGGCAAGTGGCAAAATTTCATTCTTTATGACTGAGTAGTATTCCATTGTATATACATACCACATCTTTTATCTGGCCATCTGTTGATGGACACTTAGGCTGCTTCCACGTCTCAGCTGTTATAAATAATGCTGCTGTGAACATTAGAGTGCATATATGTTTTCAAATTAGTGTTTTTGTTTTCTTCAGATATATATCCAGGAGTAGAATTGCTGGATCATATGATAGGTCTATTTTAAATTTTTTAAAGAATGTCCATACTGTTTTCCATAGTGGCTGGCACCAATTTACATTCCCACCAACAGTGGGCTAGAGCTCCCTTTTCTTCACATCCTTGCCAACATTTATTATTTGTTGTCTTTCTAATTATGGCCATTCTGACAGGTGTGTGAGGTGATATCTCATTCTGGTTTTGATTTTCATTTCTTTGATGATTCGTGGTGGTGAGCATCTTTTCATGTGCCTGTTGCCCATTTGTATGTCTTCTTTGGAAAAATGTCTATTCAGGTCTTCTGCGCACTTTAAAATCAGATTGTTTGGTTTTTTTTTGATAATTGAGTTGTATGAGTTCTTTGTATATTTTGGATATTGACCTCTTACTGGTCATATTTTCAAATATCTTCTCCCAGTCAGTAGGTTGTCTTTCATTTCGGTGATAGTTTCCTTCACTATGCAGAAGCTTTTATGTTTGATTAGGTCTCATTTGTTTATTTTGCTTTTGTTTTCCTTGCCTGAGGAGACAGATCCAAAAAAATACTGCTAACACTTTGTCAAAGAATGTACCGCCTGTGTTTTCTTCTAGGAGTTTTATGTTTTCCAGTCTTACATTTAGGTCTTTTACCAATTTTGAGTTTTTTTTTTTTTTTTATGCTGTGAGAAAGTGTTCTAATTTCACTCTTCAACATGTTCTAGTTTTCCCAGCAACATTTACTGAAGAGCCTGGAGAGACTTCTCCTTAAATGCAAGACTCTTAGGTTACTAGACAAACTCAGGCAGAAGCTAGAGCAGCACCGGAGAATCCTCTGGTGCTGGAGATGCCTTCTCTGCTCCAGGAGCCTGCTTGGTGAAGACACCAGAAACAGGAAGCAAAACCCCTTTTCTTCCTTCAGTGTCTCTTCAGTGCCCCCTACCGACAAAATTTTAGTGCCAAGCAGCAAAGGAAAAATACTTAGAGAACCCAGATCCATTTTCACCAAGCAGTGGAAAAGGGTGGATTTGGAGCTTACGGGCAGTAAATTGATAACCATCACAGGAGGAGTGAGGCTTGGAAGTGGCAGCTGCACTCCTGGGTCAGGCCAAGGTGAGATGGGAGGCAGACCAGACTGGCTGGGGCACTGGTAAAGGAGTGGTAATTTTGAATACAGTGCTATAGTCTAGACCAGAAATCGGGGAACTTGACTGTTCTAGAAACAGAGAATCCAACCCAAACGGGAACAGATATGGCAGAGAGACAGCAAAAAAAAAAAAAAAAAAAGTATGAGATTTTTAAGTGTATGAGGAAGCTAGACTGAGTAGAGAGGATGATGGAGAAGCCAAGAAGTAGGCTTAAGTAGGGGTGGTTGGAGCCTGGGTTGGGTCCAGGTCAAAATGTGAGGTCGGCTGAGGTGACCTCTGAGGTTCCTTTCATCTCTGGTGTTCTGTGCGGCCCCTCAGGTGCACAGTCTTGACACCCATCACAAAGCCAGGGACTGCTGCAGTCTGAGGACTGATCAACCCAAACAGCTAAAAACTGAATAACTGCTTGCTGTACATCCCTCACTGCCCGCCCCTTACCGCCTGTCGTCCCACCAAGAAAAGGCTTTGGGTTGTTGGTAGTGTATTAACCATTTAGTTGGGGTGGTTTGTGTTTTGGCCTTTTGTTTACATGATATCTTTAATCTTTCTGTGAAGGTTTGGGTTTAGAATGTTTGCTGGGAGGTGTCGCCTGGAGGCCACCCAGGCGTGCTGCTCGTAGCTTGTCGGTTAGAGCCTCAGCGTGGATGTGCTGCTGACAGGCCGTAGCCCTTCTTCGCATATAAAATTCGCTTTGTAATAAATCCAGGCAGTTTTGTTTAATTAGTTTATTCTATTTAGTGGGATTGTGCCGCCATTTAATTAGTGAAGTCTGAGTTTGTGCCAGCGACTAAGCTTTGTAATCAGCCGTTGTGATGTCTGCAATTATGTGGAAACGTCCAAGCCTAACCTCTCTTGCAGAGAAATTATATTATCTTTGAAACTGAATTAGGATGAAATATCTTGATAGTTATAATTATTCTGCTTATTTAGAGATATTAGATCTCAGAAAAAGTCTTTTATGGGTAGAACAGTGACAATTTAAACTATTACTGTTATATTTTAGCATAGTAACGCTCTTGGTTTTGAAACTTTAGAAAACACCTTTGTGGTCTCTGCTAGTCCTCTCGCTTTCTCCTTACTCTTAAATACATGGTTACAGCAGAGTTGGCCATCTTAGTAGGCATGACTGTCATTCAGCTGATCACCTGACTGAGGAATTTGGAACTGGGAGTAGGATTGCTGTCTCTGCTGGCTGCTCTTTTGAATAGTGGAGTTGTACGCTTGGAGCTATCGGGTAATGATCATTTTCTACCATGAGGACCAGGAAGCAGTGCACATCATTTTGTGGCAGTAAAGCAGAATGACACTGATGTACAGAAAAAAAGAGAAAAGAAATATGGATCAAGAGGACTTCCGAGTCTTCTTTTTTTTCTTTTTCTTTTGGTTGGGGAGGTAATTAGGTTTGTTTGTTTATCTTTAAGGAGGTACTAGGGATTGAACCCAGGGCCTTGAGCATGCTAAACACATAGTCTGCCATTGAGCTATACCCACCATCCACCCCCCAGGACTTCCCAGTCTTAATATGACCCTCCAGTCCCTAGTTCTAGTCCATTCCCAAAGCTCAGTTGAATCCTTCATTTAGGCTCCATGCAAGACACTCCTATGTCCTTAGAGTAAACTCTGATTCTTGCTAAAGTGAAGTCAAGTTCATGTTTATTCCTTTCACTGAAATAACAAATATATGAAGATCTTTCAAACTTATTAAAAAAAAAAACCCACTAAGATCTCAATGGGAAACAGGCAAAAGGCATAAGTGATTCTTGGAAAAGTAAATTTAAAATGCCTAATAAACATACGAAAAATAGTAAGCATCACTCACTGATAGTCACAGAAATGCAAAAACAACAGTGCAGTAGACCCCATTTCCTTTTTTTAACCTATCAAATAGCAAAGAAAAACAAAGATAATACTCAAAGCATAATGCATGTCATGATGCGGGAGCTCTTCTGGACTGCTAGTGAGAGTGTAAAGTGATTGTATAATTCAGAGTCCCAACAGGAAACAGATGGCTCAGTCAGATAAGGGTAATTAGAGGAGCCTTTATATACAAAGGACTATTCACAGAGCTGTGGGTGCAGGGGAGCTGCCAGGGATGGTGCAGTAACCCTGGGCTGGTAGTGGGGATTGGAGTCAGGTGGACCCAAGGCCACTTCGAGGGGAGTAGGAGCCCTGAGTTGAGGGACCTGGCCGGACAGTCACTCAGAAATTATCTCCTGATTATTCCTTTAAGTATTATCATTCATTAAAACTGGCATTGCAGAATTCTCAGTCTTCCTGGTCCAGCTTAAGCCTTCAGGTGCTTTTTTTTTTTTTTTTTTAAATGGAGGTACTGGGGATTGAACCTGGGACCCCGTGCATGCTAAGCATGCACTCTACCACTGAGCTATACTTACCCACCCTCAGGTGCTTTATTAAATTATTTTTTAAGAAAAAGCTAGTTTTTTTCAGTCAAGCCCCTAGGTATTGTTTTCCCTCTTTTTCACTGGTGGAAATTGATGTCAGCACTCCTTTTGCTGGACTCATAGTTCACATGATGATGGCTAAGATGCAACAGAGTCTGGACACCGCCATCAGCTCCTGCCGTGCATACTGCACAGTCCCCCTCCCTGAAGTCCTGGGAGGCAGTGCCCACATCATCCCCCACTTACTGAGCATCTCATGGAACACTGAGGTGTAAACCCGGCCTGTCCCCTCTCAGACCTCCACTCCCAAAATCTCTTCTGTTTTATAGTCACAGAATCTTCTCTCTCTTTGAAAAAAAATTATAAAATGGTATATCTTCAGGCTTCGATTGTGCTGATTCAATTGAAAAAGAGCTTTCAACTCTACTAAAACTTGATGGGTTCATAGTCTGAAATGTGTACTTGAGTTCTATAAGAGCTATGAGATTAAATTTTAAAATGTACCACAAAGATGACCTAGCTGTACCAATTACATGTGGAAACTCGTTTATGATCTAAACGTATAAAGTTGCCTATAGCCTTTTTAAAAGATTTCTAAGCAAGTAAATAAACTTTAAAATTTTTTCCCTTGTTTTTATAATATATCTTTTTTGAAGAGTGATTTACATATGAATTTTTTAGGGGGTGGGTAATTTGATTTATCTCTTTATTTTTAGAGGAGGTACTGGGGATTAAACCCAGCACCTTATGCATGCTAAGCATACTCTCTGCCACTTGAGCTATACCCTCCCCTATAAATAAACTGTTGAATAAAGTTTCAAGTAAACTTCTTCTCTGAAAGAAGTAGTTGGCTTTCAAAAGAGAAAATTAAGTTAATGTCAATTAATCTAACTTTAATTAATCTGACTAATTCTTGGTGCGAAGTCATAGTGTCAAGTGTGACTTAAGGCAACCTGAGAATACTGGGCAAGGAACTTCAAAAGACAGTTTGGGGTCAGCATCATATTTTTTTGTAGCAAGATTATAGCAAAATTATAGTTAATCTAATATGTAGCTGGCTCCTGTCACCTAAAATCAGTCATTCAATCTCCCTCTCCCCCACAAAGAAAGTAGTCCACTGTCTTAAATTTTGAAGTTATTCTCTTAAGTGCTCATAAAATAATACATAGTAGTATAGTTGTTGAAATCTGAATTTCAAGATGGGTGATGAAAATTTGATAACTCACTGAGAATAACTTATTATCTAAATGTTTAAAAGGTACTTTCTGTACACATGACCTCACGTAACTTCTGTACAACCTTGTCATATGGTTATTACTCTTTTCTAAATGGGAACACTGAGGCCCAAAAATGTTAATTAAATTATTCACACAGTAACTTATGGAGCCAGGACTTAAATCCAGGTCCTCTGGTGATGAATCCCATATGTGCTTTCAGTAAACTATACTGCCCCAGTTTTTTCCTCTCTCTTTTGGAGTGCACAAATAATAAACTAGACTTGGGCAAACCCAGGATTAATCTTACAGAGGAAATTCTCTTAATTCCCAGATGATAAAAATGAACAAGACAAGTAGCAAGAAACAGCTTGATGTTTGAAGGTACCCCGATTTTCATGTCCATTTCTTTCTATTTGCGTATCCAGACCCTGCCCATTGGAGCCCTGCCTCCAGCATTCCTTAACAGCTCTGTGCTCTCTCACTTGTCTGAGCTTTCATTGGTACAATGCCACTAACACTTGATTCCACTGTTTCTATCGTCAATGATTATGGGATATAGAATGTAGATTTCCTGCTGTGTTTTGTACTTGTTAATTCAGTTAAACTAGACATTCTCTGAGGTCAGGGACCATGTGTGATAACTTTTGTACTTTGAAGTGCATAATTCCGGATTAGAAACTCCAAGTGTGGGGATTGATTTCTGTTTTTCCTTCACAGCATACTTTATTTGTTGGAACTCTGACTGAACCTCACATTTAAAGAAAAGCAGGACCACTGTGTGGAGTGAGCACACAAAGTTTCCAGGCTTTGTGCTTACTCAGGGGCGCACATCTAAGAGGTGGCATTTGTATCGTGGACATTGTAGACAGGTCAGTTTATGATGCTTTTCTCTTAAATGACCGTAAATGTATCAATGGAAGGAGAACTGACTTTTATATTCACTCAAAGACCACTGTGGGTCAGTGCGAAAATCCTGACCACTGCCACATAGAGGAGATACGTGTATTACAGTCAACTTTAAGTTTACCCAGAGATTGAGTCAAAACAAAAATATTTGAAGTCTGACTGAAAATGGCAATTGGATGGGAGGAGAAATAACCAAATCCCTGTAATGGAGCATAAAACTTTTCTAAAATTACTTTCACAACAACCTTGAAAAAAAAGTTTATTGGAAATAAGAGTATTCTCTTGAAAGATAGTTCTAGGTTTCAATAAGAAACAGTGACTAAATGACGAATTTGTAAAGCTGTGTTTTAAGTGTTACACCATGATTGAGTTCACACTCTTAACTTTTTCTAAGACCTGGGCACGTATGAAGACACATCTAAGTTGGGAGAGGGTATAGCTCAGTGCTAGAGTGCATGCCTAGCGTGCTTGGGGTCCTGGGTTCAATCTCCAGTACTTCCATTAAATAAATAAACAAGCAAAAACCTAAGTACCTCTCCCCTGCACAACAACACCCACACATCTAAGCCTAAGCTAGAAGCTTTGTAAATGAATTAAACCGAAAAGTATTTTCTTTTCTCAGACGTTATAAGTAGTAACTTTGCTGCCTTTGTACTGAAAAAACTCACAGTAGAACTGAAAACATACTAACTATTTCAGTTGACATATCTGTCAAAATTAGAAGCAAAATCCTGAGTAGTCAATGACTGTAGTATCTAAAATACAGAAACTTCAAAGAGCTACATCCAGTATGTAAGGGACAGGTCTAAAAAGGTTCATTTGTTTGTCATGTAAGAAGTTAGTTTTTTTAAAAACCACTTCGTTTAATGGTCCCCTTCATCTTCTGGTCATAGAAGCCAGATGCCAACTCTGTGATGGCCTCTTCACCTTCACGTCCTAACTGAAGGGCAGTGTGGAATTGTGCCTGACCTGATAAGAATACATCTTGAAAAATGTTATCACCTATTTCTCATCTTTAAAAATATTCATGCTAAAGGATGACACATCAAAGGGAGAGTGAAATTTTGGAGCCGGTGGATGTGTCTCATCTGGCTGTGCTGATGCAAATCGTCAGGTGGCTCATTCTGTTTCCTTGGGCAGCAGTCTAGAAGTTGAGTGTGACTGTAGTGGCACGGTGTTTGAGTCACTGAACTCGGTTGTTGTTTTACTCCACGTCAACTAAACTTACAGTTCTGTGTTTTCTGTTGAGTTTTTGATGTTTACATTCTGATGCTAAAATCATCAGTTTTTAGCAAAGCTTGATATTGGAAATAGCCAAGTGAAATAAAATTTTGTTTTCCACCCCCGACCCCAAATTGAAGATTCTGTTAGCAATTTTTATCTCTTATGAAGGGTTACATTTCCTAGTTTAGGACCCAGCAAAAATTCTTTTGACAAACTAGTTCCTTCCTGTTAGGTGATAAGAGGGAAGTAAGACAGCCTGACCTTCCTGCCAGACCTTTTGAAGGCAAGAGCCAAGCTTTATGCCTCACTATGATAGCTTTCCTTGGCCAAACATCAACAGTTCTTAGCTTTTATTTTTTAACACCTGTTTTAAATTTTTGGTAACTCCATATTCTGTGGGAACTGAATGGGATCATAAATAATGATTGATAAATCAATCTGTAATGTCAATGCAGTAAGATTTTCATGGAGGAGGATGAGCACAGCTCAGTGGTAGAGCGTGTGCTTAGCACACATGAGATCCTGAGTTCAATCCCCAGTACCTCCATTAAAAAAAAAAGGAAAGCTTTTCATAGAACCTGATAAACTAATTTTGAAATTCATTTGAAAAAAATAGAATAGTCAAAATTTTGAAAAAGAACAATGAGAGGGACCTGTTGTAACAGGTGTCACCTAAGATTAGCATAACTAAGACTGTAGTATTGATTCAGGAATATCTAAATGGATGAATATCTAAAAAACTGAGTAGAGAAACAGACTATATATTAGCGGGAATTTAGTATTATTAAAGGTGCATTTCAGACCAGTGAGAGAAGGGTAAGTTATTCGGTTAATGATTTGGGGATAATTGATTATCTATTTGTGGAAATAAAGAAGTGTATGCTTGTACTTCATACATTCATAAAACAGATTTCATATGATTTTAAGAACTCAATATGAGAAACTTTGGAAGTACTAGAAGAAATTATAGGAGAATATTTACAATCTTAGATATGAGCTATACGTGAAAATATTGATCAATTTCATTTTAAACTATTTACACCCAAGTCATCAAATTTGTAAAAAGACTTGTCCCATTATTAGCATATTGGTAAAACTCTTAATAAACCAACCCATACTTTTAATGGCAGCATACTATTTCATAATGCAGCTGTACCATTGTTCACATAACAATTCTCAGTTGCATTTCAGATTCTCACATAAAATTCCTTATACTCTCGAATGAATTTGTTTTCTGAAAGACGATGCTCTGCACTGGTTCAGAAAATCCAGGAAAAGCATGAACTAGAAGACCCTCTTGATCCAGATCCTTTCTTAGCATTTCACGTTTGATTTTCTGATTAGCTTAAGAAGTACCCTTTCACATTTGTTCTTTTTAAAAAGTGACTTTGTAAAATTGCATATTAATATTGCTCTTAAAGTTAATTCATTTTTAGTAAGTATTTTATTGTTACTAATTTATTTGTTCCCCTATTTTATATGTGACTACCTGGTAAACCATCAGGAATCTAACAAGGTATAAACAATCTAGAATTAAAAGATTTTCAAATTTAAGTACTGGAATCTTGTTTTCAAGGGCTGTGCTTGGGTAAAACAGATGAAATAGACACCTGTGGCAAGTGGTGCTGGGGTTGCAGACTGGTCTGTCTGTGCTTTCCATCTGGCCATCCCTTTAGGTTTATGGGGCACCTCTGCAGATTTCTTGAAACATGCTTTGAAAACCATTGATTGACAGTAACGGTGCCTGGGTGAATAAAGCAGAGAGGGGTAGTGAATCAGTGAGTAGACTAGTGAGTTCCCAGGATTTAAGTGCCAGTCTTCTTGAAAGTGAACGTATTGTGCTTTTGGAAGGTATTTTTGTGTCACCATCTTGTCATTCTTCTAACAGTCCTAAGACTACTGATGCCCTCATAAATTTCTTTGAATTGGAGCCTAAAGTATAAGGTCTTCAGCTGCTTCTTTTACCTCAAGGTGAGGTCCACGCCTGACCCAACAAGTCCCGCCTTATGTGAATGAGTTGGGCTGACGCTGCAGAGAACCCCGCTGGTCAGAAGGCAGGGTAGCGTGGTCTGACTCCCTAGTTCAAGGCAGTAACTAACTGTGTGCTGGCGTTTATCTCTTCTGTAGGAATAATTTTGTAAGCAGTATGTCTGCAAAAGAACACTTGTCACTCCCTCACCCAGGAGGTGCTCAGAGCTTCAGTGTTTTCTCTCTTCTACAGACATGGATGCCACGCTGGGTACCTCAGCTTTCACCCCACTTGCTTTAGTTTAAAGCAGTAGAGAAAGCCCTTGGGTCCAGCCCTTGGGCAGAGAGCTGCAAATAACCTTCACCTCCGTCACCATCTCCTGTTCGTCTGGGATATGGAAACTAAGAGAGACAGACTTTCTTTTATTGAATTGAGTCTTTTCATGAGTGTTGCTTAAGATTAATTCCTGGGTGAGCTTTAATCACATTGCTGATGATGTTTTTCTGCTGCTGACCAGTCGGTTTTATGAGAGCAGGGATCATGTCCCTTCTGCGTCCGTAGGGCCTGGTCTGGTACCCGGCACATACATGTTACTTACTGTATGAATTTTGTCCGTCTGCCTGACCATGTGGGAGACCTCATATTTCTTTCTTAGACATGGCCTGTATTCAGAGCTGCTTTTTCATATCTTAGATAAGAATGCTAGGAACATTTTTGTTTCTTCCCCTCTAGTTGATACAGATCCAAAAAAATTACCATTGACATTTCATCTGGTGGTAGGTTCCCCACATTGTTTCTTTTTTTAAATAGGGAGAAGTACCCTCAAAAGACAAATTCGTATCAGTTACCTGTTTTGTTTTTACTATTTTGTGAGGGAATATTCTTAAAATATTTTCTACTGTAAGACTGTTAGAATTACTATTTTTATTATTTTTATTGAAGTTTGGTTGATTTACAATGTTAGTTTGAGGTGTACAGCAAAGTGATTCAGTTATACACACACACATATATACTTTTTCAGATTATTTTCCATTATAGGTTATTATAAGATATTGAATATAGTTCCCTGGTTTTTTCTCCATTATATTTAAATTCCAGTGTTAAATCCAAGGGCATTCTGCTTCTGGGTTCTTGGTGTGTGGCCTGTTTTTTATTTTTATGTTTTTGCTTTTTCTGGGGGGAGGAATTTGTGGGGCCTTTTCTTTGCCCTGCCCTACAAAGAAATGTGGTGCTCGGAAACGTCATAACGATGGGCCTGGGGCAGATACCTTCATGATTGTGCTGGCTGTTGGTGGGACCTTTGAATCTGGAATCTTATGTTCTTTAGTACTGGGAATTTTTTTTAATTGATGAGTTCTGATGTTCTCTGAGTGCTTCCTCACTTTGTGGTGCCACAAGATATTCTAGCTCATTTTATATTTTTGCTGCCATAACCTTGGACTTATCTTTTTCTCCAAAGAACCTAGGTTTCCTTTAGTGGCTATTGGTAATTTAAGAACCAAGATATGGTGTCTGCGTGTGCTCCTTGCTACCAGTTGAAGACCCAGCTAGTGAGAAAAAAGTAATAAATATATGTATTATCCCTGTGTATTTTGTAACACACTATACATATTTTATGTAACACATATATATATACCATGAGTTCATATGTGATCCCAAGATTCCCATCTAACATCAAGGGTTAGTATCTAACAGTGAGGAACCTGTCTGCATTTTCTCAATTTATTTAATAATTTGTTCCAGCCTTGAATGCATAGAAAATAGAAATTTTAAAATAAGCATTCTGTGCCACTGCTTAGAAAACCTACTCCCTAGAGTTCAGTGTTTGTTTATAGTTCTTTTTTAGGTCAAAATTACATATAATGAAATACACACTTCTAGTGTGTATTTTGATGAGTTTTGATAGTGTTTATTTAGACCTGTGTAACCTACATCCCGATAAAGATGAAGAACATTTTCATCACACCAGAAAGTTCCCTCTTGCTTTTCTCCATCAGTCATGGGAAAAACTTAAAAGCAGTGATGTACTCGTGGAGATACTGAAGGTAAGAAAGCCAAGAAAAAACATTTTTAAAGTATGTTCTGTGTTATAAATTCAGTGCTTTTTTAGGCATTGACTTGGGAGACTCCACTCATGGTTTAATGTTTTCTTTGTTATTTCTAGACAGTAGACTAATGTTTCTTTCAATGCTGGAAGTGCCAATGGTGACTTCAAGGCTGGAGCAAGTGGCTCTGGGTGCATGTGCAAACACAAACACATCTCACTTCACGTCAGTCAGCATTTAACTACATAATTAAGAAAAAGGGGGCACTTTCCCTAAAGACTGGGGCCAATGTGCAGAGAATCACTAGAGTAATAAGAAACACTGTAGTCCAGTCTTTGGTTGAAAAGCGAACTTGGGGAAAGACAGCAAACACCCTTTATTTCTAATTTCCTCACGAAGCTGGGTAGAGCAGCTGTTGGAACTTGCAGACCCACTTGCTGCGGCCCTCTTGCCTCTCAGGTTTGTGTAAGACTGAGGGGCTGAATGATTGAGGTCACTGCCGGGCCTTTGGAGAAGTAAAGTAAGGGTGTCCCATTCCCTTCTGTGTCCGCATCTAACACTGATCAGGTAAAGCACCCAAAGTATGATTGTTTTTAGTAGAATTTATTTAGAACACCAAAGTGAATGGTCTTACTCAGAATGGTGGAAAAGACTTATTTGTCAACTGGCTCTATGACTGAGAGAACTTGATCATCCTGATTGTCACTGCAATAGTCACCTGTATCTCCTACTTTGGATCTAGTCATAAAGTGAGCTAATGGGGCCACATTAGATGTTTTAGCCATTTTGAATATTTCTATAATTTGTTAACTTCTATAATATAATATAGTAAATTTTTTTCTAGATCATTTTGCTCATTTGCTCCCTGGCATTTTACCAGCAATATGCAGTCAGGGAGGCAGAATTTAAGTCTGTAAATTTCCCTGGTGCTGCCTCTCTGCCTTTTGAATGGTGTAGTCAGTCCAGGGTGGTGTTAACACTCTGAAAGTACTTGTCAACTTGACTTGTTCCCAGACACAATGATCGGCCAAGTGTCTCCTGGTCTCACTAGAGGAGGAAAGCCTGAGGGGAGAGGTGTAGCCTTACTTCTTCCATGTACATTTAATGACACCTGCCGCCTGGCAGGCTGCCACTTCCCTTCTAAAAATTCAGATCTCAGACTTTGTAAAACCGGGTGTTTACTGTGGCGTGCTTTTGAATGCTCAATAAATATATGACTAAAGAAATCACTTCACAGATTCTGTTCAGGTTGTTGGGAAGTGTGGTTCTGCTGTGAGGGGTCCAGCGGGTCTGGTTTGCCTGTGTTCTTCAGGAATGTCTCAGCGGTCTACCTGGTGGCCTCTCTGCATGAGATTCTGCAGCTTTCTGTGAGCGCAGGAGGGCCAGCATGGGCCTTTTGGGCAGGTTACCAGACTCCGGCACTAAAGGAGGACAAGCAGCCTCTTGACCAGCCCCTGGAGAGAGCGCCTCACAGACAGGGTGGCTCAGCCTGAGATGCAGATGGAAGGGGGGTGACCAGAATGACATACGTCCCCAATTAGGACACAGATGGGGACAGTGGGGAGGACTGGTACTACAGTAAATATGAACGAGGGTCTTCTGGAGTTGAGTTTAAATCTCAGGAACACCGAGTCAAAATTATCCTTTACTTACGATCTGGGCCCTTGATGTTTCACATTGCCACTGAGGCCTGATGAAAAAGGATTTGTCTGAGACCTTAAAGCTGAGACTTCTCTCACTGAATTCCTTTTACTTTTAAAATACATACATGCAGTTGTCTTTCCGTAGTCAAGTGGCTAGTTTTGTTCTGTGATTTGGCATCAAAGGAATACCTTGTGAGAGTGTTTCAGCAGACTGCTCTCTGTTCAGCATCAGCCAAATGTTGTGTCAGAATAAACAGGCTGGACATTTATCATCTCTGCAGAATGCTTAAATTTAATATTTAGAGGAAAAAAGCATTGGATGTCCTTGACATTTACCATGTTTAAAAAAACCCAGCTATCACTTCATTTGGAGAAAATGGAGAAGGTAGAAGGTATTCTTAACGATGGATATTTAATTAAGCCTTGTTGTCCAAGAACAGAACTGAGTAACACACCTTACAGTGGAATTTGAAGCCTTATTTATTAAGTGCTGAGCTTTGCTGGGGATTGACTGTCCAATCAGGTGAAACTTGTTATACATCGTTTCCAATCCAAACCCCATTCCATCCCTCCCAGCTTTATTTGGTCCTCTTGGACCTCTTTTGGCTGCACGTCTCATATGATAGAAGAAGTCTAGGGAAGCTATGGAAAACACCAGAACGACTGGAAACGACTTGGCAGTCTTTACTCTTTTTTCCGAAGTCAGGTATTTTTAGCTCCCAAGCACGTGTGTTTAGAATATTCTGTGGTTTTTGTGCTGCAGTCGTGTTGGGGGAAAGCTGTCTAGAAGGTCTTGGAGGCGGCTCTGCCATAGGGCGGTCTTTGTTGCTGGGCCCTCCGGGTGGCCCAGAGGACTCGGAATCCTGGGTCTGTCAGTTCAGTGGGCTGGTCCAGCCCCAGTCAGAACAGAGCTGTGCGGGCCCAACTTAGACCTCTTCTTAAAACCATGTTATTAATTTGCAGTCAGCAATGTTGTATGTTAGCTACAGGACAGTGTTTTCCTTGTATCGAGATATTTTGGAGACGCCAGTAAATCAGAAGGTTGCTCACTGAACAAGGACTCAAGAGATGTATTGTCCAGACTGCGATGAACAACCCATTTCTCCTACAGGAAATGCAAATTCTTAGTGATTAAATAGCAAAGTACTTCATGGTGACTCAGGAGACCTGGGTTCTAGTTCTAGTTCTGCCTCTACCTGTGCAACCTGAGCAGTCCTTTTACCTTTCAGGGCCCTGGTGCCCTTGTCTGAAAAAGAAGGGATAGAACCAGGTGACCTGGAGTCTGAGCCTTGGCAGCTCGGACACGGCGTTTTCCTTTCCTTACTGTGCTCCGTGCCTGTGATAAATTCCAGCTGTCCTCCAGATGCCAGGAGTAGCCTGCATTTTCCACTTTCTCCTTTCTTGGCTGTTGAAGTGAAATGGTCAATTCATAGATTAAAAGCTATTTTAAAGATCACTCCAACACAATCATCCATCTCATGCTTTGGGGAGCCCACACTGACTTAAAAGTGATCAGGTCTTTGGGGCCGAGACGTTGCGTTAGGTACTTAGACATCCCTGGGTCCCTACCGGCTGGTGGTAGTCAGAGGTCCGCAAGGGGGCTAGAAAAACCCGATTCCTGAACTTAGCTTGGAGAGCAGGATCTAGTTGGGATGGACTAGAATTGAGAGGCCCACAGCCCCTCCATGGGGGAATTTGGGGAGTTTTGAGACATGTTTTTATTATCTTTTAATTCCATGACCCCGTATGAACCTCAGTTCTAAGGAGGCTTTTTCTGAAGACTTAATTTAAAATATATTGAGGAGTCTCGTTTGCTTCCTAGTGGATGTTCCTTTTCTGACTTGCTTGTTTGCTCTTAGGTCTGCTAGTCCGCACTGGTCCGTCGGGAAGCGTGAAGGGTTTGAGATGTTAAGCTACTGGTGCAGCCATGTGGTGGATGTATACACGTGTGTGAGTGAGCGAGCGCTGTAGGAAGATGGCATCTGGGCGAGCGGAAGGAGTGCTGCTGCAGCCAGATCAACAGCTAGAGCTGGTCCCCGTCCCTGGGCCCACAGGCAGCGCGTGGGGGCCTGTGGAATTTCTCTATGCAGGTTTCACCCCACCGATGAGACAGAACAGTGTGTTTTCTTCATTTAGAGGCAGTAGCTCCCTTCTCTCCTAAAAGGAGGGAGAAAAAACCTTTGTTCCTTTGAGATAGGATGGAAAGGGTCCTGGGTTCTGACCCTAACCTTTTAGAATGTAAATGAATCTTTGTGAGGGCAGATTAAGCATTCTTCTCTTCAGGCTGTTATGACTGGGCGATGTCTCCAAGGTGTGGGCTTCGGTAAATACCTAGAGAGCTAGCCATAGCTATCTGGAGATAGCTCTTTGGGAACTCAGCCTCCGGGCCTAGTCTGGGCTGCCACCATTTGGCCTTTTGTGGAGATAAGTTTTATCATTCCTTTCTCAGAGCAGTCAGAGAGTCACTAGACAGATGGCTGTAGATCTAATCCTCAGGGTATGTGAAAAGCAAAATGCATCTAAGTGAAGTGAAAGCAAACATTCTTTATCTTTATATCGTATATATTTCCATGTCTCAGGAGATTAGGGCTTTTTACAGAAGTATTGAGAAATCCAGGGAAGTTTTATGTCCCCACATCCACCAAGGATGCTTACACAATTCTGATATTCCTTTAAAAAAATTAATAGCAACTTAATAAAGAGGTAAAAGGAGTAATTCAGTTGCTTCTATATCATGAGAGTGAAGGTTTCTGGGAATTAGGGCCAAATCTCACTGTGATCCAAATAGAAGCCATAGTCTAAGCCTGTATTTTTTTTCTCTCTCTTTAAAAAAAAAAAAAAGCTGATGGTTTGAAGGTTCATTCTTTTTATTGGTATTGCTCATGCTGGTGAAAATGAAGCAGATGGCAAACTGGGGCATTTTAAATTCCACTGCTGGCTAAAACTATAAGAAAATAAAGCCCTCTGATTATGCTACATTGATCAAGTGATTAAAATGAGAAGGATCATTTTGTAACAGAATTTCTCCTCATCTTGACTAGACCCGTGACATGAAAATTCTAGAATAAAAGGACTGTCATTTAAAAGAGACTATTCATTAATTTGTTTCATTCATTCTGTTGGTCTTACGATAGATCATTCATTTCAGGCTGCTGTGACAAAGCAGCACTGACTGGGTGGTCTAAATAAGAGACATTTATCACAGTCCTGGAGGCTGGAAGTCTGAGATCAAGGTGCCGGTAGATTTGATTCCTGGCAAGAACCCTGTTCCTGTCTTCTCTCCTTGTCCTCACCTGGTGGAGAGAGAAAGCTCCCGTGTCTCCTCCTTTTCCTCTAAGGGCACTGATCCCATCATGGGGCCCCACCCTCCTGATCTCATCTAAACCTAATTGCCTCCCAAGACCCACCTCCAGATACCATCACATTGGGAATTAAGGCTTCAACATATGAATGAGGTTGGGGGGGGAGACACACAGTTCATCCATAACAAGATTTGAGAGTGACTTCCAGGAAAAAGTGGCAGCTTCAACAAATACATAATGGTTTCCTAAGAAAAAAGAACACAGGAAAAAAAAAAGAGATATAAACCCACAAGAATAAAGGAATTGGGAAACAAACAGCAGCAACAAAATATTGGCGTTAGAAAGCAGAGGGACAAAAATAAAAAGCCTGGATTAGTTATGTATTGTTACATAACAGAATATGTCGAAAGTTAGTAGCTTAACGACTGTGCACGTTGCTGGTCCTGTCTCCGGGGTCTGGAATCCAGGCATGCTGCAGGGTCTCTCTCAGGCAGAAGTCACCTCAGGGCTTCCAGGCTCACCCAGTGGTTGCTGGCAGAGTTCGGTTCCTCACCAGGGATGGGCTGCAGGCTTCCCTTCTCGCTGGCTTTTGGGCAGAGCTTATCTGCAGTTCCTTGCCCCCGGGCCTCTCCAACACAGCAGCTTGCTTCATCACAGTGTGCAGGCTGAGAGGCAGCAGGGCTAGTCCAGCAGACAGAAGTCAGAGTCTTTCAAAACCTAATCATGGAAGTAACATCCCATCACTTTTGCTGTATTGCATTTGCTCGAAGCACGTCACTGGGTCCCACTAACACTCAAGAGGAAGGGATTATGCGGGGGTGGGGTGTGGAGTGCCAGGAATGGGACCTCAGAGAGCCATCTGTTTTTCATTATTGAAATATTTATTGAGATAATTGCAGATTCACAGGCAATTGTAAGAAATAATACAGAGAGATACAGTGTACACTTTACCCATTTTCCCCAAAGGTGTTATTTTGCACAAGTAGTGTAATAGCACAGCCAGGATGTCAATATTAACAGTGATGTAATCCACCAGCCTTAGTCACATATCCCAGTTTTCCCTGTACTCATTTGTGTGTTCAGTTCTGTACGAGTTTGTTCAGTTTGGTCTCATGTGTGGGTTTGTGCATCCGCCACCTTGTGTTGAAGGATGGTGTTTGAAAACCACATACAGCTGCCCGCCTGATGATTCATGTCCCTCCAGCGCAGAGATACGTTCACCTCCACCCAAGGCCCCAGAAGCCTCATCCCGTCACAGCATGAGCTCGAAGTCCAGAACTGTGTCATCTGGATCAGGTCCAGGCCTTTGAGAGCAGCACTTTGAGGCCAGTGCCTCTCCTTGTGCAGACCTGTGAAACTAAAGAGACAGGTTATCTGTCCCCCGCCCCCCGCATCAGCTGCTCTGATGACACTTCGTGGGTGTGAAGCAGCAGCTGGGCTGCACCTGCTCCGCCTTCCCCTCCATCCTCCTCGGTGTCTCAGACTCCTGGGCCAGACGTGTGTGTTTCTGTCTGTGAGGGAGGGCTCCAGCTTCTGCAGAGTATCCTTGTCACCAAGGTCAGGAGCAGCAGGAACTGACAAACTGACACAAATTGCAGTCTGTCTTCATGGGCTCCAGGTTGTGCTGTGGTTTTTAAGCTTTTCTCTCCTCTGCTTTACATCCATCTTCCTTTCCCACCTGCCTGCCCTGTGGACTTCAGCTTCAGAATCAGACAGCCTCATAGAAACCGCTTATCCAGTTCCCACAGTTGCATGAGGCCAGATCTCGGGAACAGATCTCTCTGGTCACACACACACTCACAGAGATTCGCTTCTTCAGTTGAATCCCAACTGATAAGGCAGTCCAGAAGGCTTATCATTAGGCAGCGATGGGCAAAGCCAAGAAACAGCCAGTTCACACCATTTAACTTTGGGATTTGATGGAACAAGTACTTCCCAAACTATGGTGGGCTGTAAGCTGAGGATTGATTGAAAATCTGATTAAGAAGCTATTAGACCCCAGGCTCTCTTTCTACTCTGTACAGCTGGGCGGGCGCCCTCTCTCCTACGTGGAAGGAACCCATCCCAGAGTTGTATTTCCTTGGGCTGGGGACATGAGGCACAGTGGAGAACAGGCCTACTCTGGAAAACAGGAGGATGGATTGAAAGTTCACTGACTGAGGTTGAGACTCCAGCCATCTTTCTTTAACCATATTGCAGAAAGCTGGCCCCCAGGATTACCTACTCCAAGCAGATTAGAAGAGCCTCTTGTGTGGATTCTGGCCGTCTGGCCAACCCGAAAGAAAAGACTTGAGGGTGCTGGCAGTGTATAAAATCCTGGGTAATATAATTTTCATAGACATGAATTTATTTGCTAGGTCTCCATGTGTTAAAGATGTAATTTAAAGAAGATGGTTTTAGGATGCATATACTCCTCAATGAAGAAGAATCATCCTTTATCTGTGAAAAACTTTCTCCCAAGGGCACATCTGAGAAGGGTCACTACATGTAGTGCTGAAGGAGAGGACATTCTTGCCTAGTGACACTTGTCATTCACATCATTTCCAAAGATCAGTGAATGATGAGTGTCAGCATTTGTGCACCATCATGTCCACTTAGGACAAGAAAAGGAAGTACCTCCAACGTGGTGAGCAGTAGCTTAGGAAACTGATGACCACAGAGAGGGCCTAAACCAAAGACTTAAGTTCAAAGAGAATGCGTGTAAAATGAACGTGTGTTGAGGCCATTGAGCTTCGGAGTTCTCACTCAACAAACATTGGTGAAATGAATTAATGAATGAATGTCGTGAGACCTGCTTTTCCCCATATTATTTATATTCTCCTGTTTCTAAATTACCTTTCTAGTTAACTTACTTCCTTTCCCACTGATCAGCTTTGCTTAAATTGTAACTACCTCCTGCTAGAGAATTTTACGTGTTACTTCTTACTGCTTTATCTTAGTAGTAGGACAGACTTTTAGGTCTTGATTATGTGTGCTGTCCTGACTCATGTCCCTTTGGCTTGTATGGATCTTGAAAGTCTTGCCAGTGGTTTTCACCTCTGGTAGACTCTATACAGAGGGGCTGTATTGTCCATCATCTGAGCCATTTATTACTCAACAGAGAACCAACTCTGTGGACATAGCCCAGATTCAGATCTTGTCGTCTTTCCTTCCACCCAGCCCAGCTCTGTTTTGCTCTCACGTGGACCTGACACGCACCTTAAACACACGTGACTTAGTCTGTTTTGCTGACTTTTGGATTTTCTTGAGAGCGTTGCAGACTTACGTCTTTCATTTAAAATACCAGTAAAGAAGAAAATGAAAACCTCTGATAATTTCACCACAAAGGAATAACCATACTAATATTTTGATATTTTCCTTCCAGCCTTTTCTCTGTTCACAATCATGTCTGCACATGTTTTTAAAAACACGTGCCAAGGTACAAATGTGTACAGTGTACTTTATGTGGATTTGTTCTCTCCCCAAGAAAGAACGTGTTGTAAAATTGCAAATGATACCTCACTTTTAGACAGTTTGTGATTATGAATTTCCATAATTGGAACATGGGCTTTAATTTTGTTCTTTTGCATTATAACTGCATGAATGCATATGCAGTTGACAAAAGTCTAAATATACAATTTCATATTGAAAAGTCTCCACTCTTTGCACCTCTCTTAATTTCCTTCTTTGTCCCACCCCTATTGTAATCTCTCTGCTCTGTAATATCAGTATTAGCTTCTTGAGGTACCCATCTTTGCCCAGTTTTATAAAATAACAGTGATATATGCAAATTATAGTCCATGTTTGCCTCACCTTTTTGGCGCCAATGCTTGCAAAACTGAGCTATAGTCTGGCACAGGGGCATCCTGAGTGTTTATTCCTTAGCTCATTACTTTTACAGTGAGTGTTTTGGCAGGACAGGTGTCTGTTCTCTTTGGTTTACTGCAGAATGTTTAGCATCTCTGTCCATCATGTTTGTAACACCTGCCAGTCAAGATGGCAACCAAGAAAGGCTCCCCTTGCATTTCCACATATGCTTGAGAGGGTGGGAGGCAGCAAACCACATTTGGTTAGCTGATGCACTGGGATCCAAATTTGGTGTAACAGAAGTGAAAAAGTATAGTTGTGAAAGTGCTGGTTTTGAAATACAAGAAATTTGAAGACCACCTGTAAATACTTTTACACAAGTGCATTAACACTGTGTAGTTTTGGATCTAACTTCTTTCAGATTATCATTATCATGAGACTTCCCTCGTGTCATCAATGCTTTCTTGAAATCAATTTTAATGGATGCATAATGTATTTTACAGATTCATAATTTATTTAACCCTTTTGTCGTTATTGGATAGTTGAGTTGCTTCCAGTTTTTTTTTTTTTTTTGCTGTTGTAAATAATATTGCAGTTAACCTCTTTGTAGTGATAAAATCTAATTAGATATTTATTAAGCCCACAATAAGCAATATGCAAACATTTTATTTGCCTACTTTTGACCTAGTTTTATATCTCCTATAGGTAAAGATGCTCTCAAAACTATTTGGGGAAGATCAAAATAAGAGCAATTTCCTATATTCCTTGGGAAAGACTGGGCAGTCTTGTTTTCACATGTAACTTCTTGGTATTTTATGTGTAGCAGATGTCCCCAGTCTTTGCACACATCCCCTTTGCCCACTTCTAATTTCAATTGTAGCTTTTATGGGTGGTGTCTTGCAAATTCAGACTCATCTTCCACTGCCTGTGTTCACCTCAAACTCACATACACCCAGTCTTCCTGTGTTCTGCAAGTGCAGCCTGGAAGGGCAGTGGAGTTAGTGCCCCTTCCCCTCTCCGCCCACTCCCCCCCAACCCCGACCTGGGGACCACCCTCCACCATGCTAAGTAAATGCTCCAGCCTCCTGTCTTCCAAATGGACAATTCTGGGAGATATTCAGAATGCTTCTCTTGAGTACTGGTGGGATTTGTCGCCTATTGTCTACAGCAGCATCCTCAGTAATGCTTATAGATTGATTGGGTTTTCTTCCTTCCCTGTCTCACGCCTCCCATTCTCTCTCTCTCTCACTTCGTCAGATCACCTCTAAAATCAGTTACTTCACCCACATCCTTGTCTCAGGCTCTACTTTCGGAGAAACCCAAACTAAGACTCATATAATAACTTTTTTTGGTTACTGTGTTTCTTATTAAATTAATATATTGCACTTTTACCTAATTAAATGGCAGGTGAAGAAACAGCCCAGTAATGGAGGGGGAGGGTACAGCTCAGTGGTAGAGCACTTGCTGAGCATGCACAAGGTCCTGGGTTCAATCCCCAGTGCCTCCATTTAAAAAATAAATAACTAAATAAAATCTAACTACATTCCCCCCCCCCAAAGTATACAGTGCTGTATGTCAAGTATATCTCAGTAAAACTGGAAGGAAAAAAATTTTTTGCAGATACTAGTAAGTATAAAATAGATGAACAACAAGTTTATGCTGTATAGCACAGGGAACTATATTCAATATCTTGAAGTGACTTATGGTAAAAAAGAATATGGAAATGAATATATGTATGTTCACGTGTGACTGAAACATTATGCTGTACACCAGAAACTGACACATTGTAAACTGACTACACTTTAAAATATATATGTATAAACTTAAAAAAACGAATTATCATTAGCAAAGATTTATAACCCCTGGGCCAAAGTAGGAACTGTAGGAGAAATAAAATATGACCTGACTGAGGATATGGTTTTTCTAGTAAATATCATTAGTCTTTAAATAGTTGCATTACTCATAGTAATGGCCTTTTCCCATACACTCTTTCTTGCTTATGACTTAACATACAGCAAAGAAAATTGTCGACTTAATAATAAGCTTCCTAGAGGATGCACTTACTACCCTCCCCAAACTGATGTCTGCTATACCAGCCGTCCCAGTTGGTTTCAAGTCCATTACTGAATATTGAATCTTTTTCTGTGTTGTGCTGTTGCTCTTGAAATGAACAAAGCTCTTAGGTTTTCAGTGGAGTTAGTCTGTAATTGTGTTTTGGGCTCATGTCTGAGAAATTACAATGGCCGTAATCAGAGAGTGAGAGTGGTGCGGCTGCGCTCCCTGAGTGCCGAGGTGCCTTACACACCCGCTCGGCTCTAATGCTTATGCCAGCCCTGCGAGGCGGTGCCGACAGCCCCATGGTGTAGGTGAGCACCTGGAGACTTAGAGAAGGTCAGGTACCTGGTCACATAGCTGTTGAGTGACAGTGTGGATGCCGGCCCTGCCTGCCTAACTTAGCTCTGCTTTTGAATACTTCATGCTCTCTAATCAGCTCATTCTGAGGCCTTTAGGGATTGACCTGATGGCCCTGAGGACAGTGTTAGGGGCACTGCCAGTGAATTCACGGTCAACTTCCAAGCCTTCTGTTCCTTCACTGTGTGCTCACGGCCCTGCAGACGCCAGGCAGATGCCTTGATAATCTCCACCACAAGGATCAGCTTAAATTTTGGAACCCCGCAGCAGAGGTTCACAGCGACTCTTTGCGGCTCACCAACCAGAACCCCAGTAACAGGTCACGAGTGAGGCCTGTCCTCCCCTCCTACTGATTTCTTTCTTTATTGCACATTGTGGGCAGGAAACAGGTCATCACTGGACAGGACTGATCTGACGTTATTTTTCTATCCTTTTTATTCAGTTATATCACACAGAGATTTTAGTTGGTCCCGTTCACTACTATAACTTATTGTTCACGTGCTCTAAAGAGCTATTTATGAACTCCAAGTGACTTACATATGTGACAAGAGAATGAGGTAAGGCGAGAAATGTTTGTCGAGAGCCTCCCAAATGCCAGATGTTGTAATCTCACACAGGCGTAAATTAATGTTCAGTTTTTAACATAACTGAGTCTGTGCACCAGTGATTTGATGGCAGTAATTGTATGTTTTTTTCTCTTTGTTATTGATATAAAGAGATTGCGAGAAGACTAAAAAGCAGCTAACCAAAAACCAAGCCCTCATAAGGGTGCGTGGCCTAATGAGTTTAGCTTATTTCTTGTGTTTGGTTGTAATAACGATGTTCATCAGAACATTTCTGGCCATTTTGTGCTAAATATATTTTTAGAGTTGGTTTCAAAATCTGGCCTTACTATGGAATAGCTTTCATGTGTATAGGATACCATATTTAAAATTGTTCGCTAGCCATGTTGATGAAGTAAATATTTTTACTCCAGCAAAAAGAATAAAGAGCATTTATTATATTAATAACACTTTGTCTTTATGATGCTTAATAATTTACAAACCCTCTTCCTCTGTGCCTTTAAGCACTTCCAAGTGGAAAAGGGGCAGTTTGATCCCCACTTACAGATGACGAGACTGAAGCTCAGAGGGACTAAATAATTTGCTCAAAAAGCCACAGCAAAACTAATGCAACATTTATAACAAACTATCCTTCAATTGAAAAAAAAAAAAGAAGAAACCACAGCATCAACATCGTCTAGCTATGAGCTGTAGTAAACGTCACCAGTTTGATTGAATTTTTTTCTTTGATTTTCCATAACTATTAATAGACCGAATTGGTTGGAAAGAAAGAATGGGTTAAAGAGGAAAGATTAAGAAACTAGAGAGTGTTTTTAATTCTGAATTATACAGCTGAAGGTTCAGAGTCTTGGTGGTTCAAGAGTTTATATACTCATTCTCCATCTTTATCTCAAATACGTACATTTGAGAGAAGATAGTGATTACCCTAGTTGTTTCTAACGCACCATGCAGAAATGTTGCATGATCGATAGAATGAAGGCTGTGTAACATTTTGAAATGCTTAGAAGAAAAAGTGCGAGAATTTGGGTTGGCAGCACTGAATTATAAAGCCCTGAGAGAAATGAACATAATGTTCTATAGTAGCTGCATACAGAAGAAATAAAGCAAATTTTTATCCCCCAAGATTTTACAGAAAAACCATAATAAAACAAGGGACAGAGTACATAAAACAGCGCATTATTATTTTATACTTGTTCCTGCTTAATGCCAAGTCACAAATTATAATGTCACTACCAGAGTTATTACTGAGCAATAATTAAATCACAATGAAATGACTTCAGTGTACTTGCATCTCTGTAGTTCATCTGTAGAAAACATGAACATAAAACAATGTGTGGATTTTATGGCATTATTAATAAATACTTACTTTTCTCAGTTATGAAAGGAATCTATGCTTATTGTAAACAACTTATAGGACTGGAAGTCAGGAGTCCATTCTCCATATCCTCTCTCCCTTCCCACACCCAGTGGTAACATGTTTGTTTCTTTTCAACAACAACAAAAAATGTAATAAGGAAGAAAAAGCTAATATTTCTGAAATTTGGGATGAAATATGTAAAATAACCAAATTATTTATTAGCAAAGAGTTTTGAATGGATGGAAGCTAAAAAGTTAAAACCTGCTAGGAAAGATCTTAAAGGAACTTTAGGACTTTGAAAAGCAATTGTATGACTTCAAGGATTTTTTTTTTAATAGAAATGTCAGTATGATTTAAACTTGAGGATCATCTGAGGCATTTTTTGAAGTTATTTAATTTTGTTAAAATATGCTCTAATCACTTCAAGATTAAATCATGGCTCTGTGGATGGACTCAGAGCACCCTAAACTCCATCCATCATAGACCCTACCATACAGCAGTACAACTCTGTTTACTCATCCGTCTCACAGTGTAGGGGTTATATCTTGTTTACCAGTATATTTCCACGGTCTGGTACATTACATAGCAAATATAATAAGTGCTCCATAAATGGTCTTGGGTGAAAGGGAAAGAGGATGCGGGATGAGATGAGACTCATCAGACTGAATGGAACACAGTTTCCATTGGGTTGGAAGAATCTTGCTTTACGTTATCTGCCCTAGTTATTTCCTTCATGATCTCTACAGAATGTACTGGTTCTCAGTGCTACAGTTTAGGAGGGATTGAGTTTTAATCTTTTTTGTTGTTCTTTCAGTTACAAATGAGTGTCCTAGATTAGGGTTCCTACTAGCCAGTGTCCTACCTTCTGAGGCAGCGCCCCACGTGAAATGCAGATGTCCGAGACTGCGCCAGTCCGGACTTGTCAGTGCTGTGTGCTCTCAGCACTGGATTCTCCCTCCGTCACCTCCTTCCTGGCTAATTCTACAGTTCTCAGCTATCCCAAATTCCTTCTAGAAATTTCTTACAGAAAATATGCAACATTTGAAGATTTTTCTAGCAAAGAAAATTTACAAGAAAAAATTCTTATCACAATTTTCTTTTCCTTAAAAAAGCTACTTTTTAAAAAATCAGAAATGTTTCATTTTTACTTTCTCAGTCCTCCCACCTCTCATGCCACCATTTTGTACAATTACCTATACCCTTTCCACTACAGTCTTTCCACTATGAAAATGAAGCTACTTTTAAGAGTACAAAGGCTTTAAAGAAGAGATTTAGTAAATTTAATATTCAGAATTTTATTATTCAGAATCATGGCTCTTGTACATAAGTGGTATATCAATTGCTACACAGATAAGTAATTATAATTCTGAATGCTCAGATTTATGAAAAGTCCTTTGAAAGCCAGGAGTTTTTGAAAATAAAAATAATAATATTAGAGGCAATGTGGCCTGGTGACTTTGAAGTCAGAGCAGCCTGAATGTGAACTTGGGCCCTGCAAGCAAGCTGTTTAACCCTTGCAGTCCCATTAGGGAAACAGGACGAAAAACACCTACCTCATGGGATTTACTTGAGAACTAAATCATGTGACACAAAGTACTGCTATACTGATTTTCAATAGATGGTAGCTCCTTTCTCAACAGTAACATTACAGTTAAAGCGATATAGAATATTTGTAATATCCCATATCTTTCCTATTTAATGAGATGAATTTTATTGAAAACAACAAAATCCAACTCTGACCATCTTAACAAGAAAGCTATTGGAAGGACATTTTAGTAGCTTCTACAAGGAATAGCTGGATGCCCGTCTTCGGGGAGGACTGGAACCAGGGCAAGTCCATGAACTTTGCAGCGGGGATTCACCTGTCTCCAGGGCAGCCCTGTACGATGCTTCAGCACCCTCGGTCACTTCCTGTGTGTTCAGGTTTCCAGATTCCTAGGAGAAGGTGATTGGCCTGGCTCGGGTCTGTAGCCCTGGTCAGCTCAAAAGGCCAGAGAGTCTGGCCATTGGGAAGTCACTCTAGACAACCCAGCTGCCCAATTTTGTCTCCTCTGTGTAACACTTGAAGTTTTTTTGAATTATTTTTTAATTTTAATTCATAGAACGTAGCCTCTTGAGGTAGGGAGCAAAAGCATGTGTGTATTTTGGTCACTCATTTACTCATTTAACAGGTTTTTTTTGAACACTTACTATGTGCCAGTCCCTGTGCCTGATTTCACAAATGAGTAAGGTTTTATATTATTTATGACTAGCCTAGGACATGCAGTTAAAGGCAGACTGATTTTTCTGCAGTTTTACTTCAGAGACAAAATCAGAGTAACTCTGAAGTGTGATTGCCAGTAGGTGCCCGGCGTAGTCCGTCCTTCACTCCCCCCCCATCATCCCAGTCTTCCTGTGAGAACCCTACATCTCTTTTTAGGAAATGATAGTTTTATTTATTGACATCTGTGTTTTCTACATCTATGTGTAATGTTAGTTTTTGTAATTGTTTATGATTTTTCACAAGGACAGAATTTCAAAGATGATAGTAATGTAGAAATCACCTTGTCCCATTCCACCTTTTTCAGATGAATAAACCGAGGCTGGAGTGGTTAGGTGGCTTGTCAGTCACGCATTTTGTCCCAGAATCAGGACTGGTGCTTCAGCTGTTACTTATTTCAATCCGGTCTGTTTCAGAAATCTGGTCTTTCCTTCTTCACGTAAGAAAATTTTCAGGTAATCTGTGGTAAAGATATATGGAGCAGAAATGAGAAACCTCTGAAACAGGAAGTTATAGCAGATACTAAATTTCTCTGGGAAAATGTTTATACCATACCTACCAATTCTTTTTTTTTTTTTTTTTTGCAGGGTGGAAGGTAATTAGGTTTATTTATTTATTTACTTTTTCAGTGGAGGTACTGGGAATTGAACCCAGGACCTCATGCATGCCAGACATGCACTCTACCATTTGAGCTATATCTTCCCCCCATACCTACCTATTAACATTAAATAGTCTCCCCCCCCCCCTTTTTTTTTTAACTAGTATGAACTTTCATCATAATACCCGCTATTTTCTTTAAGAAATCATGACCATAATACATAAGTGACATTGTTATTTTTCCAAACAAATGCACGGTTACCAGCTCAGCTGTGTAGACTGACTGACGCTCTCAGGGTGGTGCCTGGGTACGTTGCCTCGGGTGTTTCCATTTTGTAAGCTCCAGTTTGAGTTTCAAAGAAACAGCTAAAGCTTAAAAAGGGCAGATGCTATTGTCTCCAGCTTTTGGAAGTTAAAGCTAGGTTTTAAGATAAAGATAAATGGGAGCTGGCAGAAGTGTTAGAAGAATTTGCTGTTAATTGTGTTTTTAAGAAGAATTCTATTTTGAGGAAGCCTGGGTAACATCTTTGCAAGATTAAACTGAGGCACATTTGCTGTGTTTTGTTATATCATGATTACATCAGGTTCCTTTTTTTCTTCTCACACAGCAGTTTTTTAAGTTTGTGGATATTTATTAAACATTAAAGGGTAAAGATGAGAAAAGGAAGAATCGTGGAGATTAACATGTGGAAAACAATACTAACATTACATATTAGAGTAATGGATAATGATTCCACTATGCACTTTTGCTAGGAAGATTAGTTTTTTTTTAAATTTCTAATAAAATTAACATAGCTCAAGATGCACCACAGCTTTCAGTTCTAATCTTCTGACCATTATCATTGTTTCTAAATTTAGTTTTCTGAGATTTAAAAAAAATTTTCTCAAAAGATACTAAGTTTATCCCCAAGTAAATCATAATTCTTCAAGTTTTTCTATGACCAGTAGGAGATGACTAGTGCTTACTGGCACGTATCTGGGAGCATTTTGGAAGTAATGATGAAAGTTTAATGTTTTGTTGAAATATTGAGAGTAACCAACAAAGCCTAAAAGGTATTGGGGAAGAATTAAATTCATCTCAGTAATTATTTGAGGACAAGGCAATGTGTTGTGTGATTTCGGGGAATTAAAGGGTCTGGGCTTTGCCTCATCAAATGGAATCCATGAAGTACTTTAGGAAGTGAATAGCTTTTGATGGAGTTCAGGACACGCGACCCCCAAATATGACTCATTGACAACAGGACGTAAGAGTCAAGATCCCTCCCTGTTCACTTGAAGTTAGTGGGGAGAGGCCAGTGGAAGTGAACACATAACTGATTTAATTGCAGCTCGAGATAAGAACTAGGAAGAATTTGAAACAGGGAGAGGTAAGGGGCAAGGAGTCCTGCAGCAGAGCAGCCTGGGATGGGGTGATGGGGGGTTCCAGCTGAGGAGGCAGCACGTGAGCCAGCCCTGGATGATCGGGTCAGTGGTGCAAAGACTGGACGGAAGGGGATTCCAGGCAGAGGACCAGCAAGTGCAAAGTCCTCGAGCAAGAAGGAAATTGAAGAATTTCAGGAACAGAGAGGAGGCCACTACAGAAAGAACAGAGCAAAGGAAGGAGAAACAGAGGAAATCAGAGAGGTAGGCAGAGGCCAGACAGGGGAGGAATTGAAATTTTATCCTAAGTGCAGTGTGGGCTACTGAGCATTCAGCGAGGGAGTAACAAGATGTGATTTATGCTCTTAGAAGATCATTTTGGCGATTGTATGGAGGATAGATTGAAGAGGGTGAGAATAGATGCCAGGAAACCAGGTCAGAGGTACTTCGAGGAGCCATGGAGAGGTGCTGGTGGCTTGGAGAGGGTGGCAACAGTGGAAGTAGGAGGAATTTGATTGATTTGGAGTTTGCTTTTGAAAGTAGAGTGGACAGCACTTGCTGAGGGGCTGTATGTGTGAAAAGAAAGGAATGAAGAAGGGCCCCTTGGTTTTGAGTTGAGCAGCTGAGTGGATGGTGGGAGCATTTACTGAGATGAGGAAGAGTCAGGAGGGGCTGATGTGGGAGAAAACCCTTCTGATAAACTGGGGTTTTCTTGAGGAGAGAGGAAAGTGAGGTTTGGAGAGGTGAAGGGCCTGGGCCTGGTCCTGCAGATGGAACCAGGACTTGGATTCAGTCTGACTCTGACCTTTGCACCCTTGTCTGGCTTCATGGCTAAAATTTTATGGATCAAGTCCAGGAGGAGGGCATTCAAGGCAGAGGAAATTATGAGTGACAAAGTGGGCAGCCTTGGAGCAGCAGTTCGGGACTTACTGCTGGAGAATTATTTCTGGGTCCTTGTTAGGGAGGGTCTCAGAGAAACCTAGATCTAGTTTCCTTCTCAATCTCCCTAAGTTAAAATTTAGTCTGTCATCTTTAGAAGTTTTAAAGCTAGAGCATTTCTCCAGGCTAGACAGCTTACTCAAAATTTGATTTGAGGAACATGGCTGCTTTTTCTTTTTCTTTTTTTCTTTTATCATACTGAAAAAGAATCCTCTACAATTTTTCTTCTGAAGCCTTATTTTTAGCTGCAAATTTGCCCTCTTTTCCCCTGAATTGTATGAACTGCCTTCCCTGGACTCTCCCATTATGTGAGCAGACTTGTTATTTCAAGAGTTACTGAGTTTCCCTGTTTCACAGAACTCAGAGCATTTAGAATTCCTTTTAATTCTTTATGTAAGAGTTTGTTCTCTTCATCTTTTCTGTCTGGATATTCAGCCTCCAGGTAGAGATCAGTGGCAGCACAGATGAGACCAAGCGAGGGTAATTTGCCATAGAGGTAATTTTCCTTCTTTCAGAGGAAGCAAGTTGTGTAAATAATTTCTGCTCAGTGCCCATCTTGTCTTCTGCTTAGTGTAGTATTTAACACCACACTCTACACAGTTAGGCAGTTGACTTGTGGCTTTTGATGATGAATAACATATTTCTAGTTTATGAGTATTACCCAGTCTCATGCTTTGGGAATTAGGAATTTTGTTTTTCAGCTTGTGAAGGAAAAGCCGGGCTGGACTAACGAGATAACTCACAAGTCTAAGAATGTGAAAGAAAAGCTGGGCTGGGCTAACAAGATAACTCACAAATCTAAGTATCGAAATACTGATCTGAGTTCTGGACTAACTTGTAAATCTAAGTTAATTAGTGTTGGTTTGCTGTTCATGTTTTTTTTTTTTTTTTGCTAGCCAGCTGGATTTTCAAAGATACATATCTGGCTTTGAAATGTTGGTTTGCTGCCTCTCTGCCTCCACTTTTGTGATGATGATGCTGCTAAAGCTGTTCCATGCCTATTGGCTGAATACCCCAAGCTTGTACTTTACCCTATAAAACCTCATGCGCATGTCTTGGAGGTGCTCAGAGCTTCAGAGCAGAAGCCCCTCTGAGCCCGCGCGTAATACATCTGAGTACTCCAACCCTCCGAGTGGTGCTTGTTTCTTGGCTGGCCTGTCTTTTCCGTAACAAGCTATCACACTCCCTTTTCTGTTTTTTCCCCCCAACATTGGATAGCTGGATAGGAATGTGAAACGCCTTCATCTCACTAGAGGTCTTTTTAACTCTGAAAATGAGTTACTAATAGAATGAAGTTGAGTGCCTGTGGCTTGTTTAGTAAATATAGTGATAAATATTGAGTCTCACAACACATGCTTACATGTTTTTCTATTTAAAAAATGCAGGACTAAGTGGATGAGGAAAAAGAGGAGGTACAGTGTCACTTATCAGTTTATTATCCCTCTGCTCCAAATTTACCCTTCTTTGCTTTGTGATATTGGCACTGGACCCTGTAAACTTTTCCCTTTTGCCCGCCGATGCGGCGTTAGGCTGCGTCAGTAGAGGGACTGGAGAGAGACCGCGGGACGCGAGCAGCGGGAAGTACAGGTGGCCCTTCAGCTGTGCGGGTTCGCTTACACGCCGATGCTCTTCAGTAGTAAGCAGTCCTGCCCGGTCCGCGGACGCCGCGGAGAGCTGCCTGTCAGTTGTGTGTGGGTTTGCACTGCGCAAGGGGTCGGCGCCCCAACCTGCACTCGTTGTTCAAGAGTCAGCTGCGCTTCCGTTCCCGGGTCTGATTCTCGGTTCTTCAGGCCAAGAATTCAGGGGTCCTCACAGACCAGTTTAAGCAACACCCTGGAACCTTCCTCTCCCCACCTGCCAGCTGTTTCTTAAGGCGCTCCAGCTGTATCCTGGGCCGCCTTCCCTCCGAGAGAGCTGTCTTGACAAACAGCAGGCGCCTTGCACAGCGCAGCGCCGGCTGGTGCTCTCCTGGAAGTTTCTGTGCCACCAGCAGCGGCGTGTTTCTCACTATGGGGTAGCCACACCCTCTTCGAAGGGGTCTGAACCTCAGCCTTGGGGAGAGAAAACTCCCCCGAGACCCCACTCTGCCTCAGCCTAGATGTGTTATTAAAGCCCAGAGTGCAGAGCACAGACCTGAAGCAGGGCCTCCCTCTGTCACCGGCGTTTGGAGCAGAGAGCAGCAGACTTTTTTGGTAAAGTACCAGATAGTAAATCGTTCAGACTTTGTGAGCCACATATGGTATCTGTTGCATACTCACTCTTCATTTAAAAACAAACAAAAAACCCTTCAAATTAAAAAAAAAAAAAGTTCATGGGCCATAGTTTGCTTACCCCTAATTTTTTAGTATGAATAAATTCTCACTTTTTTAAACTAGAGAAGTTTAACCTGAACCAGACCTAAAACAGTGGGAATTTTAGATTTAGCATGGACTTTTGCATAGCAAATCACCGCAAAGCTAAGTGTCTTAAAACAGCAATAATGATTTGTTACTTTCACAGTTTGGTGTGGCGGGATCGGGGAGCAGCTTGGCTGGGCGGTTCTAGCTCAGTGTCTCCTGCTGGAGCTGCCGCCACGTGGCTGGCTGTCAGCTGGTGGCCTCAGTTCCTAGTCATGTTGACCTCTCCACTGGGTTTCTTGAGCATTTTCATAATGTGCTGCCCAGAAACAGTGATCCAAGAGACCAAGCAGCAGCCACAGTGCCTTTCATGACATAGCCTCGGAATTCACCTGTCATCACTTCTACGGTATTACGTTGGCCGCACAATTCAGCCCTAATTCAGTGTAGGAGGGCATTACGGAAGGTTGTGAATACTGGGATGTGTGGATTATTGGGGACCATTTTGGAAGCTGGCTACCACAAGACTTTTACATGTACTTGTTTGGAAGTGTATGCAGTGATGCTTACTAAGTTAGTAGTGTTGACAAGAACAGAATCTTAGAAACCCAGCTCTTTATTTAGAAATCCGATTAATGAAATAATGTATAATTAACACACAATTACATATAAACAGCAGCTTCTAAAGTGCTCAATTTAGGTAAAATTATGCACAGTATAATGCACAGCTCTCTACTATCCATTTAGTCAAGTTCCTCTTAACCGCATTCCACTTCTTCCATCTGTAAAACGTGCAGGCATGCTGAGTTCTTGAGGCTCTTCCCATCAGTTGAATTGTTGACTTACCAAGAATCAACTGTTCATTCCCAAGCATGTTTATATTGTATTTGTTATTGTAATTATGTACTTTATAAATGGTGTATAAACCAAAGAAATATGACTGTAAGTGTACCTTTATGAAAATTAATTGAAATACTCTGGACAATTTAATAAATATGAGTTATTCAAATTTATTGTTGAATTAGATGTGGACAAGCCAACAGTGAAATCCCAGGGACAAAAATCATGAAAATCTAGAAAAATTCTGAACTGAGATTGCTTCTCAGGAGTCCTAAAGGTCTTTCTTTAAAGAAATGGAAACTGGAGATGTCAGATGGTGCCTTATGGATAATGGTTTTTGTAGAATATCAATCAGTGGGTTCCCTCTCAAAGGAAAGACTTTAACTGTACAACAAAATATTGGCAAATGAATGAAAATTTATTTGTTTTGGGTGTTAAAGTGTTTAAGATATGTTTGCACTATTCAGCATATTTCCTCTTATTACCAGCTAACTACTGGTCATAATTGCATTTGATAAGAGGAACTCCCACATCTTAAACTAGAAAGGACTTTGGAAACGTGGTCTGAGGACTTATAGCTTGTGTTCCAGAGGAGCCTAGGGGTTTGGAAAATTTCTCTGGGATTCATCTTAGGGGGAGGTAAATTGGTGGGATGGGTAGGGAGAGTTACAGGGTGGTCAGCTCACTGGGGCTGTGGTCTTTCAGAGCAGTTTCTCATCTATGTATTTTATACATTCCTCCTGGGTAGGAGTACATTTGGACATTCAAGGGTTTCACATTTAAAAAAATATTTGAAGCCACTTACCTTATTCAACTTATTAATTATATCCCTGAACAAGTCCTGAAAGAAGTTGTGGGATTTGCCCTTGCGAACGTGGCTAGAGTGAGTCAGTGAGAGAAGCACCAGGATAAAAGCCCCGGTGAGCTGATGCCCTGCGGTGCTTTGCTTCTTCGTGGTGCTCAGTCTCCTCGATAGATACAGTAGTTTCTGAGAGCATTCTTTGTTTGTTTTGACATTCTTTCCTTTACAAGCCCTTTAACCTTATATTGCATTGAAATAAACTTTAACTGAATCTTGGCTAAATTTGAAGTGAAAGAAATCTAATGGGAATTTACATTACTGAAATAGTGAATTTCTGTTGTCAAAAACTGCTGTTTTGACAGATTAAATTAAACTCAGTTATATTTTATTAAATACTTTATTTCATCTTTTCCTGCATCAAGCCCATCAAGTCTCCGTTCTCCATTCCCTCCTTGTGTGAGTGCCTGCCTCCTTCCCTTCTCTTGACTCTGCTGAGCCTCCTCTCAGATTCCACCCCCCTAGACCTTTCCTCCTTTTCGTCAAGGCATGTTTAAAGAATGTTTTTCTGCTCCAAATGACCATTGCACATGTAATATGCCCCATGCTTCTAAGCAACCCCCTTTTTTTTTTCTTCTGAGGCTATGTTTTCACAGCCAGAGGGCTGGCTTCTTGAGGGCAGCATTCTGTCTCTGTTGTGGCTCCCCGTACAGTCCTAGACTAAAAGTCACTCTTCCATCCTGTGTTGGGTTAAATTGTCCTTGGTTTGCATATTATGGTTTCACAGGACCACCTTAAAAAAATAATCTTTTCTGTGCTTAGATCCTTGTCAGTTTCCTTTTTGTTTTTGTTTTTTTTCCTAAAAGAAATTATTGGATGCCAGTAGACCTAAAAGAGCATCTTGCCATAAGATGTGTTCTGCTTTATAGTTATTTTCAGGAGTGACTGATGACATTTTTAGTTGGTTTTTAGTTTTTCTCCTCTTGGAGTTGTCTGTCATTGCCAGGTTTTGTTGCAGTGCCATCTTGATAGATATCAGGGCATGGTGACCAAGTGAATGTCGGGCTCTGAGGCTCATACTCCCAACTGATGACTATGAAACTATGATGGAGGCAGAAAGGGGTGAGGTTAGAAAGTAGAGATGTAAGGGGCAGATGGAAGATAGAAGTGCATACATTGTATTTTGGAAGGAGTCCAAAATGAAATATATATAATTATAAATTCATAACATTAGAATTGACAGAAGCAAAGAAATATCTGTTAAAGTTTAAATCATGTTGGCTTTCAGTCAAACTCTTTTGTTTTTCATTTATTTGAATAGGGCACAATATTTTACAAGGAATTTTTAAAAGAAACCCTGACTATGTCATTAAATAGGCCCACAGTGGTATAGATTGAAAGCGTTCTGTGTATTGGTTTTGCAGATCCATGAGCAGAGTTCCCGCTGTGCTGACCCACAGCCTCAGCCTCCTATCCTCTCCAACACCCAGGCATCAAAGCGAGGAAGCCGACTTGATTAGCTCCATCTGGCCAGAACTCTTCATTCTTGATTCTCTTCCTTTCAGATAATTCTTGACAATAATTAGTTTAGATAAGGAGCAAATAATTGGTTATGTACCTCCCATGTAAAGTTTTCCTTCCTAAGTGATTTCTCTCTCTGGGGCTCTATTTTACTGTATTCTCTCCATTGTTATCTGTGCTTTCATTATTCCTGTACTAAGTCTGTTGTAAAGAATTCTCACAAATGAGAATTTAAATGTCATTTCAGGAGTCCAGTTCAAATTTAGCTGAGCATCTTGAATAATAGTCATATAGGAAGTGCATTGTCCCTAAGTCTAATGAATTTTCAGAGTGAACATTGCTATGCTGTTAGAGCCCAGTTCAAGAAACAATATTACCAGCACCCTAGAAGCCCCCTCATGTTGCCTGTTAGTCGCTGCCTAAACCCTGAAGTATAACCACCATCCTGCCTTCTAACAGCATGGTTTACTTTTGCCTATTTTTTGCAACTTACATAAATGGAATCTTAGAACATATACTCTTTGTACTGTGTCGCTTAACGTATTTGTGAGATTCATCCATGCTGTTGCATTGCTAAAGTCTTGCATCTGATGAATATACCTCAGTTTATTTATTGTATTGATGATGAAGATTTCTGTAGCTTCCAATGTTTGCTTATTATAGAGAGTGCTTCTAGGAATGTTCTTATGTTTGTCTTTTGAGCACATACGCAATTTCTTCTCCTGGTTTATATCTGGGAGTGGAATTTCTGGGTCATTAGGTAACGTGTGTATTTGGAGATAACTGCCAGCTTTTAGAGTGGTAGCTGGCACACTCACCAGCAGTGTATGAGAGTTCCAGTTTGAACATAGATTTAGTCTCAGATTCCTAGCCTGGGGATCTGGCCCAACGTGGAGCAGATGTCTGGTCAGTTGTGATGAAGGGACTGGGGATATCACATAATACAGACATGGTTTGGGGGACCCCACCATTGCTACACTCTAGGTGGAATTAGAGGCAGTTTTTAGAAAATGGAGGATTGTGTGAGCTAGGTAGATATCCCAAAAAGCTTCAACATATGTACAAATTAGATGGACAAAGGAGGCTCTGAATTGGAGATACATACAACTTTGAGTCATCAGCAAAAATAACGAAGTTGAAGCCATGTGACTAGGTGAGATTCCCCAAAGAGAATACACAGAGTGAGGTGGGAGCAGATAGCCTAGGCTGGAACTCTGGAAAACACCAACATTTAAAGGATGACAAGAAGAGGACTCTCTGAAGGAGGCTGAGAAGATACAATCAGAGATCTCGGGAACGTGGTATCATGGAGGCCAAAACAGAGAATGTTTCAAGGAGAGAGTGATCAAAAGTGGCCATTTGCTTCTGTGAAGTCAGTGACTAAAAAGTTTTCAGTTGCTCTGGAAACAAGGAGAGCAGAGGCCTTCTGAGATTAATTTCAGGGAATGATGGAACAGAAGCCAGGTTGTAATAGGTAAAGAATGAGTGAAAGCTAAGTAAGACAGCAAACGTGACCAGCCCTTTCATATCACTTAGCTAAGAAGCGAGAAGCGGGTGGGGATGTAGAGAAGATGGTAAGAAGGTAGGAGAGGCAGGAGCAAGCTTACCTGCTGGTGGGGAGAGATCTGATGGAGAAGATACTCAGCAAAGTGAGGTCTCTAGTGTAGCAGGAAGGGTTGGGCTCCCAAGCTCAGGAGAAGTGTGTTAGCCTTAGGGAGACACAGAAAGACTTTATCCCGGTAACAATGAGAAAGCAGGGAAGGATGGCTGGATTGGTGCAGAACTTTGAAGGAGCTGGGTGGCTCAGCACACGACTGCTGCTCAGGAGGTATTTGTTAAATTAACTGTTGACTGAACAACTTTGTATTTTTATGTGTTATATACCGCAGTTGCATTGATCAGGTCCCTGCACATCCAGATCTCCCGTGAAAAGGGATCTGCTGCAGAGCTTCTGTCACTCAGGGGAGCAGTCACTTCCACGTCCGCCACAACAGAGTGTGCAATAGCCTGGAATTATGTGCTTGCTAAAGAATTCCGGGTATGTTCCCTTTATCAGGTGCCCATCGGTTTCCCATTATGGAACCACTACCTTTGTCATACAAAGCTCTTCAGGTACTTCTGCAGTATATAAAGTTGTGACTATAAACATAGACACTGATTTAAATAAATATGTGTATATATTCGTTCTAACATGTATATAAATATATACATATTATGTATATACATGTGTAAATACACAAATATACGTAAATGTATACATAATGCGTAAGTATATACACATATGTATAAATGTATACGTATTAGACCATACATAGCTAAATAAATACCTTTAGTTTGGGAAAACAGATAATAATTATATTGACTTTGCAAAATATTATGACTGCATCTTGGAGTTGTTTTTAGACCTTGAGCCATGTTATTTTGAGTATCTTTAATAGTGATAAGCACTTACAATTTGATAGTTCTGAATAGCCAGATGTTGTTAGGAACCAAGCCTGGTGCTTTTTCTTATTCAGCTTCCAGCTTGTGTCTTAAATCTTTTTAAAGTAAATTACATGCTCTAATGATATCTGTGGGATACAACTGAGCGATCCCTGAAAAAAAGCAGTAATAACGGAGTTTTCACTTGAGGATGTGGAAAGGGCAAATCGCAGCACCATATTATTGTCGAAAGCCTCATACTGAGACTAGCGTCACAGTGGGGTGCTTTTGGAGCAGAGTAATTAAAGTCCTCCTCAAGAGGCTTTTATTTAGCAGTATTCTGTTTTCATTTTATTTTTCTGTATCAGTGTATCACTGTTGCCTTTCAGCTAAGAAATTTAAATATGAACGCTTCTCTCTGATTTATATTCATTATGTAAGTTATGCTAGTTCCTGCTGTTGTCCTTGGCAGGTCAGTGTCTCCCTTCACCCCACGTCAAATAGTTGTTTCCTTTTCGAAGTCATGCTGCTGCATCTTTATATTTTCAAATGAGCTGGGCTTCTTTTGGGGTCATACGTTCTATTTCTCGATACTTGACATTTTCCAAATGCATGTAGAATGTCAGGTTGGAGCACAAAAAGCTGCTATTGCCACTCTGAAAGGATGAAAATAGTGAATTTTTTTAAACTGATTTTTTTTCCTTCAGTCACACTCAGTGACGTGTTTTTAGTTAAAAGGCAGTGTAGTGGAGTTGTTGTGATATATTCTCTACTAGACTTTAATACTGAAAGTAATTGATCATTTGTTAACATTCAGGAGAAGCAGTATTATTCAAATTTGACTGTATAGGTAAGTTTGTTTAACAGATAACTGATGCTGTCCTGAAAATGTGAGCCCCCTGACTGGATTAGTAAGTGATCGACTTCTCAAGATGGGTCATGGGTGGGATGTAAATTGAAAGAAGGTGCTGAGTTTGGGTGAGTCAATCTTGAAATAATTGACTTCTGCATGTGTAGTAGTTTGTGTACGTTTTCACAATGGTCTTTTAATAATACTCTTCTAAGAAAGGGTTGTCATAGGATGAATATGATAGTTTCTTTTTTAAGCTTTATTGACATGTCACAAGAATGCCAATAGTCTTAGAGTTTCTGAATACGAACTTGTAAAGGGTACATAAAATTTTTAATTAAAAAAAAATTTCAATTCCCTAAGTAACCATAGTTCTCCACTGGCATGCAAAAAAGTTTTATTTAATGTTTGATCCCTTGTTAAGGGGAACTTGTCAGTTCTCTCTATAAATGATAGTTTTGAGATTTGCCTGCACTTACTGTTTTTAGCACTGTTTTATTTTGAAATAATTGCAGATTTATAGAAAAGTTGTAAGGTTTTGTTTCTGAACTGTTTGAGAGTAAGTTGTTGACATGGTGCCATTCCCTCTCAAACACAAGAACATTCTCCAGCTTAACCATAAACAACCAGCAGAATCAGAAAACTAACATTACCACTATCTAATTCTTAGACCCTGTTCACATTTTGTCAATTTTCCCAGTAATATTCCCTGTTGCAAAAAATTCAGAATTACACTTGAATTTAGCTGTCTTGTCTCCAATATGGAATATTATCACATTATTTCCTTGACTTTCAACGATTTTGACTCCTTAGAAGATTACAGTTATTTTGTAGACTGTTTCTGTTTAGGCCTGTCCCGTGTTTCCCTGGGGTTTGATTCAGACTAAACATCCTTGTCAGGAGTCCCACGAAAGTGCTGCGTGTGTCCCTCATGCTGCGCGATGGCAGTTTGCCCCATGACTGACAGTGTGCACTTTGATCACTTGATTAAGGTGGTGTCTGCCAGACTTCCTCCCTTTGCACTTGCTGTCTTTCCCTTGGTATCTTGTGTGGAGGCATATTAAAACTACATAAATGTCTTGTTCCTTATCACACTTTAATCTTACTTATTTACTTAATTATATCAGAGTGGACTCATGGTTTCCTGTTTTCTTCAATGGATTATAATCTGTTACTATCATTATTGATTTTAATGCTCAGATGGTCCTGGATTTGATCACTGGGACTCCCTGCAAGCTGACTGGTGCCCCCTTTTGACATGTCTCCCATTGTTCATTGAGCACTTCCTTGCTTTCTAAGCTCATCTTGTCCTCTCCATGCCCCAGCCCTGGAATTAGTCATGTCTCCAGGGGGCTCTGGTTCCTTTTGGATAAGAATGGTATTTAGAAGCCCAGACCTGGCTGCTCAGTACGCTCATTATTGAGAGTGTTATTCCCCATAGTCCCCTCAAAAGTTATTTTTTATTTGTTTATTTATATGAAAATATAAATATATAAATTTAAATCTTTTATATTTATATACACATACATTAAATATTTGCATCCTTTTTAGAAGTTCTGTGTTCATGTTGTTAGTTTTATTTATTTATGTTTTTCCATATTAAAAACCATGAATTCATACCAATACTTCCAATTTCATTCCAGTACTACAGGGTTCATTCTAGTGCTCTCTCTTTCCATAGTGTAGCTCCCTTCTTTGACGGAATAGATATGGTTATTCTTGATCTAGTTGCTTGTTGGGTCAGTTTTCTGGTGTGTGACAGCCTCTCACCTCTGCCACCACACCTTCCCCTGCACGGATACGTTCCTCACCTGGTTCTGAGCCGACCTTCCATGGGGATGCCCTCCTCACCCCATTCAGGCTCTGCTACCCCACACGAACCCCGCTTGCACTACGTGGACGCCCTCTTTGCCGGGCTGAGGCTCGGACACCCTGGTGCCGGCTGCCCCGCTGCGGGGATGCCCTCCCGCCACTCTCGGGTGCAGACTCCCCACCTCGGGCCACTCCTCTTCCCACACATACCCTTCTCAGAATAAATCCTTAAAGAAATGTGATGCGTCCCAAGTAGGAAAATGAAGTTAGATCTTTACCTGACACACGATGGTGAAACTGTAGAACCCCAGAAGCAGAAAGGGAGAAAAAAAACTTTCAGAAAATCTTAATTTTACACAAGATGTGTTAATGGAGGCCAGAAGGCAAAAGAATATCTTCAAAGTTCTGAGGGGAAATAACAACCTGGAAGTTTATATCCAGTAAACTATCATTTTCAATAAAATTAAGTCTGAGCGATTAAAAGATTCTTACTGAAAGTTTTTCTCAGGAAGCAGGAAAGTGAACATATAAGAAAACAGGATGTAAGAAGAAATGGAGAGCAAAATAGTTGGAAAACTTACAGATGAATCTAAGAGACAATTACTATGTAAAACAGTCAAGATGTCAATTTGGGAGTTGTAAAAAGTAAGGTATTGTGATTGTGATTGATACTGTCTAAGATCCTTGTTCCTGTTCAGCAGTAGGGTAGAAAAATAAACTACCCTCGAAACTAAGTAAGAATGTCTCAGAATGTAAAGGGCAAACACTGAAAGGATAGAAGGAAAAAAAAAAAAAACCCACACCATGTGTACTTCCAAACCAGTAGAGAGAAAGTAATATAAAGAAAGAGTTAAATTATTAGAAGACAAGAAAGAAGAAGGAAGCAAAAGAAAATCAGGATAAATAGAAAACACAAAATAAGAAGACAGATATCCAAATTTATTCAAGATAACAATAAATGTAAACAGATTAAACTCAACAGTAAAAAGGACAGAAATCGAATTTATAACAGACGGGGTTTACTACTCACACACAGGCTCTCAGTGAAAGCACTGCTCAGAATTTAACATGGATGGAATAAGAATGCAGAAGAAATATTGAACAAGGAAATGGGTAAAATATGAGCTTCAAAAAAGAAGAAATCTCAATCATTTTAAACCGTATTTGATGTACCCCACCTACTGTGGAGTTCTGTGGAATGTGTGAAGCAAGCACACAAACTCCTTAGTTACATAACTGTTTTGCTTTGAAGCTTCTCCTTGAGTTCATTAGTTTTCCACCCTGTGGTGCATCATGATTTTCTGTAGAACCTCACACTGAGCTCCCAGCTTTCATGATTTCTTTTTGCTTCCCTGGACAAAACAAAAATCAAATGGCTATACAGCAGCTCTCTTTTGATGAACTCTTCTGACTTGTCTCGAGATTTATATTTTAAATCTGCCTAGCAAAAATGGCATTTGTAGCACACAGTAGGCAGTTCTCTTAATTAATACTCCAGTCTCTTTCAGGTACTGCATGAGTCATCGCTGTTAAAATAAATTTTTCTTTTTGATCTGGGCAGACCAAGAAGAGTAGTTAATACACAAGACTGAAACAGAAAAGAAACAGGAGTAGTACCTACAGCACTTGGCTGGTAACCAGCAATAACTTTCACCTGTTGACTTGCACTGTCTCAGCCAGGCCACATTTGTATCCCTTCTGATAAGCACTTGGCATATAAGCCAGTTCTCTCGACTGACCTCAGCAGGACCCCTGAAATTATATTCTTGTGTGTGTGTGTGTGTGTGTGTGTGTGTCCCTTCCTTGGTTCCTTCGTTCCTTCCTCCCCTCGGTCCCTCCCTCCCTCCATCTCTCCCTCCATCTCTCTCTCCCTCCCCCTCTGTCCTTTCTCTTCTTCATCCAACAAGGAAATGCTTTTGAGAGCAAAATTGTAAAGAAAGATTACAACCCAGAGAGAAAATGTTAGGCTAATTTGCTTTCCCTGCTCTAGTCTGTTACAAAACATTGAAATATTAGAGTGTATTGGCCAAAAACAAATTATTTGCAACTAATAAATTAGTTTCAGCATTATTGTATGAATGCAATTGCTTAATATTTGTTTGTAATAGAAGCACCTAATATCTTTTCCCTCTGATTCAGATCACTGGTACCTGGGAGCCTTCTTTACTTGGGTTTCAATAGTGTGGAGCTGGTTTTAACAGCTGTTTCTGTCTTCCTAGGACCCCTGCCTTACTCTTCATTTGGAGACAGAGCCCACTGCTCCCTGCAGGTGTGGGCACAGCACACGGTAACCTGAGCCAGGTGCAGTTCCCCATTCCTTTTGCCACCAGGGTGACAGTCCAGCAAAGCAATTTAAAGAGTCGGGGCTTCTAACAGCTTGACTGTGTCACTTATTAGCTGTGTGACTGTAGACAGACTACTTAGTCTCCCTGTGTTCCAGTATTCTGATAATTAAAATATGAGAAATAACCTGCACATGGATGTTTGTAGCAGCTTTATTCATAACTGCCAAAACTTGGAAGCATCCAAGTAAGTTAGTCGATAAATTATGGTACATCCAGGCAGAGGAATATTATTTACACTAAAAAGAAATGAGCAATATAGACAATAGTATTAGAATCATTGAACTTGCTGAGAGACTAGATCTTAATTATTCCCACCACAAAAAAGAAATGAAAATTACATGATATAATACGGAAAGGAATGTACACATATGGATAAATGAATCACTGTGCTGTTCACCAGAAATTAACACAACATTGTAAATCAACTCGAACCCATTAAAAAAAATAAAGTCTACATAAAAAAAGAAATGGGGAAGAGGCATGCTGGGTTAGCCCCACAGCTTGTTTACCAACTCCAGCTCTCTAGTGACTTCGTATTGTCAGTGCAGAGTTAATTTTCATGATAAGTTAAGTGATAAATACATTTGAATGGAAAAAAGGATAGGAAGCAATAGTGTGTACCTCAAATGTTTGCTATGAAGATTAAATAAGATACTGCATGTAAAACATTTAGTTAATACAAAATGGTGGGAGGGACCATTCTAGACAGAATAACATGTGTTACGCCCCTGAGACCAAAAAAACTTGTCATGTTCTGGGAACTGAGGGATGACTAGAGTAAGGTAAGCAAGGAAAAGGGGAGAGTGAGATGAGATTGAAGAGACAAACAGTGTCTAAGTCATGTAGCATCTCATCTGTCATGATAAGCTTTTATTTTGTTGAAATGTGAAGGGAATCCATCGAAGAATTTTAAGCAGAGGCTGTGGTGATGCTGTTTACATCTTAAGATCACCTCTGCTGCTTTGAGGAGGGTAGCATGGAGCAGACCAAAGGTAGAAGCAAATTGAGTTTGGAAACTGGTACAGTAGATGATGGTGGCCTGAGCCAGAGCATTAACAAAAATGCTTAGCATGCATGAGATCCTGGGTTCAATCCCCAGTACCCCCGTTAACAAAAAAAAAACAAAAAAAAAGGAAAATGGATAAACTGTAGGTAGAATGGATGGCTTGATGGAATTGACAGGCTCAAGATGACCCCTGGGCTTGACTTAAGCAGCCAAGGAGATGGTGGATCAGTTATTGCAGAGAAAGAAGAGGAGGAGGTTTCAGGGGGAAATCAAGAGTTTTGTTCTGGATAAACTCACTTTCAGACGTGTGTGATTATGTAAGGGGAGATGTTAGTCAAGTATTTGGATGTCCTGGTCTGGACCTCAGGAGCGGTCTGGCTGCAGAATTGAGGGGCTAGCAATAGAAGCCTGTTGGGTAGTATATTGGTTTTTTTTTTTTTTTATTGAGGTATAGTTGATGTACAATATTACATGGGTTTCAGGTGTACAACACAGTGATTCACAATTTTTTAAAGGTTATAGTATCTGCTTATAGTTACTATGAAATACTGGCTATATTCCCTATGCTGTATAATGTATCCTTATAGCTTATTTATACATTGTAGTTTGTACCTCTTAAAATAGGTTGTTACCCCTGTCTTGCCCCTCCCCCCTCATTGGTAGTGTGTTGAAGAGTGAATCGGGACCTTAAACTTACACAGCACTGTATGTCAGTTGTATCTCAGTGAAACTGGAAGGAAAAAAGTATTTAAAAAACAAAGCACGAATGGGAGTTGAGGTTGAACCAGTGTAGACAAACTTTTCAGGAGAACATATGAACAGGACAGTAACTGAAGGGATATGTGGTTAATGGAAGGTTTGCACTTCTTAAAGATGAGAATGATTAGGGCATATTTGCCTGCTGATATATTGAATGTGTAGAGTGTGAGAGGCAGTGATTAAGAGGAAGCTAAGATTTTGAGAAAGCTTTGAGGTATATAAGACGGCGAGCACCTGAGGAGGGGTTGGCCTTTGAAAAGGAAGGTCACTTGATTTCAGTAGGATGGAAGGAGGTGATGGTGAGGACAGATGGAGTTCTGTAGGTTTTATGGTGGGAAGATGAGAGAGTCGAGTTGGCCATGCAAGGTGGGTACACTGGGCAGGGCTTTGCAGGCAGAGACAGGAATAAGTGCAAAGACATGGAAGCAGGCAGCAGTGGGCCACAGTCAAGACACTGCACTACACCCCGCCAATCTGAAATAGAGGGTTGGGCGGTGGGCAGTGCTAGTGATGATAAGGTGAGGCTGGAGAAGTGGCAAGAATCAGCTCATGGAAAGTTGTCTTTGGTATTGTTTCTCATTGCAATGGAGAACAAATGGAGGTTTTTAAATCTAGAAATAGTTTGACTTTATGTGATTTTAGAAAGTTGGAATAGATCTTAACCTGGAATGGATTGGTGGGAGAGGCTAGTTCGGAAGCAGTTACAGTGATCTAGATGAGATGGTAAGGATCTGAACTAGGGCAGCAGAGGTGGAGACAGAGGGGAGAGGATGGAGTTGGGGGCTCTGTAAGAATTAGAACTAGTAGGCCTCAGTGACAGTTCACTTGTAACTAATGGTCTACCAGTTGTTTTATGGAATATTAGTTGTTTAGGATAACTCTTAGGCCTCTAGTTCGAATGACTGGTAATTAGTGGTGTGAGTCCATCAAGACAAGGACTGAAGGAGAAGATCAGGTTCCTGGAAGACCAAGACAGTTTAGCTCAGGAGGTACCTGTGGGCTGTCCCACTGAAGACATCTGGTCAGCCTGTCTGGGGGTGGTGAGCCTGGTTGCTCCAAGGATGCCCAACTGTGTCTGTTATCCTTCGATTCTGAACCTTAAGATTTGCTTATTTGGGTTCAAACTCCTAATAATTTGGGGTTCTGTTAAACAATATGAAAAAAAAATGTTCCCCAAAGAAGTTTGATAATACATTATTAGGATCCTAAAACTATTACTGCTTTATGATCCAGTCTACCCTAAAGAAAAGAAAATGCAAAGATTCATGTGCAAAGATGTGTAGAATCAATTTAGTTGTAATGGTGAAAAACTAAATATGATATGCATAGAAAATAAACTGGAAGGTGTACGTCAGTGTTCACTGTGATGATTCTAGGTGATGGCACTACTGGTAACTTATCTTTTTGAGAGTCTGTGATAGATTTTCTAAAATGAGCATGCAAGGAAAAACTTTGTAAAGTAGTGTATATAATGGAAATGTCCAGCAATAGGTAAATAATAAATTCTGTTTTATCTTTATCTGTAGGATAAGTGGCTGTGGAACTATTTAAATTATTTTGTTTATGAGAAGTTTTTAATGAGTTAGGTCAATGCTTATAAAACATTAATGATCAGCTCTCAACTCTACGATTATATGAGCGTATATATCTACGAAAAGACCAGCATAAAATAAGTCAGAGGTTGAGATTGTGGATGCTTGTTTTCCCTGTTTAACAAGTTTTCCACAATGGCTCTTAATATATTTTTCTTTTTCTTTTTTTTTTTTTTTTAAGTTTTCTGGTTTCTATAGGGCTTTTGCTTATTCTTCTACTTTCCTTGAAAAAGTTCTATTTTTTTCTACCACTTTAAAAAATTGTAGATTGAATGGTTTCCTTTAAGTGTTTGACAAACTCTTAAGTTTCTCATTATCATTGTCTTCCTTCTGAACATGACAAGGATCTTCACATGTTCTAAGAATTCACTGAGTATAACATACCAAATCTTGTTTAGCTTTTCACTCATTTTAACACACACAAAAAAAAATGGTTTAAAATTTCTTACAATAAACTCTGTTACTTCTGCTCTGGACTATTTAAAGGTAATTTGGGGGAAATGGTAAAAATATGATTCTCATACAGTTATACGAATAAACATGCATTAAAGAACTTATTTTACTCTCATGATATGAAGGAACTAGGCAGATACTATATCCCAGTTAAAAGGAAAATCAAAACAGCACAAATTTATATGGAGAAAATAATTTAAACTGAATTGCAGATAGAGATAAAACATGGTGTTTGGGGTTCGGGGGGGTCAATTAGATTACTACCAGATTAGACAAAGCCTATATACCTGTCAGTTACCTTCAATTTACAGACAGTTCCAGAATGGCTCCAAACCAGTGAACAGGGCTAGAAAGTGATAACTTGAAAAAGTGTGCTGTAGACGATGCACCACTTTCTATTGAATGCTTTTTCTGCCAGACCCAGTACTGGACCCTGGCCAACTCTCCACTTACTTGAGCCTTGCTGATCACATTGTTCTCTCTTGTTTTTGGTACAGGGAGACCCATGTGTTGGTTTTGAACATGGAGCAGAGGTGTCCATTAGGTGTTCATTTACACCGTCTTAAATGGAAATTACATCTTTGTTTTATTAATATTTTTAATCTATAATGTGACAAAGCTCTAGAAGCAATCAGATCTCGTCAGTTGGCCCCAAAACGTGACTATGATACGTCTCCTTTCTACTAACACTTGACTCCCTTTTCCTTTGATGCTCAAACAGATCTCTCCTGTATTAATGTTTCCCCTCTTCTAACTATAGCCCTGCTTCCTTTTTTTTTTTTTTTTTAACTGTCAAACTTGTCCCCTTCTTTTTCTCACAACCCATTTCTTCCCGAACCCTCCTCTGCCTGTCAAAGATTACAGTAGCTGGTACGTCTTGAAGCTGGGCTTCCGTGTTGGTTCTGACAGCAAAGCCTGTGCTCTTCCCACTGGACGATCCTGGCCCCACAGGAAAACCTCAAGAGGAAGTGGCATTTGAGCTGGGCTTGGTGTTAGGCAGAAGTGGGTGAAGAAGGCACTTTAGTTGGTCAGTGGCACTCAGCTGGTTGGGCTGGGGCCCGAGTTCCCGCTGTAAGGGAATAGTAAGTGATAGAGCTGTAGGATGGGTCGGCTCACACTGCGCATGCTGGGCTCACAGACAGTATCTTTAGGCTTCCTTAGTGCTTTGTTTTGTTTAACCTTGTAGCAGCTCCGCAAGATGGATGTTGTTACCCCCACCTAACCCCTGAGAGAACGAAGGCACAGTCCTGTGACTTATCTGTGGCCTCCTGCTATTGAATGGCTGAACTGAGTTTAGAATCCCAGTCTTTTCAACTCGGGGCTCACTATTCTCTCTACTTTATGTAAGCTGGTGAAGTCTCAAGGGTTTTAAGGGTGTGGAGTGATTAGAATTGTATTTAGGAAAAATACGTGATAAAAGGAAATCCTAGGTCATCTTTTGACCTGATACCAAGTATCATTTGAAGGCAGTAACCCTTGTCCCAGGTCTAAAATTCGGAATTCAAAATGATTCTATGCAGAAATTTAGAAATAGTGTCCTGAAGGCCATGAGGGTCTGCTAGAACCCAGCTGCTCAAAAGTGGTCCTTACACCTGTAACTTCAGTGTAACCCTGGGGCTTATTAAAAATGCAGATTCTCACACCTCTTCCTTTGACTTATTAGATCAAAAATCTCTGGGGGTGGAGTCCAGGAATCTGTGGGGTTTTTTTTTAATTCTTATTTTCATAAAAGAGTAGTTGATTTACAATGTTAGTTTCAGGTGTACAGCAAAAGAAATCTGTTTTACCAAGCCCTGTCTGTCCAGTGGACAGTATTGTCATTTCCCGGTGACTCTTAGGTGCAGGAGCGTGAGGAGCTCTGGTATTTCTCTCCAGCCACTCTGCCCTCTTTCAACATGTCCTAGTTGTCAAGTGGTTGCCTCTAAAATGATTTCCTCAATAGTAGTGCAGAGACTTCATCAGCACATTAAACAATACATACTTTATGATCAGGAATTACCATCATTGGTACCTATATAAACTGTCTTTAGCAGACTCAAGCATAAAATGTAACTCACATGTAAAGGTCGTAATACATAGGGAAAAGTCTGGAAGGATACACACCGTTCAGGAAAAACTACTCCTGACACTTATTAAGGAATTTAAGGTAGGCTTTTTTCAAGGGCGCTGCTACAGTGGGAGTTTGCAGTAGGGGAGAGAGATTGGGCTCACCTCTGAAGACAACAGAACAGTGGGGATTTATATCCAAGAGCAGTAGTTAGGGTGGGTATCAGTGGATGGGAAATGACTAAGGATGGGGTGATTCTTTGCCAAGCTGACCTAGCAGGATTCTTGTTGAAGGCAGGCTGGGATGATCAGATAATACCTGGGGAATGGCGGAGGGTAAGGAACTTGATCAGATATTGAGGATGGGGGATTCTAGCTAAACCAATGTGACCACATTCTTGCTAAAACTGGGCTCCTGGAGGGCATGCACAGGGACGGGGTTTAGTCCGGCTCAGAGGAGCCCGACTAAAGTTTGGTCAAGGAGAGTCACCACTACGGTGATTATCTCTGGGAAAGTTGTGCGATTGTGGAGAAGAAAAGGGAGGGGCTTTAACTGTTACCCTCTACATGTTTAAATTATACTTTCATACACGGAGAACAATTTATATCATTACATTTTTTTTAAGTATTTTGGTAGAGAATCAGTTCTGATGTATTTTCACGTGGATACGTTTTTCTCAGTTTCACTAAAAGTAATACACAGCGCTGTAAGAGCCCTCATCCGCACCTGGAACGCCTGCGTGTTTTCACTCATTGAGGTTGCATCATCTATTTTAAGAAATAATGAGCTTTTTTTCCTTCTCATTTTAGTAATGAGTTATATTTTTAGAAATAAAATTCAAATGACCAACTTTATATTGATGTCACAGGCGATATTTTGTTGAAACCAGTTGCCTCTATTGTGTTTAATACCAGAAATACACATTTGAATGATGAGCTTGTTTTGATTTTGAGCATACTGGAACATCATATGAGAATCAGTGTCTTTGTTTTATTTTTCATATCAGTGAACACATTTGTAACTACTGATTTATTATTTTAATAGGGCACCCTTATATAAATGAAAGCTTGAAAAATACAATTTATAAAAGAATTTTTCATTGCATAATTACTGGCAAACTTACTGTTAATAAACTTTTTGCAAGGTGAGACGTGAAAAAAAATGGATCAATGTGAAACAGCTACCATGTTGTGAGTGTGGTAGGAATTCCTCTGGGACAAGTTCTTTCTGAGTTCTGAATGCCTCTGAACCGGTTCTTCAGTTCCCTTTCTCTCTACCACCACAGTCTCTTCACACAGTATCTCACCGTGGTGTCATTTGGTCTTCCTTACACACCAAGATCATTGTAAACACAAACACCACTACAAACCCTAAAAATAACGTTCCATGGTAAGGCAGCCATTCACGTGTTCTAGACCCAGTGGCGCTGCCGGGTGGAGCTCTCTGTGATGATGGACGATTCTGTTCCTGTGCTGTCCAGTGTGGTAGCTACTAGGCACGGAGCTGTTGAGCGCTTGAAATGTGGCAAAGGTGACCGTGAGAAACGGAATTTTTCGTGTTACTTAATTTTAATTTAACTTTAAAGGGCCACACGTGGCTCGTGGCTACCATACGGGGCAACACCGAAGGGTTTAGTGAGCATCTCTAAGGGCTCACCTGGGAGTGCGTGGGACGCTGAAGTTTTCGTCCTCATACAACATTAAAAGAAGCTTCCGGTAAAGACATTTATTTCATTCAGCCTCCCTACTTTTTCTGAAAGAAAAAAATAATCTTTTTTTTCTTACAGATTTTGTGTGTGAAACTGTGTGGAAATCTGAAATACTATCAATCAAATCTGTATAGTACAGTGGTGCCACCTGATGGTAAGCTTTCTTATCACTTTGATTCCTCAGCTATTTCTGTTCTTCCAAATAAAGTGAGAGGGGTGTTTCGTGCAAAAGAGACTTTTCTTGCATTGTTCTTCCCACACCCTGCCCTCAGAGTTCAGTTCCTTCCTTTTCTGCTCCCATAAGATCTCCAGTGTCTTTTGGCAAACTCCTACCCCAAAGATCAAAGGAGTTACAGATGAATTAGAAGCAGTTTCTACCATCCATCCATTTTAACCTGGGAAGACTCTAAGCAGATAATTAAAATATTAAAGTGTAATATGTGGTTAATAAAATGTTATAGTATGGTGGGGAATATGTGAACTAGTATAATGAAGGCACTAAATAGGAGCAATGTAAATTATTACAGGATTTCAAAGGGTTATAAATTCCATATTTAGGCTTTCCTTCTAGAATCTATATTGTAAAATTTTTTTAAGTAAGTTTTATCCATTACTCTATTATCATCGTTTTTTTTTTTTCTAACAGAAATCACAGTTAATTATAGACATGGTCTTCCCTTGATAACACTTACTTTGCCATCCAGAAAAGAGCGCTGTCAGTTTGTAGTGAAACCAATGTTAACAACAGTTGGTTCATTTCTTCAGGACCTACAAAATGAAGACAAAGGTATCAAAACTGCTGCCATCTTCACAGCAGGTATATATATGTTTTTTTCAATTTTGCCCTTTTTTCTTCTTCTGAAACTTTGTTTTGATTCTTTACTTTTCTCAAAAGTTGATTTTTAATTCACTGTATGATAAATGGTTGGCCTTCAGAGTCCTTCATTTTTCTACATCAGTAATGTAACAAAAAAAATAAATAAATAAGGGGTAGGGGATAGCTCAAGTGGTTAAGTGAATGCTTAGCATGCACAAGGTCCTGGGTTCAATCCCCAGTACCTCCTCTAAAAATAAATAGATAAATAATTCTAATTACCTCCCCCACCCCCTCCCCAAAAAAGTTGTCAAAAAGAATTAACTCTATTGAATAAAAAATAAATGGAATAAGTTTAATGCATGTTTTAGTTACTTATTTCATAAACTTAGCCCCAAAATTTTCCTCTGAGAAAATTTTAATGACACAGTCATTAGCATCTAGTTTTCAGCAAAACTTGGATAATTAGAAAATGAAAAATGAGTTCAGTGATTAGATAGCCAGTGAATAAAATACACAAATAGTTTATTAATCTTTGTTATAAAGTGATTATGGTCTAGTGTGGTTTTTGACAGAATTAGTTCTCAGGAAGAATATGTATATAGTTTTAATACTAACAGGTGGTTAATCACATAGACATTTAAAATTTAGGATATATTTAGGATATAGAGAAGGATATATTTAGGATAAAGGGAAGGGATAAATTGGGAGTTTAAGATTTGCAGATAGTAACTACTACGTATAAAATAGATAAACAACAAGTTTATACTGTATAGCACAGGGAACTATATTCAATATCTTATAGTAACCTATAATGAAAAATAAAAGGAACGTATGTATATGAATGACTGAAACATTATACTGTACACCAGAAATTGACACATTGTAAACTGACTACACTTAAATTTTAAAAAATTTAAAAAACAAAAAAATAAATAAGTACAATAAAATTTAGGATATTGTTTTTGTCCTTGTGGTCTGAGGACATAAAAGCAGGTCCTGTTGCCCCTAAGACAGAATAAAGAATTCTTTACCCCAGCCCAGCATCCAGAGGCTACAAACACAGATAAATAAGTTTGCACTCTTCATTGGAGTATTACATGCTTAGAATAAACTTATTTAAAAGTTAATGATTACTATTACAGTTCTGAAAAGGAAATAAAACATTCTTCTTCCCTGTCCAAGTGCAGGACCAATTAAGGAATAGATACAGAAGTTAGAAAACTCAACAGATATTTATTGAACACCTAACAAATGTTGACTTGAAATAAATGGACTGCTGGGTATTTCTCCAGCAAAGATGGGTTTATTCCAGATCAGTGGAGAATTGTATTCAGGATCTGCAACCATAGCACGTGTGAAGATCGCAGGGCAAGGGAAGGAGACCGCTTTTATATAGGGGAAGGCAGTTGGGAGGATGGTAGGTAGCATGCTGGGGAAGAGGAGCCCTCCTCCTTCTATTGGGCTTTGCTATCCTCCCGGGCTGTGAGGGCGCCCCCTCTGGCCTCCTGACTGTTTAATCGAGTTTGTGTGTAATCTTTTACATTAACACATGCTGGGCACTGTTCTGGATACTAGAAGTAGAGCAAAGCACAGTAAAGTTACAAGCTCCATAAGAGCAGGAGTTTTTATGTTTAAGAGGAGAAAGAAACAAGGGAAAGAAATGACATATATACTATGTTAGATGATAAGTGTCGCAGAGAAGAATAAAGCAGAGCAGTAGGGGAGGGCTGCGTGGGAGTGTGTGTGTTGGAGGGAGATGCTCACTAAGGTCGCATCTGAATACAGACCTGGGAGAGATGAGAAAAGAGGTGAGTGGGAGAAGAGCTCTGCAGGCAGAGGCCCTGAGGTGGGAGCAAGTAGGAAGGGAGGGACACCAGGGAAAGCCCTAGGTTTTGTAAAGTAGGTTGTTGTAAGGATTCTGGATTTAACTGGAAGGGATGTTTCTTCCTGGTAAAACCCTGATCAGAGAATAAAGTTTTAGTTTATGAAATAAAAAATACATTTTATATCAAGACAAGGAAAATTTGAACATTAAAAAATTTCTCTGCCCTTTGGCCTCTTCTGTCCCCACTGTGCATTGTGTATCTGCCTTATTCACCCAACAAACCTCTCCCAGCGGCAGGAAAACCTGCTCGGCCATAAGAGCATCAACAAGACAGCTCCCTAAAAGATCTTGTAATGAGGCGTAGATCTGAATTCTGTAGACGTCATGTAATGTACAGCCCTCTGTCTCAAACTTAGCTAACTGTGCCTTGGCTTCTAACAGGCTGATTAGTTCTCAGAGCTTCCTGAGATGCTCTTCCTGGGTTATAATCCTCAAATTTGGCTCAAGTAAAATTTTCCTTTTCTTTCTAAGATCGACTGATTAACTTTTTGGCAATAAGTTGTATGGCCATGATGTCCTAAAACTTCATCCATGACGTCAGGAACACTGGACGTCCCCTGGACCTTCCCTACAGGGCAGGGCCTGCCTTCCTCAACTTCTGAGAGCAGGCGGATGCACACCCAGAATCAGAAGGGCACTGAAGCACAGTGCTTGCCTGGAGAATGCGCTCACCGCCTGTTGGTTAAGTGAATGAAATCAGAGAGGTTAAAAATTGACGTGTACCCTGTTTATTTCTAATAAATAATTTGAGTAGCTTAGAAACATAAAACACAAAGGAAAACACTAGAAATCTTAGAGAAAAGGGGCTCTTCAGACTGAGTGAAAACACTTTATTGGAGTTTATATCAGTATCTGCCCAAGAATAGGTGAAAAATTCATCACTATCATTAGCTCTTGAAAAGTGTTTCATATCAATCTCTTGCTGTTCCCATACAGTGTGAAGGATAATGTAGTACTTCAACTGACAAATCATACTCAGGTGATTTCTTTTCATAGTACTATTTTAAGGAGCAGATTTGAAGTCATTTAAATGTAAATTTTTAAATGACACTTGCAAAGTCAGATAAAAACGATTGGTGTGTTGCTGATTGTCTTAAAAAGAGGCTCTGTGGGTGGAATTTGCCTGCATGTAATTGGGGCTTCAAAAGAGTGTTCTAAGCTTATCACAGTTTTGCCCATAGTGTGGGCTGAATTATTTGGCAATTCCTGGGAAGATGATCTCACCCCAGCTGATGAACGGGAACCCAAACAGCGAAATTCTAGGAACAGACCCAGGTGCAGACTTGACTTGCTGCCTTCTGGAACAAAAGAACTGCCAAGCGCCAGACAGGAGGCCGGCAACCAGGTTCTTCCTGACTTTACTAGCAGTGTGCCTGCTGTCATGCATATTAATGTAGCTGAAACAGCTCTGGTTACATGTAGCCAAGCTCGTGCCAGGCCAGGCGAAAATACCCACCCTGGGCTTTATATCACATAGTTGTATAGTATACATAGTGTGTGTATATGTAGTCTGTTCTGAAAGAACAATTATGGAGAAACCCCTACCAATGCCAGTTTTTTGCTTATTCAGTGAGTTTGCTTTCTTAACACCTGGGTTATATTAAAGCTCAAAAATACAGCAACAAAAACTAGGCTATATCAGAAGCTGTGCAAAGTGCACACTGACTTTGAAATTTTCCTAGTTTTTTTTTTTTTCCTGAAATGTTCCTAAGGTATTTGTAATTATTAGTAGAATCTCTCCTACCTCTCTCCACCTCCATAAAATACAGCACACAAAGGCATATTCACTCCGTAGGTTTAATTATGTTCGTTACTATCCCAGCCACCTACCCCCCTCACAGTTTTGCCTTTTTATCTTTCCTGAGCTGGAAAAGGAGGGAGCCCTGTGTGGTGGTGGTTTGTGGTGCTGTTTGGCTTCCAGGTTTTAGCTAACACACATCAGTCACCTCTGGTAATTAAAAATAAGAGAAAGGTAGGTTTTTAAAAATGTTACTCCTGCCTGTATGCCTTCACATACCAATCAGACATGGACTCTGGCTAAGCAGGGGGATGTCAGCAGGCTCTCTGGTTGGAACTGACAGAAGGGTCTGGTACTCAGAAGAGGGCAGGAGCTGAAGGAGGAGTGGAGTAAAGAGGTTAGCCTGGGATGGCCTGATGGGCTTTGCTGCTGACCCCCTCCCACCACCAGCTGCCACCTCCACTGCTCTGGCCTTGCTGTGAAGAGTTCCCACCTCCCCGGAATTTGTGCATAACTGTCTGCAGTTAGGGTCTCGCCAGAGGCATCAGTCTGGATCCCAGCCCAGCTGACAGAGTGGGAGAGAGAGCACATGCCTGTTCTCCTTGGTCTAGTGTCGTGAGCAGTGGAGCAACAAGGAAAGATGCCTCCCAGTGGGAGCAGTATTGGGGACCCCCTCCCAAAGGCCAGTGTCCACTACTGTACTGTAAAGACCTGGATTAGTAAGTACGTTTCTATACGCTGGGAAAAGGTTCTTACTGTTCTAAAACAAGGACATATTTTTTCATTTTCAGATGGCAGTGAAATTGCAGCTTCAACCTTGATGGAAGTTTTGCTAATGAATGATTTTAAACTTGTCATTAATAAAATAACATATGATGTGCAGTGCCCCAAGAAAGGTAAGAGACGCAGCAACTATCTTAATACCTCCCTTTAGCCCTGGGCCTTTTTCAGGCAGCCAGCTTATCTTGAGAATCTTTTTAGCTAGCCAAATGACCAAGAGGGCTCTGAAGAACCAGAGGTTAAACTTTTCCGGCAAGGGTGTAAATAATCAGTAGAAGTTGTCTATCAGGGATTTTTTTTTTTTTTTTAATCTTTAGGGTTTTTTTTAATTTCTTGTTGAGGGGGTAGGGAATTAGGTTTGTTTGTTTATTTTCAGAGGAGGTGCTGGGGATTGAAGCCAGGACCTCATGCATGCTAAGCATGCACTCTCCCACTTGAGCTATGCCCTCCCCTCATCAGGGATTTTAGTCTCGTGTATCCTTTTTAGACAAATTTTAAGACTTCATTTTAGCATCTTGAATGCTTAATCTGACATTACTGGGTTAAGAAGAAGTGGACCTGAAAATCATGAACTCAAGTGTGTACTCTTGTATGGCTGTTAACTCTTTTGTTTCTTTTTTCTTCTTTTTTTTTAAGTAGACTGCTTTCAGGGCAGTTTTAGGTTCACAGCAAGACTGAGCAGAGTACAGAGTTCCCATACGCCTGCCGCTTTCCCAAAGCCTCCCCCACTGTCAAGCCCCAGGGTGGAACATTTGCTATAATCCATGACCCTACATTGACAGATCATCATCACTCAAAGTCCACAGTTTACATTAGGTTTCGCTCTTGGTGTCGTACTTTTTATGGGTTTTGATAAACATATAATGACATATTGTTACCATTGTAGTTTCATAAAGAGTACTTCCACGGCCCCAAAATCCTCTCTGCTCTGCTGCCTCATTCCTACCTACCCCTAACCTCTCCCAGTCCGTGGCTTGTTTTCTTATTTGGTTGGCATTATCTTTTGCAGAGCAGAGGTTTTTAATTTTAATGAAGTCTAGCTTATCAATTATTTCTTTCATGGATTGTGCTTTTGGTGTTGTATCTAAAAAGTCATCGCCATGTCTAAAGTCATTTCTCCTATGCTATCTTTTTTTTTTTTTTTACCATTTTTTTATTGAGTTATAGTCATTTTACAATGTTGTGTCAAATTCCAGTGTAGAGCACAATTTTTCAGTTATACATGAACATACATATATTCATTGTCACATTCTCTTTTGCTGTGAGCTACCGCAAGATCTTGTATATATTTCCCTGTGCTATACAGTATAATCTTGTTTATCTATTCTACATTTTGAAATCCCAGTCTGTCCCTTCCCACCCCCCGCCCCCTTGGCAACCACAAGTCTGTATTCTATGTCTATGAGTCTGTTTCTGTTTTGTGTTTACTCCTGTTATAAACAGTTTTATAGTTTTGCATTTTACATTTAAGTCGATCCATTTTGAGTTAATTTTTGTGAAGGGTGTAAAGTCTGAGTCTAGATTCCTGTTTTTGCATTTGAATGTTCAGTTCTTCCAACACCATTTGTTGAAAAGACTGTCTTTGCTGCACTATATGCCTTTGCTCTGTCAACTGTATTTATATGGATCTATTTCTGGGCTCTCTCTTCTGTTCCATTGATCTGTCTGTTCTTTACCACACTGTCTTGACACTGTAGCTTTATAGTAAGCATTGAAGTTGAGTGGTGTCAGTCTTCTGACTTCACTCTTCAATACTGAGTTAGCTATTCTGAGTCTTTTGATTGTCCATATAAACTTTAGACTCAGTTTGTTGACATCCACAAAGTATTGCCGGGATCTTGATTGAGATTGTGTTGAATCTATAGATAAAGTTGGGAAGAAAAGATGTCTTGACAATATTGAGTCTTTTTATCCATGAACAAGGAAAGCTCTACTTAGTTCTTTGATATCTTTTATTAGAGTTTTGTAGTTTTCCTCATAGAGATTGTGTACATATTTTGTTAGATTTATGCCTAAGTGTTTAAATTTTTTAGGTGCTAATGTAAATAGTAATGTGTTTTTAATTTCAAATTCCATTTGTTCATAGCTGGTATACAATAAAGCTATTAACTTTTATATATTAACCTTGTATCTTGCAACCTTGCTATAATTGCTTATTAGTTCCGAGAGTTGGTTGGTTTTTTTTTTTTTTTTTGGTCATTTCTTTCTGATTTTCTATATAGATGATTATGTCATCTGCGAGCAAAGACAATTTTATTTCTTCCTTCACAATATATTATCTTTTATTTCCTTTTCTTACTGCATTAGCTAGGACTTGCAGCATGGTTTTGAAGAGTGGTGAGAGGATGCTCCTTTCCCTTTTCATGGTCTTAGCAGGAAAGCTTCAAGTTTCTTATTAAATATTATGTTAGATGTTTTTACCAAGTTGAGGAAGTTCCTCTATTCCTGGTTTGCTGATGGTTTTCATCATTTGTGGGTACTGGACTTCATCAAATGTTTTTATGCATCTATTGATAAGATCATATGATTCTTCTTCTCTAGCCTGTTGATGTGATGGATGGCATTAACTGATTTTCAAATGTTGAGCCAGCCATCCTGTGTAAATCCTACTTGGTCATGATGTATAATTCTTTTTATACATTATTGGGTTCAGTTTGCTAATATTTTGTTAAGGATTTTTGTATTCATACTCGAGAGATAGTGGTCTATAATTTTTTTTTTCTTGTAATGTTTTTCTCTGGCGTTGGTGTTCGGGTAATTCTTTTCTCATGAGTGACTTAGGAAATATTTCCTCTGCTTCTAATATTCTGGAAGAGACTGTGGAGAATTGGTATAATTTCTTCCTTAAATTTTGAGTAGGATTCACCAGTGAACCCATCTGGGCCTGGTGGTTTCCATTTTAGAAGGTTATTAATTATTGATTCAATTTTTAAAATAGATATAAGCCTATTCAGATTGTTTTTTCTTGCATGTGTTTTGACAAAGTGTACCTTTCAAAGAATTGGTCCATTTAATCTAGGTCATCAAATTTGCAGGCATAGAGTTATTCATAGTATTCCTTTAATGTCCGTGGGGTCTGTCTTTCATTTCATATTAGTAATTTATCTTTTTTTTCTTAGTAAGCCTGGCTAGGAATTAATCAATTCCATTGATTTCTGTTCTAATTTTTATTATTTCTTTTTGTCTGTTTACTTGGAATTTAATTTGCTTTTCTTTTTCCAGTTTCCTAAGGTGGAAAGTCAGATTTTTGATTTTAGATGTTTCTTCTTTTCTAATGTATGCATTCAATGCTATAAATTTCTCTTCAAATGCTCTTTGTTGCATCCCACAAATTTTGATAAGTTATGTTTTCATTTTCATTTAATTCAAAATAGTGTTTAATTAATCTTGATTTCTTCCTTGAACCATGTGTTATTTAGAGGTATATTGTTTAATCTCTGCAAATACTTTGGATTTTCCAGCTATCTTTTGTTATTTCCACTTTTAATTTTGTTGTGGTCTGAGAGCATACATTGTATGATTTCTGTTCTTTGGCATTTATTTGGGTGGGCCTTATGGCCTAAATGAGGTCTATCCTGGTGAATATTCCATGTGAGCTTGAGAAGAATGTGTGTCCTGCTGTTCTTGGATTGAGCTGTCTATAGACATCAGTTCTACCCAGTTGATTGATGGTACTGTATAGTTCAGCTATGTCCTTACTGATTTTTTTTGCTGGCTGAATCTCTCCGATAGAGAGGTTTTGAAGCTTCCAGCTTTACTGGATTCATTTCTTTCTCTATACAGTTGCCTTTTATATTTTGACACTTGTTGTTAGATTATATATTGCTTAATATATGCCTAACTGACAAGATTAGATTCCTTTAGAATCTATTAAGGTAGGCTCTGGTAAAATCATTTCTCTCTCTTTTTTTTCCTTTTTCAGTTTTATTATGTACAATTACTACAGTATGACTGCACATACACATTATATTGCATGTAAATACATGTATACAGTATACATTTGTAAGTTTACATATATGTACTAATTATTGTTTCTAAGAACAGATTAGATCTTTATAAAATCGTTTCTCTTGAGGGCAGCCTTGTTAAGAACGAAATGCTCTGGTGTATTTCAAAATGGTAGTTTTCTCCTCCCTGTACTAGAAGGACAGGGTATTTTTCTCTCGTCTTTGTTAGGAGAACCTGGTAGAACTCTTGGGGGTAAAACTCCCAAAAGAATGGGCATGTGCCCCTAAAGCTGTGTCCCACTGGATTTTTTAACTCAGAGTTGTCCACACCAAACCTCCAGTAGCTTGTCAGTTACAGTTCACTGGTTCTGTGAAGGTTTCTGCTCAAGGGTTCCTGCTCTGGTAAGTTGTAATTCTCTGTACATCAGTCTCTTCAGTTTTGTGTGCAGCCATTTGCCCTGTGACCTTGGTTTTCTCACGTATCTAAGAAGAGTATTGATTTTCAGTTTGTTCAGCTTTTTACCTGTTGTTAGGATGGAGTGATGACTTCCAAGCTCCTTATATGTCAGACCAGAAACCAGAAGTCTTTTCTTTTTTAGAGAGAGTTTTCCTTTTCGTCTCAAGCTATCATTTCACCGGTTGCAGTATACTTTTGGAAAGTTCTCAGCCATCATTACTTCAGGTGTCTCTTCTGTTCCTCTCTCTTCTCCATCTGGTATTCCCATTAGGCATTTTATACCTTTTGTAACTGTTGTATAGTTCTTGGATGTTCAGTTTCTTTTTTCCTTTCTCTTTGCCTTCCAGTTTGGCAGGTTTCTATAGACGTATCCTTAAACTCACTGATTCTTTCCTCCCCTGTGTGTTGTTTACTGATGAGCCCATCAAATGAGCCCATCAAAGGCATTCTTCATTTCTATTACAATGTTTTTGGCTTCTGGCAATTCTTCTTGATTCTTTTCTAGAATTTCCATCTCTCTGTTTACATTACTCATCTGTTCATCCATATTATCTACTTTTTCCATCACAGCCTTTACCGTGTTAATCATATTTGTCTTAATTTTTTGGTCTGAATTCTAAAATCTCTGCCATGTCAGATTCTGGTTCTGATGCTTGCTTTGTCTGGTCAGACTGTTTTTTCTTGCCTTTTACCTGCCTTGTCATTTTTTGTTGAAAGGTGGACATGATGTATTAAAAATAGAAACTGAAGCAAGTAGATCTTCATTGTGAGGTTTTATGTGTATCTGGCCAGGAGTCTGGCTGTTTACTGTGTGCTGTAGCTGTAGGTATCAGAGGCTTCAGTTTCTTCTAATGTCCCTGTTTTTCTCTTCCCTGCTGTGTTTGAGTTTCCCTAGAAATCCTTTCTTAAATAGAGTCTGTGTCTTGCACAGAACTGGAGCCCTATGGATGTGGTGTTAAGGTATTAGGGAGGAAAAGCATTCTGTAATCTTATGGTTAAATCTCATGGCTTTTATTGGGCCAGGATTCCTATACTTTAACCTTCAGAAAAGCTTCTTAGCCTTATTCTCCCTCCCCTATATGAGCCGGGAAGGCTAGAGGGGTCTGGAGTTGGCTAATTGTCCTTCCTCCAGGCCAAATTAAGCTCTGGTAAAGTACAGTTGGCCCTTGAACATAGGTTTGAACTGCATGGGTCCACTTAACATGCTGATTTTTTTTTCAATAAACACTGCAGCACTACATGATCCACGGTTGGTTGAGTTGTTGGAACCGTGGATAGAGGGCCAACTAGAAGGTTATATGTGGATTTTCAAGTGTGTGGTGGGTTGGTGCCCATAACACCCACATTGTTCAGGGGTCAACTGGCATTTCCTTGGTATGGATAAAGTAATGCTCAGGGCTATTTAAAAATGGTTATATTCCTCCTTTCTCTGCTGGAAACAGGGAGGTATTTTTCTGATTCTCTGACCTTCACTGTGAGAACCAGATGGGATTCCTGGAGGTAAAACTCATGAATGTGTGGGAGTTTTTATTTCTCAAGCTAGTCAGCACTGAGCCTTCAACAATTCATCAATTATAGTTTAAGTGTTCCTGCCAGGATTGGCTCCAGAGGTTTCTCCTCCCAGTAAGCTGTGATCATAGACTACTGGGGGTGAGAGGAAGTAATACTTGATTCTATGCCTTAATAAATAGATGATGAGATCAATAAATCAGTAAATAAGGGAAGGTCCATGTGTATAGTTAGAAAGCCAAGTACTGACTGGTACATATGGGAGGGCTGCTATAGTTGAAAAATCATTATTTGGCAGCCAAATTCAGGCAGGGGTCATCAATACCAGGAGTGGGATTGCTGGATCATACAGTAGTCCAATTTCTAGTTTTTTGAGGAACCTCCATACTGTTTTCTATAGTGGCTGCACTGATTTACATTCCTGTTAATAGTGTAAAAGGTTTCCCTTTTCTCTACATCCTTGCCAACATTTGTTATTTGTAAACTTTTTAATGACAGCCAGTCTGACAGGTGTGAGGTGGTATGTCATTGTTTTGATTTGCATTTCTCTAATAGTGATGTTGAGCATCTTTTCATGTGTCTGATAGCCATCTGTATGTCTTCTTTGGAGAAATACCTGTTTAGATCTGCCAATTTTTTGATTGGGTTTGTTTTTTTTTTTAATGTTGAGTTGTATAAGCTGTTTGTATATTTTGGATATTAACTACTTGTTGGTCACATTCCTTGTATATATCTGGAAAAAAATGAAAACACTAATTTGAAAAGATATATGCACCCTAATGTTCATAGCACTGTTTATGGTAGTCAAGATATGGAGGCAACCCAAGTGTCCATCAACAGATGATTGGCTTAAGAAAATATAAGATACACACATACACAGTGGAATACTACTCAGCCATAAAAAAGAATGAATCTGCTATTTGCAGCAACATGGATGGACCTGGAGATTATGCTTAGACAGAGAAAGACAAATACTGTATGATATTATTTATATGTGGAATCTAAAAAAATAAAACAAATGAATGTATATAGCAGAATAGAAAACAGATATAGAAAACAAACCAGTGGTTACCAGTGGGGAGAAAGAAGGTAGGAGGGGCAAGATAGGCATAGGGGGTTAAGAGATACAAACTACGGTTTATAAAATAATAACAAGGCTATATTATACAGCATAGGAAACTATAGCCATTATTTTGTAATAACTTTTAATGGAGTATATGTTAAAATACTGAATCAATATGCTATACATCTGAAACTAATATAATACTGTAAATCAATATAATTCAATTTAAAAAAAATACGGAAATGCTAACAGAAAAATGGGAGTCAATTACAAGGACATAGGAGCCAGCTTAAGGGGGCTCCTACTAACCATATCTGGTACAGTTTGAACACCATCAGCTCCCATGTCCTTGTGACCTGCCCCCGTTTTTATTTTGAGCATTTTCTTTCTGGTATAACTAGATGGGCCAGAGTGACCTTGTACTCCAGCACTGATATTAGCCACTTCTCTGAAGATCCTTGGAAGAAAAATATTTTTAAAAATTTTAATTGTATGTTTGAACATTTTATGGAATTGTCAAAGACAGACATAGAGAAATTAAAATAAATCATCTCAACAATTATGAATATTCTTCTATTCTTGATTCTTTTTTAAAATCAGGACAGTATTTAAACCCAAAGAGAGAAGGATGGAAGAAGTTGAGAAATATGAAAATGAATACCCATGTTAAAATAGAAATTTCATGTCCAGTGAGTTCCCAGCACTCTGGAAGGTCTTCCACTTCCTGTTCTCTGGGTTTAGCTTTTGAGGGAGCAAGTGGAAATAAAACATTTTCAGGGCATCTCATTGTTCTACTTGACCTTCCTCTTCCAGATAAGCGCCAGTTAACTAATCTAAATGGCCTAGTCACATTAAGCAACTTCCATTCTCACTTTTTGTGGATTTTTCCACGTCCCTGACTCTGCTTAAGCCCCTGATGGCCTCTGTCCCTCCCTTAAAATGCCCAGCCACCTCTGCACAAATAGAAGTTGAGTTCATGCTGAATCCTCTTCCCTTGTGCAGCAGTTGCTGAATAAAGTCTACCCTTACCACTTTGACCAGTGTCTGGCTTATGCTCCACAGCCTTAGAATCCTGCCCCATCTATACCTTTTTTCTGTGTGTGCACCTTTTAAATATCAATACAGTTTTTATCAAAACAAAAAGGCTCTAACTGTTCTGCAAATCTCAAAAGCCTGGAAGGAAACTTCTCGTTTTTACCTCTTTGTGTCAGTTTTAGCCTAGAACTTAGAAGGGATTGAAGGTCATAATGAAGTCTTGAAGAAGTGGGTGGAGAAGGAAGGAAGAGTAACTTCAGGACCGCTGACACAGGCTGGAAAACCACTGGGCTAACACTGACTCTGGGATCATAAACCCCCGTGTCTGCCATTGTGTGCTGCTGCCTGGGGGAAGGACCCTCTTTCCTTCCTCTCACCTTGTCCCCCCACCCCAAGTTCTCTTACAGTGGTGGGGGACAGTTATAACCCCTGGAAAGGTGTCAGTACAGCCCAATTTTATGTGGATTTATAGATCCACGGAGGTGGAAGGATGAAAGAAACCTGTAGTCAAAAGAACTCAACTCTTGTGTTAAAAACTCAGAAACTGACTCTGGTCCATGTGAACCTCCTTCCAGATCTACACCTTGCTGAAAAGAACTTACACTTGAATTGCTTTTCCAACGGGTGTGATACTTTCATTTACCTGTTTGGACACCAGCTTCCCTCCCCAGTGGACCTTAAAATGACTTTTGGATAGATAGCTGGGGTGAAGGGGGAGGAATCTTAGGTTAAGTCAGGTATAAAAGTGAACCTGTAAACTAATGTGTTACCATCTAAGGTTGTAAGGTTGGATTCTGGCAGATGGATACTCCCTTTTCCTGTATTACTTTTTCTTTTAAAGAAACAGTACTAGTTATATTATAAAAGAGAACAGACAAAAACATGAATTTTAAACCTATTGTCTGGTTATTTGTTATTCCAGAGAGATGAATATAGTCACCTGAGACAGGAATAAAGGCCAACACCAAATGTGTCCCCCCCACCCTGCCCCACCCCAGGAGTTGGGCACACCCAGGCATCCAGCCGTGGAGATTCAGATGTGGTTCCCTGGACTTACAAACCCTGGAGGAAAAAAATGTGGCCACTGCCTTACGTTTCCCCTGTGTCTTTTCTCAGAAAAGCTGAGTCGTGAGCAAACTACTGAGATGGAAAACATGAAATCCTTGGTTCACAGACTGTTCACAGCCTTGCATTTAGAAGAGTTTCAGAAAAAGAGAGAGCACCATCTACTGGAGAAAATCGACCACCTGAAGGGACAGCTGCAGCCCCTTGAACAGGTTTGGAAGCGTCACAGTTGAGTCTGCTTGCAAATAACACCCAATGTTTGAGCATGCGCCACGTGAGCATTTTTCTGAATGCTTTAATTATGCTCATGTTCTCCTTTAGTCCTCACAGTGAGCCTGGGAGCTTGGTATTGTTACCTTCCTCATTCAGAGGATGGTAGCTCAGCGTGAACTTGAGCCCTGGAGGTCTGACTCCTGGCTGCCACCTTTGCCTCCTCTCCACGGATCAGCCATCGTGTCCCTGACCTGAGGGGAGGGTGAGCTGGGATGCACCAGCTGGAGCACCCACAGTCCCACTCTGCCCAATAGAATCACAAATGGAAAGTTAGCAGTGGCTTCCTAAGCTCTGAAGTTAATCAGTGGTGGAGGGAGGAAAAAAAGTGTTTTGATTTAAGGGAGAAAATGCATTTTTGAAAACTGATCCCATTGTGACTTTTCAAAATGGATAGGTATATGTATCTTTGTGTACAAACAGAAGGTTTCTGGAGAAAAGAAAGTTTTGATGTGATTACCTCTAAGGGTACTTAGGGAACACCAGAGAGGGGGGCCTTTCTATTTGGATTGTGAGCCCACATTTTAATTTTTTCTTTACTTTTTAGAAAGTTGGTGATATATTTACTTGCATTAAAGTTTAAAAAATCTAAAAAGGTGGCCAATGGAGTTTTCCTCCTACAGTCCTCCCAGTACCATATCCCTACAACTATGAATTGCTTCAGATTTTCTTTATCTATGTACAAACAAAAACAAATTATTGTTTTGTTCCCTAAAGGTACCTGCTATTATACACTATTCTCACCTTTTTTCACTAACAGTATATCCTGGAAAGATCTCCATTATAGCTGTATGATAGCTTGATGGAAAAATGTATATCCTTCTATACTATTTCAATTTTTTCCATGAGCAATTATTACCTTTATAATTTAAACAATGGTTTATCAATGAACTATTTTGGCAATGTGATCACTCATTAATGTATATGTTTTATAAATTCTTGTTTTTTTCAGACCTATTTAATGCACTTTTGTTCCTTTTCTTTTTTTAAAAAAATTTTTTACTACATTTTTTTGGAGTTTTTTTTGGGGGGTGGAGTAATTAGATTTATTTACTTACTTATTTAAATGGAGGTACTGGGGATTGAACCTAGGACTTCGTGCATGCTAAACACACACTCTACCACTGAGCTATACCCTCCCCTCTTTTTCTTGCTTTTTTCCCTTAAGTCAGTGCACTGTAAACTGAACAGTCATTTTTCCCCCTCAGATGAAAGCCAAAATAGAAGATCGTTCAGAAGCCAAAACCAGTGGACTCCTGTGGGCTGGGTTAGCAGTGCTGTCCGTCCAGGGCGGAGCAATGGCCTGGCTCACCTGGTGGGTGTACTCCTGGGATATCATGGAACCAGTCACCTACTTCATCACATTTGCAAATTCTATGGTCTTCTTTGCATACTTTATAGTCACTCGACAGGTGAGTAGTTTTGTTAAGGAAATGGTAAGTTATAACATCTTCTGTAAATAATTCCTGATCCAAGTCAAGTAATGAGCATTAAAACCTTTTTACTTACTGAATTACTGCTGTCTGGGGTTTTATCAGCTGTTAAATTTTGTTGTTTCCCAGAGCATGGAGATTTTTATATATAGCAGAGAAACTATACTTAACCTCTGTGGAGAAGTACATAGTGCAAGTTACCAAATTCCTCCATTGAGATAAACCCATCAAACTTACATACTCTGTGCATAAATAAAATTGAATCTGTATTGCAAACCACCCAGTAACTTCAGTTCTATCACATGATTATTTTGCCAAAAATCTCCATCTTCCTTTTTCTCTTTTCTACCCCAGTATGTGTGATTTCTCTTCCCAGCTTGCTTGCTTTTGAAAGGAGCAGCTGATCTCAAATGAGACTAAATGTTTTACTTGTGTTGCCTTATGCTCGCTCTGATGGCCACTGCAAATATTTTACCTTCCTTTACTGCCTGCCTTTGCGTTGTTGTTGCTAAGGCAATATGTTCATTTAAAACATGCTCTGTCGCTTTTTTTTTTTCAGGATTATACTTACTCAGCTGTTAAGAGTAGGCAGTTTCTTCACTTCTTCCATAAGAAATCAAAGCAACAGCACTTCGATGTAGTGCAGTACAACCAGTTAAAAGAAGACCTTGCTAAGGTACCTTACTGCAAATATGACATTTTATAACTGGTCTTGTTTGGGAGCCAGAACTTAATGTCGGGGAAACACAATCCGTGGCTCATCCCTCACTGGTTAATCTTGTCCTCGATAGCTTCTCTGGACTGTGGTTTGTTCAGTGAAACAGCTGACATGTCTGATACTAATTTCCTCCAGCTTTGTTCTTGTCTTCTGTATTCTACATGTGGGTAGCTTTAAGTGTGTATGGAAATTGTCTTAAAGTTTTTAGGAGAAAACTTTTTCTAACTGAATACAGGTTTTTAAAGAAAAAAGTCCAGTGTCAAACTCAAATGCAGATTTTGTAACTGTTAAGAATATAGAAGTAGAACTTTCAGAAGGTGGACACATTGATAAACAATTTTAAGCTCTCTAAAGGCATTTACAAGTTTCTCCTCCTTAAAAATAGAATCAGTATGTTATTCCTCCATTCATCTTTTCCATCTTCCAGATGCGAACACAGAGGTGCACACCGCTAGAGTGGGGAAACCAGGGTAGGAAGCCAGAAGTTGGACTCTGCAGCCTGTGCTCTTAAGAACCTCCATACAACATGTCTCTTAGGCAAATTTTATCTCTGGCCTCCCAGTGGTCTCATTAGCTTTGTTCAGATGGTGACTTCTCAATTTTATTAGAAAAAAGTTTTTTGGAGGGGAGGGTAGAGCATATGCTTAGCATGCAGGAGATTCTGGGTTCAAAACCTAGTACCTCCATTAAAAAAATAAAAGTAATTGATTAATTAATAACCTAATTACCCCCCAATTTTTTTTAATTACAAAAGTTTTGGTAAAAATATCCTCCATTGCTCAATGCATGATCATTCAATAGCCAGTAATCATCATGTCTTTTGTTACCTGTACCTTCTAAATGACCTATCCCTCAAATTTAAATAAGGAAAGATATTTCCTTTGTAGTCCAAAAATTGGAGATAAAGAGCCTTTAAAAAATATTGTTAAATTCCATATAATTACTTAGGAAAAATAAGATGCTTTTTAAAAAAATTTAGTGGATACTCCTACATTTAAGTAGAAGGCTAAAGGAATGTTCTTCCAACTAGTTTATAGCCCTGGGCATTGAAGGTTCAGAGGAGCACCCTGTGAAGTGTTTTTTTTTTTTAAGTAATAAAGTTGAGGAAAAACAGGAAACTGATAAATCAGAGTAGGTTTTTGTTTTTTGTTTTTGAATATGAACTGGGAAAACCACTGTAAAGGCGAAAACTAACATAACAAGAACTCTAAGGACATAATAGAAACCTCGAACTCATGTTTTACAAAAGGATCCACATAAATTGTAATATTAATAGTAGGCAGTTGCCACTCATAGTTTAGATCTATGTATTGACCTAAGGAGATGTTGAAGGTATAGAGTTCCTCGTGAGCAGTAATGCTCATAGGCTTGCAGTCCTTTCTGATCACTGCCTCTTTTTCTTCCTGTGGACAGGCTACAGAAGCCCTGAGACGGGTGCGCCACTCTCTCTATTTGCAGATGCCAGTAGAGGAACTCAATGAAAAGAAGTGATCTTCCATTTTTAAATGTCAGTGAATTTTTGCATTGTGTTCATTTGCAACTTAGAAACTGGAACTTTCTGAGTCCTGTAGTTCATGTGAATTTGACTATTTCAGTCTCTTTTGTTAATAAAAAAAAATGCCTGCAAAACACAGGTATTCTTTAATGTTCTCATTTGAGATTTTTGGTTTGTGGATTTTCATGGCTCATTGAGGTTGCTGCCAGAAGGAGCTTGGACGCGTCCATCAAAATTGAAGCATCTGCTGCTGCAGTTCAGCACGTGAGTTAAGGTTCCTCGTAAGTGTCCTGTGTTCGTTCATTCCCATGCAGAGGTGAAGTGTCAGTGTGCCTGGCTTCACTTTGATTCTTAGGCTTCATTTAAAATCATCTTGCCATTACTTTTTAAATTCGTAGTTGAAAATTTTTATCATTAAATATAGCTAAGATTATTATAAATTGTCACTTGAAATCATTTGTAGTCATTTGCTCTTATAGGTAGAACCATGGAGATGGCAACGCCTGAGAGTAGGGGGTTAAAGGACAGGTAAAATGTTCAACTGACGTGAAGTCCCTGTTATGACACAAAAAGAGGCATAAATGTCCCACTGACCTTAGCATAGAGTTGGCACATGTTTTGAACTGCAACTGAAACGACATAGGCAAACTGCTTCTGAGCTAGCAACCCTCAAGTTTGCTATAAGAGCCTGAACATAACCATCTTCAGTCTCCAGTAGGTTATTAACGGGCTACTCAAATTTTATATATCATATTAGTAAGAACTGAATCTTAAAAGTAATATCTATTATTCCATTAACATAACAGTCCGCATGTGAGACTGCTGGACAGTGTATAGTAACTTAACACAGAAGGTACTGACAGAATCACTCTGCAAGTGTAGCCTCTACTAAGAAGTCACTATGTTTTATGTTTTCTATTTCCTTCTCAGAATGCCGTATCTATGCATGAAATACCACTTTTTGTACAAGACTATAATGCTCACTTTGAAAAAAATGAACTGTTGTTTTTTTTTTAAATGTGAGTGTTCAAGTCCTATACAAAAAGTGGTAACTCATATGTAGATTTACATGACCAAGTAAAACAAGTCATCTATAAATTACACAAATAAGAATGTGAATTAGAAAAATTTAATAAAACATGAATTTCAAATATTAAAGAAAAACTAATACTTAGGATTCAAAAACCCTTAAAAAGATTAAAAAGTTTCATGTAAAAAAGTCACAAAATAAAAGTTAAATCAGCCAGATATTATGAGTAACCTTCCAATTTACTATAAAAGTCAAGTATTAGAAATGCTAATGTATTTTTAACTTACAGAAATTCCCTGAGGATTTCATTACTACATATCAAACCCCTTCACCATGTCCAATATGAACTATTTTTTTTAAAGTTCTCTCATTAAAGCTTAAAACATTTTAAATTGCTATACCATAAACTTCAACCTGGGGATACTTCTTTTTTATAAAAAGAAGGGAAAATCTACTTTGAATACAGATACATAAAACAAAACAGCACCTATTATTTAGATTTTGGAAAGAAATGCAGCTTCTTAGTTAGCATTGAGGCAAAGCAGGGAACCTGCTTCTTTCCAATTGCATTTGGGTCTTTACAAAAGTCTACTCGGCGCTGAGAAACTTTCCTATTCACCAGTGTGAGGAGTTCTGTGAACTCTAAGGAGGAGCCAAATTTTCCCAGCATCTCACACAAATCTTGAATGTACCATGAGCCGTTCACAGTTTCCCGATGAGAATAATAACCTAAAAAAGATAGGAGAGGCCACTGAAGTTTTCTGGTTTTCAGTTACTGGGACTGAAAAACACCTTTAAAATGTCTAAGTTCTCAAAAATCCTTGGAGAAGACTAAGATGTATCCAAGACATAGTTTAAAATTTTTTCTGTTGACTGTTCTCAATTGGGAAAAAGATTAATTCCATATGGTTCTATGAAAATGGGGCTAATGCTATGTAATTTCCTAAAAATTCCCAAGATAATATTAGCTAGGCAATGATTTTTGAGACTAGAAAAAAGAAAAACATAAAATTATTTAATGCAAGAGCAGAGAACAACTGTTAAAATATTTTTCAACAGCGTTTTCCATGACTGTTACCACAATAACAGTATCACCATCAGTCATGAATATCTTCTGTGGATACTATTCAATGTAATTCGCTTTGTAGCTTTATTTAACATAGTTCTCAGGAAGGATTTTTCTACAAGGTGTTGTACTTTTAAATATCACTCTGATCACCTGGTACAAGGAAATCCATTTTAAGCCTGAGAGCGTCACGACAAAATCACATGTCCCAACAGGAAAGACCTCACCTAAATCAAGCCAAGGTGAAACTTACAGGAACTGAGCCAAGAAAGCCAACTGTAGGTTTGTATTAAACACCCACACACCTTCTGCCACCGAGTAGCACATGAGGAAGTCAGCTCCGGCAGGCAGCGTGTACACCGAGGCCGCATCCACCTGGGTTACGTTGGCATCTGGCACGTCTGTCTGATGATCCACGACGTCCAAAGGAATGACGGGCACATCGTGCTGGTTTCCCCGACACGCCTGCGAGACAGGAGCACAATCCCCTCCTTCACGTATCTGCTCCTCCCAGTGCTTCACGCTGGTGCGCCGTCAGAGCTACGTCAACAAGCTGTTCCACAGGCACTTCTAAAGCAATCCATTCAGGCTGAGAGCAGACCAAAGCTGACAGGTTTTTTTTCCTACTTATGTTTTTTTTTATAGTTAATGCTTAAAAAATTAGCATTCTCAACTATACACCAAACTGTGTTGATTGAAAGGAACACTGTAGAGGGCAAAGCATCTGTGGTTTTAAAATTCCTTACGGATTACCCACACCCTAGCACCAAGAGTCACCCTTTCTTTTAAAGGCTTATATATAGTATTTGTTTGTTTCTATTTAATCAGGTAATATATTCCCAGACTGGGTTTTGCTTGCCAGGCTGCTGCCATAAATTGTTAAGGGTGAAAATGATACCACGTGATGTGCCTTCTGCCTTTTGTTCCTATTTTAAAGTGAGGGCTCAAATCTTTACCCACTATTCTGACTCACACAAGGCTGACATTAATTTCGACTCTTAAATTACTATTATGGGCTGAATTTTTTCTCCTCCCCACCGGGCTCCAATTTATATATTTAAGTCCTAACCCCTAGTATCTCAAATGTGACTATATTTGGAGATACGGCCTTTAAAAAGGTAATTAAGGCAAAATGAGGTCATATTGGTGGACCCCAAACCAGTATGACTGGTGTCCTTATAAAAGGAGACCAGGACACTGACACTCACAGAGGAAAGACCATATGAAGACACAATGGACAAGAAGCCACCAGCCACCTCCCAGCCAAGGAGAGAGGCCTCAGAAGACTTCAACCCTGCTGACACCTTGATCTCAGACTTCTAACCTCCAAAACTGCAAGAAAATTAATTTCTGTTGTTTAAGCCACCTAGTCTGTACACAGACCTCAGAGATACTGCAGGTATGGTTCCAGACCACCGCAACAAAGTGAATATCGAAATAAAGCAAGTCTCATGAATTTTTTGGTTTCCCAGTGCCTATAAAAGTTATGTTTCCACTACAGTGTAGTCTGTTAAGTGTGCAATATCATTATGTCTAAAAACAGTACAGACTTTAATTAAAAAATTAAAGACTTTACTGCTAAAAAATGCTAACCATCACCTAAGCCTTAAGCTAGTCATATAATTTTTGCAATAGTAATGTGAAAATCACTGATCACAGATCATCATAACAAATATAATAACGAGAAAGTTTGAAATATCATGAAAATTACCAACATGTGAGAGACACGAAGTGAGCAAATGCTGTTGGAAAAGTGGTGCTGACAGACTTGCTTGATGCATGGTTGCCACAAACCTTGCGGAAAAAAATGCAATTATCTGCAAAGTGCAATGAAGTGACATATGCCTGTACTTTGTTCTGGCAGCCTTAGTACACGTAATATAGCGACCTAACAAGGTTCTGCTGTCGTATTTACTGTAAGTGCATCCAGCAATTCTGAAATGGTTAAGGAATCGTATGCTGTAAAAGAAAGCTCTGATGGATTTCAGTTATCAGATAAATAGAAGATCCCTAATAACTTATTTTTACAGGGAGATTTTTATCTTATTATCAGGCTCATTTTCAGACCTTATTTTCTACTATCTTCAGCAACATGTGGGACGCTTGGACTGCGATGCCATCATCTGACACATCAACAGCAGTGACAGTAAGAGCCAGCCTTTCCTGGGGGCGTGCCACGGGCCAGGCACTGCTGGGAGTGCTCTTCATTTGTCAGGCCAGGTCTATTTATCCTCACAACCACCCTGTCAGGCAGTGCTATTTTACCCGTTTCACAGATGAAGAATCTGAGCCACAGAGAAATAAAATAACTCAGCAAAACATTTCGCTCCTTTGTGGCCCACTGGTTATTTCCAGTTATCTTGCGTGACAGTGCTGGCCACTCCCATTTCCATGAAGCAGTCACTTGTCATTCTTGGTGATTTTTCTCCTACTTCTCTGAGGGGCCACCCTCCTCAGTATCTTTCCTCTGCTCATTCTGCACTGGTGGCCCTCAGCTCCATTTTACACTCATTTTTCAGGCTATACTTGACAAGGGGAAACTCATCTACTCCTGTGGTTGCCAGTACCATCCATCCGTCTCATTACTACCAAATTTGTTTCTCCAACCCTGGCTGCCTCTCTTAGGTCTAGGCCTGTATCTCCAACGACATGTCCCACAGACCCAAATGCAGCTGTCCAAACACAAAAGCTGGAAATCACCCTTAACCTCTTTTCTTAAAGTGCCCCCTACCCCATCCCCCTCAAGGTCTGGCAGGGTGTGGCATGGGGTTGTGTCCTCTGTGCTGTTCATGGAAATATAGGACTGCAGCACTGGAGCATCGAGAATTCTCTTTTTTGTTCAAAATCCTTATTGAGGTACCAGATGATGTTATTCAGGCCCCCAAATATTTTTATCCTTAACAGCAGTTTGGTGGGGGGGGGCAGCATCTTGGTTTAAGGGAAAATATGAAAGGATGAAACAAGCTAGGACTGGAAGTCTTTACACCTGCATTCTTCCCACTGACTGCCATGCTCTCCAGCCCCCAGAACCAAACCTGGTCCCAACAGGCGCCCTTGCATTCACTCCTCCATCAGCAGATACCTCCTTTCGCGGCTCTGCCCTGACTGGGCTGGGCCAGGGAGTAGCACATTCAGAACTGTGAGTCATTTCTAATGTCAATCCAAGTAATAAAGATACTGGGAACCTTTTTATGTAAAGAAAGAATTACTACTAACAGCTCAAATTGCAACTCTGATTGTTCTGGATTCAAAAAGGGCCTTTCCACTTACTGGAGACAATTACTTCTGAAATTGGCTTTAGTTCTTTCTAATCACACACACAACCATGAACTTTATAGTTAAGACTATAACATAATCAGTCTTACCTGAATGATAAATATCTTGGGTTTTCCAACCAGGCTCTGACACCTGTCTCCTTTGAACAAGCCAGTCAACGTCTGAATTTCAATTTTGGCATCATATGCGTAGATGTGGTTGCCTTCACCGTGACTCAGGAAAACACACAAAAAGCAATCGGCATCTACATGGCTAGTAGTTGATGCTATAAAGGCGCCCAAAAGTTATTTAGAAATGATAATAAGGTGCTTATTATCTACACATAAAAATTCAGTTTACTAATACTAAAGTTGCATATATATGACTGAAGGAGGGGGAAATTTTGTTATAAATATAAAATGAAATGAAATATAACTTATTTTAGTATTTGATCAAGCAATAATCTATACCATACTGTATCTGATTTTTTAAAAATCTAAATGATTAAAGTTCAAAGTAACAGAGTGAACAGATTTTGTTAGCTTTTCCAAAACACAGAACAATGATATGAAAAACCTAAACGGATTATAATGGGGAACCCCCTTCAAGATCCACATCATTTTGGCAATACAAGTTCCTCTAAATCAGCAGAGAGTGTCTTAAAGCAGTCTGGGAAGACCCAGAAACTACTACTAATGCCTCCCTATGTGTCGCTGCACCTCCAAGGAGCGCAGCACCTTCACTGTGTGTCCTCAGCGCTTAGAGTGTCCAAAAGAGTGTTGAGACAGGAGACATGTCCTCCAAAGCTTAGGAGCAAGGGAAGTAAAAACCTGCTAAGCAACCAGTTGAAATGATCTAGAGATTAAAGAAAAACTGATATGAGGTTCGTCAAAAAACTAAAAATAGAGCTACTACATCCAGCAGTTCCCCTTCGGGTGTTTATCTGAGGACAACTAATTTGAAAAGATACAGGCGCCCATTTATTTGAAACATTAATTTTAAAAGATACAGGCACCCATCTATTCACTGCAGCATTATTACAACAGGCAAGATATGGAAACAACCTAAATGTCCATTGATAGATGAATGGATAAAGAAAATGTGGTGTGTACATATATAATGGATTACCATTCAGCCATAAATAAACCTTGCCATTTACGACAACATGGATAGACCCTGAGGGCATTAAGCTAAGTGAAATAAGTCAGAGAAAGACAAACACTATATGATCTCATTATATGTGGAATCTAAAAACCGGCAAACAAAAGCAAGCTCAAAAACGCAGAGAACAGATTGGTGGCTGCTGGGGCAAGAGATGGGGGTTGAAAGGTATAAACCTCCAGTTATAAAATAAGTCATGGGGACATAATGTACACAGCACGATGACTGCAGTTAGTAAGTACTATACTGCATATTTGAAAGTTGCTAAGAAAGTAAATCTTCAAAGTCCTCATCACAAGAAAAGTTTCTGCAATTATGTATGGTGATAAGTGTTAACTAGACTTACTGTGGTGATCATTTCCCAATGTATACTAATACCAATCATTATGTTGTACATCTGAAACTATTGTTACATGAAAAGATCATTTCATTCATTTCTAGAGCAGCAGTCTGTAACTAGTGGCATACAGACTAACTTTGGAGGCATAATACTTTGCAAGGGTCTCTGAGAGGCACAGAGGAAGGGCTCAGCTGTCTTGGAAATTTTAACATGTCAAATGCAGACATTTTCATTATATATATATATACACACACACACACACACACACACATTTGGACTCTGTTCTAATTGACCCTACTCTTATACTCATTCAACTCCCCTCATTCCTCCTTATGGAACTTAGTGTTCTTTGTGTCAAGGACCATGTCTTGGTGGTTTTTGTTTCCAAGTGCTTAATAAACAGCCTGGCCTATAAACATGTGGGTAACATAATCAGAGAAGCACAATCAAAACCTATAACCCATGCTAAATTAACTGACAAGACTTTCTTACAACACAATTAATTATTTGGACCTGTCTTTACACATAGGATAATTAAAAACTACTCAATCCCATCATAGGAAGATAAATAGGAAACATACTTACCCTCATGAATTTTGAGCAGTAGTTCTTCTGCTTTAAGATCGTTAAAGCATTTCACTTCAAATCCTAGATCTGAAAACCTGGTGACAAACTGGATATTAGCTTATGAGCTATTCAAAGCTATCACAATACCCCTACTTAATTTGAGGAATCTACACTTTTTTTATGATATATAAATTGACCTTTAGGGGAAAAGAAAGAAATCAAATATGCCAACAGTTTTCCTTGATCACCCACAGTAGGAAGGGATTTATTCATAACTGATTTAAGTTAGAATACTGTCATCTACTCTATAGACACATTTATAACAATGAAAAGACTTAACATTTAATAGAACAAGATTAGGCAGAAAATTCAGGCAAGTTCTTGAGGGAGGCCCAAGTGAGGTCCATCCTCAAATGCTCCTGCTGTTATTTCATCGGTGCGGACAAGTTTTGATAAGTAGTTATCACTTAATAAATCTCCCCAGCTTGATGTGCAGAGAAAGCTGTGCTACCTGCGCTGAAGATTGTCTCTGTCGGCGCTAGTGCCCCTCCTGTCCGGCAGCGTCAGGTGCCAGAAGAACCTCTCATGATTGAAGATTAAAGCAACTCCTCTCCTCTTGTGGTCCATTTTGTACTTTTCTGCTGGATCAAACATTTCTCTGTTTATGAAAATTAAAAAAAAAAAACGATCACTCTAAGTCACTAAATAATGAGCTCCTCCAAACCCAAGGTCAAGGTGTGGAGCGGAGAGAGGTCCGCTGCTTCCGCCTCCTCTGCCAGGCGGACACACCGCCGGCAGGGCCCGGGAAAGCCTCACTGCCAACCAGTAAGGAAAGTCCGGAAATACCTCGGTACCAGCTGGTGAGCAGCAGCAGTGCTGGGCGCTCCTCTCCAGTCCCTCTGCCTGGTGTCTTTCCTCCAGGTCTCCAGGATCCAGCAACCAAGGACGTCAGCCCCACCCAGGCCCCAGCCCTAGCTCCCGGGCCCAGGCCTGGCTGATTATCAGTCTAGTTCCCTTCACAACCAGGGCAGCACATCTACAAAGCGATTCTCCCATTCCGAACACCTGATCTAGCTCCCAGGTCCCTTTCTTGCTTTAACTGCTGTAGGCTGATCATGACCACCAAAGGAAAAGACCTTTATTGGAAAAGAGCATATTTTTACCTCTTAGGGAAGGCATCTGTTTCTGTCATGTTTTGTTCTTCACCTGTTTAAAAAAAAAAAGTTGGTGTTTATTAATTAACTTAGTTTTTGACTCATGGTTTTAAAACATGTTAGGAATTCCCAGCCACCTTGACTCCCATACCCTTTCTGTTTTGGTTAGTTTAAAGGTCAAAGTTTGTGAGAAGAGGTAAGGAAGAAGGAATATTAATAAATTAATTAACCATAAATTAACAGCTCAATTCTTTCTCATTCCTAATTCTTACCTGCAAAATAGCAAAGTACATTATAAAGAGAAATGGAGAAATTATTGAAATACATTCATTGCAAAATACACCTAGAGTAACAAACATAGCTGTGTGATCACAGAGGGCAAATGAAATATGAAATTGCTTCATTTTGTAGAAAACGCTTTTGCAAATATTGAGAGAAGGAATTAAAGAGGAGAACTGAACACAGTATGTAGTTATTACTGGAATACGCAGCTGCCTGGCAGAGGTGGACATTTGATGGAGGAAGGGAAGGGGCAAAGTTTCAGATTTTCATCTCATGAATGACATGTGCACTCATGACCCTTTAAGGGGACCCTCTGCTCCCAACCTGCAATCAGATTTCCTCACCCCCAAGTCAGCCTCTCACTGAATTGAATCCCTCTCTACTTCCTGGAACAATACTGTGCAACAGAACTTTCTGGAATGACAGAATTCCCTATACCAGAGCCACTGGCCACATGTGGTCTTGAGCACTTGAAATGTGGCTAGTACAACTTGGGAACTGAATTTTTAATTTATTTCTATTTCAATTTAAATAACCACATGTGTCACAACTTTGTAAACTGACTATAACTCAATAAAAAAATAATAAATAAATAACCACATGTGGCTATTGGCTTCAGTACTGGACACCACAATGAATCTAGCATCTTCTACAATGAGGGCCCATATGCTCTTGAATATGGTTTTACCTGATAAACTTCACAGCTTAGAGGGGAGGGGAGAGAAGATAATGAATAAACAGAAATATTCAGAGTACAGCAAGATGCACCTCTCACTTGAGGTCTTTGAAGGGAGCACGATGGACCCCAAGGGTGGACTCCTACCCATCGTCTCTGAGCCAAGGGGCCGTATTCTCTCTTCTTGGAGTCTTCCTCACACCTGATTGTTTGAACCTCACGTCTCCTCACTGGCAAAAATCCACCCAGGGAGGGAGGGTGAGATGAGATGGGGAGTTCAACCAAGTGCCCTTTACCAGTCACTCTCAGCCTGTTCCCCCTGAAATCCACCCAGCATTCAGACCCAGCCAAGACCCCACAAAGGCATTCCGCTCCTCCTGTCCAATGGGCCCCCATCAGTTTTTCTTAACCTTTTGCATCAATTCCTGGACTGGACAATAAAATGCAGATTCCTCGATCCTAACCCAGACTTACAGAACCAGAATCCTGGGAGAGGTGGCAATCTGCATTTTTAACTAGGTGATTTTTACTCACACCCAAGACGAAGAGTCAAAGGCAGCATCTCTAATGCATCTTCCACACTCTCCCAGGTTTCTGTGCTACTCCACACGCTGCTCTACCAGAGACGCTTCCTCCTCCACACCCTGCTTTACGAGGGGGTACGTCCTACCAAGCTCTGCTCTACCCAGAGACTCCCTGCTGCACACACTGTCCTACCAGGGACAGCACTTACTCCACACTTGATACCAGAGGTCCTTCCTACTCACACACTGCTGCACAGGTCATGCTTCCTAGTAAGACACACCCCTACTCGGGATACTGACCTGGTGAACACACCGCTCTACTGGGGATACTTCCTGTTCCACACTGTCACGCCCAGAACACCTCCTCCTCCTCGCCCCGTTCTACACGGTTCCTTCCTACTCCACACAGCGCTCTACCAGGGGTTCATCTCCCTCTCCCGACCCTACACATTGCCTTCCCCGGAATTCTTTCTGTTCCACACACTGCTCCACGGAGGACACGTCCTTCTCCACACCTGTTCTACCAGTGACACTTCTTTCCTCACTGCTCCCCGACGGATACATCCTCTCCTTCCTACTCCACACACCGCTCTACCCGAGATGCTTCCTACTGCACCCTCTGCTCTCCCCGGGCCCTCCCTCCTCCAGTGTCCTACGTGGGTAATTCTACCCCACACTGCTCTATGTGAAGTACGTCCTACTAAGACAGCGCTCTACCCAAGGACACCCCTTTACCTGGACACCTCCTACTAGACAGCGCTGTGCCCGGGGACACCTCCCTATCATACACGATGCTCACCAAGGATACTTCCCGCCCCACATGCTGCTCCACGGGGATCCGTCCCACTCCGCACACGGTCCCCTGGGACACTTCCTACACCGCTCAGTGGAGGACACTTCCTAGGAAGACTCCCCTCTACTCAGGGACACTGTCCTACTGAGCACACAGCTCTCCCAGGTTTACTTCCTACTCTACATACTGCTCTACCCCAGATGCCTCCTATCCCATTAACCCCTCTACCCGGAACACTTCCTACTGTTAGAGCAGGAGGAGAGCTAGATATGAGCAGAGAAAGGGGACACAGACCAAAGGGCAGTCAATGGGCAGAAAGGAGGGCCACAGGCCAAATGCAGGAAACTAGACATTATGTAAGCACCAGGGGTCCCTGGCAGAGAAAGAAAAGCAGGAACCTCTGGGCTGATAAGTGGTCACACCTTTGGGGGTGCTAAGTGGCTCAAGGACAACAAAGAAAGGTGGGAAAAGGCAGGAATCTCCAGTGTCCAAATGTTAACCTTTTGCTCATTATGCCCTCATTTCAATAAAATTAGCTTTGCAGATTAGAAGTACCCATCATGCACTGATGCACCTTGACACTTCTGATCCAGACTAAATAAGGACAAAAATCCCTTCTCCCTTTGGGAAGGTGGAGTTGGGATGAAAATCAGGGAATATGACCCCAGACCCTTCCCTCCCTACTGAATATTCCGCCCACTAATTTTTACACCCTATCTAACCAACTTGCCAAAGAAACCCAGGGCAGCCACTCACCTGAGCCTGCCCATTCTCCCCTTGAGTGTACTATCCATCCTTCAATAAATTCCCACTTTACTTTTTTAACCACCACATCATTTCTGAATTCTTTCTGGGATGGGACAAGAACCTGGAACACCAGTTACATTCACCGGTAGCACTACAACACACACCGACACACCAGGGTAACCTAGTCCACACACTGCTCTCCCGGGATACTTCCTACTCACGATGCTCCACTGAGGATACTTCTTATTCCACACACTGTTCACTGTTCCTCCTGGGGTTACTTCCTACACACACGCTGTTCTAACTGGGATTCTTCCTACTCCACAAACTGCTCTTCCCTGAATACTCATCGCAGAACTTGCCTACAGAGATTACTTCCAACTCCCCACGCTGCTCCACTGCGGCAGTGCAGGGATTTCTCTCCTTCCATTGACAAAAGCATTCCAAGATCTACCTCCTTTTAATAACATTCCTCCTTATCATTAAACCAACTATGCAATAAAGAAACAGAATCACTCAAACTAGACACATTAAATCCATATCTGAAAGCCAATCACCTTCACCTCTCAAGAACCCGCAAGGGTTGGAAAGCACGTCTCTTTTGCAATGCCCAAAGTAGCAGGAGACCCAGCAGTTCACTTTTTGCAGCCTTTGCACCATACTGGCTAGTGAGCTTGAGGCAGCTTCAAGTGTACCCGGCAGAAGCTGTGCCCAATAGCCTTTCACCAAACTAACTCAAGTTCTTGATGGTGGAAGCACTGGAGATGCACACTTAATTGGGTCTTCACAGTTCCTTTCTCATAGTCTGAGGAAGGAGCCTCACAGTTCTCCCAGCTGGGTGGAATTTAAGTAGTGCATTTGGGTTGTCTCAAATATTGCCCCCAGCTTATAGATTTTGGAAAGACAGCTAATTTTAAGTAGCTCAAGATTAATCTGTTTTAAACGACATTCAGTTTCAAAGTTAACAGATACGACAATCTCAGTGAGGCATTTTTTTTAAAGTTTTTTTTTTTTTTTTTTTTTTTTTTTTTGCTGTTACTGTTAATATGATGGATGCAGAAAGAAACTGGGCTCTGGTCCTCGCAGCTTCTAACCTTCACTTAATACAAATAAGGCAGGCTGTATCCTGTAATACCAATTACTGACCATTCTGTTCTAAGCAATTTGCTGAATCGGAAGAGAAAGCTATGGAGACGGACAGAAACTGCAGTTCCAATACTTTTCTGGAGCTGACAGATTTTCCCCAACTTTCAGAGAAAATAACCTGTGACTCTGTCGTGGTCACTTTAAACTGTATGCACCCAGCCGATAAGCTTTCAGGAAGGGTGTGCTTTAAGGAGTATCATTATACTGCATGAATACAAAGAAACTAGCTAAGAGGTTACATAGCTTTGTTGACATGAAGAAAACAACATTTAATTGACAGGGTAGGGGTGGTTAATAGCTAAGTGGTGGAGCGCATGCATGCCTGAGGTCCTGGTTCCCTAGTATCTCCATTAAAAAAAATCTTAATGAGGGAGATACCCTATATAACATATATAATATATTATCCTTATATAAGGATTTATAAACTCCTGTTCATTTGTAATCTACTTATCAAAAATGACTCCGTTATTAAATCTCTTGACTTCTTCTCACTTCTGGCCTCGGATTTAAGCAATCTTTCCACCATAATGCAACCACCACCTTTGCTCCTTAAACCAGTTAATTTTTACAAAACCAACCAATCACTCCCTTTTCCTCCACATAATGGAGGAAATGATAATAATAATGCCCCAGGCTACCATCTGTGGATGGCGTGGTACTTCAGATAACTTTATCTCACTCTACTCCACACTCCTGAGGCAGGGAAAGTGCCAGAGGCTTGTCCAAGGTCTGTGTCATGGAATTGGGGCTGAAAGAGATTCTGCCCGTAGACTCCAAAGTCTCTGGACTCCGGGTCACCATGCTAAAACCGCTCCCACCAGAGACCAGAAACCTTTTTAAACTAAGTGTTCATCTCTCCAAACTTCTGTATCTACTGTCATTGTCTTCACTCATTGCAGTATCTATGAAAATCTAGCTACACTATCAACAATTTGTTTAATAATCCTGTATTAAGTGACTCATATCAGGCCTGGAATACCCTGGAAAAGGGGTGGGTTGGAGAAAGAAAAGGAAGGGAGCAAGCAGGAAAAGGACTGTGATGAAAACAACGGAGGGGGACATGCGGTGACTCGTAGTCCCTGCAAGGCTTTCCCCCTCTCACACGGGTTCCGAAGGGGAAACGGCCACTAGACAGACAGTACGCTGCCTGTTGTCCAGGGCAAAGCCATTTCCTGAACGACCCATGGAGACTTCTACAACTTGCCCGGGGAGCAAGGCTTGTTTTCTGCAGCAAAGTATAAAAAGCTCTGAAATGAACGCATTCTCCCAGCGCTTCGAAACCCCCTCCCCCGCCGCCGCTTTCCCTCCCCCCGCCCCATGGCCGGCCTCAGAGTTTCTAAACCTTATCAGTAATATAATTAGCAAGTGAGAGGGAAGAACGTGCTAAAGCAAGCGTTTAGGAGTTGATTATTTTGTAGAGAAAAGTTGTTGCGGCTTTAACTCAAATTCACGAATAGCTGCAGGTTTCCTGGACGCACACGAGCCACGCGGGCTGTGCAGCGGCGGAGGGCCAGGCTTCTGTCTCCGGGTCCGGTGCCGGCAAGCCTCTGCCCCGGCACTCCCGCAGGCCCGTCACGCTCCACTGTTACCGCATGCAACCACTTTTTACTTAGAAGTGGGAAAACGAAACGAGATACAACCGCTCCAAATCAGCTTTTACTATGACCAGGTGCAGGAGACGCCAGGACCCACCAGGCCGGCCTTTTATAGTTTAAATATCCCGACGCCGGGAAAGAGATCAGCGCCCAGAGACAAAGACGGCCGGGGCACGCCCCAGCGCCGGGCGCCGCCAACTAGGACTGCAGGGAGGCTGCGGCAAGGTCCCCGAGCTGTTTTTCTGAGCTCCAAAGCTAAGCTGTCCCCAGGGAAGCTGGGCGCTTCCCTCCAAGACTCTCAACTTCTTCCGGCCGCCCAGCAAAGCCAGAGGAGCCCGCGTCCCCACTCTTGCCCGCGCGCCCCCTCAGTACCCGCCGCCTACCTGCACAGCCCGTCCCTCGGAGCTCCAGCGCCGAACTCATGTCGGCCGAGGGCGCAGCACGGACTCCCGGACCGGCCCCAGCTTCCTGCAGCCTCGGCCGCAGCCCCCGCCCCTTCCTCCTCCCACTCCGCCCCCGCGCCCGTGCTCCCTGCCCGCCGCCCAGTGGGCTGGGGGTTTGGGTGTGGTCGCGCCCCGGGCGGGTGCCTGAGGCCGAGTTAAGGCCGCTGTCCCTCACTCGGGGCTCGCGGGGTCAGGGCCTCCGGGGAGGCAGGGGAAGCGGACGACCGCTTGCCGCCTGGAGAGGTGCCAGTTCCTATCCCAAGAACAAACGGCCCCGGGGTAGGAGGCGGTAGGCAATTTCAGATCACCTGCGGGAGCGAGGGAGGGCCCGCTCAAGCCCCGCCCCAAACGTTTGCTCTTCCCGACTCCCTCCAAGGTACAGGGGCTTGTGAGTGCTTTCCTGTTTCTGCGTAGTCCTTTTCCCGGTGCGAGTTATTTCATAGGACTTGTAATAGTTTATAATAGTTTACAGTATTTTAAAACGCTCTTTGTATAGCGGATTCGAGACAAAGTAAACTAGAACAACGGGAATTTCAAGTCTGGCTTTCACAGGGAGAGTTAATTCGGGGAAGGAATCATACAGAAACTCAGCGGATTTTGGGGTCTACAGATTATGGCTTTTATTGAGCCAGAGCATGTTTGTTCCATTGGATTGTTCCTCTTTGGGTGATGGGGTATTGTGTAAATTTACTTCAATGAACAAGTCTGAGATTGGAAGAAAAGGCGTCTTCCTCTTTTGTAACTCCTCTGGGCCAGCATTTAAAAAGTAACCAACATCGGACTAGGGGAAAAAATGTGTTAAGGCACCGTTTGTTTGTTTCTCTCTTTCCTCTCTCTCTTTTGGCACAGTTTCTAATACATTACAATAAGTACAAGGGATCAGTCTTCTATAAATATAAATATTGCTCTATTATTTGGGAGAGGAAATATAATCTAACTTGATATCTTTCCCTACGTGTGCTTGTGGTTCAAAAGTCTTGCTTGTTCATTGAATAGAAAGTGGAATCAGCGGGGAGGATATAGCTCAAGTAGTGGAGCGCATGCTTAGCATACACTAGGTCCTGGGTTTAATCCCCAGCACCTCCTTTAAGACTAAATTAAAAAACCTAATTACCTCCCCCCTAAAAAAAAATGTGGAATCAAAGGAGAATTTTACTCACACCATAACAATTACTGTTCATCTCACTGTACACAAACTATTTCAAGAATCACTGTCTTAGTAATTCATTCTGCAGTGAAGACATGGAATATCAACATCTCCCTCATTTTGCACTGCAGCAAAAATAAGCTACTTAGGAGTAAACCTACCGAAGGAGGTAAAAAGACCTGCATTTGGGAAACTATAAGACACTGATGAAAGAAACTGAAGATGACAAAAACAGATGGAAAGATATACCATGTTCTTGGACTGGAAGAATTAATATTGTTAAAATGGCGATACAACCCAAGACAATCTACAGATTCAATACAATCTGTATAAAAATGCCTTTTTTCCCAGAACTAGAACAAATAATCTTAAAATTTGTACAGAAACACAAAAGACCCTGAAGGGCCAAAACAGTCTTGACAAAGAACAGAGCTGAATCACATGCCCTGACTTCAGACTATACTACAATGCAACGGTAGTCAAAACAGTGTGGTACTGGCACAAAAACAGACACGTAGATCAATGGAACAGGATAGAAAGTCCAGAAATAAACCTACACACTTATGGTCAATTAATCTACGAAAAAAGAGGCAAGAATATACAATGGAGAAGAGTCTTCAATAAGTGGTGCTGGGAAAACTGGACAGCTACTTGTAAAAGAATGAAATTAGGACATTCTTGTTACACCAAACACTCTTTGACATAAATCACAGCCAATATTTTTTTCTGATTCGTCTCCTAAAGCTAAGGAAACAAAAGTAAAAATAAATAAATGGAACCTAATTAAACTGAAAAGTTTTTGCACAGCAAAGGAAACCATTGACAAAATGAAAAAACAATCTACTGAATGGGAGAAGATATTTGCAAATGATATGACCCATAAGGGGTTAATAGCCAACATGCATAAACAGGTCAACATCAAAAATCAAACAACCCAATTAAAAAATGGGGAGAACTGAATACTCATTTTTTTGTGGGTTCTGTCTGGCAGAAGTCCCACTAAGACAGAATGAATTAATTGAGACTCTGTGGAAAGTCAAGAGAGCGAGAGGGAGTCAGGGATCAGCTTCACGAGCCTCTCAAATGCTCCCACATTTATTATGCACAATCAAAGGAAAAATCATCAATAGTTGTGTCATGGGATGTAGAAGCTTAAGGAAAGACAGAACCCGGTAGAGATTATAGAATCCACAATGAGTACAAAGGCTTAACTAATCTTCAGGACAGACATGGGGAGAGGGGAACAAGGTACACTCTTCAGACATAAGATGTTGATTACAAAACAGACAACCAGACCAGCCAGTTCCTTGCCTTGGGGGTTACAGACTATCTAAACAGCAGAAATCATGCCCAGTGTTTATAGCTGAGGGCATAGGTCTTTGCAATGAGAAGAGTAAACCCTAAACTATGGACCTATGCTTAAAACAAGCCATGTCCTGCGTTTATAGCAAGGGACACAAAATGGCTTTGCCATTGGAAGCAGCCCTAAGCTAGAACCTCAACTATGCAAGCAAGGCATTATCTCTGCTTTTTACAGCAAGGAGACAGGAGTGCAGATGCACCAGCGCCTGATAGCAAAGCACATTTGTTTTTCCTAAAGGTCACAAGCAGCTGGGGTCTGTTACAATTTATTAACCCAATCACGGGCTCCCACAATTTTTCCAAAGAGGAAATGGAGATGGTCAACAGGCATATGAAAAGATGCTCAATATCACTAATTATCAGGGAAATACACATCAAAATCACAATGTCACCTCACACCTGTCAAAATGGCTTTCATTAAAAGACCACAAATGATAAATGTTGGCAAGGATGTGGAGAAAAGGGACCCTTGTACACTGTTGGTGGGAATGTAAATTGGTGTAGCCACTATGGAAAATAGTATGGAAGTTTCTCAAAAAACTAAAAATAGAACTACAACGTGACCCAGCAATTCCACTCCTGGGTATATATCTGAAAGAAACAAAAATACTAATTCAAAAAGATACATGCACCCCAATGTTCATAAGCAGCATCATTTACAATAGCCAAGGTATTCAAGCAACCTAAGTATCCATCAACAGATGAATAGATAAAGATGATGTGATACACACACACACACACACACACACACACACACTGGAATACTACTTAGCCATAAAAATGAAACTTTACTACTTGCAGCAACATAGATGGACTTGGAGGGTATTATGTTAAGTGAAGTAAGTCAAAGAAGGACAAATGCTATGTGATATATGTGGAATTTAAAAAATACAACAAACTAATGAACAAAACAAAAAAAGAAGCAGACTCACACGCAGGTATAGAGAACAAACTAGTGGTTACCAGTGGGGAGAGGGAAGGGAGGAGGGGCAATATAGGGGTAAAGGATTAAAAGCTAGAAACTATTACGTAAAAAGTAAGCTATAAGGATATATTGTATAACACAGGGAATATAGCTGATACTTTATAATAACTATAAATGAAGTATAACCTTCAAAAATTGTGAATCACTATACTGTATACCTGTTAAAATATAACACTGTACATCAGCTATGCTTCAAAAACAATTCAGTAAAAAAAATAGTCACACCAACAAGATTGTACTGTGTAGCATAGGGGAATATATACAGGATCTTATGGGGGCTCACAGCAAAAGAGAATGTGACAGTGAATGTATGTATGTTCATGTATAACTGAAAAATTGTACTCTACGCTGGAATTTGACACAACATTGTAAAATGACTATAACTCAATAAAAAAAATGTTTAAAAAAAAAATCACACCAGCTTGGAAAAAAAAATCTCCCTCATACGGTGGTTGTGATGATTGAGTTAAATTACTGTACTCAGAACATTATCTGGCTTATGAAGAGCTCAATAAATTATTTTATTGCCACCATCTTAGGCTAACTGAAAGCAGACCTTTGCCTTCTTTTGGTTTCCCCTTTCTGAGCAGTTGCTTAGTGTATAGTAGGTGCTCAATAAATATTTATTCATTGAATGAGATTCAGGGTCTCAGCCTTTGTACTCTGACCTTCATCCAGTTTGAATGCGTTATCTGATCACCAGCACTTTCTGGCCTTTCGCCTAGTTTTCAGGCTCTTCTCTGCTGGAGTCCTGAAAACACTCCCTCTATAGAAGCGGAACACCATTTATCTAAAAGGAGCTGATGGAAGGAATTTTTTTTTTCCCCTGAGTATCTTGTTATCTCAGAATACTGTATTGCTTTTATAGCAACAAAATATATAATTTCAAAGTAAGATTTTGTCTACCTTAAGACAAATGCAAAGCATTAGGATACTTATTTCAGTTATGAATGTTTAGTTTTTGCCTTTTAAAGCAATAGCTGAGGTGATCCCAGTAAAGAGGGGAAGTACCTGGGATTGGGAAACAGGCTGCCGAGGTTCTAATCCTGACTCCACCATTTTATCAGCTGGGAGACATTGGTAAGTAAGGCAATTTAACCTCTCCCAGCTTCAAATTCTTCTCTGTAAAACGGGGACCAAATTTACTCAATCGTTTTTGAGACAGTAACTGCCAACAGGAAGTTTTCAGCACATTATTTTTAGCTGAAGATTACCTAGACCAGTTCTCAAAGTGTGGTCTCTGAAGCAGCAGATTGAACATCATCTGGGAACACACTAGAAATGCAAACTCTTGAGACCTGCAGAGTCAGACCTACTGAATGAGAAACTGGGGGTGGGGTCCAGCAGCATATTTTAACAAGCCCTCCAGTGACTGTGCTGCATGCTTCTGTCTGAGACACAGACTACTTAGACTCCTACCAAGCAATCTCTTCCTTTTCAAAGAAAAAAAAAACCCAAAGCAAATCCATATTATTAAAATAATTAAGATATACTAAAGACCAAAAGTTAACTGATAGGATGGCTTGATTCTTGCCATTATGAATAGTCACTTTTATGGAATTTACTGAAACTGAAGATCTTAGCCAACTGTTACCTATCCAAGGAATGAAATTTATGGAATAAAATTCAGAGATAACTCTTTTAACACTTAAACTTTAGCCTTTTTTTCAGTGTTTATCCCACCAAACCTTGTTTTTTTTCTATATGAATCACAGAAATACCAAATTTCTATAATTCTAATTCCTACACTTAAGAAAACCTGACAGCCAACAAAGAAATGTTTGTAAAGTTGTCAGCAAGACTTCGAAGGATGTTCTGGAAATCTAACAAGTCCAAGACAAGAAAGCGTACCATCACTGTGGCCTGTATGCAAAGATGACACTGCTGATCCGGTTTTAGTTATTTTCATTGATAACTATTTTTCATATACTGGTTGTACCAATTCAGTGAGGAAAAACAGCAAACTAAAGGGGCTATTCAAATTATTATAGCCAGGTGTTATATAAGACTTGAATGAAAAGATTGCAGGCAATACCTGTTAGTTTTGAACAGTACAACATAGTACATGTGGAAGGATCTTACAAAGTAGGTTTCACTCTACTCCCCAAAGTTACTGAAGTCAGTCTTCTAAAGAGTTGTTTTTATAGAGACTCCCTTGTTTTCATCTTGTTAGATGTTATTCTAGTTTTGTACCAGGATAAAATAATGACCATTTTGACCTTCTGATAATCTTGTGTTTCTGTAAATACTGACAGAAATCCAACCTTTTCATTTTAGGGAGAGGTAGTTATAAACTAACAAAACAACTTTTTAATTAGTTTTGCCAGTCTAGATTAGTCTAGGAGGTCACTGAAGGAAACCCTGCTCAAGATGTGTTTAATTTGCTTTTGCTCTCATATTTCAATTCTGTCTTCATTACAGCTTTTTTGTGCCTCACTTTCTCTACCTACGAAATGAATACAGCCACACCTGTCCCTGGAAGAAGTGTGTCAAAAGACTTTAAAGAGACAACCACCATTTGAAGGCAATATAGTTTTATTATTTTTAAATATCAATATATGTCTTGCAAAGAGCTACTAAAAGCTAGTTTTGTTTTGTTTTTGCTTTTTATTAATGTATTCTGCGGATAGGGAAAACACCATCCTTAAATGTATAGTATATACATTATAGTATACACATCCTTAAATGAAAAGTATATGCCTTGTTATATATAATTCAAGTAAAGACAGTATGAACTCATTCAGCTTAATATATATATACACACACAGAAAAATTACAGATATGTACATGTGTTAATAGACAGATATTTCCTAGCTTTGTTTGCTGGGAGGGTCTAGAAGCAGTGACATCAAAGTAGCAACAGGCATATGCAATGTCCAGATCTTAGCTCCCAAGTTCCATTACAAACCATTCTACAACAAAAGGAACCTTAGAAGAGGCTGGTTCTAGAGCTGCTACTGGGAAAATACAAGGTGAGCCTGAAGCAACTTTCCTGCTTTCTTCTCAGAAAGTATAGAGGTGCTCAAATGTCAAAAGGATGGTGTGGGTCAAAGAGACAAAGGAGCAAAACCTGACATAACTCCCAACAGCCAAGCTGAAATGTGTGAATATTACCCACAGTATAAAATATACATTGGTCCATACTGATACAAATAATTGAATAATAAATGGGGGAGACAAGAATTTCAAGTACTACATTTAGACATACTCCCCCTTCCAGGAGGTACAACATAATCTTGCCCACCCCTCACTTCCCAGAGACAGGACTTGGTGACTAGCTTCCAAGGAACAGGAGCACAGAAAGGGAAAAATGGTAACTTCACAGTGGACAAAACTAAGACACTAACTTACCCAAGTGTCCAGAGTTAACACAACATCAAGTTGACAGCATTCAACTACTGATATGATTTGATGAGAAGAACTCTTTACTTACGTGGTTTTCTTCCTAAAAATCCACAACTCTAGTCCAAAAATGAGGAAAACATCAGACTAACCCAAAGTGAGGGTCATTCTAGGAAAACACCTGACCAGTACTCCTCAGACCTGTCAAGGTTATGAAAAACAAGTGAAGACGGAGGAATTGCCACAGACCAGAGGCCTACAATAACTACAGTGTGGAATCCTGGAGTGGATCCTGGAAAAGAAAAATGCCATTAGTGGGAAAAGTAGTGCAATCCAAATAAAGTCCGGAGTTTCGTTAATAGTAATTACTAATGTTGGTGCCTTAACAAATGTTTCATGGCCATGTAAAATGCTAACATTAGGGGTAAGGAGTATACAAGAAGCCTCTATACTATTTTTGCAACTTCTCTATAAATCTAAAATTATTCCTAGACAAGTTTTTTAAAATCGGAACATTAAAAAAAAAACAGTTTTTACTGATAATTGTACATAATGTATGACCGTCAATTAGATATTTTACAAAGACATTCTGACTTTGTCTTCTTGAGAAAGCCAACGCTGCCAAGAAAATCCATGAATCTATTATAAGTTTCAAGTTACCTGATCAAGTATTTCAGCTGGAGCCCAGTTTGCTCACTTAGCTATGAGGGATATGTTGCTTTGTCTAACAGAGGACACATCTATTACCAGGACAGCAGCCACCATCTCCATTTACGAAGCTATCGGGTTCTCAGCAATGACATATTTTCAAAGTGGCCCTTTTCCCAGAAAATATTTCTCGTTCTCCCAGTTCTGCCCGTAATGATTTAAAAAGAACCACTTCTCCTGGTGCTGTCTTTCTCTGACTTTCTAAGCAGTTTCATCTTAGTAACTTTGGCAGCAGGTTACGCAAATGTGAAGGCTTGGGACCCTGGGGTAGGGAAAGCCAGTGGCAAGCAAAGAGTGACAGAGGAACACAGCTGAGCTTTCCAAGGGACTGAAAAGCTTTCAACACTCACATTTTCAGAGGCAGCTGGAAGTTCCAGAATTTGTCCTTAAACATCTGTTAATAATTTTCAAGTGAATGAGAGCTCTATAAAAGAGTTTTGTATCTTGCTTTTCCATCTCTTTTCACTCCACAGTTAAAGACTTTAAAAACCCAACAATATCAAGAACAATTTTTATTAAGGCCACTACTAGTAAAAAGTCTACAGTCTTAAAAATATCCCAGAATCCCCTATAAAGAGCAAGTACTAGGGAATAAATACCAAAGCATAACAGCATATAATGCTCTGATGTGTGTGTTAAACAACTTTTCATTTGTCTCATTAAACCCATCTTTTCTCCAATTAGGCAATTTGTCGTGAGTGGCTCATAAAATGGGAATGGCTGTGCTTCTGAATTTTGCTCATGTCACCTTCTAGGCACATTACATTAATACCTAGATATCCCAGTTTTGCTTCCTAAGAGGTCCCAGCAGATGGTTCCAACTTTAAAAGAGAAACAGACAGGGAAACCTTGTCCTTGTAACTACTGTCATTAACAGAAGGGTGACTTATTCACGGGCTATGGAAAAACAGTCTATTATGTGTTAATTAAAACAGAGTAAAAATAAAGTCACATCCTTCCAGGAATAAACGTATATTTTAAATTTTACAGTAAACAAACATACTTATAAGTGAAGATTTCCCCGTATTTCCAGATAAGATAATGTTGAACATACCTTATAATAAATTTTACATTTGACCTTATTTTTTGGTAAATATAGTTGTGAAAACTGAGTTACAGACTCCTTCTTTTAAAAAATTCTCCCCTTAACATGCACCCTTTTCTCAGATTGGTAAAGACAATTTGGCACACCAAGGCAGCAACATCCAAGAAGACAATCTCCATTTGTTTCTTTAGTTTGAAGCTTTAGTGTCAAGGTCTTAAAATAATCCCTTCACAAAAATAAGGCAGCTTTATGCTGTAAAAACAGTTCTTGTCAAAAGTTATGTTCTTCTGTCCTCATCTGCTGTCACCACCTGTCAGCATCTTCTTTAAAGATCAGTCTTTTCTTCGTAGCGACACCTACATGCGGCTCGTTGGCTGTCCAGGTACGGCTTACAGCCCAAATGTATAACACTGTCAAACAAGAGCTCCACTGTGGTTTCACACGCTGCAAGGTAAGAGAGTGACATCACTGCCGGGCAACTGCAGAGCATCACTCTCTCTCACACATACCACATGTTTCAGCAGAGTCTCAAGCACAGCCTTGGTGGGCACTTAAATCTATCTTAGGTGGAAGTCTTCCCAAACCTTCACAAACTAGTAGCCTATATACACAAAGCCTTTCAGCTTCAGCCTCTCTACCTGTCCCTACCTTTTGTTTGCATGCAACTGGTTAACCCAACTTTTCGTACTAGACAAATGAGTCTCAAAAGTATTGATCAGTTCATCATGGTTAATTTTCCTTTTATCTGAAAATTATCACCAATAGAGATGCCTGACAGCACTCTTAAGTTTGCATTTTAAGGAATGATTTTTAGGTGCAGAAGAAATAACGGTTAAAAACAGAAAAACCTCAAAATATTAAGGCCAATTTTTTATTTGTGCTTTTATTTTAAACACATCATTTAAGATGCTTAAAGTAAATGAACCCCGGTCTCTTTCTTTGATCAATATCCAAATTTAGCTTTGGAGGGGAGACAAAGGAATCAAAGGTGTTTTTCTTCTGGTAGGGTTTTTTAAAATTTTTTGAAAGGCTATAAAAAAGATAACAGATTATTTTTCTAACTCTAAGAGACCTGGAATACCCAGGTAAGATTATCTTAATATGTTATACTTAGAGACATAGCGTAGAGTGGCTTTTAGACATCCAAATACTTACTATAGTTTCTAATATTCATGTTAAAAAAGAAACTTTTCATTACAAAAGCTTGGCATTTTCAAAGGTTTCCAAAAGACTGTGCCATTAAGGAATACAGTCAACCACAGAAGTGCAGAGGTTATGATTATTAAACAGGAGACTGAAGGAAACTGGTTTCACCATTTGGCAACACTAGTATGTCCTTAGAGAGGAAATCCATCTATCTATGCTTCAGCCAAGCATTCAAAGGGATTCAGAGGCTGTGAGTTCAAGCCTCATCTGGAGCAGAGATTTCTTTCTTGTTATTACTTCCTAGTTATTACTAGGACTTCAGAATAAAACCTATGAGACTATTTGAGGAAGTAGATAGAATGCAAGTTTTAGAGTCAAAAGAGTGTAATTTGGGACAAGTTACTTCTTTCTGAACCTCAGTTTCCTTCCTTGAAAAATGGGTATAATGCCAACTACTACTATTAGGGTATTTTGTGAAGATCCATGAAAACAAGTCTCAAGCATCTAGCACAGTATCTTATTGGAAGTGCTTAAAAATGGTAGTTTCCTTTCCTACCCCTTTCTCATTGCCCTTCCTCTTCCAATTTCAGTTCATTGTTTGGTTTGTTAGTAAAGAAATCTTGTTAACAACTAGTATTTGTACAGCAGTTAATATTTCGACAAATATTTCACTTTACCCTTATGACAGCTCTATGAGACGGGTATTATCGTTCTCATTTTGTAAATGAGGACACTGAGACATGTTTTCCCTTTGCTGACTTGGCTCTGTACCCCTTCACTGCCACAATCATCACGGTGAGTATGACTACATGCTGAGTCCTGCGAGTCCTCTTAGCAAATCACTGAGCCTGGGGGTAGTTCTGGGGGACCTTCCCGACACTGATACATATGAAGAGACAGAGTTAAGACTCAGATCTTCTAGAACTTCCTCCGCCAGATCCAATGTGCTACACTCCAGAACTCACTGGATCCAGAGTCTCACACTTTAGGCAGGGCATAGATCTTAGATGAATTCTTCCCTGCCTCACACACCCTCCCCCAAGGTTTCCTAACACTTATTTCCATAACTGTAAATCATTTTATATGACAAAATCACCGACTCCTCATCTCAGAAAAGTGAAGGGGCTGTGTCACAAGAGATAAGGTAATACACAGAGAAAGATTTCTGTTGGTAAATCCTGTACTAGCACAGAAAGCATCCACTGAAATTTTACAAATCGCACTCATCCCCATCCCACCGAATCAGCCTTACCCTGAACATGCTGAGCTAGTCCTAGTGTTTTCTGCACATCTCGGCAGATCTTGGAGAGGCAAGACTGGAACTCCTCATCACAGTCGTTTTTGCTTTTGCCGCAGGTCTCATAGCACCTGTCGTGTTGGTTGCAGCACTTCGTCAGGGAAGGGATGCCAATGTTCAGCTGAAAGAGGCATTTGGATGGATGATTGTTGATGAAATTCAAACCTTCTCTGAAGTAGTGAATTCAAAGAGACTTAGAAATCAAAGACAATGATTGTTGTACAGATAATTTTCAAAGTTAGTTTCTGCCTACAAATGTTTTCCAGGTTAAACATCTCTCCATTACTCTCACCTGCACCCACCCATGTCACTCCATCGTCTCCCTCTTAGCCATGCCTCAAAGCTCCCTATTTTGCAATGTTAGAATATTCAGTCGTTGGCTGGTAAAGAAACACAGCTTCCAAGTGTCTAAAATATAGTTTTAAAAACAGAAAGATAAAGCTAAGACCTTTAAAAGATTTCTCCAGGGACTAGGCAAGTACAATTTTGGGATATTCCTAAGTATTTTATGCCTCCTCCCCCCACAAAATGTACTATATATGAAATGTCACTGATAACTTTTACACTTCTACAACTCAATTTTTTTTTGTGGTTTAATCTTTACAAGTTCATCCATTCCATAAAGATACTATTCCTTCGAATCTGTAACTTATCTTTAATTATTTTAAGTAACTTTATATGCAAAACCCTTGTGTCTAGGAATCACTTTTTTTAACATTTTTTATTGATTTATAATCATTTTACAACATTGTGTAGGAATCACTTTCATAAAATATTTTTTTCCCCAAACTACTGGCTCAGATTCAGCCTCCCCCACAACAAACACACAGCTATCCAATTGAACCCAGTTTTAATACAGAAAATATTACACTTTATCTATACATTTTCATCCTAAGTAGTATTAACTTCTATACCCCAAACTTTTCAATCATGTTTGTGACGTGAGGAAATGTCATTTAAGTGGTATTAACAACTACAATATTAAAAAAAATGACTTTTACTCCATTTAGTTTCATTAGAACTCATTAAATGTGTTTTAGCTATGAAAGAATATAATAAGCCTGATAACTATTACAACAAGCACAATTATTTGTGAGCCTGAGAACACATCGATGTCTTGCATTATCAAGAGTATTACGTACCAATCATAAAATTTATCAAACAGAAAATAATATTTACATGAACACCAAATAGTGGGGAGCCACATCCATTTGGCGGGGAAGGTTTATATCCGTAACGTGGGAAAGGCTTAGATCCTATAAAAATATAAATGGTATAATTAATTTTCAAATATGATAGAAAATACATGCACAAAAAGGTCTACAATGTGCTAGACTAGCCTTGAAAATATTTACTATTTCTATGCTGACAAAAGTAAATATATGGTTATTAGAATAAGCATTAAGAATGCTAATTTGTCTACTAAATCATTTTTACTTCTTCTATAATAAAACATACAAATGTATATACGTATATGGCAGTTCCTAAAATGCTATGGTGGTTCATAAAATGTCATTATATCCGTAAGCCTACACCATACAAACATATAAAAGCTTACTCTGGACTTCTGTTGATTTCAGAGTTTACATGCCAAACTGGGTCCACAGTATGAAAGATAAATCTACCCTATTTTCCTGTACATTCTAACACTTACATTTTTAGATTAAAACCTATAGGGCAAGAACTGTATCTTCCTAATCTCACAATGTTCCACTGCACACAAGCCTCAATAACCATTAACTAGAGCCTAAAGCTAAGGAAAACAAAGTCATCTGATCATTTAATTACCTTAATACCATTGTAAGACATTACAGGACCACACATTCTACCCAGATCCAACCAACCACTGCACAAACATACTCCTCTGCCAGCCAAGGGAAAAGGCAAGGAATAAAGATAGCTTGGTAAACTTTATTACTCCAGTTATACTCTCCTTAACAGCACCAATGTTCAAAAACAAGGAGAAAGATGACATTATTAAAGCAATCTTAAATGCTGGAAGGTATCTCAGAAATCTCTCTCCTCATGTAATATAGAAATCACCTCAATATACCAAACAGTCTGAATTTCCCCACAATCCTCCTACAGTGTTAAGAAATAGCCTGTTCCATTATGGAATGGCACTAACCGTTTAAGTTCTTCTCTTTTTCTTGTAAATTCTACCTGTAAGTAATCCTCTGCACCCCTGGGGAATACAGAACAAGCCAATTCTTTATTTTACATGATGATCCTTTCAAACGTCTGGGACTACCATCTATCTTTACTTCTACCAATAGAATATCCCCAATTATTCCAAATATCACCCGGAGTCGGATCCTTAGGAGAGACACAAAGTATTCTACCAGCTTTCATTCAATTAGCATTACTAGGAAACATAAAGGTAAGTTTACCCTCCAACCATAAAATGAGGAGAAAAAAAGCAACCCTTCCAGAAATCAGCCATCAAAATAAGTAACCCACTCAAAGTAATGACCTAAAAATGATTTAAGTTGCTAAGACTCACATGCTCAACTGAGGTGACCCAGTAGAGCCTCAAGAGAGCACAACCCCATGGAGACACAAAGCTATAACCTGCTCTACCCAGTCTGAAGAACGACTGTACAAAAGGGAATGGTTATGACGGATCTAGAAAAGAGGTGCCAATGACAAGTTTCTCTAGCACTGCCCAAAAGGAGGGTTGTTTCTGGGCCGCTGGAAGATGAAGATCACAGATAAGTCACTGTGATCCTTCAACTCCTGCTTTCAGTCCTTCACTCTTAGGAAAACTCTTCATGAGTTGGCTTTCCACTTCAAAGGGCTACAGAGAGAGGATAGTCATATAGATATGATATATAGATACTTTAGTATCTAACGGGCATCTCAAACTTAAGATGTCCCTCCGTTCACCCCCAAAGCTGCTCCATCCACAGTTCCCTCTTCCTAGGCAACAGCAACTCCATCCTTCCAGGTGCTCAGGGAAAAAAACCTCAGCCATCTTTAGCTCTCCCATTCCCTTATACCCCACATCCAACTCAACAGCATGTCCCGCTGACTCTACCTTCAGAATATTCAGACTCTAACCACTTCTCACCACCTCCAGTGCTGCCATCCTGCTCTAAGCCTCCACAGATTATTGCCATAACCTAAGCAGTCTCCCTGCTTTGGTTTCCCCACCCAACGCCACCTCCAGTTACAGTCCAAGCTCAACACTGAACTTGAGTAAGCCTATCAGAATACATGTTGGATCAAATCTTTCCTCTGCAAAAACCCCTCCAATGGCTTCTCATTTTATTCAGAATAAAAGTCAAAGTCCGTTTAGTGCCTATAAGCCCTATATAATCTGCCCCCAACCCCAGGACTTCTCTGACCTCATCTTACTACTCTGTCTCCTCTTCTTCCTTCCTCACTCCATTCCATCTGACCTCTCTGCCATTCCACAGACACTACAGGTCTGCTCTTGCCTCAGTGCCACAGAACCTGCTCTTCCTCTAGGTAGACACTCTTCGTCCTGACATCTACATACTCACTCCTTCATCTTCTAGCAATGCCTTTTCTGACCACATCATTTATAGCACACATGACCTTCTAACATATTACATCCCAACCTACTTATTTTATTATCTGTCTCTCCATACTAAAATATAAATTCTTTAAGGGCAGTAATTTTTGTCTGTTTTGTACCCCCAATGCATAGGACAGTGTCTGGCATATGGTTAGGTTTTCAATAAATATTTGCTGCTGAATGAATGAAAAGAAAATTGGAAGGCTAATCTCCATGGCAGTTATAATACTCATGATAAATAAAGTGGTACTGCTGTTTACCCTTCAGTCTCTTCTGAGTTTGGTGAGCATTTATTAGCTTCCAAAGACTGATCACTTCCAGTCTGTCACATCCAGAACATGGCACCCCAAAGTGAACACCATTAGGAACAATGGGCCTACTTTGGTCTGGGTAAAGTACTGGTACTAATACAGCCCAAGATAGTCAGTATATGTTTCAGCTATGTCTCAGCGCTAAGATACATTAGACAGTAGGAAAAAACCATCAGTCCTTTCTAAAATGAACTTTTTAACATCTACTCAGCACTTCTGCCATTTAGTTTTTAAGTCTAAATACTAGATTACAAAATTCTATCTCATTAGTTTTAGTTCATCTGTCAGGATTGTTCAACACATTTTAAACCTAGAGGTATTCACCCAGTGTTACTAGTTATGCCCAGATATTCACAAACTTGAGACATTGATACTAACCAGGACAGAGGTCGGCAACACCCTGCTAAGGATGTCCTCTCTACAAGCAGCCATAACATCATTAGTCCAAATCTTTGGGTAGACCACTTAGCCAGCTGTGACTTCATCTACATCAAGTTTCATTTATTGTTTTTTTTGGGGGGGTGGGAGTGAAGGGGAAGGTAATTAGGTTTATTTATTTATTTTAATGGCAGTGCTGGGGATTGAACCCAGGACCTTGTGCACGCTAAGCACGTGCTCTACCATCAAGCTATACTCTCTCCCCATCTAGATCAAGTTTTATCCAGCTTACACTTCTGATGGGAGTATCAAAATGTTACGTAGTTTAGATAGAAGTGAGTACTGGGCAGGGGGAGAAGAAGAGGAAAGAACAATCCAGAACACAAGGAACCTGAGCTGTTAATCAACCAGAACACAGGGAACTTGAGTTGTCAACCGATCAATCAATCACAAAACCAGGATATAAAAACAGGAGGAAGGAGGAAGCAGCACCATTTTTCCTCTCTTGGATTGGCTCACTCCCAACTCTCAGGAGTGTACAATCTTTCACTACTTTTTTTACTTCACTAACAAAAATCTTGTTTATATCATGTTTTTTGTCTCTCGTCAAAAATCTTTTTTTCAGGTGACTAAGAACTGCGGCAATTCTTATTTTCCTCTTCCCAGTAGCAAAGAGAAACCGGGCATTTGATCTTCAGTTTTCTTTGCCCTACCACACTAGAAACCTCTTCACTGAAAGGTAGGGAGGCTGGATCAACATTATATCCTCAGGGAAGCCATTCAAGTTCCTTGAAGCTTCATCACAAAACTCTCTCTTGTCAAGAGTTTTAACAATCAACTGCCTAATACGTTCAGAAACTCATCTAGCATGAGATATTAAGAAGGTCAAATTTATAATCTGAAAAAAGTACAATAAATATGTCAAAGAGTGCTCAAAAGGTCTGGACACAGGAAAAGTAGTGTATTTACTGTACATTTTTTTTAGGTTAACAATCAGACTTTTTGCTTTAAACTTAGAAGTATATCACCTTAAAAGGTGTCTGGGGGTTGAAGCAACACATATTTAAAATGTAACTAACAAACTGTTCACCCTGTTTTGAACTTTTTGGATACCCTGTACCTTCCCCCTGCCAGTCTCCACTGCTGCCACCCATCCGTTTTCCAAGAAGATCAAAGATTATCACTCTCAGACAATTCATACAGACATTGAGTTTTAAAGGTATGTGGATTTCTAATCTCCTCTTCTCAAGTGTCTGCATTTTTTCTTTCTAATAAGAAAGCGATTTCTCTCAATGCTGTATTTCATACATAGTAGCACTTCTATTTCCCTTCCCTCTGTACTTTATACAAATCCACGGAGTTTCTTTGATTTCGAGTCTATAAAAACACTTTTGAACATTTTGATGTGTGTAATGATAGTGGTGTGTGTGTGCATGTATTAATATATCTATATATTTTCTCATTTTGTGGAAGATAATTATCTTTGAATGAGAATGATATGAAGCAAATGAAGACAGGAAATACAAAACATGCCCACTGCAGGAGAATAAGGAGGAACAGAGATAGCACAGAGAAAATCAGCTGGCAAAAGCGAAAATGGAGGCACGAGGATGGAAGAAGCACTAGTCTCAAACAGGGCCAGTGCTTATAGCTGTCCTAAGACAGAAGCTGATAAAATGAAGTAACAAAAAACCAAGATCAACTGTACTTGAAATACTGGGTTAATAACACCATGAAATAAATGCTGGTAAAACTGGCTCCCTAGTGTAAGTGGCAAAAGGGCCACGTGTTTGTTTTCTGTTTCTTTTGAAGGAACCTACTAATATCAGTTCCCCAGAGGCCTTCCCTGCTCACTCCATCTAATATAGTGCCCCTTCCCTTCCATATCCAGTCCATACACCCTTGGCTGGTTTTATTCTTCTAACATTTATTAACCAAACTAACATAATTAGTCAGTTTCTATGAAGACAGGAATTTTGTCTTGCTCACTTAGAAGATGCCTGGCACAAAGCAGGCACCTTCCAGGAACTTACAGGATGAGAAACATTCCTTGCTGAGATTAAAATATTCTCTACCCATGGGGGAGTTGAGGGAGGAACACAGAAAATGGAGTAGTTTCCTGAAATATTTTAAACTGTTTTAGTTGAGCCATTATGAAAACAGTATGGAGATTCCTCAAAAAACTAAAAAATAGGCTTACCATATGATCCAACAATCCCACTCCTGGGCATATATCTGGGAAGGAACTCTAATTCAAAAAGATGTTGCACCCCATGTTCACATCAGCACTAGTTACACTAGCCAAGACATGGAAGCAACCTAAATGTCCATCGACAGATGACTGGATAAAGAAGTTGTGGTATATTTATACAATGGAATACTGCTCAGTCATAAAAAAGAATAAAACAATGCCATTTGCAGCAACATGGATAGACTCAGAGATCGTCATTCTAAGTGAAGTAAGCCAGAAATAGAAAGAAAAATACCATATGATATCACTTATATGTGGAATTTAAGAAAAGAAAAAAAGGACACTGAACTCATCTGCAAAACAAACTCACAGACACAGTGAACAATCTTATGGTTACTGGGGAAAGAGGTGGGAAGGGATAAATTTGGGAGTTTGAGATTTGCAAATGTTAGCCACTATATATAAAAATAGATTTTAAAAAAGGTTTCTTTCCTATAGCACAGGGAACTATACCACTATATACAAAAATAGATTTTAAAAAAGGTTTCTTCTCTATAGCACAGGGAACTATATTCAGTATCTTGCAGTAACCTTTAATGAAAAAGAATATATGTATGTACATGCATGACTGGGACATTGTGCTGTACACCAGAAGTTGACACATTGTAACTGACTGTATTCCAGTTAAAAAAAAGATAGGTTCTCTAAAGTAAATAAATAAATAAAAAGAATAAAATAATGTGTTTCAAATTCACCTGTATTTTAATTATTTCTGAACAAGTTAAATAGAAAGTTTTTTGTTAAAGATTAAGTTGATATGGATACAAGATTACAAATGTATTAATATCATTTTAAATGTCATTGTAAATGGTGTTATAAGCTGCAGAACATTGAAAAATTAGCACTTCTATTGGTGCAAGTTTTTACAAAGTGCTATGAATTGAACCATGTCCCCCCAAAATTCATACACTGAAGCCCTAAGTCTCGATGTATTTGGTGATGGGGCCAGTAATTAGGCTTAGGTGAGGTCACAAGGGTAGGGCCCTCATGATGGGATCAGTACCTTTATAAGAAGAGGTACCAGAGAACTTGTTCTCCCCGAATTCCCCTCCCCTCACCATGTAAGAAGACAGCTGTCTGCAGGCCAGGAAGAGAGCCCTCCCTATAGGAAAGTGTTGGTCAAACCTTGATCTTGGGCTTTCCAGCCTTCAGAACTGTAAGAAATAAATTCTTGTTGTTTAAATCACCTAGTCTATGGTATTTTGTTATAGCAGCCTGAGCAGACTAATACACAAGCAAGCAAAAACTCAATAATAGAAGAAACATCAGAGTCAAACCCAAAATCCATGTGTCCGGGCCACTGTCTCCTAAAATTTGTAAACAGATATACAGAAAGCTAAGAAAAAAATGAGATTGGGAAAAAGAATTTTAAAAACAAACCAAATCCACTATGCATGACTACATGGAAATATTACTGATTTCACTTTTTGATTTAAGCAACTGCTCTTCTCTTGATGCTTTATGTGTTATTATCTGTATGGGCAGTCAAAATCTAAAGAGTCACCTGGACTGAGACAATGACAGCTCTTTTCTACATATCTGTCTTAATTTGATGTAAATACTTCCAAACAGCAATTTCTTTCACCTGAAAGACACTGAAACAGATGAGAAGCAAAAGGGGAAGGCTGCTGAGTCACAGAAAGGTCTTAGCACTGAGTTCTGTAGGAGACGCAGTATAGAATTCCAACCTGCTTTCCCATGAGGCTTTAAATTCCTGATTATTGATCGCCAAAGGGCCCTTATGCTACTTCGTTTTTTTGTTTTTTTTGTTTTTTTTTTTTAGTACATTCACGTTCCCATTTTCCTCCAGTCTTCAACTTCTGTCTTCCCTCTCAGGTGATAACCTTGATTCCTACTTTACTGAGAAAACCACGGCAATCAGAAGAGAACTTGAACATTACCCACCTAATGGCCTCTGTGCCCATATCCTCTACCTTTGTTCCTCTTAACAGGGATATGTTATCTGTGCTCTTGGCCAACCTCTCTATTTATTACTGGAACTTACCTAAGGACACTCCTCTCACTTACCTAAGGATATAACTAAAATAATTCTCCTTCCTTTCTCCCTCATCAGTGTTTTTACTATCCACTGAATCATTTTCAAAAGCATACAAATATGCTATTACTTTTCCTAACAAGTCAAAAGCCTGTTTTTTCCATGATCTCCCCCATTTCAGTTAATGGCAGCTCCATCCTTCCAATTATTTAGGTTAAAAACTTTGGAATCATTTTTTACTCTAATCACACCCTCCTTCTAAGCCATCAGCAAATCCTTTAGGCTCTTCCTCCTAAATATATCCCAAATCCAAACACTTCTCACCACTTTTATCGCTACCAACTTGGACAAAACCACCACCATTTTTTGTGTGAATTCCTGCACCTGTCACTCTCCCTCCATTCTTGCTCCCCCACCTCCCATGACTCTTTTTATTCTCAGCACAGCAGCCAAAGGGATCCTGTTAAGACTTCCATCATTGAATGAATTGACTTCTTCTTAATTCCAAAAACATTTTACAAGTCAATTTTGTCTTCTATTTTTCAAAAGAAATCAGAAAGTTTTCTTCCTCAAACTTTCTCTGTCAGGGAGAAAAAAGCTAAGAAGAAAGTAGTGACCATCAAATTTGTTCCCCTAAATAACTTTATGTCACTCTCAATAAAGCCTTGTTCCTGCCCTAGGGAGGATGGTCAGAGAGAGCAAGTCTCCATAATGCTGATCCCTCGATAGAGCAAAGATAACTGAATGCAACATGTCTGTGTCCTTTAATCCAACACCTCTCTTTACCATTAAGTCTTTTTTTCTTTTTTAAGACTCCTTTGACCTCTTTACTGCAACTATTAAACACCCTTTAATCACTATGCTCCTCTAGTTTGGGGATTTGTCTGTTTCTGTTTGGTTCTGATTTGGTCACTTACATTTCAAAATCTAGGAAAGGCTGAAACAGTGTTCCAGGGACACTTCTCAAGCAATGGTAATTAAAGAACAATTTTCTGTATGTTGGAATGATCAACCATGGTGACTTAAACCACAGTCCTATGAGCAGACAGTACGTACTAAGCCACAGCAACATTTTCACCGAAGCACATCATCTCCTAAATTCTCAAGTTCATTTGTGTTTTATGCTGGAGACCTTGCTCAAAACTCCAAACAGTAAATTTAGTAAGGCTTGTGGAAGAGAAGAGGATTAAGCAAAAGGAAAGATTAAAATGGCCTTTCTAACAAAAATAGTATCCATTCATTTAGAGATAATTCAGAGATATGTTAAATCTAAATAAACTCTAGAACCCTTAGCTCATAATGAATTTATTATCCAAGTCTTTCCTGTCTTGGTAAATGGCAACTACATTCTTCTTTTGGCTCAGGCCAAACCCTTCAGAGTCATCCTCAACTGGCCTTTCTCCTCGGGACCTTTACACTCACCGTTCCCTCGGCCTGGACTGTTCTTCCCCTAGATCATCACAGTATCACCTTCACCATTTCAGATTTCTTCTAAGGTATTATCTTATCCATGAGGCCTTCCCTGAACAACCTATTTAAAAGAGTAACCTGCCTCCCAACACTGCCACGGCTGTTTCCCCTGCTTTACTGAGAAGCCACTGGCACACTTCAGACCCACACACACTGCAGACGTGGCTAATTTTACTTGTTCTTCAATTTGCTGTCTCTCCCCACCAGAATGTAAGCTCCATGGACAGGAATTTTGTCTGTTTTGTTCACTGCCAAGTCTCCAGTTGGTAGGAACACCTGACACATAACAGGCACTCAAATATTTGTTTAATGAATGGGGATGACTAAGTAAAACTATGGCATCTGCCTCAGGAAAGGCAACCATTTCATCTTCAAGTTATTCACTTATGCCTCCTAATAAGTTCCACAAGGACAAAAACATCCTTCCTGATTGAATACCGGTGGTAACATTTAGGCACAATTTTAAGAAGGAATGATATTTAGCACTTCATTGCATACAACATATAGCTCATTTTTTCCTTCCAATAACAGAAAACTAGAAATTATTATAAGAATTACAGGCAGCAGGCTGCATCACAGTTTTACATGACATAGGTTCCTTTTAAATTCACCTACATACAGTCTGGTTTTACCATTAAAGTCATTAAGTTCCCTATTATTTTGAGCTGCCAAGTATTAAATTAACTAGGCCCAGGCTTTGTCCACTTTTATTGGAAACATGACCTCCCAAGTACTATTTTGAATTTCAAGAAGTCCAAGTACTTTATCTGAATTATTACATTTAAGCATTCAAAAAAGTCAACTGTTTCAAAAGAAAGATCTCTGCCTGAAATACTGAGTGATTATTACCAACAATGCCACTGAACAAGTTCTCAGATTCAAACAGAATCAAAGTCAAAAACTATAAAAAAAACTAAATCAAAATAATAATATTAATAGCAACTAACCATAAGGAGGCAGCGTCACTGGTATCTGGGAGAAAAAAATTCCTATTAAGTATTGATAGAATCATTTTCTTGAAGAGTTATCAGAACTCTTTCTCAACAACAGAGTACACCAAAAGTCTATACAAAGGTCGCAATTTATTTTCTGTAGCTTTGCAGGAAAAAAAGAATGTTTAAACCAATTCTTAAGTTAAAAGAGCATGACTTTAAAATTCTCGGTATGTTTTGCATGTTCAGCTGAGTAATTTAAAGGAGCTAAAACACAGAGTTAAAACCAATCTGTTTCACTTCATCCCTATAATACACGTATGTCACTAAGTTCTTGGGCAACTTTCCTGCAATTGCAAAAAAAAAAAAAACCAAACCGTAATTCAGAAGCAATGAACAACAACGGAGAGTACACTCTCAGGTGATCTGCCACGTTCTAACAATAGTGGTGAGAACCTGTAAGCAAGATTCTGGCAGTGGTTAAGTTTTCCCACGGCCAGAGGACACCGCCAAGGTCTGCCCGGCACCTACGCCTCCATGACCCTCGGTCCCCCCAACAGCGCTGAAAGCACGGGCCTCGCAGGGCCTGGGTTCCCTCTTACCGTCACTGCACTTGTGCTGGCAGAGCCCGTCCTCGCCTCCCAGGAGGTCCAAGGCGGCGTTTAGGTACGTGTCTATCTTGTGGACGCCGTTCCGGATGGTCTTCAAGGGTGGCCCTCCAGTCGGTGGTCTGGGCCTGCTCCTGGCACGTGAAAGCGGCGGTCAGGAGGAGGAGGAGGAGGGTGAGCGCAGGCCGCGGGAGCGCGGCCATCCGAGCAGCGCCCGGCCGCGCCGGGCCTCACGGGTCCCCGGAGCCGCGTGACGGCCGCACCCCCACGGAGCCCTCGGGACGCCCTAGGCAGCGGCGCGGGCCCGGGACTCGGAGGCGGCGGCCGGTTCCATGCCCACGCCTCCTGCCCCGCTGGGAGGCGGGCCCTCGCCGCCTGCAGTGAGCTCCCGGAGCCGACTGTGCAGTCGCCGCGATGCTCCGCGCGGCGCACGCGCTCACCTGCGCCGGCCGCTCCCCTGTGCGCCTGCGCCGGAGCGTGGTGCGTCAGAGGCGCGCGGGAGGCGGGAACGCGGAGCGGCCGCGGCGACCACCGCGCCCACGTGGTAGTCTCGGCGTGCCGCAGAGGCTGTCCCACCTGGCCCGCGTTAGTACTACCTGAGGAGATGATTGTACTAACTGAATACTCTTGCCCAGCCCAATACCCCAGGGAGGCTAATTAAGTTCGTCCTGGTGTCAGTGGGCAGGGGTATTTTTTAAATCTCCCTGGGTAGTTACAGCGTGCCGCCAGGTGGCGACACCCCGTGACCTCATCTGACCTGTCGGGTGCAGCCCAGCCACTTAGAGGGACAAGCTTTTCTGGATGCAGACAATGTCTGAGAGAAATGAGCTCCCGCAGCCCCTTACAGAGAGCGCTGCGAGGGGTCCCCTGAATTGCTGGTTTGGAATCGTGATTCTGCCTGATATGTGAGCTGAATCCACATCTCACCTCCTCGCCTGGTCCTCTTCAACTGAGGTGGCCGCGGTTGGAGAATCAGGGAGCTGGAACATGTCAACCCAAGGCCATGGCGGTGCCTGGCTGAGAAGGATGAGCTAAATGCTGATTTAGAAATTTTGAAGAAGAAAATGGTTTGACAATAAAAATCATGAGTTCTTCCCTGGTAAGGGAGAAGTAGTACTCTGCACTTGAATGCAGTTGGGGGGGGGGGGGGAGGAAATCCGTTTTCCTACTCAAGATATTTTGTAACTTGATAGCTACAGTGACATTTCTCTGTATTTTTTCCCAGTGCTGAGCAGAATCCTTAAAAAATAACTGCAGTAATTTTTACCAGCGCTATAAATATCTGGTAATCATAATATCCCAGCAGTCACCAAGAATTTTACTGTATGATCCAGGGCAATATTGCAAGTGTTGAGAATAGATATGTCTTTTCTATAAGAATTACTGGTAAATTTTAGTTTGGCATTTTGTGTTTGCAGTGAGCTTCATGGGTTTAGAACAAATTTGCAGTAAACCCCCCCCCCCTTTTCCCAGCAACTGTGAAGCTGGAGAGATCCCTGCCAGAAAGAGGACACGGGGTCTAATTGTCCTTCCAGCCCCTCTCGGACCCTACCTGGAAGCCCCTCAATAAAATGATTTGATCCCTGCCCCACAAAATGTGCAGTGCAGATCTCATTAGAATTATATCCTTCTTTATTAAGAGGTTACTCTGTGCCAGGCATTTCAAGTACTGGATATCTCACATTCAAACACTGCTTTTCAGTAATACAGCCTTTGGATGAGTTAAAAACAGAAAAAAGGTGTGTCTCTCTCCCCAGACAGATGTAGCCTAACCACAGGCTGGGTTAGTGGAGAATGAAATGGCTTTAGTTTGCCCTCAGGTGCTCAGGCAGGCACCCTTGGGCTGTGATCAAGTCACACCACAGTGGAGGAAGAGGAGAAACATGCTTGGGAGGTATTATCGTTTTTACAGTAAAGGAGTTGAGGTGCCAGCAGAGAAGCCATGTGACAGTATCCAGTCAAATCAAGGCTTCTTTCTGCTCTCACAAGATGCCAGAGATTTTCTTCTTAATTTTTGGGCTGCAAATTTCAACACATTCAGAAAAGAAAATATAATATCTATTTTTTTAAGCTTTCTGAAACTTTGGTTTTCTCATCTTTAAAGCGTGGATGTTGGATTAGAGTACCTCTGAGATTCCACCTACATCCACCACCGGAACCCTTAAACCAGGCTTGGTTCTTTCAAATCTTCAGATTCTTTCAATTCTTCAAGGAAACTCTCTGAAGGAAGCAGTGGAGATGTGGAAAGTGGTCATATTCTAGCTATAACTTGATGCCAGAGCCAACAGGATTTATCAGTGGATTGACTATGGTGTATAAGGGAAAGCAAAGAATCAAGCATGATGTAGAGGTTTTGGCTTAAGCAATTGGAAGGATAAAGAGTCCTTACTAACTAAAATGGGGAGGATTCCAAAAGGAGCAGATTTCAGGGAAAATTTAGAAGATTAATTTCAGACACACCATGTTTGAGAAGTTATTCTGAATGTGTAGTTCAGAAGTGGGATAAGAGCTAGAAATAAATTTGGAAGTCACCAGCACAGAAATCGCTTGTAAAGCCATGGGACTAGAGGAGGGCCTCTGAAAAGTGAGTGTGTAAAGAGAAGTAGAAACAAGGTCTAAGTTGTAGGAGGTCAGGTAACTAAGAATCAGTAAAAGAGACTATGAAGGAGCAGCCATGTGCAGCAGGCAAGTGTTATATTTCCGAGTGTCTAAGAAAGAACCATCAATTCAGCGGGGTGGGAGAAGATGAGGACAGGATATTGATCAGTGTATTTAATAACTTCACAAGAGACATTTCTGTGGAATACTGGGGACAAAACACAATTGTATTCCGAGGAAGAAAAAATAGGAAGAGGAACTGGGGAAAGAAATTATTGTCAAAATTATCAAAATAAATTACAAAAATATAAAATATGTTGTTTCTGTGCTGATTCTTGTCTAAGTGATATAAACGCTCCTGGAAGGGGAACTTCTGGGTGGCTGAACCCAGGCTGCGTTTTCTATAGAGAGCTTCCCAGTACACTTATAAGCATAATCACTTAGATACACCTTCTAAAACCCCAGTGGTTCCTTCACTGTACATGGACATCATGGTATGTAATGGTACTAATGAAGTAAGGAAGAACAATTTATTGGGTTTAATGAAACACATTAACTCAGAATGCTTGGAAATGAAGATATTATGCAATCCTTTGGGTTGTGTGAAATAACACAGAATCAACAAAATACAGATGATCAAGGGCAGTTTCTAATTGTCAGTCTTTTCCAGTGTCTCACTAAATGGTCTCAGCAGTGTTATTGTGCTGAAAATAAATGCCACGTGGTGAAATAATCCCAACCATAATGATCAATCTCTGCCTAGTGCTAAGGCTGGAAAGTTAGTTTCTAAAAGGGGCTCATATTAAGGGGAAATAAGTGCTAAGTTCCAGCCTCTGCCTTTAAAAAAAAAAAATCAATGGCTGAATAGCTTTCCAGCTGGGGATGAAGTGAATGACAAGAAATGGCTGCATAAACTATGAACAAGGGCTGGTTCCATGATTTGTTGAAGGTAATGACTCTTTGCTTGGAGAGGTCTATTATCACACAAATTTGATCAGTGTCTTAGTCTGTTTGGGCTGCTATAATAAAATACCATAGACTGGGTGGCTTATAAACAATAGAAGCTTATTTCTCACAGTGCTGGAGGCTGGAAGTTCAAGCCAGTATGGTGGGATTATGGAGAAAGCCCTCTTCGGGGTTGTAGACTGCTAACTTTTTGCTATGTTCTCATATGGTGGAAGAGGTGTGGGATCTCTAGGGTCTCTTTTATAAGAATACAAGTCCCATTCATGAAGGTTCCAACCTTGTGACCTAAACACCTCCCAAAGACCCGAGATTCCTAAAACCATCACACTGGGCATTAGGGTTTCAACATATAAATTTTGAGAAGTTAACCTAAAACAAGAAAACAGTCAGTTATGTGACCAGCAAAACAGGTTTATTCAGAAAAAGCAAAGAATTTCAATTCAGGACATGCTTCTATGGCCAACCATATGCAAGTCCACATGCAAGCAAAGGAAAGGAAACTCTTTTATAGGAGAGAAGGGGAGGTTGGGAGGAGCTGTTATAAACAAAAAGTCCATTGGAGGAAACTAAGGGTTTGAAGTATAGTAGCTTTTCATTGGCTGAGTTGTGACAGTCTCTCATTGGCTCAGCTGTTGCACCGCAAGAAGAAAATCTTTTCCCTCCTGCTGGCAGTAGTAAAGTAGTGTCATTTCCTGCTGGAAATGTAAAGTAGTCTTTTCCTGTTGGGATCTGTACTATTGATTGATATATGGAGTGGTATGTGTGTGAGAGCTTGCCCTTCTGACTTCCCATTTTAGTGAGATTTCCCTTTTTTAATTTTCACAGGGTGGACACAAACATTCAGACTATAACAATCAGGGAGAGAGATTTTCAAGTGATCTTTGTAGATAGATGTATGATTACTTGGCACTCAGAATGAGCACTTGGAGAAGATGGAAAGGAAACTGCTTAGGTAAGATTGCATTTTTAGACCATCAGAATCAATTTAGGTGTGTGGTTTTTCTACGTAGAGTTTCAGGCTACTTTCACATCTCTGGTTGATTTTTAACTTCTTATTTTCTACCGCATACTATATATCTTCCCTGGGCTCCCAGAGACAGCACAGCTTCAAGACATCCTTAACTAACTAAACCTACTTCTTTTCCTCTCTTCCCTTTATTTCTGCAATCAATGGCAACATCAATCACCCCATTATCCAAGATAAAACCTGGGAATTATTCTAGACCCCATCCCACTCTGTCATCTCTTCTGTCCCCAGATGTCATCTATTTCACTCCTTAGCATATCTAGAACCAGTGCTATCACCTTTAAAAGTGCCCTGCTTTGGTTTCTAAGTTCATCATTTTTCATTTGTATTACTCCAGTAATCTCTTAATTCTCTTCCCTACCTCATCTCACCCCCTCCAATACATCTTCCTTGATGCCTCTAGCATGAACTTTCCAAAGTCCTTCAGTGGTGCTAACTCTGGCATGAGGCCCTCCGTAATTTGGCTTTTCCTCCCTCTCCAGCTCCTCAGCTGTGCCCTGGGCTCCAGTCATGTGGAACTGCTCTCTGTCCTCCTGAGGCTGAAGTTAGTTCCTCAAGCCACAGGGCTTTGCATTTGCATCTGCCTGGAAAGTTCTTCCTTAATTCAGATTAGGCTCACCTTTGGGGAAGACTTCTTGTACTCTAAAGGCTGATTTATGAGTCTTCCATGAGGTTTCCTTACCATTGTATCTAGCAAAATACAGATTTATAATTTATTTTTCCATCTCCCTCATAAGATGGTGAGTTCTGAGGCCAAGCTTAAATACGGTGATGGCAGAGCTCTGACGTCTTGTGAGCTCCATTTGTTGACCACCTTCAGGGAAGACCATGCTAATTCTCAGAAGCATAAATGGCAAAGGGTGAAGCAGCGATGGCAAAGGGTGAAGCAGCGATGGCAAGGGGTCAAGCAGCAGTGCCCAGTGCCCCCTCTGCATTACAAGCTGTACATGGAGCCTGGGGCCCAAGCTGGTAGCTGTGGGATTCTCTGATGAGCAGGTCTATGGTGGTCTCTGCAGCCTCCAACTCTCTAGCTTTTCAGGAGACTCTCTGAACTGCATGATATTCTTGAATAAATCTATTTTTTCATTAACCCAATTCCATTGGCTTCTGTGGTGTGTGAGCAGGAGCCCTCACACAGACCTGTGGGAGAGCCCCGGAGTCACATTATCCTCTCCTGCTGTTCCAGGTCTCTGCCACACGGGTTCGCTGTAGAGAAGCTGGCTCTTCATTCTTCATGCCCCATCCTGGTCCACGCTGTTGTGAGGCCTCCAGATCTTAGGTCACTGTGCGAACTGGTCCTTCCAAAGCCCACGATGCCACACCCTCCTAGATTAGCTGAATGTGCCCATGTGCTGGGTTTCTCAGCTTGCAACCCTTAGTACTCTTTTTTTTTGTCTCATACACAGATATCTGCTAAGGTGCCACATGCTTCAAGTTTGCTGGGTCAGGACAAGGTGATGGTTTTAAAACATGCCACAAATTCTTTGACACCCTTCCCAAAAAGAGATGGATTATAGTTCCTCCCCTAGAACCTGGTCAGGTCTTTGTGATGAAAGTGAGGCTAAGTGACTTCCCAGGCTGGGGTAAAATAGTCAGTGCAGGTTCTGCAGGAATCCCTGGGACAGCTGTCAGCTCCTCTGTAAGAAGTCTGGTGCCCCCGAGTCGCCATGTTGACAGCCCATGTGGAAACACCACATAGAGCATAGAGAGAGATGACTGAGAACTCCAGCTGTTGAGTCCTCCCACCTAGGCAAGAGACATGTGAGTGGAGAAGCCTTGGAGATGATGCCTGTCCTAGCCTCGTCTGATGGCAGCTGGATGAGAGGGTGGAGGACTGCCCCACCAGCCCAGTCAGTCCCCGGGCGCAAGAGCAAAATCATAAACAAGTGCTATGTAAATCACTGCACAGCCATAGAGAACCAAATACTCTCCTGAACTCAGTAACAAAAGGAATTAAAAATCTGGGCAGTATGGGAGGGGAGAAGGAGTTGCTGCTTATTGGGCACAGAGTTTCAGTCTGGGAAGATAAAAAATTTCTGGGGATGGTTGCATAAGAATATGAATATGCTTCATGCCACTGAACTGCACACTTCAAAATGGTTAAAATGGTAAAATTTTTGTTATGTATATTTTATCAAAATTTTTAAAAGCAAAAAACCTGGGCAGTAACTGATTTTGGAATATGTGTAGAAATGGGCATCATATTATTAAAATTTATATTATTAAAACATTCATATTATTATTAAGGACTCTATCCAGGACTGGACCCCAGGTTTCGATGGTAATATTTATGTGAAAAATATACCTTTGCCTTCAGGATGATGATAGCTGTGGTTTAAAAAAAAAGATAAAAGCAGCTAATGTTTATTCACTGAGCACCTTTTATGAACAAAGTGCTATGGGTGCCAATAGAAGGAAGACAAAATCTCTCAAGTGTCTTACGGTGGAGTGGGGGCAGGGGGCGCTAGCTGGGTGAGCATCGAGGGGGAGAGGTGGGCAAATGAAAACAGAGTATGTTGGGTGATGACAAGCGCTACGCTGAGATTAAAGCAGGCTCATGAGATAGAGGGATGGTGTCCACTGCACTTTGGGGCCATAGGATATTAAGGAGGGAGGAACAGGTTTAAGAAGTGGCAGAGCTTTGGGTTGGCCTTGTTTCTTTGGAAATGCGATTAGATACCCAGAAGGAGGTGTTACGTACTCAGTGAGATACACAGCCTGGAGTTCCAGGAAAGGCTAGGGTTGGAGACGCGAATTTGTGAGTCATTGTATAACTGAGCAGAACCCTATAGGGCCTTCCCAGGACAGACCCCTCCCCCATATCCTCTGCTTTAGCTCCTCTCGGAAGTACACTTCCTGAGTTGTTTTATAGGTGTTAAAACCCCCACCAAATGGGAGAAGTTAACTACGTGGTGACCACGAGCACGAGCTCGAAGCCCCCAGGCCTCCTGGAGCCTGAGGATTGATGTTAACGCCTTGTGACATCAACTGTTACATCATCAACCAACCAGAGAATCGTAGTACATGAGCTGATCATAGACCCTGGGATGGCCCTCCCTCACCTGACCTTTAAAAATGCCTCCCTGAAACCCATCGGGGAGTTCAGGTGATTTGGGCATTAGCTGCCCTGGACTCCTTCCTTGTCTGGCGCCTTACAATAAATGCTGTACTTTCCTTCACCACAACCCGGTGTCAGTAGATTGGCTTTACTGCACTTGGGGGAGCAGACCCAAGTTTGGTTCGGTAACAGTTTGACCGTGGTGGGATTTAAAGCTGAATCTAGGTGAGTTCACCAGCACAAAGTGAGAGAAATGACCAGAAGGAAGAGGCTGAGAAGAAGGCTAAGACCAGCAGGCCAGGCACAGAATGTGATGCCCTGAGGGGCTGACTACTGCTGCCTGGGGGCAGAGGAGGGTGAGAATGGTTAAGTGACTGTGAGGTTTGACACCAAGGAGGTCAGTGATTGTGCTGTAGTATCTGTGGAGAGGTCTAAAGAAAGGGTCAAGGAGAACTTCTGAAATGAGGAACTGAAGACCAGTTTTTCAAGAACTTTCAAGAGCTGTGAGGTCAGTCATTATGACAGGTATTATGCTAAACATTTTACTTCAGGATGCAGCTTCATTTTCTCAAAATTCCAGTTTCCATTTTAAAGGTAGAAAATGAGACACAAAAAAAGACAGTAAATTGCCCAAGGCCAAGCAATGAGTAGGCAGTAAAGCTGGGATTTGAATCATGCTTTTGTGAATCCACTGTCCTTCAACTACCTAACCCTTTAGTCCAGTCAATATAGCACTCCTAAATAAATAGATAATTTAACGTCATTTTCTAATAAATAAAATATGTATGATTGACTAAAATATTTATTTGAGAATTATACAGCAAAATTCCAATACAGCATAAACTTCATAGAGACTTTTAAAAAATATCCAATAAAATTGTCTTTTTTTTTTCTCAAAGTACTAATTGTGCAGTATCATTTCAATTAAAATGGAATTCTTGAGAGGAAAAGAGCAGAAAGAAGAGAGAGATCATAGCTTCAAACATTGTACTGAGAAACAAGAGATCTTCCTACGTGAACGCTAATCCAGTCAAAATAATTGGCCACTTTGGTGTAAATGCCTGGGAACTCTGATTTTCCACAGTTTTCACCCCAACTCACAACACCCCAAACATAAGACACATTGTTGGCATCCTGACAGACTAAGGGGCCTCCAGAGTCCCCTTTACAAGCATCAGTGGAACCGTCATCTGTACCTGAGAAAGACAAAGGAGAAAGAAAGTCACACACTTACTTCCACTTGTCAAGGCTGCCATGCTGACTACCTGCCTCTTCCACCAACGTCTGTACCAACTTCGACTTTTTTACCCTCTCCTGACAAGAAGTAAGACGCGCTGTCCCTCACAGACCCTGGCTGGGCCCACAGAGCCGTAGAGATGCCGGGTGGGAAGTACTGTCTGTTCTACTCATTCTCCAAATTTAGCAAGTGCTCTCTATGCTTTCTCTCCTTTGTGGAAGTATTTACTATGATGAGTTAGCAATCTGAAAGTAGCATCAAAGACTGGGTGGGAAAATAATAGGAGTACCTAGTGCTTAATATGTATTCATTGTTTTAATCCTCACCACAACCCTATGAGGTAAGTATCATTATCATCTCTTATTTTAAGATGAGACAAATAAGGCACAGAGGGGTTAACTAACTTGTCCAAGGTCATCTAGCTAATAAGTGGCAGAGCCTGGACTTGAACCCAGGCAGCCAGACCTCAGAGTTTGTCCTCTTAACTGCGATTCTGCCCCCTGGTAGATTTTGCGCTATTCTCCCTTTTTGTCCTCTGTAATCCTGAACTCCGTTTTAAGATGTGAGGGCACAGGGAATGGTCTGCTAACTTTCTTTTCACTCTAATGACTTCCTAAGATTTTTAAATCACTGTATCCAAGAAGTTATAGGATGCCAGTAACTCTGCCTTGTTCTGTAATCCACAATGTATAAGTGGTTTCAGTAGAGCATCTGAAATGCTCTATGCTGGCGGGGACCCTGCCTTTGAGTCAGCACCCGAAGTACCGACTGCTGTAGTTGTGTTAGCCAGGGGCAGTGGCTTCTCTATGATATTAAAGGAGAGAGTGGCAGGTATTGTAAGAAGTGCAATGGGATTTCCAAGGAGGGAGAATTTACTTCCAAATGGATGAATTTGAAATGAGGTTATTTGGATTTTTATTTACAAGAGGTTTGGGTTGGGTCCTGGATATACCACTTCTTGTCTGTGAGGCGTGGGCAGCTGATGTAGCTGCTCTGCGTGTCACTTTCCTCATCTGTGAAGATCACCAATTTTGCAGATGAGGAAACTTGCTCAAAGTCACACCAATTGCAACCGGTAAAAACCAGAATATAAACCCAGGCAGTCTGGTTCCAGAGTCTGTGCTCTTAGTCACCTGGCTATACTGCTATGCAATAGCTTAACGAAGATTCTTCCTCTGGGTAGTAAGTTGTGGGAACTTGAGCTGAGGGGAAGGGACTGAAAGAGTTTGATGATGCAACAGCTAGAAGGCCAAAGGAAAGGGTTTGAGGCCCTGAGCAGGGGGTGACAAGGTGGGGAGGGAGAGGAGTTTGGTAGTGGGTATGGCGACATCTCCTAGAAGCCCCTCAGTACTTACCTGCACACACCATTTCTTTTTCAAAGTAGCGATTTGAATAAAACTTAGAGCAGTTGTCTATTAGATGAACTTCACCCCACTTAAGTGAATAGACTTTTTTGTCATCTAAACAAAGTGAGAAAACAAACAGACATTTAGAAGTTACAAATGAGAAATTGAAATAAATATTTACTCTCATAATTTAGTAGACCATCAGGACCATTAAAAAATATGTATATTCTTTAATGTATTTGTAAACCTTTGAGGATAATTCATTAACGTATTTAATCACACACTGCTCATATCCCCAGTTTGTATAATTGTCTTTCTAAAAATAGTCAAGGGGCATTATTGAACCCAGGGCCCAAAGTCATGCTCATTTAATAACGAGCTGGGTGCTCTGAGGTGAACGAGATAGACTCCTTCTGCTCTGACCACTGAGTTCGGGGGGATATCTATCAAAATCTGGGATCAGGGTCTTCTCACATAAATAGCTCCTGTCTTCTTACAGCCTCTTATTTTCTTGAAAGTGCTTGTTAGAGTGAAAACAACTTTTTAGTAAAAGAATTTAAAATGAAGAAAACACATATGAAGTTATCAGTATCTATGTGTTTTTGTGTGTCTGTGAGGAACTCCATCTCCTAAATGATTTGAAAGTGATTGAAAGAGGACTTAGGATTTCCTTTCCACTTAAGTTACAGATTTGGGATTTGAACATTTTTGGTCCAAGGAAAGAGAAGGGCCAGGTACTGTTATTGACTAACAGTGCAGGGAAAAACCTAAGAACACAGCATGAGTTGTCTCAGGTTTAGGGAATGAATCTTTGCCCCATCTCCCCTCATCTTTCTCCCAGCTTGCAGCAATTTCTACCTGCTCTAGGAGGGCAGGGGCGAAGCCTGATTCATTCACTGCTGCACCAGCACCAGTTTCACGCTAGCACAAAGTACTTGCTTAATAAATAGTTATGTAATTAAGTAATGCATAAACTCAGTAATTCAATGATACACTAAACACTTTATGCCAAATGACTTGCCTCCTTAATTAATCTGTAAACTACCTGGGGACAGAGACCTCTGGCTTATCCTGAGAGGACACCCCCACAGACCCCAGCTCTGTAGTGAGCACATAGTTGTTAACTGTAGGACAAAAATTCTTCTCTTCTGGGAAGCAGAGGGAGAAAAATAAATCCACCAACATATATGGCAAATCAGGAAAGAGTTTTCTTTTTTCTCTTTCAAGTCCTACTTCAAGTTAGTCTTAAGATGACTACCTTCTTCAGGATAAGAGCGTTCCAAAAATTAGTAATTTATTATTTCCCCTAACTCAGGAGAAGACTTCAAAAACTAGCTCTTGGACAGTGTGAGTAATTTTTAATGACTCAGGAGATTACTTCCTCCCCTGAACTCTTGTTTTGTATATTTCTCGAGGCATCTGTCACATTCTGCTGGCTGACAGTGGCATTCATGTCTGATGGCACTTCTGAACTGTAAGTCCCGTGAGAGCTGGCTTTTGTCATTCTACTTTGTAGCCTCAGCACCTAAGTTTGTTGACTGGGTCCATATTTTTCATCAGTGAAATACTAACACTTTGGCATTAATATCTTGCACTCACAGTAAGGGCTCAACAAATGTGTAAAACCACATTTGATTAATAAACAAATCAATGCATAAGAACATATCTACTAGTTTACAGAAAATACATAGAATAGAAGCACATATTAAATGCCACATAAGGATACACTCAGACAAATTCAAGGCGTGGAAATTCTAAATAAGAATGACCTAGTTTCATTTAAAATACTTAATTTAAAAACATTTTTTTTGACAGCAGTTTTTTGGGGGAGAGCAGGTAATTAGGTTTATTTATTTGTTATTATTATTATTTTTTAATGGAGGTACCGGGGATTGAACCCAGGACCTTGTGCATGCTAAGCACACACTTTACCACTGAGCTATATCCCGCCACCCTCATTTAAAATAAATACATTTTAAATAAAAGAAAGAGGTAACAGTTCTAAATTTAAAGAGATTTAAGAAAAACAACCACTAAATGCAATGTTTGAACTTTGTTTGGATTCCAGTGGAAATAATCTGGCTGTAAAAATATTTTGTAAATAATGGACGAATATTAAACACAGATGGTTATTAGATGATAACAGAAAATGAATTAGAAAATGAATGGAATCATTTTCATTTTGTTGGGTCTGAATGGTATTGAGTTTTTGTTTTTGTTTTATTAAGTCCTTACCTAGTAAAAATGTATAGTGGAGTATTCATGGGTGAAATTACATGATATCTGGGATTTGATTTAATATGCTCCAGGAAAAATAAGTGTTGGGGGGAATATATTGAAAAGCTCCTGATTGTCCTTTGGATCCATTCTCCACCCTTCTGTGCCCTCCGCTGCCCAGAGAGCCTGAGTGGGAGGGACTGCCTCAATAGGAATGTCTTCACTTCTTTCCAACAGGGGACTCTGGCAGAAGGGAAGGAGGGAAGGCGTGAGGATAGCAGGAGTGGGGCTGGCTCTAACCTTCAACCCAAGATCATTACTTCTCTCAAGGTAGCCTGCTCTGAGGCTCTTTCTCCTTCTGGTAACTTCTCCTTTGCCTTGTGCCTTCAGATCTCGGAAAGGACTCAGCTCTGGTCCTGCTAGTCCTGGGTCCATGCATAGCCCTTGTGGTTCCCCAACCTGCCACCCACAACTTTGTTACTAACCCCTTTATAGGTAAACTTTCCTAATTATCCTACTGTGATTGTGATCAATTCAGGGAGATAAAACAAGAATAGTAGAATGTTGATAATTGTGAAAACTGCATGATGAAAAGTAGGCTTGTCATACTTTATCTCTGCTTTTGTGTTTACATGTTAATGTGCATATGAAAGTTTTTTAAAAACAGAACAAATATAAGGACATAATACTTTCTGGATGAATTAATTACTAATACAATTCAGTATTTCATAAGTCTTGAGTATTCAAACATACCACAAATGCAAGTTAATTTATATGCATATTTTATACTTTTCAATATGGAATTTATAAAGAATGTTTTGGAATAGGAGTTTATAAGTTCAAGTTATTTATACAGAGAGTTTGAGATCAAAAGGAAGCTAAATTTCTAGGCTAACTCTTCAAGATGAAGGAAAAAGCACTGGCTAATTTAATTCTAATCTATCTCTAATTTAGGAGATCTTTTAAGTAAGTCGTCCTTAAGTGTCTACATCTCTTGCTCATATGAATGTTCACTTCCAGTCTTCTTAGAAGCTCAAGGAATGTATTCTTTATGTTCCCTTTCTCTTTGTGGGATGTGGGGGTGTAAAAATGGAGAACAGGGAGCAGAGAGGAGAGAGCAGCAGGGTTGTAGGATCGGTGACTCAGCCTATACTAGGACTATCCCTTTGAAAACCTTTTTAATCCTCCATCAGTACCTTTCCAGTGAACCCAAAAAGTCCATGCTGGATGTCCCCCTGTCACTCTACTTTTTTCTTGATGAATGGCTAACCCTCAATGTATGTTTTAGTAGCACAGAGTACAGGTATCCTTTGAGACTCTGCATCAGGATCTATTACATAATTGGCAGAACCCAGGGAAAATTGAAAATGTGAGATTGGGCCCTTGAAAAAATGATTAAAAAGTTAATGATAGTGACAGCAGAGCAGTAAACAAGGCCCTATGGTGCCCAGAGCTGGGGTGCTGGACACCTACTCAGGTCCTAAGCCCATGAAGCCAGCCCTGGCTGACACTCACTTTCCTGGATTTGACACCATGTTTATCTCTGAGCACTCAGAAATTAGCTCCAATGCATTTCTAGTCCCATTCCTTTTCAACCTCTGAATTCTGATTAACAAGTTATAAAACATATACCTCTCTCTCGACCCCAGCCGGAAATGATGCATTTATCGTTAGGCTGAAATAGATATGGAGACCAGGGGACACAGGCAGGGACTGAATTAAACAGCATACATTCTTTTCGGCTCGGGTGTTTTTTCATTTCAATCAAAGCTATGTCATTTTGGTAAGTGCTCCCATTGTACTTCTCATGGATAATAACTTCATTTACCGACTGAACGGTTATCTCAGAGTTGGGCTTTAACCAGTCTGTAAATGATGCCCATATTTGGTAATGATGAGTTTTGCTGGCTCTGTAACAGAAGGAAAAAGGAAATAAATACACTGGGAAAAAAAAAAACTAAAAATTGGACTTTTGATGCTTCAGCTTTATAACTTTCCTTTTTAAGGAGCTTTTTTATTTTCCCAGGTTTTTAAAAATTTTTTTTCATCCTTGCTGTCATGATGCAGTGCAACTAAATCTTCTTAGGGCAGAATTAAAGAAAGTCAATAGGTAAATGAAAAGAGGAATAGTTCATCTAATTGCTCAATGTCAGGGACAGAAAGATGTCACTAACAACCCGAGATGCCAGAAGTAGAATGAGTTGGCTGCCTCTGAGTGACAGCAATGGCACTGAAGGTGCTCAAGCAGAGACCAGATGGCATCAAGCCAGAAATGTGCTTGAGGAACTGGGAGGGCAGAGCACAGACTCTCATTACACTACTAACCCCAGAGGTTCCCAGGGCGAAGACCACAGCAATCATCATCTTGACCTTTAAGACTGACTTCATCTTAACTTTGCATTGTGTTTATTTGCACACAAGCTTTTCCTCCTGTTTGTGCTACTTGAAGTCAAAGAGAGGGTCTTATTCATCTATGGGTAGATGCCTGTGCCTAGTAGTGGATCTGGAACACAGTAGCCGCTTGAAAACTTGGTGGAAATGGTGAATGAGCTAAATATTGTCTGTCCTCATGCCTCACTCCATTTTCATACCAATTTTCACCTTGTGGTTTCCGGCAAATCGAGCATCTACCACCATTTTCTCAGGGAATCACCTTACAGTTAAGCAGTGATGTCCTAGGAGCTAATGGGGCGTTCAGGATGCTTTTATTTATACTTAGTATTCCAAGAATGCTGTGCTTCATATTAATTTGGGTTGTTTTTCAGGATCAGAGGCTCTGAATATTGTTTACAGGTTAAGTCTGCTTATCCATTCAATTTACTCAATAGATATTTGGTGCGCACCCACTGTTACATCAGGCACTGGGCTAGCCACTGGGATGCAGGAATGAACAAGATCAGAAAGAGTTCCTGCCTTTGTGGAGCACAGGGTCTAGAGAAAGAAGCAGCATTAAATGGATAATCCCACCAAAGAAGATATGTATTCTACTGGGAAAAGTGAGAGGAGCTCATAGCACATGGGCTTCTGAGAATTTATCAGGAAGGCTTTGACTTCAGGGAATCAGGGAAGGTTCTCTGAGGAAGTGAAGGTTGAGCTGAGATCTGAATCAAGAGTAGCACTAACTAGGGAAACATGGTAGGAAAGGTGATTTCAGGGATGGGAAACCATACATGAAGGTCTCTTTGCAGCAGGGAACAAGGTACACTTGAGCGGCTGAAAGAAGCCCAGAACAGATGGAGCAGGGAGCAAGAGGTGACGCTGTGAGGCAAGATGAGATTGGCAAAGGTAAGTAGATCACTTGGGGCCAGATGAGCCGTGTTAAACATTCTGCTGAGTTTTTTTTTTTTTTTTTTTTTTTTAATCCCAAGAGGAATGCAAAGCCATTGAATTTTAAGTGGTAAGTGGTCAAAACCAGCTCTAGAACTACTACTCTCACTGCACAGTAGGCAATGGAGAGGTGGGGGCAGGGCTGGGCAGAGTGAACATTGGGGAGCCAACCAGGAGGTGGTGGGTGTTAGTGAAATCCAGAAGAGAGGTGAAAGCAGGATAACAGTGGGGATGGAAAGAAGCTTTGAGAATTAAATAATTAGAAATTAAAAATGCCATCCGGAGTTGGTGATATCCTGGCTGGGCTGTGGTAAGACTGATGGAATGAATGCAGTGATTTTTAGATTTCTACCTTGTGAAACTAGATGAACAGCATTGGTCATTTGCTAAGAAAATGAACACTGGGTCAGGACCATATTTGAGGAGAAAGGACGTATCATGAGCTCCATCTTAGATGTTTTGAATTTGATGTACTTCTGATAGAGCCAAGAGGTGCTGATAGTCAGCTGACTGTAGGATCAGTGATTGTAGAAGAGGTCTAGGCTGGAGATACCATTGTGTCAGCATACAGCTGCTGTTTTAAAGTACAGATAATTTTAGAGAGAAGAAGTAAGAAGAGAAGAGGAAGCCAGGATACACACTGAGAAACTCCAGGATTTCACCTGAGCATCAGTGCTCAGTCACAGGAGGAGGAAACTGCAGAGAAAGATGAGGAGGCATGGTCAGAGAGGTAGGTAGCAAACCAAGAAAATGTTGTCTCACAGCAGCCAAGAGAATAGGGTCATTCAGAAGGAAGAGATGAAATTTGGTGCATTGCTCCAATCTATGAGAATCTTTATGGGTGTCATTCAACAGATTTCCTATCCCTCTCAATTTTGGGCCCCCTGCAGATTTTCCAAGCAGGCCTTCATCTAAGTTACTGTCAAGTATGTTGAACTTGATTTTACTCCAGCTCTGATACTGACTGGTAGGGTAGCTTTAGCCAAGTCATGTAACCTCCAGTCTCAGTCTGCTTATTAAGTAAATGAGAGAAATAATATTTACCTTTTAGTACTGTTGAGAATATTAAAATAAAATAACATATGTGAATGTGCTAGGCATAGTATCTGGTCTGTAAGAGGTGCTCAATAAATGATATTCTGTTCATTCTAAAGGTCAGAACTGAGGCCAGATTCCTAAACTGTGTCCTCCCAGCTGATCTTGCGCCATGCAAACGAGCCAAGTGAAATAACTTGGCACCTACAGGCTTGATCTGTCCTTGCCAGCTGGAACCCACTGGGTTCTGGGGAACTGGCCTCTGGGATCCCGATCATGAATATCAGAGAGTATTAAGCAGATAATAGAGTGGGACTTGTCAATGGCTATATACATTTTCATTTATCACCTGCCACAACCTCTATTACCCAATTTCTTCATTTTAGGACCCCAAACCTACTGGAGATGTTTTTTACCTGACACAATGTGCAGCAGTCAGAATCCAACAGCCACCGATATAAATTCCTCCACAGTTGATTTTATTTCCTTCCTTAATTGCCACCTGCCATGGGAACTCCCCCTGAAAAGACATTTATGTGGTCACTGCCATCCTACTAGACAGCAATACAAACAGGTGGCTGAAAGATATTTCCATTTCAAGACTCTCAGTCTCTTATAATTACATATCCATCCCCTCCCCCTTTTCAAACTTGGGCTGCTCCTGGGAAGTGACATGGTAACTTCTCATGCAGGTTTACCAGTTTTGCCGGCTTTCCTCCTATGACTCGTTTCCTTCGAATGGGCATGTTCTTTTTAACTCCACAGGATAATTTAGGGAAAAGTGACTTTATCCATTTTCTTTCTTTAAGGAAGGAAGAGATTGTATCGTTATGATTTTGAAACCATAAGTGGGCAAACTTCCTGATTATCTGCTGCAAAAACAGTAAAGTCACAGTTAGTATGAAGCAGACCAGATTCATTAGTAAGTTATTTTGGATGCTAAACTGTGCTATTCACCTTGTTCAAAAACACGGGCTTAATATGAAAATTGGCTTGATTCTCTGAAGTTCTGCCTAAAGGTGGAGTAGCAGCAGAAAGAGGCTGCCTGGGGAGTTAAATGTGTACCAGCCTCTGGCAGGTGAGAGATGCACATGCTTAGGCATTGCTGCTGTGACAATTCAGGATGGGGGTGACACCTCGGGATGGTGGTCACAGGGAGAACTCCAGCTTCTCACTTTCACGGCTTTTACTTTCTAGAGGCTGTTTATATGGGGCTCTTTTCAATAATGTTAATATTAACATTGATGAGGTTACTACTGAGTAAGCTCTATGTGTCAGGCTCCAGGCTAAGTACCTTGTATATAGTTTATCTCATTTAGTGATCATATTAACTCTGAGAGGTGATGTGCCATGAACCCCTGGACAATCCAGGATCAGTCAGCGGGGAGGGGGGCTGTGTTTTTAGCCACTTGACATGTGATGATGTCTCCTTCCTCTGTGAGCCCTCAGGCGTGGCACATTTGTCACTGGGAAACATGGTAGAGCAAGACTTAAGACATGAATTTGCACGAGAATTCATGACAAAGGAAGAAAGTAAACATATAAGATGCTCTCCTTATTCTATCATGGCTTGAACATTTTTGCAAACTTGCTTCTTAGCCTCAAATGAGAAAGAAAAAAATAATATCATTCTCAATTACTATGAACATATAAGAAGGAGGTAGGTCCTCAAGGGAGAGATGTTGTGAACAAATGTTGATAGAATATTTTTTGGAGGGAGTCCCACCCATCCTAAGAACTGGGTTGGGTGAAGAATGTGATGATAAATTTTAAATTTCTGATTGGACTTTTGAAAGAGGAGAGACCTTATCTACTAAGGACTGTGAAACCAGCTTGGGTAGTATCTGAAAATCAATTATTACCTTGAATAGAAAATAAAAGGCCTTTGTTGGAAATCCCTCTGACTGATATCTGTAACTTTGAGCTCTAAATCTTTCACTCATTGCCTGATTTTTTTTTAAACCATTGATTGATTTTGGGGCCTGACAATTAGAAGGGAGTCTTACATGAATTTCAGTTTTAAATCCCCCTAAAATAGGGAGATATTTCATTCCCAGTTTGCATTTGAGCTTGTTACTCACCTAAGGTCACACTGCTAACAAACAACTGAGACAAGCCAGTCTGACTCAAAGCTCTTACTGATCCCTGTCTACCCAGGAACAGGGTACTTTAATTAAATTTGGCTGTAAGTACCCAACTGGCCTGGATACAGGTCTTCAGAGACCTTCTGTTATCATGGTTTAAAACGTTGCAAAAAAAACAGGTTAATTCAATTATATGTATCTATTTCAAAACGTATGTCCTGGATCACATGTGAAATCTGATTGTTTTTTGACAAAACCGACCTGACAAAGTTCATAACAAGTAGAAGAACCATATGTGGGACTAAAGTATTGTTTTCATTTCAAAATTAGCCATATGTATGAACCCATTTTAAAAGCAGTTCTCAAGAAGCATTCATGTTTATTTTTCTTACAAGTGGTAAGGAAAGAAGTAATTTTTTAAAATTTAAATTAATATGGAAGGTTGAATACATGTACATTCATGTATGACTGAAAAATTGTGCTGTACACCAGAAATTGACACAACATTGTAACCTGACTATAACTCAATAATAAAAAAAAGAAAGCCAAGAAAAATAACAATTTACTTAAGAGAAAAAAAATTGATATGGAAGGTAATTGTTACCTGAATCAATTATATCACCCATATGCATACATGTTCACACATGTGCACATGACATTAAAATGCAAATTTAACCAGTGAAGCACCAGTTAAAAAGAATAGTGTTAACTTACCTGCATCCATATCAGCAGTCAAAATTTCTGTTTCTTCTAGGACAAAACAGTCAAACGTTTAAAGTTATGTTTATAGTAAAAATTAAATCACTAAAATCATTTAAATTTTGATAATAATTTTCTGTCTCAAAACTTGTCCTACCACCTACAGACATAGAAAACAAACTCATGGTTTCAAAAGAGGAAAGGAGGGGAGGGATAAATTAGGAGTTTGGGATTAACAGATACAAACTACTATATATAAAATAGATAAACAACAAGGATTTACTGTATAATAGGGAACAATATTCAATATCTTGTAAAAACCTATAATGGAAAATAATATATAACTGAATCACTTTGCTGTACACCTGAAACTAACACAGTATTATAAATCAACTATGTTTTGATTAAAAAAAACAAAAAAAAACTAAAACAAAAAAATAAATAAAGAACTTGCTCTACCTCTGAAAAGGTCAGTACAAAATCCCAAAGCACATCATCTTATTTCTTTTCCATAGCTAGGTAACCATGAAGGCTCAAGATGAACTAGGGAGAAATTTTTCAGGCACAAACTAGAGGTGTCTGTTGGTAGAAGTGAATGGTGAGACTCATGGTGCTGCAGCTTTCTGCATTTAGAGCAGGCAAAACGCCCGGGTCAGAGAAGAAAAGCACTTACAACTTCACATAAGGTTGGAAGCTGTCATCGACACTGACCAAAAGAGTCCTGAGCTGACATTGAAAAGAATCCTTTCATTTTGTGCATAATAAGGCACCTCTTAACAGGGGTCATGCAAACAAAGATATTTCATTGATTTCAGTATTAGGCAAGGTTAGTTTTAGGCATTTGGGATGCAGAAGTCAAAAGTTAAACAAAAACAAAAAGGTTCCTTTTCTTTTCTTCCTTAGACTTCTGTTTGAATTTATATGGGACAATTCCATCTTCACTCTGCTGTCCTGGAACATTTCAGTCACGGACAGGATCATAATTACTTTGACCTGGGGATCCAAACGTGAATTCCCACATGTTTTTCTGTCTGGAGGAGCATACAGCCCAGAGGGGCAATGTTACTTTGCTGCAGCAATCCTGTGTCTTATCCCTCGATTTCCCAAGTTCTTTTTGGGAGAGACATACATATGTCTGTTATGCCACATGTCTAGGTTATTTTCTGGGGTGGAGAGAGGCTCTACTCAGAGCTTTCACAAAAGCACCCACAGGAACCAAAGAGAAGACTTCATATTAACAAAGGAAGACAGGGAAAGTCCAGTGTAGCTGAGAGGTACCGACTATTAGAAGAGCAGCACAAAGCTCCAAAAGCCCAGACCATAAGAAAAACAATCAATGTCTTTGATTAAATAAAGACGAAAGATTTATATTCAACAAAGCTCACTATGGCTAAAGTTAATAGATGGGTGACAGAATGGAAGAAGGTATTTGTATGTTTAAAACTGAAAATGGATTGATATCTAGAATGCATCAAGAAGACTGCAGCCTCCATATGAAATGAGGCAAAAGCTGTGAACTGGCAAAAAACAGAAGAAAGGAAAGGAAGAGGAAACTCAGAAAGCTAGTATGCATATGAAGAGAAATTCAAAATCACTGTTTATACCAACAATTCAAATAAATAAACAGTACCATATCACTTGAAAGTAAGAGACTAGCAAAATTAGAAGGCTGGCGAGTACTAAATGTTGGTAGGATTGAGGAGAGCCCTCAGGTAGTGTTGGTGGAGGTGAGGATGGTACAGCTCAGCAGAAGGACAGACAGGCACTAGCTTGTCAAATTAAGGAGATGCACCCCCCAAGACCCAACAATTCCTTGCCCAGATGGATATCTCAAAGAAATCCTTCCACACAGCCTTAAGAAGAGGATATTCATTACAGCGTGACTGTGGGGTGAGGGTCCATTACTGAGAAGGTAGAGAGTAAACTGTGAAAGATGAACACCACAGTGTGTTTTATTATGCTGCAGTGAGAAGCAGCAGATTAGATGGACACAGAGCAACATGGGCAGATCTTCAAAACATAATGCTTTTTTAAAAGATCAAAAGGAAATATAAGATCTCCAATACAATACTAAGTGAATTAAAAGTGTACTCTCACAAGACAATACACACTGAATAAGAATGCATAGAAACAAAAAGACATACACATCAACTCACATTAAAATGGTTGCCTGTGGGAAATGGGAGTAAGGTATAGGGCTAAAGGAACATGAATAAAGCAAGAGAGGGCCCTTGCCTGGACCAGAGATAATCAGGCATATCATTACCTCAACTCTTTGCACCTGATGTCCCAAGCTAGGAAGGAAGTAAGGGCAAAAGGGAGGGAAGGGGAAAAGGAATAAAGAAGAGGAAACAAACAAGAGAAAACAAAGAAACAAAAATCCCCAGCAGCCTCGGAAGGCAAAATGAAGGGCAGGAATACAAAGAAACAGTTGAAATTAGCCACTTGGAACGTGGGTGAGCTTCAACATATAAAAATCTCCCTCAGAATCCTAAGACATCCTGAGGGAGACCATGAACTTCTGGTGGTCATTTTATATGAATAACGAAGAAAAGGATGACCCCAAAGAGCTGGAAGGTTTGGGGACATTTGGCTTACAAAAGTAAATAAGAAGGCAGCTATCATGAAAAGATGTCATCTTTCCTCTGGTGGCAGTTTCTTCAGGAGTCGCCTAGGTTTTGAGGACAAAGTAAAGGGAGAGAAGGGAGTATGGCAGAGGTGCAGGGAATGTACCTTTCGTGGCTTTTTGGTTAGCCGGCTGTGGGTTGCGAGAGTGAGAATGAAAGTTTACCACACCAGGCAGAGAGGCCTCTGCGCCTAAATGAATGTGAAAACTGGCCACATCATCCTCAGTTATTAGTTACCTCAGACTATAAGGTGACAGCAGTACCTGTGTTTTGTTTCAACTCTGCAATATCCCAAGAACTTAACAAAATGTTTACCTTGATCTGCATGTAGAAGGCCTGAAAAAACAAAACCCAAAACAAAATATTTACCACAGCAAAGGATAATTTTTATTTGAGAAAAATACCTATCATAGCAACATATTATACATTTATCATAAAAGCTGTAATGCCTTATTCTTGTTTTCAATTCTATAATATAAATTTTATGTTATAAAAATAGATTTACCTTTAATTTCAGGATGTTCAATTCCTAAAAAGAAAATGAAAAACTCACTGTAGCAAAGAGATCATTTTCACTCAAATAAAATATAAATCAATCAATAATATTTTGGATAGTATAATGACTTAAATTAGTACTTACAAAAAGATAAAAGGGAGCCATAGCATGCCATCTTACTTTGATTTTTAATACTGATTAACAAATGTTTCATCTTATATTTAAACACACACCAATTTCACCACAGCAAGGAACTCATTTTAACTTGGGTTTTAAAAAGAGATTCACATTTTAGATATATTTGAACATATACCCAACGGCAAATTTACTATTACTATACCATAACACAAAATTTATTTACTCTTTTAACTTATAATAATAAAAAGTGAGCTAATAAGGGATAAATGAAATTAAGATATACTCCAAACTTCCCTTGGTTTAGTGATTCTGATCTGTCCACCGAAAAGGAGAGATCAATGAATATATTAATATATTTATTTTACATCTCTGCTCTCACTTGCTGTTTCTTAGAGAGGGGAATATTAGAATCATTACTAAAATACAAGGCAGAGCTCAATCTAAAGATAGATAAAGTGAAGTAACAATGACAGTTGACTAAACGCATTTTTGATATGCATTCGAGAAATTAATAATAAAAGTAATCTTTATGTTACAGTTACTCCCTTGCAGTAGGATTTTTTTTTCTGATAAACTAACAACTTCTTTGATCTTAAACTTCAGAGTTTTAAATCACGAGGAGGAGAAGGAGGGAGAGAGGAAGGAAGAGGAGGAGAAAGAAGAGAAGAAACCCCAAGTATTATTATACTGAAGAAGTGACATCAAACTGTAGAGCTTCTGAGAAAGACAAATACTGTATGATCTCACTTATATATGGAATCTAAAAAACCCAAACTCATAGGAAAAAAAAGGTCAGATTTGTGGTTACCAGAGACAGGGACCGGGGAGTGGGGAATTGGGTGGGGAATTGGATGATGGCAGTCAAAAGGCACAAACTTGCAGTTGTAAGATAAACAAGTACCGAGGATGGAATGCACAGCATGGGGACTATGGTTAACGCTGCTCTGAGGTATATCTGAAAGTTGCTTAGAGAGCAAATCCTGAAGGTTCTCATCACAGAGAAAAAATATTTTGTAACTATATGAGGTGACAAATATTAACTAAACTTATTGTGGTAATAACCTTGAGGTATATGTGTCAAGTCCATGCTTACATCTTAAACCTGTACAGTGTTGTATGTCAATTACATCTCAATGAAAGTGGGAGTGAAGGAAGCTGTCAAGTTTCATAGGCAAAAGTCATGGTTTACTGTCCTCCTCCCTGAAATATTTATCGAAATTTCTTTCTCTCCTCTGTTCACTACATTTAACGAACATAAAAGGATTTTGCTCAACTTCTTTATACTCTTCAAAAGAAATGATGTAATTTGAAATCCTAAAAAGTGTGTTTTTTAAGAAGTGGTATCAATGGAAAATTAAACAAAATTTCTTTAAAGTCAAATACTTGGTATACTAAGCAATTATACGTGTATAATTAATATCAGTGAACTTACCTATACATATCTTCAACATTTATTTAACACCTGTGTGGAAGGCACTTTACCAAGGACATTTGGAATATAAAAATAGAAAAATAGAAAAATATAGAAAAAATATAGAAAAATCTGTTTTCAAGATGTTTACTTTTGAGAATGGATGGTGAGACAAGCACAAAAATTCACCGTAAACTGTTATCAGTCATTCAGTAGTGTCCTGACACGGGACTTTAGCACTACACAAGAGGCTGTGGTGTCACTACCAACCTGTGCTCTGTGTCAATGCTTAAAATCACCCATGGTGGGAGTAATTCACACCACAGAAATTATCCAAAGCTACATACAAATCAGGGATTCCTTGTCCCTCTTCAAAGCCAATTGTTAAACACTTATCAGCCCAGCACTGGATAGGGTGCACCAGTGAGGTGGGTATGAATACACCCACTCCTCTGGCAGCCTTCCCCATCTCTGAAGAAAGCAGCAACATCCTTTCAATTCTCAGGCCAAAACCCCCAGAGTCATCTTTGACTGCTCGTTTGTTCTCATACGCGCATCCAGTCTATCAGCAAATTTTTTTGGCTCTAGTTTCCAAATACAGCCAGGATCTGACTGCTTCTTGTCATTTCCATTCCTCCCAGCTTATCCTAGTCACTATCATCTCTTCCCTGGATATCTTATTGCAGTAGCTTCCTGGCTGGTCGCCTGCTTCTCCCCTCGCCCACATACAGCTTGTTCCCTCCCCAGCAGCCAGAGTTATCTTGATTTAAAATGAAAGTCAGATCAGTCAATCCTCTGCTCAAAGTCCTCATTTCACTCACTAACAGGCCTCGTTTGATCTGCCCTCATCTCCCCAACCCAACCTCCTCTCCAGCCTCTCCTACTGCTTGTCGTTTATCTTTCACTACCCCCACCTCTAACCCCAGCCACACTAGCCTCCTGGCTGCTTATTCTGCAAACACACTGGGATGCTCCTGCCTGAGGAACAGTACCCTGGTTGTTGCCTCTGCCTAGAACACTCTTGCGCAGACATTCATGTGGCAGGTTCCACCATTCCCTTCAGCTCTTTACCCAAAAGTAACCTCAGCCAGTGAGCCTTCCCAGGCCACCTCATCTCAAATTTCAGAACTTACCCTCCTCCAGAGGGGTAATTTATACCTTCCTTTCTTGTGTTTTTTTTTTTCTTAGTACTTATTATTTTACTGGATATTTTACTTATTTCTCTTATTTATTCTCTCTCTTCCCCTACTAGAATGTAAGATCTATGAAGGGGCAGGGTTTGAAATGTTATTCACTATTGTAACCCCAGCACCTAGAGCAGGACCTGGCACAAATAGTAAGAACTTAATAAATACTTATTGAGTAGATGAATGAATGTAATAAATTAGGGAGATTTTTTTCCTTCAGAAAGCACTGATAGGAAGTCAGTCTGTGTGGAACACAGTAGGTACTTAGTAAATATTTTTCACCTTTGGAGGTTTTCCAATGAGCACCAAAAAGCAAAAAGCACCAACTCACTTAGGAAATAATTAAATATCATTCTGCCTTTCTATGATGAGCTGCGTTTCATGGAAACAAAATACTTCTTCTCTATAGAATTCAGTTAATAAATGCAGAAGAAATGTTGAATTAAAAATTGCCATTTTACAGTCTTTATTGACAAACTGGATCCAGGCAACAATTATAAAGCCTCCTAAAACCCCTGGATCAAATAATGGAAAAAAGTAACCACAAAACTTTAAATTACCTTCACAACCAATTTCGTCTTCTCCTGTAATGCAGTCCACCTCACCATTGCACTTATACTGCTTTGGAATACAAACACCTGATTTACAGAAAAAACCTTCACCTCGGCACCCTATGAAAACATAAACAGAAGAGAGGTTTTTTTTTTTGTTTTTTTTTTTTCCAGTACTTAAAAAAATTCATTAATTTACTTTGGGGTGGAAGTAATTAAGTTTTTATTACTATTTTTTTTAATGGAGGTCCTGGGGATTGAACTCAGGGCCTTGTGCATGCTAGGAACACACGCTACCATTAAACTTTATCCTCCCTCTTTTTTCATCCTTAAAATTGAATGAGGGGGGAGGGTATAGTTCAGTGGTAGAGTGTGTGCCTAGGATGCATGAGGTCATGGGTTCAATCCCCAGTACCTCCACCAAAAGTAATAAATAAATAGATAAACCTAATTATCCCTGCCCCCCAAATTTTTAAATAAAATTTTAAAAAGTTAAAAAAAATTGAATGAGATGGAATCTTATTTCAATGGTAAAGTTGTTTCTACTTTCTTAGTCAGAAGAATGCATTTGTGGGTTTAAAGGCTGGATTCATCTCTACCTTTACAGCACAGCTCATCACTCTGGTCTCCACAGTCATTGACACCATTACAGGCCTTCTTCTGAGGAATGTATTTCCCATTCACACATTGAAAGGAGTCTGTTGGAGAAACTGTAAAGGAGGAATTATCTTGGTGAAATTTATTTGTGGAATTGTGGGTGACATCTTTATCATGTTTGGAATAAAGGGGACATTAAAAAAAAGTCAGGCAGAAATGAAAGATGACATAAAATGCATTGGTGGTAACATTAACATAGTATATATGGTTAAAAAGGAAAAGAAATGCCAAAGCTGACTTATGCAGGCCTTTTTATAATCTCTGAAGACCAGCACTTATTGTGGAGGACTGGCTGAGATTGGGGGAGGGGATTCAGGAATCAGGAGCCCTTGGTGTTCACCCATTCCTTTCATGCTACTGCACTAGTCCCACCCCCCACCCATGACTTACTTGGGCAGTGCCATTTACATATTGACAGTACTTATTTTTAGCACCAAAATAGGCTTTGGCCTTTAACACTATGTGTATGGCTAAAATACTCCAATGTCAGGATGGAGGAGAAAAGTGACAGTGACCACCTGGCAACTGAGGCACAGGTGTGGTCACTTCAACTTGTTAAAGGAAGGTGTGTTGACTGGACCTCTCAAAGGAGATGCAGAGTTTCTTCTAATGTTTAATTTGTGTTTGCTGTATCAACTTTGATTCAGATGTTCAAGGAAGCAATGGGGAGTCAAGCAACTTTACTACCCAAATAGGAACCTGCATAGAAGTAATATTTGAATGGCAAAAGGGTACAGTAGGGGGAAAGCACCAATTATGGCTCTAAAACCCAAAATAGGATTTTGCCTTCATGTGCAACTGGCAACAGGATATCTGTCATTTGTTTGTTTACTATAGATTTGGGGTGAAATAAACAACCTTGAAGGAAGGGAAAATATCAGGCAAGTACTCCACTAACCAGCATCCTCTGTGTAACACACCACACCAGCCAAACCCTCGGAACTGCTGGTTTCTCTCTTAGTAAAAGTACATTCAGCCAAACTGGTCTCTAATCCCCGACAGCGCACGTGTAGACATTCAGTGGAATTTATAGGAAGATCTCTTCTTTGAGTATAAAGAGCACCTCTGCAATCAAATATATGAAACATTAGGGTAGAAAAATTAGTACTTTGCATTCATAACCTTACTGTGGGAAGTAAGGGACTAGAGTAATTTCCTCTCATTTTCTATATTTGAGTGATAGATTGGGCAAGATGATTAAATTATCTGAGCTTCAATATCTTCAATATCTACAAAGGGAATGTAACAATCTCACCGCGTTTTGTAACGACTAACTAAAACAATCCATTTAAATGGACTGGCCAAAGTTCAAGGCATGGCAAGCACCCACAAATATTGGTTTCCTCTCCTCTGTTTCCCGTTAAGGAGGAATGCTTCTTCCAGACTCCTGATTCCTTTCCAACCAGAGATGTGTCATTCTTGGCCTCAACTTCTCTTCTCTAGGAAAGGGGGTGGATTAATTTGATCAGGGAATTTTGGAAATATAAATCAGTCAAGGTCAGCCCAGCACTTCCATTTTTTCCTTTTGGGGTCTTTTCCACCTGCCCCACGCTATAAGTCTTACATGGTTGGCCCCATCATTACCTGGGATCTGGGAGATTAAGTTGGTTTAATTTTAGCACGTCCATTCTGCTTTTACACTAAGCTACATCCTCAATTCAGTCTTGACAGTACAAAGGTGCTATTTTGACATCTATATGTCATTGCTTGGACTTCTTAGTTTGTTCAGAATTTGTGTAGGTAAGAGGCTAGCTACCGCAATGACCCAATATCCTAGAGACAGTGAGTTACACTGAGCTATTCTTCCAGAACATTCAATTCTTTCTTGTTTTTCTCTAGAAGTTAATGAGGAAAATGGCTTAAAAATAAAAAGTTGAGCAAAGATGCATCAGGCAAAAGTAAGCAAAAATAAAGCAGTAATGGCAATATAAATATCAGATAAATTACAATGAAAGGAAACAAGAGAGCAATTAAAGGGAACAAAGAGTTTCAGATCCATAATGCGGATACAGTAGTCATGAAACTGCCAGACCGCATCAAAATATGAGAACAAATGAGAGCTATTTGGGGAAATCTGACAGGTGAATAATCTGAAAGACTTCTTAACCTACAACTATCTAAAAGTACTAGATAAATGCCCTCAGTGAACTCTTATGGAATTAAGGGAAATACCCACTGGCTAAAATCAGAGAATTCTGTCCATGAGTTTATAGAAAATATGATCAGAGCAAAATCAAAGAGTGAGAGAGTTTGCCATTAGGTTGAATCATAGGTTGTTGGTCAGAAATGGTGGAAAATCAGAAATATCCTATGGCTCAACTTAATGATAAAAGACTCACTGATGAACTACTAGCAGATGTGGTTTAGGAAGAAGAAAATTGAATCCAGAATGAAGGAGTGAGATGTAAGAAGAAACAACAAACCAAGAAGTTGGTAAACATGAGGTACATCTGGGTAAGCACTGACCGAACAGCAGTAATGGTAATGGCTTATTACATAATGATATCACTTAACTTCAGGGATAATATAAGGTGGAACAAAATACTGAAAACTTGATAGTGTAATGACTTTCTTTGAATTATTCCTGAAGAGGGCAAGGACTGCCTAAGTCAAGAATTCATGGTATAAATGTAAAGATAGCCATTAAAAGAATAGAAATAGAATGTATATGATTTTCAAACAAGTGGAAGAAGAAAAGGGAGATAATTTAAAAAAAACAACAGCAGCTTTATTAACCTAATAGAAATTGGACAAGGAAGAAACAGGAGCACAGAAAAAGCAAGGTAAATCATAAGCCCAAAATAAGATAGGAAAAATAAATTCAACAGTGTAAATAATCACAACAATATAAATGGACTAAACTCTTCAGAGAGTTATTGTCATATTGGATTTAAAAAAAATAGATATATGCTGTTAATAAAGGACACACTTAAAAGATAGACACAGAAAGCTTGTAAGTAAATAAATGGGAAAATATTTGAACAAAGAAGTTAACAAGCTTGCTTATTCTAATGGATAACATATTTATTATACAGAACCCTGCACATGAAACATTTAAAATATATTCAGCACAAAGCAAATCTTAACAAACATTTAAACAGTTATCATCATTTGGACACATTCTCTCACCACAATGCAATTAAATAGGAAATTATAACAAGGAGCTAACCAAATGCAAACTAACAAGTTCATTAGGAAAGTAAAAAAAAAAAAAACAAAACTTCTACATTATCCATCGGTCAAAGAAGAAATTACACTGAAAATTACAAAATATTTTGAACTGAGAAACAAGTAAAATACCCACTTATGGAGGGTTATGGCATGCAGATGAAGCATTACCTAAAGGAAAATCTGTACCTTAAATGCTTATATTTGAAAATAAGGAAAATGGAAAATTGATAAGTTAGGCATTTAACTCAAGGAATTAGAAAAAAACAATAGAGAAAAGAGAAAGGGCCAAAGATAAGAGCAAAAGTTGAAAATAAAGAAACAAGAGACAATTTATAAATATAAAAATCAAAAACACTAATCAAATAGACAAATCTCTGCAAGATCAATCAAGAAAAAAGGGAGAAGGCATATATAAACAATATTAGGTATGAAGAAGTGGACCTAATCATAGATGAGTAGAAATAGAGAGTAATGAACATATTTGCAACTGTCCAGATCAGCAAAGCACTGGCATCCAGATATCTGAGCAAACCTCCAGGTGCTCTGTGCTCAGCAGAGCTCTAAGTGCTAGTCATGAACACATTTCACCCTCATGACAACGACACAAGGCAGGTTGTTAACATTCTCACCTTACAGTTGAGGAAGTTGAAGCACTGAAAGATGGGGTCATCAAAAAAACAAATAGTTGTAACAATAAAATCAACCCTGGGAAAAGTCAGTGACACAAGCACTCACTGTTGAAATCCAAGGTAGAAGCAGGCCACGTTGGCCTCCGTAATGCTCCAGCTTGTTCCACATACAAACATTTTCTCATCTTGGTCTGCAAGTTTTACTTCAATGGCTCCCTCTGAATCTCTTTTTCCATACTTCAACGAAACACTAAATTGTCCTAAAATAAAAAAACAAAGAATGAGCAATGTTCAGGCATTTTCTCCTCTTGATTAAAAGCGTTTAAAAGTAATAGAATACATAATTTCAAATTAACTTTGAACACCATGAAGATTTTGAAAAATAATGGTAAGCAATCATTTTATGAGGGCTTATGTGTCAATAGCTGTGCTACTCAGCTGTGTAAGATAACATAAACCCTCAAGTCAACCCTCTGAAGATTAGGCTAGTATTTATCCCCATTTTTACACATGAGGAATCTAAATTTGTCCATTTGTTACACAAGAGAAGTTACTCACTCACTCAAGTGGTGAAGCCAGGAATCTGAACCTATTATATTTGGAACTTACCCAAAGTCTGGATAAGTCAGCAAAACAAATAATGAAAATGTAAGAAAGGCTTATGTATTCTCATAGATTTAAGGCGTTTAATGCCTCAAGAGAACAAAAGCCTGACGCTGACAAAATAATCTCCACTATTGCTTTCCTCTTCTCCAACAGGTAAGAGAGATGGGCTCAGAGGTCTTTCTTCCTGCTGTTCATAGTACCTGAACATCTTAACTCAGCAACACAAAAATATTTAGGCTACTGTGTGCTGGTGTATGTCATGGTACACTTACAAAGAATGTTTTAAGCATTCTTCTGTAAATTCACAAAGTATCTGTGACCACTGGTAGTGGAAGATGATGAGCTTGAGGTGTGCTGTCATAGCTAAAATTTCATGAGCACTTTCTGTATCCTGTTTACAGCACTTTATATACATCATTTTAGTTAATTTTCACAAGAGTCTTATGAGCTAGGAACTATTATTACTCACGTTTTACAGATGTGGAAACTGTGTTCCAGAGAGGTCACATAGCTAGTCAATAATCCAGGTGGGGCTTGGAGGGGCTTGTAAGCGAATCTGACTGACAGTGAGACCCTTAATCTTAACCACTCCACTAACCCACATATGAGGGTCCCAGCCTCCTCCCTATGTTAGGTACCTGGATGGAGTGTTGAGAAGCTCTGATCTGATGTGCTGAGTTTGCTAGGTTAGGATATGTCCTAGGTCAGCAGTGGCCTGAGCTAAACCTTGGATCAGGGCCAGTGGGGCTGGGGCTCGGGAGAGGGGTAGCAGCTGGTGGGATGGATGCTGGAAGAAATCATGGAGACCGGGGGTCCAAAGGGATTCCACATCAGTACCAATCTCATATAAAGCCTTTTTCGCTGGATTCTGAACCAGCTCAATAGCTTGTGAATAATCCCTTTAGCCAAGCAGAAGTGAGAATGGGTATAACTCTGCAGGACTGGGCAGCAGAGAGTGACACTGGCATTGAGGGAAAGACCAGCCTCAGGGCCTCATGCTCTGGACTCAAGGGCTGGCTAAATTCTGGTGATCCCAAATTCCTCTAGTTATCACCCAATTACTCCTGAGGGTCTAGGGAAGAATTTTGAGTTATCATAACATTTCACAGGAAAAGTATCTTCTAATAGGAAATATCACCACAATTACTTTCTGTCATAGAGTAAACTAGGCTTTTCCTACCTTCACCTGTGCATGGTCCACTTTTTAAAAACTTTGCCTCTGGACGAAGACATTCTAAACTCTTTTGGTGACAGTAAGTTGGGTAGCTTTTCCCGTTGGTTGAACACACCCTAGTACCATTCTTTGGGCACTGATAAGGAATTTTACAGGTACAGGTCCCCTCGATGCATTTCTGCCATGGTTGGCAGAAGACTTTATCACAGGAGAGATGCGTGTATTTTTCAGTTAAGCACTTTTTGTCCACAAGATCCTCTTGAGATGTGCCTGATGTCGAAGAGGGCTATAAAGCACAAGATAAACATTAACTTAGCAAAAAAATAAAATCTTTTTGAAGACGAATACGTGAAGGAAAGGAACAAAACAGACTCACCTAATCTGCATAGATGAGGGTGATGTGGTCTGGTGATTTCAGAATCAAACAAACCTGGCTTCTAGTCCCAACTTGGGCACTTACAGTTATATGGCCTTGAGCAAGTTACTTACCTTCACGAAACCTGAGTTTCCTCATCTGTAAATGGGGATATTATCTTCTGTTTTGCAAGGTTATTGCAAGATCAGAAATAAAACGTGTATAATGGTTGGCAGGTACTAGGGATAGAATCAGTGGCAGCTGTTATCCTAAAGCCAACATAAAATTCTGCCTTTGAGGAAATCAAAGAATCTCATCAATCATGTTAGGGGGTTGCAAATTTGGTGGTAATTACAGTCTCATGGAATGAACTGATGCATGAAATTGATTAATTCTATTAAAATGCAAAACTATTTTCTAAATTCCTACTCTGTGAAAAATCCTGCTAAGATGAACATGACATGGGCTCTACCTTCCAAGGGCCTGAAATCTAGACAATAAGACAGAAACACACATAATAACTGGAGCACAAGGCAGACGGTGGCAAGTGATAAAACAATCGTACAAATAAGACACAGTGCCCTTGGGGAACCAGAGTGTGAGACAGTAAGTCTTTCCAGGGGCATTTTAAAAGGCTTCATGGAGGATGGAGCATTTGAGCAAGTCAAGGAAGGTGCTAGCAGAGGAACGTGAGCAGTCCCAACCGATGGTCATACAGGCTTGTGTGTGCTTCCAATGGGGTGGTCACTGATCAGGAAACGGGAGAAAGGCAGCAGGAGTGGAGCAAGAGAACGATTTGGAATGACCAAGAAAAAGTAGTTAGGAGAAAAAGCAATTAGGATTGGACAATTTAACACACATAGGAGTTGACAGTGGTTTTAGGTTTTGAGGCTGCATTACTGTAAGGGTGCACAATGCCATTAATCAATACAGATATTAAGGTAAGGTAGAGCATTAGGAGTTTGGTTTTGGACCCATTGATTCTGAGGCACCTGAAGGATGTGCCTCTGGAGATATTCTGTAGAAGGAAACGTGTGACTGAAGCTTGGAAGACAGATCATTAGCCCAGTTATCAGTTAATTCAGTGAATGAGTTAGTAAGCACCATTGTGTGCCAGGGAATAGCCTAAGGCTAGGATCAGAGGAAGAAAAGTCCCTCCCTAAGGAGAACAACGACCAGAAGAGAGACAGCCAAGCCTGATGACTTCACTGGTACAAATGGGCCAGGGATGCCTTTAGGACAGTGTTCTGGGTCCCTGGCCTGCCTAGGATGCTTGGGAACATCTCCATGAAGAGGAGTCTGGGTAGAGCTGATGGCTTTTCTGAGACCACTGAGGAGTCGTCAGCTGGCAGGGGTTGGGGGGTGGGCACTCCAGGTAGGACCGCGGGAAGGAGAACAGCAAGAAGAGTACGTTTGAGGCTGGAGAACAGAGTAAGAAGGTGGTGGTGGGGGAAAGGGAGAAGGTCTGAAGGGAGCCACTGAGAGACTGTAAGCAGGGAAGCAAATTTGCATTTAAGGAAGATCTTTCTAGAGATCAGATCAGACCGTTAGGCAGGCAGGAGGCCAATTAGACCTGCAGGAATCCAGAGGAAATACAATGAGGGCTGGGAACAGGCCAGTTGGGTGAAAAGCCAGTTGTGGAAAGCCAATGCTCTCTCTCTATCCCCTAGACACTCCCTTTGGAGGATGGGCGTCCTTTCTTCCAGTTTCCCTAGACCCCCCCAGCAATAAGAACCCCTGTCTCTTCTCAGGGACCTCTAGCTGTAGTAACAGTAAGCTAGGGCAGAAATGAATTGAACAATCTCTAAGTGCTGTGATGAAGACAAATAAAAATCAGTCAATAAAAAACCATATACAAATCTGTGAAAGCTGTGAAATTCATTCTATCCAACATGCTTTTCAGTAAACTTTATTAAATAGCCATAGAAACAAGGAAATTTGACACATTCGTCATTAACTACACTAGCTACACACTAATCTAGAATGAAATACACCAGTTACATACTTTTCATAGTTTCATGTGCCTCTTTTGTAGCACTTATTAGAGCTGAAAATTTTGTAACTTCTTAGCTCCTGTATCTTCCACTGACAAAGTTAAAGTGCCCTGACATCTTGGATTGTCACCCTTTTACATACCACCTTTCTCTTGAAAGAGTGATATTCTAATTGGGTGCAAGCAGAAAACAACTTGATTCTTTCCCACCTTGATCCCTTTCTGAGGTGTCATTTTTCCTTGATCTTTAGATAAAAACTGGGAAATGTCATTAACTTTTCAGGCACACTTAGATTAAAGCAAAAACAAAAAATTAAGACTTTTGGTCCCAGGAACAGTCATGTAACAGCAATTACAGTGTCCAGTCCTGTTCAATCACTTAGATTCTGACCTTCACTCCAGGTGACAGCTTCCTCCCAGCTCGGACTCACTTCAGGGGTCTGGTGGGCCTGGTGTTATTCATTGAATGTATGGTGAACTCCCCCCCTCAAAAAAAACCCAACAAGGCAGAACAGAGGAGAATTTTACATTTTAGGAGCTGAAGATGTGGAACAAGCAAGAGAGACTTAGCTTTTCAGCCAGAGTGGTGTTGCTCATGTGTCTAATGCTGCAAAGAGCTTCAGAGGATGAAGGCTAAAAAAAAGGTCACTGAATTTGATGAACAAAGGTCACTGGGATCCTTTGAAGAAGTAGTTTTAGATGAATGTCAGAGGCAGAAACCAGACTTTGGTGAGTTGAGGCCAGAATGGAAGTGAAAAAATGGAAACAGAAGTATAGTTAACTCTTTTGACTGGTCTTGTGCTTAGACATGGAGACTAAACACAGGCTTTAAAAAAATTTCTGCTTCCTCTCCAAGCCCCATTAAGATAAGAATAAAAGAATTTTTTAAAAAGGCATGGCCAATAAGGCCAAAGAGAATGTGGAAAGGATTACAGACTAGAGATGTTATCAAAATGTTGGAAGCTGGAAAGCAGACATTCTGATGGTAATAGATTTAGCAGACTAGAGAGAATGGTAACCCAAGCCAAATGAGGGAAGTCCAGAAGAATAAAGCAAATTCACCCCCAGAGAACCCCATAAAAGCTTAGGAATTGGGGCATCTACTACTTCTGAAGAAGATGGAGTGGCTAAAAAAATAGATAGAAGCAAGAGTGAGATGGTGTATTTTACATTACAGGCAAGGATAATTGGCTAGTGATCTTATCTAACTGTGACCAATATCTATGCCCAACCAATTGTTAAATATTTTTAATACCACCATGGTTTTAAGCCTTATGGTATTATTTGCCTTTGTAAAATATATACAAGAATTAATTTTAAAATATTTTATTTTTTTTTTTTTTTTGAGGAAGGGAGGTAATTAGGTTTATTTACTTATTTATTTTAATGGATATACAGGGGATTGAACCCAGGGTCTTGTGCATGCAAAGCACATGCTCTACCACTGAGCTACACGTGAATTAATTTAATAAAAAAAATTAAATGGAAAAGAATGTCATCATATTTTCAGTACAGAAAAGATTGTGTTAGGCTTTGAAGGAGAAAAAGTGGATAGGATAGTATCATAAAGGGACATAGTAAAGAGAGATTTTTGCTGTTAGGATAGGAGAGATTTCATCATGATTGGAGGCTAAGGCCAGGAATCTAACAGAATGGGAAAGACTGAAACTTTAAGAAAGAAGGAGCAAATTGTTGAAACAAGGTTGAGGAGGGGCTAGGAGAAGGTGTAATCAGAGCATGGTGGAAACAAGTCTCTTAGAAATTCAGCAGTTTTCTATTTCTATAATTTCTTACTGTAAGTTGGAATCAACTTTATGATACTACTACCATTTAAAGTTTCAGGTTGATGGTACTGGCTAATACCAACACAGTGGCTGCTGCTGATGACAATAGCCAAAGGGAAGTTAGAAAATTACCAAGGGGCAAAAGCTAGAAACAGTCAAAGTAAGGTTTATCCACTGTGTGAAACATGATGGCAATAGGCTTTAACTGTAAAGGACTGGGTAAGTCACATTTGTCCATGGATTCTCAACATCTAGAGCCCTCGGCTGATGATCCTTCAGGAAGTTATTAAATGGGTTGGTAAATGCATCTGTACACCAGTCTTTACCATGGAGAGAATATGAACTCTGCCTCATACATTTACGTAAACCTATAGGGAGGCTGTTAAGATTAATCAGAAGCAAAATTATTTAAATCATCACTGAAATTATATTGACTTTGTTCCGTCCTTCCTTCCTACAATTACAGAGTCTACTAACAGTAGACATAACTACTATTATGTGTGTTGTTGATGGTATAAGGTGGGGTGGTGGATCTAAGCATTTTTTTTTTAATGTTTATCTTTGTGGTAAATGTTAATACCATTTACTAAAGTCTTATTTAACTCTACTTCCAAGCAAATGGGAAGACTGCTTTCCTTCTTGTGGTTGGACATGGTGATGAGTTAATTTGACCAATGAAATGTGAGCTGAAGTAACATATATTGGTTTCAGGTAGAAACATTTAATTGCCAGTGCTCAACAATGCAACTTGCTCTTGCCCTGCCATGATGATCATGGGAGCAAGCGTTGCAGAGAGATCATAGAATCAAAGCAGCCTAGCATGCTGGGCCAACACAGGGAGGATGTGTTCACTGGAGAGTCACCCAGATCCACAGTGGACTTTGCATAAGCAAAAATTAACTTTTCTTGTGTCAAGCCACTGAGATTTTGGGATTGGTTCTTACTGCTGCATAGCCAATACTGACTGATACAAGTAGTTGTCTAGATACAGTCTTTAAAACCCAAAGCCTTGAGAACCACTTGTCTAGGAGGAATGGGACCTGAATCATTCCGTGTGTAAGCTATGCATCAGCTGATGGAGGCATGCTTAAGTTTTTCTTTTTTTTTTTTTCATTTTTATTGAGCTTGTAATTACAAGCTGGAAAAGAAGACTATCAAATACCCGGATAAGTATTTCTAACTGTGCCCTAGACCATCTGCATGACCCATCTGAGGTGCAGCATGTTACAAATGCAGACTCTTGGACCCACGCAACAGAACCTCTGAATCAGAATCTCTGAGGGAAAACCCTGGCATCTGTACTTTAAATAAGCACCACAAAGATTCTTATGCTCCCCAAAGACTGAGAACCACTCCTATTGACCAGTAATTTTCAAAGTGGATTACATAAACCCCAGGGGTGTGAAGATAATCCAATGGGTAAAATAATAGAAATTATGTTCATTTGTATGTTTTATTGAAAAAGTAAGAAGAAATTAATCTTACTAATATTTAAATATGGATTGGCAGTTGTGCCTACACTCACAGAATATTCATTCAATATTTATTGAGAGCCTACAATGTGCCAGGCACTGTTCTAGGTCCTGGGATACACTAGTGAACAGCATGAAGTCATAGAGCTTACATTTTTAGTAGAGGAAAGACAGACAAAAATGAATAAATACATAGTATGACATAAAATGACTAGTGCTCTACAGGGTAAGAGAGGTGGAGGTTGTGGAGAGTGAGGGGGATGATTGCTATTTTGCATAGGGTTGTCAGGAAGGACTCTGGGGAAAGGTTCCCTTGGAGCAGGGACCTGAAGTGGAGTGAGAAAGCCATGTAGGTCTCTAGAGGAGAAGTGTCATGGTCAGAGGTAACAGCCAGGGCAAAAGCTGTGGGGTAGAAGCACATGTGGTATGCTCTTGGTCCAGGGGGTTGGTGTGGTTGGAGGGGAGTTAATTGCTGAAGGGAGAACAGGAGGAGATGAGGCCAGAGAATTGGAGGGATGTGTGATCAGCAGGTAGGACCTTGTAGGCTACTGGAAAGACTTCAGCTTATTCTCTGAATGCAGTATAAAGCCACTAGAGGGTGTGAGCCCTCCAACATTTAGAGGTGGGGCAGATGATGAAGAACTAGTCAAGGAGATGAGATGGGGTCAGTAAAAGACAAATAGAAACTGGTGGCACAGAGGCAGAGAAGGAAGGAGTGATTAGCAGCTGTGTGATACTTCTCCAGTAAAATGGTGATCTTGACAAATGTTATTTTGGTAGAATGGTGGGAATTCAAGCCTGACTGGGCTCAAGAAAGAATGGAAAAAGAGAAATAGAGCAAAGCAGTTAAAAAAAAAAAGAATTTAGATGTAAAGGGATACAAAAATGGGAGGGAAATATGTGGTCAAGAGAAGGTTTTTGTTTTAAGATAGACAATCATGTACGTGTGCTTGACTAAGGGATATTATGGATTATATGATCCAGTTTTAGTGGAAATTATCTTTGCAAATGGACAAATGGTTTAGATATACATATACTGAAATGATGCTGGATTGAAAATAATGCCAAAATGTAACACCAATGACCAAAAAAATGGCAGAGTCCACACTTCTAGCCACAGTAGAAGCGGTTCATAGGCCACATCATGGGGTTAAAAACAATGGAAAGCTAATCAGTATGACAAGAAGTCAGCCCTGTCTCCAATCAGTAATATTAAAAAGACTAATTGAAATATAGATTTCCATCTCATTTCGTTATTGAATTGAACCTCCCCCCATATGTTTATTGTGTATGTTGCTCTTTGTGAAGTGTCTTTTCCAGCTAATATGACATTCAAATCAAATGAAAAATTTGAAAAGTAGTAACATTATTTCATTAAAGATTAATGGTGAAAATTATTAAAATATTATTTGCTTAAAATTTTGTTTTTTAAGGTATATTTATTTGTACAGCAGTGTATATGTTATTTATAAATAAATATATTCACATATACTGGGGCACATGGGCAAAAATTTTTAACAATTACTACTATAGCCTAGTCATCTACAAAACATAATTCAACTCCTTTAGTTGCTGTTTCTTTGTGTAGACAGGCTTTTTAAAAAAAAAGAAATCCTTTCCTTGGTATTTGTGATGTTGTAGCAATTATTCTGATGTAAACTTTGTTTTTTTATTCTAGACAGGACTACAATGAAGACATTTTAGATGGACTGACTATACAAAATCAATAAGAAATATAACAATTTCCTATTCCATCCCAGTATACAGCATATAGTTTTACCTCTGGATTCTTTGCTATCTTCATTTTTTTTACTCTTCTATAATTAACCTATAAACAACAACAACAAAAGAATGATCAACTATCACTAAAGAGAGCAAAAGTCAACCACTTTCTCCTTCTACTACTTTTTGTAAAAAAGTACAAAGTTTCCCTTCTACTGCTAACTAGCTGTGTGATCTTGGGTAAATGACTCTACCTTTTTGATTCTGTTTCTTCTACGAATTGTGGAGAATCAAAATAATATCTTCACAGAGCATCAAATGCAAAATACACAGGAAAGCACAAATAAACACTTAAGATCCTATACAAATGCTAATATGATGCTGCCTGTGGTAGTTTGCATCTGGCCCCATTCTTCTACCCTTCAACACATTCTTTTCTGTGCCTCTTACTTGGGGTAGGGTGTATCTTCCCTGGACTGGCCAGTGACTTTCTTTGGTCAATAGGAAGTCAGCAGATGTGACATAGAGATGCTTGGAAAGTACTCGTGCAACTGGATTTGTCCTTTTGCTTCTCTGCCATAGCTGTGAGAAGAATGTGGCCAGGCTAGCAAAGAAAGACCACTCCAGCTGAACCCAGTTTAGATCAGATTATTCCCAGCTCACCTGTAGACTAGTATACTAAATTAAGTTGTATGCCACTGAAATTTTGTGGTGATTGTATTATTATGGCATTATCCAACTGGTACAATCATGATTTCCCCAGAAAACATTGAGGAAAAAAGTGGAAGTTTCAATAAGAGTAAACAATATAAAAATTTGCCTTTCTTTCAGAAGTGAATAAACAACTCATATCCTGATGGTTAACAATTGTATCAGAAACTTTTCCATTGAAAGAGTTTTAGGTCCTTTATGCCCTCAGTTCCTTCTCATCATGGTCTTCACTAGCAATTTTTTTCTCCATTTTTTTCTTCTCCTTGGATCCAACCATCCTGTATTATTCCTGTTTCTGACATAAAGCCATGCCTCAGCATCCCAACAATCAACTCCTTAACCAGCAGCCATTCTATTCAGAAAAAAAGAGAATGTTTCCCTATTAATACTGAATGATGAATTGTTCCAATTCACATACAAAACTTGGTAAGGCCTTTTGCTGTGTTTGTTATTTGTTTTTATTTTTAAAATAAATATTGTATTTTTTCTAGGACTAGTATGTTTTTGTTGGAAATGGTGGGAAAGTGGTTGCATGATATGTGTAGGTAGAATGGACTCTTGTATCTTGTTCCCTTTTAAAAATTGGAAATATTGTTTTAGGGTCAATTCCATTATTTTTGTCTCAGAGATTTTAAGAAAATCATCGGCCTAGTTTCTTGGTCTTGTTTTTTTATAATGAATGTAAGATGGATGAAATGTTGTTTTTTTTTTCATTTTTAATTGATTAAAAAAATAGAAAACACATAGAAATATTACAAACAGGTTCAGATGGGTGGCTATAAAAATTACATTTCCTTCTTTCTGTTATACATTTAACCCAGCCAAGCCCTACCTCAGAGTCAACCACTTGATAGTTCTTAGTGAGTCTTGCCAGAGACCATCATTGTATATGTGAGCCCATATTTTACTTTCTAACTCTGCCCCACAACACCAAGACAATTTGCAACCAATGGCCCTGTAACTAGCCCCCTCAAAGGGCATTTAGATTGTTTCCAAAATTTTGTTATTATAAACAGTGTTGTAATGAATCTCCTTATAGAAAACATCATTTCCCCCATAAGCTAAGTATTTTTGTCAGTACTTTCCTGGGAGTGAAACTGCTGAATCAAAGGAATGAACAGCTTTCATTTTGAAAGATATTGGCTAATTTCTCTCAATAGAGGCTGTTTTAATTTGAATTCCATTATCAATATATGACAGGGCCTATTTTCCAAACTCTTGACCACAGAACATATTTCTTATTAAACTTTTTTATCTTCATCAATTTGATATATACAAGTGTTATCAGAGAAGTTTTATTTGCATTTTTTCCCTGATCAGTGAGGTTGAATATCATTCAATTTGCTTAAACTTTGAGAGATTTGTATTTCTTTCTCCTCATACTAACCATATCTTTTGCTGTAGACTGGATTTTTTTTCTTGTTTTGGGTAGGAACTCTACATATTAAGGAAACCAGCACTTTGTCTGGAATATGAACTGCAAAAATTGCCTATTGACAAATGGCAAGCCTTGTATATTTTTCACACAGAGCAGATACTTTTTAAACAATTCCCAACACAATAAAATTATTTTCAGTAAAAATTATGAAATAAATTACTAAATTATGGAGAAAACTATAAACAGCAAATATTTTCTTATATTGACATTTCATATAGAAATATATACAAAATCATGCTTATAAGAATAAAAAACTAAAATTCATACTACAATATAAATAAGGGAAAAAGTACTAGATAAATATTTTAAATTATATTACTGTATTTAATGAAAAAGGAAAAAATTAAATCTGTATAGAGGTCTGTTGTAGTAATGAATAATAATATTACAGCTTAAGAAAAAGATAAATTTCACTTTAAAGATACTATTCAAATTTGGTAAAATGTTTCCTGTATGAACTACTATTTGTAATTAGCAAACAAAGATATTACACCTTTCAGTCTGCACTGTTTTACTATTTTATATTTTAAAAACAAAAATTCCAAATGGCCATTAGAATGACAAAACTGAAAACCCAGCTGTTTTTGTTTCCTCATCCTTATAATCACTGTGACAAGATTGTTTATTTTGAATCTATTTACATTTGGGAAAATGTAAGAACACAGAATCTGAAGACAGGAACTGTACTTGAAGTGAACTTGAACAATTTTAATGCATAATGCATGAGACTACTAGGCAGACTGTCAGGGTAAAACTGAGACCTGGCTGAATTAACTTCCATTTTTAAGACAAAGTCTATAATGGATAAGTAAAAAATAAAAGTACCCATTTGAAGTTTACATTTGTATTTTAAAAACTCAACCTCAGCAACCTTAGCAATGGTTAACTGTGTTATAAATAGCCAAGAACCAAATGTGGCTATTTAAATTAAATTAATTAAAATCAAATGGGAATTCTTGTTTCCAGTCAAGATAGAGTAATAGGGACCAGATCTACTGTTCAGCCTAAAACAATCAAGAAATGGACAAAATATAGAAAACAATGATTTTCAAGACACTGGTTATCAGGCAATGAAGGGTACTGATCCCTGATACTAGAGAAACAAATGAGGTAGTGAGCCCTCCAATTGTTCCATTTGATTTCCTTTGGAGAGTTTCCAGACTGTGGTGCAGAGACGGGGAACTTGAGCTGAGCTCAAGGGACTCCCTGAATTGAGGAGACAGAGCTGAGAGTCTAGGAAGACCAAGGCAGCTATAGTTCACAGAATAAAGTGATGGAAACAAGTGAGTGGCATAGAGAGAGAACTTCGGAGCTCTGCAGAAGATCCCTTACTAAGTGTTCGTCTGAGGATTTATCAGCACCTTAGTGTGATGAAACTACCAGAGGATGGGGAAAGAACAATTCAAAAGAATTTAAGGTAACAAAGCCCAGGATCAAATGGGGCCATGAATAGTGCTTGTTGTCACTGTTCATTGTTTTCTATATTTTGCCCATTTTTTGATGGACATTCAGACTGGAAAATTGTATGATTTATGGGGCACTGGGTGGAGTACAAAGAAGAATCTTGCCTCAGAAGTGTGGAATAATTAGTCTTAGACCTAGCACTGTTCTGGTCCTACCTAAGAATGCTTAAAAGTAAGACCTGAAAGGATAAAACTGTTTCAAGTAACTTAACTACATCTCAGAACAAAGCTCAAGAGTATTCATAGGAATACAAAAAAATATACAGCTTTGTTTTTTGAATATTTAAAAAATATTTTCTTCGTGGGTACAATGCGGATTATACTTAACATCTTAAATTTATAGCAATCTAGTTTGAATTGATACCAACCTAGCTTCAAGAGCATATAAAAACTCTGCTCCTGTACAGTTCCATTGCCTTTTATGTTGTTATTGTCACACATTACATCTCTATACATTGTGTGCCTGTTAATTTATAATTATTTTTATATATTTATCTTTTAAATCATGTAGGAAATGAAAAGAGGAGTTACAAACTAAATAATAAAATAACATTGGCTTTTGTATTTATCTATGTAGTTACCTTTACTGGAGTTCTTTATTTCTTCATATGGCTTCAAGTTACTGTCCAGCATCCTTTTGTTCAGTCTGGAAAGAACTCCCTTTCTTGTAGTATATTTCTTATATACCAGATATACCAGCAACTAACTCTATATGCTTTTATTTATCTGAGAAAGTCTTAATTTCTCTCATTTTTAAAAGGTGGCTTTGCTGGATATAAAATTCTTGGCTGACAGTTCTTTTCTTTCAGCACGTAAAAAATGTCATTCCATTCTCTTCTGACCTCCACAGTTACAGATGAGAAAGATGCTAATAATTTTATTGAGGATCTCTTATCCATGATAAGTTGGTTTTCTGTTGCTGCTTTCAAGATATTCTGTTTTGTTCCTCGGCTTTTAACAATTTCATTGTGATGTGCCTTGGTGTGGATTTCTTTGCATTATCTTCTTGGGGACCAGTAAGCTTCCTTAGTCTGTAGATTTATTATCTTTTATCAAATTAAAGAAGTTTTTGGCTATTATTCCTTTAAACATTCTCTCTGATCCTCTCTCTCTTCTCCTTCTGAGATTTCCATTTTCTGTATATTGGTATGCTTGATGGTGTCATATAGGTCTCTTAGGCTCTGTAAATGTTTATTCTCTTCCTGCTCCTCGGATTGGATAATTTAATTGACCAATCTTCAAGTTCACTTACTCTTCTGCCCACTCAAATCTGCTGTTAAAACCCTCTAGTGAGGTCGTTATACTTTTCAGTCTAATTCCTTTTATAATTTCTATATCTTTAATGATACTATGTTTTCGTACATCATCCTCCTGGTTTCATTTAGTTCTTTGAACATATTTAAGATGGTTGACTTAAAGTCTTCGGTTAAGTTCGAAGTCTGTTCTTCCTCAGGGATCAATTCTGTTAATTTCTCCTGTGAATGGGCCACATTTTCTTGTTTCATTGCATGCTTCATACCTTTTTGTTGAAGACTGGACATTTTGAATATTATAATGTAGTAACTCTTGAAATCAAATTCTTCCTTCTCAGTTTGCTTTTCATACTTTCTATAGAGTGTAGCTGTTTGTTTATAACTTTTCTAAACTGCTTTTTGTAAAATTTGTTTTTTTTTTGTCATGTATGGATTCTGAAGTCTTGTTTCTTTACCTTGTATTCAGCTAGTGTTTAGACAAAGATTTCCTTAAACATAAGGAACCAGAGAGAGAGAGAGAGTGAGAGAAAGAGAAAGGGGAAGGGAAAGAGAGGTGAAAAAGAAAGAATGAACCAAAAAAAGAAAGAAAGAAAGGAGGGAGGGCGGGAAGAAGGAGGGAAGAAAAAGAAAGAAAGAAAGAAGAGAAAAAAAAAGAAAAAAGAAAAGAAGAAACCCCTCAAATTGAAAACAACAGAAAAACCTTTCACAGCTTTGCAAATTGGCTCTGTTCTGGGGTACTCCTTCAATGTTTAACTAGGCCATTTACAATTCTGCCTTCTTAGCCTTTACTTCATGCTTGTACTAAGCCTGGAGGTGTAGGCCTAGTGTCTCCTTAAGTCTTTTCTGAGTATCCTCCCAGGGCAAGTTTGTTACTTTTTAAATTCCCCAGTATATATAGGGGTTTTGAATGTCCTAATTTCCCACTGAAACTCTCTCCCTAACTTTTCCTCCCAAGGTTTGGCACTCTGTTTCATGTCTCAACTGTAATCTTTTGTCCCAGGTGGCTGTGGGTTGTTTGTTTGCTTGCCTTACAGTGTTTTTGAGGAACACCTGCTGGCTTTCCACTCTGAGTGAGTTCCCAGTTAGATGAAACAAAGATAAGTACATTGCGCCAGTCTTTGAAGTAGTCCCCAGGCAGGTTAGAACAAACACAATTGTTGTTTTATGAAGTCTGCTCCACTCTTTCTTGAGCTAGGGACTCCACACTAGGACGTGGACTGCCATCTTCAAGACTGCCACTAATTTGGGAACAGGGCGGGACAAGGGCAAGTAGAAATGCCAGTTTCCTACCAGGTTTAAGTTGCCTTTTCCTTCATTTAGCATCCACTTGGGTGCTGTAGGCCTTTGACAGATAACTGGAGTTGCGACAAAGTCGTTCTGATAGTTTGCTTGATTTTTCTTTTTTTGTGTGGGAGGGACGAGTATTTGGATTTGCCTGCTCTGCCGTATTTGCTGTGTTTGCCGTGTTTGCTGTGTCTGCATTGTGTATTGCCTCCTGTGCATCTTCTCTTTCCAGCATCTGATCACTGCGCTGACCATCACCCCCGTTCTTTCTCTCCAAAATACTACCCATATAAACCAAGGTTTGTAATATGCTTTTAGGGTAAAATAAAAATTTAAGGTTTCAGTGATTATGTCACAGCACAGTACTATCACAGTAGGTAACCATATTGACTGAAATACTTGGCTTTCCTGTTCTTTAATGTCCCTTGGTTATTGATACAGCAGCCAGCCCCTCTGTGGTCTGAGTTTCTCTCCCATCCTTTCCTGAGTCTCCTTACCTCTTTCTCCAGGCAGGTTCAGTAAAACCAAAATTCTCATTTCAATATTGAGAACAACTTTAAGGTCTATCCCCTGCAGCCCACCCCATCATTGACATAATCCATCTCCAGATTAGTCCATCAGAATGTTTTGATATAAAAAAGGAGCTGGGCTTTTTATTCTCTACAAGAAAATCTGCTCCCTTATTTCAAAAGAACAAAAATTTCTCCCAGCTGTACATGTTTTATTTCATATTGAAAATGTAGATACATTATAAAACTTATTTGAACACATTTATGTTTTCTCTATGGTACCTCCATTTAAAAATGATTACTTCTCAGCAGGTGGGATAAAAAACCACTCCATTATCTTTTATAAACTAATATTTTAGGAAGTTCTGAAATTTTCACAAATATGATATTAACTCTTCTCAAAATGCTCTTTCTTAAAGGAATGAAGACAACTTATTGTTAGATGATTGGTCAGTAAAAGAAAGCTCTTTTCTTTAGTGTAAGTAGAAACTACTATTTTCAATTTTGTTTTTTATTTTTTCCAGGAATCCAAAATGTGACCGAAATACCTTTTTTCCCGAAAAACCAAATGTTTCTTATTATAATGTAACACACATTTATTTGGTATTTAAAGAAGAAAAATGAAGAATGAATAAAGCAAAATTTCTGAAATCTGAAAATTCATTAATACATAAAACAAAATAAAAATAACCAGTAATCCCATTACTCAGAGATACCAACTATTATCTATTTGATATATACTCTTTAAGAACTTTTAAACTGCCATTTACGTAAGGAGTCATATGTGTGAGTGTGTGTGTGTGTGTGTATTTTTCTCTTTAACAAAAATAAGATTTTAGTGAGGGCTTCTTTATTTCAATAAATATAAAAGTACCATTTTAATAGCTACATGATATTTCATTTATGGACATACAATAATTCAATCAGTTTTCTATCAATGAGCACTTACTTTATTTCTATTTGTTCTACACTATCAACATTGCATATATATTTTATAAGTTATAAGAAACAAAGTATGTAATTCTGATTTCTTAGATAGTTTTCTTTAAATATTTGTTGCCATAAACAGGCACTAAAACAAAACAATTTTTGGAATTGTTTCAAAATGTTATGACCACAAAAGTAGGCAATCAATAAGTATCTAAAATGTCTTAAACATTGCTAAACTTCACAGACCACCTTCCAGACTGGCTACAATCTGTCAGTCTGTCAAGGTTTTAACTCCTTGAGTTGCCTACAGTCTCCACTCTGATCAAATGGATTCATTCATCTGGAGGAGCCTAGTGCTTTGGGATCTTTCTGCCATAGCACTTGTTGCTTTTCCAGGCTGAAAATCACTTCCTCTCTCTCTCCACTGATCAAATTTAATCCAGAACCGTAGGTCTAGCTCAGATCTCATCCGGTCCATAAACTCTCCTGACCTCCTAGCAGGAAGGGATTTTTCCTCTCATTAAAGTCTCTTGGCAGATGATATTTGTACCATTTCTGGGGTAATTAAATATATACTGTCTGGTAACAGTTCTTTCTCTTGTGTTTTCAAATGTTATTTAAATCTTGCTTAGTAGTTCCTCATTGGCATATTTCTATCATCCTTCTACAACTGTACCAAAAGGCTACTGAGGGAAGGGATCAGTCTTGCTATTTGCCCAGCACTGTACCTTGCACATTGACAGAGCTTGATAAATGTTTATTGATTTAACATTTACTGTAAATTATGGATCTATATTAATAAAATTCTCATTCAGCTCGATTGCTATGCACAGATAAGAGCATATGAAAAAAGCAGTTCCTTAAAGCTCTTTCATCAAGATATTAACATAAAATCTTTGTTACACTAGATACTGCCATTGTCGGCAACTGAACTATGTAATCTTTAAGTCAAAATGATATCCTTAAGATTTTTTTCTGTATTTTTATTTATTTAAAATACCTTAAAATAGTTTGCACAAGTATTGAATTACTTACCTTGCCAAAACTTAAGGAGAAGCACACAAGTAACAGAGTAATATGAGCCAGCTTCATGTTGGAGACAGTCAGGGTCTGTGTCTCTACTGTGAACTCTTCTGCAATCCAGATATTCTTTTGAAATTTAATTTTTAACCTCTGAAAAAATATTTAAAAACAGCAAGCTTCCTCAAGAGCTTTGTACTTTTGAACTCATGGAGAATTTGGCTGAAATCCAGAGTTTTACCGTAACTGAAACCAAAAACGGCCTCAGTAAATAGCTGAGGGAGGCAAGCAACAGAGACTGCGTTTCCTGAAGAGGAAGCTGATGCCCTACGTTGTACTGAACAATGCCTCATTTGTTTTCTGGAGAAGACAGAGCCCACTGGAAGTTTCTTATGTTTTAGTAAAAAAGAATTTCATTTTTCTTTAATGATGAAGACTAGGAGATGGTAAGAAAAGTCTATCAAATTGAAGGTTGAGCTAAATCCATTAACAATCTTCAACAAATCGGTTGCTTTATCATTCATAGATTTTGCTGTGATCAAATTATTTTCTTTAAACAGAAACACTAAGAATATGAAAATGAATATATGTATATATATGCATGACTGGGACATTGTGCTTTACAGCAGAAATTGACCACATTGTAACTGACTGTACTTCAATTTAAAAAAAAAGAAAAAAAACCCCAAACCCCCAAAAAACCCAGAAACAGTGTCAGTTTGGATTCTCCTGAAGCACATGTAAGACAGAGCTTGGGGTGGGAGATAGTTTTATCAGGAATCAACTCCTGGGAAAGGAGGGGAGAAGCAGCAGGAATGAGCAGAAAGAGAAATCAGACTGCAGTGCAGGTCCGAAGCCTTGGCCAGCTCGTGGGGTGCTCTGCAGTGAGTGTGGCCTGTCACAGTATCCCTGGGCAGGCAGAAATGGCTGGATTCTGCCCACCTTGCTTAGTCACTTGGTGAGGGTGGCCCAGGAAAGGCATGCCCTTAGGTGAGGTGGGTCTCTGTAGCTGAGGCAGACCCTGAAGGATCTGACAGAAGGAAGTGTCTGCTGACCATATTCGTCACAGCCAGGCTGCCAGACCTTCCTTGGAGGGGGCTCTGGGAAATTCATCTCCATGTCTTTCAGTACCTTTTAGATCGACTTTCCGTATAGGCTTCAAGGTGGCTCCTTCACAACCGCAGTAGGCCTCTCTTCCTGAGAGGTAATTTAGGAGAGAGTGGTTGCAGGCGGTGGGTGGGTGGGGGACTGTGGCCTCGCCCTTGCTATGGAGCTTGGGGCTGCAGTTGATACTCATCCTCTGCCTCCTTCCTGTCCGTTCTAGATTCCCTTCATCCTGAGCTTCCACCACTGCTGGCCTTGGTGGCTGACCTGGTGGCATGACTCTTCCAGGAGTGGTCTGAGCCCCAGGTTACCACAGTTGCTATTTCTATCCCTTTACCATCACAAGAGGCACCAGACTAGCTCACATGGCTCCACACACATTCCTCCCTGCCCTCATTGTATAATAGCAGCCCTACTTCCTCTGAATGATCCGAGTCAGTTATTCCTATCAAGGTAGGGGGCACTCCTCTTCTTCCCTACTGGTCCCTAGACACAAGCAGCTCAGCACGACAATGCAGGAGGCAGAAGGCTGAGCTTACAATTCAGTGGGATTCCTGCTGTGCCCCAGGACAAAAGGGTGCTTCCTTTGGAGAACAGACCTCTAGCCTTTGCAGAGTATGCAGTTGTGGGGACAGGGAGCACAAGGCCTCCAGTTGGTCATTGGAAGTGATGGTAAGTGTGGTCATTCCTGCTTCTGTTCCTTTGCTCCCAGAGCTGTGTCTTCTCTCCACTGGGGATACAGTGCTTTATGAAGGTCCTTTGAGTCAGTGCATATACTGCTTCCTGGAGGACAGCACTGTCTTCACAGAGTATTGCCTTAAGTAGCACCCCAGCTCAGTAATCAGCAAGTTGCTCCAATGCTTTATGAGGCTGCCAGCTTCTGAGTGGTGCAGTATGTGATACGACCAGTGGACTGCATGGTCATAGGCCCACTCTCCCATCTCCTCTGCTATAAAGTGGGTCCCCTTGTCTGGCAAGATGTTATATGGAATCCTTTGTTGGAGGATTAAATACTCTGTAATCCTTTGGCTTATGATCCTGAGGCCCTGCAGGCTGGAAAGGGACACCCTCACCTGTAATATATGTCTATTCCTGTGAGAATGTACCACTGGGTCTTTTAAGATTGAAAAAACCGACTGTGATAATTTACCAAGTGGCTAGTTGGTATCCTTGACGAGTTGTACCATCTTGGGGGCTCTGCATTGGTCTCTGTTGCTGTTAGACTGGATATTTGTTGATGTTAGTAGCTAAATAAACCTTTGGGGTCTGTGTTGTTGGCTTCATGGGTAGCTTCCATCCCTGCTACCACGGCCACTTTATGCTGGTGGCCATCATGCTAGTACTGGGGTGGCTGATGACTGAGGTTGGCTGATATTAACTGGCTGAGTCATTTTGTTGGTTACTTAGTGACTTTTCTCTGGTGGCTATTTGCTGGTGGGTGTTAACAGGGGATACAAAGATTTTTACACTTCACCCCCTTCTATATGTACATCCACATATCCCTACACCAGACCTTCCTGATCATAATGTTTGAATATTTTTCATTCTAGGAAAAAAGATGATCAGGCAATCACGATTGCTGTGATTCCATAGATAGTCTAAACTCGGGCCACTTATTTTTTCACACAAAAAAGCGGATGGCCAGGTGTACTACCTGAAGCTATGCCCATTGGGAGGACTTTCCTTCACCACTGTCTTTCAAAAACCATTACTAAGTGTGGTTGTAATGCAGCTGCTATTTTGGGGTTGCAACTACACACTGAGCCAACCCAACTGTAAACCAAACACAAACTTTTCCCTTCTCCTTCATCTGGTCATACCAGATTTCCCATAGAGCCATAGGTGTGAGCTAATGGAGGGACAGAGGTGCAACAGTTTGGATTCGGGGGAAAGGGGGAATTTGGGCCACCTGATCATGTACTTTGCTTGTGTCCTTTGGTCCTGTTTGTATTTGGTTTCAGATGTAACACTTTGATCTTATGTTTTTGCTAGACCTACTCAAACTTGTGCTAATAGGACCCAGCTCATAATGGCCATTTCTGCCACATGGTAACACAGTATCATGTTCAGTTAGTCTACGTTTACCAGGGTCCAGGAGTGCATAGGTTGTTTCTCAAAAAGAAAATAATTCTCTGCTGCAGATGGCATGGCCTTGTTCCAGAACCCCAGTGTCCTGAATTGTAGTTCTCCCACTGGGTCTTCCTCAAATACTCTGCAATGTTATTTCCCACCACCAATACCCCTAATACCGTAGGGTTTGCTGGATTACTGCAGAACTCTTTCCTGCTCTGGTAGCCAGAGCAGTATTCTTCTGTATGAAATATTTGCTCCCAAATCAACTATTCCCCCAAGGGAGTATCCCCAAAAGGCTCACTAAGTTTCATGCTTCCTTGTGAAATGAAATACAATACAAAATAATTTGGTTTTTACTTCACAGAAGGTGTTCTGGAAGGTTTGAGAACTGGTTTCCTACAATTTTACTATGTGCTAGGATTTCTTTCCTGCTCTCTGTGTCTTATTCAGCATACTAGCTGCCACTTGCTTATCTGCTCTGATTGAGGTAATGCTATCAGTGTAATAAAACAGTGTAGTTTTACAGGAAGTCCAGATGATAGCCAGATCTCTTCAGACTTTATTACGACAGAAGTTGGGAGAAAAGACCTGTGAAAAGACTATAAATGTATACTGTTCTTCATCCCATGTGAATGGAAACTGTTTCTGATATTCTTTTCTGCTTAAAATACTTACAGTGGTTTTGGTTTTTGTGATCAAATTATTATTGATATACTTTATAGTACTGCTAAAACTAGAATCAAGGTTCTTATCTCTAAAAGGAATTTAATTGAAACAAATATTAAACTTTAGGTAGGTGGTGGAATTTCTAAGCTTAGAAAAAATAGAAAAAAACAAAAAGAAAAGAATTTATATATCCAAATTATATTAAAATTTTTATAACAAAAAAAGCACTGAAAAAAATGAACATACATGTAACTCAGGATACTATTAAAAACAATTAAAAAATCAAAATGATATAAAGAAAATAGTAAAGACATAAGCAATAGTAAATAAATCAGAAAGTCAAATAGTAGATTTGATTAAAAAATGAGTCATTTTGAGAAATAATTTTAAAAAGAGAGAGTAAAACAATTTTAGAGGAAAGCTATTGAAACAGACATTCTTAGGGGCTGCCAACATCCATGATCTTTATAATAGGTTCCCAATTTTCTGTGTGGAATTATCTTTCTTCTGTGAGTTGTTTTGGTGGGAGAACCATGTGCTTTCCAAGTGGCAGTTGAGAAATCTATATCTAGCCTCTTTCCATTCCCTTTTATAGCCCAGGGACTGATCAAAGAGTCTCCCTCTCTGGTGTTTCAGTCAAAAGAAACAGTTGTGAATTATTTATTGCAGCAGTAGCAATTTATCAGTCAGACATTTTCAGCTATAAGATAAGCTTCCTTTGATTCCTTTTGGCTTTGTTAAGTGCCGTTAATTCTTAAGCCTAGATGCTTAGCCTCCTTCTGTACTGTGAACATCTAATAATTTCCAAATTAATTTTCTTTTACTAAAGTTAGCTAGAGTAGGTTTCATGGCTTGTCACTTAGAACCTTAAATGATAGTATCATGTGCAATTTATCAAATAATCTGAAGAGCTAGAAGAAAATTTCAAGGAAAACAGAATTATCAGGACTCAGAGAGAAAGAGAAAGTTCAAATAAATTAATAGCTAAGAAGAAATAGAAAAGTTAGATTTTAAACTTCCAAAGATACTAAGTTTTACTGTTTTAAGAAAGATCATTCCTCAGTTATTTAAACTTTTCCAGAATACAGAAAAAGATAAAAAGCTCTCCAACTTATTAGCAATAATCTGATACACTTATCTAAAACTGAGTGAGCCTCTGAAAGAAATATATAAGCTAATCTTAATAATAATTATTAATTAATCTGATTATTAATATACATGCAATGACCCTAAATAAAATATTAGCAAACCATATGTCATAAACTACAATATAGTAAAAGAATAACATATCATGATTAAGTGGGGACCATTTCAGAAATACGGGGGTGTTCAACATTAGGATATCTATTAATGTAATTCAGTATATTAAAATCTTTAATTATTTAAAATAATAGATTAAATAAGAGAATCTGTATAACTATACCATAAGATATGGAAAAGGCATTTGATATGAGCTGAATGCCAATTCCTAATTCTTAAAAAATGAACAATCTAAGGAAAGAACAAATATCATTAACCTGATAAAGGGTAGAAACCAATAGTAAACACCACATACAACGCTGAAACACTAGAGCCAAACCTACTGGAGTCTGGAATAAAACCAAGGATGCCATATTTCAATACTGTTGTTATTATTGGAAGCAATAAACATGAAACATTTATAAATATTGAAGTAGAAGAGACAAAACTGCCATTATTTGCAGGTGAAATGACTGTCTACTTGGATAACTGAAAAACCACTAGCCCTAATGTCAAAGTTTATTAAAGTGATTGGATACAAAATCAATATAAGGAAATGACTTTCCTATTTGTCAGTACTTAACAAAAAGAAAGTGTAATGGATGGGTCACAATGCCTGACATTCTATATAGTTTCTATCTCTTCCCTCAGAATTTCAGTGAAAATAAATATAAAAATAATTCCATTGCATCATCAAAAAATAAAGAGGGATTCTACCAACAGGATACAAACAGTGAAAGATTTACTGGAATATAGACAATAGAGAGGAAGAGATTAACTGCGAAACTTAAAGGAGTTTTAAGAAATGTTAAACTGATATAGGTGACAATAAACATATCCAGAATAAGGGAGACAACAAAATAAAGACAGTGCAATATGATAGAAGCGATAGACTAGGTGATCAATTAAATAAAGGGCAAAACAATTGAGCCAGCATTCCATTCTCGGGGAAACTTACTTCAGCGTGTGCTCCAGGTTAAAGCCTACAGAAGGCTCCCTGCAGTGCATGTACTAACCCAGTGACCCTGGAGTGGACACTAGGGCAGGAGAGGCAAAGAACCATTCTAGGCACATGCAACTTCACGAGGTTCAGGCAATCTCTGCACTTAATAAACAAGCCATAAGCAAGCTCCCTAGGCTTCACATCCCACCCCAACTTCTCCTACACAGTCATCCACACAGGGCTCTGCAGTCAGAATCAACACAACCAGTATGTACTGCACAATAAAAAGAAAAATAAAGACCAATCTCATTTATGATTATAGGTGCAAAAATCCTAAACGGAACATGAGCAAACTGATATGAACAAAATCTTAAATGGGATTCAACAGTCTATTTAATAATAACATTAACATGTATTTGACAAATTTTTATACACACACACACACATATGTACACTGAGGTGGGAAGCCCCATGAAAAAGATGGCAGGACCCCCAGGCAGGGCCACTACCCTCCTGCAAGCACCATTCGGTTCCCTGGCCCTGAGGCATTATCTCACTTTTTAAACTCTGAAATGGCTTACTTCTAGGAAAGCGGAACTTATCCCTAAGATTCTATTGGTTCCCTGAGCTAACTCCTGATTGGTCCATTTCCCTCACTCCTGACTGGTCCATTTCCCTCACTCCTGATTGGTCCATTTCTACAAAGCTTGTTCCTAATTAGTCACCTTTGTTATACCTTATTTGCATATGATGTTACAAAATGTTGCAAAGTCTAGACTGGTAGCCAATAAAAGCCTGTGTAAACCTACAGATGGGGTCCAGAGCTTGGAGTGTTAACTCCTCTGGGCCTGCCGGTGTAATAAACCTGAGTTCTCCAACTCTCCAAGTGCTGCTTGGTCTCTCGCCCGGATCCAGGTCTCTGTCACAACTGAGCTGAAACACTGAGCTGTAACACACTTTGCTGCAACACATAGGTGCAAGTAAATAAGTAATTATGTTAATGTCATAATTTCAGGGTAGGAGAGGCACACGTTTAAATTCAAAGAAGCAAAAACCTTTTAGTCTCAACTTTGAATTGGATGTTGACAGTGAACCATAATTTTTTTTTCTTTCTAAAAATAAGTACTGCCTGTCTCCACTGATAAGGCACAGAAGTCATGACCACCCCTAGTGCCAGATTGTGTTCTTTACATACCATCTCCTATTAAAAGAAAAAAAGGCTCCTTAAAGAAAGGGCTGGAGTATGAAAGGTATAAGATATGTCAGGTAGAGGCACTTTGTATCAGAAAGTAAGGAAGCTATCAGAGGCTAGTAAGTGATATTAAAAGACATAGGACCGAACTTGAAGGAGTTCTCACAAGCCAAAGATGAAATAATTTAAGCCTTAAAAAGGACAATAATAACAAAGGATTTAAATAAAAATAAATATTTAAAAATAATGAAGAAAAATTCTTTATTTCAGCTAATAACTGCTGAAGTAATGATAAAATTAGCATACCACCATTTTGCAACCCCTCAAGAGTGGATGAATCCAGGTGAGGATGAATCAATAGCTGCTAAAACCATCAGGTTTAAAGCTGGCAGGGAAATTTCTAACAGATGGATCAGGGTGACATACCGATTCCACTGATCATCTTAACGTTGCCAAGAAGAAACAACAGATGTCATATGCCTCCCCATGTGATGGTGTAAGAAGTGTTCTTGAAAAAAAAAAATTGAATCTCAACATCATCAATTCCCCAGTTCTCACTACCAGTCAACTATCAGTTTATAGAAAACACAGAGGATAGAGAAACATGGTTAATACCACCAAGAAGATGGGAAATTCTATAAGATAAAACAAATAGATGCCATGACAAAAAATAGGGAAAGGAAATTGATACAGAATAAAAGAAACTTAAGAGACATATCAACTAAACGTAATGCATGGATGGAGCTTGTACGTAAAAAATGAATTGTATTATAGAGATCTCATTTTTCTTTTGTGATTTCCTTGCATAATTTGCTTGTTTTACACTTTGTTAGCACCCGTTTTACAAACATGACTTAAGAGTTCAATGCTGTGATTTTTGAAGACAGAGTGAACGATGAAAAAGAATTCTAGGCAATTCTGATAGTAAAAAAGAATCACAACTTAAAAATGCAGCAATGGCTCCAGCAAAATTGAAAAGACAAAAACAAACAAACAAACAAACAAACAAAAAAAACACAGTAAAGGAGCAAATAATTTCAAGTGGCCTTTGGAACCCCAGAGTAAAAAATCTGTTTTAAAAAAGTCACCTTTTAGAAAAGTAAGTTATTAAGTGGCAGAACCTTTTGACTAACAAAGGGAAAAAAGTTCCAAAGTTGGTAAGAACATCACAATTCTAGTATGTAGATTTATAGAGAGTAAAATGTAAGAACAAGACATAATATGAGAAACTAAAAAGGTTTCACTCTTAAATTTCAATAAATTGATATAACTGATGACATATTACATGATGCTAAAGATATTTTTGTATAATAAGCCAAAAAACAACTTTTATTCAGGTTGATAAATCAACAGATTTCAACAACAAATGTCTTAGGATAGCACCTGTGCGATATGTAAATTGTGGTGAAATTCGAGAAAATTTTTCTGCTATAAAATGCTGCCCCAAACAAGCAAAGGCTAAGATACATTTACTGTTTTGTCTTCATATTGGAAACAAAAGGTACATCTTGGAGGAAATGAGTTGGCATCTGCACTGATGGTGCCCTGTCAATGATCTGAGCATTGTTCCCTGAGAGGGTTCACTCTCATAAAAGAGAAAATCCTGATGTATTCACAACACACTGCTCTCCTCCTAGAGAGGTGCTGGTGTTAGAAACGTTTGGAGCTGAAATGAAAAGAATTCTGGATGATGCTACAAAAATGATTAAACTTGTCAAAGGCCAGTTTACTTGAGAATATTTAAAAAACTATGTGAATACCTGGACAAAAGACCAAATAAATCTGCCATATACATAAAATCTTATGACTTAAGAGATCACTGGATCTGGAGGAAGCTAGCTGCCATGTTGTGAGAATGCTTAAGTACTCTGTAAAGAGGCCCACGTGGCAAGGAACTGAGTGTCCTTGGCAACAGAGAGCATTAGCTTGCTAGGCACATGAGTGAGCCACCTCAGAAATTGATCCTCCACCCTCAGTTGTGCTTTCAGATGTCTCTAGCCCCTGTCAACATCATGACTGCAACCTCATGAGACCTGGAGCCAGAACCATCCAGCTAAGCTGCTCCTGAGTTTCTGATTTACAGAGATTATGCAAGATAATGTTTATTGTATCAAGCCACTAAATGTTGGGGTAATTTGTTACACAGTGAAACTAGTATTGATTTTGGTTAACAGGATGTTTGAGCTGAAAAGTGAACTGTGGGAATACGAGGGCCTGGAAGAAAATATTTATATCAAGTGACAAGATTCTTAGTTTTAAATGGAAACTGAATCTTTGGAAAAAGCATGTGGCAATAGGAATCGCCGAAATGTTTCTGCTGCTGCTTGTACTTGAGAGAGAGCAAATTTCAAGTTGAGATCAAACCACCTGGAGGAATTGCAGAACAGGAAGAGTTTGTGAGATTATGGTTATAAATGTAAGATGAAATTTACTGACTTGCCCTTCTACAAGTGCTGGATTTCTGTGAAAGCAACCTACCATTCATACAAAAGTAATAAACATTTTATCATTCCAACTTCCTGTGTGAGCAAGCTTTTTCTTACTGAATGAGCATGAAGAACAGTGACAGAAATCATCTCATTTCAGTTGAAAATGAAATCTGTGTATGCCAGTCTCAAGATCAACTCAGAATTGACTATATACACAGCAAAAGACAAGCAAAGATTTCATACTAAGCAGGTAAATACCATTTTTTTTAGTTTCAAAAATAATACTTTCATACACATATAGGAAGAGATTAATATTCATTAAAATCAAATTGCAATCTACTAAATTAAATGAAAATTTGAAGTTTCTTCTCCCACTTATTTTGCATCAGAATTGATATCCTATTATAATAACTATAAATGGAATATAACATTTAAAGCTATAAATCACTATATTGTACACCTGTAACTTATATAATATTGTATAACAACTATACTTCAATTTAAAAAAAAGAATTGATATCCTTTGTGAGAAGGGGGAAACTACATACAGTAGGCTATTAAGTTGGACAAAAATAAACAGATTCATGGAAAAACACCATTCTGTACTCAAAAGAGCACCGAGTTGTACAACAATGTGAACCACTGAACTATACACTTCAAAATTAATAATGTGGTACAGTTTATGTTATGTGTATTTTACCACAGCTGAAAAAAAGAGCATAGACAATTATCATTGGATTATTATGTCTACATGTCTATAAACTGCTGATCATGTTAACATAACAAGATGGTGATACACATATATATAAAATTTGTATGCAGGATTTTCTGACATAAAAATTACTTCAATGGTTCCTCCAGGGTAAAAAAGATAGAAAAAGGCTGATCTAGTGGGTGGGAAATAGAGATTTTTCAAGAAGGAAGTGTTCTACAATGGCAGAGAAAGAGAAGCAAGATCATGATGCTGGCCTGATGGGGTGGAGAAATGGTGTATAGCTGGAGTGAAATAAAATTAATTATATAGAAAGTTTAATCAATGGAGAAAGTTTATCTTAGAGTTGTTGCTAAAGGAAATGGGGAATTACTTGGGGTCCTGAGAATGGCTTTGGTATGAGGAAACTTAATAAGTTCAGTATGTCATCATATGCAGTACAGATGGAAGAAAAGTTAAGACCAGAATCATTTATTTTGAGGCAACAAAGATGCTCAGAATGTGAGGATGTTGTAGTTCTCTGTAATTATTTCTGGAGTTTTGAGTTGTAGATTATATTGGGTGATTCAGGGTAGGAATAACAGAGGAAAGTGTGACAGAGACAACAGGAGGCTTATAACAACAGTACAAAGCTACTTTAGAATGAATGAATAGAAATTGATATCTTTAAATAAGAGAGACTGCAACCAAGGCTGGGTGGGATGGTGACAATGATGGTAGAGAAGGAGGGTGCTCAAAGGTTTCAGTCCACAGATTCGGAAACCAAGAGTATGATGCTACCATGAGGACAAACAGGGAATTGGAATGATGAGTAATTTGGAAAGAGGAAGGAATGAGATTGTGGGTGGTGGTGCAGAAAAGGACTGAGGACTGTGAGAATCTATGGTTCTAGTTTGTCCTTCTAACTAGCTGAGGAAGTCAATTCGCTTCTCTGAATGTCAATTCCTTACATGTAAAATAAAGGGGCACCATGTAATCTCGAAAGCCCCATAAAAATTCAGTGGTTTCATCACATTGAGTTGGAGACAACAGTGAAGTATCAAAGGGAGAGAAAACACTGAACATCAACAAAGCAAAACAGAGCAGGGCAGTTATGAATAACTCTTCCTCTGTATGATGTATAGAATTTAAAGTACATTTGACAAATCTGAATAAAAATTCATTGATCAAATTTCCTTTCTATATTACTGTTAGGTGCTTTCTCAAGAAACTTATACTTTAGTGAGAGGACATATTGTGATTCCTAGCATTTCCGCAGTTAGGTTTACGAAGTTCTTCCAATATGAAAATAACCCTCTGAAAAAGGTACCAATCCCCACCCTCTTTCAAAGAAGCGGTTGACTGTGTTAAATACTAAAGTAAGGTCTCAGAAGATTCGAGTGAAAAGAGACCAACCAAATTTAATAAATGGGAGATGGCTAGCTTTTTTTGGGAGAAAAGTTTTAGCGGAAGTCAGATACTAAAGGCTTAAAGACAGAAGGGGAGAGGGGCTTGTAGTATCGACAGTGTACAGCCTATCGGTGCTCAAAACGTACTTGACAGAAGAATAAACTATCTGGTACGAAAGATAAAAATATATAATCAGCTTTCTGTCAGATAACATAGTATTTTAAAAGTATATGCACGCACGCATTTTTTTTTTCCCTTTAGTGAAACCGTAGGACAAATCGACAGCATAGGACAGCCCACAATTGCGCGTACTTCAAATGATCCGGAAGAAACAAGCGACTCGAAAGAACGCAGACATTCTCTTCCACTGAGTTCCGACGCGACCAGACCCACCTCCCGCCAGCGCGCGGCTCGAAACTCCTCAGAGCTTCGGGCGGAACAGCTGCAGGAGCTGGCAACCAACTGACGAGCGCCGGGACCGCAGTGCAACCTGAGAAGCCAGAACGCACGGCCAATCCGCTCCTGCCAGGACCCCGCCGGGCTGCTGGGAGAGAGGCTGTCCCTGACGCCAGCCATCTCCAAGGGCAACCCCGCGGCGGCACTTCCTGCAGCGCCCTAAGGTAAAGGACGCCGCTATTGTACGTCACTTCCTTACTCGCGGTAGGCAAGTAGACGTAACTGTCTTACGTTAGCGGTTGAAATTAGATCTTATTGATACTCCTACAGCGCTGAACGTTGTTTCGGAAAAGTGACAGCGTTGCTGGTTCTGCCGGTGGCCGGCTGGTTTTGTAACCCAGTTATTCGACTGTTTAGTCGGTCCCCCACCTCCTCACCCCCCGCTTTGTGCCGGTACGGTGGCCGAGGAGGCTCTCGTGCGGCGGAAGTACCGGGCGGGTGGGTGTGCGTACCCGGGACTGAGGTGCACGTGGCGCCGGTGAGTGGCGGGAGAGGGCTGGGAGATTTGAGAATGCTGGACACGGAACCCAGCGTAGGGCGGGAGGGAATGCGACCGAGGACCTTGCTGCCTGGTGGGGGAGGAGATACTAACCGGGGGCGACGCGGCTAGTGAGTGCTTGGTCCGAGCTCACAGGGCTATGGGGAGGTGACACTCTTCGGGCTCGTCACTGGCGGCCTGGCCGTGGGTGAGGTGGCAGGGTTGCTATTATTATTATGTCCCCTTTTATGGTGTTCCGACCGAAGCTCAGAGGGGTTCGGCGCTGTACCCAGGAGGCCACAATGATCGAAAGGCACGCACTGTTTTTTTCACCAGGTAGGAGCGAGCATGTCTTTCCGAGGCGGAGGTCGTGGAGGCTTTAATCGAGGTGGCGGCTTCGGTCGCGGCGGCAGCAACAACCACTTCCGAGGTGGAGGCGGCGGTAATTTCAGAGGCGGTGGCGGCGGTAATTTCAGAGGCGGCGGCGGCGGCAGAGGAGGATTTGGACGAGGGGGTGGCCGCGGAGGCTTTAACAAAGGCCAAGACCAAGGACCTCCAGAACAAGTAGTTTGTATGTCGGTTTCAAAGCTTGGTCTACTTGGGGGGCGGAGGCGGGGGAGGTGGAGCGGGGTCGAGGAACCGAGGTTGTGAGTTTTTGTTTGACTGGAAGCCAGTTGCTGAAAGATAGGTCTAGCAGCTCTCTGTCATACGGAGGTTGCTGCTTGGTTGGGGAGTCAAGTCTACGGAGGGTCTGTAAACTGACTTATAATAGCTGTGCTGTAGTATGTAAGGGGCAGTTCAAGAAAGCTGAAAGACACTTAGAATGCATGGTGGAGATTGAACTTTGATTGAAAGGAACACATTAAATAGATAATATGCGCTTACTCCTATTGTACCTATTTCGCAGATAAGAAAACTGTAATTGAGAATTAAGTTTCTTTGCTAGGATCAAGTGATAAGTGATCTTAAATGATATATTTGAGATACAAGTCATGTTTTCTGACTCCAAAGCCCATGCTTTCAATTGCAGTAAGAGAAATGAGGAAAAAATTTTGCTTGGAAGGGAAACTACAGCGGAAAAGTCAAGAAAAGGGCCTAATTAGAGCAGTTTTGGAATAATTATCAGTGAGGAAGGATGAAAGTCATGGAAAGGTAGACAGATTTGACAGTAGAAGCCTACATCAAAGAGGAAAAAGGATGAACAGAGTCTAATGTAAAGAGTAGGTGGGATTGGTATGCAAGATGCTTTAAAGAGGTTAGCGGCTAGAGTCAAAGATTCTAGCCTACAAGCCTAGCCTATAATAGTCCATGCGTGACACTTTGAGAGCATGGTGGAAATGAGGAAAGAAAAGAAGTGTTAGATAGGAGAGATATTTAATGGAGACAAAGTCACTAGAACTTGGTTAATACTAAGAATAAAAGGGTCTAGATTTTGAGCTGGGGTGATAGGCATGGAGAGTTGGTTTTGTAGGAATAAGACGAGTATTTTTGTTTAGGTTAACCATAAGTTAGATATAAAGGTAGTATTTTGAGGTTCTAGACTTCCTTGGAAAAGACTGAAGTCATTGGTGAAGAGGTGGTGCTGGGAAGTTATGAAGCGGGGAAAAAAAGACAGGAGATCAACAGAGACTGACTTAGAGTTAGGGATGAAGAGATCGAAGAAGAGACAGTAGAATGAAGCATAGTTTAATCACATACTAATAGTTATTATAATAAAATAACTTATTATAGGTTGAGTTCTCAATGTGCCAGGTACTTTCTAAGCACTTGACATTTATCATTGCATGTAATCCTCACAATACTAGATGTTAGGTGTCGGTACTGTTACTACCCCTACATTAAAGATGAGGACACTGAAGCAGAGGGAAGGCAAGAACCTTACCCTGGGTCACATAGCTAGTATGTTGTGGACCAATCCAGGAAGGCTTTTTTTGCCTCAGAGGAGAACAGATACGATGAAATCGCAGGTAGCCAAGGAGAAAGCTTCCAGAAGAGGTTGGTCAGTATCACTTGAAATTGTTTTATATTGTAACATTTTCTTGTCCTCTTTCAGTATTGGGAGAGTTCCTGCACCCCTGTGAAGATGACATAGTTTGTAAATGTACCACAGATGAAAATAAGGTGCCTTATTTCAATGCTCCAGTTTATTTAGAAAATAAAGAACAGATTGGAAAAGTGGATGAAATATTTGGACAACTTAGAGATTTTGTATCCTTTTTAATTGGAAGATGTAGCCATCTCATTGAAAGGTTATTATTTGCCTTTTCTGGAGCCATGTATTGATTAAATTAAAATTGTTTCTTCATTAAATTGGACAGAGTATTACTAACATTGGACCATAAGGGAAAATCAAGAGAGGAGAATGTGTTTCCGCATATATTGAGAAGGTAGGCCTTATACGTGCGACTTCCTTTTTGGAAGGTTTTAGAAATGATTGCCATTTGGATAAGTGTCACAGGGTTGAGGTACTTTGCTTTGGATATGATGATGCCACTGTAATATGGTGGAATTGGAAGTTTTAAAACAAAAGTGAAAACTTCATTCCTACTTGGAAACTCATTTCTTACTTTTTCTAAATACTTCCATATATTATAAACTTGCTGTTTTTAAAATTGCACATGAATTCAGAAGGTTATCGTCTTCAATCTTAATTGCTTATTCCTTAATAGAGTTAATAGTATTTTTCAGTTAAATTGTCAGAAAACATGAAGGCATCTTCCTTTAAAAAACTACAGAAGGTGAGTCAAGCCTTTGATACGTAGGATCCTTGGTTTTATAAGCAAAAGACCTAAGGTAGTTATTAGGACAGTTTTACATAGGGCACTTGTTACTCCCTCAGTATGTCACTAGTGAAGCTCTTAAACTGAGATGTTCTGTACTTTAGACATTGAACTTACCAATCTTTAAACAAATTTATCAAATTCAGTTTTTCAGAAAGTAATCCTTGGTCATATTAGCAAATTCTGTAACTGCTAGAGTATATTTTTTTAGCTTATATAAAACTCATTGGAAAGCTTGTGTTCTAAGTATAACTTACATTATGAAGCTTATATTATCTGGGAGAAGTCAGATATTAAATGATTTTACAGATACTTCAGTAACATAATATATGCTGTAAAGGAGAAATATAGGCTGCTATGACAATTTTAGTAATGAGACAAAGTTTAGTGTATTGGCTTTCTGAGGATGTGAGCTTGAAGCTGAGACCTGCAAGTTGACTACGAGTGACTCCCAAACCTGGTTGCACAATACCTGGGGGAGCTTTTTAGAGGATGTATTTCTAGGATGTACTCCTAAACCCAGTGGGTCCTAGGGACAAGGATTCAGTTTTAAAAAGGAAAACTGGATGATTTTGATAAGTTTAGGCTAGCACTTGGGAACCACTGCACTAGCCAAAGAGGAGGAGGAAGTGCATTATAAGTAGGCAAGTCTCAGATAGTAAGCCACTTCAAGGATCTAAAATAGGCAGAGGTAGAGCTTGGACATAGAACATTTAGGAGGAGTGAGGAATGTTGTGAATTAATGGTTACAGAGGTAGGCAGGGGATAGATTATTAAGGCTTTCAGGTTATGAAAAGAATTTAGACTTTAATTTTGTTTTTAAATATAAGGATGTATATGGTTAAATTTATATTTAAAAGAGGGCACTGAAAAAATAAAAGAGCACCTGGAAAGAAATCAGAACTCTATGTGAAGGGACCACATCGGAGACTGCTGCTTTAGTCCTGGAAGAAATATTTTAGACTAGGGTAGTAACAGTGGAAATGGAGAAAAAGTTGTTGGATTTATGAGAGATACAGAAAGTAGAATTGATAGGTCTTGGTAATTGATTAGCTATTGAAGTTGAAGTAAAAAGTATCACCATCTTTTCAGATGTCTGATTTCAACATCTTGTGGATGGTATCACACACAGTTCACTAAAATGGGCAACAGTAGAGAAGAAAGAAATTAGGGGAAGATAATGAATTTAGTTTCGGGCATAATGAGTTTGAAGCATTTGTGAGATATTCAGTGGTTAGGAACTCAAAGGAAGAGTCTGGATTAGAGATGGATTTGGGAAGTTGTCATTGGATAGACAGTGTATGATATAGTCTAGGAAGAGAGAGAGAGAGGAACAGAGCTTTGGGGCACCTTTAAATTTATTTATATCTGTTAATGGAGACTGAGCAGTAATTGCCAGTAAAGGAGGAGGCCAACAGGGAGAGTTTCATAAAAGTGATGTCACCAAAGTAAAGCGAACAAAATGTCTCCAAGAAGTGCTCAAGTGGCAAAATGCAAAGTATTTATTGGATTTAACAACTTGGAGGTCAACAGATCATGGAGCCAATGGAGTGGTAGGCTCATAAGCCAGGTTGGAATAGTAGATGAGATGGGGACAGTGCCTGGTTGCTAGTGTATGGCTACTGGCTGTAGAAACCCTGAGAAGTACCCACTGGGAAACTGCACTGCTGCAGGTGGTCCCGAGAGCCAGGCTTCTCATTTGGTGACCTGAGAAAAGGATTTGTCTGTAATAGCCACTTGAATTTGATCTGGATGCCTGCCTTTTCTCACATCACTATTTGAGCATTTGTTATTTAGTGTTTTTTATCGTAGATGCGAAATTGTACATTCTTCCTTTCTTATTTTAAGATCTACTGTTCATTCCCTCCTTATCAGCCTAGGTTATTATTTTAGTCTCTAGACTGATGCTGTCCAGTTGAATTTTCTTAATGGTGGAAATCCCTGCCCAATGCAGTAGCCACTAGCCATTTGTAGCTGTTGGGTACCCGAAATGTGGCTAGTGTGACTCAGAAACTGAACTTTAAGTGTTGGTTAATTTAAGTTTAAATAGGCACTTGTGGCTAGTGGCTGCCATATTGGACAGTGCAGAACTAGACAGTGTTTTTGAGGGATGTATTTGTGAAGGGCAAAAGAGTGTAGGGTGATACTAAAGAGGGATTTAAACATCTTATTACAAGTAATACATTACAGATTTGAAGCATGTGTGTTTTGTGTAAAATTGTGTAATACACCTATTATATTTCATTATCTTGAAGAATATCCTCTTTAACCCCAAATACGGAGGAGGGAGGTTAATTTTTACATATCTTCCATTACTTTGTTCAGTAAATAGTTACTGATTTGATCTTTTATTAAAGTCTTGAAATACCCAGCATGTCAGTGCTTCATTTTGAATTTTAATGCTACATTTTTAGTAATTTCATTTTTCTTGTGGCAGTTCTGTTAGTGATAATGTGGTTAATTTTTGGAGGGCATTATCTATTTTTAAAGAGAAATGAGATTGAATTGGTCTTGGTTTTTATTTTTATTCATGTAATGTTTACTGTATGCTGAGTTTAAGTGCTTTATTTTTATACATTACTCTTGATCCTCACAAGGATTATGTGAAGTAGGCTCCTTATTATCTTCATCTAACAGATCAGAAAACTGAGGCACAAAGAAATTAAATCCTTGCCTAGGGTTTCACAGTAGTAAGTAGTAGGGTTGGGATTTGAACCCAGGCTGTTGAGTCTAGCATGTAGGTTCTTGATAATTGTACTGTACCACCCCCCCAACTCATCATGCTTATTGTTTCTATTATACTTCCAGTTTTATATAGACCCATATAAGCTGCTACCATTGCAGAGGTTTTTACCTCGACCTCCAGGTGAGAAAGGACCTCCAAGAGGCGGTGGCAGGGGTGGTCGAGGAGGAGGAAGAGGCGGAGGTGGCCGAGGTGGTAGAGGTGGTAAGTTACCTATGGGGGAAAATTTCTAATGACATTTAATAAGTCTCAGCCAGCTTATGTAGTACAATTTAATCCTGTATATAGGCAAACTTCCTTTATGTTTAATTTTTTAGTGAAGCTGTTTTCAAATCTTGGTTGATTGCCGCAGTAATGATACCTAGTTTCAGTAACTTACTGAAAAAGAAAAAAGGTATTATTTTGAGGGATTTCATCTCTCTGGGTTATTAATGTTCTGATGAGCATTTTATAAAGTCCAGGATTATCTTAACTGAATTTTAGTTTTTTAGAACATCATTGAGTGGTGATTATATATCAGGAGCTGGTCATTTATTCTTTTAACATCCAAGTATATTCTTTTAATATTTAGCAAAACCTTGTGAGGTTAGGTGATATCTTTATTATTTGTCCTAATCAGATAATTGGCAGCTCAGAAAAAAACCTCATATCTTATGATGTCATGTCAGAGACTACTACCAATAAATTCACTGCTTTGATTGCAGTATTTATATATATATATATATACACATATACATATATATTTCACCAGAGTTTGGGTATTTTCATCATTATGGGCAGCTGGATGATGAGCAGGGTGGGGGATGAGGGTGGGTGCAGCATTGGGTGTGCTTAGATCTGTGACTTGTGTGGTGGGTGAGTGACAGGATGATGGGCAGAGCCAAAGTGGTGAAGAAGAGGGGCTGCAAATTAGGGTTGGACAACTTCTGATACTGGATCAGGCGGGAGAGAATTCTGCTTTCACTTTTGCCTCTCAGCTGTCATTTCATTCCACAAATGTACCTTTTTGGGTCTGGATAGCTTGGAGGAAATCTCTTAAGAGACATGAACATATTTCTTTCTTAAATATTTTTGAGGAGTATCCCTTTGAGAATTTGATGAATGGAGATCCCCTCATTCCCATTCTGAATTCAGACTCATGTATACCATTTAAAAAATTTTCACAAGTCTATCAGTCTGTTTTCTTAAAACCTTTTTTTTATATCAGTAATTTGGGAGTATGTTTGTTTCCTCATTTTATAATTTCTTTTTGTATTTTATCATTCTTTACAAAGTTAGCTTCCAAAATAAAAATAGAGACTGCAATAGGAAGCCAACTGTGTTGGATGATAGAAAAATGCTTTAAAAACTTAATTTCAAGGCTCATCAGCATGTGAGCATCAGTGATGGTCTGTATGCAGCTCAATTAACCTTAAACATTATATTTATGGTAGTATCCCCAGAGCCAAACCACTCATATCTGCTACTTTTTGTTCTTTTGTTCTTAAGATAAAAAGTCTTTTCAATAAAAAAAAAGTATGTACCAGAAGCAAAAGTTGAGGTACTCATATATTTAACGATAGGACTAAATTGAACTTCAAAGTAACAAGCATTTCTAACTTATTAAAACAGAAAACTTGTTTAAAAAATTGTGACCTAGGGTTTTAACCTGCTGCTGTATTGGGAAATTACTATAAAAAATAAAACTATCTTTTAAAAAACTCTGCAAGATAAAATATGTGAGTCTCTATTTATAATTGTAAGAATTGTATTGATGGGCTTATTAGATTATGGTAGATTACTGTTATTTAATTAATGTTTCCTTTGTTTTTAGGTGGTTTTAGAGGAGGAAGAGGTGGAGGTGGAGGTTTCAGAGGAGGAAGAGGGGGTGGTGGTTTCAGAGGTGAGTGAGAAAAATAATCATAAAATGACCGACTTTCTAGAAATGGTATTGCCTACCATTTTTAATTTTTATTTCCGTTTGCCAGCAAGTATATAGAACACCATGGTGTTCTTTGCATAGCATAATGTATACCTTCATTTTATATCACTTTTCCCTTTGAATTTTTTTACCCACTTCTAATTTATTTTGCTGTATATTTAATTTGAAAAGCAAAAAAGTGTAATATAAGTGACAGTTAAATTTGGTAAAGTAAGTTGGGTAATAAACCTTACAAGAACTAATGCTGATTTTAAACTTTTTTGGGTAATAGTGTTATTAAAAATTTATTTTTCTGTACCCTTAATATTTCATTTTCTCTTAATCAGGAAGAGGACATTAAGTGTAACAGTTGACAGAGACTTCACCAGTTGACTTCTGCCTCCATGATATACTTCTGTGGGTCAGAAACTTGTTTCTTGGGCCAGTCCTGAAGAACCGATCGCTTTATGATAAGGGAACTCAGATGTCAACATCATGCAAAAATGAGCGCGGCAGAACAGGCAATTTTGCTCTAAAAGAGTATGAATAAGTGTTTTAATGTTTTGTACAATGTTTGGAACTGTGTGGGTGTTTAATAAAGGGACCGCTTTCATTTGAAGCATATTTGAATTTTTAAAATAAAGTATCTTATTCCTTTAAGTTATTTAAAGCTGTGTTTATTACACCAGAGCTATTTTTGAGGTTAAAAGGAACAACCCAGTAGACTTAAGATAGAAAAGATGATTTGTTTACATATATAACTGATCTTTTTAAAAAAATAGGCTGGTGGAGCAGTACTTCCAACATTATTTATAAATTAACACTCCCTTTCAAAATGTTTGCCTTTTTCATATGAGAACATCAGTACCCTTTATTGTATTTTCCCTTTTGTGTGTTAGTACATAAATCAAAGTTAGTAAAGCAGCTTCTCTAATAACAATTAATAATTGATTAGAAAATTTCAGTATTGAGTATGAATCTATTAAAGTTGGAACAGCTCTATTCAAGTTGAGAACTAAAAGTCCAAGACATTTCTGAAGAAATGTTTAATTTCTCTCATTTAACATAGTTGGAATGTTGAAAGCTTTAATGAATGTTTTTATTTTACCTTTTCTAAGGGACTCGGGTTTAAGATGTTATTCACCGTAAATAAATATTTGATTCCCTGCTGCATGTTCAGATTCCTGGGTAGGGACGTAGCAAATGAAATTGGTTTGGTCCTCATTGCTAATGTAGTTTCAAGATGTAGCCATGAAAGCAAGTTAGAATACTGTGATATAGGGTAATTTTCCCTGCCATTGAATTTCCCCCCTTCATGTGTTCATTCTCAGAAAGAATGACGTTGCCATATCTTTTCTTAAATTTTCTAGCATGCTATACCTAATACTTGGTTAACCCTTGATGCTTGTTTGAGTAGCATATAGTATTGCCTAAGTCAGTATTTGGAGTTTTACTTACCCTTTTCGATTAATGGAATTGCAGCAGGATTAATAAATATGTAAGCCATAAAGTATATATAATGAACAAATGTTGAAAATTATTTTTTCACAGGAAAAAGTGTGCTTTTACAGCTTGGGAAAGGAGGCTGATTTAGAATCCTTGGGTTGAAATTTTCAGTGAGAGTTAGGGTCAGAGTTTTTACTCTTGGATTGCAAAAGACATAGCACTAGAGTGGCAATGGTATTGTCCCAAGGACAAATAATAGTATCATGTTCCAATGCTTTTTTTTTTTAAACATTTAAAAAAAGTGTAAAATGGCTATGATGGAAATAATATACAGGTTGGTAGACAAACCACTTGAGATTTTACTTTTTACTTTAGGTATATGTTTTAGTCATTAGCCATCTTTAAACTTTTATTTCCACATCTTACTTTTCCCTTTTCTTCCTTATAGTGGTTCTTTCTGGGTTTCCTTTGGGGCATTTGATTTTGAATCAAGTTCATATGCTTAGGGAGCCTAAATAACATTAATGCATTTGTACTGTGGTATCACTAAGTTCCATTGTAAAAGACATTTTGATGATTATTCACATATTAAATCTTTTGAGTGGTTAACTTTCTGAATGCTTGCATCATGCCAAAATAAAATGCACTTGTTGCCATAGCGTTAAAAAAGTTTAGTGGAATACAACAAGCAATATTTCCTAATATTCCTGAAAATTTGGGAAGAGCTATGAAAGGAGGATTGACTTTAGGCCAGTTGAAGTTTATGAAATTAAAAGAATCATGAGCTGTGTAAACATGATAAGCTTATAGTTGTGTTTCTTAGTGCTCTAAGCCTCATCCCAGTATCGCTTTTCTGTATCACTCATGAAGGAAGCATAAAAAAGTACTTTGCACCTACCACATTCATAATCTGTGAAATTTTTTATCTACAGCAAAAAGCTGTCCATCTTTGGAATTATTTTTCTTCATTTCTTATGAATAGAAATAATTATTTCTGGAAAACTTTAAGTGGGTGCTACAACTAGGCATAATCTGTCACAGAAAAGGAAGCGGCTATGATCCAGAGCAAACTCAAAACATTTTTGTTTTATTCTGCATAGTGAATGCAAAAAAAAAAAAGAGAGAGACTTAAAACCCAGTTTTTAAAAGGGAGAGTTCCTCTTAGATTATGTTTATTGCTTTAGGGTCATATGCAAGTATTTTGATATTGGAATTCTAGTGAGATTCACTTTCTTAGTATAGATGCTCTTCAGAATTACTTTACATTTATAAAAATGTGAATACTAGTAGCTATAAGATCTGGGACAGATCAACCAACCTGGTTCAGCTTCTTCAGTGTATACAAGTATATAGCTGAGAGAACTGAGGCAAAAAGATTATCCTGCTATGCCATTCTAAAATGTATAATATTAAATTAAGTGGGTAAATATAGCCCTCTAGTGGTTCTGTGATGTGCTTACACTGTTAACTGTGGCACATCTAGCATTTCTCTAAATTACTGATTTTTAAGAAATTCCCTATTGAAAAGGATCAGATTTCTTTAATATTACATGACATAACGAACATGAAGGGAAAAGGTGGTAGAGATTCTAACAATAAATGTCCATGCCAGATTGTCACTCACCTAACCCACTTTTTGAATTATAACAAGATAATCCAGAATATTAGAATTGCCCTGTACCTAGCAAGGTGGATGACTGAATCTAGATACTTCAATAGGTATATGCTGTGATTATTACCAGAAAATTATGCATATCAAAGTGTAAGATAAATTAACTGAGGTGGATTGTGAAATAGATCATGCTGTATCCATGCTTTGAAATATATAGCTATTACTTAGATTTAGGTTTATTGACCTGGAATTTATGGTTTGGCTTTAGGGTAGAACAAATTACAGAATGATTTTATGTATACATATCTCCTCATTTTTTAAAAGAATAGAAGTGAAAAGAAAGTAGAGGAAACCTCTGTTATATGAATATATGTTGTATAAGCAAAGAAAAGCAGAAAGAATGTACACCAGACAATATTATAGCCTTTAGGGAAGTGAGATTTGGAAGGATGGGGGCGATTAACTTCTTTACTTATCTCTAAATTGTTACTGGGAAAAAACAGAAGGAACCGAAATAGAAAACTTGAAAGGGTCAACAGAAAACAGGGACCTTAATCTGAATAGTTTTGGAGGGCTAAGGCTGGCTTTTAATATCAGAACTGATTTCCAGTAGAAATCAGTTAAATGAGGTCCTGCACTGATTTTCTGAGTTTGTTTATTGTTTAAATGGGATGTGTGCACTTGAAAAGCTCCTTAGATATAAGGCTGATTCCCAAACTAGTTAAAATATGTGGTGCTTGGTATTTCTCTTCATTTTGCTAATAAGCTTTTCCCTTGTCCTGGGAATTAAAATCCTTTCCTCTTTAGCCCAATTAAATTTGTTACAGGAGGGCCTCTATTAAAAGGCCCTTCTTTGAGGTCTTTAAGTGGAAATGATTGGTTCTGAAAATTCTTCCCTCAGTGGCTTTTAAAACATTTCATAGATACTGAAGGCTCATTATGAAGGCTCTCTCAATATCTCCCCTCCGAAATGCTAATGAATAATTTAGGCAACAGTTCAGACTCTAAAAATGAACATGGCTCGGTCTTTTCACAGGCTGAACACAATATTGTTGCAGCTTACTTGATCACAGCAGGTATGGATGTTTACTCCATTAATAGTCATTTTGCTTTCGAATGAGTGAAGAAAAGCAGAGGTTTTCAGCGTAAGGTAGTAGAAAAAGCATGGGTTCAGAGATAATGTTTCAAGTTCTATATTGTTGGCCAAACTCGACAAGTCACTTATCTTTTTTTGAGCTGGGGTTCGTGTGATGAATAAGGATAATACTTGCTCTATTTCCTGGCTATAAAGATCGAATAAGAGAATGTAGGTGAGAGGATAGATGAAAGAATTGTTAATGGTAGTTAATGTCACAAGTTATTTTGAATTTTGATAAACAGCAGTGAAGTGGGGCTGAGAAATATTTTATATAAAATGAATAATTTTTATGATCATTTATTTGGTTATTACATTGTCAAATTTTTATTGGGGAAGAGTGTGCTCCATGGCAAAAATGTATTTTTATGGCATTTCATGTTCTCACACATACTTTCTGTAGTTTTGTCCTCGGTGGTAGAATCTAGTTAAGATTGAAAGATCCTGGAAAGGAAATTAAAGTTGTAAAAAGAGAGAGCCGAGTGTATTGTCAGGACAAGGTTTGAAAATTCAGCTCATTTTCAAGTGCTGTATTGGAAAACTCCTGAGCTTTGTATTTAATCTTTTAGTGTCTTTGCAACAGTGAGCCAGTTCCTTCATCTTTCTATTTTTCCATTTTCATATCTGTAAAATGAGGATAAGAATAAGCTACCTGTCACAATTGTTGTGAAAAGTAAAATAATGCACAAATATACCTGAATGATATATATAGTGGATGTTGGATAAATATTTGTTTCTTCCCACCTACACACACTCAATGATGCATATACTGGAATAAGAAAAAGGCTGTTTGCTGAAGAAAAGGGATGGGGAAAATGAGAGTGGAAGTTCTCTGATTATCTTTTTTATGTATAGGTTGAATTGTAGTCTTAATTTTATGCTGAGCAGACACTTCATTTTCAACTTTATGCTCAATAATGAGTTTTAGAAGCAACTCTTATATTGGGTTTATTATTATTTTTTTTATTGAGTTATGAAAATTTTCAAATATGTTCAAAAGTAGAGTAAAAGCATAACAAATTCTACTGTACCCAGTTTTTTTTTTTAATAATTGCTTAGTTTTCCCGTAATTCACAATTAGAGTATTGTCTGTGCTAGAAATTATGGTTCCTCAGTTAATTTTTGTAAATTTTAATGACATGCAAACTTTTTAAAAAAATTGAAGTATAGTTGATTTACAATGTGTTAGTTTTTGGTGTACAGCAAAGAGATTCAGTATTGTGTGTGTGTGTGTGTGTGTATAATATATGTGTATATATTTTCATATTATTTTCCATTATGGTTTGTTACAGGATATTGAATACAGTTCCCTGTTCTATACAGTAGGACCTTGTTTATTATCTATTTTATATGTAGCAGTGTGTATCTGCTAATCCCCAACTTCTAATTTATCCCTCCTCTACCACTTTTCCCCTTTGGTAACCGTAAGTTTGTTTTCTATGTCTGTGAGTCCATTTCTGTTTTGTAAATAAGTTCTTCTGCATCATATTTTAGATTCCACATATGAATGATACCATATAATATTTGTCTTTCTTTTTCTGACTTACTTAGTATGATAATCTCTAGTTCTATCCCTGTTGCTGCAAATGGTATTATTTCATTCTATTTTATGGCTGAGTAGTATTCCATTGTATGTATATACCACATCTTTATCTAGTCCTCTGTTGATGGACGTTTAGGTTTCTTCCAGTTACATGCTAACTTTTTCAGTTGAATACCTGTGTATGATAATACCAGCACTAGACAAATTCTGTTTTATTTTGGTTGTTTTTTGTTGCTGTTGCAACAAAAAGGAAAAAATAAGTACTTAAAGAGGTAATCTCCATGTCACAATTACATAGGAATATTTTGTATACAAACTTGATTTAGTTAATTTTTGTTAGTTTTTGGTAGAGGACCAAGAAAAGCGATCTCTTTTGATCTGGTTACAAAAAGATTTCCTGTTAAGAAAACATTCTCTCTGGTTCTTAGTCCTGTAATAGTCATTGTAGTCTTACTGTAAGAACAACTACTACTACGACTACGACCAAGACCACCACTGCTGCTGCTGCTACTACTAATGTTATTATTTGAATACTTGGTATATACCAAGCACTGTTCTAAATATTTACATGCATGGAATAATTCACCTTTATACTAATTCAGTTAGTGAATTAGTTTTGTTTTCCCTGTTGATACAGATGAAGAGCTTAAATAAGTTGCCCAACATGTACATCTACTAAGTAGCTACACCAGAATTTGAACTTAGATATTTTGGTTCTGGAGCCCTCACATATATCCACAAGTGTCAATTTTATCAATACCATGAGTATGTATTTGTGTTTTTAGTAGATGAACTGAAGGGAGCACATCTAACCTCTTCATGTTTTTGTTTAAATATTTATTGTACTTTTGGTCCCTTAACCCCCTGCCCCCATATAACAAAGCTCACTTAAATGTCCAAATCAAAACCAAAACTATGAGATAAAGAATTTAGTCAAAGCATTCATTTCATTTATTACTTTTATGGAGAGCCGTTTTAGATTTTTCATTTTAAATTTAATTTTTAATTTAATATTTCTCTTAAATTTTAGCTCGTACAAACTTCTACTATCCAAACTCTCTGTTTCTTCAGTTAAGGCCAGGAGCCAAGAGGGCATGGTGAGTTAAGGATCTGAAATAGATTTATTGTGGATGAATTGTAGAATGAAGGGTAAGAGAGATTAGGCTGGGAGGATGACTCCATACCAGATAATAAACAACCTAAGCTGTAAAGGCAATAGGGGTCACTGAATGACATGATCCAATTTGCATTTTAGAAATGTGCTGTAGTCATAGCTAGGAGACCATGTAGGAGGCTACTGTGTGATTAAGAAGGCTCCTGAGGAGGAAACAGTGACAATGGAGACAGAAAGAAGTAGACACATTGAAGAGCTAGAAGTTAGAATTGATGGCTGGATGTGGAGACTAGGGAAGAAGTGAAGGAGCATCAAAGGTGACAACTAGGTTTCTTTCCTGGGTTGCTGGTTAGATGGTAAAGCTATTCACCGAGATGGGAAAACGCTTGGGGAAGAACAGATTTGGGGCAGAAGAGAAAACCTCTGAGTTCATTTGGAGAGAAGTTACATAGAAAGCTGGACACGTGGGTTTAAATTTCATGGGATTGATCTGGAAAGTATCAGTATATAACTTTGGATATGTATGAAGTCACTCAGTGTATGTTGAATGTGAAAAGAAAGGAGGTCTAGGGCAGAAGCTTGTCTAGGGCAATGCACGTATTTAATAAGGTAGAGATGAAGAAAAAAGGCCAGGAAGTAGATTAATGAAGGATCTGCCAAAGAGATTGGAGGAAATCCACAGAAGCCAAGGGGGAATTAACTGAATTTAGACCTAACTATAAATGATCTCTGGTTTACTCATTAGGAAACACCTACAGCTAGAAAATAAAGCAGAGTGCTTGAGACAGTTGCGAGCAAATAGAGAAAAGGGCTAAATTGTTTATCTCGTTCCCCCTATTATATCTAAGACCTCCCCAAAGTACAGTTACTTTATTCTGGTTGCATCGTTGGTAGGCAACAATTTACTGCACTGTGTTTTTTACTTGAATTTTTAAAATCATCAAATTTATAGCTAGCCCAGAAAGATTCTTTAATTCATTAAGCTTTTTGGAGCTACAATATTAGATGCAAAAAACTGAGCCAAAGAATCATCAAATTTGCTGTCATTGTGCCAGATTATGCTTGTAAGAATAATAGATACTAAGCAACATGAATTTTAGTTGTTGTCTGTTTATTAAATAAATTTATTATATGTCACATACTCAACATGGAAGTTATTAGAAGCCTGAAAGCTACATGGGAAGACTAGGAATATGTAAGAGTTAAGTAATATAGCATCATGTAAGATAAAGTGTATGAAAACAAGTACTTTGAGGATTTATAGAAGAGAGATCACTGTGGTAGGACAAGCCTTTGGGGTAGAATTGGGCTCGAACAGAATTTTGAAGATGAGTAGCATTTGGATAAGTAGAAGAAAGGAGTAGGGTGTTCTAAGCAGGAGAAAATAGGAGTTGAAATTTACCACAAACCTGGTGTATTTGATAAATCACTAGAGTGGAGGGCTTGTTTGACAAGTGTGGAAATTTGCTTAGGGTGAAAACAGATTGGAATATCAAGCTGGGACATGTGGAATTTTATTCCTCAGACATTGGGGAGTATTGGAGGTTTTGAGGAAAAGAGCTTCGGTTAATTTTATGTTGCAGCGAGCATATTCTGCCAGCAGCACAGGAGGAAAGAATAGAAATCTGGAAGATTAGGTTAATAAGATACTAAACCGAAGTTTTGACCAAGGTGCCAAGATACAGAATAGAAGTTCTTCCTTAGCTGACACCTTTGTGTGTCAGTGCTCGGAAACCTTCCCTCTCTCCGGCAATAGTTGGGGGCTGCTCCACTAGAGTTCTCTTCATGCTGGTGAACACAACTCTGTTCCTTTTGTTGCTTACCCCTCCTTTAGCCCATAGGAATCTGGTAATGACTCTAGCCTCTCTCAGCTCAAATCTATTCATCCCCCATCCCCAGCATTAGGACCTAGTATGGCCCACATCTGGTTTATGGGAAGCATATGCATCCTTTTTCGTATATAGGGGTTAATTAGTCAGGCACATCCAGTCCACTCAGCAATTTCTTTTTGTAAATTAATACACTGGCATTCAGATTAAGAAGTTCAGTCATCAGTCTACTTGAATCCAGCCACTTCTGGGGCACAGACAACATTGAGTTTCTGGACCCGCAGGGCTAAGAATCAGATCCCAGGTTGTGAAGACTTGACTAGGGTGATATCACCTGTGAGGCTTCTCAGTGGACTTGAAAGCCAGCTTTGACTTCCTCTCTGGACCAAACCTTGCAGTGTGCGTTCTTCTATAGAGGAGTGTGTGTATGTGTGTGTGTGAGATGAAGAATTCGATTTGAACATGTTGAGTTTCAAGTTTAGAACATCGTATGATCTTACATATCATAGATGCTCAATAAACGTTTAATGGCAATAAGTTGTATGAAAAGGGATGTGGGATAGGAGCATGGATCAGGGCTAGAAAGTGACAAAGAGCTGTTAGGACAGCTGAGGCTTGAAAAACTATAGAGAAAGAAGAGCCTCAGGCATCAGGAAGGAGGAGGAGGGAATTAAGCTGCCAAAGGAGATTGTATGATCATACATACATCCTAAAAACGTATCCTAAAAATCAGCAGATTCTTTGTGTTTTAATTTTTATATTTCTATTTCACAAAAGAGCTGTGAAGATACTACAACTAGTTTTACAAACAGCTGGAGCTCTTCAAATAAGTAAACCAAAATGGATTTGCTGTGTTTTTGAAGGAGCTTAAATATTTGTGAAAAAATACTTTTACAAATTCAAATTAACAAAGTGTGTGATTTTTGTTTGTTTGTTTGTATTCTCAGGTGTGATAAGTATTCTCAGCAACATAATAGTTTTGGGCATCTTCGTTAAGTACAAGGAGCTTCGGACACCCACAAATGCAATTATCATTAACCTGGCTGTTACTGATATAGGGGTCAGTAGCATTGGCTATCCCATGTCTGCTGCTTCAGATCTGTATGGAAGTTGGAAATTTGGATATGCAGGATGTCAGGTATTGGGGATCTTAAGAATCAAAGCAAAATAAAGTAGATTAAAAAGATGTAATTTGTGTCTTCAAAAAATTCCAAGAGTTTCAATCAAATAAGATCACGTAGGATAACAGATACGGTGTCCTCTGCAAATTTCCGGGGTAACTCGGAAATACATTCTTTAACAAGAGAAATGAAATCACTAGCCATAATAGTTTCAAAATTTCCCCAATCCAAAGGAAAAAAACTAAACTAACAAAAAATAAGCATTCACCTAGAGAAGAAAAGTGAACATACGCATATTCAAATAAAAACTTGTGTGTTGCAAATTCAAAAAGAAATACCCTGCTTTCATTTGAAATAATATTTAATGACTATATCATAATGTATAAGTAATGTAGTTAAACTACGATTTGCTGACTTTTTCCCATGGAAGTTTCTCCATGAGAATGCCTATTATATATATCCATGAGTTTTACTGATAAGAAAATAAATTAATGTTAAGTTGCATTAATGACTTGGCCTTTTTTTTTTTTTAACAGTTTGCCATTTTAAGCTATATATAGAGGGTAAGATGAGAGAACGAGAAAATAATGAATACCCATGTGTGCACCAACCAGTTTTGTCAAATCTTAATGTTTTGCAATATGTGCTTCAGGTTGCTTTTTTTTAATAGTATAAAGTTTTACAGATACTGTTGAAGTCTGTTGCGGTACCATCCACAATCTTACTCCTTTCTCTCTCATGAATGTTTTTCTATCTTACTACATATTATATGTTCATAAACTTGACACTGTCTGAATGTTTTGAATTTTGTATAAATAATATATTGTTTGCATTATGCTATTATATTATGTTATATTATATTATATTATATATTATATTATTATGCTATTCTTCTATTATCCAATCTTATGTTTTTGAAGTATATGCATGTTGATGGACATAGCTGTAACTCACTCATTTTAACTGCTACACATATTCCATTTTATGAACATACACATGTATTTATTCATTTTCCTAATATTGATCATTGTTCCCATTTTTTAAATCACAAACAAGTTTTCAATAAATGTTCTTATGTATGTCTCTTTCTGCAATATGTGAGAGTTTCTTTAGGTACATTACTAGGAAGGGATGGTTTGGTTTGTAGATAATGTTCATCTTGACCTTTATCAAATATGACCAAATTGCTCTCCAAAATAATTATGCCAATTATGAGAACTTGTGTTACTCTACATTATCCCCAGTGCTTGGGATTGTCAGACTTTTAAATCTGTAGTAAAATAGTATCATATAATTTGCATGTTTTGAATATTTAATGTGGTTGTACATCTTATATCATAAACATTCAGATTTCCTCTTGTATGAATAGCCTGTTTTTCTGTTTGTCTTTTCCTCCTGTTGAATTGTCTATCTTGTGAACACTAGTCTTTTGTTGGATATGTACTGCACCTAATTTATGGCTTGTTTTTGCACTCTTATAGAGTATGTATAGAAGTTTTACTTTAAGTCTTGATATTTTCTAAAAAGTTTGATTAGTGAAGTCCCAAAGTATTTTTTATAAATCCCTTTATTGAACAACTTAACATTTAACAATAGATGTTATATTTTTAAATCAGTAAAAAAAAAAAATTCAGTGTATTTTAAATATATTCTAGCAATGGGATAAAAGTGTAAATTTTTTGGGGGAGGGTGTGCAGAATGGTGGATTCTTTCCAATTTTGATTTTCAGATTTATGCTGGCTTGAATATCTTTTTTGGAATGGCAAGTATTGGATTGCTCACTGTTGTGGCCATGGATCGATACCTGACCATTTGCCGTCCTGATGCAGGTACAGCACTTCTCTTAGCTTTCCCTTAGTTTTCTTAGTGAACCCATTTCTTGTCCAGGTACCACTCAACACACATTCACTTTAAATGTAAATGTGATGGCTTACAGACATGATCAGTCTCTGATAATCCTTGATTGGAAGTTTCAATGATACCTATTAAACCTAGAATAAAATTTAAATTTTATGACACAGCCTCCAAGGCACCACATGACCGGGCCCCTGGCTGCCTTTCCAGCATGGTCTAGGATCCTCTCACTTTGGGGTGTTTGTAGATGCTATTTCCCTAGGCCTGGAAAGTTCTTCTCCTAGGCCAGTCCTCTGGCTGATCTTTTTTATAATTCAGGTTTCAGCTTAAAGGTCTTTTTTTTTTTTTTCCAGAATGTGAATTCATGTAGATAGGCTTTGTGTGAATTAGAGTGCTCTGCAAAGAATCTACTTGATAACAACTTTGAATCATCAGTTAAAACAAAATGAAGATATGAATCTCATCATTGGGAAATGACTCTAAAATTCCATGTTTGTTCATAGGAAGAAGAATGACCACAAACACTTACATCAGCATGATTCTGGGGGCCTGGATCAATGGCCTCTTTTGGGCTTCAATGCCTATCATTGGGTGGGCTGGTTACGCCCCAGATCCTACTGGGGCCACCTGCACCATAAACTGGCGGCAAAATGATGTGTAAGAGACATGTTTACACTTTTTAATCAAATGTTTGTAATGTAGACATTTCTCACCATTTCAAATTAAAACTCAGATCAATTGTTTCTTATGCAGAACGTGGCAAACGGCTTCCTTGGTACAGACGATGTGATTCTAGCCAAAGATGAGTTGAGAAAAGTAAATTATGCTTGTTTGCAAGGAAAGGTCATCCAGCTCCCCTTGTCCCCCTGCTCTGTTCCTTCCTCTCTCCCCTCTTGCAGAGAAGGGGGTGCAGAGCATCCTTCTGATGTCTGCACCTTAGAGGTAGAACCTGAGGGGTAAAAAGAGTGTTAGTGGAGCTAGACAGTGTACAGAAAGCCCAGATCACTAGATGATCTGGTGATAAAGCATCTTCCGAGAATTATGCAACAAAAGCACTGTCACTGCAAAGATTTGCTTGCTTATTAGTGATGCTCTTCCGTGTTTACCAGGGAAAGGGGAATAATTTAGTTCATTAAAGGAAATGAAAGATGACTCAGAGAAACAAATAAAAAATTTCTAACTCTCGCACTAAATCTAAATCTTAAACTTTTTCTGTGCAGAGTCGAAAAATAAGCATTTTAGGCTTTACAGGCAAGACTATCTACACTGCAGCTCTTCACCTCTGCCTGTGAAACCAGCCATAGGCAGTATATAAATGAATGTGGTTCCAATAAACTGTTCTTCACAAAGAGAGGCCACAAGCTGGATTTGGCCCACAGGCTAGAGTTTGCCAACCCCTAGTCCAAATGAACTAAAAGTCAAATGTACTTTCTAAGCTATTTAATAATATAATGACTGCTGGGCAGTGCCAGTATAATTTCTGATAATTATTCTGTTTCCCTTCCTCTATTTATTTAGTACATTGAACGAGTAGTGATTTAATTACTCCCTTTTTAAATTTTCAGATCTTTTGTTTCTTATACCATGATGGTGGTTGCAATCAATTTTATTGTGCCCTTGATAGTGATGTTTTACTGCTATTACCATGTCACTCGATCCATTAAATGTCGTGCAACTAGTAACTGCACTGAGTACCTCAACAGAGATTGGTCAGATCAGGTAGATGTAACAAAGGTAAGACATTCAAATCCTTAAAAAATATTTGTGCTCAAGCTTTTCCACGAACGTGGTTCCTTGGCCCCAGCAGTCACCTTCCCAACCCTCGATTCTTACTCTCTGGCCCTTTTGTCTGGTATTTGCCATCATCTTTCATAATGATGTGCTTATCTGATGTTTTGGGGTTTTTTTTTTTTTTCTGTTATTTCTTGATTTCTGTAGATAGACAAAGGGAATTTCTCTTATACCACCGACCTTTCTTTCTCATCTTGTCAGTGAAATGTTAGTATTTGATTAGATCAAGAGTCTTTACATTATTGTGATTATCTAGATTTTATTTATTACAGATCTCTGTAGGGCTCTATGATTTATATTTCTTTTTATATATAACTTTTCTCCCCTTGGAGTTAATAATTCATTCCTTTTCTCTTTCTTTCTCTTCTTCCCTCCGTCTCTCTCCCCTCCTCTGAGCTTTGTTTGCTGGCTGTTCTGTGTACCTGTCACGTAATTCACATCTAAACTCTCCACCAGTCTCCTCTTAGTATTTTCAAATGCATCAGGGACTAGACTGACTTTATCCTTTCCTTGAAGCTAGCCTCCTGAGACCCCCAGATCTCTTGCTCTCATTGGCTGTTCTTTAAGACAACTACCCAGGAATCCTCACATCTCCTTTACCAGCAGCTGGGACTGTCTCCTTGGTCAGATCGCCTGTTTTCTGGATTGCATGGCTTCCTTTTTCTTGGCTTACTCCCTCACATTTGGTAGAATACATTCTGGAGTAGAGTCCTGAGAAAATTGTAGGAAAATAAAGTTTTTAAGATTTCACACCTCTGAAAATGTCTTAATTCTATCGTATTTGACTGATTGTTTGCTTGGTGTGGAATTCTAAGTATAAAAATGATGTTCAAAGAATTTTGAAGGCATTACTCTATCGTCTCCTGGCTTCTGGTGTCACTGTTGAAAAGGCTGATAGCATGCTGGTCATCTGCGTTCCCTCTGGAAGCTTGTGATTTTTCTCTGTGTCTCTAATTTTCTGAAATTTCATGCTGATGTGTTTTGGTGTTGCTTTTTATTCACCCATGTGCTGGGTACTGGGTGAGTGCTTTCCATGTAGAGACTAGATCTTCCCTTCTGGGAGCTTCCTTGTATTATTTCTCTGGTGAGTTTCACCTCCTATTTTGTCTTTTTCTGTTCTCTTTTCCTGGAACTCCTTTTATTTGGGTATTTAATCTCCTGGATTTATCTTCTAATTTTCTTAAATATTCTGTACTACATTATCCCTGTTTCTGGTTTTGTTTGTTTTTGTTTCTGCTTTCTGAGAGATTTCCTCAACCATGTCCATGTCTGGGATTGAGAAGACTGAGGCTCAAGCCTGGGGTGCAAAATTTAAGCAGGCACCAAAAAACTAAAGAAAAACAGTAGTTAATGCAGTATTTTTTAAAAATCAAAATTTATGTAAAAGATCTATATTGAACAAAATATAAAATATTACATAACGACAGGCTATGACTCTGCACTCACACAATTGGCCTCATTTACCTCACCCTAAAGCCTGGCTGACCATGCATTTCAACCTTCCCATTGCATTTTAAAAATTCTGCTTTCACTTTTATAGGTAAGATAAAGAGCATTATTTTATTAAAAATTTTTTTCTTTTTTAAATTGAAATATAGTTGATTTACAGTTTCAGGTATACAGCAAAGTGATTCAGTTATACATATGTATATAAATTATTCTTTTTCAGATACTTTTCCATCATAGGTTATTACAAGATATTGAATATAGTTTCCTGTGCTATACAGTAGGACCTTGTTGGTTATCTATGTTATATATGTTAATCCCAAACTCCTAATTTATCCTACTCCACCCTTTCCCCTTTGGTAACCATAAGTTTATTTTCTATGTCTATGAGACTATTTCAGTTTTGTAAATAAGTTAATTTGTATACTTTTTAAATGATTCCACATATAAGTGATATTATATGATATTTGCATTTCTCTGTCTGACTTACTTCACTTAGTATGATAATCTCTAGGTCCATCCATGTTGCTGCAAATGGCATTATTTCATTCCTTTTTATGGCTGAGTAATATTCCATTGTGTATATATACCACATCTTCTTTATCCATTCATCCATTGATGGACATTTAGGTTGTTTGCATGTCTTGGCTATTGTAAATTGTGCTACTGTGAACACTGGGGTGCATGTATCTTCAAATTAGAGCATTATTTTATATACTATACTTCTTTTTGATAGCCTCTTCTTGTTTAATGCATGTGTGTCATCTCTCATTTCTGTGATGATATTGTGTATATATTTATTTTCCTTCTGTTCATCACAAATTTTTTGTTTCCCCTGAGTTCCTGAACCTTTTGGTCTCTACATGTCAGTTTGTATGTTTCCTCAATATCTGGTCATTAATGACTGTCCCTGCATATTTAAGACTGATGCACTAAAAAGCTGATTGTAAGTTCTGGATGTGCTCTTTTGCTGGGATATGTCTTGTGAGTGGGGGGATTTCTGATGATCTGTGTCTGGGTATTTTCTTCTGGGCTGGTCAGTTTACAAGAAGATTCACCTTCCTGGGTGGGAGGTACAAGTATATCCACCCACATTCTCACGGTTCAGTGCCAGGAAGGGGCAGCATGCAGCACCCCTCTTTTCAGAACAGTACTCCAGCTCTCAGCCCAGTCCAGTGTCCCCCAGCCTGAGTTTCCTTGCTTTGCCCTCTCTTACAGACCCTCTGGGGTTCTTCAGGGGAGAAGGGGCAGTTCCTTGGCTGAATAGGGAGGGGATTCAGAAGTCTAATTGCTGCTTTTTGCAGATTTCAATGAATTTTTATGTTTTAGATTCCATATGTAGCCCTGCATTCAGAGCTGTCGACTCCAATTCCTGAGACTTCTGTAGTTCTGAGGAATAGATTAGCTTGTCTCTGATTTTCCCTCATTCCTGGGAAATTTTTTTTAAATTTGTTTTTAAATCATTCATGTCTGATAAGGAATGTACCACTTGTCCAATGGTTATTTGGTTTTAATTCTTAGAAAGCTTTTGTCTAATCTGTGATTCTCAGATGTTATGGATTTGTGTCTTTTTATACCTTTTCTATCATTTTAGTGGGCAATCAGAAGGGAACAATGTAAAATTACAATTTTTCATTTAAACAAAATGCAAAGGGAGCTCATTTACAAAACTATCTGCACTGTATGTATTATATATCATTTATTATATATTGAGCTCAAATGGCCTGTATTAGAATTCACTGAACTCAGTATAGGACTTTTTTTTCCCAGAATGAGTTTAGAAAGTTATTTTTTAGATTAACAGATGACTGTGAGAAAAAAAGCACAATACCAGTAGTCCGCAATTACTGGAAGTGGGCTAGGAGTGGGTTCATCTGCCTCTCACCAAAGCTAGCTTTTGCATTCTGCCCTAGCTCACCAAAAGAAAGAGGGCATTCTTTACATTTGTGTAACATTCTACCCATTTCACAAGTCCTTGTTATCATAGATGACTTTGGGCACATAAGCAAAGTGCAATGAGGGGAAAAATTCAGTATTTCCTTTATGTCTTCAATGACATACACGTAAGGTCCAATCTAGATACTTTTTCACGCAGCTTTACATATAGTAGCTATTTTGATATTTTAGGTATTGGGCTTGGCAAATATTGATTTCTTTTACAGATGTCTGTGATAATGATACTCATGTTTCTGCTGGCGTGGTCCCCTTATTCCATCGTGTGCTTATGGGCTTCCTTTGGTGACCCAAAGAAGATTCCTCCCTCCATGGCCATCATAGCTCCACTGTTTGCAAAATCTTCTACCTTCTACAATCCCTGTATTTATGTGATTGCTAATAAAAAGTAAGTCAGGTCTAAAATGCTTCTCAATTTAAAAAATATATATATATATATTATATATACAGAAAGAATGTTAAGAAGGCAACAGATAATGTTCTAAAAGTTTTAGGGAGGTAAATAACAGAAGCTCACTTCAAACTAATGTAGAAGTTATTTGGTTCATGAAACTAAAGCAGCATTTAGGATCTTACATGTCTAGGGCTCCAGTTCTGTGACAGGCTTTTCCCACGTGGAGGCAAGATGATCACGGGTAACTTACGACCCAAGTTCTGCCAGCTAAGCATCCCCAGATGCTTTCATCTCAGGGGGCTCTCTGGCAGAAAAGACCCTGGAAGGTTGTTGGTGAGCTCGGCTTGGTTCATATGTTTACCCCATTCGAAACAGAGGGAGTCGGTTTTACAAAGAAGAGTGGTTCCATTACTGGAAAATGGACAAGGCGAGGCAATGTGGGACTCCCTAAGTTGATAGCATAGCTGTATATTTACTAGAAGGAAGACATATCATTCAAATCCAAGAGAGAAATTCAGTGCTAACATAAAGGGCTTCAGGAGTATGTAGTCATTCAGAATATTCTAGATTCTTCCCCTTCCACCTTTGTGGAGACTCTCAGCAAGAATTTCTTTCCTGCCTTCTCAGTGAAGCTTAGACTACTTCATTTCCTGTTGCTTTTTAAAGATGGAATGAACCAATCTACTGCAGCTTAAATATTTGATCTGAAGTCTCAGTAGAGGTGAAGTAATTTGATCTGGGAATGCCATGCTGCTTCTATTAAACTTGTGTATTTATGTACATGTTTGGGAAAGCAGCTTTAGCTACAGGTACATGCAGAAACATAAAAACTTTTAATACCAAACAGACCACATAAGAAGAATAAAGAACACATTTAAAATTCAGAGTCTATTGGTAATTCTTTTGGAAAGGTCAGTTATTCTTAAGCCTTAATTTAAACTAGGCTTTTGCTCAGAACAAATGCTTGAAATACATATCCTTAATTCAAATAAATAACTCCTTGCAATTGACATTAGAAGCACCATCCTAAACAGATATAATTATTGATGTTTATTGAATGTCTTCAACGTTTAGGAGGAGGATATAGTTCAGTGGTAGAGCACATGCTTAGCATGCACGAGGTCCTAGGTTCAATCCTCAGTCCCTCCATTAAGATAAATAGGTAACTAAACCTAATTACTTCCTCCCACCAAAAGATTTCAAAAAATAAATAAAATATTTTTAAAATGTCTTCAGTGTTTATAATCAGTGGTGCAAAATTGGTCTTTAACTGTACCATATACTTTACACGTTTATAAAAGGTCTCAATAGGAGATGTTCAAGTTGGAGGCAGAAATTTATTTGGAGATGCCAATTGGCAGTAGTGGCACCTTAGCCATATTTGTAACTACTTCAAAAGTTCCAAGTCAATATGAGATAATGCCAGATATTCCCTTTTTTATTGTAGGTTTCGGAGGGCGATGCTTGCCATGTTCAAATGTCAGACTCACCAAGCAATGCCCATGACAAGTATTTTACCAATGGATGTACCTCAAAACCCGTTGACTCCTGGAAGACTCTGAAATAAGAGGAAAGCACACATTATCAAAACATTTTCTTTCCTTTTTTTTTTTTTTTTTGCAATGGTTTAATTTCATTTTAAATATGAGCCAATTTTGATCAAATGCAGACATAGAGTATTGTCCTAATAGACTAAAACTTCCTCAGATGTAGTTTATAGTTATTCTGTTTGTGCATTGGCAATTATTAACATACTATTTAACAAAAATAATTGAATGAATATTAAGCACTATTGCTTTTAAATCACATGTCAGTCAATGCACATACATATTTTATATAGCAATATAATCTGCATACGATTATGTACTCTGCATTTTAATTACCATTTTTATGTATATGTATTTCCATATATTTGGCACTAGAATTAAATTTAATCAGAGTGGGAGTTTTTATATGTTTGTTCTTTTTTTCCCTTTTTTTTGTTTTATTAATGAGCAATTAATCAATAGTCAATGTAAGAAATAGACGGAAAATTTTGTTCAAGCCAACCTGAAGATTACAACCCAGGAGACAGTCTTTCAGAAAGCTCTGGGGACTGTTCCAGAGAGGAAAGCAGGGAGGCCACTATTTATGTGCAATCCAGCACACATCTTGGTTGAAGGCTACATGAGGAACAGATAGTTAATGCTTTTAGTGCTTTTCTAAGTATGGAAACATGCAAGAAACTGGGTTCATAAAATTTTCTCCTGAAAATACCTGTCTGAGGGCCAGTTCTGCCTGTTTTCCCAGAACACGAAGTGTCTCATTCTGATCTTCACCCTGGATTCTTTTCGGGGTTTGTTGTACAGTCAGTGACAGCAGTGGGTAATGACTTGATTCTTGTTAGAATACGATAATGGGCAACTTTCTTTATTTTATAATCCCCTCTCTTTTGATTACAATTTTGACCAAAGTTTGAGAGGCATTTCGTGACCAATTTGTCCCAGGGTGCTAAGAATGCTTACTCCCAGGTTGGGTGACAATTTGGTTGATAGGCTCCTTGGTGAGCTATTACTGGACTAGGCTCTGTTAACGGTAGCCAAAAGCCTCTGGTCCAGCTTGTCTTACTAGTCTGCTATGGTCCGGGGACTGGTTCCTGCTTGTTGCTTCTTCCCATGTCTAAAGTTACACTACTGCAATCTTGCTCTTACAGAACTATGTATTTGGTCAATTGTTTCAAGTTTTCTAGTTATCATTATTTTTAATCAGAGGCCCAGTCACACATGTGGTACCTTTGTATCCCTAGGACTTAGTTCAGTGCTTTGCACAGAGTATTTGCTCAGTAAGTATTTGATGATCAAATGAATTATTCAGAACCTGAAAATCCACAGGATTTTATTTTGAGAAAATTCTTTTGATTCTGTTGTTTCTATATGCATCGTATTTGTTTTAAGTAGTATTTCCCATAATATTCTTCTCTTTATAGAATTAATTTTCTTTAGAAAAAAGTTTTTGGTTTAAAGATGATGAATAGAACTACCCCCAAAGAAGATTAAATACCTTATATATTTATAAACTTAATCCTTGAATGTTCTTGTGGATTCTCTATGCTATGTGTATGGAGGTAGTTTTTAAAATATTTAATTTAATTTTTATTTTCTGATAGAGCCTGACATGAGAGTTGAGCTTTGGGTTTGATTGCCTATAACTTAGGCAACTAGCTTGGAATAAAATACATTCTTGAACAGAGATAATGGCCTTCATTAAAAAACAGATGTATTGGGATGAACCTGCACTGCACAGAGATGACCTGGGAGAAATGCAGGATGAACTCTCACTAGAGTCTTAGTGCTGCCAATTCAGTGGTGGATTGAGGCATCTTGCCTAAAAACATCTAGGTATTAGACTTTGCTTAGTTTGCTGTTGGGGCTAGCCAGTATGTGGCAATATAAATTACTCTAAATCAATTTTGTCATGTTTCTATCTTTAAAGCTAAATTTCATAAAACTGAATATTATGCATGACAGTAAAAAGCAAAAAGTAAAGTTTATCATGTTATAACATGCAAATAATCTACAGCATTTTCTAACATCTGCTAAGACATTGAATTATTTTGAACATTATGTGTATCTTCGAGGTATCGTAGCAATTATATCCATAGGAAAGAGATATAATAGGCATTTCTTTGAAAATCTAGGTATGGGCAACTATGGTAATTTTCCTGACACATGTTTGATGTTCATTTCCCTTAAAATATGTTACTTCTGAACTCACCGCGAAACCAGATTCAAAGGCTAGGTGGATTGATCCGCTGCAAGATACACTTGAAGGTTAAGTAACTACAGATCTCAGCTAATCCTGTGTAATCTGCTGTTGCTAAATGGCCGTTTGTGTTGCTAGCACACCAGTTTCTGAATGCTTAGGATTTGGTTTTTAACTTTTGTCCAAATAACCTCTGAAAGGAGCCATGCGTCTCTTTGCAAGTCTGTGCATTGCGCTTAGCTTTTTGGAAAGAGTGAGCTGTTCATGTCCCTCACAGTGCACCTGTGACAATTCACGGCAGAAATGACGGCATGGGATCGAGGTACGCTTCTCTCCTTGCTATTAAGTGTTCTAATGATTGCGAGGAAAAGGACTCAAACCAGATGGCCTTAATTTGAAAGCAAACTGTTGATCAGAAATCAGAGGAGAGAAGGTTTAATGTAGATAAGCTTTAATTTAATTGTGTTAATCCTGGTTGCCTACTCCGCCACTGTTTTCATTTAGAGCAGTTTAGTTCCTTCAAAGCCCCTCAAATTCTTTGAGACTCTCAGACGCTTTCTGTGTTACAAGAATATTCATGGCACTCATATTCACAAAACGAACCTTGCAGGAGGTCAAACCACTGAAATGCGTGTGGCCAGCTCAGCCTGATTATAGAAAGCACATGAGGGCAGGGCCGATCAGAAGGTGTGTGACATGCCCAGATCATTTGCTTCCAGGGTTTTCCATTTCATTTTGAGGATTATTCATGCCAACTGGATAGAGCTTAGGAAGTAGGAAGGAGAACACATAAGAGAAATTAGAGAGGTTTCTAATCAGAATTTCTCATTTTAAGATATTGGAGTTTACAAAGAAGAGAAGTTTGAAAGAAACGTGTCAACTCTGTGTTGCAGACACTGTGGGACCTTACAGAAATTACTTAACCTCTGCGTTACTTTAATATCTACTTTTTTTTTTGAAAAAAAAAGTGAAGTGAGAATAAATACTTATTCATAATGTGCATGAGTCCTTTTAAATAGAAGTTAAATGCAAAGCAAAAAAACTCTTGTTAGCTAAACATAGTAGACCTCGATTTTTTTTTTTTTGAGAAGATATTTAATAACAAAATCAGATTTTTTGTCACTCGGTTAAAGTGAACAGTGAGCCTCTTAATTTGTTAAAAGAATTGCTCAATTTATGTCTTACAAATTTATACAAATAAATAACAATTAACACATGTTTTTGAGTAGTTTGTTTTGATACGGTATAAAATTTACCTTACTAACTCTTGGTATCTCCGAGATATTCACTAGGTGGCTAAACACAGTGAGAATAATATAACAAATTAAAGACCTACTTAGCAGAAGATAGGCAACAGTTAATGACGCAGGCCAGGCTACTTTGGGGAAAACAATCACAGAAATGTTTCCTTCTCCATGGTGGCCCCACTATTGGTGGATTTTATAAAATTCATAGCATATTATGCCTGAGAAGAACTCCAGAAATAATCTAGTTCGACCACTGTCATTTTCTAAATGAATAAACTAAACCACATAGAGACTAAATGACTTGTCTGAGGTCACAGTGTTGAGTTGCTGCAGTGACTGGCTGATAAAGATGCTGGGTCTTTTAGCTTCCAGTCCAGGCTTCCTCCCATCCCAGTGTACTGGAATGCTGACTGAGTGAGGAGAAACTGGATCATTCTGGTATAAAGCAGCACTGAAATGTGTGATTCAGAATAGAGGTGAAGAGTAACAGGTGTATCTGGAGAATCCCAGGATTCCGTAGGCTCTTCTCCTAAAGTTAAAGAGAGGAGACAACATGACCAGCATATCAGTACCTCATGGCTTCTGCTGTTTCCCTCTTTACATTATAGGCTGGCTTTCAGAATTCACTAATTTAATGTGATGTGTTTTACTGAATGGCCATTTTATTGTTATGTACTATAACTAACTATGTGATGCATTATAATTTAGATGGTTTGCAACACTTCTTATTGTTCAATTTCAGCAATCCAGTGAGGATTAATATATAATGAGAGATAAATCTTTTCTTTTTCAGGTTAAAATGAATCTAAATTCTCTGATCCTTCATACCTTACACCCATACATGGGGCAGGCTTGTTTTTCTATGCCTGTTTTACATGTGCCAATAAACAAGAGCACAATGTGACTTGCTCAAGGTTACTTAAGTTAGTGAGTGGTAAAAAATAAATAAACTTGTAGTTTCTGGTTTATTCTCTAGGCTGAAAGCAACACACAGGTCACATTGTTAAAATAGAGCTTCACTTTAAACATCTAGTATGAACATTTGCCCTTTCTTTTTTTCTTTCTTTCTTTCTTTCTTTCTTTCTTTCTTTCTTTCTTTCTTTCTTTCTCTTGCTCTCTCTCTTTCCTTCTTGTATGATCTTTAAAAGGATCAATTTATAACTTCAAGAGGGATTCCTTTAAAATGGTCTGTTTCCTAAAAAGATTAAGAGTGTGCAGTTTGGAGTTGGACAGATATGGGTTTGAAAGGTAGTTGTGTAACCACTAGCTCTGTGACCTTGGGAAGTTACCTAATATTGGTGGGCCTCAGTTATTTTATTTGTAAAAGTGAGATTGATGATAAAAGTAGCAAACACCCATTGAGTGCTTATTATGTGCCAGGAAGGTGTAAAAATTTCCATCCGTTTCAATAATAGTACCATATGGGAAAATGAGTTAAGTGATTGGTGAAGTGGCTTTCCATGGCCACAAAGGAGGCAGCTGATTTGAACCAAGGTCAGCCTGACTCTAGAGATGGTGCCTTTACCTACTACCCAATATCTAGCTCATTGGGCTATTGTGATGATTAAATTTGGGAATGGATGTGATCCTCGATGCACAGGCCCGACACATAAAGAGCTCCATCAATCAGGCTGAATCCCATGAAGTTGCTGATACTTGATCGATTTTTTTAACCACCTCAAATGACCATTTCATATGGTTCAACCTAGAAGATGATGATAATGACGAATCATTAATGAACAGGTTAGCCAGGCTGAAGAGATTTTTTCAAAAAACGAGTAGGGGATGAAAAATTGATGCATGTTTCAAATAAGTATTATTTCTTCAAATGAGTTTCAGAAAGCAGGTTTCCTTCCACTCTGTGACACTAGGTCGGTGCTATGTAATGACCTGGATATGAATGAGGTACCTACGAACTTCCCTGTGGACACTGTGAAGCTTCGCATAGAGAAGACCGTTGTCCGTAGAATCCCCGCCGAGGCCTTCTACTACCTGGTGGAGCTCCAGTACCTCTGGTTGACTTATAATTCTGTGGTCAGCCTTGACACCAGCAGCTTTTACAACCTGAAGCAGCTGCATGAGTTGCGCTTGGATGGAAACTCTCTGGCTGCTTTTCCTTGGACATCTCTGAGGGACATGCCCCGTCTAAGGACCCTGGATTTGCACAATAACAGAATAACCAGTGTGCCAAATGAGGCGGTCAGGTACCTGAAGAACCTCGCCTACTTGGATTTATCAAGCAACAGATTAACCACACTTCCACCAGATTTCCTGGAAAGCTGGTCCCACTTAGTTACAATATCGTCCAGAAGCCTGGACCTTTCACCAAGAAGAATTATTCTCGGTAAGTTCAGAGTCTCTGGGCTTCTCAGGTCCAGATAATTTGCTCTGTGTACCTTCATTTATTCAATATTTTCATGTCCATTGAATTTGGAGTTTTACTCTGTACTTGCATTTTCAATGGAATAGTACTCTACCATTTGACCTAGGTCAGTTTACCAGTCTGCCCTGTGTAAGGTGTAATGGCTCTGTGTGGGGGGTGTGTATGTGTGCGTGTGCATGAGCATGCACATGTGTGGAGTGAGGGCAGCAGTGTATGTGTGTGTGTTGGGGCAGGGAAGGGAGTTGGCCTCATAAACTGAGTGACTAACGTTGTTCTTAGAGAGCCTGAAGAAGAGTGACAAAATCTACCAACTGGTACTGATTCTTGTGAGCACATACGTGCTTCCTACTCTGCCATGGCCAGCCTTCTGCCCTGGTTTCTTTTCAGCTCTTGATGAGGCTCATCAGGTGTGGGAGTAAGGCATCAGCATCTTTATGAGGTAGCAGTGGTTTAATTAGGAAGAATAGCTTCCAAATTTTCTTAATCTAAAAAGAAATAGTGGAGACACCAGTTATTTTACTGGCCCCAGATGAGTGTCCTAATGGACTTGGTCTCTCAGTGCAGCTTTGTATATTTAGATCCTGGCTTTGTTTAGGGTCTATGGATATTTTCTTGGGTCTTTAACATGTCAGCTCCTTCCAGGGAGCCCCTCTCTTTTCTTGTATCTTCTCACAGTGCTTTCAGGGTACTCTGCACATGATGAATGCCCAGTAAATGTGGTTGCCTGATTGAAATCAGTGACCTGAGACCCTTCTCAGTGGTATCTGTGGGCAGTGAGGCCTCTTCCACTTTTGTATGAGACACAAGCCTGAGGCTTTGACCAAACAGTTTGATTTGCTAAAATTTTGTTCACTCAATAAGGCTGTGTTCTCATTTCACAAATTATGTCCATATGACTACAGAAGTTGTAGTTCTCAAAAGGATGAAAGAAATTCTGAGTGTCTGGCCAGTGAAAGACTTATAAGACTTTTGGAATGAGAAGCAACTAGATGTTAAGAAATTGTGCCAGAAATTCCTCCTGACCAATACTGCCTGCCAAGCATCTGCTGAAGTAAAGTGTAAATAAAATAAAAGATAAATTTGAGTTTTTTTTTATAAAGAAGAAAGTATTGTATATTTTATAATAGCCATAAATGGAGTATACCTTTAAAACTTATGAATCACTGTATTGTATACCTGTAACATACAATATCACACATCAGCTATACTTCAACAAAAAACTTTTAAACTGGGAAAAAAGTACTGTGACAACACTAAATGGCTTTAGTATTACTTTCTTTGAAATGTATATGCATTATGATGCTTATGAGACTTAAAATATGAGTATTAGCCAGATAGAGAAAAAGTGACATAAATTTCTCTCATATAGTTATTTCATGTTTTGCCCACTACTTATCTAGTCCTTCGAATGTTTTTAATTAAAAAAATAAAAGAAGTATTGTGGGATGGGTTATGGAAAAAATTAGTTGAATTTAACAGTAGTTGTAGGGTCCTTCAAGTAAACACTCTGATAGGAACCATGCAAACCCATACTGTAGTATTTATTTACTTCATTCTAGTCACTAATTTGATCCTTATGAGCAAAGCTAACGGGTGGAAATTGTCTTAACTAACACTGAGATTTTATTTCTCTGTGTATTTTTTTAAAGTTTCTTTGGAAGCAATTCTTGGTTCTAATAAAATTACCCTATGGCGATATATAGTAGAAAATAAAATCATATTACTAAATTGGTATTAATAGCTCTCTAATGATTAGTTCCTAATGTTACTATGAGGAAATAATTTCTAGAATAGTGATATTTTTCAGTTGTGAGTTAAATCTGAATGAGAACTTAGGGATTAAATGGATAAGTGTTATGAAATTTCATTGTTCATGGAGATAAATAGCTTTATGTTTTAGAGTTTAGATTCTTTTAAAAAAATTGTATGTTTCAGATGTACAGCATTATAATTTGACATCTGTATACACCACAAAGTAATCACCACCACAAGTCTAGTTACCGTCCATCACCATACAGGTGATCCCCTTCATCCATTTCACCAACCCCTCAACAGTTTCCTTAGCAACTGGTAACCACTAATCAGATCTCTGTATCTATGAGTTTGTTTTTGTTTTATTTTGTTTGTTTGTTTTTTCATATTTTACTTTTTATTTATTTTTAACACCTTTATTGTGGTATGGTTCCTATACATTAACTACACATATTTCAGATGCATAATTTGATGAATTTTGATAGATGTATACCCCAGTGAAACCACCACCACAATCAAGATAGCTAACATTTCCATCACTCCCCAAGAGGTGCAAGTTTTGAATTCCCAATTTATCTCTTCCCACCCGCTTTACCTCCTGGTAACCATAAGTTTGTTCTCTATGTCTGTGAGTCTGTTTCTGTTTTGTAGGTAAGTTCATTTGTGTCCTTTTTTTTTTTTTAGATTCTACATATAAGCAATATTATATGGTATTTTTCTTTCTCTTTCTGGCTTACTTCACTTAGAATAACAATCTCCAGGTCCATTCATGTTGCTGCAAATGGCATTATTTTATTCTTTTTTATGGCTGAGTAGTGTTCCATTATATGTATATGTGTGTGTATATATATATATGTATACACACACACACACACACACATACACACACACACACATATACATACAAACACACATACACACACACACATACATGCATACCGCATCTTCTTTATCCAGTCATCTGTCAATGGACATTTGAGTTGTTTCCATGTCTTGGCTATTGTAAATAGTGCTGCTATGAACATTGGGGTGCATGTGTCTTTTCAAATTATATTTTCATCTGGATATATGCCCAGGAGTGGGATTGCTGGATCATATGATAAGTTTATTCTTAGTTTTTTAAGGAGCATCCATACTGTCCTCAATAGTGGCTGCACCAATTTACATTCCCATCAACAGTGTAGGAGGGTTCCTTTTTCTCCACATCCTCTCCAGCATTTATCGTTTGTGGACTTTTTAATGATGGCCATTCTGACTGGTGTGAGTGTTTGTTTTTTGAATTCCACATATGAGTGATATAATACAGTATTTGTTTCTGTCTGACATATTTCACTTAGTATAATACTGTCAAGGTCCATTCACATGTTGTTGAAAATGGAAGGATTTCATTCTTTGTTATGGCTGAATAGTGTTCCATTGTATGTATATACCATATCTTTATCCATTGTTGGACATTGGGTTTTTCCCATATCTTGACTATTGTAAATAATGCTTCAGTGAACACAGGGTGTATATATCTTTTTGAATTAGTGTTTTTATGTTCTTTGGATAAATACCCAGAAGTGGAATAGCTGGGTCATATGGCAGTTCTGTTCTTAATTTTTTGAGGAATCTCCATACTGTTTTTCATAGTGGCTACACCAATTTACAGCCCCATCAATGGTGTATGAGGGTTCCCTTTTCTCCATATCCTCTCTGACATCTGTTATTTCTTGTCTTTTTGATAATAACCATTCTCATAGTAATGAGATGGTATGTCATTGTGGTTTTGGTTTGCATTTCACTAATAATTAGTAATGTTGAACATTTTTCCATGTGCCTGTTAGCCATCTCTATGTCTTCTTTGGAAAAATACCTGTTCAGATCCTCAGCTCATTTTGTCATCAGGTTGTTTATTTGTTTTTGTTGTTGAGTTGTATGAGTTCCTTATGTGTTTTGTATATCAATCCCTTATCAGATATATGATTTGCAAATATCTTCTTCCATTTAGTAGATTTCCTTTTTGTTCTGATGCTGATTTCTTTTTTTGCTGTGCAGAAGCTTTATAGTTTAGTCCCATTTGTTTATTTTTCCTTTTGTTTTCCTTACCTTTGGAGTCAGATCCACAACAACATCACTTAGACCAATGTCAGTAAGGTCTGACCCATGTTTTCTTCTAGAAATTTTATGGTTTCAATTCTTACATTCAAGTCTTTAATCCATTTTGAGTTAATTTTTATGTATGGTATGAGATAGTGATCTAGTTTCATTCTTTTGCATGTGGCTTTTTCCCCAACACTGTTGATTGAACAGACTGTCCTTTCTCCTTTGTGTGTTCTTTACTCCTTTGTTATAAATTAATTGTCAACATATATGTATGTTTATTTCTGGGCTCTCAGTTCTGTTCCATTGATTTGTGTGCCTGTTTTTGTGCTAGTACTATACTCTTTTGATTACTACAGCTTTGTAGTGTAGTTTGAAATCAGGAATCATCATAAAGCTTTGTTCTTTCTCAAGATTATTTTGGCTACTTGGGATCTTTTGTGGTTTCATACAAATTTTAGAATTATTTGTTGTAGTTCTGTGAAATATGCCATTGGAATTTTGGTTAGATTGCATTGAATCTGTAGATAGCTTTGCATAGTACAGACATTTTAACAATATTAATTCTTCCAATCCATGAGCACAAGATATCTTTCCATCTGTTTGTATTGTCTTCAATTTCTTTCATCAGTGTCTTAGAGTTTTCAGTGTATAGGTCTTTCACCTTCCTGGTTAAATTTATTTCTGGATATTTTATTCTTTTTGATGCAGTTTTAAATGGGATTGTTTTCTTAATTTCTCTTTCTGATAATTTTGTTATTAGTGTGCAGAAATGCCATGGATTTCTGTATGTAGATTTAGTATCATGTGGATTTATTGAATTTATGTATTAGTTTTAACTTTTTTGATGGTTCTTTAGAGTTTTCTATATATAGTATCATGTCCCCTGCAAACAGTGACAGATTTACTTCTTCCTTTTTAGATTTTTTTCCCCTAATTTCTGTGGCTAGGACTTCTAATACTATGTTGAGTAAAGGTGGTGAGAGTGGGCATTCTTGTCTTATTCCTTATCTTAGAGGATCAGCTTTTCATCCCTGAATATGATGTTAGCTGTGGGTTTGTCATATATGGCTTTTATGATGTTGAGGTACATCCCCTCTCATTTTGTTGAGAATTTTTATCATAAATGGACATTGAATTTTGTCAAATGCCTTTTCTGCATCTATTGAAGTGATCATGTGACTTTTATCCTTCATTTTGTTAATGTGATATATTATATTGATTTGTGGATCTTAAACCATCCTTGCATCCCTGGAATAAATCCCACTTGATTATGGTGTATGATCCTTTTAATGTATTATTAGATTTGGTTTGCTAATATTTTGTTGAGGAATGGTTCAGATTCTTTTAAAACTAACATGAAAATATTTTCAGTATAACATTAAATTTAGAAAGTAGAATATATAATTGTGCATAAAGCATGATCATAAATATTGTAACATTTTCAAAGAAAAACACTAAAAAGTTACATTTACTGGTTAACTATTCTCTGACATCTTACTGCTTTTCTATATTTTCAGGATGTTCTGCAATGAGCATGCATTACTTTTATAATCATGATAACAAATCACAAAAGATATTTTGAAATATGTCCAGCCATGTGTGGCAGCTGACCTTAGCAAAGCCATGACTGCTATGTAACAAAGTGGGGAAAGAAGTGCTACCCTCTCAAAAGAAGACTAGTTCATGTTTATGAATCACACACAAAAAATTCAGTTTTCTCATCTGGAAAATGGAGATGATGGGACTTACTCCATCTTGCTAACAGGAGTGCAATGAGAATGTTAAGTTTATGTGATGGCTCTTTAGATTATGAGGTAGACAATGTCTGGGGCTATGATTTTAGTGCAACAATAATCCATAGCAGCTATGACTGAGATGCAAGTGTCTTATAAAGAAAGACTTCTCTAGTTTGATTGTTTTGATATTTTAACTACATTTGAATCTTCCAATTTCATCATTAAAATATGGTGATGAGAACTGGCTCTAGATTTGGTAGAAGTCAGTGTCTAACTGTAGCAATCATATCTTTCCAGGTGCCCTGTAGAATTTACCTCTGTACTACAATAGTGGGACACATTTCATTTTCATTTCATTTTTATTGCCTTATGTTTATTGTTGCTAACAGGTTCTATTTGAAATAGTAACAGTAATAGCTAATATTGATGGGATGCTTACTCAGGGCTAAGCCTAGTTCTTTTATTTTATGGATATAAGTTATTCTAGACTCACATTAACTCCATGGTAAGTACCATTTAATCCCCATTTTATAGATGAAGAAGTGAGGCCCAAGTTAAAACACTTGCCCAAATTCACTTACCACACACATAGTGATGAAGCTGGGGTTTGGTTGCCTTTTGAGTCTAGACCCCATGTTCTTCCCCACTCCTTCCCCACTCTAATACAAATGTAAAACTACCAGATTTATTTTCCTCATATATGTATTATTTTACTGATCTCTTTAAATCACATTATTTATTTAATAAAAAAGAATTTAGGGAGATGCTTTTCAGTTACTCCTCCTTTCTTCTGCATGAATAGAAATATCAACTTAATAAAATTGTCCTTTAATGTATCCATAAAACATAAACTAGTGTCCTGCAAGTAAACATTTAAATTAACATGAAACTACATTATTGATTTGTAATACAGGTAAATTTCCATGGCCTCTTTCTCAAGAATAAGAAAATATTTACATAGGCAGACTCCATTAAGGCCCAACACTGTTTATCTTGGAGGAAAAAACCTGCAGTGGGAGAGAGTATAAAATACTTTTTTGAGTGCTTTTTACTGGTACCCACATTTGTTCAATTGTAATGGGCTCTTCTATTCAGAACGGAATTTGCCAGAAGGGCAGTGGTGGCCATGAATATTACTGTAGAATTTTATAAAATGGCATTAATGTAGTTCGGCAAACACTCCTCAGTCACTGTGATGTGCCCACTCTTTTCTAGACGTAGAGGAGACAAATCCACACAGTTAAGGCTTACTCCTTGCCAGCCACTCTTCTGAGGACTGCCTAGCAGTATCTCAGCCTTTAGGACAAACCATGAGGTGGGTCTGTAACTGTCATCACTTTCTCTCTTTTTTTGATCTTCTTAACCCCTTTCATAAATTATCAGCTTGTTGTTTAGATATATCAGAACCACTGTAAGCACATGCTTCAGGAGGAACTATATGAAGCCACTGTGCTAGATCTATAAATATGCCCAATCCAAGCATGCATTGTTTTCAGATTTCAAATTTTGTGACCATCATTTCTCTTCCCACCTTCTAACTCCCACAGATTTTGGTTGTCAGTCCCAATCCCATCATCTTTTATTGCTCTAGAACCTTTGGATCCATTTTGCCCTACGCAAGCCTCTCGTAGCTTCATGTATTACTCCACTTGACACTGGTGTCATCACCTTCTTTATCCAGCTGGTTAAGAGGCAGAGTCAAGCTTCAAATTCACAGCTCATCTCCAAAGACATCACTTTCATTTTTTAAACTTTTTTAAAATTTGGGTATTGAGGTATGATGCAGTAGATCTTTAGTGTACAATTTGGCAAATGATGATAAACATGTATCTGCACAAAACCACACCCTCATCAAGATACGAATATTTTCATAATGCCAGAAATTTCCCCTGTGCCCTTTCTCAGTCCATCTCCCCCCAGCCCAGGGAACTACTCTTTTTGCTTTTATTACCATAGGTTAATTTTCCTACCCTAGATTTTTCATGTAAATGCAATCATTTAAGAAGCACTCTTGTGCCTGGCTTCTTTCACTCGGCTATATGTTCATCCATGTTGTTGGATGTACTGGTAGTCTCTTACTGCTGAGTCATACTCATTTGCATGAATGTACCAATTGTTCATCTTTTCTCCTGTTGTTGGACACCTGGGCTGTTTCCAGTTTTTAGCATTATTAATTAAGCTGCTTATTAACATTCTTGTGCAAAGCTTTATGTAGCATGTTTTCATTTCTCTTGGATAAATTCCTAGGATTGAAATTGCTAGGTCATAGGATGGCTATATTTATGTAACTTTTTAAGAAACTGCCAGTTTTCCAAAGAGTTTGTACTGTTTTACACTCTTACTGGCATAATCTACCTGCTCTGTATCCTCACCAACACTTGAGGTAGTCAGTCTTTCTCATTTCAGTCATTCTTTGTTGTGGATATGTCAGGGAGTGGTATCACATTGTTGTTTTAGTTTGAATTTCCCTGACAAGTAATGGAATTGACCATTTACATTTGCTTATTGACCATTGGTATATTTCTGTATAATTTTTAAGGTTGTTTGTCTTTCTATTATTGAATACAAGTCTTTTACCAGTTACATGCATTATGAATATTTTCTCAAGTCTGTGACTTTTCTATTCATTTTCTTTGTGGTGCCTTTAGTAAGAAAGTTTAAAATTTTGATGACATCTGATTTATCATTTTTTTTTTTTTTTGGTTAGTGAGTTCTGTGTCCCATCTAAGAAATACTTGCCTACATGCAGATCACAAAGATATTCTTTCTTTATCATTTTAACTTTTGTATTAATTTTTAGCTTTTATGCTTATGATTATGACCCATCTTAAAATAGTTTTCGAGTGTAATGTGAGGTAGGAATTGAAGTTTATTTGTTCCCAAACAGATGTCCAATTGCTCTGGCACCCCCTTGAATTGTTAAATGCAGCTGCCTCCACAGAGCTGACTGAGGCATGGTCGTTGCCTTTTAAGAGCTGAGTCTGCAGATTAGCTTTTGGACTAGAACTTATTGCTGATGTTTCATAAAGCATAGCACGTTTAATCCAACTACTGTGATGCATGAAAAACTATCCTTTTAGAAAAGGAGTAAGGCAAAGTTCATTTGCCCCTATCCAGGAATACTTATATAAAATAAATTAATTAATGCAAATTGCCAACTGTGGTTGATGCATTGACTTGAAGGAATGCAGTACAAGTAATAGTTTAACTTTAGAGAGTTCTTGTACCTTTGTCCCCAGAAGAAAAAACATTTGAAGGTGACCTGCCCTCAGACCAGTATTATTATTCAGGTTTTAAATGTTATACTCTTGACCTTAGATGTTTCATAGCTCAAACAAATACTTTATTTTTGAAGGATTTAAAAATATTTACTCCAGGTTTACATGATTTTTAGATATAACCAGTTAGATTAACTTTTTAAAAGAATTTTGTGTCACCATTAATACATTTTTATAACAGTTTCAAAGCATAAATGAAACTGTTGATGTTATAGCTCTTGGATGTCTCCCTATGCGGACATTTATGCTCCAAATATCGCTGCTTTAACATTTGTTGTTTGGAGACAACAGCACTTATAGCTGCCACCCATGGCTCTAGATGTTTTTAGGTGACAAAGAGATGGGTTCTTGTGGAAGAAGTGTGAGACCAGGAGCCTTGAACACCTGGGACTTAGTCAGGACTTTAAGCTATCTACTAACTCAAGGCAGTAATTTCTTTGTGCATTAATATCTTCTACTGTGAAATTAGAAGAATCATACTATCTTCCTGAGGTCCATATAAGACATATACACGGTTGTTGAGAATGGGAGCTTTAAGATCAAGATATCAAGGTTTAAATCCTAACTGTATCCGATTGTGTGACCTTGGGCAGATCCCTTAACCTACCTGAGCATTTTCTCATTCTTAAAATAATGATTTGTGAGCAGAGGCAGATACTGACTGCCTTTTGTTCTGAACTATCAAGCATGTTTGAGTAGAGAGCCACTTTGGAAGGTAGGGATATGTCTCCCTCCAGAACAAAGGATAAAAATGCTTACTACCCAGTATAATAAAAATTATGTCTCCTTCCAGAACTGCAAATCATAAACTGTTCCTCATCTTTGACTAGGAGTCTTGTGTCTTCTGCCAACACCCATAAAACTATGGCAAACTGGAATGAGCCTGTCACCTTAAAGCAGGGTAAAACATAGATCTTTTACAATTCTTGATGAGTGCAGTATTTGCCACATAGGAAGCAATCAATAACTGTCAACTTGTGTTGTTACTATTTTATAAAGAAAAAATCTGGAATCCCAGGTCAAAGTGTTTTAAAAGTATGAAGTATCCTACATATATTAATTATTATATGACAGAATGAATTTGATGTTTGTTGTTAGGCTGAGTAGAATTTAAATCAGTATTGGAGAAGTGATCGTAGATTCACAGGGCTAAATGTAAGAGGAGGAAGGTCAAGGTAATTTACCCATGAAAGAAAAGAAATTTCCAGTGTAGAAGATAATGAAAAACAGCAAACTGTACCAACATTGGCAGAGAACCATGAATCAGTCACAAAGTGCTATTACAATAAAAGTAGGCATAAATAGAAATCTAGAATTTATGAATGAACAGCTAAATCTTTCACCATGGTTGGATTTTTTTTGACTTTCAGTTTTGTCTTTTCTCTTTAAGAATCAATATATAATTCACTCCACAACCACAAATCTTTTTGAAATAAACCCTTTCCAACCTTGGACTTTATGTAAGGCTGCTGGGACATCATCCTTAATATCCTTTGAGAGACTTTTGTCTGACTGAAGGCTCTGAAGCACCATCATTGATCCTTCTGAGATCTGAGCACCTAACTTCACAGAACCACCTACCCTGGATTTGATTTTTGCTCTGAAGCCCTTTCTTAAATTGAGAATTTTGGAGAGGTTGGGTATAAGAAACAGTTTAATTATAGAATCCAGTGAGTTTTAGCTCCTTTACATTTAACAGTCCTTCCTTTACCTGTTGTTTCTTCTTTACATTTTACTATGAGCAGCAAAAGGCACCAGGCAGCAGTTTCAACACTGTGCAGATATCCTTAGCTAGAACATTCATTTTGTTGAGTACATATTCTACTGTCTGTGTTAGCCACAGGTGACAGTGTTGCTGAACTGTCTACCACTCTATAACAAGGCTCCTCTTACCTCTAGTTTCTCATAACATTTTCCCCACTTTTCTTTAAGCTTTTGCTGCCAGCCTCTTTGAAGGCCACAACACTTTGGCTGGCAGTTCTGAAAGCTGAGGCAGACCCTGAAGGGACTTGTAATTGGAGGCCGTCAGCTAGCTGTATTCCCTGCTGCTGATTCTCTCTGAAGGGGAATTTGAGCCATGCACCTCCATGGCCACCTCCTATGACATTCATGCCAAGCCATGTTCTAGCCTCTACCAGTCTTTCCAGTCTTATCTCCTGACATTGTCTGCATCTCACTCTATCCTTTTGCAACATAGAACTTGTACTACCTCAGTATACTTTAAAATCACACAAAATCATAATATATTGCAGGCTGAGTTAGGTGCCTCTCAGTACCCTGTAATCCTTGTAATAATATAAATGCTTTCATGATACCCTAGAAACCTCTCTATCATTGTATTTATGACATTCTAAGGTACTTGGATTCTCAGAGTCAAATTTTGACTCTGACACTGATTAGCTACATGATCTTGGTCAGATTATTTGGTTTCTCTTGTGTCTTAGCTTCATCTCTTTTTTTTTTTTAAATTGAAGTATAGTCAGTTTCAATGTGTCAATTTCTGGTGTACAGCATAATGTCCCAGTCATACATATACATACATATATTTCTTTTCATATTCCTTTTCATTCAAGGTTATTACAAGATATTGAATAGAGTTCCCTGTGCCATACAGAAGAAATTTGTTTTTATTATTTTTATACATAGAATTTAATATTTGCAAATCTTACACTCCCAAATATATCCCTTCCCACCCCTTTTCCCCTGGTAACCATAAGATTGTTTACTATGTCTGCGAGTCTGTTTCTGTTTTATAGGTGAGTTCATTAGTATCTTCTTTTTTCTTTTTTAAGATTCCACATATGAGTGATGTCATATGGTATTTTTTTTTATCTCTTTCTGGCTTATTTCACTTAGAATGATGATCTCCAGGTCCATCCATGTTGCTATAAATGGCATTATTTTATTATTTTTTATGGCTGAATAGTATTCCATTGTATAAATATACCACATCTTCTTTATCCATTCATCTCTTGATGGACATTTAGGTTGTTTCCTTGTCTTGGCTATTGTATATAGTGCTGCTATGAACATTGGGGTGCATATATTTTTTGGAATTAGAGTTCCCTCCAGATATATGCCCAGGAGTGGGATTGCTGGATCATATGGTAAGTCTATTTTTAGTTTTTTGAGGAATCTCCATACTGTTTTCCATAATGGCTGCACCAAACTACATTCCCACCAAAGGTAGGAGGGTTCCCTTTTCTCCGCATCCACTCCAGCATTTATCGTTTGTAGACATTTTAATGATGGCCATTCTGATTGGTGTGAGGTGATACCTCATTGTAGTTTGATTAGCATTTCTCTGATAATTAGTGATATTGTTAGCTTCTTCATCTTTAAAATGGGGAAATAATATTCACCTCCTCATAGGATTGTTGAGATTAAATGAGGTAATACAGGTAAGTGCTTAGAACAGAGCCTAGGACAGAGTAAATGCTCATTGTTAGCTACGATCATTAATGATCTGAACTGACAGGTTACATTCATTTATGTGGCTGGAGTGCAGGGCAAAACTGACAGAGAGATGACTCTCTTTGATCCCTCAAAACATTTATGTTTTTAGGGACACAGTGCAGAAATGCTATCCCACAAGGCTGCGATGTAAATGTAAGTTATCAGGAGAACATTTATCAACCTTTTCCTCCCTTTTGGTTTAGGTCTGCAGGACAACCCATGGCTCTGTGACTGTCACATTTCCAAAATAATGGCATTGTCAAAAGTTGCTGACCCTGCAGTAGTACTTCTTGATCCACTGATGATTTGCAGTGAACCCGAACGCCTCGCAGGGATTTTGTTCCAGCGGGCTGAGTTGGAGCAGTGTCTAAAGCCATCAGTGATGACCTCGGCCACCCAGATCACATCTGCTCTGGGCAGTAATGTTCTGCTGCGGTGTGATGCCACTGGCTACCCCACCCCACAGCTCACGTGGAGCAGACCAGAAAGCTCGCCAGTTAATTATACAGGTATCCTCTTAATTCACGCTTTTGAAACAAGGAGTTTACAAATGACTGAACTTAATCTCAAGTTTTTGTAAGATTTGAAATTGGCTGGTTGTTTCTACTAAAATATGCCGAGAATGGGATGAGGGTATAGGTCAATGGTAGAGTACGTGCTTAGTATGAACAAGGTCATGGGTTCAATCCCCAGTATTTCCATTTAAAAAAAATTAAAGTAAATAAATACATAAATAAACTTAACTATCTCCCCCCCAAAACAAACAAAATTAATGAAAATTGAATTCCTAAGATATGCCAAGATTGTTGGATGAAGGAAATTTGAAAGGAACACTTTATTGGTTAATATTTTCCTCAGTTTACTTAATTACCTCCATAGATGAGTTTAGACAATCTGATTTTTTCTTAAATGGAGAACAACATGATGCTATGGATGGATGGTTGCAGATAAGACCTTTGTCTTTATCTTTGCTCCATCATCTTGGATACTGCTCATTTTAAAATGTATAACCATGATGATTTCTTTAAGGGAATTTCATACAAATTTCTTATTTTTGAATGATTATTTAAATAATAAATTACATAGAAACCTTATTATGAGGCAAAAGTATAATTTTTAGAAATGTTGATTACCTAGACTTTTTAGATCCTACTGTGACCAAATCAGTGCTTTGGCCTTAGTTTCAACAGTGGTAGTCTGATGATTAAAGGAATATAGTTTAAAACTCTTCCAAATTAAATTTAAATTGAGGTTGAAATAATGAAATCTGATTGAGTTAAAAAAAAAAAGTCAAGGCCTAATATTGTTACAAATAGATAGAGTGAATAGCCCACAGTTTACGGTACTGAGTTAAATTCTGGCTACTGAGATATCACTCGGTATGTTATTATTTTTCAGAAAGCTTCAGAAATCAAGACAGAATGGAAATATGTTCAGATTTTAGTGTTTAGGAAAGTAAAATCCCAATTTTGCAAAAACTGTATATTATTATACAAATTTAAAAACCCCATGGTTTACTAGTTTATCTAAATTAAATATGCAGTGGAAAATTACTAAGAATACAAATTATGACTCCTCCATGCCAGAAAATGATCTGCTGTACTTTCTGACTGTGTGGATAAATGGCATTCTACCACGATGAAAAAATATTTTGAGACATATTTAAGTAAAGTCTTGTGATAAACATCTGCAGAATCACAGTGAGCTAGAATTGGAAGAGATCTCTGATCTTTGTCTTATCCTCTTATTTAAAAAATGTAGAAACAGAGGCCTAAGGACACTAATCGACTTATCTAGAATCACATACTACTTAGTGAACAAAAGTTTACCAAGGCAGAAGTTCCTTAATTCTCAGCCTGTGTCTTTTTAAAATACCACTTCCCATACAGACTTCATGGCACCCAGCATGTCCTAGACTTTCACATAAACAATTTACAGAACCATCGCCTGCTATCAGAGACTTACAGTGGGTCATTTCCCTCTTGGCTTTTGTGAGAAGTACGCATATAGAACCAAATATTGCTTCCTTTTCAGTCAGCATGTTGCTTGAGTCTTTTCTTTCTTTCTTCTCATAGAGTGTGCTTTTTTTTTTTTCCAGTAATTCAGGAATCTCCAGGGGAGGGAGTCAGATGGTCCATAATAAGCTTGACAGGCATTTCTTACATGGATGCTGGGGATTACAAATGTAAGGCCAAAAATTTGGCTGGGATGTCAGAAGCTGTGGTTACTGTGACAGTGGTTGGTGTCGTCACAACGGCTATATCATCAGACAGTTCTGAAAGAAGAACTGAGGATCACCTGGAGCAAGAGGTCCAGCCAGGATCTAGAAGATCTACATCTCTGCCTGATTCATCATCCTCTCCGTGGCCTTACTCCTCCTCTCCTTCCTCCCCGGCTTCTTCTACTTTTCTTCCTACTTCTAGTTCGTCTCTTCCCTCCACCGCTTCTTTCTCCTTATCTCCTTTCTTCTCCTCCCCTGTTTCTTCAACCACAACTCTAAGAACTAGAATTTCCACAAGCACCACCATGGCCAGGTGGCAGTCATTCCGCCCAAATGGAAAAAGAAATTTAAAGGTGGAGATAGGTGGCGGTAAGCTTCCCCTAGCTAGTGCAAGTAAAAGAGAAGAGTCGGCATTGCTGGATCGAGCCCTGCCTATGGAGACGAATGCCACAATAGAAAACCTCCAGGTGGTCAGTGAGACCAAAGAGAGTGTGATTTTGACGTGGAACACCATTAACACCACACAGAACTCAGAAGTGACCGTGTTGTATTCCAAGTATGGTGAGAAGGACCTGCTGCTGCTTAATGCAGACTCCAGCAAGAACCAGGTCACCATAAATGGCTTGTTGCCTGGTCGGCAATATATAGCATGTGTCTGTCCAAAAGGAATGCCTCCCCAGAAAGACCAGTGTATCACCTTTTCTACTGACAGAGTTGAAGAAGAAGGTGATTCTCAAGGGTTTTTCCTTATGGTGGTGAGTGGTGCTGCCTGTGTCATTATCTTGCCATTGATTTTTTTCTTGTTGTACAAAGTTTGCAAATTGCAGTGTGCATCAGAATCCTTCTGGGAAGATGATTTGGCAAAAGAGACTTACATCCAATTTGAGACTCTGTCCCCCAGGTCTCAAAGTGTAGGGGAATTTTGGACGCGAAGGCACAGAGACAATTCAGAAAAATTGCTGCTTTGTTCTAGGTCAAGTGTGGAATCTCGGGACTTTTAAAAGTGAGGGTTCTGGACCAGAGTCTTACTGCTAAAGTCTTACAGCTCAGGCCCATGTGAGCTCCACAACATTTCTTCCACAAAATTAAGGATCTAAAGGTATAGTTGACCCTCTGTTTGGATGACCTTTGGACACTTTCATATCCTTCATGAAAATCACAAATGGAGTGTTTTTAAGCGTGTTTTTTAAAAAAAAGTCATGAAAGTTCTGAACTGGAAAAACAAATAATCTTGATTTTTGTTGTGTAGAATATGTTCAGAGAAATAATTCTTAGGGTAGTGCTAAATTAATAATACAATTTAAGATAATGTTTTAGTTCTGAAAAATTAATTCATGTGAAAAAGTGGACTCTGAATTTTAAAGATAGTTTTGGAGACAGTGAAGAAAGATGAGGATAACCAGCCAAGCCTTGACGTTCATTCCTGTTCAAAGTGCTTTTTGGCATTTGCTGTGCACACTTGCTGCACTTCCTAGCAGGTGGAAGTGGGATCATACAGACTTTTGCTCTCACTAAGGTTAAATGCAGCCCCTGGACAGGGAGGGCTCCGCTCTTGGTACCTGATGCATTACAATACTGTGTAGTGGTATTCATACTGCAAGTAAGAAAAAAATTTCCCTTGTTCTTGGAAATACAGGTATTAGCAAAAATAAGTTTAAAAAGAGAATCATGATGGTGAGACCACTTTGAAAGAACAATAACTGTTACATTCCTATCTATCTGCTGACAGACTGAATGAGTCTTTTAAAAAATGTGCTCATTTAAAAGTAATCTTTAATATTTTGATATTTATTCTTCTTTCCTCCTTCCCTCTTTTCTTCTGTCCCTCTCCCTTACTTCCATCACTTCTTTCTTTACAGAAGATATTCAAGTAGCCAAAGGGTCACAGCTAAACTGTTTGTCTTTTGCCATGTTATGTTTTGTTATACCTGGATCAAGGGAAGAACTTTGAAAGTCTTTTTTATTTTTATTTTATTTTTTGTGACCTGCTCTTTTTTTTTTTTTTAACTTCTTTCTTTTTTCTTTTTTTTTTTTTGGAAGGTGGGGGTGACTAGACTTTTTTTAATGGAGGTACTGGGGATTGAACCCAGGACCTTGTGCATGTTAGGCATGCACTCTACCACTGAGCTATATACCCTTCCCTTCAAAAGTCTTTTTTAGATCTAAAAAGGATGTTTTAGGATTTTGAAAGAGCAGATTCAGTGGATTTCTTTAGTCAAGCTCTAGGTTGAAAACATGAGGGAAATTGAATTGGATTGGGTCATATGATTATCTAGGAAAGTGGCTTCATAAATAACATTTAGAGTTTTTTTGAAGAAGTTTTTCACCATATTTGCTAAAGATTATATTCCCTTTCCATTGAAGATTTCGGAATATAGAACAAATTTATAAAGGTATGTCAGGAGTCCTGAAATATGCTGAGAAATAAGTTCTAAGAAAATACTGTATTTTGTGTAAGAAACAAATTGGTTTTAATGTAACACATTGTGGAAATTATAATACAAGCAGCCTGAGAATGAAAAACTGCTCATTCCAAATGGCTTTTAATTAAAAAGAAAAAGAGAATTCTAGCTTAGCCACAATCTGTGTATTTAGAGAAGACCAGCGTGGCTGGATGGCCTGCGCAGAACTCCAAAATCTCCCTTGCTTGTGTTCTTTGCTTTCCTTTCCAGCCTCTCTGTCCTTGGTGCTTTCTTCACTATGTGCATTGTCCAGTGATCTGACGGTTTTAAGTACAGTATTCATTGTTAGAATTTTTGAGAAAAATACCTTTTGCAGGCAGTTTTGTGTTAAGCTTCAATTTATGTTAGATCATTTATTTTAAATTGAAAGATTGCAAAAATGTACATTTCTCTATTCTAAAGACATCATGGAATTTCACTGCCATGTTTAAAAGGCTCATATAAACAGACTGCCAAAATAGGACCACATTAGAAATAATTGTGGGAGAATGTTACAGACTACTGAGCCAAAAGATGCCCAGATTGTACAAAGGCAAGTTATTGGTCAAGAAAGGAGACTCACACCATCCTGATGAGATAAATTACTGACTGCTCTCAGAATCAAAATCAAGTGAAGCCTGGACTTAATTTTGCCCAAGGAGGAAAAGCTAATTGTTGGTGTGGAGAAATGCTAACAGCAGAAGAAAGTACCTCGGTCACCCTCAGCTTAGACTTGGCAGATGAGGTGAGTTGCAAGTAATTTGTTACACAGAGTAGAAGAAATTAAATTGTAAATCATGTACTTCTAAAAAATTGGAGCGTGGTCAGGGTTATCTTGATGATATCATTGCTTTTATGTTCTTACCAGTATGCTTCCTTGAGTGGGAGAGAAAGACTTGACATTATAGCAAACAGCATGGAATTCCACAGAAGCCACAGCCCATTTATTGACATCACTGTATGCACTGTGATGAGCAGTCATAAATGATATGTAGCAATAGATGTGGTAAGTAAATATGATTACGTTATTTTACTTTCAGACAAAATATATTTAAGGTTTGTAAAACTTGGGATATGTGGCGAGGGTGTGTCACATGTGAGGCTGTTATCAGTGATGTGCTATGACATAAAAAATGTTGAGAACTCCAGGCTAATAGTTTATAATGGTCAGAAAGGCAAACCCTGAATAGAGCTAGACAGGTGCCTGGGGAAACTTTTACAAAAAGTTCAAAGAACAAAATTTTGACCCAGGGACTTGAGTCTCAAAAAGGGATTATGGCTAACAAAGGGAGATTAAAACACACACACACACACACACACACACACACATACACACACACATATGCAAACTTCCGCTGAATAATTATGAAATGATTCTAATAAAATGGGAGAAAGCTCAGGAAAGTTGAATGGCTGTTTAGTAATCTCAAATTTCAAATGAGATGTACAAAAGATATAAAGAAAGGAGAGTAGCCAAGGATGAATGTAGAAATTAGTAAATCTATTATAAAAGTGTCATAAATTAAGGCCCCAAATAAATTAAGGATCAAAAAAAAAAATGGTAAAGTTGACCAGAAGGAAACGTAAGGCTTTTTTTTTGGTCAAAAATAACAAGGAAATAATAAGTCTGATGCTTAGAGATGATAAAGGAAAGTATATGAGAGAAGTAGCAGCATCATTTAACTCCTATTTTTCCTTCTCTCTTTCCCTTCCCTTTCTTTCCTTCTTTCCTTCCCTTTGGTTTTTAAACTGAATATGGAGAGCAAATTACAAAAAGTGAGAATCTTAGCCCAACGTAGATTAAGGAATAGTGAACTAACTCCAAGATGTTTAAAATGAGGCCAGATAAATTATGTACCAGGGTGGTAACAGAATTTTCAGCTATAATCTCAGAGCTGCTGTTTGGTAGTCTTCAAAAAGTCATGACAAATAGGAGAGATAATGCAAGACCACAGATGGGTAACTTTCTTCTTTATTTTTAAAGGACCAGAGTGGATTCTGGAAATTATAGACAACTTGATTCATGTTTGCAGATTTTACAACAGATCATTAAAGGCTTGTTTTTGAGCATGCAGAAATGAATGCTATGGTCACTAGGAGCCAACAAATGTCAACCTAGGACAAAATTTGATAAGTTAATATGGTTTATTTTTTATAAGGTTACTAGGCAGATAGATCAAAGGGCTGCTTGAAAATTAAATAGCAGCTAGTTACCAGTGTTTGTCTTGACTTGTTGGAGTCATACGGGTTGCCTCCTCTCAAAAATGTCTAGAAATGGCTTTATATATTACGAAAAATTCTGTAGTGGAGTGCCCTTACTCTACTCAATTCAGCATTTTTGTAAATAGACTTCTCAACTCTGCAGAGAACAAAATAAACAGAGCACCTTATGTTGGTGCATGTCAAACTTTTTTTTGGAATATTCCTAATGGAAAGGGAAAGTAAACATGTACATCTGGAGAAACCAGGGCAACTGTCCTAAGTGGCTGCTGGAAAAGAGATATTTCTCTGAATTACTCTGTCTTGATTAAAAACCATGTGAATTTGCGTTCTACGCCATCATTTAAAAAAATATAAAATAATTCCCTCTCATTTCTTTAGGAAAGCCTGGCATTTCTGTGCCTTTGAACATCTTGGTGCAGAGTACCCAGAGGTGCTCTCCTTATTTTCACCCAGGTAGATTATAAAAGCTCCACATAGAATAGGGTAAAGGACAGAGACCTGTGGATTTCTACTAGAGACAATTTCATGCGGTGTGAAGCCATCAGGGAACACATTTATATGATAGACGAAGAAACCAAATCTTCAAAATTATCTTAAGAAGATGGCATATTAAAGTTAACAGGGATAAATGTAAAATTTTGAGTTTGGATTAGCATAAATACGGGTGTTCAAGTAAAAAAAAATCTGTGACTTTAGTTGAATAGTCATTCTATGAAACAACAGAGTTATGTATGGTAGTTGCTAAAAATGCTAGCATTAAGTTACGCTAAGTAATATTTAGATCAAGGAAGGTAAGAGGCCCTCTGTACTCTGCCTTAATAGGCCATTTCTACAGGATCAGGTTTAATTTGGGGTGCGAGATCAAGAAGGACCCTGGTAACAACTGTGGACTATCTATAGAAAGGCAACTAAGATCACCAGGCATCTGGAAACTTTATCATGCAGGAAAGGGTTAAGGACCTGGAGCACAGACTGTGGGGAGACCTAGGAGCTTAGTGCTGGAGGCCTATGCTATGGAGCATCTGGGTAGGTTGTTAAAATGGAGGCTCCTGGGCTCTACAGGTAGAAATTCCATCAGCAGCCTGGGGCCTTGGAAACTGCATTTTGACACTCAACCCATGGGAATGATGCAGGTGATGTAATGACTTTGAGAAACACTGTTCTTTGCAATGGATATAGAAGCAATTTTGGGATTACAAAGGAGGATGGCTCCACATTAAAAACAAACAAACAACAATTTTTTCTGGCTAACAACCAGAGTCAGAAAACAGTGGAGTAAGCCATATTGTCATAAATTTACTCAGGACATTCCTGGGCATTCCAGAAGTCAGGAATGATGCAGAAGGCACACTGAAGGACATTGCAGACTAAAAGGTCAATGATCTGGGCTATAGCAGAAAGAAAGGAAAATCAATAAAAGTGTATTCGTTAGTTTCAGTGGAATGAGAACACTAATATTTGTATTGAAAAAGGGGTCTCTTTTTGTTTAATTTATAAAAAATTGATATTGTATGCAAATACCTGACTGTTGATTTGCTTAAACAGTGGAAAAATTAGGCTATGCACAATGGATAGGTTTGTGTTGTCCTCTTTTCATGCAGTTAATTTCAACTAAGTGGTTGGATGAGAGAGTCATTGTAATTTTTCTTCTCCTTCGTGTAGGATATAACACTGATGACTCATTCCTTAACTATTCAGGAAAAATGTTTTAATGTATTATTTTGATATAATTTATCAACGTAGTTAAGTACTTACAGAAAAGCAGCAATTTTCCTATCATTGCCATTATTTTAATATATCATTTATTAAGTTGCTAGTTGTTTTTATCTTATGGAATTTCCCAAGTGTTTAACATTGTGACAGTAGCAAGGAGTTAAATTCTTGAAGTAATTACATAAATTTCCATTGATGTTGTGCTCCTTATCACATTCTCTGTGATTCCTATGAGCAAAGAAAGAAGGGTTAGGAGTACAGAAGAATTTTGAGAGAAAACATCTCAAAAAGCAAGATAGCAAGTCTGAAGGAAAATGGTGACCACCTGAATCCTATTACCTCCATGCATCCTTCCCTCCCAGAAGAGCCTATTAGTTTAACAAAAAATGCAAATAAAAACATACATGACCATATTTTTAGCATCAGTAGGAGATAGAGAATACCATGAACTTCAGATTGCCTGTAAGAGAAATAAACATCAAATTCCAACAGATGTCCTCCCATTGCTGCAAACTTAGGGGTTACAGAGAGCAAGAGAGGGAAGGCTTAAGAGACTGCAAGAAAGAGGAGAGCTGAGAGTACAGCTGAAGCCAAGACAAAAATCACACCCAGAAAATGAAAGACAGACACATGCAAATATACTGACCTCAGGTCTGGGACTTGGTAGTTCACAGCACGAGCTACAGGAAAGGGGCTTGAAAGTGAGTGGAATCAGAGTTGGAAGCCTGGGAAAAGCGTTGTTTCTAGGGGAGAAGGAGTTAAAGAAGTGTGGTACCCTTCAGAGACACGGCAAAAAGAGAAAGGAAAGAAGTCCGGGCGAGAGTTGCAGATTAAGGCAAATGCACTGACATCAATCATTTCATACATTTAACTGTAAAACAAAGACTGAAACAAAAATAGGTATATGGGTGGAAGGATAGTATGTGAGCATTGTACGTCCTGACAGAGTAGAAAGAATGCAACTAAGAAATGGGAGGAGAAGGAAGAGAGAAATAGGGGAGTAGGAAAGATAACTGCCTGCTATATAAATAATATGTGGGAGTCAAAGGATACAATTTAAGAATTACAGACCAGATAGTAAAATGTTAAGTAGGAAAAGAGATTCAAAGGCATTTTAAAAGACCCTTTAAAACAACAATAACAAAATGCATGCCTTCCTAAAACCCAAGGGGAATTAAGGGGGTAGGGGAAGCAAGACACAAGGCACCAAATAGAGAAAGATGAAAACTATTCATCTTTAAAGACAAAGAAAAGCAGCTTCATGGCCTCCAGGCAAAAAGATCAAATTAGTTATAAAGTTAAGGAAATTAGGCTGCTATCAGACTTCTAAAAAGCCACATACAGAAGAGCTGCATTTTCAGAAAAATCAGAGCAAGAAAATGCAAGCCAAGAATCTTCTACACAGTTATGCAGGCCTTTAAGGCTATGAAAGATAAAAAGCTGTTTTCCCTTTATCCTAAGAGGTTTAAACTTAGGGCTTGAAATGTAGTGTTGTAGTGTATAAAACACTATATTTTGCACATGATTTTGTGGGTGAGGAATTTGCAAGAAGCTCTACTGGGTAGTTCATTTCTGATCCTCTGGTGTCAGCTGGGGTGGCTTGAGTTGAACGATATGCTTCTAATACAGTGGGAACCTGGGTTTAGCTGGGTCCCTCTCCTTCTCTGTAGTTTCGGGGCTCTGCCCATGGTCTCTCTAGCTGAGTTGTCAGACTGCTATGTGGTGATACAGGGATTCAACAGACCAACGCAGCAACTGATAGTCCTATTATAAGATACATCCATAACAGTGTATTCTGTTCTATAAATTCTATTGATCTAAAAAGTCACAATACAGTCCAGAATCAAGTGGGGAAGTAAATAGACCCCACCTCTCAGTGGAGATGTGTAAAAAATGTATGACCATCTGCAATCCACCAAGTAGAACCTCCCACTAAGAAATTTTTAAAAGATCGTCCACTATTAACGCTTGAGTCAAAGCTAAAATCTAAGCAGAAATTTCAGAATTTCTGAAAAACATTGAGAATTTTAAAATCTACAAATAAAAATTGAGATACTTTTAAAGCAGTGATCAGCAAAAAATTCATGTGACACGTACATAAAGCCATAAAATACTACTTTGCATAACTATATGTAAAAAATTTAGAAAACCTAGATAACATGTATCATTTCATAGGAAATACAATTTACCAAATGGACCCAAGTGTTGATAGAAAGCTTAAGAAGAGCAGTTATAATAAAATTTTAAAAAGTTATTAAGAAGTGATCCCATAGAGGTCACTAGGCCCAGATAAGACAGGGGAATCCTGCAGAAAGAGACCTGATAGTCTTAGTGCTACTTAAATTGCTTCAGAGAAAATGAAGGAAAACTTCCAAATTCTTTTTACAAAGTGAGTATAACACTAATATCTAAATATGATAGAGGTAGTTTAAAAAGAAGAAAATTTCAGGTAAATATATCATGTAAGAATTTTTATTCCTTAGGTACCCAAAGGTGGGCCTTTTTTTTCAGTGGAGGTACTGGGGATTGAACCCAAGACCTCAAGCATGCTAGGCATGCACTCTACCACTGAGCTATACCCACTCCCATATGTGAAAATATTGATGCAAAAAATCCAAGATAAAATTTGAATTAACGAATTTCAACGCTACATTAAGAAAACATCATGACCAAGAAGGGTTTATAAAGAAATATGAGGATAATTCAATGTTAGAAAATCTATTAATATAAACTACTATCATTAATACATTAATAGTTCTGAAAAAGCCTTTGAAAAAATTGAACACTCATTCCTAATAAAAGCTCTGAAGAAAGTAAAAATGGGTGGATACTTGCTTTATACATGATACTCACATCTCATAGATCATTGATTGGGAAATGTGAAACACCATTGATATGATTAGGGTAGACATACATACATTTGATGTATATATACACATGTATATGTGTGTGTGTATATATACATGTATATATTCACACACATTCATATATAAAGCCAACATTTTACATAATATGAGAATACAGAGGTGCACCCATCAATGTCAGGAACAACAAAAGAATGCCTACTATCTCCACTATTACTTAAGATAGTACTGGAGATATTAACCAACTCAATTAGACATGAGAAAACAAAGATATAAAAATTGAAACAGAAAAAGAAGTACAGTTATCTCTATTTGTAGATGACAGGATAGTAATGCTAGAAAACCTAAAGAATTAGTAATAAAAACAACTCAAACAATAAAAGAAATCAGCATGATGGAGAGAATGTGGAGAAAAAGGAACCCTCCTACACTGTTGGTGGGAATGTAAGTTGGTGCAGCCACTATGGAGGACAATATGGAGGTTCCTTAAAAAACTGAAAACAGATTTACCTTATGATCCAACAATCCCATTCCTGGGCATGTATCTGGAGAAAATTGTAATTCAAAAAGACACATGCACCACAGTGTTTATAGCAGCACTGTTTACAATAGCCAAGACATGGAAGCAACCTAAATGTTGTCCACAGATAATGTATAAAGAAGATGTGGTACATATATGGAATGGAATATTACTCAGCCATAAAAAAAGAATGAAATAATGCCATTTGCAGTAACATGGATGGACTTGGAGATCATCATATTGAGTGAAGTAAGTCAGACAGAGAAAGACAAATGTCATATGATATCACTTATATGTGGAATTTAAAAATAATGATACAGATTCTATTTACAAACCCAAAACAAACTCACAGACATAGAAAACAAACTATGGTTACTAGAGGAGAAAGGGTGGGGAGGGGTAAATTAGGGGTTGGGAATTAACAGGCATGCATTACTATATATAAAATAGATAAACAACAAGGAAGGACCTAATGTATACCACAGGGAACTATATTTAATTTCTTGTAATGACATATAATGGAAAAGAATCTGAAAAGAAAAAAAAAAATACATAGGTATATTTATAACTGAATCACTTTGCTGTATAACTGAATCACTTTGCTGTATACCTGAAAATAACATTGTAAATCAACACTTCAATAAAAAATAAAAAAAAAAGAAATCGGCAAGATGGCAAGGTTAATAAAATTAACACACCAAAAGTAATAACTTTTGTATATGCAAATAATAACCAATATAGATATTTTGGAAAAGAAAACTGCTTACAAAAGCAAGAAATCTAAAATATTTGGAAATAAGTGAAATGTGAAATATTCAAAATCTGTATGAGGGAAAATTACTCCTGAAAGATATCAAACTAAATTTGAACAAAGAGAAAGACAACCCTTAGTCTTCTTTTAAACTGAAGTATAGCTGATTCACAGCATTGTTCCTGGTGTTCAGCAAAGTGATTCAGTTATATGTGTATATATTCTTTTTCATTATAGGTTATTACAAGATATTGAATATAGTTCCCTGTGCCCTTAATCATTGTTAGGATGTTCTAACATCATCAAAAGTATAAAAATACACCTTTTCATATTCTTTTTCATTATAGGCTATTATAAGATACTGAATATAGTTCCCTGTGCTCTACAGTACCACCTTGTTGTTAATCTATTTTATATATAGTAGTTAGTATCTGCAAACTCCAAATATCTTTGAATACAGTCCTTTTACTATATACTCTCAGACTAAGGGGAAAGAACAACGCCCAAATGAATCTTGAACTCTTTTTTTTTTTTTTTTGGTTTGCTTTTTAGAGTATTATAGATGTAGCAATTCTAAAATTATTTCTTATGCACTGTGGGAATAAGTACATGAGTGAATGAGTTGATATTCTTGGAAAGCAGGATGATTGCTATGCAGGAAGATACAAACATGGAATAGGGAAAGGCAAAGAAAAGCCTTGTGGGGTGGATTGGAATGTGGAATTGAAGGTATGAACTGATTATTTCATATCCATATCTCTATAGCTCTCTATCTCTGTCTATCTGTCTATCTCATCTATGTACATATGTGACCCCTGCCCCCACTTAGTTCTCCCTTCTGAACAGCTAGAAGCAACTGCACTCCAATAGTAATGAGCACACCTATCCCAAATCTTGCCTTCTAAATACTATACCACACTAAGAGGAACCAGAGTTCCTTGGAGAAAGAGAAATAGCCAACTTCAAGACTGGTAGGGAAGGCAAGATTTGAACCTGTAACGTCTTGTGCCAGAATATAAGGAAGTGCTCAGAAAAGTGATAGGGCAATGTCAAAAGCTCCCTTGAGTCTAGCTTGAAGGTTCTCCTCCTGACTAAATCTGGGAAAATTTAAGCATAAAACTAAAGACAGTAATAGTTTGTAATTCACTGAATAAAGTAGAAATCCATGAGTCATTACTGATAATATAAGTAGACAGCAGTAGGTAGGTTGGTAGGTAGGTAGGTAGATGGATAGATAGATAGACAGACAGACAGACAGATGAGAAGTGGGAGCTCTTCCTTACAGCAGAAAGCTGAATGATAAATCAGGAGTCCCATTTTGTAATCATCGTAGGATAGATTGGTTTGGGTGAGAATCATCAATAGATGATAAACCCAGGGGAACCATTTGAGGAGGATCAGGATATTTGCATGGTTCTCTATATCTTCCCACAGATTGTTCATTATTGCAATGGGACAAAAAAAAAGCTACTATACAGTGGATGACCAGAACAATCCTTTGACAGGAGAGCAAAATGAACATCACTGATGGGGGACAACAGACATAACCTGCCTCTATATTCAATTTCCTGAGAAGGACACAGTATCACTTACGTGGTAATTCTGGCTGAGGATGCAGTAGACTGAATCAAATCATGAGAAAAGAGCAGATAAACCCAAACTGAGGAACATTCTTGAAAATAATTGGCCTGTATTCTTTAAAAGTATGTCATTAAAGACAGCAGGAATTGTTCCAGATAAAGGAAGAACAAAGACTAAAAAACAGCTAAATGCAATATGTTAGCCTGGACTCTGAAGAGAAAAAAAGTATAAAGGACATTATTGAGGTAATTTATAAAGTTGGGATAAGGATGATTGATTAGGTAAAGTATTACACTAATATTAAATTTCTTAACCTTAGTAGCTGTACTGAGGTGATATAAGAGAAAAAAATCAGTATTTGTGCTCTTAGGAGATGCATATGTACTGCTGCAGAGTAAAGGGGTGTGATGTATTATGACGTGTGCAACCCAAACTTCAATATATATTTGGAGAGAGCAAGAGATTGATGATGCAAATGTGGCAAAATGTCAACAGCTGGTGAATCTGGATAAAGGACATTTTAGATTTCACTTGCAACATTTTTGTGAGTTTGAAATTGTTTCAAATTAAAAAAGGCAAAAAAAGGAAAAGAAACATAAGCTAGTAGATCAAAGATTAGAATGAAGGTAGGAAATAGAAACTCAGCTAAAGCCTCACTTCTGAATTATAGATAGAAATCTGTTATGAAACTATTTTCTTCAGGTTGTCAGAGCTTATGATTATCATCATTTTTCATATGTTTAACTTACACTGAAAAAGACGCCAGAACGTTAATAAATGTTAAGTGATTATATCAGGTTCCTCAGCTTGTTAAGGACAGACCAACATTTAAGGAGAAGTAGTGAAAATTGAAAATTGATTTTGGTATGAATGCAATTAAGGTGCATCTCTAGATAGAATTCAGTGGTGTGTGTATATTATTAGACTATTACTGCTTTAGGCAGGCATTTTTGGTATTTGTTTAAAGATGATCTATGCCATATGTCCAAACACACCACTTCTATAGCCAGGGTCCAAACAAAGCAGCTGATTCTCTTTCTTCTGAACAAATGGAGTAGTTTCCTTATCCCAGGAAAATACTTACAAACTCAACATTCATTGAATTCTCTTTCCTTGGGACTCTTTCACCTCCCTGCCCACATTCTGCTGCCAATCCTGATATCCTTTTACCCTTAGCAGAATCTTATTTCACTTTAGCAATTTGCACATTAGTAAAATTGGACACCTAGGGTTCTAATTTTCAAAGCATTGCTCAAGGGGTGTATCCCAGCTTCTTGGCTTCTTTAAATATGCATGTGCATCTGTGTGTTCGTGCTTATGTGTGTGCATTACAGCCTGCTCATGGATAAAGTGGCCCTCTCGTACCCTCTTGGAATTCAAATAAAGTTCTTGATTTATGGCTACAAGTTTCTTCACTGTGGTCAAGCTTTAGAAGCCAAACTCTCAGAAGGAAGCAACCACGTCTGCCAATTTGCCAGATGTTTAATAAATGTTATGATGACCAAGGAAATTCTTTTGGAGAATAGTTTCATGGTTTTGATATCCACTAATGTATCTAACAAGTCTGAGCTAGGTTATTATCTTTTTACTCAATGGCAGTAAACAAAATCTGTACAAAGGATAATAAAAGATGCACATGTGGTACTGAGGTGTAAAGGGACATGATGTATTATGATGTGTGCGACCTCTTCTTCAGTGTATATTTGGAGAGAGCAAGAGATTAATGATGCATGTGTGGCAAAATGTTAACAACTGGTGAATCTGGATAAAGGATATTTTGGAGTTATTTCCCCACCAAGGTCTTCTTATAGTGGAGACCACTATAAGTGGCCAAATATATCTTTATTATTTCAATTTTGATTGATTTTTCTTGCTGAGATTGAATATCTGCTCATATATTTTGTTTGTTTATGGTTCTTCAGTGAATGGCTTATTTTTGGAACTTTCTGTTGGATTGGTGGTCTTTGCCTGCTTAATTTGTAAAAATATTTAAATACTACGGATAGTGACTGTAATCTGCTATATATATATCACAAAATTTCCTCCGTTGTTTTTTATATGTCTTTTTTAGCTTTTACATTGTTGTGTAGTTAAATCAGTCCATATTCACACTATTTCTAGCCTTATTACTGTGCTTAAAAAGGCCTCCCCATCCCCAAATTGCATATATATTCTCCAGATATTCTGTACTTATTATAGCAGTATTTTACTTTAAATTTTTTAATTTATATGCAATTTTAATGTATGGTATGTATGATGTGAAGTGGAGCACAGAATACAAAATTTCAGTGAATTAGAATTATTTATTATTAATTATTAGAATAATAATTATCTTTTGAGAATTTAAAAATATTTCTTGGAACTTTACAATAAAAGGATAAGACTATATATGTTTGAAATATAATACATTTATACTAAGAATTGGAAAAAATTATACAATTGGAAGACAAAAAATGTACTTTGTCTCTGGTTATTGCAAATCTACACCATGGGACAAGTGTATGACAGATGTGTTGGCCATTTAGGTGAAAGACATTCTATACATTCTGAGTATTATTGGGGGTGGGAGTGCGATGATTTTTCCCTAGAGCAGAATTCTCAACCTTGAGTGTACATTGGAATCACCTGCTTTTAAATATGCTGATGCCAGCCCCCAGAGATTTTGATTTCACTGGTCTGGGCCTACCTGTCTGGGATTTTAAAAGCTCCACAGGTGATTACATAATGCACAGCTGAGGATGAGACCACTGTCTTACAGCCTTTTAATGATGCCTCACTGATATGATTTGCTAAAAGCTTAGCCATGATTCAAATAAAGTTGTCTCTAAATTTTGGTTTTAAAGCCTTCCCATCTCTGGGCTATAATCAGTTTAGATTATATAATCAATTCAGATTACAGCCCAGAGAAGCCACTAGGACTTGGCATTGGGTTGAATATAATCTTCACTTCCTTCTAGGTCTATTGTGTAAACAATGGGTTTAAGAAATTTGAGAAAGTGATGTGCTAAAAAGTTTTCAGAATAATTTCCCACAAGGGAGGGAATTTACCTTAGAAGTTGTAAATTTATCTTAGAGGTATAACTATAGAAGCTTATGTTAGAAGTTTAACTTTCTACTATGATTTCTTTGCAGACTCAAAATCAGAGACTTTTTTAAGAGCTTTGTAAAGCAAAACTTTAGCACAGGTGTGGCCATTTTTCATTTTCCTTTCTATAAAGTAATAGTGTACTAATTGTGGATTTTAGAGTGATTTTTATTTTCCGTATTTGTCAAGAATTTTTTTACAATGAATACACATTACTTTTATCATCAGAAAACACACGTGTTATTTTTTAAGTTAAAATTTACCATTTATATGACCACAGCCCTATAAAAAAAGTAGGAAGAATGCATTCATTATAAGTTGTTGCCTTCAGATGGTAGGGACTTTGGGCAATAATTTTTTCCCTCTTGCTGTTTTGTTTTGTTTTTTCAATTTCCCAAATTTTCTGGCATAATTATGTATTACTTCTATAAAGGAAAATTAATGTATCCTAAAGTAAAAATTAATAATGGGCTCATATAAATTAGCTAAATATTCTTAATAACTTTCAAGTTGTAAAGCCAATACAACAGTAGCAATCTGTTAAAAGGATTTTATTTTAAACATTTTATTTGATTTAAATTCTTCACAATTTAAATCATTGTATCCTTCTCAAGAGGGGGAGTCTATTTTCCCATCTTGATATTTTAATGCAAGGAGGTATTATGGTGAACCCTTTTGGTGTTTGTTTGTGTTTGTTTTTTTCTATTTTTTCCTCTCCCCTTCTTCAAGCCTTTTCTTCAAAGAAAGAGGAGCTACTAATGTGACTGGTGAAAGTCAGGCATCAATTGGCCCTGGTCCCAGGTAGCGTCCTCACAAACCGGAGACCCGCCCTCCCCCACTGCCCACCTCGTGAATTGGTTGGGACCAGATGTTTTCTGTGGCATCTGGTCTCGTGTGATGTGCACACCCCGGCTGGGACAGAGGACAGGTTTACTTGTCTGTTCTGTGGCTGTGTGGATGACTACCGAGGCAGCTTGTGGTCTCCCGCAAACTCAATCTCTTTGTGGATCTAGTTCTTTGTTTGGGTGTCTCCCAAGGATAGAAGGAAGCATGAAGCCTCTTTTTGTCTTGAATCCAGTCATTGTTTGTTAATCAACCTTCACGTGGGCATCTTGTATGCTGAGATTTACTGCACCTCCAATAATAAGACTGTCACCATGATCTCCATGTAGGTGTCAGTGGTTTGTGTTTATGGGCTTTTGGAGCAAAATCTGGAAGGGGAATAGAACAAGGAGCAGAGGAGAGGTAAATATTGGTACCCCCAGCCTCGCATACATTCTCATAGAAGCGTTTCACTCAGTGATATCCAGCAAACGTTTATGGGGTGCCTACCACGTGTAAAACTCTTTGCAGTGGACAAAGTCTGCAAAGAATTCGCAATCTAAAGTGTGCATAAGTGCCTGTCGGGGGAGTATGTGTGTGTCTGTTGTTCAAAGAAGCACCCAGGTAATTACAATGCAATGTGGTCAATGCTAGGAGACATATTAGCAAAGAGCAATGAGAGCAGAGAGAACGGAGGACATTTGACTCCTCCACTCCTTAGCTAATGTCACACTTCCATTTTCAGCAGGAGATCTGACAACTGTGCTTGGCAGCACAGTGTAGAAGTACCTGACAATACCTCAGAGTTTTGGGTCTCAGCCTGTTCTGCCACTATCTAGCTGGGGCACCTTTGTTCTGTGAGCATCATTTTCCTTATTTTGGTAACAGAGAATGTTGAGGTTGGCTCTCCATGATTCCTTATGAAATGCTGTCCTCTCTTCCTTTCAGTGGATGAACGATGAACTGTAACTGGAAGTCCCTTACACTGACAATCATAGCACATACTATCTTTGAGCTAAAGACACCATAGAAGTCATCTGGTACAACCCTCTTAATTTACAGAAAAGGAAACTAACACCCAGAAAGAAAGGTAAATGTTTTATTCAAGGTCAGAGCCACTTTTGGTCTCCAGGTTTCCTTCCTCTCGTGCCGGTGAATTATCTGAAGCCAGCTATTAAACTAGGAGAACAGAATTTGGTTAAGAGTTGCTGACTAAATGTCCAATAGAATTTGGCTCAACATAATCAGTGTAAAACAAATTTATGCAATGCAAGGGGATTCAGGTGAGATACATTCTTTCAAGCAGTCAACTGGATGTTCTTGGCTGCAGGCAGTAAATCTCACTGGGGAAACAGCCATGAATGCTATTCTTTCTGTGTCCCAGAAATGTCACCCTTCTTCGGAATGTGATTAACTTGGTGTTAGTAACATTAAAAAAGCATGAAATAGATTGCTAGGTGTTGAATATTTTCCTTTATTCACTTCAGAATAAATAGCATGTTTACAGCAAACTAAGTAAAAGGCCTATTATTGGGTTTTGGTGACCGCAGTGTTCTCTAACTCTTGATTTGTTTATTGTTTTTATCAGTAACTTCCAGGTGAATGTCAAGTACAGGGTCAATCAGTGTGAATGGCTCCAAGCAGTGTGGCCTGCTGGAAAAAATAGGAACAGAGCCATCAAATGAAGTTCCAGTTTAAAGTGGACTAATTCTAGCAAAAATCAATTTGTTCAAATTTGAAGTGAGCCCAGGCACCAAATTCACTCCTGTGCCCTCCAACTTTGCTCTCTGTCAGCCTCCTCCTTGTCCCCATCCAAGAACAGCACGGACAGCTGTGATAGAAAACAGGGTGTGTCTCTGGCTATGGGACTCAGATGCCACACGCCAGATTCTCTCTCTCATCTTGGCATTCGAGGTTGACATCCACACGTTGGCTTTTCTCCCTGGGCAGCTGGGAGGTTGTGTGGGGTCACAGGGCTTCTCACATGGGTACATTGGCCTCATTTCCTTCTAGGGTAGAAGTGATACATCTCCATTCCTCTTAGGGATTCCTCAGAATTTTCCAAATGAATCAGGCAGGTTTTTACCTTGGATTGATGCTGTATGTTAGGAAAGACTTCCATGAGGGTAAGACAAAACTATCAGGCACGTGGAGGATTTTGCCATTATTGAGTTTTTGGAAACTATTTGCCTGTGGGTAGATTTTTGATAGTCTTTATATTTATGTGTACACACACACACACACACACACACACACAGGCACTACAAGATGTTTCCTATTCCTTTTACTTTTAACCTACTAGTCATTCATTTCTTTACTTGACAAAGATATACTGAGTGTCTGCTCTATGCCAGGCACTATCTCTGTATTGACAAGATGTATGGCTGGTCATAGGACTTAGGAATCTGGTAAGAGACTTGGAGTAGCTCCCTCTGAGATAACTTTGAATAAAAACAAGCCAGTCACCAAGCAGTAATAACTTTAGAGTCATAAAAGGAAATGGGAAATTTATAATATCCAGGTACTATTCCCAGCTCAAGCTTTCTTGGTTATGTGATCATGAGTTAATTAACGTAGTTGACATTTTCCTCAGAGTAAAGGAGTTCTTTGAGTTAGGAAGTAGAAACTGATTCCTGTAGTGCTGCAAGAAAGGGTCAAACACCACCAATTCCTTCAGATAAATTCCAAGCCTATTATAAATACTTTTTAAATCCAGACAATCCTGTAAACTTTCATATATGAATTATCATTGATACATTAAAAATGATTTCCAATTTTTTATTTGATTCTATGTTTTTTGTACTTTTCTCAGTAAATATGGAAATAAAAAAATATGCTTTCCCCCATAAATGAAAAAATCTTCAATTTGCAGCCCAAAGCCCTGCATTTGTCTTTTAATCCCTAGGCCAATATAATCCATATTTGACTACCCTCCTGGGGGCTATGCTTCCTTTTCTAAGCATTTGCTTTTTTCTCAAAGAATGGTGAGTCATGAGACCAAGTGTTCTTGAAGACTCAGATGTGGATCAAGACTATTACATATCTAATACTTGCTACACATGAAACACTCCCCATGGAAACTTGTTTTAAAAATTCATAATCACATTACATTATTACTTTAACCCTCATTTGAAGAAAAGAGAAACATTTAATACTATTAAACAGACAAGCTTGATAAGAAGTAATGGAAAATCTCATCTTGAAGAGACACAATGGTGGGCCAACCCTTAAAAGGAATTTTGAAGGAAATGCTTTAGTAAATCCCTACATATACATCAAAAAAAAAAAAATAGACTGAAGGGAAACTTCCTAGTTTAGTAAGGTAGAAATATGAAATTATCATATAAAACAGTACTAATTAAGCTCATGTTTCTACCCACACATGCCTAGCTTCAATAATTATGTCAAGTAAACATCTACTTTATTAGTAATTGTCAGGGAAAATCCGTAGTGTTGAGGCTTTGTGTTTCTCTTCCGAAGCTGGAAATATGTAATATGATGGATTAAAATTAATTTGATAACAATGGGCAATACAGAGATTTGAAATTTTAAACCAAGCTTTTTTTGAGAATTATTTTATCTTAATTTACATCTCAATTTTTAAGCAGAATGTATGTTTTGGACTCCCAAACGTTCATGACACGATCTAGTGAGACTCAATAGAGGATCCTTACCTAGGAGGTCTTGAATTCCAGATAGAATTTTGAATAGTTTAAGTGTGGCTTTGCTGGAGGCAAGGAAACATCCTAAGGGAATTACACTCCCAGTGTGATCTTCCTTTTAATAAATAAGGTAGTCAGAAGGTAAGCACGATCAGAGGCAGCAGACCTGAGGGGTTTTTAGGTTATAAGAGAAGTGAACTTAATGCTCTTTATCTGAAGGTCAGTGAATTTACTAAGTCACCTTTAAAATTACAACTTTAAACAACACAATCTTAAATTAAAAAGGGGGGAAACCCATACTCTCACTGCTGGTCAAATAAGCTATTTTCAATTTTTCTGTGTTTCTTATCTGTTATATGAAATAATAAATACTGTAATTGTAGGATAGATAAGAGATAGTGTGTTTTTCTGTTAATATTGTGGTAAACATTTCCTTTTTAATGACTATATCATATTCTCATAATAATTTAACTATTTTTGTTGTAAATGAAAGCTATTTCTAATTTTTGCTACCATGAATAACATTATAATACCTATTTGTATGATTATAACTTCTTTTTTTAGTGGAGAGATTATTCCTTTAGGGAGAAATTGCCAGGAGTGAGATTACATGGTCAACGCCTATGAATATTTTTATGGCTCTGAAATGTGTTGCCAAATTGCTTGCTAAAAGGGTTGCACCAAATGCATGCTGGCTTCAAAGGTCAGACTTATTTTGATATGAGATGAACGTATGTGTAATATTAAACTAACCGTTTACCAACTAGGGGGGAAACAAAACGTATCATTTCTCAACATATAGAATAAGAATATAATCCAGGAATCTGCCAAAGTCTGTCATATTGTGAATAGGCCAGGCAGTCAAAAACCTCAGTCCTGTTCATTTTGGTCATAATTATAAATAGATTCTTTCTTCTGGAAGTTACATTTTGGACAAGCTGTGGCCTCAGACCCAGGTATGATAATTTCAGCTATTCTTGCCCCAGCACACATGGGAAGTCTGAGGCTGTGATTCTACTTGTATATACACCTGGTAATCTCCTCTGAGGGAATTATGAAGATTACAGCTCTCTCCTTTACTCTGTGGAAACAATGTAATGTTCCATTTAATTAAAAAAAAAAAAGGCAGTCAGATTCTGATGTATAGTTTAAAAACGTTGCACTTCAGAGGTTTCATCTGCACAATGCCAGAGTTACATAATTCTGTTATTCTTGGTTTAGCAGGCACATTTCATGAAAGGGCTAAAGTGAACACGTGAATGCACCCAGGGAAATTGGAGCCACAGGTGACCTATGAGAACGGATCCTTCCCTTGACACAAACTTAATTCAAGTGAGCTATCACAGGATCTGAGATTCAGTGTTTTAATTGCCCCAGGAATGTCTTGGTCTCAGCAAAAACAGCTAAATTCCTTCCTCTTTTTTTTCTCCAATATACTTAAAGTCTTTGTGTAAAATTTGGAATAACACCATTTATTGCTTATTGCACAAACAAGATACTCACTTGCATTCATTCTTGAGGTTGTTTTCCTACACTCACATTTGACTTCTCTGTCTTGAGCACTGATTTTAACTTCCTTGAAGATCAGAACATCTAGTTACTTAATTTAATGACTGCCTCTCTTTCATATTATCTCCAGGCATACCTTTATGGATCACTGAAAAAGGCTACTTCATTTTCCAACACAAATTATGGCATTCACCAGCAGCCAAAGAGATCTCACCAAGTGGAATTTTAAACATAGACACCAAAGAAGTTGGCAAAAGAGAAGAGAAGAATGGCTGTGATAACCCTTATGCTCCTGTCGGTGTCCCGGTCTCAGGACCAGCTTGAGGGATGGGCACTCATCTTAGCATTATTAGTAACATAAAAGAAGCCCTAGAGAGTAGTGGTTTAGGCTCACGCTCTAGAGTCAGACAGACATGGAGTTTTTGTCTGAAGGAGATCTTCACTTAATAGCTCTGAGATTTTGGGCAAGGTCCTTAACTTCTCTAACCCCAAATTTACCTTCCATAAAATGGAGTCATGTCTACTTTTCATAAGGACGTGATGGAAGCTTTTCTTTCTCATCTTTTTCCTGATAGTGGCTCCTGACTGATGGCAAGTAAAGATAGCTGATGTTTGAGGAAAAAAATGATTTTGTATCTTATTTTTAATTTTACCTCTGGTATTGTGGGCAAAATATTAGGCTTTGGACTCAGTGAAAAAACTCATATAATAAGGTTGCAGGATACAAAGTCCACGTATAAAACTCAGTTTTATTTCTGTAAAAGAGCAACAAACAACTAGAAAATAAAATTGAAGAATTATTCATTTGTAAGAGCATTCAAAAAACATAAAATACAAATAAACTTAACAAAAGATATGTAAAGCTCTACACTGGGAAGTCAAAAACATTGATGAGAGAATTAAAGAAGACCTAAATAAATGGAGAAGTATATAATCATAGATTAGGAGGCTTAATATTTTAAGAATATCAGTTCTTCCCAAACTGAACTGTATATTCAGTGAATATATGTGTGGAGAAAAATAAACTTCAATCTCGCATAATATATATAAACATTAATAAAGATGAATCACAAACACCAACATAAAAGCTAAAACTCTAAATGTGCCTAGAAAAAAAATAGGAGAATATATTGAGAGATTAAAGCAGGTAACAATTTATTAGAGTTAACACAGACAAAAAGCATATCCATAAAGAAAAACATTGATAAATTGGACTTAATCAAACCTAAAATGTTTTGCTCATGAAAAGACAGTATGAAGAAAATGAATAGATAAGCATGGACTGGGAGAAAATATTTCTTATACGTAGATCTGACATATGTATTTACATATTTATAATACATAGATCAGATTTATATCCAAAATATATGTAAAGATCTATAAATCAATTAAAAAAATTAAAAACACAATGAAGAAACAGGCAAAAGATTTGAATAGACATCTCACAAAAGAAGATACATGAATGATCAATCAACATATGAAAAGATGGTCATCACCATTATTCATCAGGGAAAGGCAAATTAAAATTGCAACGTAATATTCTGTTACACCTACTAAAATATTTAAAATTAAAAAAGACTGACAATACCAAATGCCAGTGAGGATGTGGAACACCTGGAACTCCCATGCATTGCCTGTGAGAGTATAAAATGGAGCACTCACTTTGGAAAAATGTTTGGCAGCTTATTATGGAGTTAAACATGTACCTACCCTGTGAACCAGCAATTAGGTATTAACTGAAGAGAAATGAAAACAGTCATTGAGCCAAACCTGGAAACAATCCAAATGTCCATCAACAGGAGAATGGACAAACAAATTTTGATCTATTCATACAGAAGAATACTTCCCAGCAATTAAAAAAAAATGTAGTACTGATACACACAACATGGGTGAACAGCAAAAACATTATGGTGAACAAAAGAAGTCAGACACAAAAGCAAACCTACTGCAGGACTACGTTTCTATAAAGCTCAAGAACAGATAAAACTAACCTATGATGATGGAAATCAGAACAATGGTTGCCTGTGGACGTGGGTGGGACTGACTGCAGAGGAGCACAAGGGAAATTTTGGCAGTAATGGAAACATTTCATATCTGCTTGAGGTATTAGTTTAATGTGTATATATTTTTACCAAAACTCATCAGATTTTACACTGAAGATCTGTTCACTTTATATAAATTGAACTTGAATAAAAATACAAAGTGACTGCATCTCAATTGGAAGTCAGGCTGAGAAAAACCAAGTGAAAGCAACTTTGTGTCTCTATTATTTGAAAATTTAAAAATATACCATTTACTCAAATGTTTTCTCTCCATCATCTATTTTGTACAGCTTTCCAGTCAAATAATTTCTATCTGAAAGTAGAAGAGGGAAAGAAGATACTACTTCACAGTTTAATAAATATAATAAGAGCAAAGGAAGAGCTGCAAACTAGAGCCTAGCATTTTCATTAGTTTCCAGCAATAGTTTTAATTCTATGAAGTTATAGCATCTCCAGTACTCTTGTCAAGCTTTCAGATGCTCTATACCTAATGGAACTATGCTTCCTACAGATGCAGCAGAATTGAAGGTGAGGGGAAAGATTGTACAGTCAGACCTCCACATCTGTGGGTTCCACGTCTGCATATTCAACCAACTGTGCATGGAAAATATTTGGAAAAAAATTTCAGAAAGTTTCAAAAAGCCAAACTTGAACTTGCCACATGATGGCTACCATTTACATAGCATTTACGTTGTATTACATATTATAAGTAATCTAGATATGCTTTAAAGTTTAAGGGGAGCATGTGTGTAGGCTACACGCAAATAAAACGTCCATTTTATATAAGGGAATTGGGTGTCTGAGGGGGTTCCTGGAAGCAATCCCCAGCAAATATCAAGGGACGACAGAATCTTGGACAATAGAAAAATCAGAGTTCTTTCCATTAACTTTGACATTTTTAGAAGTTAAAATACCTGAGAGAACAATGAAGGAGGGATGGTTGGAGGAGGTCATCAAGAGGACGTGACCACCGGTTGACCCGAGGGTCCTCACCGGCTTCCCTGCCCTTGGAATGTATGTTCTGCCCACTGTTCTCATAACTGGAGCCATTTCAAGGACACAGCCTTGAGAGAACGATGTATTGCTGAGACCACCTGGACGGTATATGTGACTGAACCCAATCAGGGCCTCTACATAAAAGTTTAAGATTCTGCGGGGTGGGTGTGGAGATGTACTCATTTTGCAGATGTCCAAGACAAGCCTCATAAGTAAGTTCGCTTGCTTATTAAACCTGCCGCCTTCCAACTGGACGTGGTCTGCCTCTTTCTTTGGTCTCTTCCTGCCTTCCAGGGTACAGGGGCCAGTTTAGAATTTCACCCAGGGAACTCCTGAGATTGTAAACCAGTAAGTATGCTGAGACTATGTAAATAAATGCAATGCAGTCTAGAATGAGCCTTTTTTTAAAAAAAAAAAAGTTAAACTTTGTTGCTGCTTCACAGAATTGGGGATTATATATGATGGATTGTTATGCTCTTTTTAAAATACACACCCAGTTTCTGGAGGCTTGTTTCTTCCTCTTGGTCAGGGGAACCTTTCCAGGTGACTGGGGTGGATTTAGCAGAAAGATGGAGCGTGGTTAGGATTCCTCTTTTACTTGTTGTTTACCAAGGGCTTTTAAAAATCTGATTTCATTTGGTAGAGGCGTGGCATTACTTAATCTGTGCATTAGGCATAGTATTACTTAATTGGCTAGTGACTCCTCTCCCCTTTTCTTTTTAAATTATAAGTTTTTCTTAAAAGCAATTTTGGGTTTACAGAAAAATTGTGCAAGTATGGAGAGTTCCCTCCAGTTTTTATGATTATACCTGGCACTAATGTGGTCCATTTTCTACAACTGATGAGCCAATACTGCTGCATTATTATCAACCAAAGTTCATAGTTTACATTGGGGTTCACTCTTATTGTTGTACATTCTGTGGGTGGTGATAAATGTATAATGGCGTATATCCACCATCATATCATGCAGAATAGTTTCACTGCCCTAGAAACCCTTTGTGCTCCCCCTGCTCATCTTTCATCCATCGCAACCCCTGACAATCACTGATCTTTTTACTGTTTCCATAGTTTTCCTTTTTCAGAATGCCTGTATATTGAATTCATACAGTATGTAGCCTTTCAAATCGGCTTCTTGGCACTTAGCAATATGCATTTATGATTCCCTCATGTCATTAGTGGCTTGATGGTTCATTTCATTTTATTTCTGAATGAAATTCCATTGTATGGATGTACCACAGTTTGTGTATCCATTCATCTACTGAAGGACATCTTCCAACTTTTTGAAGTTATGAATAAACTGCAGTAAATATTCATGTGTAGGGTATTTAGTGGACATAAGTTTTCAGCTCATTTTGATAAACAAAGGAGCACAATTGCCCTTCTTTTTCAATATAGTTCTTATACCTGGTATTCATATCTTGATAAACTATAATTTGCCTTCATAGCTAATTCCTATGCCTGTGATCTTAATTTCATTTCCTTAATACTATTTCAATTTCTGCCACTTATGAATCACTAAGAATGTCAGACATATGTCAAAAACTTTCTGAAAATTAAGAAAATATTTTCAAATTTTGTAGGAACTGTCCTGATATAGTTGACATTTATTGATAGAGGTGGACCATGAAATGGCCTGTGTACTCTTTTCTGTGGGGTGGACATTTAATAATTACTCCTACCAAAATGCACTGCCTTGCCACTCCTGGTCCCCGCAATCATATCCACATGTGTAGTGTAAGTTTTGCTCTTTCTTTTGACAATGCTCTGGTCTGTTTATTCTGATCAACAACCACCATCTAATGAGGAGCAAAGAATGACTTCAGAGTTTATGTTCTCCATTAATGTGTGTGACATTGGGTAAAATTCTCAGCCTTTCTGGTTGTCAATGTCCTCATTTGTGAAATGGGGCAATAACATGCACCTTGCAAGGAGGTGTTAAGGATTGGAAGCCTTGTGAATAAAGCATCTGTACTTCCTATATGCCTGGCACACAGGAAGTAGTCTGTGGATGGTGTGGTGGTGGTGATGATTAGTAACAGTTGTGTGTTATAATATGTATTATATGTCTGCTATATATGTAATACAGCAAACCTATACGCCAGGTGAATTAAGTGCTTTGTGCTTCAGTAAGGAAATTTTATATGAAGAGTTAGAATGATGACCAGCACACATAAACATGTCTTCCAACTGCCTCCCTTCTCCTATTGCTGTCCACTCACATTCAAAAGCATTCAGAGCTGTCTCCTTGCCATGAGCATCTAACTCTCTTACGGACCTGCCAACAGGTCTCCTCCCACCCAGCTGTATTACCTCAGGACCTAAGGATCTAATAAATAAGCAATTATTTGCTTTGTCCTGTTCCACCTACGGTCAGCATGGCCTTCTTTTCCATGCCCATCTGAGGCTTCCTAACTACTCCAGGAAGCTTTGCTGTATGCTCTGGTCCACAGAGTTTGTCATAGTTCCCCTTCTTTCCTGACACCCCCAGAATACTTGGTTCCTGGCCATTCATTTGCTCGAACTCATAAACCCTTCTTTGTGGTGGTGGTCAGTCAACCTCAGCAAGCCCTTGAGCTTAGGGACCCTGCCTTCTGTTGCCTGTAATCCATGCAGGGCCCTATCACATATAACTCTCTAATTAGTCAATGAGTTCATTAATTTGACTCAATTCCAGAAGCTAAAATTTATCAGGCAGCTCAAACCTATAAAGCTACAGTAGATTTCTGGGCAACTTTCAAATAAGGAGGACGTTCATTTGTCCAGGAGAGGTTCAATTTTATTTAGAATTAAGAATATGGATTTACTAAATATCTCTGGATGTCCTTTCTAGGTGGGTAGCCCTGTCCTGTGTTTTTGCCATTTGGGCAACACTAGGCTGTCTGTGAATTAGGTGGGATTGATGTTTACCATGATTGTTCAGCATCGACCATACCTGTGTTGACTCCATCGTCTCCTAAGGGGCTTATACTCAACCTTAATGATAAATATTAGCCCAGGTGACATGTAATTCAGAAAGCAAGCCTTTTTACAACCAAAAGTGATATGAGAGATTCAAAATTCAAATAAAATATAGCTGTTGATTATTTCATATTTGTGTCCATATCATTCTCGTCTCTTTTCTCTAACACAGCTGGATGCTTGACTGTCCTCTAAGTTACTTCTACTGCTGTCACCTGGGACCCAGCTGTGTGTTTTTGCTGGAGGGGAAGCTCATTAACAAAGTTAGTAGCTCAGTGCAGGTTATTTGTAGGACATTCATTCTGAGGCTTGAGTCTGAGTGAGTCCAGAAAGCAATGGAATATTCCATGTATCCCCCCCACATGACTTCTGCTGCCCCCTAGGCTCTGTTTCTCCTATAAGGGGTCAGAGCTGTCTGGCAGAGGCCAGCTGAAATCAGAGGAATCCTGACTTTGGCTGTTTCAGTAAAGTGACCCAGTATTTGAGGAATGATGAGGACATAATTAAATATGAGCAAAAGGCTTGGAGTAATTCCTGTTCTCCATAAGGGGTGTTCATTAGTGTGACTGTTATTTTTGTGACTACTTTGCTTTATCAACATTTTGACTAGCACTTGGAATGCTACCTCTGGGCAACTTAAATGAAAACTTGTTTTCCAGGATGAAGTAAATTGGCAGAAATTTCCACTGTTCATCAAATCTGGTATAAATGGTTTGCCTGAGCTGGATATTTCTGGGTTCTGGGTCCTTGGTGCACTTCTGAAGAAATGACTGCTGTTTCTCCAAGTAAAATATGGATGAGGAGACAGCAAATCCACATTTCAAGCTTTTATTTTCTCTCACTGATACGTGAAAAGATAGCCTAAATTGTCAGAGAAGGATCAGTGTGCAGTTATGCCAGATTCCCAATGCTTCTCAGATTTTGTGCTATTAGCGTATTTTTTCCAACAGGCTCTATGATAACAATCCCTTCCTTTCCCTGCACTCCTGGCCCCTCCGATATTTAATTATGGTTCTGCTGAAAGAAAAGGTATCTGTGCATACTGCAGCTCTTCGTCTGGTGTCAGGGATTTCCCTTTGATTTGGAAAGAATAATCTTTCAAATTCCGCTATAAACTATACAGGGGGGAGAAAGATAGATTAAGCTCCAGGAATGTGTACTGGTGTTGACATTTTGTTCAAATAATGAGCTGGGGGTGAATTTTCTTTAGTTTCACTCAGGTGAATGATCAATTGCTCTAAGTCTGAATTATCAGCAGTGCTGTTCACCATTGATGTATATGACGTGGTTTAACCTTGTCTCCATCCTTCCATATATTAACACATAGCCAATATTCAACAGGTACCTCCAAGACACCAGGAGCAACTCCACAGCCCCCTCATTGCTCTCTCCCCGGTTCTGTCCGGAATGTTTATGGTGAACAGCCAGCTATCTCCTCCTTGGCAGGCATCCCTGCTTCCCTGTAACCTGGAATTGCCCACATTTGCCTTTGCAAACAGAGGCTCACTCAAGTGTCACTAAAGGAGAGGGGTGGAGCCACAAAGGCTTTAAAAAGGAAAGGCGAGTCATTCTATTTTTCAAAAAGAGAAACCGTGTTTGGGGAAGAATCGTATCTCTGTATTTCTCCTTTCCTCCTCATCGAGGGTCACAGTTGGAACTTTCCACCAATTCTTTCCTTTTTTTCCTCTCTCTAGCCTTGGCCCCACTGCTCTGCCTGTCACAGTGAAGTCAGCAGCAGGCCTCCAGGGCATGGCTGTTAACCTCTACGAAATTTGTCAGAAGGATGTTAGGTATTTCTTATCGGCTTCCCAAAAACTTAGATAAGGAAATATTTCCCTGGAGTGTCCCCTTCAGGCTGCATTTGGACGCTGTCTTGAGTTGAAAGAGGAGCTGGAGGACAACAGCAGAGAAGCAGAGAGAAAGATGCCCCAGGGCTGCAGGCCAACCCAGGCGGACAGGCTGGGCGGCAGTCATAACCACCTTGCGCGGACAACGCTTACTTTCTAGGGAGAGCTCCTGGCCCATCAACATTATGCTGCTTTTCCTTATCATTCTGTTGCCAGTAGTTTTTAAGTTTAGTTTTGTTAGCCCCTTAGCACTGCAGCGCTGGAACTGTCCTGAAGGCTTTCCCTCAGGAGATGGGAATTCTGATCGTGTGGGTAAGTAATCCCATAAAAAGGGGTTCTCCTCTTCCCCAAAACTGCCCTCAGATACCTGTTCATTCCGTCTTGTGTACTTGGGCATTTTTTTCTGATTTGTCTTTGGGCGTGTGTATTTGCTTCGTTTTTGTTTTCTAATGCATGCATATTTCCTTACCGGCTGTTAGAGCTAAACTGCTACCAACTATAAAAATTCACAGCTCTCAAACTGTTCTGTGTGTGAGTGAATAGGTCTCATTTTAAACTAGCTGAACACTTCACATAAGCCTCCGCCTTTATTCTGACATGAGAGACAAAATACTTAGCTGATTAGCTTTATGTGGGAAACTGGGGAAACAGATGGCACTTTGTTTTTTTTTTTGGTGAAACTATCCCTATTTAAACCATAAAGGAAAAAAATCATCCTTCAGATAATTTTGTATAAGAACTCAGAGGTTGCTAAAAATCAGTGAAAAATAGGAAGGGAGTTGGGAACAAATGTGATTCTATCATTGTGAAAATTAAGCCAAGTTTCAAGTTAAATGTCCTCCCCATTCTCCCCCTCCCGCTGCTTCTGAAGCTCTGAGGCAGCTCCAGTTTTTCAGTAACAGGTGCATTGTAACTTTGAGAACTGCCAAGAAATGATAATATACCACAATCCCTGCCATGTTAAATGGGTTTTTAATTGAGAGGAAGTGGGAATTCTACTGAATGCAAAATAGCAATCCTGAGTTTTTGCCTGAAAAGCACCTTTCTCTGTCTGACTATTGACTCATTTTATTTAATTCATTTTATTTAATCCTTATTTGGGTGGGTCTCCAACCTGCTGCTCAAACAAGACAGCCATTTCCATCCAACACAGGGCATGAACTGCCCTGATATTTCTTTCTTATCGTTTTGCCCTTTTGAGAAGGGATCTGGCTTCCAAAAAAGAGGCAGATTGAGTGAAACACAGTAATATTTCCAGAAGAGAAATCTCCGGAAGAGAGCACAAACTAGTGGGAATAAAGGGAACAGTTCTGAGCCAAACTGCTGATGCTGGGCTCCTGTCAGGCTCTCCCATAAAGGAAATTACCGATAAGGAAATCAGGTGCTCTTGCTCAGAATCTCGGGACTCTGTCACCAGGCAGCACTCAGAGGAACAAGTGGGCAGAACCCTAGGGTACTGGAAGGAAGGACTGAATTCTAATTACCTCTGTGTCCCCAGCACCTAGAGCATCTCTGCTTTCATAGTATATACTCAGTAAATTCTTGCTGAATGAAAAAGAAGTCTTTCCCTGATTGGCTGATCACAAAGTCCTAAAGAAGAGCAACAAAAAGGAAATAACAAAAGACAAAAATGACCCCATGAACCTGTTACTCAGCTGTTGGGAGGCAGAAGCTTCTGAACACAGTTCTGTCGAGTGCACTGGAGCCTCTCTGGGGTGGGAGCATCTTCCCCAGAGTAGTTGGCAAGTGACCAGAATCAGGCACTGCCCTCTGCCTGGCATGAGGGGAGATGGTGGGAGCCAGTGGAGAAGCAGAGCCTGAGAGAGCAAAAATAATATGGAAGTGAACTTTTACATGTGGCTTTAGAGTCCCAGGGAGCCAGGAGATTCCTGCTAGTGAGCGAGCCTGTGCCTCGTACTTCTTGCCACACTGCCTGTGGCCCAAAAGTGCCTTTACTGAGGCTGGCTGAAGAAATAAATAAATGATGGAAGAAAGAAAGAAACCTGAAGCCTAGGATAGAGACAACGAGATAGAGTCACAGAGTGGAAGGAACAGAGGTTTTAGAAGCAACACACCTCATTTCAAATCCACACGACCACTTAAATTATAGTGGAATATTGCTGAAAAATAATAATGCCCCCTCTCAGGATTGTTGTGGGGAATCACAAAGGGGTTAACATGGGCAATGCACCTACCACAGAGGCTAGTGGATTGTGCTTAATAAATGTCCTCTTGGCTCCATGTCTTGGCTAAATCTCTTTGATCAAATGGTATCACAAGATGCCTTATTTGAGCACTGCAGTGACGTGGCACAGACCTCATGGAGGGTGGAATGTCTGGATGCCACTCTGTGACTCTCTGCCTCTTGCTCCCTTGTTCCTTGCAAGTCGCAGGTTTAAACCCTCTACTTTTCACTCCATGTCTCATGTTAGCTGATAACTGCCTGGGTCACACCCTATGCTCCCTGCATTTCAGAGGATAGCATTCCTCATCTCTAAATAGATACGGTGCCATCATCTATTTTTCCCCCTAATAAAATTCTACTTGCTTTATTCCTTGCCCTTGGCATTGAGACCTGATCCAGCAGGAAGAGTGCTTTGTGGTCCGATTCAGGTAACTTTATGCAGGGTTGTCTTGCATGTGACTGCTGAGCCAGATAAACCAAGTGATAGCAACTCAGAATTGGGTTTTCTGCTCATTTTCCCCCTCTCCCACACCTCCTCCTCCTGCTGCCTCTTCTTTTTTTTAATCAACTGAGTATTCAGTTAGCTTCTGTTTGAGCTACAGGGAATGCGGAGAGCAAGGAGGAAAACTGCCAGCAAGTGGCTTCTGAACTTTCAAGTCTATTTGCCCTGGAGGAGAAATAGCAGTTGAAAAAGAACTGTTCCTGTTTGATGTCTCTACCTGCATTATTTATATGAACTTTCCTGGTAAATAGAGTGAGGAAGAAGTACAGGCCAAGCCTCAGAGAGCTGGCTGCAGGATGGCTCCTGGGGCACTAGTTAGCCAACTGGGGAGATCACTTTTAGCAGTCAACAGTGAAATCACTGATTTCAGCACCAGCCAAGGCTTGGTCAGCTTCCCAGTCATGTGCAAACCAGCGTAATTCCATGGTCAAAATCCTGTTTGTTTTTTCAGCCAGAGTTATGCAAAAGCTTTTTTTTTTTTTAATCTATCTGTAAAAAATTACAGGAATGATCTTTCATGCATACCACATGAATAAAACCATCCCCTAAGTACTCAGTGGTTGTTGGTCTTTGAGGGGTAGTAGAACTAGTGGTAAAGAACTTAAATTTTATTTTTTTTTTTGGCATTTTAATTTTTTAATTCAAGTATAGCTGATTTATAATGTTGTGTTAGCTTCTGGTGTACAGCATAGTGATCCAGTTTATATATATGTATAAATCTGAACATCATTTTCTGTTACTCTCCCTTGGTGATTCTAACAAGCATAATAGGCAGCCTGGGTTTAGCACCACTCAGCTAATACATGTAAAGTGCATAAGACAGAACTTGGTCTATAATAAGCACTCGCTAATCTCAGCTGCTACTAATCTTTTTATTGTGGTTAAATCATTTTATTGGTAGTAACAGAGGTGGTATTTTCTAAATATGGCTTGGTTTCTTCAATAATAATTGAATTTCTTTTACACATCATAACTTGTATTTTTGTGCTTAGAAGAAATGTTTATTAAACATACAAAATCATATCAAGCCGATTTGAGTGAGTGCCCTTGTGGAACTGCAGCTCCAATATTTGTCTTTCTGTGACATCAACTGATAAAAAATTCCACTGAGTGCAAAGTGAGTCTCCTTGTTAGATTTCTTACCAGTAATATTTTTAAGAACAGCAAAAATAAGCCACTTGAAAATGATTATTTAAATATCTTGTGTATTTTTCCTTATGTTTGGAAACAATTTCTTTAAGGTTTTTAAAGCTGTTGAGGCCATATAAGGGAATGATAAATCAGTTCTTTAAATAAATTTACAGTTTGGAGCTAGTTGGAGATTTGTCCATTTTATTTGACATTCAATTTAGAAGTTGGAAGGTGGGACTTATTCACTTATTTCAGAGTAGAGCAAGTAATTGATTATTTCCCATCAAAAGTAAATGGACTAATAATTTGGCTCAAATAAATTCAAAATCTTACTTTATCATCTATAAATTTGCCTTCATGAAAATCCATTTGAAATAATTCCTTGTGCAGTATGAGTAGTTGTTTTTTTTTTTTTAATATCAGTAGTCTCCCAATTCCCTTCCATCTGTAAAAAAGCTAAAATGTGGGCATATGCTCCCAGTACGCATTTATCAGTTACCTACATACTATATATAAACTAATATTGAGAACATTTACAACAGGTAACACTTCTAACATTTTCTTTTCACACAGTAATGAACCATCTTACAGTCTCTAAGTGATATACATCCTACTTGGGAGAAACTGTTTCAGAGAAGTAGTAAAATGATGGAATAAATGCTATATCCTTCTTCCTTATTAGCTCAGCTCTTTTCACTAAAGTATGAAGAGAAATGCAAAAGGATTGCTATTTTTTTTCCCCAGTAAAGCATAGTTATTTATAGTGAATGACTTTTCTCATAATGTGTAATGGTGGAAATAAAAATTGACCTCCCCAGTTGGCTAACTTAGCGCCCTAGGATCCCTCCTGAAGCTGGGTTGCGCTGAAATACTTCCATAATGGTCAGAAAAACAGACCACATCCCTAAAAATGGGTTGGGGGCTGGGCAAAAATTCTAAAGCTGTATGGCCTGCTGTGGTCACAGTAGCTTAGGGTTTTTAAATCTAAATGGGCTGTGCCTCCACCTCATGTTCCGGGGGAACCCAGTGTTTCCCTCCTACATCCTGGAGGATGGCTGGGCGTGAGGACAGAGACTGGAAGGAAAGGCTGTGTCCACTCCGGTCCTTCCACTCCTCTGTGCCTCGCGTCCCTCTCGCGTTGTCCCTTCCCCACACCCCGTCACCTCACGTCCCCGCACTCGGCCACCTCACATCCACGCCACCTTGTTTTACTTCTCAAAAGAGCCAGTGCTTGGGCTGTAACGGTACCAATTTTAACTGAAGGCTTGCGGGGGGAAAAAACCCTAGTCACATTCACATCCTGATCCCACACATCAAGCAACTAGAACAAAACATTTTTCATTCTTGTGCTTAAAGGTTAATTAACTGTTCTCGGTGGAAAAGACCCGCCGTCTCTCTTTCGAGCGCCAGCCTCCCGCCTCCTCTCGGTTACGTTGATCGACACCTGATTCTGTTTCCTTGGTCTCCTTCAGACACATCCTTACATAGAACAGTGTAGATTGCTTCCTCCTCCAGTTCTGTTTTCTTGATCATATCCTAGGCTTCTCATTGTAAATTAAAAAAAAAAAAAAAAACCTTAAAAAAATTACTAAATAGTACACTGAAGTGTCTTAGTAAACAAAACAGTTCTCAGAAAAGAAATTCTGCCAACAGGTTAAACCAATCTTTCTGCTTTGTTTTCCCCTCCACAGTGCGAGAATGTTAAGTTTGAGATCGAAAAGAAGACCTTGGGGGTAGGTCCCAGGTGGTGACTACCTGAAGAGACTTTTCTTGAACCATCAGGCTACGAAGGGGCTGCGAAATTCCAGGGCTGGGGGTGCCCTTTCGGCCTGGTGGTCACAGGTCAGAAGTGAGGCAGGGCTGCTTTTTTTAAAAATTTTTTTTAGGGGAAGAGGTGACTAGGTTTATTTGTCTACTTATTTCTTAAGTGAAGGTACTGGGGATTGAAACTACCAGCTGAGCTATCTCTTCCCCCGGCAGGGCACCGGTTTGAGAAGAGACCTTAGCAGGTCTGGTCTTCGCCAGTGATTGTAAGGTATTCTGTGGGTTGTTTTTCTCTTCTGTTACTAATAGTCTGTAAAGAAGGTCTTGTTAAAAGTTAAGAGATTGATCTCACCTGTGCTGAGGAAAATGTGAAAAAGGCCAGTCCTGCTTTTCTGGTGAAGTGGTACAGTGAGTGGCAGGTTGGAGGGACGTCTTCCACAAGCACCGTGACTTCATCGTGGTATGGCCAGGGTGGGAGGAGGAAAGATGACAGCCACCAATGCGTGAAGATGAGGGAGGCAGAATGTTCCCGAGTTGGTGGTCTAAAGTTAGGAGGGTCAAATAATTTGGATTATGAAGCAATTACTATGTCTCCTCTCTTCTTTTTGTTATTGACTGTAGATTTTCTTGTACTAATTTATTTAGATTAATTTATATGTTGTCTCTTAATCCAGACAGGGTTAAAAAATCAAACATTGACTGAAGATGAAAGGATAACAAAAATTCTTTACCTGGAAAATGTCGTCTAAAATCTGTTCAACATTCCTAACCTTCTAGTCACTTTGATTATGGTGGGGAAGAATAGGGACAGAAACTAGTAACTTACTAATATGTGTACAATGCCTGATCTGAGATATTTCAGCAGTTATTTTAAGAAGGTAGTTTTGTAAACTTGTTCCGGACAAAAAATTGAAAGGCTTAGTAATTAGCCTCAATAGCTAGAGAGCTTTTTCAGAATGTGCAGGTCAGTTTTAAACAACTGTACTTTCTTTCAACGAATTCTTAAATATTTTTCAAGAAACTCTCGAATTCCATAAAGCAGTTTAATGTTTAATTAAGCTTTAGTAGTAACTCGAAACTTGAGCAATCTTAGAGCTAGGGAACATAATGTTAGTTGCATTAAGTTATATATTTCTAATGTTAGAATTGGAATTAACTTTAAAGAACTCCTGGTTCTTTACCAGGAATAGAAACAATAGCAGCAGCAACAAAAACTTTGACCATTGGAGCCCAATTGTCCCCACTGTCTATTTACTTCTTGCCTACAGGTCAGTACTTTCATCCAGAATGCTAATACTACTCACCATGAAGGGAGTGGTAATATTAGGTGAACCAGGAATTCAGACTTGTTTAGTAGAGATTCTTCCTTAACAATAATGTTAATAAATAATGGCTTTGCATACCATCATTCCAGTTACATCCCCAGCTGTCCCATTTACTGAGACCCACAACAAGCAGATGACTGAGATCTGGGCTTGGAAGGATGAGTGATGTTTTTGTCAAGTGCCAAAGAAGAAAAAATTACATTAAACAGAAGGGACCTTTGTACTTCTTGAGAGAGTTTGATATATCTGAAAACATTTTATTTTATTTTAATTTTATTTTTACACAGCCAGTGTTACTAACCTCTGAGGACAGTTGTGGAATAATGCGTGTAAATATGTCTTTCTTGTGGAGTTCTTTTCCTTAACATTGTCGTTCAAAACTTTCCTTTGATGCTAGAATTTAGTTATGTATAGAAACTTCAGTCATTTTAGCCAAATACTAGGTGGGAACTTCTGCTCTCATAACCTCTTGACCTTCTTTCTAAGCCTGGAGTTTGAATTGGTGTGTGCATCTGTTTTCACTTATGACCTTGATTTTCGGATTCTCCCAAGCCTCGTCAACCATGCTAATGTCTCTCAGTCTGGGTTTCCCATGTATTTCCCAGGATACTTAGTACATTGGAGTTTGTGTGAGTATGACAGTGATTCATGGTGTGCACTGATTTATTTGCAACCCCCCTCCTAGTGATAGGATAGAAGAGGCCTTTCAGAGAAAAGCACTATCTTCTTCCTCCATTCAGCACCACCTCTCAGGGTGCTATGGACCAGCTTTGTGTGTAGTAAGTGGATTTCATTCAGGAGGTGGTTCTTTTTGTGGGTGGTTGGTTGCTAGGATACAGACAATCCTAACAACTTCATGGCAGCTGTCTTGTTCTTTAGCCTATGGTGTGTTGGTTGAGAAATAGTATTTTATTTTGTTCATGTCAATACTTTTCTGGTTAAAATTTCAGAAGCTTGAAGCATCTTTCTTCTTCCATAGACTATCCTTGTATAAACAGGTCAAAAGGTGAGAGATACATCCAGCTCAGCACTCATAGTACATGGCCGCTGACATGAATCCTCTGCATTTTTTTAAAATCCAAGTTTAGTTTTATAGCTGGCACTCTTTTTTTTGGTGGGGGAGGGGAGAGGTAATTAGATTTAGTATTTTTTTAGAGGAGGTACTGGGAATTGAACCCAGGACTTTGTGCATGCTAAGCATGCACTCCATCACTTGAACTATACCCTCCCCATTTTGAATTCTCTGCATTTTGAGTCCTTCCCTTATGAGGTTTAGAAACATACCCAGAGGCAGAAGCTACCAGGGATCTTCTGGTGTTTTTCTCCTTCCCTCTGAAGGACACGATTATTCTGTTTACCACTGGAGTTTCAACGCAAAGGAATTTCATCTTTCCCTGGTTTGCAGAGAAATTGTGAAGGTTATTATCATTAATGTTGATTTACCCAGTGTGTGGAAATGTGTATCTTTTAGATTGAAGCAACATTGTTGAGAATTTTAAAAACTCTAAGGGGATCAAAAATCTTACTATTTTGAAAAACATATTTGAAAGAATTTCTGAATCTTCTCTGTTTTTGGCTATTCTAATGGATCATGGCAAACATTTCACATAAAAGGGAAAAAATAAGGTATGTGAAGAAAAATTTCCGTTGTGAATCTCAACGCCTTTAAAAAGTACCCAGCAATGCCTCTGAGAGGACAGTAGGAGCTTGTCTTTCAATATTAATGTATTCTCTTCTGGAACAGAAAACTGAACTGACACACCCTCTGCATGGATATCCCTCTTTGATGTAGGCTGTGTTAACGCATAAGAAATGACCGGGTTTTATTACTTTCCATAGACAGGATAACATGCCGTTTTTCAAACAAAGAATACATTTTAGACAGAGCGAATTGTGATTGGTGCTTTACACAAGTGGACTGATCTCATCACAGGAAAAACTGGCATGGTTTGGGACAGGTGTGGTTCCAGTGTCCCGCTTGCTTGTGGCCTTGCCTTGCACAAAGGCACTCTCTCACTCCTAGTCAGTGCTCCGTACCCAGCAGGTACTGTTAAGCCTCAGCTTTTGAAATTGATAAGGTCCAATTCTGTAGCTGAAATGTGTTGCTAGTACTTACCTCACAGGATTGTTACAAAGACTAAATTCTTATAAGGTGCTTAGGATCTTGCCTGGTACATAGTGAGTTCCCTGTCAATATTAGCTGTTACTCTACCAAATACCATAACCTGAGGTGTATTAGAAACACCTTTGCTTAGTGCAATTTTTCTAATACCTATTTCTTCAAATTTTCAACAATTAGAGAAATCTGAAGTTGGTTTTTTGGCATGAGCCAAGTCCTAGCAATCATCTCACCCAGGGTATTCTCTGTGATTTGTTTCTATTTTGGGTGATAATGTATGGCACAGAATCCCCAATTAATTATCTTTTGTAAGTAATTATTCTTATGGCTTGTCACATATGCCTTTAACATTCCAAGGAAATTATATGAAGTATTTTTTTCCTCTGTATTTATATAGCAATAGACAGAGCTAAGGCCCAGAAATTAGCATTGGTCAGAGTGGGATTAATAAGAACAACAGAATTGGACTCAGGAAAAACCTGAATTCCAGTACTTCATTTACTTTTGTGTCTGTTTGTCTAAAACACTCAGAATGAGGTATCTATAGGCAAATATTTATTTGTTTAATAACAAAATTGCAATTTGAGGAACATTCTTGTAAAGGTAGTAAAAGGAGAAGATAATTGTGTTAGTTATAAATGAGACCAACACCAAATTTTGTACCATTAATACATTTTTACAGGTTTAATCAAGTGATTAATTTTGTAGACTTCTTTCAGAGAGTTGAGCTTTTGATGTCATTTGGGGGAGGTTGTTTGTTTTAGGTTACTGTTTTATTTCTGTAGCAGAGCTTATAATGACATAGTATTGATTTGGTATTTGAAGTTTAGAGAAGCAGGGAGAAAGAAACATTTCACAGAAAATCGGGGTTGAGATGAATAAGATCTGGGGGGAGGGGATAGCTCAAGTGGTAGAGTACATGCCTCGCATGCACGAGGTCCTGGGTTCAATTCCAGGTACCTCCTCTAAAAATAAATAACAAACCTAATTACCTCCCAGCCCCCCCCAAAATGAATAAGATCTGTTTATGGATTTATCACAAGCTTAGGCTTCTATACAAAAATGCTGCAAACAAGGAAACTACTGAATTGTGTAAGACAGGCAGGTTAAGAATTGAGCTGATAAATGTTAGATTAGAAAGGACCTTCAAAATCATCTAGCCAACTGCCTCATGTTACTGATGAGAGGCTGAAATCCAGAGAGATGAAGTGACTCATCAGGATCCTAACAGAACTAGAACTCGGGACCCTCAACTCCTATTCTACAAAACTTACCAAGTGTATGCTTCCTGCCACGATTGTTTGTTGAAAGCCTACCGATGTAATATTTCATTACTTCTTTCTATTGAAAAGTATTAATAATGTTAAGTTGGTTTAGGGAAAGTCTCCTACTAGCTCTCTATGTTGGAAGCACTTTGAATGTAGGACTAAGATTTTCTTTTATTAAGGCACCAATGACACCAATGAATTAATTCAGATCAATTCAACAAATATTTATTCAACATCATTTACGTGTTTAGACTGAGAGTGATGATGGGTGGGTCCAATCACCTAGGGTATCCTGAGGGGACAGGGAGGTTCCCAGCTTAGAGGGTGAGGTGTGCAGTTTACCTGATGACATATGGACCATATTAGTTGATTTTATCAAAACTAACTCCTACACAATTTAACAAGTGGCTTCAAAACCCTCTGCAAAGAAAGTAAAGATGGCAAACAATGCTAATAATGCAACCTCAAGAGGATAATGAGGGAACTGACCCTTTATTACTAGAATAAGTTCTCTGTTGGCTGAATAAAGGATAAAAACATTTAGATTTGACAAAAAAACAAGGCAAAAAAGAAATTAACAAGAAGATATCCTAAAAATGGATTTATGCTTATTATTAGTGATAAGCTTGCAACAAGTATAAGATTTGCCTCAAAACGATAGCTAATGGTAACATGAAGCCATCAGAACAAGCAATATATTTAAGAATGAATATCCAGAATGTGAAAATAACTTTTTATGATTTTCACAGTTGTGTTCAAAGTTATGATGTTTCAGACTACATTTACTAAGCTTACTGATAAAAAGTTAGAAGGCTCCCTTGAGATTTTTGACATCATAGCATCCTACTCCCCTGCCATGGTGAAACATGCTAAAATAATACACAGAAAACCACGTGACCACAGATTAATTGTGTTCTTTTTTTCAGCAAACACTACTGAAAACTTCACAGAAAGCATTACTAAAATTTTAAAGAAATAAGTATTAGAAAAATTATACAGTTTGAGTGAGAGTAGAAGGTGTTTCTGATATATCTCATCTTATGGTATTTCTGAGAAACTAATAGTGAACATTTACTGAGAACTCAGTATATGTCAGAGAAAAGTCTAGGGCCTTGGCATGAATTAATTTATTTAGTCTTCATAATAATTCTATTAAGTTAAGTCCTATTATCATCTCCATTTCCAAGATGAAGACACCTATGCACAGAGAGGTTGAGTAATGAGCTGAAGGTCAGACAGCTAATTAATGGTGGAGCCAATAAAGAGTCAACATGGATGTTCTGTCTTCAGTGCCAGTGATCCTAGCCACTCTTGTATTTGCCTCTCTATTTCAACAATGAAATGCACAAGGAACTGAGATACTTTTTCGGTAGCCAGTAAAGGAAAAATACACCAGAGAAGACATTTTCTTAATAGTTCATGGCTTCTTTCTATATTAACAAATCTATCATGAAAAAAAGTATACATGTACTCAGTGGCAGTGGAGCCACTATATTTCCTGGACCATCAACAAAAAGGATTCTTGGGTGAGATGACAGAGGGCCCTATAATACAGCTCACCACAGTCTCTCAGGGAAAAGACGCTGAAACTGATATTGCACAAAGTGCTGTGGGATGTCACTGGTGTCATCTCTCCTTGTTTTTATTACAAGACTAAACTAGATTCCTTGTAATACTTTGTATTGAATGAAGAGTAACCATGAACATATTTGTCACACCTGCTTCCTGCAGAGTATCTTATGAGAACAATCAAATGCTACATATTTTTTCTTTTTAAAAAGGGACAAGTGTTTCAGATTCTTTGATCTTTTCTGTGATGATAAATAGATGTCACTGGTATACTACTCAAAAAATAACTAAAACAACAGAATTTTATCCCTCTCAGTTAAAGGTGATATTCTAATAATGAGTGAGAAAGTGACTTGCTGGTGGTAGAAAATTTATGATGGAGAGAGCAGTTTGAAAACTGATGATGGTAATGTTTCTATTGCTATGTGATTTAGTTGTTGAGTCAATGTCAATGTATTACTTATTAAAAACTCTCATGTCTACGTTCTTAAAAAATTCCTATAAATAGAATTTTTCAAACTATTTTTTAAAAATTCTAAAGAAAGAATTTTTGTCTCTTCAGTTCCATTTGCTGAAAATATAAAATGCAACACCTTCTGGTTAGTTTGCATTTATTGATTAAAATACAAGAAGGAACATTATGCTGTGCCACAGAAATTGATGCAACATTGTAAGCTGACTATACTTGAATAAAATTTTTTTTAAATACAAGAAGGCAGAAATTTGCTAGGCTAGTTGAAAAACTAGTTGTGATTTTGCAAATATAGCCAATGAAGTATTTCTTGTATTTGATATAGATATAATTGTGAAATATCTTTTTTTTTTTTTGGTCTGTAATGGTTATCAAAGACTAAATATTAAAACATATTGAATTTTAGACCAAATTTTTAAATTCCTATATCAAATTCAATCTTCTCAATAAATGCAAATGAATCAGAAGGTGTTGTGTAAACTAATTTTTAACATGCAGAGGGACTTTTGGGGCTTGGGACATCTGCAACTGGAAATGCCCAGCAGAGAGTGGAGAATATAGGGACAAAACTCGGAGAACAGGTCAAGATAGTGATTTCTGAGTCTTGCCGTGTGTGTGAAACATCTGGAAAAACTTTTCTGATGCTTTAGTGTTGGGGAATGCATTTTAGTCTGGTAACATTAGTCTTTAAATAAAATTGAGTGTAATTTATGCTGAAAGCTGAGGGATATTTAAACATGCTTATTTAAGATGAAAGATTATCTACAGCACAGGAACCTTCCAACAGCATTCACTGTTCTGCAAAACTGCATTATTATGAGGGTTTTTTTTTTAAAGTTATACTGAGCTGTGGTATTAGCCAAGCAATAGACACATAAATTAATGAAACAGACTAGAAAGTCCAGAAATAGAGTTACATAAATGTGGTCATTTGATCTTTGACAAAGCAATTCAATAGAGAAAGGATAGTCTTTTCAACAAATGACATTGAATCAATTAGACATCTACGAATAAAATAATGAAACTCAACCTAAACCACACACCTTATACAAAAAGATTAACTCAAAATGATCATAGACTAAATTTAAGGTGTAAAAGTCTAAAACTTTCAGAAGAAAACATAGAAATCTTTGTGTCCTGGGGTTAAGAGTTCTTAAGAAATGGTACCAAAAGCAAGATAAACAAAAGAAAAAAATTGATAAATTGTACCTCATCAAAATTAAAACTTTTCTCTACCAAAGGCACTGTCAAGAGGATGAAAAGACATGCTGCTTGCTGGAAGAAAACATTTGCAAAGCACATGTCTGACAAAGGACTTGTATTGAACATATATTTTTTTCAAAACCTTTCAAATGCAACAATAAGAAGATAAATAACCTACTTTAAAAATGAGCAAAAGACTTAACAGATATAAGGTTGATAAATAAGTCCATGAAAGGTTATAAGGATGATAAATAAGTCCATGAAAAGATATTCAACATTATTAACTGTTTTAGGCTGAATATGGCCCCCCAATATATCTAAATCTTAATTCCTGGAACTTGTGACTTACTTGGCAAAAGGGAATTCACAAATGTGATCTTGAGGTGAGGTGATTAGCCTGAATTATCCAGGTGGATCCTAAATGTAATCACAAGCATCCTTATGAGAGGGAGGCCAGAATTTCTAAGGAGGAAGAAGCCTATGGAAGCAGCGAGACTTTTGAAGATGACACACTGCTGGCCTCGAAGATGGAGAAAGGGGCCATGAGTCAAGGAATGCAGGAGTACATTATATAGGATGCAATGTATTATAGAATTACATATAAATTATCCAGGTGATGGAATTATAGGAATCCATTGAAAGAGACCCACTTCCTAATTAGTTCCTGGAACATGGACAGATGCAGAGAATCCAGCCTTTTGGTGAGATGCCTAAAACAATGTTTCTTGAAGTGGGTTCCTTGACAGAGCTGAACTACAAGATGCTAAACAATAAGAGTTCCTGGTAAATTCATTTCGGAGTAAGCATGATGCTTAAAAGCTAGTATCTGTGATCAGAAAGACATAGCTTGAAATCCCCACCTGGTTAATTATTGGGCATGTGACTTGTGGCAAGTTAATAGCTCTAAACTTCAGTTTCTTCTTCTGTAAAATGAAGATGCCAGAGCACCTACCTCCTAATGTTACCCAGTTGAATGAAATAATGCATTTAATGTGCTATTCCAGAAAACACTCAAGATGTTGACTGTTACTATTCTGAAGATATTCACCACCTACCTTCTTGGAGAATCAAAATGCATAATAGCATGTCAAAGATTTTGAGCCCTTCTGATGAAAAGAACAAGTTTAATTTTGTAGAACTCGCCAGCATCAATTACTGTCCTGAGGACCTGGTAATAGATCCTCTTTAGCTTGCTAAGGAGAACGTGGTTGAGGGTCAGGAAGGGGCTATTTTCTGCTCTGGATGACACATGTCTACCACCACTCAGGGACTAGGGTGGCAACTCTCATTCACATTTTTCAGGAAGCAACACTGAGCCCCAGAGCTTTCCCTACAGATTAAGATTTTGTAACCAAGCAGGACCCCACGGGACCTCCCAGGGTTGAGGGTAGGGGGGTAGGGGGAAAAGACCCCTCCCCCATATCCTCTGCTTTAGCTCCTCTCTGAAGGAGGTAGATAGCAGTATCTGATGCACATTTCCTGAGTTGTTTCACAGTTCCTAAAACTCCCACCAAATGGAAGAAGTTAACTACTTGGTGACCATGAGCACGAAGCCCCCAGACCTACTGGCACCTAAGAATTGATCAGTGTTAACCCCTGTGACACTGCCCTGTTACCTCACCATCAACCAGAGAATTGTGCATGAGCTGATCACAGACCCGGGGACATCCTTCCCTCAACTTCCTTTAAAAAATGCTTTGCTGAAACCCATCTGGGAGTTCGGGCTTTTGAGCACTAGCTGTCCCAGAGTCCTTGTGCGGAGCCCTATGATAAATGCTGCACTTTCCTTCACCACAACCCAGTGTTAGTAGATTGGCTTTACTGCAAGTGGGTGAGTGGACCAAAGTTTGGTTCAGTAACAATTTAAGTTCCTATCTCCTGGCTCATCTTTCTGGATGTATTATTTCTGAATCACCTGGCTTCTCTCTCACCTACCCTGAATTTTACACTAGTGAGTCAACTGAGAAGAAAGCTGGAATTGCCCAGAAGGTAAATGTGTTGGCTTTTTAAGTCCTGTCATTGAAAAAAGGAGATGAGGATAGTCTTTTAGAGCAAAATAAAACTTTCTGCATGTAATAAAATCCAGATACCATTCAAGTCATCCCCCTTGGGAGGCAGGAATAGGTGGCCCCTATCAGGGGCCTGCGGTAGGAGCAGATGCGGAGGTGTCAGGCTTTCCTGTACTGGGCCCATCAGTTTGAGTCTATATTCCTTTCTCATGGTATCCTGAATTCAGAGGGTCCAGAGCTCCGTTTTCTCTCTCTTTGCCCTGTGAGCCTTCTTCAGTCTGTCTCCAGATTCAGAGCAGGGAACCCGAGGTGGTGAGGGCAGGTGGTAGTGAAGGCCTGAGAGAAGACTAAGATGTCTTGTTAATCTGGTTGCCAGTATCGTTTATGTGGTAACTAGATCCCAAGAGCTTTTGCCCCCAAGGCCCGAAGAAGACAATTTTTCTTCTCACTTACCTGTGTGGGGGTCACTCTCCCAGACTCAGAGCAGATGAGGAGATGCTGGTTGTGAAATATTCTGTTTCTGCCACCCCACCCGCCGCTTCAGTCAAAGCCTGCTTTTCATAATTGCCCTCTGTGCCACAGAGGCCTGGGTTCTTTGCAGTCACTAATAGGAACCTTCAATGTGCTCCAAACGTTCTGGGCTCCTTTCTAATTCCTCAAGATCCCCTGCGAATCCCCAGGTTGAGAAGTCAGAGGTTCCAGTTGATTTGCTTGACTTGTTTGCTGTCTTTGGGTCCGTACTCCTTAGAAGTGGTTTGATTTTCTGGGCACGTCCCTCTCACCGAACTGCACCCAAAACAAATGCTGTAGGTTTTGACATAGGAAAGTCTAGCTGTTCAAACATGCACACCCTGCTGACATTCAAATCCACTGATTGTACCACACACTGGTGTGTGTAGTCTTTGACAGGTCTGAAAAAACACTAACGTACTTACCATTTCTAGCGGTAGTACAGACTAATGACTTTCACCAGGCTTAATTCTCAGTCTTTCATTTTCTTTTATATCATATTATTGTTCATTTTCACATATACTTAGCCCAGCCCTGGTTTACACAAAGTGATGCTGACATTGTAGGAACAATGTTTTGATGGAAGTGGAGTTAAAATCAGTTATAGAAGTAAAATGAAGATTGTAAGGTCTTGACACATAACAACCCAGACCAAGGGAGAAAAGAGTAGTGAACTGGGAGGAGAGTATCTGGGTTCGAATTCCAACTCTACCACCAACTCTCGGTGGGACTTTGGAGCATCACTGAATTTCCTCATCTGAACTAGAGCTATTATTTCCAAATCCACCAAGATATAAGAATCACCTGGATTGTCTAGTCAAAAAACAGATTCATAGTCCTCAGCCCAGCCTTACTGAATTGGAATCTCCAGGGAAGGGATCTGTAAAAGATGCACAAACACACAGCACCCTGTGTGATTCTTTTGAACCAACGATTTTGGGAAAAACTGAACTAGGTAATGACTAGGGTATTCCAGTTTTAAGAGGCTATGATGAAACTCTGGATGCTACAACATGAGTGAGTGAGAAAATCTGAAGATAAAATGTATTAGTGATTCATACTTAATATTTCTATAAAGATTTGGTTTTTTTGAAAATCTATTGAAGTTAATGCTATGGTTTGTGTTTTATGGATCTAAGTATTTTTCAAATTTCTCTTCTCTTTGACTCATTGACTATAATATCTGGCCTATCTAGCCCATGGTATTATATTAAGGATAAATGAGATCAGGATGTGAAAGTTTGCTGTTATTATTATTGTTGTTGTTGTTGTTTAGTAAAATAACTGCCATAGGATAGATTCTGATTTTAGAATTTGATAGATCTGCTAGTGTCTGTGGCTTTGTTCTTATTGGTAAAGAGCCCAGGTGAATAAGCAAAATACAGTAATTTCTTCCTTCATTTATTAATTAATAAAATATTTGGGGTACTCATCATGTACAAAGCAATATGTTGTGTACTGTCTGAAATGTTTAGAGTGCCTTTCCTTTTCCCTTTTTTAACCTGGAAACTTCCCATTTAGTAATGATTTGGAATGAATCAAATATTTTATTGGTTTCATCAATGTATCAGTGCATTAGAAAATTAAATATGTGTTGAGCACATATATTCAATTTCTATAGAATGTATGATACCCATTTCAAAGAAAGGTCTCCTGGCAATAAATCCACAGGCCAGCAGCAATCTGTAGCCCACAAGTTAGTAGCTACCTGTTTAGGGTGTCTGTTCCTCTGCCTTCCTTTTCTCCCTGGTACACTGCTATAGGAGAAATGAGTTATAGCAACACTCTAGTCCATGGGTTCAAATCTGAATGTTGGCACAACCCCACACAGTGAGACCTTGGTTGTGGGAATAAGCAATGGTAAATTTTATTTGTGTTGTGCCTCACAAAGTACTTCCATACCTCTAATTTCATTTTCTTTCCCCAATAGTGCTCTGATACGGGCTGGGGAGGTCCTGTGAGATGTCCAAGAAACTAGTGGAGCCAAGACCGGAAACCAAGCCTCCTGGCTCTCTGTTTAATGCCTCTTCCATTTCTTCTATGACACCCCTGATTCTACAGTTAGAATGGCAATGGAGAATGGGCTGTCCTACATGCCTGTGCAGGGGGTCTTGGGTTGTGGAAAAGACACCGGAAGAGTGATTTGAGCTAATTCTCTTCTACATTTATGCTGGTGCCTATTTCATACTCTCACAGTCTTACATTTCCCCCTTCCTCTTCCATCTCTATTCCAGTAGATCCTCTGAAGTGGAGCTAATGTTTTCTGACTCTAGAACATAATCCCTGAGTAAGAGGATATTAGTCCATCGTCTTTTTAAATCCTTAGAAGAGTAAACACATTCAGTGTGTCACATTAAAATATTAAAGTTTAATGTTAAAACAGAATGGAGTAAGCCCAACAGGGCAGTGAGAATATGTAGGACTTCTCCGACCCCCCACTCATCCCAGTGGTTAACTGGAACAGTTATCGAAAGGCACAGTGGCAGAGGCCTCCTCACCCTCAGTCAGTAAAGACCAAGGAAACTAACCTGGCTGCAGGGATGAAACTGTCCACTGATATCGATCGTCTTAGAACATCAAAGGCAAGCTCTGTGTGGAGCTGGCCTGTGCTGAGGTTTCCAAAGAGAGATATCAGGTTCCCAAGCAGGTGTTGAGTACTTGGGAGTCAGAGTGGGTAGGTGGCCATCACCTGGAACAGGACAGGACCCCAGGTATAGGGTTAGGATACAGGGCAAGGCCCTGCAGGAATCAAGAAATTCAGTGAGGTCCGCCACTCAGATTTGGCAAATAAAAATACAGGGCACTTGACTACTTGAATTTTGAATTTCAGGTAAACAGTGAACAATATTTTAGTGTAAGGATGTCCCATGCAATACATATGCAATTCAGATTTAATCAGGAGTCCTATATTTTACGTGGCAATGCAAACAGGGACAAAATATTTCAGCGCTTTCATGGACAGCATTTCGATTTTTCCTGCTTCTACTTAAGACCTCTAGTTTTCACCATCTTCTGTCACTATGCTGGAGGCTCTGTTCATAAGGTAAGACTAGGGGAGGTGGAAATCCATTTCCAAAATGATAATATCTGTAATTTTACTTCTGATTTACATAGTTAAATTTTACATTCATACAGTCTCTCTCTGCAATAGGATACAGTAGGTGGTTTCTTTTTTTTTTTTAAATTGAATTATAGTCGGTTTACAATGTTGTGTTAATTTCTGGTGTACAGCACAGTGATTCATTTATATATACATATATACATCCCTTTCATATTCTTTTTCATTATACACCATTACAAGGTATTGAATATAGTTCTCTATGCTATACAGTAGAACCTTGCTGTTTATCTATTCTATATATAGTAGTTAGTATCTGCAAATCTCGATCTCCCAATTTATTCCTCCCTGTCCCGTTTTCCCTCGGTAACCATAAGTTTGTTTTCTTTTTGAACATGAAATAACACTTTATAGATAAGCTAGAAAGTGTCTTTCTCTTCAAATAGTTATTTTTTCATAATCTGGCATTGTTCATCTCCTACAATCAATTTGTGGAGAAAATGATTTACAAAATTAATTGTGAACCTCTACAGGAACTCTTTATTCTCTACACAATGTTATTTATTTAAAATGTAAAAGCAAGACTTAAAAATTAATTCTGCTTGTGCTGTTTGTCATAGGGAAGTGTTTTGTCTAAATCAGATAAAACATCACTGAAAATACACAGTTTGGTTTCTTTCTTCCCATGCAGGTCCTGCGCCCTTTTTAATTTTCTCTCATGGAAGCAGTGTCTTTCGGATTGACTTGGAAGGAACAAATCATAAGCAATTAGTGGCAGATGCTGGCATATCAGTGATCATGGATTTTCATTACAATGAAGAAAGAATCTATTGGGTCGATCTAGAAAGACAACTTTTGCAAAGAGTTTTGCTGAATGGGACAAGGCAAGAGGTAAAGTACCATTTCCCATGGTATTTGAGGGAGTTTTGAACAGGCTGTCAAATATGATACAGCAAATTCATGACATACAGTAAATGAAAATTACAATTCCAATGTGTGTCTGGCACATAGAAGTATTTATTTAATTTGCACCTGTGGTGTCATGTTACTGAACCAGCTCTTGAATATGGCATTGATATTCAGAAGCCTCCAAAAGGAGAAAGTCAGGATGTCAATGTAATTTTGAAAATATGCAAGTTTATTAATAAATAAGTGAGATCACCACGTTATGGTTAAAACAGATTACTTACATGATTATTTTCTACTCCTGTGGTTCTCAGCTGGGGGCAGTTTTGTCCCTCAGGGGGCACTTGGCAATGTCCAGGAACATTTTTGGTTGTCACAACTAGATTGGGGAGAACAGAGGATGTGCTACTAGCGTCTAGTGGGCAGAGGCCAGGGATGCTGTTAAACATCCTACAACTTGTAAGACAGTCCCTCACAACAAGGAATTATCTGGCCCAAAAGGTCAATCATGCAGAGATTGAGAAACCCTGTTTTATCTGTTTCAAATCTCTCATGGGTTTTCGTACCTGATATTTAGGAAGAAAAAAAAAAACTTTCCTTTTTCTTCTCAAGGTATTTGCACTCTGGAAAGGACTAGTAAAGCAGATGATAGATACAAAATACTTTGCTTCAAGCACATTCAAAAGATCTCTAATCTCTCTTTCTAATCAGTAGAACCCTTAAATGAGTCCCAGCAAAAATGTTCTCTCTATTCCAGGGAGATGGATTACAGAGAGCAGGTGACGAGAGAAACCTTAAGCATTTATTCTCAACACAGAGTGCCCACTGTTTGTTTTTTGTCTTGTTTTGTTTTTTTTAAACAAAGCCTTCTCCCTCCAGTTATTCTTAAAGCCGTCAATTAGGCGCTAATACTTGGCTAATTTCACTTTTAACAAAGATGGCTACTCATTCCTCTCCAGCCGTCTGTAGAACAGTTTTGAAATCTTGAGTTGAAGAATCTGGAGGGTTTCCTGTCAGGGAATAGGAAAAAAAACATTAAATAGCTGTGAATTTATGGCAAGTCATTAGGGAAGAATTGGCCTGAAGTCTAAAATCCACTGGTGTTAGTCCCTCCTTTGGGTTACAACATCGCTATGAAGGACAACCCTTAAAAGGCAGTTTACCTGGGTGAACTGATACATTAGCGATGGGTTAAATGGACTGGTTAGATCATGTCCTGTGCGGTGCAGGATAGCACAGAGTCCTGAGACTGTTCGAGCTCTGCCCAGCTCCACATTCGATGATGTCAGGCTGGTCGCTGAAAACCCGCTGATTGTGGGAGTACTTCCATCACGGAAATCTGCCATGATGCAGATCGGGGCTTCCCCTCATCTCACAGACCCCCCCCCCCCCCCCCGCCCACCGAGAGGACCGGTGTATCTGTACACTCCGGAGTTAGGAGATAACTAAGGTTTGGTTGCAATTGTAAACACTGCTCAGGAGGCATAAAAAACAGTCCTGCTATTGGAACCACAGGGTCATAGCCTGAGGACACTGAGGACTTGTAGAAAGTGGGGGTGGGGCTGGAGGGGGCGGAGCCAGAGAAAAGTGGGGTCCCTAGAGAGAAATCAATCTGCTTCAGGCCCCAATGCACAAACTCGAAGGGAGTCTTGCCAGAATTTGGCAAAGCTTGGAACTGGGTTCAGATAAGAATCTTGAAAATTCCTTTAGTAAATGGAATTGAAAAAACTGCCTTTAAGTTACCATTAACATTCCACTGTTACTATTATTGAAACTACTAATATATTATGGCTGATTGCTTAATTTCAATAAGTATAGAATAAATTTTCATTTCAAAGCTGTGATATAAATACATGCCCAGAAGTATTCACATGGGAGGGTGAGCACTGCTGCGTCCAAACAATAGCACTGTATCTGTGAGGAGTTTATCATTTAAATAATTTTGGGAATGCACAAAAATGACAAGTACTTAAAAGAATAGAACTTGAGACATAACAATAAAAACAATTTTGTTGTGAATAGGAAAATATTAATAATAATTTTAAAATTTGATTTTACAGAAAGTATGCCATATAGAGAAAAATGTTTCAGGACTGGCAATAAATTGGATCAATGAAGAACTTATTTGGTCAAATCAACAGGAAGGAATCATTACAGTAACAGATATGAAAGGAAACAATTCCCGTGTTCTCTTAAGCGCCTTAAAATATCCTGCAAATGTAGCAGTTGATCCAGTAGAAAGGTAAATTCTGCTGGTTTTGGACATCAACATATATTTCAAAACCTGATGAAAATTCATGGAATCGTAACATTTTGAACTCAAGAGGACCTCCTCATTGAGACCAAGGCCCTTATTTGTGGTACACAACACAGTTTTCAATAGGGTGGTTGCCTGGATTTGAACTCAGGCATGTTCCCCCTAACAATAGCACTCTTAACTACCATGGTTTCCTGCTATAAAAGCGTAATTCTCCTTCTAACTTGAAATCACATGAAATTGCCGTAACAGGGCAATAAATGTTTGTTGAATTGAATTTTCATTCAAAATAGTCAAACTCGTCCTGTACAGACATCCAGGGACTTGTTGAAACACGGAGGGTCAGCCATTTAATTGACCTCACATTCAGTTATGTGTCTAGTGTATCTGTTTGCCCTCAGGTTTATGTTTTGGTCCTCAGAGGTGGCTGGCAGCCTTCACAGAGCAGACCTCAGCGGTGTGGAAGTGAAGCTTCTGTTAGAGACGTCAGAGAAAATTGCAGCTGTGTCATTGGATGTGCTTGATAAACGGCTCTTTTGGATTCAGAACAATAGAGAAGGAAGTGATTCTCGTATTTGGTCCTGTGATTATGATGGGGGTTCTGTACATTTTAGCAAACATCTCACACAGTAAGTTTTGCTTTTGGTGTAAAATAAAACAATTGCTATCTGAAGTTTGTGGGATAAATTAATTTTACTTTTGTCGTCTAAACTGGTGTAGTGGTTTAGCACAGATTCTGGAGTCCAAAGGACTTGAGTTCAAGTCCCATATTTATTGTTTATTAGATGAGTGACTTGGGCAGGGTACCTGACTTCTCTCATCCTCAGTTTCCTTTAATGTGGATGTTGGAATGTTGGGGGAACGAAAAGTGCCCACCGATACTGAGAGGTATCTTGAGATGGAAAAACAAGGTAGGCGGCTCCACATAATCAATGGATCAGTTTATTACAGGGTAACTTATAGGGTGAGATCAGGCAGACAATGATCTGGAAGAACTCGCAGCTGCACTCGGCATAGCCGAGGGGTCACTGGGACAATTTTACCGTTAACCGAGGGTATGGGGGTAAGTGCATTCCTCAGTCTAGATTTTGTGAATGGGTAACTAGTCTTATGGGTGCTGGAAATACTTCAGTGAAGGTTTACATTATTGTTTGGGGACTACTGAGCACAGAGGTCACCATATCCTAATGATTGTTAAATAATATCTATTTACTACAAAGCCTTTGACGATTGAGAAGTGATTTACCACACAGTATAGTCCCAGGTAGGCTCAGTAGAAAGACAGCAGGAACTGAACGGGCCCAAGATGGCTTCAGTTAAGCCAACAGCCATACAATGGGGATAATAATAGTACCTACTTCTTGGGGTTATTGTGAAGATTTAGTAAAGAAATGCCAATAAAAATAATTAACAGAATATTTGGCATATAATAAAATTTTCACATGCTGGTTATAGTTATTCTTTTTGGATTTATTATATCATATGTTTTGTGAAGTGTCTGTCTTTCATTTGATTTGCTATCTTGCCAGCAACTGACTGTAGACTGGCAAGAGGCAGAAATTAGGCATATTAAATTGACAAAACCAGAAGTCTACTCTTATCCTGTTCTTATTTTCTTCCCTATTTTATTTTCATCACAAGTATGTGCTGAGTAGCAAAAGAATGAGGCAATGGATCTGGAGCTAGAAAATTATATCCTATTAATTCAGATTGTGGCTATATAAATAAAAATTTAAACTTAATATCTGTTTCTAACCCCAAATAAGAATCAGTTGAAAAGGTAGGTGATTAAGGGGAAGGTTACTAGCTCAGTAGTGGACTGCTTGCTTAGCATGCACGAGGGCCTGAGTTCACTCCCCAGTACCTCCATTGAAAAAAAAAAAAGAGAAAGAAAAAGAAAAAAAAGGCAGGTGATTAAAATTCAGACAATAAATTGATATGAAGTGAAACTTTAATAAGCCCAGGAAGACATGCTCTGCCATTCTTTATGTTTTTTTTCCCCTGTCGTTTTTAGGCACAATTTGTTTGCAATGTCCCTTTTTGGTGATCGTATCTTCTATTCATCATGGAAAAAGAAGGCAATTTGGATAGCTAACAAGCACACTGGCAAGGATATGGTTAAAATTAACCTCAATCTATCATTTGTACCACCTGGTGGAATTAAAGTAGTGCATCCACTCGTCCAGCCCCAGGCAAGAAGTGCTGCTTCGGCCTCTGGTGAGTCATCTCTGACCTCAAGTAGGGCCTGGCAGAGTCCCCTCCTGTCCACTTCCTCAAGATAGACACTTAGTGTCTTGATTCCTCCCACTGCCTCACACCTAATTTCCAACCTACCACCAAATCCTTTCCATTCTACCTCCTAAATACATCTCAGATGTCTGTTTCCCTCCTCTACTGCCACCACCATGGTCCAAACAGCCAGCATATCTTGTCTGGCTTATTGTAGCAGCCACTTAATTAATCTTTCTGTTTTCTCCTCTTGCCTTTAAATAGGAACTCCTGATCTATTAACTCCCCTGCTTAAAATCCTTCAAAAGCTTTTCTTTTGCATTTAGATTGAAATTTATCATTTTACCAGTCCTATCAATAACTGGCCAACTTGAGCTAGCATCCTTTCCTCCCCTCACTGACTCTAACCCAGGTTTTCCAAGAGTTCCTCAGACATGCCAGGCTTCTTCATGCCTTTGGGATTTTGCAGTCACTGTCTCTCTGCCAGACTTCCTCTTCAGTCCTGAGCTTAAATGTCACGTCCTTGGATAGGTCGTCTGAGTAAAGTAGGCTCCTTCACCCCGCATTTGCCTTCCAGTATACCCCTCATTGAACTCATCAAATGGATAGTTACATATTACTTTGCTTTCTTTTTGATTTTCTCTCTCACTTGATTATAAATGCCATGCAGGCAGGGATCATGTCTGATGGACTGACTGATTGAGTGAATGATGATTTAAACCACCCTCTATTCAATGGTTATGATTTATTTATAAAGAACTTTAGATAACATTAGTAAAATGAATGGATTAAATGAATCTAGTCATGGTCCTAAATTTCTACTTTCAAATGTAGTCTTCTCTGAATTCTGTTGGAGGATGGAGGAACCAAAAAGTACCCACTGAACTGAGGAGGCATTATAAGATGGAAAAATGAGGCAGGTGGCCCCACATAATCAATGGATCAGTTTATTACAGGATAACCTACTCACAGGGCGGGATCGGGCAGACAGTGATTCGGAAGCACTCACAGCTGTACTCCACACTGCCGAGGGGCCATTGGGACCACTTTGTAGTTAACCGAGGGTATAGGGGTAGGGGGTAGAAACAGGATTTATCAGTGGGTAACTGGCCTTGGGTGCTGGGAATGTTAGGGAAGATTTTCATCATTGGGAACTAACAAGCATAGAGGCTACCTGGTCCTCATGATTGTTAACTAGAAAGCCCCTGATGACAGAGAAGTGATTCACTGTACAGCACAGTACTGAGGAGGGTCAGTGGAAGGACAGGAGAAACTGTCAGGGCCCAAGATGGTGTCCGTTATGTGAACAGCCATACAAATTCCTTTGCGTGTAATTTTTTTTAGGTAGGCTGCTTCCATATGGCTTATATCCCACATAAATGATGTCACAGTAACATCTGCCTTTATATAAACATTTTATTTTAAGAAGGCTTTAAGACATATTTAATTTTATCTGCAACTAGACTTGTGAGTTTCCAAAGCAAAGATGAAATTGTTTGTTTTCTTTTCTTCCTCATTGTTAGATGCCACTAGGTTTTGGTAATAGTGTGGGACATGATGGGGACTATGAGTCCCTCCCACAATTAGTATATAAATGCGTTTGCATGTCACTCCTGACAAGAGCTGTGGAGACCAAACAGGAGAACTGGCTTGAGATTGTCAAAGCGAGGTTAGAATCTAGGGGCAATTGGTATTGTTATTTCTTATATCCTCAGGCAAGTAACTAATAGTATAAATGCTTTTTACCTGATTTCTTTAAAAACTTAGATAGAAACTATATTTTAACTTGTGTAGTGCCTACTTTCAATGCAAGAAATGAGAAACTGCCAAGAATAAAATAAATTCCAAGAGGTGAAGCATTTGTTCAGATAAGTTGTTTTTTAAAAATTAACTTATTTGAATTTATAAAGCAAGAACTGTGGGAAACAATTCAGTTGTGGCTTGCAGCACAACATTAAAGAGCAACAACTTCGTGGCAAGACTATAAAATAGATGGTGACCATATTCCACACATAAAGGCAGTGAAGCTGATATACTGCCAGATACCTTCCAGGGGAAATTTTGACTCAAGCTCAAATACAACTCATTGTGCAAGTGGTGATGACTCACAACAAAATCAGAACCAACAACTACTGTGAATAAAGATTATTGAGTCTCATTCATAATAGTTATAGATATCATCATCATCATCATCATCGTCTCTTACATTTATATCTATCCTCATAGTTTCCAAAGTATTTTCATGGGCCTTATCTTATTGTGTAGCACAGGGAACAATATTCAATTATTCAATATCTTGTAATATACCATAATGGAAAAGAAGATGGAAAGGAATATATATGTGTATATATATGTATAACTGAATCATTTTGCTGTACACCAGAAACTAACACAACAGTGTAAACCAACTATACTTCAAAAAAACAGTCCAGTCTCTTCATTTAATCAGTTCACAGGGCCCCCTTTTCATTTCTCAGCCTCCTCCCTCACCATTGTCTTTCCTCTTCTTTTTTTAAAAATGGTGGTACTGGGGATTGAACCCAGGACCTCATGCATGCTAAGTTCACACTCTACCACTGAGCTGTACCCTCACACCTCTCTCCTCACTTTCTGCTTCACAGTATGAGCTGCAGCCATCCTCAAAGCTTTGATTTCCTCCAAAGAGGCACACTTGCTCTCTCCCCCAGCCTCTTGGCATGCTCAGGAACACTCTTTCTCCTTCTCTGCACTGACTTGCTCTTTTCATCCTCTTATAAACGGCTCTGATGTCACCTCTTTCAGGAATACCTACCCTGACCTCCCTATGCTGAGCCTCAGTAGCTGTTCTCAGAGAACAGCAGACTTCCTCTGTCACAGGGCACTTACCATACCTTGCCGTAATTGTGTCTTCCTAAACTTCCGTAGTCCTATGAGGACAGAGAATATAACTCTCCATTGTAGTCCCAGTCCGGGGGAACATTTAATAAACAATAGTTGGAAAAAAAAAGAATTAAAAAACACACTTTGGCACCCTCTCCCCTAAGTAATACCATGAGGAAAAATTTCTAAGGATATTTAGTATCTGAGTACACATTGCCTGCCTTACATGTTATGAGCCCTACCCTTGTGCTTGGCCAAAATGCTCCCTTTTGTGTATTATGAGTACATCCCAATGTTTTAAATCAATTTTCTCTGCAGCAGGTCTTTGCAGCTTAACTCTCACTACGCTCCAGAGCCTTTTTCTTATTTCTTTCAATTAACTGGTCTAGGTTTCAGGAAAAAGGTCTGGGCTAGAAGTAATAGATTTGGCAGAGACATGGGCTGCTGCATGTGCTGCAGGTAAAATAGGAAAATAGCCCAGGTTGTATTGCTCTTAGAAAGAATAGTAATGCTCTGGGCTTTTCCTACATTGTCTCATTTGATCTTCATAACAACCCTACAAATTAAGTGTGGTTATTAGTACCATTTTATAGATTAAAAAGCTGAGGTTCAGAGATGTCACAATTGCTTGTTCAAGGTCACACTGGGGCAGACTTGGGATCTGAACCCAGGCAGACTGACACCTTGCTGCCTCCCAGCTACATTCTCACTATTGTCTATCATTTCATATCTTAGATTTGCCTTAATTGCTTTGGAAAAACTTGTAATTTGGCATCTTCTTGTCTATCCATGGCCTCCTGGTGATTAAAAGCTTCAGTTTGCACAGGTCATAGGCCAAAACTTTATTTCACTCTCTTCTAAAAAATGTTTTTCATTTCAGGAACTCAGAAAATCAACTTTTCCCTCTCCCCCCACCTCCGGCCCCCGCCCCGGCCACCCCCCCACGTTCCTCCCCTGGCTACCTGAAAAGAGACACAGACTTGATCTCACGTTTTTGTTGGCAGGATTAAACTTATTAGGCAGCAGTGCTCCCCTGGCTGCCCTGACGCCCATACTATTACTGTCGTCCTTCAGTATCTGTGGGGATATATTCTAGGACTCTTGCCCAGCTAAAATCTGAGGATGCTCAAGTCCCTTATATAAACTAGTATAGTATTTGAATATTACCTAACATTGTCCTTTATACTTTAAATTGTCTCTGTATTGCTTTAATACCTAACACAATGTAAATACTAAGTAAATAGTTGCTGACACAAGGTAAATTCAAATTTTGCTTCTTGGAACTTCCTGGGTATTTTTTTTAAAGCATATTTTCCATCCATGGTTGGTTGAATCTGTAGATGTGGAACTCATGGATACAAAAGGCAGACTGTATATGAATCTCACAGCCAGAGAGGGAACTTCTCTGCATACAATATTAATGACATTATTTCAAGCTCAACTTCTGGGGATTTTGCAACGAGTTTAACTGCTCACACAGATGTTCTTTTGTAAAAGGTGCAAATAATTTGCTTTCTTCTGTAATTCTTTAAAATGTAGATTCTGATTTTAAGCTTGTAAGAGACTTTCAAAAGCATATTCTTTGGAAAGTGAAGGACATTTATCATCAACACCATTTAAAATACATTGCATTCATTTCACGCACAAAAATATTGCTGAATTTCTTTAATTCTGAGAGTTCCTGAGGGAAAATTGGCTCCACCTAACAATGTACCTGCTCATGGAAGTGACTCGTGTAGTTAAAGCTGCCCATTTAAATACTTTTAAATACTTGGAATGGCTCTTTGTCATTTTTCTATCTTTCTTGCTGTCGTCTCTCGCTTCTTGCTGGTTTCCATATACCTGGCTGTAGCTTCTGTTTGTTTTCTGAGGCTTTTCCCTGCCATTTGTTTGTTGAGAAATCCAGATTGTTTGTCCCTTAGAATTTTCCACATTCTGGATTTTGCAGATTCTGTCCCTATGATTTCATTTAACATGATTCTGTGTTTCCTATAAACTAGTTGTTTCGGCCTGGAAGCCTGGTAAGATTCAGATTTTTTTGCAAGAGTGCTTTGCAGATGGTACTGCAGGTAGTACGATATGCTTCCTAGTAACCACACCAGAGGGCGTGTAGTGGCTGGTTCTCCGCTTTCTTTGTGGTGGTCAAGATTCATCAGTGGTTCAGATGTTGCCAGCCTGGTCCATCTATTGTTGAGGTTCCTATCAGCCTTTCACATAATGGCTTTATAAGCGATTAATTATCGTTGCCTAGAGCTGTTTTTTCATTAGAGGTTCAAAGTCATGACAGTCTAAGTCTATCATTGCTTATGCCTTCATTAGCTGAAGAACTTTTCCACATCAGCTATGTGATTTCCCTGAGAAGGATCTTTTATAGGAAAGATAGACTAAGTGCTTAATCTAATCTCTCCCTCAATTTATCTGTTTTCAGAATAAAGGGTTAGTGTATTCTCCAAAGGTGACTTTTAAAAGAAAATCTTTATAAATTCAAAGATGTAAAAATATTTGATATTTTTATTCATTGCAGTTACTATCATTTTCACACTCAAATTTTGCTGTCTTTCTCCAGGAGAGGCCCTGATGTAAGGCTTCTAGTCTTTGTGGGAAAGATGAACAGTAACTAGCCCTTTGGCGGTTTGGAATCCTGGGCTAAGGCTTTGTCTGGGCTCAGCAGGAAAGAACACTGGACTCATGTAGCCTCTCCTGCTATCAGGGAATGCAGTGGGGATGGGGATGCTGACAATGGGAATGGAGGCCTTGGGTTTCCATCTTTGTGCTGTGGGCACGAAGTAAGAAATGGGTGTGAAATAAGGAAAGACTGAGTGGGCCTGAGGGGCTCTTCTGAGAGTGAAAAGCATTTATTTTAACTGCTCAGAAGCTGTCAATCTGTTTCCTTTCTGATTCTTAGGGAGGTTTAGATGGATGAGGATACCAAGTAGCTGAATTCTGGCCAAGTAATTTGTTTTTACTTTAATTAGGAATTCCAATAGCACAAAATAACCATTCTTGTAGTTTCTTCCTTCTTATTTTCTATTAATGAAGAATAAGCTTCTATATTATACAGTTTGGGAATTTTTTTGAGGGAATCACCTCCCTCAAAAACTTCAGGGAACTCACTAATTGAAAAAGGCAATAAATAAAACAAAAATTAAGGGCATTTACAAAAAATATGTCATATATTTATACACAATTTTATATATAGATACAGTTATATATATATGTATCATGTATAATAAAATATATATTTTCTATAAAAACCCATAGTTATATATATGTAAGTATACATATATACACGAACACATACACACATATTTACATATATATATTAAAGAGATGGGGGTCTATCATTGAAGACTTGAGCTTGAGTCCCAGTCCTACCCCTTATTACCTAAATTTGAATCCTTAAGATACTACTTCCTAATCTGTAAAATGGAAGACAATAATTACTCTGCATAGCTCAAGGGCTTGTTATGAAAATTACATGCAATAATGTAAGTGCTTTATAAAATGTTATTCAAATTGTTTAACTATCAGGAGTGCTAAATATTTAGTTACAAGAATGATTAAAGTGAATGAGTTCAAATGGAAGAGGGTGAGAAAGGATTTGATGATGAGGTGAGTCTTACCCTGAATTTGAGGTAGGAAAAAAGGTATGATCCTTGGAAAGAAGCAGGCTAGGGAATCCCATGTGCATTGTTTCGGAACTGGGCTGGGATAAAATCTATAGTTTGCTTGGCTGTAGCAGAGCTCATGAGAGCTTGTGTATTGGGCAGTTATTGAGGGCACAGTTGGTGGTGGACATTAAACTCCATGATTAGGAGCTTTAATTTGACCTCAAAGGTAATTAAGCCCCACTGCTGGGCTCTGGGAAGGGGTGTTATCTGAGGTCAGCAGCAGCATTCTGAGTGCTGGCTTTAGCCTAATTTGAAGCTAAAGAACAGCAGAAGATTAAGGGGATTAAACGAAAATATAGCCCTCAATCCTCTATGTTTCACCACTTCCTAAAATGACCTTGTAAGTGTTTAGTGTTTGAATTCAGGTCACATTATCAGCATAACCACTCAGAGAATAGTGATTGCTTTCTTGCCTATGTTCATCATTGAACAGTAATGTATGTTGTTAATGAGTATTATTAAAACCATCAGCAGTGTGGTATAGTGGAAAGAGGACTGACCAACTGTTTGAGTCCTAACTCTGAGGTTGACTGGATTTTCAAGGAGAAACCAAATAAAGGTGTTAAATAGCAGGTTTCATGATGACAGGTCTTTGTGTGTGTATTCCAGATGTTTGTAGCACACCTGTGTTGTAAAAGGCACAATGTCTGGTGCTATTGGGACTAAAAGTGTGAATGGGATACAGGCCTTATTCTCAAAAGCTTATTGACTAGTGAGAAAGAGATACATATATATCTAATTGTGATGATGATGGTGATGGTGATGATAAGAACACACAAAAGAACAGGTACGAGGTAGTAGAAAAATACAAAAAAAAAAAAAAAAAAAAAAAGAGAGGGAGAGATAAGTAATACTGCATCTAGGTGAAGAGCAGAGCAATTCCTGTACCCTAGACACTACTTGCTGTCTTCATGAGTCAGTTTGAATCTCCATTAATTCAGGTTCAAAAATCTTTAGAGGTATGAACTTAGAGGAATTTACCAAACATCTGATTCTGTATAGAACCATCATCATCATCATCATCATCATCATCATCATCATCATCATCATCATTATTATTTTTGATGTGAGGGATCTCAGAGAATATCTACTTCGACCCTTTTATTTCATGAAAACTGAGGTCAAAGAGATAAAGTGATTTCATGTAAAAGGCAGACTCAAGACAGAACTCAGTTTCCCAATTTTCAATGCAGTGGTCAGTCATCTATCATTCTGGGTTTGGAAAGATTTTTAAAAGGGATACTTACAGCAAGCATAATCCCTCAATTTTTGGGTTACCTCAAGAAAGTGGTAGCACTTTGGTGCTATTAAAAGACCAAATCATATGGTAAAAAAGAATATGAAAATGAATATATGTATGTTCATGTGTGACTGAAGCATTATGCAGTACACTAGCAATTGACACAACATTGTAAACTGACAATACTTCAATTAAAAAAAAGACCAAATCAGATGTTTCTGAATTTTTGTTGTTCATTTGAAAACATTATAAAAATGACAGTTAAAACGATTATATGCTCTTTTGTTAGAAGTTTGCAGTAAGTGCATTTTGTCTCCAATACATTTTCAAGTTCCTACCTTTAGATACTTACTTTAAATATTTAAGGTCATCTCACTTTTAATTTTCTTAATTATAAAATTTTGATATGTGAAGCATGTAGGAACATGAGAAACAATGTAACTAAACATGTGCAATTGGCATAAAAACTGTGGACAAGAAACAAAACTTTTGGAATCAATATCCAAAAATTATCCAGTGCAAATCTTAACTGAGTTAGCAGGTAATACTGTGATGGTATTAAATAATTGGCAAGATTGACTGTGCATTAATTCTGTCAAGAGATCTGAATAAACAAGTTTAAAGTAACTAAGGAACTAATACAGACTAGCGAAAAGGAGGTATTCGTAACTGAGATGTAAGTGGGCTGTTCCTTTAGTACCTTAGGCCGATATTTCTCCAAGTGTGGTGGGAAGATTCCCAGTATCAGAATCATTCCAGATTCTGGTAAAAAATGAGCCTTTCCCTTGATTTATCAAATCAGAATCTCTAGAGGGTAAAATGCCCCCCAGGTGGTCTCGATGTATATTAGGAGGAACATTTTCAAGGGTGTAAGAATATGTTTCTACTGTGTGATGCTGTTATTGGTCAAGAAAAGAGTTTAATGACTTGAAATAGAAGGAAACGGGTAGAGTCAGAGTGGGGAGATAAACAGAGACCAGAGAAAGGAACCTACATGGAGAATGGTCTCAGCCTCTTGCACTGCTGTGCTCAGGCTCGTGCTGGCTTGTTTCTTGTGCCTTTCACAGCTCGGCCGTATTTCAGCAGTCCTTCTCCTAGGACTGTGGCTCTTCCCATGATACTCACAGGCTCTCACTGATCTCAGCTCTGCCAGGGCTCTGGGTCCTAGACCCCAGACTTCTTCCCTTGCTATCACCCATTACCGGAACTCTGGCCTGCATCTCCATGCATCTTGAGATCTGCCCTCAGACTCATGCTTATCTCTATTTCCCAGAGCATTTTACAACGTCATTGTTAAAATTGGCAAAAAATAAGAAGGAGCAAAATTTGAACAGGGATATACGTACTACTGGTTTAGCCCTTGACTCTGGCTCTGAAAATCAAAGGTACCAAGTTGGCCATTTGTTGTTCAATGTATTTGGCTAATTTAACCTCAGCACGTACCTTACCGAGCAGATCTTACTCTTCACCCTGGGCTAGTTTGTAAAACATGGAATGCTGGCAGCAATAAACTCAGAAATCTAGGGATAAGACCTATGGCAATGTTATATATTGTCTGAAGGATATTTGTTCTTTACATAAGACCCTAAAAACAGATACAGTTCTGACCTAAAATATTATACTTAATTCTGACCTAAAATATTATACTTAAAAGATGTTCCTAGTTTTGCAGCTTTTTAATTTTGCTTCTTAAATAGATATTTCATTTTCAGCATTTGTTTATGTGTCTTATCTATTCTTTAGATAAATACACACACATACATACATACATACTTTTAATAAAACTAGATCAAAAAGAAAAAGCTAGTAAGTTGTGCTTAGTATTTGTAGGATACTAATGCCATACCCAAGGAATGGTGTTTCTGGCTAATTAGGATGTCCTATCCTGAAAGATATTGTAGGAGAAATACAATTAGAGAAATAAATGGGCTTCAGAAAGCTGAGTAAGCTGGGCTAATGTTTGACCCTAGAGCAGTGCCACCACCGTGAGACAACACACCTGTGGATGTCACAGGGAGATTAGAGTTCTTAAGAATTATGAAAGAAACATGCATTGTCATTGTCAAAACACACCTCCACTCCAAATGAACAATTTTTTTTTTCTTTTAGATCAGGAACTCTGCAAACTGCAGAAAGGAAACTGTAGAGGCAGCATGTGTGGGCAAGAGCCTAAGTCCCGTTTGTGCACGTGTGCAGAGGGATACGCTTTAAGTCAAGATGGAAAGAACTGTGAAGGTAATGTGTGGTTGCTCTCTGAAGCAAGGACAGCCCACCTGAGCCCATGGTTGTTCTTCAGTGGGCCATCCAGAGCCTCAATGTAAAGCCAATGTCAAGTTTCTCCCTTTGGTTCCCCCAGAAAGGCAATTTTATTTTTCCCCAATTTTAAAGCCTTTGTAATACTTTCAGGTCTCCTTTTATTAAATTTTATGTTTTATTGAAGTATAGTCGATTTATAATGTTGTATTCAGGTCTCCTTTGTATCTTGTGTTCCTAGATCATATACTTTCTAAGGCTGCTCAGGGATTGATATAAGGAAGGAATTCCCTGAGTGGACTCCATGGACCTCTGTGGGTTTGACTGTGTGCAGAATGTCAGTATTTTCAAATTTTTTAGGGGAGTAGTTCCATAGCTCTCATAAGATCCTCAAAGAGTGTGTGACTCCTGCATCTCACTGCATAACCATCTGGTAGGAATCTTAAGAAACTGCACCAGGGCTGGTTATCTTGGGGTCCTCCTATTTGGAGACTCCAGGCCCAATGTAATGACCCAAGGAGAAATGCCATGTCCTTTCTCCTGGGAGGTCCAGTGAGTTACTCATGAACCTAATGGCTGCAGCATACATTCAGTGGAACTAGTTGGAGCAAGATTTCAGGTAAACCTGGCATCTGCCTGTTCATTGTAGTCCCTGCTTACATGGGACTAGTGGGCGAGAGCCATAGCTTAGAACAGTGACCTGGAAGGCTGGGGTTTAGTGAAAGTAAAACTACTGGGGAATGTCCCCACACTCAGGTGAAGGGCCCCTGTCAGCACTGAGAAGGCTGAAGAGCAGAGCAGGGGATGTCCCATTCCTGTCAAGAACTTCCTAGAGTCCTTGGCTTAAATGGCTGTATCTTTTCGGGGGAATTAGTACTTTTTTATCCCAAGGGTAATTCTAATATGAAAATCTGTATTTGAAAGTATAAACAGTGACAGTGTAAACCGAGGTTTTCATGATAATTGAACTGACCTCTTTCACCCATTGTTAGAGTAACAAAAACAGCCTTGCCAGTCAGTTACAGCAGATACAAGTGTGAGGTGCCCTAATTTTTGCTGATTTATTACTGATATTACAATTCATTTTCAAAAATAACATTTCAGAAAATGTTTTGCTGTTGTCATTGTGTAGATGTCAACGAGTGTGCCTTTTGGAATCACGGCTGTACTCTTGGATGTGAAAACATCCCTGGATCCTATCACTGTACATGCCCTGTAGGATTTGTTCTGCTTTCTGATGGGAAACGGTGTCACCGTAAGTCACAACAAGTATTTACTGCATGATTTCCTTCATTTTCACTGATGTTTCTAAGGTGGCCACAGTCTGGGTTGGTGGTCTTTGATCAACAGTATGCATCAAAATTACCTCAGGGTTTTATTTTATTTTGCTTTTTAAAACATGAATGACTGGGCTCTACCCTAGATCTGTTAAATCAAAACCTCCAAGGTTAGGAAATAAGCATGCATTTATATATTTTACTGTTTGTTTATCCATATTTTATTATATTTCATTATATATCTCTGAAAGATAAGCACGTAAGAAACACAACCGTGATACATTATTATATCTAAAAAACTAGCTGTAATTCCCTAGTACCATGTAATACCCAGCCAGTTTTCAGGTATAACCACAATACCATTATCAGAACTTAAAAAGTTAACAGTATTCCTAGTAACAGCAAACACTAGTCAGTATTCGAATTATTAAAAGAATATTTAACGGTTGATATGTTTGGCTAAGTATCCAAACAAGCTCCATGTGTTGTATTAGCTTGATACCTCTCTCTTTTATCCTATGGATTTACTCTCCTCTTTTTTTCCCCTTGCAACTTTTACAGAAGAAACCATATTTTTCCTGCAGTTTCTCACACTCTGGATTTAACACACCTAAATGTCCCTGTCCTTCTGCAAACTTGTAGTTAGATCTAAAGCCTTGATCAGATTCAGCTTTGAAATTTTGTCAATAATACTTAATAGGTGTGTTTATTCTTCCATCAGGAGACACATAACATCTGGTGGTTTCTCTTTCTGTCATCCGTTATAAAGTTCCCAATGGTCCTTCTTTTTCAAGACAGTTTTACTGAGGAAAAAATACGCATGATTTACTTTTCACCAGTCCTTTCTGGCATTCTTCTAACGATATTAGAATCACCTGGGTCAGTAATAGCCAGCGTGCATGTTACCGACCGTCCTGCATCCATCCCAGCAAGGGTCCTCCTGCCCGGCGTCCGTCGGGCCAATAGAAGGAGACCAAGTTCTGTGCAGAGGCAAAGGGAAGATATTTTTTGATTTAGGAATAAAGAAGCGCCAGCACATGCTCTCTCCGAAAGGCGCCAACAGGGCTGCCTTATACGGATCTCCTCAGCTCGGGAGGGTGCGGAGTTCTCGCGAGACCAGGCGCAGCTGCGCCTCTCAGCTCCAGATCACAGCGCAGGCAGAGCGTCTCCGCAAACGCCTGGTGCCGCCATCTTGGTTGGAGGTGTGCACAGCTGCTCCGCGCCCGGTACCGACGTGAGGTGTCTCTGCCGCCTCCAATCCGATGTCTTAGGCGGAAGACCTTTGCACACGGCACTCGCCACAGGCAAGTGAACCGAGACTAAGCCCAAAGAAGAGGTTGGGCCTTATCACGTAAATTCTGTCTTTTCCCGAGGACCCCAGTGGGCAGGGCCGGTGACTTGCATACCCTGTAGTATTTTCCACATGCTGTGCCAAATTCAGTATTATTGCCACTGCAAGGATGGGCGGCATGGTGTAGTACTCTGTTTCAGATTCCCTCAAGGCTGGGCATTTTTTGGCAAGGATGGACAGTTTCCCTTTGCCTTGTCTGAACATTTTCTTGTACCCACAATACTTACTTTCCACTTTTTATAAGGAGTCGGAACTTAGAGTTGATGATTCCAGGGACTTTTTTTGTTTTATGAGGGGGAGGTAATTAAGTTTATTTTTTATTTATATTTGGAGGAGGTGTTGGGGATTGAACCCAGGCCCTCGTGCATGCTAAGCATGCCCTCTACCACTTGAGCTATACCCTCCCCCTTCCAGGGGCTTTTTTTGTCTTTTTTTCTTCCGCAATTTTTCTGTCTTAGATGTGGGACCCGCCTCAACCAAGAGCAGGTGCCAAGACAGCTGGGAGCGAGAAACAGCCCAATGGTCTTTCAGGGGATGGTTGTAGCAGCCATAACACTCGTTTTCTAGATCCATTATTTAATCAAGAGTTTCGAATGGTGATATATAGTTCTAATATTTCTTTTAAATTATTAATTGTAATACCTTTATGAAGAGATCTTTTCTCATGAACTGTTTGATTACCCCAACATACAATTTTTACAGTTAAGGCAGGCTGAATGTTGAATTTTTTTTCTTTGTTTACTTATATTTAGAATAATGGGTTTGTTCCTTAACACCTTCTTATGGTGGCCAGTTTTTTTTTTTTTTAAGTATTATTATGAACGCCTAGATTTTTAAAAACATTTTTAATATGTTTCAATCCACTGCAGTTGTTATTCTTACTGATGAGCAAATTGTCTCCTCTTTGGCTGGTGGAGCCTCTTCAAATGGGTTCCTGACGCCAGTAGTCTTTGATAGTTTCCTCTTACCTGGTAGGACATATATTCCAGGCTCCTCTTGTACATTCTGTAATCTAGACCTAGAACCAACAATCTCTCAAGGCCACTGCTTCCTTTTGTTGAGAAATTGTATTTAGATAACGTAATTTGCTACAAATTTAGTCTTTGTTTCTGGGCCTTTTGGGGCATCAGAACTAGGAATACACTTTTAAAAAAGAGAAATACATTATGTGTTCATATGGACATTCTCAATTCAAATTTAGGATTACATATTCAGATACTTTCTTATAGATTTCTTATTGATTGTACCAACATAGCTAAGTAGAAATAAATGTTTAAAATCATGTATATTGTCTATCACTGATTCAGAGATGATGGGGAATGGGTTTGTCTGGGTCATTTGTGCTTGGGAAACAAGGCACAGAAAAATGTGATGGCTGGTAATGAATTTCTTGGAAATTGCCCACTACCTTTGTGACTGTCTATGGAACTTTCCCTTCATCTAATACAATGTGGTTTACCAATGGGCAGGTACACTCAAGTGCTTGATGTTAATGCGTTACAGAGTCCACCATATGCCAGGCAGGACACACATAATTTCACTTGACTGTCAAAACTTCAAGAACTTCTGTGGTATATATTTTATTTGGAATTTATTTTGATGTATGGTGTAGGGTAGGGATTTAAATTTTACCTCAAATCATTACTCAGTTATTTCTCTACCATTTACGGGATGATCTTTCACATTCACAATTATTTAAAATGCCTTTATCATATGCTGTATTCTTACATGTGCTTGAGTCTTTTCTAAAACAAGGTTTCTGTATAGTTCTATTATCCTCTTGGCCTATTCCTGCACTCATTACCCACTGTTGTAGTTCTTTGACCTTCATAATACATTTTAATATTTGTTTAGAGCCGCTCATTCTCTTTCTACACCTAACCACAGTCATACAATGTTTTTAGTTTTCTTACACATACAATTTGTTTTCCAGAGGAACTTGAGAATCATTTTCCCAAGTTCCATTTAAAATATTTTGGAATTTTGATGATAATAACTTTAAAAGTATTGTTTGACAGAAAAGAAGCTTTGAGAAAACTAGAGTAATTTGCCAGAATTAGAAATCTTTAATTTTTTTAGATTTGAAATTTTTTTCTTTATTTTTTTTATCTCCACTGCCACAGCAATTCATAAATGTTTGATCTTTATTTAACTTACTCACTTCAGGATATTATTTTTGAAATTAGCAATTGATTTTACTAAATTTCCACATATCTGATTTAACACTAATCTTGACCTTATTTTTCATTAATTAGAACTAATTTCCTGCCCAAACAATGTATCTGAATGCAGCCATGACTGTGTTCTGACATCAGATGGTCCCATATGTTTCTGTCCTGAAGGCTCAGTGCTTGAGACAGATGGAAAAACATGTACTGGTAAGTTTATTTATCTTTCACTAGTTTGAAAACACTCATTTTCTAAGTGACACCTAAAAATTGCATCTACTGATAAAGGAGAATAGATTTTCCAACATTACATGTTGAAAGATACTTGCCTAAAGTATTAACATATTGATTTAAATAGGATTTTGGGGGTTTTTTTTTTGTTTGTTTGTTAATTTTTAAGTAGTATAGTGATAATGAGCAAGAACTTCAAAGCTGGACAGCCCTGAGGTAGCATCACCAGTTACTGGCAGTGTTGTTTTGGAGTAGTTACTTGCCCTCTTTTGGTCTATTTCCTTGTCAGTAGAGATTAATGATACCTGCCTCCTGGACTTGGGGCCAGTATTAAACAAGATAGTGGATTTGGGATGCTTAGCCTGTTCCTTGCACTTGTAAATACCTCTCTACTTTTATCTTCATAGACACTTAAGCATATAGAGGGAAGGTTGTAACTCAGAATTAGTGGAAGAGTTATATGTGACTTTTTGTTTCTTTTTCATAAAAAAAGCAAAAGAAGTCAAGAGACCAAATATCTGAGAGAAAAAAAATATGCTAATCACTAGGAAAAGTTAGACCAGCTGCCAGACTCATCAAATGCATTTCTTATTCTAGCCAGGTGCCAGTATACTTGTTCACAAACTCAAAGATAGAGCAGGAAGACAAGGGCCATTGGGATATGAAGGGTTAACATTCAAGATGTCAGTTTAAATGAAGAGAAAAAAAATGTCAGGTTATAGGGAGGTTAGAGTATAGTGACATTTTCCTCCTAATCTCTGACAAATAAACTTGATTGCAGCAGTATGAATGATTGTGGAAATGGTTTTAGAAATCAACATATATTAGGTTCACTTCAGTCTTTTGATGAAAAATTGATACAGTTTTGCATGACATACCATCATTATCAAGTAATTGTTTTTGGTAGGCTGTTCATCACCTGATAATGGTGGATGTAGCCAGCTCTGCATCCCTCTCAGCCCAGTATCCTGGGAGTGTGGTTGCTTTCCTGGATATGACCTACAGCTGGACAAAAAGAGCTGTACAGCGTCAGGTTAGTGCTGTGAACGTTTGAAAGTGCATCTCTGCAAAAAGATTATGTGAAAATGTTTTATTTAGAAAGAGTATTAAATTACTTTTGGCTTCTGCATATAAAGTCTGATCTTTTACTTTTGGAAATGGAAAACAAAATACATTGTAAATATAAATAATAAATTATTATCATATAAATAATAATTGAGGAATATTTTGAAGTTAATTAGCATTGAGCAAAAATTTGGTACAACATCAAATATGACATTAATGTGTATATGAAAGTCATAACCGGAATAGTCTTAAAACATGTTATAATTGAGGCATTTGTTGATTGATTTGATTTTCATGTCCAGTGAATATAATAATAATCATAATACTTTGACAAGTTCGGTCCTTTTCATGACAAAATTCAATATGAATTGTGTGCCTCAACTATTTTTTTCATCTTGTGATACTACATCTCTTGTGTCCTTCAGTAGCCTTGGAAATCTGAGATCTATACAAAGTTAATTTAATCTCCCCTGGATTTCATTACACCTGTAATCTGGGATAACATAATGATGAGCCTGCAGAACTTGCCTTAGTCAGACCCCAGTACTCTTAACTTCTCAGGGCCTTAGTGAATGTAGCATAATTTGAGCTCTGAAAATTATCAGGGTTCTTGTTATTAACTCACATAATCATACTTCCATTTCAGAAGTGCCCAGGCCAGAGAAAGGTATTTATTTGGACATGAATTAATACTATCTGCTAATATTAATGTCTTAGTATCTCTGAATCAAAGAGATTACAGCACTAAGACTTGCATCATTTAGCTAAGATGTTTGTTATTTAATACTGGTTCTTTCTGTAAGTAGTTTGCATTTTAAAAGCGGGCACCTAGACAAGGTGGAAACCAGTGATGAAATTCTGGCCATATTTTACCTAATAGAAAAGAAGGTCTTCTTGCTTATCTTAACCTCCACCACGCTGGTGGGAAATTAAGAAAACAAGTCCACTAGAAATTAAGGAAGAGGGTGCAATGAATGAGAAGAGTCAGAAGTGCTTTTCGGATTCCAAGGCATATGTTAAATGCAGCCATATTTGAATTTGGTTACCAGGACCAGAGCCTTTTTTGCTTTTTGCCAATTCTCAAGATATTCGACACATGTGTTTCGATGGAACAGATTATGGAACCCTGCTCAGCCAGCAAATGGGAACGGTTTTTGCCCTAGATTATGACCCTGTGGAAAATAAGGTATGATTTTGCTGCTTGGATAGATGTGCTTGTGCTTTAAGGACAGAATAGAGGATTTTATCCTAACAGATGACCCGGGCTACTTGAGAAGCCTCTGCTAAGCTCAGAATGATTAGGAAAAGAAAAAATTTAATATAGATAATGAAACATCATTTCAGAAAACTTTGAGGATGTTTCTCTTACCATAACCCAGCCTTGGTCCTTGATGTGATTCAGCCATTTTATAGGGGATGACTGAGCAGGATCTGAAGTTTAGTTTCCTCTTTAGAGGTGACAGTGGAAAGCTAGCACAGTGCCATACACGTAGGAGGAGCTCCATAAATCGATTTTTATCTATTTGCTGTTAGTGGGGCAAGTGGGAGGTTGGGGTGCAGCATAGGAAGTAATTTGCATTTAGTACATGTCATCAAGGGAGGGAATTCAGTGACCTCCTAACCATGAAAATCAAGAAATGTCCCTAAGTTGTGTGGCTCATGGATGAATGGCAGTCTAACACAACGTTATTTACATAGTAATTTTACATGAATTTTTTTTTGAACATTAGAATTTCTGTTATCAACCCAGTCAGCTGACCATTTGGTCTTTAATTTCTTAGTTATATTTGCACTAGGTTAGAATGTGCTTGAAATGATATGTACTGTGTCTTCTGGAGATTAATCACCCAATAATTATAAATTTACAGTTATTAATCTCCATAATTACTTAGTTATTACTAAATACTACATTAATTCCTAGAATTTCAAACTTTGTGCTTTCGTTTCTTCTTGTCTTTGACGCATTCTGGTAAATACCTGGTAAATGGCCAAAATAGACAGAGTGAAGCAAATTGATTCTGTGTTTAATTGGTATGGATTCATAGCCAAATATAATTATTTTTGCAAATAGAAGTTTTATAATTAAACACTACTAGCAAACAGTTCTTCTTTCTTAAAGAGCTGAATCTATGTGACTCTATAGAATAATTATATTAACAGAAAAAATTAATAGAAACAATTCAAGATTCATTTATTACCACATTAGCTTTTTCGCACAGTCAATATTTTTTTTACAGCTAGGTGAATAAGGAGACCTAGAAGGAACTTCTAGTCTTGTGACTTATTCATGGTTTTGCATTTCTCTGCTCAGTGTTCTCATTTTCTTGCTGCTTAAACTGTGGTCCTGGGACCAACAGCACTAACATCATCAGCTGGAGCTTGTTAGAACTGCAGATTCTCAGGCTCCACCTCAACCACTGATTCAGAATCTGCATTTTAACAAGATTACCAGGTGTTTTGTATGCACATTTGAGTTTGAGAAACAGAGCACTAGAGGAGTGTTTTTTAATGTGAGAAGTGTCCATTTTTATATTATGAAATAGAACTTTTTCTATTTTATCCAGAAAAATAACTCATTATTTAATGAATTACTGTTTTGTAAATACTCTCATTATTGATGATAGGTTTATATACATATATGTACTCACAGTTAATATTCCACAAATGCTATCATTAAGTTGTCAGCTGACCCATAGTACTTTTTAGTCTTGTCCCTGTTTGATAGTCTGCATACTAGGCTGAAAAAGAACTTTGATCCTGCAAGGTATGTCCTATTGGATAAGATGGATTAATTAAAATAAAATTATGTATGGTTAGAGATGAAAGGAACTTTAGCAAATACCTAAGCTAATTTCATTTTTATGGCTGAGAAAATTGAGATTAAATGACTTAACCAAGGCCATCAAACAAATAAGTGCCAAAACTAGGAGAGCAAGCTGTGTCTCCTGACTTGTCGTGGAGCCCTGTGGATTGAGCAGAAGATAAAGCCCAGGTTGCAGCCCTCATTAAACTGTTCATCTTTGCTCCCTTTCAGGCTCTAGAAGCCATCAGCGTTCAAGTACAATGGCTTTGTTTTTGACCAATGATCAAAGATGGACAAATTACCTGTAGCAACAGAAATATGTGCCAGGCACAGGGCTAAGGAGTTAAACATTTAGACAGCTAATATGCTTGGTAGTATTATCCCCATTTTACCATTTTACCAGGAAACTGAGCCTCTGAAACAGTGAGTAACTTGTTTGAGTTTACACATACCTGGGAAGCAGCAGAGGTGGAGTTCAGTTCTCCACCTCTGTGTCTATCTCCAAAGCCAAGATCTTAATGATTACACTGTATGATATAAAGATTTACTAACCCTGTTTTATATATTTTATATTAATTTTTAAAACAAATCAGACAGAAATGCCTATGTTCTCTTTTGTAGGTGTACTTTGCCCATACAGCCCTGAAGTGGATAGAGAGAGCTAATATGGATGGTTCCCAGCGAGAAAGGCTTATTGAAGAAGCAATAGATACGCCAGAAGGTCTTGCTGTTGACTGGATTGGCCGTAAATTCTATTGGACAGACAGAAGGTATGTGTCCTCTTTTATTTTTAAGCCACATGGAATGGAAGTAATGGAACAGGTAATTACACTGCTGGCTTCATCCTTCACTTTGAACACAGGAAAATATTGCTGGGCACCTGACTGCGATTAAAGGAAAGATGCCCCCAGTGCTGTCCACAGTCCCTCCACCCTCTCCCCACCACCAAGCAGGGCAGCCCTCCTTTCATCAAGATTGTATCTTTCAAGGTCTGTATCCATGGGCAGATTCTGAGGAGCAAGAGAGTAGTGTGTGTTTTTGCACTTCAGGCTGTTGTAATCAGAGAAACTGTATGGATACAATCAAGAAGCATCCTCTGAGCATCTGCTGTGGATCAGGCTCTGTGCGAGGTAGCGTGGGAGATACAAAGGAGCACGAGGACTGGTCCATGTTTCCAGTCAACTCACAGTTTAGCTGCAGAAGTAAGGCAACAACATACCTAGGAGAAACTACTACAACTGCTTGATCTAAATCTCAGTACAAGGAGTGTCATAAGGCCATACATAAATAACTGCCATATGAAGGGTAGACACTCTCACAGGGAGCTCTGGGAGGGGCTTCCGTGATCAGCCTGCCCAACCTCCTCATTTTACATATGAGGAAACTAAGGCTCAGAAAGGCTAAGTGATTTATTTGAGGTTGCACAACATCCAAGTGACAAGTCTTGACTAGAACCTGCATATTGGCTCTTGGTTAAGTGAGCATGAAGGAGGGAGTGAGAGCTTCACATTGGAATTGTGAGGAAAGTCCTCATGAGGTAGGGAAGATGGTCTGCTTTCCCTTTGATGGAAAATAACAGAACCAGAGAGAAGTTGTACTGTGTCTGTCCTCTGGGCACACTGCTCTTGGGACTGCAAGAAGCACTGCTGTACCTGGGGGTGGGGGGTGTGTGTGTGTGGCCTGTGAACCCTAGGAATGCTGCAGGTGGGAGGAGGAGTGGGGAGGGAAGTGGCTGCATCCCTTCTGTGTGCTAGTGAGAGGAGAGCCCACTTCTTTGCTTCTGAGTAAGGAGGAGCTAACCACAGAGTACCTCACAGGAGAGGATTAGAGGTTCCATGCTCTGGGTTACTTTTACAGAGTAACTTAAAGCTGTGGAGTGACATGGTAGCAAACCTGAACATCTGGCACCTGTGCAACTATGTTAAAGTAAAAGAAGGGGAAGTCACTGGGGTTTTGCCTCTGAAATCAAATGTTGTCAACATAGAGGAAGAAGTCTTAGGGATTGGCTTTATATGCTTAGGGGTGGGCCTTCTATGTACCAGAAAATCTCTTTTGATCTGGATAACCCATGGGAAACAAATGGGCTTTTAAAAATGAGCCAGATGTATGCTGTGATACACAGTTATCAATACTATGGCATATCTGTATCCAGAGTGAGTACATTTTCATTCATTCATTCATTCATTCCTTTGGGTATTTATTCACTTGTTCAATAATTGAGATGTACCAGATAGTGCACTAAGAGCTTTATATCCATACTGACTCCCCAGAAGGTAAGTTTTTATATCCCCAACTAAAAGATAAAAAATTGAGAATCAAAGAGGTGAAATAACTTCCCCAAGGTAAAGCAGCCAGCAAGTACTGGATCTGGATTTCAAATGGAAGGATGACCATTTCTAAAGCTTATGTTTTTAATAATCATAGGTATGTATTGCCTCCAACAACTGGAGTTGATAAATATGCTTAACCCAGAGTCATATAACAAATGAAAATACAACTTCATATAACTTTAGTTGTAATAGTGATAAAAATCATAAAAACAGCCTTCTCTGTGTTGAACCTACTTAAAAAGACATTTAAAATGTTAGCCGTGCATAATAACAGAGTTTGTACACGACTGTTTTCAGAAACGTTGATTGGGACAGCAGATGTCAGCCGCTTTCAGCCCCTCTAAGGATGCTGGTCTCCTCATATTTCCCACGTTCGCATGGCACCTCTAATTTTAAGTGTTTAATTAATAGCACCATAGTACCTACTGCCGAAGCAATGCCTTCGGGAGATAGACCGGCATCATCGTATCCTGTAGGATCAGACCTCAGATTCTCTAGTTCATTGACTTGAGTAATAACAAGCCCTTCTCAAGTTCTCTTCCCTCCAAAGGCAGCTGCTAAGAGAAAACCTTTAATTTGTCTGGAAATGAGAGGTTTATAGTTGGAAAACCTTGATATTAGCTAGCAATTGGATTTAAATAACTGGGATTCCAAGCTTGTGATATTAGATTATATGGTAACTTTTAACCAAGTAAAAGAACCAGAATGGATGCTTACAGTTTATATTGGCTTAGGAAAAGACAGATTCAAATGAACATCTAACTGTAGGAAGGAAGCAAATTGACAATTCCACTGGCAATGCTTTTGTTTAGCATTAAGAAATCATGATTCCTAAAGTCAAATGCCTAGTGAAGAGAATCAAGAGGGAAACAATGTAAGATAGCTGTGTGCTCATCCTTTTGAGGTAACAAAAATTACCATGAGGTAAAAATCACTCTTCTATGGTTGTTGGATGGACAACTCTTGCCCTGGTACAGGATGGATTTAGAGAATCCCAGTGGCGTTGAGACCAATTAGATAATGAATAGAAAGAGCAAGACGCTCCACTAGATTAAGGACTCTGCTTCAACTCATGTGAACCCGCATGTCCGTCCTTGTCTTTGCTTTCTCATGACCAACACTGGAGTTTGAGATGTGCTTTTCGGCTGAATCAAATAGAAGTGTGTTATTGGGTGACCCCGTGGGGAGCTTTGAGAGGAAATTCCATTAGTCCTGCCTGAGAGAGCTCGAGTCAGGAGCTTGTGTCGGTCTCAGTTCTCATCACCTCACTCCTCAAAACAGTAAGAATTTGGAGATGATGTAGCAATGAGATCAGAACTGACAGTTTTATCTCCCCTGGTCACCAGCAAGTGGTCTCAGAATTCCTTCCCTCCACCAAGGGAGCAGTCACGGTGACAGTTGTGACTTAGTGAATTTGACTCATAGAGTTCAAAAGTACCTTCCACCCAGCAGTACCCTTCTGGTGACCACTCAAATTATCTTTTAAAAAGTGGCACTGGAGTATATAAATGGTTTCAAATTATCCACTGCCCTGAGCTGGTAGTTTGCAAAGCGTACTTGACCCAGCCCAGGTTCTGAGCCAGTTTTACCTTTTACCTCCCTCCTGCATATGGCCCATGAGGAAGAGGAGATCAAGCCGCTTCCCCACCACTGGCTAGAAGGGGCATTTGAATAGACACCCTGGGGATCTCCTTAGCGTTTTGCAGGACAGGGGAGAGGGAATTGTCCTGCCCTGTGTTTCGGGGCAGGCCTGTTGCTTGTACACATTGCTTACAAGAACAAGGGATAGGCCTTTCCAGATATTTGTTGAATAAATTAAAGATAGTTGTAGTTTCTAGTTTGCAAGCGGGGAACAGGGGAGCAGGCTGCATGTGGTGGAGAAGAGAGGTTCTTTTAATCCCCTCTGCTTATGGCCCTGCCTGCTTCAGAAAGCTGCTGGGGCTGGAAGCCCAGGAGAGCTCACAGTGCACTTCAGCAAGCCACCTGCCAGCCTGCTCGGAATCTGCCAGTTGCAATCTTTATCTTCTCTGTTTTGTAATTCCCTCTCCCTCTCTTCCTTCCCCTCTTGCCTTCCTCCCTCCCTCCCTCCCCTCCCCTTCCTGTCCCTACCTCTTGCTCTCCTGCTGATCTTTGTTTACTGTTGTGTCTCCAGTGCTTAGGCCAATCCCTGGCACACAATAGGTACTTAGTAAATGTTTATATGATAATACAGATTTGTTTGACAAATACATGGAAAAATTAGAAAACAAGAGTTTTCTTCCCTTCCAGATTCTAAAGGGTTATTACATTTTTTTTTTAATGTAAAGAGCAGCAAATATTTCAGTACTCCCATTTGTCTTAGAATCACATGGAAGAAAATTAAAAGTCAATATAACTGTCCCCCTACTGTCCTTGTGCTGACTGTCTTTGTGACCCTTACAGGTCTACTCTCTCTCCTCCCCATGGTCTGTGGCCAAGAGGCTGAGATTCCTCTGGCTTTTACTGGTTTCAGCAGGAGCTGGGAGGTGGTGAAGAGAAAGGAATGGTGGTATTTACACTTCTGGCTTTATCCCTGCCGGCCCACTGACACAGTCCCCTTCTTACTTTATCCTTTCACTGTGTATTTTAATTGCTGGGGATAAATATTGGGAAACTAATTAAAACACTGTGTTAAAAAAAAAACAATAGAATTTGTGGGCACGTTCTGACGTGTGTGAGAATGTGTGTGTGCACATGCACACGTGCAATTGGGGTAGTTTAGAATGTCTGTCATTGCTTTTCAGTAAGTAAGAGGGGAAAGGAGTATTTTTGTTTAAAAAGTAAAGTTGATGTAACAAGCCTTTTACAATCACATGCATTTTAGGAAATCTCTCATTCAAGGGAGTAATTTAAATGGAAAATACCGTGAAGTAATCATTAAAGAGGATATCTCTCAGCCACGAGGAATTGCTGTTCATCCAATGGCCAAGTAAGTATTTGTGAAAATAAAGACCTTTCTGCAGACGTCACGTGACAGTTCATGTTTGCTGTGCTAATGTACAAAATTTGTCGTTAAGACCTCATGTGGTCAGTGGAATCAGAAACCAAGAAAATACATGAGATTTGTTCAAATGTGCAGAAATGGTATGGCTGGCATGCCTTCCTCATCCTTTTAATGTCTTTTGATTTTCAGTTCTTTATTTTTATTTAAACTTTTTTTATTGAGTTAGTCATTTTACAATGTTGTGTCAAATTGACTTTCAATTCTTGATTTAAAATTTTATTGTTTAGCTATCCTTTCATTTTAAGTAAAATCAAGTTTTTTGAAAATCTTTTTGAAAAGAAGGAGCTGTAATTCAGTAACCAATGAGACATAAGCCCATTACCCTACCTACTTTGTTTTGAAATCTACATTGTTTCCTGAGAGAGGCTGATGTTTGGATTGCATGGCTTATGAATTTTATTTAGAAAAATCATAAGATGAGTTCAAGTGATAGGTCATTCCTAGATTTAGACAAGAGGAAAGAGAAATCTTGAAAGATTAGAAGGCTGTATGTTGTTTTTCATTGAAGTATAGTTGATTTACAATATTGTGTTAGTTTCAGCTGTACAGCAGAGTGATTCAGTTAAACATATATATGTATATATTCTTTTAAAATTCTGTTCCGTTATAGTTTATTACAAGATGTTGAATGTAGTTCCCTGTGCTATATGGTGAATCCTTGTTGTTTATTTTATATATGGTAGTGTGCATCTGCTAGTCCCCTACTCCCAATTTATCATTCCTCCCCTTTCCCCTTTGGTAACCATAAGTGTGTTTTCTATGTCTGTGAGTCTGTTTCTATTTTGTAAATAAGTTTATTTGTACTGTTTTCAAGATTCCACACATAAGGGATATCATTAATATTTGTCTTTCTCTGTCTGACTAGCTTCACTTAGTATGATAATCTGTTGGTCCATCCATGTTGCTGCAAATGGCATTATTTCATTCTTTTTTATGGCTGAGGAAAGGCTGTTGTTAATTGTGAATTAGTGACAAATGTTTGTTTAGGTTTAGAGATTAATTTAAGGAGATTCCTTCCTAGTTAAAAAATCAGGGATAAAAGCTAACAGTTTTATTTATGATGGAAATTTTATGATAGTCTATGAGAAATAATATACTGGTAGAAATAGATAATTAATTTGGAGCCAGCCACATAATTAAAACAGTGGGAATGTAACCATCTCTAAACAAGCCAGTGAAAAGATAATAAATCATAATGACTTCAAAAAATGTGCCTAAGCACCTGATTTATGGAACTGAAAACTGACCAAGTTAACTGAGTATATCATATAAAACTGGATAATAAATACACTCTTCCTTTTATATTGTAATTTTACATATATAGTGAGTTTAACATATGCATAGCAGAGGGACAGGCTAGCAAGAAGCTTCCATTGCCTTTTGCAGCATGAAACACTTAATTTAAGAATATGTACTCAAACACTTTCCATTAGTGATATACTATAGTTTTTAAACAAATGATTCCTTTTTTATCCAATGATCTGAGCTTAATTCAACATTTTCTGTCCAAATGTTCTACATAGAGAAGGTAATTTTTTGCTTTTGAAAATTATTTGTCCTACATACAGTGCTATACTTTCTATATTCGTTGGTGTACCACTTTAGTTTATCCTAAAGTGATTTACATTGATGTTTTTAATGAAAGAATAAAAGAATTTTTTTCCATGCAAATTTTGTTTGTTGTATGTTTTCTTGATTAAAGGAGATTATTCTGGACTGATATGGGGATTAATCCACGAATTGAAAGTTCTTCCCTTCAAGGCATTGGCCGACTGATTATAGTTAACTCAGATCTGATCTGGCCCAGTGGAATAACGATTGATTACCTAACTGACAAGTTGTACTGGTGTGATGCCAAGCAGTCTGTGATTGAAATGGCCAATCTAGATGGTTCAGAACGCCAAAGACTTGCCCAGAACGATGTAGGTGAGGCTTTGGAATGGATGTTTTCTTCAAGTTGGCTGAGTATTGAAGAGTATTAAATACAAAATATGTTTACACACATACACACACACACACACACTCTCTCTTTCTCTCTCTCTCTCTCTCACGCTCACTCACCGCCCCTGCCCCTCCTCCCCCAAACCCTTAAATATATGGTGAGAAAGACGTAGAGACAAATAGACTAACAGACTTCTCCGGGATTTATGAGCTATGAGAATTACTTTTAACACTGGAATATTGGATAAAAAATAGTGGTATATAATCATTTCTCTTTGCCAAGATTTCTTAAAATCAGAATGAAAATATTAAACATTAAAAAACTTATTTAGGTATAAATAAATGATTCAGCTGTTATCATTGTGTTTTATAAAATGTCTTTTTCACAAATGATAATATCACCTTTAGGCATTAATGAATATCCACATATCCACTCGTGCAAAGATTAATAAATATAGATTTCTGTCCTATTATATTTTCAGATTTTGCATAGGGTATCATGTATTTTCATAAATACCTTTGAAACCATAGTAGTCTATGCTGACTGTTAAAAGAGAAGTGCAAATGGTTGTGAGATTCTATAGCAGTGGGGGATTCATTTTGATTCAGGGAATCTGCAAAGACAATATTTGAACTGGGCCATGTGGTAAATAGAGTCGTAAAATGTTATCATTTGAAATACAGCTGCAAAAATTGGTCATTGTGTATTAGTACTGCCAGGATGTATTAACTAAACTTAATTCTGAATGTACTAGGGAGCCATTGCATGTTCTTGAGCAGGAAATGTATTTGGTAAGATTGGTACTTCAGGATAACCCCTTAGGTAACAGTATAAGGGTTGTATTGGAATTTGGAGAGAAAGAAATCAGTTTGGAGTTTATGACAACTGTTCAGTCAGCAGTTAATAAAGGCCTAAGCTAGAACATTGCCATTTAAAAGAGGAATGGAGGATTAGAGTATTACAAAAAAATCACTGTGATTGAAAACCTGAGAGAATATGGTAACAGATTGGATATCAAAATGAAGGTCGGGGGGATGTTAAAGGTGCTTTCAGAATTTAGAAACTGGTTGGTTGAGAAGATGGAAAAACATGGTCCCTCTCTTTTAGGAAGAAGCTCACAAACTAAAAATCTGTGTAAGATATTTTTTTTTTTTTGCCCACTCTCTTTGGTAATGAATTTCTAAATTTGTATTATACATTAAATTATCAAGACAAGTATAATTTAAAATTTTATGTATTTTGAAGCTTCTTTAAAAATTGACATATTTTACAGTAAATCATAAGCTTGTGTATAATCATAGATTTTATCATCCATGCACCTAACATATATTTATTGAATCATTATAAGAAGTAGAGATACGGTGGAGAGTAAAACAAATACGGTTCCTGTGAAGTCATGGGGTCTAGTAGGGGAGATGTACATTATTTAAAAATATGTCTCCCAAATAAATGTAAAATGATTGTTTTGATTTATCAAGATATAAAGGGATTTAAAAATTCCTAACTAGAATGTAAAGGATATTCTAAACCAAAAAGCATAGGAGATATTTTGTAAATAATTTTACTGCAGTAATCTATGACTAATACAACTTCCTATTAAAGGCCGTTATGAAATAATTAGGTATGAAAATATCTAAATAACCATTTCCATCATTATAGTGCCACCTACTGGCATATAGTGGTGGCAGCTCAACTGCCAGTTCAGAATTTTAATGTAAAGATTGAAGGAATTCATTTTTAATTTAAAACACAATTGTGCCTCTCCTGTAAACAAAACAATAGGGAAGATTATATCTAGTGTGGGGTTTTTGTTGAAAAACTATAGCTAATTCTGACACACACTACAACATAGATGAACCCGGAGGTCATTTTCCTAAGTGAAATAAGTGAGTCACAAAAGAGAAATATTGTATGATTCCACAGTTCTACTTAAGGTATCTAGAATAGTCACACTTAGACAAGAACAGAAAGTGGTGTAGTATTTGCTGGGGACTAGGGGAGGGGGAGACGGGAAGTTGTTTCACGGGCATAGATTTTCAGTTTTGCAAGAAAAAAAAATTTCTGGAAATTGCTTGCACAACAATGTGAAGGTATTTAACACTACTGAAACTGGGTTGTCTTAGGCTAATATGGTGAATTTTGTTTTATGCGTTTTCTGCCATAGTGAAAAAAAAAACCCACAATAGCTATATTAAAAAATTCCCTTCCTACATTTATGGCTTTAATTTGGGACAAAAGCTAGAGACCGAAATGAATCTTAATGGCAGCAGTCAATAATGATGGGTGGAGATCCATTTTCAACAGGACAGATCATTTGCATTTGCTGCCGCTAGAGGGAGACATTCACCCTAATCCACCAAATTCATTGCTTATTTGCAAAGTCTGGCCTGGGGAATGTGACGACGTGATAAAAACTTCCAAACTTGTGGCTCCTTAGGCTTAGCCACTAACCACTTGAGATAGTGTATTAAAACATTTCCCAGCTTACTAAATACTGGAATATCTTAGAGCAATTTCAGTGGCATGGAAAAGTGGGTTTAGTTGAAGAGGGATCAGAAGAGCCCACTTAGGGGTAGATTGGGGGCAGCAGATAATAAATGACTTTTGAAAAATTTGGCTGAGAAGGGAAGAGACAAAAAGAAGCTAGAGAGGTTCAAGGGGATGAGGGAATTAAGATAGGAGAGACCTGAGGCTATTAATCAACTAAGAGAAAGAAACTGGTAAAATGGAGAGAATGAATGTAAATGAAAAGAGTAACTGACAGAACAAGGTCCCAGAGAAGGCAGGAGGGATGACACCAGGAACACAATCAATGGATGAATTTTAGTTAAGAGGAGAGATAGAAAGGGATGTGGGGGTCCAATGCAGGAAAATGTGTTAGTGGAGAGGGGAATTTGAAGAGACTGTTAATTCAGTTACCTTAGATTTTTAAAAATCTTTACAACAACCTGTGAATTTAATCTACTACTTAATTACTGCCATTCAAAAGACAAGGAACCTAAGACAAAAAAGAGTAAAATAACTTACTCAGTTAAGTTGTTTATTCTATCAGTAGTGACAGAATCACTGAACATGGAGATCTTCCTGCCCTGGTCTCTCTCTTGTTGGTGTTATGTCAATTAGCCCACATTCTCCCACTCTCCATATTTTAGATGTCTTCATACCAGCAAGCTCCCATTCTGAGATGAGGTTCCCTCATCACGTTGGTTCTCCTTGACACAGATGTAGGTAGTGGCTCCTACTTTGCTTAGCAGCTGTATTAAAGCATTGATTTAGTGTAGGAGATGGGTGTATATTTCAAGCCTTGTCCTTTTAAAAATATGGCAAAGACAAGATGTATGTAATGAATTTGGGCTACTTCCAGGTCACCCATTTGCTGTGGCTGTGTTTGAGGATCATGTGTGGTTCTCCGATTGGACTATGCCATCGGTAATAAGGGTGAACAAGAGGACTGGCAAAAACAGGGTACGTCTCCGAGGCAGCATGCTGAAGCCCTCATCACTGGTTGTAGTTCATCCATTGGCAAAACCAGGTACGCTGGGCACAGTCGTTCTTTGACTGGAATCTGTGACTATTTTGATTGTTTGATGGCAGGGAGGAGGGGAAGATGTTGCAATCCTTACTAATTTGGGTATATGTTAAAATTCCCAGAGATTTGGATTTCCTTTTAACTAAGAATCTTGTTGTGAGTTTGGGCTTTATCCCTCCAACCTCATCTTTTCTTCTCCTGAGCAGCTTTTACTTATCTGCTCCTTTTCAAAGACTCGGGCTAAAGGCACTAAGGACCAGGGTGGGGATGGGTAGAGGGAGCAATTTAGAAACCTGCAGTGGAAGCTTCTCTCTACAATGGGCCTTCCCAGCCACAGCCTGAGAGTGTCACTGAGTGAGCATCAGCTAGGAGTAAGTAAGCAAATGGAAAAGTCACTAAATGTCCTACAGTCACTCTTTCTGAATTGTCCTTTGTCAGTTTGACTAGATTATGAGTCAGGAAATAGGAATCCCATCTTCCCAGATAGCTTCTTGAACAAAAGTACTGTCTAAACTCAATAAATACTCGTAAGGTAATAACATTCTGAGCTTATCTTAGAACCAGTGGCTCTTTATAGGAACTCTTCTGAAATACTCTTGATATAGGCTTCATTTAGATACAGAGTTTCTCTCCCCTAAAGCTGTGTGCTTGAGATCTGTATCAGTGGCACCCCTCTCATCTCCAAGCCCATCTGTGAATGCATCTCTTCTTCCTGATAGGAGCAGATCCCTGTTTGCATCAAAATGGAGGCTGTGAACATATTTGCAAAGAGAGGTTTGGAATTGCTCAGTGTTTGTGTCGTGAAGGTTTTGTGAAAGCCCCGGATGGAAAAGCATGTCTGGCTCTGAATGGCCATCAGATATTGGCAGGTAATATGATAAACTGGCTAAATTATCTTACCTTGGCTCAGGAATATTGTTCTACATTGATTCTATGCTTGTGCTGATTTTTAATATTTTATATTATTAAAAGCTTCCTTGCTTTTAAGGATGCCAAGCTGTCGTTTTTTTTTTTTCCCTCTGATAAGTTTGGTCTCCTTATTACAAACTAAATTTGATTGCTCTCCTCTGGCTGTAAAATTAATGAACAAAAGATAATATTCAAAGTCTGAAGTTCCATTGCTCCAGCCCCCCTATTTATGGTGGAGTAGCCTATCCTTGGAAATAAGTATCAGTATTTTACCAATTCAGGGAATATTCAAAGACATTTTGTTTAGAAGTTTTATGGCCTCAATTTTAGAGGTAGTCATATTACAACCCCCCTGCCGCATGACTGTCCCAGTAGTACTGATTTGCTTCCGTTGAATGTGCATCCAGACAGTTAAGGTGTATTTGGATTCATCTCTTGGTATCTTATACCAAAGAGAATTTAAATTTTATTTTAGATGTTTTAAAAAATTCATGTTTGTGTGATAGGCATGGTGTAAGTTAGGTGACAGATTGATAACAAATAAATGGATTAAGTTATCTATGGACCAGAATTGGGTATTTTGGATTTTCAGAACTTTCTATTAATTGTTGCCTTAGGATAACAGTTCTCAATCTTTTTGGTTTGAGAGTCTTTTTACATTCTTAAAAATGATTGAAAATCTTAAGGGTTTTTGTTTGTGTGGGTTATGTCTATCAAGATTTATATTAGAAATTAAAACTAAAAAATTAATATCTTTATTAAAATTACAGTAATAGTCTGTTATATGTGAACATATTTTTATGAAAATAAATAAAATAACTTTTTTCAAAACAAAAGTATGTAGTCAGAAGAATGGCATTATTTTACATTCATATGTTTAATGTCTGGCTTAATAGAGGGCAGCCCGATTCTGCCAGCTGTCTCTCTGTTAGGTCTGTTGCTGTGTTGTTTTGGTTGAAGTCTGTGAAGAAAATCTGGTCTCAGACAGACATAGAGTTGGAAGAGGGAGGATTGTTCAGTAGCCGTTTCAGATGCCTTTCTTGTATATCTTCTTTTGATACTATATCAGAACTAGACAGGTAATTGTTTCTTAAAGCTAGCTGCAGTGTTGAAACTGAAGCCGTATCAGTGGACTTTTTGCCGTCTGCTACATTAAAATCCAGTGGTCTATTTTGTGTCTGTTGAGTAGATTTTTTGCCATGTATGGTTTTGTAGCATCATGTTTTAGTTGTTTTAAAATGTTGATTGAATTATGCAGATCTTCCAAATGTCATATTAATATATATAAAATCATATTTGTTAATTTTTATCATCAAATTCATTAGAAAAGCCTTTGAATATCTGGATTTTGTCAAGCTCAAAGTGGTGGAAAATTTTCCAGAATTCTACTTTTCACTTGAAAGATCATATTTTATTATTGTCAACAAGCACTGTGAGTTATTTTCCTTGAAGTGAAAACATCCCTCCATTCGTTTTTTAGAAAATACTGAATCACCAAATGTTAATGACACAGTTTATCAGTCATTCTTTCAGGTAAAAATCATGTTCAATGAAAAAAAGAGTCTAGTTTTGGCTTGCAACTCTGAGAGTTCACAAGTGCTTTTCCTCCAAACAGCTATCATAACCTCAGTACATACACAGTGTTTTATGTGTGCGTCCCGTTTCATTATGCAGAATATTAAAGAGCCAAGTAGCTCATGGGTAAGATTTCTAAAAATCAATTTTACTCCCTCATCATGGGTTTTTTAAGTGAAACTGGAGCGTGTGTGTTTGCGCACGCGTGTGTGTGTATGTGGCAGTGAAGAACACGACCACTAGTAGACCGCAGCAGAGAACATGCCACTAGTAGCATGACTTGGTTTAAGCTAAGGCACCACACCTTCACCCATCACTGCTTTTGCCCCATTGGTACCAGTGTCAACACAGTGAAAATAATGATACAGTTATTTGCCTTTTATGAAAGTAGTTTTGACCTTATAGACTCTGGGCAGTGAGACCCAGGGATCCATGGACCATGCTTAGAGAATACGTGGTGTTTTAGGGGATCCATTTCTCCCATATTCTCGAAAATTGCATGGGTCCCATGGTTATGTTAAATTATGGTTGTTTAATGCCCTTCTGCATTTCTAAATACAAGTTAAATCAGGCTAAAATAAATGTTGAAAGCAGCCTAAAGGAGGAGGAGTGTATGTGAAAGGCAGCTTGGGGAGATCATCTCACTAAGTTGTCCTTAGTAATGATGGACTGTGATTATGAGTGGATTATGTTCATAAGGCTTTTGGTATTGTACCTTTATTGGTTTTTTGCCAGTACCTAAACGAGTCCTGTCTTCCTTCCCTCCTTGCTCCCCCAACCCTCAATCATCAAGTGCACAGAGTGAAGCTGAGAGGGTATAGTATAGCAGGGAAGGTTTTTCTGAGTCACCAAACCCTATCAGCTTCTTTGAGTCCTCCTACTGTAAGCATGAGTCTGAACTCACAACCAACAAACGGCCATAAATATAAATTAACTCAAACTTTTCTTGAATCACAGAAGGTAAATTAATTGTGTCTGTTGACCTTCAATAGGTAGTGGACCAGATCTGAGTAATCAAGTAACGCCATTGGACATCTTACCCAGGAGTAGGGAGTTTGAAGATAACAGTACAGGATCTCAACAGATGCTAGTGGCTGAAATCATGGTGTCAGGTATGAATAATAAGTTCTCCAATACAGCTTTGGTTCCAACAGTTTCCATCCTACTAATTAGAAATTCTGAATTATCTCTAACTTAATGTTGACTAAGTCTGCACAAACCTAGTGAGGCCAAACTTTGGACTCAAACTTTGGTCTTTCTCTTCTGAATAGTTTGCCTGAGAAAGATGGCTGCATATTAGACAGAACATGATCTTTACTCATTGAGAGTTTTTGGACTGAAACTTCCTTGAAGAAGTTGAACTTGAAAACAAAGAGGAAAAATAGGCCAGAATAGATTTGAGTGTATCCCCATCCACACCTAGTGTTTTTGGTATTTGGCCCATTTAGCTTTACTTCCATCAGTGTGACAAGCAGATGGTAATTGATAAACAAATATAGGTTGGTCACTTCAGCTGCTCCAGAAAGTCCACAAACAGCAAGTGTTAGAATTTTTTCTTCTTTATAGATCATTTATCACCAAAATGCTAAATAATTTATTCAGTATATAACAACTTTAGGGCACCTAATTCTTTTATATTCCGTATTCATTCATGAAACCAGTGGTCTTCAAACTGGGCTTAGCTCAGCCCTAGAGCGTCTGCAAACCCCACTCCTTCTTCACACTAGGTCTCTGCCTTTCAGTCAGTGCAGGTCTGCTTTTAAACACTTAATACTTATTTATATTCTGAGTAAGATTTAATTTTAACACTGTATATGGCTAAAAATAAGTTTGAGAACTCCACATCAGGACACTGTATACACTTAACAAAGTGCTCGTCCAGCTTTTGTGGTTGGCAGAGTACAAAACCCTGGGACCTCTTACCCCTCCTTACAGGAATTTATTGGTGTGATTTTTGATTAAATACAAAGAGGTGGATATTTGTAGTAATAATGATGTGTATGGAGCTTTAGAGTTTACCAGGTCCTTTAAATATATCCTCTAATTTGATCCTTATCATTTCACAGTTTTGAAAACTGAGACTAAGATATATTAAGTTAGTGACTTGACCAAAGGTTTTGAAAATTATAACCAAATAATTCAATTCAAGGAAAGAAGTACTGGAAACATTATCATGTAAAGAATGTTACTCATTTGGTGACTGTTTATCTGCCATAGTTTGTGCTAAGTTCTAGGGGGTGCCGTGATGAGCTGAATATAGCTCCAGTCTCCAAGGTCGCAGTCTGATGTGGAGACAAACAATGTGATAGAATACAATAATATACATAATAAATGTTAGCAGTATAGGGAACCTTTTCAAAGTCACTAGGCATCCTTAGAGGCTCATAGAGCATATTTTGAAAGACTAATGTTTGAGGGACTCCCAAGACCAAGATGAATGACAGATAGTAACTTAGGCCACATGGGTGGGATGGGGGAGTGATTGAATGGCCAAAGATTTGGGATACATATGTAATAGGCTGTGTTTGGCTTCGTACCTGGAGATTGTACTTTGCCTTGTGCAGAATAAATAAAACTGACTGCCTTGATGAAAATTACATCTTTCCCTCCCTGGATTGCGATCTATTTTGTCTTAGTCTGTAGAGTTTTAGTTCTGCCTGTGTTAGGCTAAGTTGGGGTCTTATTTATGTTTTGCAGTGAGATTTCATTCCAAACAAGCGTCTATGCTAATAAGTTTGAAAACTTTATATCAGATTTTAGGTCAATGTATTTTTATTCCCCAGAGATACACAGAGTGATATGTGGCAAGTAGATCTGTATACAACATAGCAAAGTGATTCAATCATAAAGTCTCATTGTCAAGTTTACTAAAATCATGAGTTTTTCTAAATTCATGAATAAAATGTAGAATTCTTAATGTAGCATGTTGAGCCCTGGAGAAACTAGCCTGACTCCAACTCACCGGCCTCCATTTGTGCCCTTCTGTCCCCAGCTTTCTGTGGCCTGATTTAACTACACTGGCCTTGCCTGTAACATGCTAGTGGTGTTTGCTCGGCCCACAGTGCCCTTTTTACCCGCTCCCCTCCAAGTCTTGTGTATCCTTCAGATCTCAGCTTAATGTGCACTTTCTCAGAAAGCTTTTCCTATCCTCCTGACCAGGTGAGGTGAGAGCTGTTTCAGTTCTCTAGGAACCCTGAACTGTTTCTTGCTTGTGCTTATTATACTTAAGTAATTAATCATGTAGAAAGCAGAGCCTTTGTATTTTCCACCACAATAATTTTGGCCCTCATTACGATCTGGCATATAATAGGTACCTCTGAATGAATTAATTTTACTAGTTTTACTAACAGACCCCAGAGTGTTCTAGTGGGATAAGGCTAATTCTGATTCAGGCTGTCACCTGAATACTCTTCTTTATCATCCTTATCTAAATATGTATAATAATTTATAATTCTCAAAAGACTTTTTTTAAGTCACTTTTTCTTCAAGTTCTTAAAGCAATCATGTGAAGTAGACTAGACAGAAACTGTCAACCTGTGTTTTAGGGAGGAGGCATGTGAAACAAGACATTCCTTCCTTCTGGAGCTGGTTTGTGGCAGAAAGAACTTTGACTATGGCCCATCCCTCCTGCAGATACACATCCATTGCTTTTCATTATGCAAAGCTGCCTTGGGGTTTGCAAGTTACCAAATAAATCCTGACTCATATTCTAATTTGAAATAATTCTGCAAGTGATTTAAAAGTCTTGGGTAACTGGATACTGTCCACCATACACTCTGAACAGCCTTGTGATTTGGGAGCTAGTCTTCCAAATAAATGCCACATCAAATGGATAACTGATTTAGTCTGAACTTATCCATCTCGAAGAGTCATGAGTGAAGGAGGTGATCAAGCAAGCATGAAGGGTATGTGTTCCCACAAGAGAAATCTTCTTGCTCTAAAAGCTAAGCAAATCAAATGCAATTACCGGATGTCTGCATTCACATGACACCTAGATACTACTTAGATCATTTAACTTTCTTTAATTTATGGGCAACTTTGGAGGGCTTCTTGACTTCTTCTGTACTCAGATGAGCAAACTTAGCAGTGGAAAGGCAGAAAATAGTTTATATCTTACTGTGGTATGTCAGATACTCCAACTCCAACAGGGAGGAGTCATTTGAAGAATGACTATATACTTAAGTAATTAAAGGAAAAAAAAAAAACTTGCTCATGTTAATGGCTCAATATGCAGCTCCATCCCCTGAGGCATATGCATTTCAGTGGGGTATGAAATGAAATGATCCATTTATAGCATTTAGTTTTTATGGTTCGTGACTCTGTAAAAGTGCCTTGAGGTTTGCAAGTCACTGCATAAGTCTTGATAATCATGAATTTTGACATACATTTTCTATTATATATGAAACATAACTTTAGTAAATTGATGATAAATCTTTTCATAATTAAATCTCTTTGCCATGTTGGTACACAGATCTACTTGCTCCATATTAGTTTGTGTGTCTTTGCGGGATAAAAATATATTGACCTCTTTCGTATGTCATGATGGTTGGGAATTTTCAAATAGGCAATAAAATTTTTGAAATTTGAGTTCATTTACTTTGAGAAATTTTGTATTTCAAATTTTCAAATTGTTTAAAAAATTATAAATAAGTTCACTTAGGGGTCTTTGAATACCACACACTTCTTTAAGACTAGATTTGTTGAGAGCATGTAAATAGAAACATATGGCTTGTGGATCCTTTAATACAGATATAGTTTACAGGTCAATAAAGTGTTTCTGTTTGGAGGTTAACCTGTTCCAGAACTTGGGAAAGGAAGTACTGGGATGTTCTGTAGAACCAAAACATTAAAATCCATGTTCCTCTCTGAGATCTGGAAATAATCTGGTGGGGTTCTCACTGTTTGCAGATGACGATGACTGTGGTGCCATGGGATGCAGTCCACAGGCTCAGTGTGTTTCAGAGGGAGAGGATGCCACGTGTCAGTGTTTGAAAGGATTTGCTGGAGATGGAAGACTATGTTCTGGTAATAACAAAGGCCAGATACACGTACTATCTGGAAACAGTGAATCAGAAACATTCTCTCAGATCTTGCTGATTCAGTATCTCCAGAAGGATTTATATAATCAGTAGGGTTGAATAAATTATTTGATATTATCTAAAAAGGTAATGGATGTATGTATAGAAAATATGAAACATATATTGTTATATTGAGTTTATATTAAAATTTCATAATATATGCAATTGACATTAAGGAGAATTTATAATTAGCTTCAGAAGCATGAATTTGAGTTCAAGTCAAATTTATAAACTCCCCAATTCCAATAAAAATACATTTTTCCCCCAAAAGCTTAGGTCGTAAGTTTTAGTTTATTAAATAGGTCTTGCTGGATGGGTTTCTATTTTGTATTGATAGCCATTACTGTAAAAATCTCAGTTCTTATGGTCTGAAACTCTGGCAACAAAGTGATTCATTTACACATACTTAACTAATCGAACACCAAGAAATCTGTAAAAATTAATTCATAAGGGAACTTTATGTCCAAGATGCAGGGTTTGCATTACATTTGCAAATTATACCTATAAATAGCTGAATGATCATATGTGAGATTACACTATTCTTTACTACAATTTCATTTATACCAGGATTCCCTGCATATTTCACTAGTTCACCATTTTGCCCACAGATATAGATGAATGTGAGATGGGTATCTCAGTTTGCCCTCCCCGCTCCTCCACGTGCATCAATACTGAAGGTGGCCACGTCTGCCGATGCTCAGAAGGCTACCAAGGAGATGGGATTCACTGTCTTGGTAAGAGAGCTGTGTGCTGAGGGAGATGGGTGAAGCAGGCCTTAGAGAATCAAAGAACATTGGGTGTGGTGGGCTGAGAAAAGACAGGATATAATTGGGGTGACACACATGTTCAGACTAAAAGAGGAGTTGTGTGATCTGTTCAAACTGATATATTGCAGTTCTTGGTAAATAGTCAAGTTCATGTCCTTTTGCTATGAGCACACTAGTCAGCTTCAGAACCCCTCAGAGGCTGTTTTCCCCTCCGCCTTTCTAATTCTTTCTCTGAGAGCTGAGTGACATCAGTGCTTCATCAGTACTCCATGCCTGGAGCCATCACGGGGGGAATTGGACAGCATTTACTTTTCACTGAATCTGGCAATTGAACTGTGGTGAACTGCAGAGCTGGTGTAGGTTTGTTGGAAGCCACTGCTGTGTGTGAAGGAAAGGAAGTATGGTTTTGTGAAAGGGCTCACCAGCTGGCTCTTGATAAGTTCAAGCCACTGGCATTTAGATATAAGCAAGGTATGATTAAGAGCTCTTTCATGATCACCATCCTCTGCCAAGGTCTGGGTGTGACTTGTTGGGTTGGGAGTTCACTGAGTGAATGTCATGTACCATTCCAGGTGTCAGTAGGACAGCGTCGCTATACAAGTGAAGACCTGCCTGAAGCCATCATGGCCCAGTGAAATAGTTATGTCAGGTTTTATAGGGCTTTAAAATGTCTCTTTCAGTATTTTCTTTTCCTTCTGAAAACAAAAATCTTTTCATGGTGAGGGGCAGGTGCCCTGATAAAAAACTAAAATGGCATTGCTTTCTACCACATGTTGAGGTTGAAGATGAAATATCAGTCATAACTAGCAATTCTCTGGATCTGATGGTTTAAATCAGGCCTTTATCAGATTAGTTTTGTGGAGTCCACAGAAATCTGTAAATGCTCCTTTAAGTACATATTTGGCTGTCAGTCAGGAAAATGTCACTGCTCTAATTAAGCAGGCTCATAGATAATTTAGACAAATAGGCTTTGTATTTCATTTACTTTGAAGAGAAAGGAAGGTGTACTTTCTTGGATGTTTAAACTGACCATACTCTGAATTCTCACTCTGTTACTAACGCACCTCCTTCCATGCAGCAAGGTATCGTGGCCCAGCCTGCCTGCCTGGCATGGAGTCCTCAGGCCACATGGAAGCACTGGACTTGTCCTTGTTCTCCATGCTGTCCCTCTGCTTCCAAGTATATATGTAGATACCGTGCTTTGACCCACGCCTGGCACATAATAAGTGCTGTTTAAAATTGTTATTGCTGTTCTTAAGAGTAGTTATATTTCTTGGCTGAGAGTACATCTTTGTTTTTGCTTCTTGGAAAAGCTCTCTCTCATTCTCAAGGTGATATTTCATAGAGATTACAATAGGATGTCGGTTAAAAAAAAAAGAATACTCCATTTGGGCTATTCCAGATAGTGATTCATTGTGACAAATATTTAACTGGCCCCTGTTAGTGCAAAGACGTAGTACTAGGATCTGTGAGGAATACCAAAATGATAAGGCTGTTCTTGCTTACAAGAATATGATGTAAAAGAAATGCAGCTGTATGATCATCTCAATAGATGCAGAAAAAGCATTTGATAAAATTCAACACCCATTTATGATAAAAACTCTCACCAAAGTGGATATAGAGGGAACATATCTCAACATAATAAAAGCTATATATGACAAACCTACAGCCAGCACAGTACTCAACGATGAAAAACTCAAAAGCTTCCCACTAAAATCTGGGCCAAGACAAGGATGCCCACTATCACCACTCCTATTCAACATAGTCTTGGGAGTCCTAGCCACAGCAATCAGGCAAGAGAGAAATAAAAGGGATCCAAATTGGAAAAGAAGAGATAACAGTGTCACTGTATGCAGATGATATGATACTATATATAGAAAACCCTAAAAGGTCCGCACAAAAACTATTAGAACTAATCGAAGAATTCATCAAGGTAGCAGGTTACAAGATTAACATTAATAAATCAGTTGCATTTCTTTACACTAACGATGAATCAACAGAAAAAGAAAGTAAATAAACAGTCCCCTTTAAAATAGCACCCAAAGTAATAAAATAGCTAGGAATAAATCTAACCAAGGAGGTGAAAGACATACACAGAAAACTATAAACCATTGATGAAGGAAATTAAAGAAGACTTAAAAAAAATGGAAAGATAACCCATGCTCCTGGATTGGAAGAATCAATATTGTTGAAATGGTCACACTGCCCAAGGCAATCTACAGATTTAATGCAATCCCTATCCAATTACCCAGGACATATTTCACAGAACTAGAACAAATCATAATAAAATTTATATGGAGCCACAAAAGACCTAGAATTGTCAAAGCATTACTGAAGAGAAAGAGGCTGGAGGAATAACTCTCCCAGACTTCAGACAATACTGTAGAGCTACAGTCATCAAGACAGCATGATATTCGTACAAAAACAGACATATAGACCAATGGAACAGAATAGAGAGCCCAGAAATGAACCCACAAACTTTTGGTCAACTAATCTTCGACAAAGGAGGCAAGAATATACAATGGAATAAAGACAGTCTCTTCAGCAAATGGTGTTGGGAAAACTGGACAGCAGCATGTAAATCAACGAAGCTAGAGCACTCCCTTACACCATACACAAAAATAAACTCAAAATGGATCAAAGACTTAAACATAAGAAAGATATAATAAACCTCCTAGAAGAAAATATAGGCAAAACATTATCTGACATACATCTCAAAAATGTTCTCCTAGGGCAGTTTACCCAAGCAATAGAAATAAAAGCAAGAATAAACAAATGGGACCTAATAATAAATAAAACTTACAAGCTTCTGCACAGCAAGGAAACCAAAAGTAAAACAAAACGACAACCTATGGAATGGGAGAAAATTTTTGCAAACGATGAAACTGACAAAGGCTTGATCTCCAGAATATATAAGCAGCTCATATGACTTAATAAGAAAAAAACAAACAGCCCAATCCAAAAATGGGCAGAATACCTAAACAGGCAATTCTCCAAGGAAGAAATACAAATGATCAACAAGCACATGAAAAAATGCTCAATATCACTAATTATCAGAGAAATGCAAATCAAAACTACAATGAGGTATCACCTCACACCAGTCAGAATGTCCGTCATTCGAAAGTCCATAAATGACAAATGCTGGAGAGGCTGTGGAGAAAAGGGAACCCTCCTATACTGCTGGTGGTAATGCAATTTGGTGCAGCAGTGTGGAAAACAGTATGGAGATTCCTCAAAAGACTAGGCATAGACTTACCATATGACCCTGTAATCCCACTCCTGGGCATATATCCAGAAGGAACCCTACTTCAAAAAGACACCTGCACCCAAATGTTCATAGCAGCACTATTTACAATAGCCAAGACATGGAAACAGCCTAACTGTCCATCAACAGATGACTGGATAAAGAAGAAGTGGTATACTTATACAATGGAATACTATTCAGCCATAAAAATGACAACATAACACCATTTGCAGCAACATGGATGTCCCTGGAGAATGTCATTGTAAGTGAAGTAAGCCAGAAAGAGAAAGAAAAATACCATATGAGATCACTCATATGTGGAATCTAAAAAAAAAAAAAAAACCATAAATACAAAACAAACAGACTCATAGACATAGAATACAAACTTGTGGTTGCCAAGGGGGCGGGGTATGGGAAAGGACAGAATGGGATTTCAAAATCTGTAGATACTGACAGGCATATGCAGAATAGATAGACAAGATTATACTGTATAGCACAGGGAAATATATACAAGATCTTGTGATAGCTCATAGCAAAAAAAATGTGACAATGAATATATGTATGTTCATGTATAACTGAAAACTTGTGCTCTACACTGGAATTTGAGACAACATTGTAAAATGACTAACTCAATACAAGAATGTTATAAAATAAAAGTAAAAATAAAAATAACTGCAGCTGTGATAATTGGTGAAGAAAAGTACGCATCATAAGAGTAGCGAAAATTAAATGGAAGTTCAGAACTGGTAGAAATGTCTGTTTGCAGTATTGGGAAAGACTTCGTGGAGGAAGTATCATTTTGCATAGACTTGGGGGCATGAGTACATTTTTATCAGGCAGAAATGTGAAGGAGTAGGGAGCATTTCAGCTATGAACACATCACAGGTGTTATTTGGGGGTAGAGAATAGCCTAATTGAGCACTGAGTGTAGATTGTGTGTGAGGGAGAACAGAAACTGAAGTTGGCAAGGCTGTGTTTAGTCTGCTCAGGCTGCCATATAAAATGCTGTGTAGAATGGGTGGTCTAAACAACTGTAATGTAACTTTTCAGAGTTCTGGAAGCTGGAAGTCCCAGGTTACTGATACTGGCAGATTTGGTTCCTGGTGAGGATCTGCCTGACTTGCAGATAGCCACCTTCTTGCTCCACAGTCATGTGGCCTTTGCTCTGTGATCCATGAGGAGAAAGAGAAAGAGATATCTCTGGTATTTCTTCCTCTTAAGGACATCAGTACTATTGGATTAGGGTCCCACTCTTCTGACTGCATCTAACCTTAATTGCTTCCTTATAGGTCCTATCTCCAAATACAGTCACATGGAGAGTCAGGGCTTTGATATATGAATTTGGGGGGAATACAATTCAATCCATAACAGATAGGTTGGGTTATGAATCTGAGGGTCAGTCATTGGGGTTTTACTTCTCTAGACCAGCACTGTCTAGTGGAAATCTAATGTCAGTCATATATGTGACTTAAAATTTTCTAGTAGCCACATTACAAAAAGTAAAAAGAGACAGGGGAAATTAATTTTAATAATATTTTATTTAACTCAGTATATCCAACATACTATTTTAATGTGCATAATAAATATAAAAATTATTGAGATATTTTACCTTCTTTCATATGTCAGTACTTCATCTTCAAAATCTGGCATGTTTTTGCACTTACAGCACATTTCAGTGTGGGCTAGCTGCAGTGCAGGTGCTCAGAACTCACATGTGGCGATGGCTGCCCTATCGGGCATTATGACTCTGGGCAACAAACACTAGCAGCATTTGAGTCAAGGGTGCAGTGATGGAAGATGTGGTTTAGGAAAATTAATCTGGCACTGGTGGTGAGGAGTAGAGTGGAGGAGAGGTAGGGTGTAGGGAATGTAGTAAGGCTGCTCTTAAAACCGTGGAAAACAGATGAGAGGGAGGATCTAAATGTTAGGGTGATGGTACCTGAGAAGAGAAAAGGTGAATAGTTGGTGAAGTAATGACTTTCTTTATATTTATTAAAAAAGGTACAAGTGCTATATTTGATATGATCTGAACTTCTAAATGTTTGCCTGGAGATAGTTTATCAATCTCCAACTTTCCCACTGAGGTACTTGTGCTGGGAAGTGTCCTTTCCTTCCAAGCAACAGGAGAACTTCCAGCCTTACGTCAGAAGTTTACTTGCATGGGTCTGAAGCTGAGGGACCCAGCTCATCTCTTTCTCCAACATTTATGATAGAATTTTTGGATTTAAAAATGTATAGAGCTCTGAGAGCATGTAGCATGAAAGAAGTTGAAAATGCTCCCCTTGCGGAATATTGGATTTTCCAGTGATGTGACCCTCTTTTCTCTTTTGCACCCCCTTTTCTCCTTCCTACTCCCTTTTCCTGGCAGATATCGATGACTGCCAACTAGGCGTGCACACCTGTGGGAAAAACACCACCTGTACAAATACGGAGGGAAACTATAGCTGCTTGTGTGCTGGCAGCCTGTCTGAACCTGGGTGGATTTGCCCTGGTGGGTTGGTGGGTGGTCTAGATCCTAGGAGAGGGAATTGATACCCAAGTGTATTTCCATTAGAACTTCTAGAAATCATTTGGTTCAGTCAGGCTGGTGGTGAGTTTACTTCCCTGATTAGATTGATACTGGGGTTGAGAATGTGAAATAATCCAAGTGTTCATAATTTAATAGCATCTGGAATAAATCCTTTTTAATTGCTCACAGTTCAATAAAGGTGGGAACACAGGTGATTCTCTTTAACTCTGCAGCTAATGTCCTGATTTGTAATGTTGATTTCTGGGGCTGCTGGAAAAACTCTGCAGGGCTAGACAGGTTGGGAGGATGTCTGGACTGTTAGCATTTTGAATCACTTTCTAGGATTTTAGAAAGTCAGTATTTCTCGATCTGAATTAGAAATTTTTCAAATGCTAATAATGGTCAATTCCTGCTTCCTGAACCCTATCCCCATAACAGCAGTGTCTGCTCACCATCAGCACCTGGGAAGGGGAGCTGGCTCTATAGACCCTGGAAGCCAGGATCAGGGGCTCTCTCCCTGTCACTGCCAGCTAGTTACCTGACTCAGCTCTGCAAGCAGAAAGCATCCTAAGGAAGGAAAGTTCTGCACTCGCTTGGGTCTCTGCTTTTTTAGCACATTATTTTCTAAAACAACTTGCTCTTCTTAAAGGCCTTGGAAGACTGCTAATACTTACATAGTCAGCTACACACCCTAATGTTTTCCTTTTAAAGAGCAGTGAACCATTCAATAAAAGGGATGTTACCATTTTGGCATTCCCCTCTGTTATTGTAACATTTCCTTTTTGTCAAAGTTGCTACTCTTGTCTTTGAGGGTTCCCCTGAAAGTTAAATCATTTTTAGAAGAAAGTATTGTGTAGGAGAAATTTTTGAGACTCCCAGGAAACTGGGGTAGTAGCCTCTGTAGTGGTGAGTGGTTTATACATAAGCCGTAAAAAGATACTGTGGTTCAGCAAGACCTTAAAGCTAACTTGTTTTACGTGGTGTGTGTTTATGGATGACAGATGTGCTTTTATAATAATACCAGTGACTTGGGATTCATACGATTTTAGGATTGACCATTCTCTCACTTGCCTCCAGTATGCTTTATGTCAGATAATACTGAACCTAAAGGAGGAATGGCTGGCTTCATGGTGATTGACATAAAGTCTGATTAGGAAAGTGAAACTATTGTTCTATCTCACAAATTGTTCACAGAAATTAGTGCCTGTTTTTGATATCTGAAAAACCCTAATCAGTTCAGAAAGTAACAGAAATGCCTTGATTCTCCTAGACTCTACTCCGGTGTCTTACCTCAGGGAGGATGGCCCCTATTCTGTGAGAAGTGTGTACCGCAAATGTCCGCCATCCTATCATGGGTACTGTCTCAACGGTGGTGTGTGTACTTATCTTGAACTAATCAACCACTCTGCCTGCACGTAAGTCAACCTGTTTTTCTGACAGCACAGAGATATATTGCAGCCATAACTTTTAGTGGATTTATAAAATTTATATTGAGATTTTTCTATAATTAGGTTTTTCCATATGCATTTACATATATAAATTGTGTGTGTGTGTACATACATGTGTTGCACCCTCCTTGCATATTACACCCACACACACACCAGGTGCCAGTGGTAAATATAAAATTTAAGGAATTGGTGATTTTCCCTGTTACTTAAATATCTTGATGTTACTACTGATACAGTCTGGGGATTAAACTGAGAAGATTTCTTAAAACTTTGATTTATTTTCTGCCAAACAGATGAAGAGCATCTATGCTGTGTTTCTGAATTTAAAAAGTGTCACACTAGACATCTTGCCTTCAATTCTCAAAACTATTTGTGTGTGTATATATATATATATTTTCCCCCCTTTTACTTCCTAATAGTTGGCATTTAGAGGTTTGTTTGTTTGGTAATAACTGCTGGATGCAGCCATGGCTGCCTTTTCCTCTGTTTTTGTCCCCGTTATGATTTCGGTGGGCAAAGTGTCGACCTGAAGAGAGGGTTCAAAGAAGCCCTGGAACTGTGAGGTGCTCCCACCACACTCACTTGGAAACCACCCCCCTCAGAGTCTTCAGTAAAACTACACTTACAAGATCTAGTTCTGGATCAAATCTTATTTTTAATTACTTTCATTTTTTGAAGGCAATATAAGGGAATCAAAAAATAAATAGGTCTCTTATGGCTAGACTCCTGACTCATGAATAATTTTCTACGTGGCTGAGGAAGGAGTGATAGAATATTCCAGTCCTCACAAATAGATGCTATAAGCTTAAAGGCTTTGATTATTTTATCAATAATACTCAGCAGAAACATAGTCTGAATTTATAGAAGAACAAGTTATATTCTGTGATAAAGTGTATGGCCTTGCATTATAAATCATGTCAGCCTGACAAAAATAGTGAAAATTGCTCATGAATATTAGCAAAAATAACACAGTTCTAGTAGAAATCTGCTTCCATATTCATATTTTATGCTGTGATTTTCTAACCTAAGGTAAAGTTTAGTACTTAACATTAATCATCCTTGATTTTGATAATAAGAATCAAATTGTTTTTACCTGTTTGTGGCTCCTTACTATTCCAAATAGTGAAATTCTGAAGACAAATGTGTTAGTCATGGTTTGCGTTTCTCTCTGATACTTGAACTCTGGGTTACAAAAGGCATTGTTATAGTATGAGGGTACTGCAGGGTTGCATATTGCAGTTAGCATATTAATTTCATTTGGACCGAATTCATTAAATGAATTGTGAACTCTTTAGCACACTGCTTTTTTGTCATTAAATCCTGATGAAAATATCATATTCCCCTGATAATGTTTTAAACACAAGCTGCACAAAATGACGATTAAACTGAAGTTAACACTTAATTTTAAGGACCTTTCATTGAAAGCAATATTTAAAATATCACCAGAGTTCCTATTAATCTGGATCATAACTTTGTTTTTGAATTCTGTATTTAATACAAACATGGTTTAATCAAACATTCAACCTTTCCCTCCTTCCCTGCCCTGATGACCTCACCTTGTATTTAATTCCATAATAAAATGTCTCTAGGGGGTGCTTCCCAGTCCAACTTTGATTTGAAACACTTCATAGGCATCATTCTGTACAGAGTGTTCTTAATGTTGTGAGAAGGTTGATAAAGGTTGCTTGGAGGCCGTGGAAGCTCCCCTCAGATACAGGGACCCCCTGGCTGCCCCAAGGACGCAGAGGATGTGAGAACTGAAAGTCTCCATGCCCAAAGTTGTCTTCACGGGTTCCCTGCTCGGGGGATTCTCAGAGGACTCCAAACCTCCTGACCACAGAAGAGGTCTTCATTTATTCTGGTTTGGATCCCTTCCAGGCAGATCTTCTTCCACCCAAGTTCCCCCAACATCAGTGCTGTGAAACATTTCATAAACAAAGAGTTGTGTGGCTAAATCAGTTAGAGAAATGCTGCATATGCTAGCCTTCAGTTCTTGATTCATTTTACACCACAACACATGAAAAAGTCTTACTGACCTTAGTTTAGTCCAGAATTTCTTGAAATTATTTGACCATGGAAACTGAAACTTACTTGGCCAGAGAATCTTGTGTTTGGTATAGGAGAAGAACTAACTGATAACCCAAAGAGGTAGTGGTGTGTGGCCCGCCTATGTGAAATTCTGGCTGGCTGCTCTGGGGCCTTACAAGGCTGAGAGGCTTTGATATTGCAGCCTGCCTTGGCTCCTCAGGTCTCTTGTCATGAGCTTGTTATATTCTTTGAGAGCCTAAAATCTCTGAGAGGATTAGAGATACGGCCTTCTAACATTCAGCAGTTTAAAAGTGGCTGCTAGGCATTGATAGTAAATGTCTACATGCAAAGACAGCTAGAATTAAAACAACATCCTGGACAGTCAGGGGGTAACTTGGTGGTCCTTTCTGCTACCTACACTCAGATCCTGCATTCTCTTACAGGGTTAGTTCTAGAAGAATAGTTTTTCAGAGGTGCATGGAGCTTAAAACCCTTTTTGAAAGTGACCCAATGTAGTAAAAAGAACACAGGCTTTGAAATCAGAGAACCATTTACACCAGACTTGCCATTCACTAGCTATGTGACCTGATACAAATGACTTAACCTCTTTGAGTCTCATCTTCCTCATCTGTAAACTGGGGATGTGCCATCAAGAATAAAATAAGTGAAAGTGCCTAGCACAGTATCAGAAACATAAGGTGCATAACAGATGTTAGTTCTTTTCCCTCCTGTCTCTGAAAGTGCCTCGCCAAAGCTCCAATGACCAACTCATGGGTTAGACTCGAGACCTTCACGGGCTTCATCCGTGCATTAGGTGCTTGCTTCATCCAGAGCTTTTCCCACACTGCCTCTTCCCACCGCAGGGACTGGTATCAACTCACTGTATATTCATTCCTTCACCTCCATTTGGAATAAAGTGGGGACATGGGCATAGAGACCGTGGATCCAGGGCCAAGGGGAAGAAATTCCTAACAAGTGAGCATCACAAAATTTTTAATAGAATTTTTCTGTGCTGCTTGTTTTATTTCTTTTTTAATCGAAGTATGGTTGTTTTACAATGTCGTGTTCGTTTCTGGTGTACAGCACAGTGATTCAGTTATACGTGTATATATCTTTTTCACAGGTTCTTTATCATAGGTTTTTGAATATAGTTCCTTGTGCTAAACAGTAGGCCCTTGTTATTTATTTTATATATAGTAGTTTGAATCTGAAAGTAATAGAATATTTTTAAAGTTTATGCTCTCGCAAAGAATAATAGAATATAGTTGTTGTATCCAAGATCCCGAGTTTCTGGAAGCATGCATTCCCAGTAGATGGCAGCATTGTTTCACCTACTTTCATCTGAAGGATCACAAACCTTCACATTTGTGTTGGTCTCTGGTAATTCCAGTCACAGCTTCACTAATGAAGCAGCAGTGAATGCTGATTTTCCTCCTTTAGGTTTTCCATCTTGAAGAAACTAGGCAAATGCTTGTGTGTCGCCACTGAGACCTCTTGGCCTGTAGTGATTAAAAAAAGAAAAAAGGGAGAGTGGTTTCCTCTGCAGTCTGTGCTTCCTCTTCAGAGACCACTCATATCCTTTTACAGCCTGGTCTCAAGTAAGACTCTGCCTTCAAATTCTTCCTTCCTTCGACCTGTACTCATTGCAGTCTGGCCAAACATTTGTTCCAAAACTTCTTTGGCTCATAAGGCAGAGTTGCTTTGTTGGTTTTCGAAAGAGTTCTTGATAGGATTTTAGCCTAACAGAGATTGGTCTTTAACCAATGTTCTGCAAAGCCTTATGGAGGTGCTATGCAAATAATCCCCTATTTATCCCAGGGCCAACAGACCAATGAGGGAAGTCCATGCTGCATTAACTTGTCAACTAGAGTGCTTTCAACACACCTTTGATGGATTTTCCATATGCTTCCAATAAAGAGCTGAGGCTGAAATGCAGAGGTTGAGAGACGGCTGGCTATTGAGTGTAAAAATATTAGCATGTATGGCCATGGCTCACTGCTGACCTCTGTTTGTGTGTTGTCACAGCTGTGTTGTTGGCTTCTTCGGGGAGCGATGTCAGTCTCAAGACTTTACATGGTGGGATCTGCGCCACGCTGACCACGGGCAGCAGCAGAGCATCACCGTGGTGGCTGTCTGTGTGGTGGCACTGGTCCTGCTGCTGCTCCTGGGGCTGTGGGGGGCTCACTACTACAGGTGACTTTTCTTCCATTGGCACTTTCAACCTCCTTCTAGCTCCCGGGAGCTCCTTGCAATGAGCTTCTTCTACACAGTTATTTCATTTAACAAGTAGAATAGCACTAAAAGAAAACAAAAAATGGTCCAGGATTTCACTGCTCTAAAATATCAGTGGTTTTATTGTTCCATTCTAGTCTTTGCGCATAGACCTGTGTAGTTTATGGGATTGTTATTTACCATAGTGCATTTTTATATTCCACTTTTTTCTTTTAGCATCACATGCTTTTCTCCCCACAGCCTGCATGTAACTATAATTTTTCATGGCTGCCTTCCACTGAGTTGATTTCCCACAAAGTATTAACTTTGGTTCAAGAAAATCAGTATCTTCCCTAACTTGGAAAGAAGCTTCTGGTTCTTGAAGCTTATGTTTTCAATAATTTCAAGTTAAAAGTTTAAAACTGTGGAATGATACTATTTACACAATTAAAAAAAAAACTACATAAGGGTGAAGAAATGGGCATTGCATTGTTTGCTCATTATTTACTATCTTAAAAAGTAGGATAGTATCTCCACTATCATCAATATTGAAAAGCATTATATGTACTATTGTAGTTTGGCATATAGGAATTAATAAATGCTTTCTGTTGTTATTGTTATGATTTTCCATGAACTGTAATCTTACCCAAGGAGTCACATATTCTGAACCCTTTTCTCTTTTGAGATGCAGGATTCTCAGGTACAAACTTGAAATTTTAATTCAGTGGTCCATCAGTAACCTTTGTACTTTTTAGGCTGGTATTCAATCAGTATCTTGGATGTTTGTAGGAAGAATATTGCATAATCTGTGGTTCATCCCATTGGACAGAACATCAAAAGACAAGTAGATGCTTGGCAAATAATGTAGAAAAAACAGAAGGAAGAAACTTAAGTACATATATACTATAATTATTAAGTATTTTTTCTTATTCTATGGGCTGTGACGTAGTAAGATTCTGCTAAGATCAAATTAAAACTGCCAGTCTAAACATTGCCATATTACTAATGAATACCACTAAATAGAGCTCTAGCATTGAGTTTTTAAGTTAGATATGTTAACGATTTTCTTTAAAGAGTTAAAATCAGTTGCTCCTCCTTTTGTATCAGATTGTGTAGATTGACTTTTCTATATCGACTGCTCAATACTGTTTGTCTTGTGTATCTCTGAAAAGATTAATGTTTGTGGAACTAAGTAATTTTAAAGTATTTAAGATATTATTACTTCATAAAACTTGATTTCTTGGAAGGACCCCTTTGTAAGGAAATCAACAGGAAAGTAATGACAGAAACTATAATTTGGAACTTTGAAACTGTTTCTATTAGCCACTTAATTTTTTTTCCTCATTGCCTTTGATTAAAAATAATAACCCACACCATTTCCTAGTACTATCTGTTACATGGAATTCATAGCTCTGGGACGGGCTTCCCCAGCAGCCCCTGCCTTCCTTATTGCCGTTCCTCAGAATGTGCAGGCAGGCCTGTCTGACCAAGCATTGTGCTCCTAGTGAAAATTAAGCTGCCATCTACCCCAAGATAGCAGTGCCATTTTGGAGTCTTGAGTCTGGCTGGTGGTCTTCCCCACCATCTTTCCTTCATTGCCTTCCCTTAAATGGGTGCTCAGTGTGTACCTGTCTCTCTCTCTCTCAAGGCTATGCTTTGAGGACAGGGATCCCACTGTAAGGCTCCATCTCCCTCCCTTCCTCCCCCCAGGGCATGACATCATGCCTTGAAAAGACTAGCACTTAATGTTTGTCAAATAAGTATTTTATAAAACTAGATTTGGAGGCAGGACACCTAGTCCATTCCCTGGCTTGGCAGCTACGAGACAGTCTTCTCTTGGGTGTTCCACTCCTTGTGTTCTTGCTCTGACGCCTTTGAAATTGCAGCAGGCCAAGGAAGGAACCTAGGCTTTGTGTCATTGTGACCCACCTCCTGGGCTGCCATTGGTAGCTGTGTGCCTTGAGTGCATCAATACTGTTGTCCAGCCCTGCTGGCTTCACTTGTAAAATGGAGCTAATAGAGGGTGTGTCACACAATTGCTGTGATAGTATTTCCATAGGCACTCCCTCCCCCACAAAATTCTAAGTCCATTTAGGTAGAGATTTTGTTGTTGTTTTTCCAGTCACTGGTACTAGGACAGAGCCTAGGATATAGTTTGTACTCAATCAATGTGTCCATGACTGCATGGCTCCCCTCTGCCTCACCCCACGCCCTCCACTCTCTTCTTACAGTACCTTGGAAAGAGTGAAGCATCATCTGGAAAGTAATGCAGGAAAGAATACCTTAAAATTCCAAAGTTATGCTTCTGGTATTCTTAATACTTCTCTCCCATGCATTTTAAGTACCTAATTTTCAGTAGCAAAAGTAGTTGTCCCTGCCCATCAGTGAGTGTGCTGTTGTTTTGTTTTGAGATTGTCTCACATTTTGGCTTTATTGCAGGACTCAGAAGCTGCTATCGAAAACTCCAAAGAATCCTTATGAAGAGTCCAGCAGAGGTGTGAGTGGTATCGGGCCTGCTGATGGCGAGACTGGGATGTCCTCTTGTCCCCAACCTTGGGTAATGTGACTAAAGTACTCAAAGCAAGAAATTGGTTTTAAATTAATCCTCGTTCATTTTTTCTCATTCTTCAATGAGTTCAAAGAGACTAGAACATGTTCTAGCTTCCACCTGGTGCTAATAATGCCCAGCACCCCAGTAACAGGGGAGGTCCTGGGTGGGCAGTGGGGGTGGGGACCTGTGTCCCAAATTAATCAGACAAGCTAAAGCAGTGCCATAACATAATGGCGCAGGACATTTATGGGTTTTTTTTCTATCATGTAGTTTTTTCCTGTAACAGCTTTTTATGTCTTTGTGAAAAGTCATTCCCAATTTTTAGGTGATCCCTTTCAGATGGATGCCTTAAAAAGCCAAGATTATCCTCCTAATTTTCTTAACATTTCTTTTCTCACACATATTTTAAGTTCCCTAAACTTCAGCAGCAAAACAGTTGCCATGTTTAGCAAACAAAAATAAAGGACACCTAGTTAAATTCATACTAATACTAAAAGCCCAAATTTAAATTCAAATTTAACTGGGTATTCTGTATTTTATCTGGCAACCCTATACATTTTCCAAACAGCATAGGGATGATTGGGAAGTTCAAAATGCTTCATAGATCATCCACTTGAGCAATTGACCCTCAACACTAGAGGGCAGACTTGGGACAGGCACTCTTGAAATTGTTGGAATTTCCATTTCCAGAATCCTGTCAGAGATAACTTGACTGGTTCAGTGTGTGTTGTTGGTATCATTTCTGGTATATATTGTGGAAGAGGCTGGACTATTGGCAGGTCCATTGGGGGAATGAAAACCTGGCAGCACCTAGGGAAAAGGTTATTAGGGAGAGGTTTTGGAGGGGCAAAGGCAACATTTGGGGTCTTTTCCATGTCATTTCTTCCACTCCCCAGCCTCTACCTCACTTGCATTTCCAGAGAATAGCTTTCCTGTGGCTGTGCTTTTGACTGACAAGTGATCATCTGTCCCTGCCTGTTATAGGCATTCAGTGCATACTTATTTTTTTGGTTGAACTTGAGTACAGAAATACAGTAAGAATTGTGAATTCTGGCTTTCCTCTCTCACCATTTGGCTAATTTTCAGCGAGTCACTTAACCACTGTTTCCTCATCAGGACTCCAAGGTATTTGGATTATATGAGCTCTAAGATCCTGTCTGTCTCTGGAGATTTTGTAGGTGTGTGAACCTCGGTGGACTTAACTATAGAATGTCCTCAGTTCTTTGAAGCTTCATGACTTTGCGGACTTCTCGATTACCCAGATTGTATGTGTCAGTCTCTATGGTACTTCCTTCAGTTTCGGATAGCAAGTTTAGTTCATCTTATTTAAATCATGGGAGAGAAGGAGAAACACAGTCTGTGTGTATCTAGCTTTTTAAAAAATCAAAAACACTTGCCACTGTCGTGAGCAGCTTGCTGGCTCAGGGCTGTGGTGGGAGGCCTGGGGATGCTGAGCTCAGTCTCCCAGCCATCAGAACTTGTCGTCGACACCAATGGTTGCTGCAGATATCTTTGCGGGTGGGAGAGAGCTGAGCACCCAAACTGAAGGAGAAGCAGCAGAAACAAATTTGTTTCCATTGGCTGCCTTCCCCAACCCAGCACAGAATTCTGGGACCTATTGACAGAGAGGCATGTGGTTGGAAAATCTGCAGTGCAGAGGGCTGGATTTTGGCTTGAGCCAGAAAATTGGGCATGTGCCCTTAAACAGTGGGTCATGTATCAGTTTTGCAGTATGTTACTGCAGAGATCACTGATGCGGAGGAGATGGTGAAGTGTGATTAGTGTTGTGGAAAACAAGAAAATGGAAACGTGTTCAGAGGACTTACCCTTCTCTTACTAACGTTTCTCTCCCTAATCAACTCCATTCATTATTCTTCCTACACTTTTCTCAAAGAGGAACATGACCAAGGAGATTCTTTTTTCTATTCCCTTTTCCTCATTGTATTTCTGCATTATGGGCTCATTATATAGAGGGCCCACTTCTGAATCCATAGGGCATAATCAACCAAAACCTTGGGGCATTCCCTCTGCTGTGTTCCTGATTGGCAAGGAAGGACTTCACCAAACTGCATCCTTCATCCTGGGTCGTGGGGTCACTTCTTTTCTTTCCTTTTATCATTAGTCTGCTTTAATCCCTGATCTATCTGGTGTGACTGTGAGCCTGTGAACTCTGCCCAGCCCGCACTGCAAGTGCCCAGTCAAATGTGGACAGTACAAACAATGATAAAAATAATCATTTTGTTGACCAAAGAGAAATGATGTTTTCTGGGCCTGACTTTTAGAATTCTGGTTCCCAAGCTGTTCAGGCATGAAAAGACATCTCATGCATCCCTGCAAAATAGCAGTTGCACTATTAGTTCTTATTCCCACTAGTGAGCCCAGATTACTCAGAACTTGGTAGCACGTTTAAGTGAATTTTATTAACTAAGCACACACACATATTTGAAAAGTTGGAGCGTGTACATGTATGAAATATTATTTGGCCAGTGGACAGTGCTCAGACCACTTGTGTATTCTTGGATTGCTTATAGTAAAAAGTAGCCCCCGGGGATCCATGACCCACAAGTTGGGATTCCAGAATTAGAAGAGTAATTCAGTAAAGGTATTGGCTGTACCTAGTGGCTTTAATAGGGAGTAACATAAGGTTTCTAACTGAAAACTGAATCTTTCATTAGCCAGAGGGATAAATTTGATCAGGGGCTTTCTTTCAGCTTCCACCCTCCGTAGGGTGAACATGACCAAGCCACAGACTTTTATTTAATGTATGTTGAGATAATTTATGAATTTTAACAATGTTCTGTCTCTCCCTTTTGTTCTCTGCAGTTTGTGGTTATAAAGGAACATCAAAACCTCAGGAATGGAAGTCAACCTCTAGCCCTCGAGGATGGCCTGGTAGCAGATGTTGGCCAGTTTTCTTCTCTGGAGCCTGGTGAATGATTATCTTTACCTGGATCTTGAGGGTTTCCGTGAACGTGAAGAGTCTCATCTATGCACAGAAACAATAGTTAAATTGTATAAGCTATAAATGACATAGAACTTCAGAGAAGTATATTTGGACTAGATTCTTATCTTCTGTGAGGTTACCATTTCACTCAAAACTCTGGTTGCACAGCAGTCTGCTAGATTCCTTTGAGCCAGCACAGAATGAGTGATTCTTTGTTTTTGAATTAGATTGGAATTTGAGGTCATTTTGGGGGCTTGGGGTCTATTTTGGCATCTGTAGGTATGGTTCCAGTGAAATTGCAAATGGCTCCAAGACCATGTGTTCCATGTCCTTGTAGGAAGGGTTTTTGTGAATTTAGGTTGATCTGAGGGGGTTCTCCTAGGGATGTGGGAGTATTTATGTTTTATCAGGGGCTAGTCCTCAGCCAGATGCCTGGCCATCTTGAAATCTAGCCAGACCACTGGGAGAGAGGCCATAAAATCCACCCACGTTCTCAGACTGTTATGGAACTCAGTCTGCTTCAGGTAGATGTGGAGTTAGATGTGATTTGATGTAATACTTTTGCCAAGAGTTGGATTATGATAAACTTGTTGGGCTTGGATGTAGTATTTCCTAACTCAGAGGACAAGGTTTGAACATGCTTTGTATCATAAGCCTTTAGAAAGTTTCAGAGAAACTTTGAGTCAACAAAAATAGTTCCTCTGCTAATGAGAGGTACTTCAGCCCCACTTATATTTTTTTGGTATTTGCCCTTCATAAATATGCTTATTACCATTCTCTCCTCCTTACATTTCCTTGTAGAGAGAACATAGACTTGTTGTTTTGAAAACTCACTCTAAATCCCCCTCTCATACCTATGTTGCCATGTAACCCAAATTCAGTATAACTTTATTTCCTAATTTGAGGAGGGTTCTGGATATTAAGGTATGCTTCCGCATTGAATATCAAAACTACAATGTAAAATGTATTTTAATATATATTGTTACTAGAGTTTCTACCTGGATAATGAAAATTTAGCATTTTACAAAAGTTCCTTGGGTTTTTGTCGTTATTAGTAGCATTTTTGAAAGTAGTGGAATATCTTGTAGTTTCATAGTACTTTTTATTGAGGGGCTAAAAGCAAATAATTCTTTTTTATGAAGGTAATCTCCTTTAGAGGTACATATAATGTAATTTTTGCAAGATAATTAGTAGTGCAATTTAAAGAGTATGGTTAAACTCAGAAAAGAACTAAGAACTGAGTACTCAGGATTAAATTAGAATCTCTTTTTCTTCATTCTGTTGCAGTTTAACCCATTCTTTATGAGCCACTTATATACTTGTCTCCCAGTATGAGTGATCATGTTCCCAGTTGTGTCCAGCCATCTCATAAATGTCTGTTTACGAAAGTGCATGTAGAGATTGGAGGTGGGGAGGTAGAGTGGAAAATGAGATAAATAAGACTGGCCCTGAGCCAGTTCTTTCTCTGTACTCCTGGAAAACCCATTAAACCACAGGCTATACCAGTGGTGGATCCATAGAACCATATTCATTGACCTTAGCTAACATCAACTAGGGCAGGTTAAGTGCAGAGTACCTTGCTAGGGGAGAGGTACTAGTACTAGGTACTTGAGAGCTCTGTTCTCAAGTCATATGGTCCAGATGGGGAGAGAGGAAGTACACAGGGAAAGCTAAAGAGCAGTGTCAGATAGCATAGTCTTTTGAATCATCTTAAGTAACCAAAAGTACTGTAATTCTTTAAAAACTGGGTCCAGAATGGTTTGAAAATGGGATCATTTTGTGCCTCATATTTCAGGCTTACTCTCCAGTCACTACTGTTTGGTTCTCTCTTGCTAGACATTGTGAGTGCTGTGAATACTGAAATGTCTTTTTTCTCTTATATAGGGCCACTGCAGTCACCACCGTGGAGGAAGGAGCCCCAGATGTATATGGGCGCAGAACAAGGATGCTGCATCCCTTCATCTGGTGACAAAGGCTCTGGTCTCCAGGGGATGAAGTGTAGCTTTCATCTACCCTCCTGTGGGGTACGACCCATTGCTGTGGGGCTTGAGAAGTCCCATTCTCTCCTGTCAGCTAACCCATTAAGGCAGCAAAGAGCCCCAGATCCACCACACCAAATGGAGGTGACTCAGTGAAAACTGGAATTGAAAGTAAGCTCAAGAAGAACAATTATTGATGGCCAGTAGTATTTCATTTCAAAAAGTAGAGGAAAAACAAATTTTTGTTCTACTGTCTCTATAGCTAATCACCTACTCAGCGTCAGAGACAAATACACATGGTGATTTTGTGTCTTCCTTCAAGTAGTCTCACTGCGGGTTTTCAAGTAAAAGTCACTGGGAGAATCACTGTATAACTCATTAGAAACCAAAAGGGGGACAGTAGTGCTTTGTAAACTGTGTTGTCTTCTATAATCAGTACACACAGATTTTTTTACCTGCAGCCCCAGAAGAAATCTGGGGTTAAAGCAATCAGTCATACAGTTACAATTTCTTTTATCTGGACAGAACATTTACCTTAATCTTATGAAATGGTTAGAATATTAAAATTATTATTACAATACATTATAGGCATTTAATTTTTCATTAGTGTGGTCCATGCTGGTAATTTTGCAGAATAAATTTTGATAAATTAATGGAAAATGTACTAACTTAGAACCTGATCTCTTAAGAATTAGATGGCTTTTTTTTTTCTGTTTTAAAATCTTTGAATGAAAACACTGAACTTTTAAAACATTACCCAAGAGACTTGTGTTTCTCAGTCATTACTGTCCTTTCTCCCACAGTTTTTTTTTTCTAATGAAAATGGTAAATTCCCCCTTTGTGTGTTTGCACAGAATTTTTACTTATTTTCAAAATATGAGATTATAAGCAAATTACCTGATTTATTTTCATTTTGGACAGCAATCAGTTTCTTCTAGTTATTTAAATAAAATCAGCATTAAACGAAAATTTTATTGTACACTTAGTTAATAAGTTATAGTTTAATTTTTATGTGTAATTTATAATTTATTTATAATTTAATTTTAATTAAGGAGATGTTAGAGTCAAGCCAAAATGATTTACAAGCTTGCTATTGTTACTTTAGAAAAAAAAGAATTTGAAATCTCTCTGATGTTATAAAGTAAAATTTCACAAGGTGTTCCAATTAAATATCATTCTTGCAGCCAAATCATTGTTACTATGAATTACACAACCTAATACAGTAACTGGATTGTTTTGGGCTTTGGATTATTCAGTTTATGCATTAACTATTCCCTTTGCTTATCTTTTCTTTCCTTTCTCTTGAACTCCTTGGACTTTGGTTATACCAGAAGTCAGCATGAAAAGGAGTTGAAGCACGTCTCAGGTAGATACTTCTAAGTTTTAGTAAAGATTTGGTGAGGGGAGGATAACTTTTATTAATCATTCAGCATGACCCTTTCCCTCAGTTAATTCAGATTTTTCTGTATTCAGTTTTGCTTTAATTGACAGTTGATAACCTGGAGGGTCAGAAGAGACCTGTCTTTTATTTCTAATGAGTGAATTGACCCCAGAAAAACAATAGTCATAATTCCCTTAATGATGGGGAAGTTACATTCCTAAGGGTAAATATTTTTCCTTCTTCCACAAGTGAGCATTTTTCTTTTAGCACGTGTTTCTTTTAGGATTCCAATGATAACCAAAGAGATAACATGAGACCACAGTGGCCCAAAACCTAGCATTAACTTTGAACCGTTATCTTCAAGTTGTTCAGTGACTTGATACCTCATAAACTGGGACCATGTGTTCTTGACCAGGCTCAACACCGTCTCCCTAGTCAGAGGAAAGAAAAACACACACTTTGTGTCCTTTAGTCAGCAAGTCACCCTGAAGTGATTTTCTTTTGTTGATGTTCCACGTCTCTACTAGAAATATCCTTCTTTAAAAACCTGTTTGTAAAAAAGGACATTTTTATCTGAGATATTTGATTTGCATTTTTTCCAGAGTGAATATTTTTGTTTCCTAAACCTCATGGTCTCATTGTGCACAATGCGTGACTGTGATTCTATTTGACTAAATGTCACCTACTACATATAGCATCAGCATTCTGCCTGCTTCTCCAGCACCTAATAGAAGGTTTAGCACACTCGATTCTTTTGAAACCATATGGTTCCAGGTCTACCTGTTAACCTTGATTTCCAACTTTTCATGTGAATAAATGATTATCGTGTGATAATTGAAAATATGTTAAAAGCACTAAATAAGAAAATATTAAAAAACATACATGCAAACCAACAAAAAGGCTGGGAGAAAGGAAATAGCTGGGTAATTCAAGCAGCTGTGACAGGCAAGATTTTGCTGTTTTGTTTTTACATTTTCTTCTTTTTTAAAGTCCTTAAATGAGAAGCTCTCTCCACATTGTTTCATGCTGAGTTCTTCAACTCCAGGTGTGCCTGAAGCAGAGTTCTTGCCCGTTTGGAACTTGTAGCCATATGCTTACTTGTAGCCATAACAACGTAGCTCAGTAGGAAAAAATGTGACGGATGCTGAATCTTAATCACTCATATATCTGAAACAGACGTTAGCAAGCACATAAATTACCTAGCTGGTGGTCATTTCCTTTTCTTGCCTCCTCTACAGTGAATAGTTGGCCTTCTGACATAGTTCAGTTTCCATTTCTGGTGGGCCAGAAGGAGCATTACGACATGCCATACTCAGCAAGTAAGCCTTTAGAGTGCATTCTAAACTTAAAGTGGTCAATCCCAGATTATTGCCTGAGTTACTTGGGTTCTTATTTTCCATTTATACCACTCATCTGCCCAAATGATAAAGTATAATAAAGTGTAGTAAAACTGTATCTTTATGGATTCCTTTTGGAGTCAGGCACTTGTGTCTTGGTTTCTTTAGCTCTAAATGAGGCCTCCTTTGTGTGAAACAACTTAAAGTAACAGCAGCACCCATACAAACTAAGGTGTTTCTACCACTGAGTTATTGAGGTACACAAAGCCTTTCTGCTATAAACACCAAATATTCTTTTTTTTTTTTTTCAAATTTAGGATAGTGCTCTTTCTCTACCACTGTATGAAGCATGTTGAGCATAATTACATGTTTTCTTGATGACCTAAGAACCTCGTTACATACCAGCCATAATAGCATGCTACAGTTTTGTGATGTCAGAGCTCCTTTACTGCATAGCAGAGGTCCTTAGAACTTGAGTCCAAATACTTTAACCTATTTATTTTTATTACTTCTATGGACTTTGAAGCTGTCAGCTCTCATGTCTCTATCAGTTACCTTCCGTAGGCAGTCCTCCTCACCTTCCTTGTTGCTTCTGTTTTGTAAACTTTGTGTTCATATAACCAAGCAAGTTGGCACTGTAAGTAAAGTAAGAATACATGTGTATTGAAGGAGAGACTAAGAACATTTCCTGTATAAAGTACTGATGTTTTAGCTCATAAACTTTTGGCAGGTTGCATCCTTTTATTTTGTCCTTAGTCTTTCTCAGCTGCATTCTTAGAATGCAGATACGTAGATTCCAGGTAGACGAGGTGGTGTCTGCGTATTTAATGGCAATACAGAATGTAGAGGTTAAGAAGATGGTCTCTGAAGTCAACAGATCTGGATTTGAATCCCGTTGTGTCACTTAGCTAGCTTTGTTACCTTGTTCAATCTACATAATCTCTCTCAACTTCAGTCTCCTCCTCTGTAGGTTGGAGAGAGTAACACTACTGCTGTCAGAGGATTGTTGTGATTTTAAATGAAATAATGCATGCCGAGTACTTAGCATAATGCTTACCACACAATCAAATGGTATTGTAATAGTTATTATTTTGCCCCTTCTTGAGGCCACTGTATTCCTAGCATTAGTTTACACTGTGGTAACCTTGTTTGTATTGTTTCTAGTCCAAGCAAATGGCACATGAAGACGGGGCAAAGAGCAGAGTCCTAAACTGCTGGGTCAAAATTTTAAGAGGCATAATGCATAAATATCAAGACAGATTAAGCATTTAATTTTATTTTTTACATTAAAATGACTACCTTAGACATACATGTTTGGGACTCAGTAATTTATTTATCAAGTTTCATGCATTAGGTAAAGAAAATTAATGACCATATTATTATGAGACAACACTGCCTTGATACAACTGGGAAAAGCATTTTTTGTTTTTATCTACTTTTTTTAAAGGCAGGAAACTTAGAAGAGGCTTCTACTGAAAATCTTAGTTCACCTTCATAATTCAGACAGTAGACAAATATGTCATGTTTTATGAGACTAACACCCCCCTTTTTCTCCCCTTTTTTTTATAGTGAGATATTTATGTAACATTTGTTGGCAGCTGTTAAGCCAGCTAGAAATACACTGTAGAATGTGGACATTAGTTTTAAATACTTATTAATTTGTTAGAGTTGGAGACAGCAGCACAAAAGACGCAGGTGGTAACTTCTAATGGTAGGTAAGAAAATACATAATTAGAGTTCTAGTACCACCTGATCTGTCAATAGCAACTTTCCAAAATTTTTCATTATCATCACCTGCTTTTATTAATATTTTCACCTGTTGCCTCAGTAATAAGGAAATACTATCTAAAAAACTGGAATGACTGGACTATGATTAAGCTTTTAAGCCATTTATACCCAAATCTCATTTAAACCTCCTTGTCCCATAGATGTGGGTATATATGATAGTTTGCAGTGAGGTCAAAAAGCCTTTGTATCTGTGGAATTAAAGTATTTTTCTCCAGAGTTCTTACATTTGCATTGTGCTTTTTAATTTACTAAAGATTTTTGTGTTTGTTATCTTATTTGACCTCATTAAGGAGAATTAATCCAAAGTATGATGTTAGTGGGGCAGATATTCTTTCCATTTTACTCACTCTTAAAGACTGTATCCAAAGCCAAAGGAAAGTGAAGATTAATAATAAAATACATTACTAGAAATAAAAATTACTTCATAATGATAAAATGTTCAGTTTGCCAGAAATATAGTCTAATTCTAAAATCATATACACTTAATACCCAGCCTCAAATATATAAAGCAAAAAATTGACAGCTTGCAAGAAGTATTGAAGAAAACACTATTATAGTAGCAGATTTTACCGTACTACTCTTGGTAATTAATAAACTTAGGAGACAAAAAAACTAGTAAGGATATAGAGACTTTAAAGTATAATGATTACAATTGGAGATATATATATATATATATATACATACATATACATACATACATACATACATACATATATATAAAAAACATATAGAAATTCATGAACATTAGTTTGTGTTAATCCATAACGTAGCTTCAAGAAGTTTCACAAGACATAAGTGCAGTAATGTAGACCATATTCTCTGAACATAATAAAATTGAGTTAGAGTTAACTCATAAGTGATAGTGAGATTGCTTGGAAATTAGAAAAACACTTCTAAATAACAAAGGTCAAAGATGAAATCATAATGGAAATTAGAACATAGAAATGAACAGTTGTGAAAATTCTATATACCACAACTCATGGAACATAACTAAAATGACAGAGGGAATTTTATAGCTTTATTTCCTTAAATTATACGGGAAAAAAGACTGAAAATTAGTTAAGAAGCACCCAACTGAAGTAGTTAAAAAAAAGTTGAATAAATCCAAAGAAAGTGTAAACAAAGATATGTATCATAAAGAGCAGAAATTACTGAAAATAGGAAAAAAATATAAGAATTTTAAAAGCCAAAAGTTAGTTGTTTGAAAAAATTTAACAACTATGCGACAAAATTAATCAGAGGGAAAAAGAATAAACAATTATATAGGGTTACAGATGAAAAGAGCATACAACTATAGGCATGGTAGCAATTAAAAAGAGAATAGTATGAATAACTATGACAATATAATTTTAAGTTTAGGCCAAATAGACAATTGCCTAGGGAAAAAATCCAGCTTACCAAACTTTCAGAGAAAGAGTAGTTTTAAACCCATTAAAGAAACTTAAAAATTTTAAATTCTTCCTTCAAGGAAAGTACTAAGCATTTCATGTTTGATAGCTTTGCATTGTGCCAACTTGGTAAACTGGAACTGTTCCCCAGAATTTCATCCTTTATTGTTTTGGTGATAACAGTTTATCATCAAGGTTAGATGCAGTGAAAGACATATATACAGGTACTGGCTAGTCCTTACTCTTCCCTATGGTGGTTGCCAGGTTACAGATTGTACTCCTTCTCCTTTACCTGGTGTTCATCTGTTTTTCCTGATTGACCAGTGATCCCAGACCCCTCATTAGACACAGATGCAGAAGTCTTCCATTGACTTCCTCACCAGCTCTGCTGCAGCTACCATGAAAGGTGAGAGTGCCTGGCTTTACAGATTTCTCTGCAAACTACCTCATTCATGAATTCCATTGCATCAAGATTGCTGATCAGTGACTTTTCTCTGATCCTCCAAATCCCCTCACTGGACCTTACTATCTTAGTTCCCCCTGAAAGTGTGTAAGATCTAATTTCTATAATAAATTATTTATTCTGTAATACTTTATTTCCATAAGAAAGTAGTTTGCTTTCTTGATTTAATCTTAACTGATTTAACAGGAAGATTCAACCAAATATTCAATATACAGCTAATTCTTGTATTACACAAATTCTTCCATAGAATAAAAAAAAAAGGAAAATGAGAAGATATACAGATGGCAAATAAGCATCTAAAAAGATGCTCCACGTCATCTTTAATTTGCATTTTAAAAAAATGAGATGCTGCTACACACCTATTAGAATGGCCAAAATCTGAAACACTGACAACACCAAATGCTAACAAGGATTTGAAACAGGAACTCTAATTCATTGCTTGTGGAAATGCAAAATGATACAGCCACTTTGGAAGACAGTTTGGTGACTTCTTATAAAACTAAACCATTTGATCCAGCAATAAACCTTACGGTATTTACTCAAAGGAGTTGAAAATTTACCTCCACACAAAAACCCACACATAGGTGTTTATAGCAGCTTTATTCAATATTGCCAAAACTTGGAAGCAACCAAGATGTCCTTCAGTGGGTGAATGGATAAATAAACTGATAATCCAGATAATGGAATACTGTTTAGCACTAAAAAGAAATGAGCTATCAAAGCTACGAAAAGATGTGGAGAGATCTTAAATTCATATTTGTAAGTGAAAGAAGCCAACCTGAAAAGGCTACATGTATGGTTCTAACTATGACATTCTGGAAAAGGCAAAGCTTCGGAGACAATAAAAAGATCAGTGGTTGCCAGCGGTTAAGGGGGAGGCATGACTAGGTGGAACACAGAGGATTTTTTAGAAAAGTTAAAATAATCTGTATGAATACTATAAATGTATATATGTCATAAATTTTTTCCAAACTCAGAGAATGTACAGCACCAAGACTTTGATAAGGAAAACTGTGGACTTTGGGTGATTATGATGTGTCATGTAACTTCATTAATTGTAACAAATGCACCATTCTGATGGGGGAATGTCAATAATGGGGGAGGCTATGCCTGTGTAGGTTCAAGAGTTATATGGGACATCCTTGTACCTTCCTTTCAACTTTGCTGTGAACCTGAAACTACTCTAAAAATACAGTCTTTTTTGTTTAAAGGAAAACGGTCCCTACCTCATCTTATGGGGTTAATATAACCTTTATTTCTAAAGTAAATAAAAGCTAGTAAAGCTTGTGCTAGTAAAATCTAGCACAATAAAGAATAATTATAGGCCAAATTCAATTATGAGTATAGATAGAAAACATCCAAACAAAATATTAACAAATGAATTTGGCAATATATTTAAAAGAACATATCATGACCAAGTGGCAATTATAACTGAAATTCTGTTATTAACAAATGAATTTGGCAATACATTTAAAAGAACATATCATGACCAAGTGGCAATTATAACTGAAATTCTGTTTAAATATTTAAACCAATTTGTATAAAAGTAACAAATCAAAAGAGAAGAACACTTTAATAAATGCAGAAATGTTTTTAATAAAATTCAAGATCCATTCATGACAAAATCTTAGCAAAATACAAAGAAAAGTTAAATTCCTTAATTTGATGAAGAAAAATCTACCAAAATCCCATAGCAAACATTATATTTAATGGTGAAATGTTGAAGATCAGAGTCAGGAAAATGATGCCTAGCATCACTTCCATTCAACATTTAGCTAGATGTTGTAGACAGTAATTTGACAGCACAGTAATATTCTCAAAACAGTAAGATTTTTTTAAAAATGTAAGGTTTGAAAATAAGGAACTTACACACTCATTATTTTGAGGTGATACACTGTTCAAAGAGGACACAAAAATATCTACATTTAAATTGCAAGAAGTGATACAAAATCATTATACCTCAGTAACACTAACTAGAAAATATAGTTAAAATATATATTACTTACGATAGTAGTATAAATATGAAGTAACCATGAATAAATCTAACAGGGTCCAGGCCTATTTTGGAGAAAATTAAAAACTTGATTAAAAGACATGAAAGATGTATGCTAAAGAAAGTAAACCATGTTCATGGATGGGAAATCTTAGTATATCTCCTCAAACAGATATTTAGATTCAAAAAATTTTAATAAAAATCTCCTGTTTTTAAAATAAAACTTGACAAACTGATTTTAAAATTTAAATGGAAAGGTCTAGTTATAAAAGTCATTGACAAATAATTCTGAAATGTAGTTTTCTTTGGCACTAGGAGAGGATGCCTGCAGTGATGGGTGTCCAGGGCTTCTGAGGTCCTGGTTATGTTCTAGCTGTAAGTCTCAGTGGTAGGTACACAGGTATTTCTATTACTATTATTCCTCTGTAAACTACCCATATGTCATACAAAAAATGTGGAAAAAATGTATATTTCACAGTTACAAAAAAAAAAAAAAAGGTGAAAAGAACAAAAAGAAATTGTCTGTAAATTCTACTGAGCACTTGATGGATTCCAAAGCAGAATTATTGACATTCCTTGCATTTGTCTGGGTTGGGTTTTCTGAACTCTGGATCCCTGAAGCCATGAAGCATGTATGCCAAATTAACATGTTTCTGAGCTGGGAATTTTCCTCCACAGTTGAAAGAGCCTGAAGAGAGGCAGAGAATGCTGTTTATCACACACTTTGAACACTTTGGGCAAGTAGAGGGATACAAAAGAGGAATGAGATAATGGAGGTTATGAGGAAGGACAGGCTGTGTTCAACCTAGGAGGCACTACATAGAAAAATTTAAAAAATTGGCATTTGGAGTCTCATAAGAAATTACCTGGTTGGGGATGGTAAAAAAAAAAATGATGTTCATAATTATAATGAGAAGGGGTATTCAAGTTCTGGTGATTTGATTTGCTTCATTCTTCTATTAACAAATCTGACTTTCAGCAATTCATTGTCTAGGTTTTCCCCTTAACTTTCAGTTTTAAATTCTGCTTTTCGTATCCTTGTAAAACTCTCTATAAAACTGCTAAATTATTCAACAGATTTATACAGCCACGCATATGCTTGCCCTGAACCGGAAATGATAATGAAACTATACTTTCTGCATTCATGAGATAATTGATAGGGATAATTTTTTAAGCAATTAAAATAGAGAGGAAATAAAGATCACAAATTCAAGAAAGCAGAAGCTTCAAAGTCCTCTGCCTCTAAAAATTTCTTAACCCTCTGCCATATTAGAACTCTTGGAACCAGTTTTTGTTCTTTTTTCATTCCAAACTCAGATTTCTTTCAGTTTGTCTCTTGGACACCAAATGACTTTTTATTCTCACAATTGTTAACATTTTCTTATTCAAAAACTGTTATAAAACTCAGCAGAGTTCTCAGATAGTAAGGCAAATAGAAAAATCTGGACTCAGTGATCACTCAGATTCCTAAGTCAGTCATCTACTCATGAATAGAAGAGGGAAAGGAGCCTTTATAATCCTAGCCCTGCAACTGGACCATTTTAGAGATACAACATATCCTAAAAGTCATCTAGTTCCATGCTCAAAGTAGAATTTTCTCTCCCAAGTCTCTGAAGAGGGCCCTTTGGCTTCAGCTTTCAACTTAAGACTTGTGTCACAGAGAGCTTGGTACTTCAAAAGACAGCTTGTTATGCCACTGGAGCTGTAAGAAAATTCTTCCTTATAGAGAGGCGTAATAGCTATCCAGCAGGCTGACTCTGACATCAAGTCAGAGAAAGACCAATTCTTCATTTAATTCTTAAAATAATTGGAAAATTTTGTCTCCTTTTTCAAGTCATGTCCCCTGAAAATCTTCTTTTCCAGAAGTCAAATAGCCCTGCTTTTGTTGCAATTATATTTTCAGACCTTTCAGATGTAGTTCAGACTATGCCTCTCTTTGGAGATCTAACTCCAGGGTGTCAGTGTCCTTTCTGAAGTGAGATGTCCAAACTGAGCACCATACTGCAGATGTAGCCCAGATCTTGTGGAGAACTAAGTTATTTATTTCCCCTTTTGCACTAAGCTTCCGAAATCTTGTTAGTTCTGATAGAAACTACATCACACAGGAAGCTCATATAGAAATAATCAGGGATTAAAATCAGACCGCCACTGGAGCTGCTTGCCCTGATAAAAGTCACCACAGGTCATAGGGCATGCATCCAAGATGTGAAGTGAAGTGAAAGATCCCTGGGTCCAAGGATTGGGCAGGAATATCAGGAGTTGGGACAATTCTCTCAATCCCTTGCGCCAGGGCCTCTTGTCACTGCTTCTCTTGGCAGGTCTGCTCTGCTCTCTTCTGACAACATGCCCTCTTCCAGTCCTTTATGTTTCCTTATAACTTTGGCTTGCCTATGCTCCAGCATGCCATGAAACCAACCTAGCCCAAATTCTACAAACCTTTTATTGAAGTTTCCCCTCCCGAGCATCCAGCTCTGTATCTCTCAAACTTTTGTGTATGTCCACAAAATCACATAGAGATGTCAAAAATGCAAAGGATGATTCAGTTAAGTCTAAGGGAAGGAGTGTATATTTTAAACAAATTCTCAGCTGATGTGGATGCTGCTAGGCCACAGATCACACTTTGAGCAGCAAATAAATCAGGATGCAGCTGATCCAGTTTCCCAATTCCCAACTCCTGGTGGAAGGAATCTGATTATCTTGGTTTAATTTTGGTTTGTTCACCCCGGGTCACGCTGCTCCAGTTAGCCACTGACAGGAGAATTAAATGGATAAAATACTAACACGGCCACCTTGGTCAGCCCTTTCAGCAGGACCAATGGGTAGACTGAGTAGTTCAAAAATGCTAAAATGCATCTAGGCAGGGGTCAATTAAAACCCCAGATAATTTTTATACAAATGGTTCACTAAGCTAAGTTTTGATTTTGTCCTTATACAATTTTTCCAATGGGAAAGACTGTCATTTTCCAATGTAACTGGCATGGTCCTGATTTTCTTTAAATCCTGTCTGCACAGTTAAGATAAATTTGTTTCTGATGTTTGAGGTTTATGCCTGTCAAAATATTCCAGAAAAGAAAGGAAATTATGAATTATCTTCTTAAAATAGGTTTTCATACTTTAGATTCTATTCTTCTATCATTATAGTGAGGTTTTTTAAGAAAAGAAAGAGTTTCTCTCAGGCAGATATCCTAAAGGAACCCTTTATATTGCATTCTTCGTCTTTGTTCCAGGCCCTGAACGCAGTGCAATTATAACAGTCAAATGTCCCTTTTCAATATCTTCTCCAGGTGGGCCCCTATGGCCCTTCCAGGGATCTGTGAGTGCAGTTCCCAAACTGTGTGAATGATGTCTAGAGGGAAACATTGTAGTTCAAAACCAGGACCTGTACCCTACACCCCCTGCTCACATGACATGCAGGAAGCTGACTTCCCCACTACATTAAGGCTACTGGGAACAATGCCAGCATTCTACTTTCACTCCTGAATGATGCTTACTCCTTGCTGGTGATCCTGCAGTGCTTCCCCATTCCGATTGGCTCCAATGTTTCTTTAGTTTCAAGTACATAGGTAGTTTTTGGAGATAGAAGTCCTTGAGTGAGTGTGCAGTGGAGAGGGGATGATGGGGATGAATGAGTCAGGATAATGAGAAGGTTCTCTGGCATGAGACTGGAGAGGGTAAGGAAGTGATTCTAGCTCAGGGAGCCTAGGAAGGAACCCTAAAGCAGTTCATTTCAAGCCTGGATTGTCAGAGTTGGTCCTATTGTTCAATTACTTTTTAAAAACTAGTCCTAGAAAACCATGTGATCTGTTCGAGGTTTTCAAGAGGTCTTCCATTATTCAGAGAATTGATACGTTAATTTAATCAGAATCTTGGCTTCCTTTCCATCTCTTCATTTTGTCAATTAAGAGGCATAGCCTCAGTAGATGGATTCATTTTGTATGCAAAGAAAATCAAAGTGCTCTGAGAGATATGTTGGGCCAAAAACACACTCACCTGGGACCATAGTAGAGATCAATTTCAAGCCCATGAAAAATATATGTCTTTGTGTGAGGCTGTTGGCATCTGTATCACTGCATTATGCGTAATCTCTACCATGTTCATGGTGCATCTGTTCATCACACTGTTTAAACAAGTTTTCCGTTTTTGCCAAATGGTAGGTATCAAGACTGAATCCATAGTTTCCTCACTCTGGTTCTCTTGGCACGAGCTTCTCTTGTCCTTTTTCTTAGCTATCTGTAGTCTATCTTTGGTTATAGTCATAGAAGTTTGACCTCTTCCCTTAGGAGGCAGTATTGAAGGCTTATAGTCTTAATATTTGCTCAATAATTTTTTTTTGCATCACTGTCATTTTTTAAAAATTTCAAATAAACTTGTTACCATTACTTAGTCTAAATGTAGACCCCATCTAGGTAGTTAATAAGTATAACTTTCATGTAGATATTTTAATAAGAAAAAACATAGATCTGATTCCTACCTTCTGTTTGCTTATACACATATACACAGATATGAAGCAAATAGCAATGTGGGTTTCTTTTTTTCTAAAAACAATTAATTTATTATTAATTTTAATGCTAGATTATACAAAATGGAAGCTTGCATTTGAATGACAATTCCAAAACTGAGTCATTATAATTGCCTAATTAGAGTAATTTTTGCATTTTACAGACATTGAATTTTTGGATACAAAAAGCAAGTAGAAAGCCCATGTGCCATTTTTTTTTCCTCCACAAATTTAATCTATGCTAATAGCTATTTAAACTCTTTCAGACTGCTGAATAGGTGTCTTTAGTGCTTTTCTTTTCTTGATCAAGATAGTAATTGTCATGTCTTAAAGCCTCATCATTTTGTTTATTCTGCCTTTGTCCCAAATCTCCTGTTCTAACTTGTTTTGTATTGCTTGCTCTGCTGTTCCAGCTTTCTCAATTTCTTTTGAGTAAGGACAATCATTTAAACCTTGTGAATGACAGTCACTAATTTGTCACACAAAAATATTTTAGTCCAAATCACTATTGATATAGGTTGTTACTGGATTCAAATATTTGATAACTGCATATTACAGCTTAAAGTTCCCTGCTGAGCTTTAACAGTAACTCAGGCAAACACTTCTGAAACTTACCAAGTTCCATTATGGTCAGCTTTGATTTTTTTCCATCATGTTCTTAAATTAGAGACATATTTGAGCAACAACCAAGACTTCCAAAAGCCAAATACCTCTCTTTTCCTAAACTATGACTTTTCTGAAGGAGAATAGAGCTCATTTACAAATTTTAGTCAGTTGTGCCTTTGTTTCAGAAAAGCTTGGAATTGAAACAAATTGGGGGAAATGTGTAATTTTTGACATGAAAAGTGGAGGGATGGATATGAACCTAAACCATAAATTTTCCCCACAGCTTTAAAGGCTTAAACAGAGCTGGAAAAATGTTCTTTTGCAAATCTAGATGTCAAGAAAAGCAAGTTTCTGCTGCAGCAGTGTTTGCAGGCTGTGAACAAGGACTACTAGAGGGAGGAGAAGTCCTTTCAAGTGGCAGCTATGTGGACAGTTTATTTGAATGGTTGGGTGTTTACTTTTCATCCAACATTTAATTATGGAAGTTTTCCCAGTGCAGTCAATTGGAAAGACTTCTACAGTGAACACCCGTAAACCTACCCCCTAAATTCTCCATTAACATTTTACTGTACTTTATCACATATCTAACCCTCTGTCCAGCCCTTGATGCAGCCATCAATTCATCTTACCTTCAATGCATTTCATCATCTTATTTTTAATGTATTGCAGATACCAGCATATTTCCCTTAAAACTCTTCTGTATGCAGGTTACTAATGAAAATTAAATATTTGTTTATAGTTATTTTTCTGTGTAAAATTGACTGAGTTTAACAAAATGAATACATACACCTGTGTAACCCAAACTCCTGTAAAAACATTGATCATTACTATTACCCCAGAAAGCTCCCATATGCCTGTTCATCCTTACTTTCTGTCCTCGTCTCATCCCCAAGACACCACTGTTCTGATTTTTTTCACCATAGATAAGTTTAATTGTTCTAGAACCTCAATTAATGGAATCACATGGTGTGCACTCTTTTGTGTAAGACTTCTTTCACTCAGCCTAATTTTTCTTCATTTCTGTTGTTCTGTATACATTGGTAGTTTATTCCTTTATGTTGCTGATTAATAGTCATTATGTGAATAGATCGCAGTTTGTTTATCCATTCTCTTCTTGTCTATTTTCAGTTTTTAGCCATTATGAATAAAGCCTCTATGAATATTCTTATGAAAGTCTTTTTTGTGTAAAAGATACTTTCATTTCTCTCAGGTAGGATTCTGTCGGGTCATAGGATAGGTGTATTTTTTAGGTTTATAAAAAAACATTTTTTTTTCTAAAGTGGTTGTACCATTTTATATTTCCACCAATAATGCAGAGAGTGGTTTGGTTGTCCTACTGTCAGTCTTTTTAATTTTACCCTTTCTGTTGATATGAGTGGTATCTCATTGTAATTTTAATTTGATTTCCCAGGTGTTTATTTTTTATGTTTTAAGGAAAGGACAGTTATGACATCAAGTCCATGATTGCAGGTATTCCAGGCTGGAGTCAGGGCCAAATAAAAAGCGAGTCAACTTAAGATCAAGTTAAATAAAAATATCAAGTAAATAATAATTGAGGTGGTATATGGATATAGAAAATCTGTGAAGTGATTCGTGAATAAGTTTGAGAAATACTGTTATAGAGGAGGTCCTTTTTTCAGATGTCCTGTATTTCCATGGGGTTTTTTTTTTTTTTTTGGATCAAGTCAAAAAATCAACATGTAAAAATCTTTAAGAAATCCTAATGACCATTACCCACTACAGAGTCACTGAGCTCTGAGATTAGAATTCTGTATAAACCTGGGGTGAAAAAGATTCCAGGCATCACCCATGCTTTTGAAACAATGCTTGAAACAGTCTAATTGTATAAAATGGCAACAAAGAAAACTGTATTACAAAGGCAAAACAGCAAGGTGAATATTAGCACCCATTGGAGCCAGCCTGCTGAATTTGCCCCTCCGTTCCCCCACTTACTAGCTGTGTAAACTTGGCAAATTATTTACTTCTCTGCATTTCAGTTTCCTCATCTATAAAATGTGGGTAAGAACAGCAACAACTTCACATGAGGCTGTCAGGAATGTATGAGTAAAACCATGTAAACAGCACACAGTATCATATAAGGGGGAGCTACTGTTACTACTGTTGAAGGAGAACCAGTCAGCCTGATAAAGGGGAAGATTCCTGTAGGCCCACAAATTCAAATGAGGAGTGAGGCAGGTGAGTAAATACCTCTAGAAAGCAGAAGGATCTGTGCCTTCTGGAATGGGCACGGCCTTGTTGTCAGCCTGGGGGTCCTTTCTCCTTCTTCTGGAAGAGCGACTTGCTCTTCCTTTGGGCAACAGCCTTTCCCAGTTCTCACCGTAGGGGAGGCTGAGCCCATTTCTTGGCCGTGTGATCCAGGCCTGGCCAAGCAGCATTTCTATCCCCATTTACAAGGGCCAGTCCAGAGATGGGCCCTTGATCTCCATCAGAATAATAATACTGAATCCTGGGCTTTCTGCTGGGACTCTGAGAAAGAGTTACTCCTATTTCTTTTTGCTAGAGATGCTAAGCTGATAAGACATAATGATGGTGCGACTGAGTGTCATTGTGCCACACTCCTTGGGGATAGCCTGCCAGAATGGAATCCCACAGAGAAATGCAGCACTTAGGGAGTAAAAGTGAGAGAGGGAGAGGGAGGAAGAGGAAGGGAGAGAGAGAGAGGAGGAGGGAGAGAAAGCGGGGGTGGGGGTGGTGTGGTGTGGATCACTGACATCATTTTAGCAACTAGCTCCAGCTATATTGATCTGACCTTGCCAGCTATGGACATGAGTACCTTTTTTAACCTAGGCCATCTTGAGTTTAGTTTCTGTTATTTGTAAATGAGAATCCTGATGAATACATCTTTTATAATCGGGGCACATTTTTGCAAGATAATTTCCTTGAGTTAAAGGGGCTTTGCCATGTTTATGTAAATATCTTTCTCTGCTGAAACTTCCGCAGGTGTTTTGCATAAATTATGAGGAGACACTGGCAGAGCCAGGTTTATGAAATCCCCCAGCAGATAAGGAGACAGGTGTGAAGAGAAATGGTGCCAATCAGTTTACTGTGGAGCAGCTGTGAGATCCCAGCGTAATTTGGATTCCACGGGCTGCGTGAGAAGGAGTGCAGCGGGATGGGGGTGGGGGAGGATAGGATTCTTGGGGAAATCTCTGCTCTGTAGATATTACCCTGACCCTGCCAATTGGATGGGGAGATAAGAGATCTTCTGTTTTACTTTCCTTCTCTTTTTCTCAGTCTGCCTCTCTCAATAGTTACTAGAGAGATACTAGACCTCCAGTCCTCATCACTTTTTGATAACATTCTGTTAACAATACTCCCTGATCTTCCTGGAGGAAGACTCATAAAAACATGATGTAATTGTCTGATGTCAATTGGCCCAGCAGTCTGGAAAAAGGTGCCATTCAGTCATCTCCTGCACTGGCGCTAAGCCTAAGATGACCACATCTATATTTAGTGACTTTCTCATCACAGTATTGACAAATATGGCTTCTCATTGCAAAGCTGGATACTTGCACTTATTCTTGTTAACATCTCATGTGCTTCAAAGAGTAATTACAGATAATGAGAAGATTTAGGTTCCAAGCATTGTGCATATTGTTGAGTGACGAATGAAGGGTGCTTGAAAGGTGTCATAGAGATTAATCACCTAGGGCTGAAACTGCCGGCTGGTGCACAGCTGAAGGAGATGTGGTGTGAGCTCTTCATGGTCCATGCTTCGCCACTCCACACAGGCCTCAATTATGGAACCCCCAATCACTCAGGAAAATGAAGAGGAGTGGTGCTTAAAGAAGTGGGTTCAGCAGAGGGGGGTGGGGGAGGGGCAAGCGCCAGTAAAAGTAACCTGGGATGATCGGCAAGAGTTTTCTGGCTTGGGCCCATTCTCTCTTCATTTATCATTTATTTTTATGTTTAATTCATTTAAAAGAATATACAGACTCTGCTTAGTTGCAGGGCTGGCACAGAGAGCTGGGTATAAAATGAGGGTGCCCTCAGAGCATACAGTCCATCTGGGGACTAGAATGGTGATGATACCCAGTTACAGTGTGAGATGCTGGAATCTAACCTCCTCTGCAAGGGTCCAGACAGATGTCCCTGAAGACCCGACACTGAAGCCGAGACAGGAAGGAGGAGAGGGAAGAGTTAATTAGGAGGAGGCAAGCAGAAGAAAGACCCCTTTGACCACAAAAGCAGGTGAACGAACTGTTGGCCCTGGGATGAGGAGCAGCTGGTTCCCTGGAAGAACTGAAAACATACCAGAAAGGTTGGAGGAGAGTGAACAAGGCAGCGTAGCCGGAGCTGTGGGCTGGAGCTGGACAGGTAAGACTTTCTCGGTCATGTGTTGGAGGCTGGACTTTAAAAGCTGGCAGTGTCACAACACTGACAGGTTTCATGGAAAATTGTAAATGTTCTTATGATTAGCATTTACCTAGTGCTAGATACACAGGAGATTCTTTTTGTTTTATGCTCTAGTTTTAATCACTGTAAGTAAAAGTGAGGCAGAGGAATTTATCAGAGGCAAAAGAATTAATAAGTAGGCTAAGGACAGAGAGCTTAAAAGAAAGGAGCTGGGAATTTCCTTTGTTCCATTATATCATTTTAGAAGTATTTTTTTCCCCTCCTATTTGCATGTTTTGGAAAATAACAAACAAAAGCTGTCAAACCATTTTGTGAATTAGTTGTCTTTCCAAACTTTGTTGAAATATTAAGGCTATAACTGATTGTGAGATTTAAGTCTATTCTAGAATATGCTGATATTTATAAGGTTAGTAACTGGAAGAACAATGTGGTGATTCAAAGCATGAGCTCTGGGCTCTGGTGAATCAAGTTCAAGTGCAGCTTTTTCAGTCGCTAGATGGGTGACATTGATTCTATTGTTTAACTTTTATTTCCTCTTACCTGTAAAACAGAGATGATAATATTCACTATTTTAAAGAGTTGTGAGGACTATGAAATAATGCATTTAAGTATCTGGTAAATAGCATATGATCAATCAGTCATTAATTAACAAAAATTTTAGTGGAAAATTATCTTTTCCCACTAAAATAGATTGTATAAAATTTCATGTTTATTGGCTATATATAACATTTTATGAATACACATGTGACAAATATTGGAAAACTAATTTCACACACAAACAAGTAGGTAATACATAGAACTTGTGGAAGGTGATCTGAAGGATTGGAAATTTGGATAAAAATAAATAAACAAAGAAGTAATTAAAATTAAACTGTGATAGAATTTAAATACAAAAAGACAGTCAAGTTTAAATGGGTACATGAACAGAAATGTGAAAAGAAAAGGCAAAGAGTCTTTTCAGAAGGTTCAAAAAGCAAAAGAGAGAATTTCAATGGATGCTTGAAAGCAAAGGGGCAGAGAGAAGAGCAGGACAGCTGACAAGACTCTTCAAGGGCCAGGGAAGTCAGGGGAATATAGAAAGCCACCACATATAATGACTGGGGAGTTGTGCATAAAAACATTGAAATTAAAAACCCTGTATATAAGAAAAATCATGCTGACCCAACAGTTTGCCACTCCAGGAATAAAGTGATAAATTCCTCAAATGAACAGAAAATAGCAGTGGAAACCCTGAGCAAGTCCTTTCTATGATGTACTTCAGGTTCCGCACCCTTCTGTCTCCTGACCCACCCCCAACATCCACCTGGCTCCTATTAAGCCTTGTTAGCCTGGTCCTCTGGTGCTTCGGAAGATCTCGCTTTACCCCGGCACAGCCAGCAGTTTCCCAGTTGGGTTATGCTGAGTTTGGACCCTAATTCTGGGTGTGATGGCCAGGAGGGAATCGTGGAGGTGGGAGGCGATGCTGAGAAAGGCAAGCGTGCCAGCGAAGCAGCTGAGAAGGTGAAATTTCTTCAAGTAAGGATGTGTGGGTTTGGGAAGGGGGCTCTACCTTGCAAAGAAATGGGGAGTGGGTCTCCACTGCAGATCCCGGGAGTTCAAGGGAAGGGAGGGAGGGTCAAGTGCATCTATCCAGATAGCCCCATCCCAATTCTCAGGGTCCCACTTCTTCCCCGTCAAGCCCCTGACTTGGGCCTTTGCTGGGAATCCAATCTTCTCTCAACTTCTGTCATTCTTACAATTAAGTCTTCCAGCTGCAGGAGATGAGGGTCGCTGTGAAAGCTGCCAGTTTTCTTTTTCACTCTCATACTTTGCTTTAACTTGTTGATGAATAGATCTGCCAGTCATTTTCTCTTCTTATTAAATTCCCCAGTCCTTAGAGTTACTACTTCCCACATACTTTAACTGCCTACCTCATTGTACCAGTTAATGAGCTCTTTCCACCTGTATCCCATCCCAGTGCTCCACAGGTTAATGTCTTAGTAATCACCGTGCCACGAGCTAGCAGCCCTCCACCCCCCTACCAGTGATGTGACCCTCCTTTCCAACCAGCCAGGTAGTAATGCAGAGTCCCATCCTCAGCTTTGCTTCCTAGGATCCAATGCAATACTGACCCTCTTAGGTTGGATTCTCTGGAAGGAGCTTGATGTGGGGTTTCTTGTTCAGGCTATTTATTAGAAGAATGCTTTCTGGAGAAGAGGAGTAAAAGAAGCAGGGCTATCTCTGAAGCAGAGAGGAAAACCTCAGCAAGGGTGTGATATAAGCTAGAGACCAGCATTCCCTTATGGGAGATCAGGGGCTGAAATTGCACTGCGGAGTTGCCCCAGTGGACACCCAGAAAGAGTGGGCAGCTCTCCATTGAGTTGTTATCAGCTGTTGAGTTGAATATCTAGGCCCAGGATAGAGCCATTCCTGCCTGGAGGGCCACATCAGCAAACAGAAACTTAGCTCATGTGTCCCTGTAAACACTCTGCTTGACCAGAGGGAATCTATCTGGTCAGCCAATCCCCAAACGCCAAGCCACCTCTGATCTCTACTTATTTCCTTCTTCTTTCTCACCCTACACAAGGTTGACTGGACAGCCCCAGCCAATCAGATGTTTTCTATTGTTCTCTCCGTTGTTCATTATTTTTTATCCTCTGAAAGTTTCCCAACTTCAGGCCCATTTTGCATTTCTTTGAATGGAGATGTCGGCTTCATGACGTGGTTGGTCTCATCTGGATGGTTTTCCCTGATCACCTTTTAACGCAGCAGCTAGGGGATGGGTGCTCCAGGTGGTGAAGAGAGTCAGGGGGCCAACATCATCATCATCATCATGATTGTGATGGATAATTCTATTGTAAAAGCAGTTTGTAGTTTTACCACTTAGAAAAAGTTTCCCTTTCACGGTTGTTGTGAAACAGGCAAGTTTTTGCCTCCTACTAAACACTATGTTTTCCTTAATGTTAAACTGTGTCTAAGTGGAAAAGCCTATTAATTTGAAGGGGGAAAACAAGTGAATTTATTTAAGTATAGTGTTAATAAAAACATGTAATAATTTTCTCTTCTCATTCTCCACAGGCCTCCTGATACCTCCCCCACATCGCTCTCCTAAGCATGTCTGCCTGCTGGTTTCTGAGGTAAGAACGCCTTTTTTTTTCCTTCTTGGTCAGCTGTAATCCAGGCAAAGTTTTCCAAGTTGGTGAATTAATCCACTGTCTCTTGCTTACAGCCAGCAGAAAAGGATACAGTATCACATTATATATTTACAAAAACACATGCTTCCATATGTGAACCAGAATAATTAACATCTTGTGCAGAAAAATCCGTTGTGTCTCAATCACTTCATGGAAGCACCTGAGACATTGATTTTCTGAAAGCTGCTGGGAAACATCCAGAGTGATCCACTGAGCTATAAATGTGGATCTGTTTATAATTTACAAGCACATGAGTCTCAGGCATGTTCTGAGAGGTTCAAGCTACTCTGGCCAGTCCTCACAGCAGAAGAGGAAAAAAAGGTACTTTTCTGAAGGTAACTCTCATTTTCCTCACACTTTCTGCATATGTGAAGGAATTGAGGGGAAATTTTGCATTTAGTGAAACCCATTTATACTTTTTTTTTATAAAAATATTGTTAACGATTGTGGTAATCCTAGGGACAGGAAGTGCTCAATCTTTGTTCACGCCATCGGTTTGAGTATTCGAAGTGAAACTTCTAAGGTCTGTGGATAGGAGTAGTGGGCTGAAGCATCTGGTTAAGAGGGAGACTTACACTGAAGTGCGTAAGTCTAAGACCACAAGTAGATATGACCTTTCAGGGAAAAAAATGCCAAAGAGGTAGATTGCTTCCCTTGCCAGGAGACAGAAGTTTTGAACAGCTCTCAGGGGAGCAATAACGGCCCAGCATGGGTCTGATTGATTTGCAAACGGATAGTCTACTAACTTGAAGAAAGTGTTCTAGAAATATTTGGAAGTTATGGTTTCTCTGTTGAACTGCCTTGAAAATTTAACAGTCCCCACAGGTGTGGTGTGATCTGTGAAAAATGTAGTGACTCGTGAGCTTTTGGAAGTAGGTGATGAAGGGTGATGGTGACATGTTGAAAGGAATCAAAATTCTCTTTTTCTCATCAGAAATGGTAGCTTGGTTTAATGCATAATAGCTAATATTTACTGAGGACTCAGGCTGTGCCAAGCACTATCTAAGAACTTAAATGTATTTACTTAAGAGGGAGGTACTATTACTAACCACATTTGATAGATAAGGAAATTGAGGCAGAGGAATGTTAAGTAGCCTGTAGTTCCAAAGTTGATTAGTGATGGAGTAAAATTTAACCCTAGATAGTCTGACTCCAGAGCGCATGCTCTTTACTGTTTGCTACACAGACTCCAAGGATATAACCATAATCAGGAGGAGGAATTTGTAAGCTCATATCACCCAAGTCACTCTGAAGCAAGACAGTATCCCAGCAAAACAGTTAAGTGAAGAATTGGAGTGTTTTCTGATGAATTCAGTCAATCCTATTGGGCAACCCATCTATTTTGAAAAACTCAGGTTGTTGATGGTGCTAAGTCCTCAGTGACTGTTTTTAAGCCTATTTTCCTAAACTCCCCACTTCATTTTATTGGTTGAGTTTGTACCAGCTATCAAGAACCAAAGCACAGTGATGTAAGTGAAGTAGCCTGGATCTGACCTCGAGCATGCTTCCCTTTGCCAGTGTGGAGTTGTAGAAGGATTTTGGAGAGATGTGTGTAACTTTAGTTGGGAAAAAGTTGGAGTCAACATGACCCTCAGAGATTGTCCAGAGATGAGGATCACTGAAGGTCGGTGACTTGTACAAGATCATACACAGTAGTTCAGAAAGAAGCTTCAAGGGAGCCTAGGATGTCTGCTTCCTAGAGCAGAGCTCTTTCCACAATGGTGCCCAGTGAATTGAAGAAGCAAACTGTCAGGCAACACTTGAGAAGTATCCTTGAAAAGGAACAGCTCTAGTGACGAGGTGTTCATTGACAGGCAGAATCCAATGGTGAAATTGTCCTGTTGGACGTCTCCTGGGTCATTTGGCCGGAGAGTCCTCTGGGGAAGAATCTGTTTGGCTCAGATTTATTCTTTGGTACAACAGATGCCAGACAATGAGGTGGCTGGGGCTGGTTGGGATGGTGATAATGAGAAGTTGGCAACCAAAATGAGAATATAGCAGATTTATTGCTTGAAAATCTAACCCAAACCACAGTGTAAAACAGGGACAATCAATTGCCGAATGCCAGGGGCCTCAAGGGATTTGATATCTCAGGAAATTAGGCCAATTTCTTCTTCACTGACTGAGTCTTTGGAGTATAGCATGATACTGTAATCCTACCTTTGACAGTTGTGGAATAGTTCAGTTGTGACTGATTGAAAGTCACAGAAAAAATATCCTGTCTCTAGAAATTAATTTAAACCATCATAGCTCCAAGGCCTGCATGTTCATGTCTCGTATTTCTAGGCACATAAATATTTATCGACTGAATAAATAAATGAGCGTCTGCTCCAGCCAGTACATTCCATCCTTGGCCAATTCTTACCTATTTTTATGCAGAATAAATTTTTAAAATTATGATCAAAACAATCCTTTTAAGTTACTTGACTAAACTTTAATTAAATAACTGCCAGTTAGTATCATTTGCATAATACTTTTTGGACTGCTTTGTATAATTTCTTTCAAGTCTTGACAAGCTTTTTGTTAACAGTGAGAGAAACACGATGGATGTCTTAAGGTTTACATGCATCTAATATCCTGTGCAATTAAATTTCTGCTTTTCTATTCTGCTCACCTTGTTAAATGGGGATAAAATTCTTGTCCCAACTTAATGGGAATATCGCAGAACCAGTGAGGAAATGCCCAGAGTGCTTCGATAATCTTACTTGTGTGTGCCTGGTGATTATATTAATTAAAATGTCTTTTGTGAGCAGCACATAAGTGGGTTTTTAGTGTTTGAAATAAGTTGATTTTCAACTTGACAGTGAAGTTAAACTCAGATTCATTTTGAAAAGTAAGTATTTTAGAGTAGAAAAAAATTGGTAATTTCCCCCACTTAAAAAAAAAAATTGTGACTCCTTGGAGAAGTGGTTGTGTCTGAGTCTGGGTCAGGAAAAGTACAGGTGAGCTTGGGGCTTCATATTGTGCCCAAAGGAGAGGAAGCTATCAAAGATTTCTGATGATGCCAAAGGGACATAGCAGCCATTCTGAAGGGTGTCTGCTGCCTAAGATGGGATGACTTGGGCAGCCAAAAAAGAATAATGACTACAATTGGTTGAAACATACAGAAAATACAAAAGTCTGTGAGTTCATAAAGATAACAAAAAAAGAAACTTGTTTTTTTATCTATTTTATATGTGGTAGTTTGTATCTGTTCATTGCAAACTCCCAATTTATTCCTCCCCACAACCTTTCTCTTTTGGTAACCATCAGCTTGTTTTCTATGTCTGCAAGTCTGTTTCTGTTTTGTAAATAAGTTCATTTGTATAATTTTTTAGATTCCACATGTAAGTGATTTCATATATTTGTCTTTCTCTGGCTGACTTACTTTAGTTATATGATAATCTCTAGGTCCATCCACGTTGCTGTAAGTGGCATTATTTCATTATTTTCTATGACTGAGTAGTATTCCATTGTGTGTATAGACCATGTCTTCTTTATCCATTCATCTGTCAATGGACATTTACGTTGCTTCCATGTCTTGACTATTGTAAATAATTCTGCTGTGAAAATTGAGGTTAATGTGTCTTTCTGAATTAGAGTTTTAATCTTTTCTGGATACATGTCCAGGAGGAGGAGTGCTGGATCATACGGTAACTCTATTTTTAGTGTTTTAAGGAGCCTCCATGCTGTTCTCTATAGTGGCTGCACCAATTTACATTCCCACCAGCAATGTGGGAGGGTTCCCTTTTCTCTGCACCCTCTCCAGCATTTATTATTTGTGGACTTTTTTATGATGGTCATTGTGACTGATGTGAGGTGATACCTCATTGTAGTTTTGATTTGCATTTCTCTAATAATTAGCGATGTTGAGCATCTTTTCATGCGTCTGTTGGCCATCTGGAGGTCTTATTTGGAGAAATGTCTGTTTAGGTCTTCTGCCCATTTTTTTTTGATTGAGTTGTTGTTGTTGTTGTTGTTGTTGTTTTAATTGAATTGTATGAACTGTTTGTATATTTTGGAAATTAAGCCCTTGTTGGTTGCATTGTTTGCAAATATTTTCTCCTAGTCAGTAGATTGTCTTTTAATTTTGTTTATGGTTTCCTTTGCTGAGCAAAATCTTATAAGTTTGATTAGGTCCCATTTGTTTATTTTTGCTTTTATTTCTATCACCTTGGGAGGCTGACCTAATGAAACATTGCTGCAGTTTATGTCAAGAATGTTTTACCTATGCTCTCTTCTGGGAGTTTTGTGTTGTCATGTCTTATATTTAAGTCTCTAAGCCATTTTGAGTTTATTTTTGTGTATTGAGTGAGGGAGTGTTCTAACTTTGATTTACATGCAGCTGTCCAGCTTTCCCAACATGACTTGCTGAAGGGACTGCCTTTTATCCATTGTATATTTTTGCCTCCTTTGTGGAAGATTAATTGACCGTAGGTCTGTGGATTTATTTTTGGGCTTTCTATTCTGTTTCATTGATCCATATGTCTGTTTTTGTACCAATACTATGCTGTTTTGGTTATTGTAGCTTTGTAGTATTGTCTGAGGTCTGTCTGGAAGGATTATGCCTCCACTTTGTTCTTTATCCTCAGAATTGCTTTGGCAATTTTAGGTCTTTTGTGGTTCCATATACATTTTTAGGATTATTTTAGTTCTGTGAAAAATATCCTGGGTAATTTGATAGAGACCACATTAAATCTCTAGATTGCTTTGGGTAGTATGGCCATTTAAACAATATTAATTCTTCCAATCCAAGAGCATGGGATAGCTTTCCATTTCTTTGAATCATCTTTAATTTCCTTTATTAATGTTTTATAGTTCTCAAGTGTAAAAGTCTTTCACTCACTTGGTCAGGTTTATTCCTAAATTTTTTTTTATTGATGCATTTTTAAAAGGGTTTTTTTTTAACTTTTTCTTTCTAATATTTCATTGCTAGTGTAAAGAAATGCAACAGATTTCTGTATGTTAATCTTGCATTGTGCTACCTTGCTGAATTCCTTTATCAGCTCTAGTAGTTTTTGTGTGGAGTCTTCAGGGTTTTCTCTATATAGTATATCAGCTGCCTATAATGACAATTTTACCTCTTCCTTTCCAATTTGGATAATTTTATTTCTTTTTCTAGTCTGATTGCTGTGACTGGGACTTTCAATACTATGCTGAATGGAAATGGTGGGCGTTCTCGCTTTATTCCTAATTTTAACAGGAAGGCTTTCAGCCTTTCAATGTTGAATATTATGTTGGCTCTATACCTGTTTTGGTAAGAATTTTTTTTTTATCATCAATGGAAGTTGAATTTTAAGGAGAGATTCTTTAAGCTAAAAAATTTTAGTTAACAAATGTGTAAACAATAACAGAATTATACAATCTCATTTTTAAAATCCCCTGATGAAATAAATGACTCAGGCAACTATTATCAGAATGGATGCCAAAAGGATTAAGTGATGGGTTTATAGGGAACTGGATATTTGAAAGATGTCAAAGCACTAGCCTACAGTATAAGGGGGAAAGTCGACATTATAATGAGCAGATTGCCATTTGAGCTACCTGGTCAATCTTCCTAAAAGTGGGACATGCAGGCAGGCACTGTGTGCTTTCTTTGAGAAGCAATATGAAATACACAGTAGCACCTAAAATGTTCTTGCCAAAAATTTTAGCTTGAATCTAATCAGGCTTTAAGATCAAACTTCTTTATAGGCAATACCAGGAGCAGAGGAATACGTTAAATGATACCACAAGTTAACAATCAGAAAAATCTAGAATGTGGGACATTTCACAGGACCATTGACTGTTTCTTTGATAAATCACTAGGCATGGGGAGAAAAAAGCAAGGAGGAGCTCTCTGTAAAAAGACATTTTGGAGATAGCCAGGGAAAGCTGAAAAAATGGTCAGGATATTAGATGGTAATAAGAAACTATTGGTAATTTTGCTACGTATCACAGTATTAATACTGTGGTTATGTAAGAAAATACCTTTTTTTTTTTTTTTAAAGCAGTGCTTCTTGAAATATTTAAGAATAAAATGTCATAATGCCTGAGATTTGCTTTAAAACAAAAAAGGTGAATATGGCAGACTGTTAATAAATATTAAAAATCTAAGTGCTGAGAATATGGGAGCTCATTATACTGTTCTCTCTACTTTTATGTATGTTTAAAAGTTCTCATAATAAAAAGTTTAATGGGCAGTTAGGTGCAATAAAATTCCTTATGAATTAAGCTCTGAGGAGCAGTCCAAAACATAGGAAAAAACCCTGCAAATTGTTTAATACACACACATATGTGTATGTCATTGTGGGACATTTTGATAATTAAGATTAATTTTGATAATTAAGATTAATTTTGATAATTAAGAACTAAAATAGCTTTTCAGATGCAATAAGGATTTTTCTTGATAAACAACCTTTATGTAACAAAAAGAAAAAAAGGAGATGTAAACAGGCTCTAGCATCCTATTTGTTAGGGACACTGACTTGATTCTAGTTTCAGAGCTGGACACTGGATAAGTATACCAACTAGAACTGCAATTTAGAAGAAAACAGGCTGCTATAATAAACTACAGTTACTGTAACATAACTGCAGAGTAATACAGAAGTGCAAAGTACACAAAATTCTAGATAAGGAGAGCCCTTCTTAGTGGCATTAAACCTAAATTAAATGAGATTTATGTAATTTCCATAGTAAAAGCAAAATCCATAGTCTAAAACCTCAAAATGCATTTACTCTAGTTCGAATAGACACACAAGCAAATGTGCTTCCTCAGCACAGGGACAGTTTTATTCACATGACCTCATGACAGACATTTTCAAATTGAAGTTTTATTTGTGAATTGAAAGGTCAAGGGACAAAACAGGTCTACATTTAATGATGCTCTAGTGATCAATATTTCATTCAGTACTTTTGAATGACAAGTGCATATTTAATTAGCTTAGAATTTTATATGTAATCTCCAGAGCACTTTTGAATATAAAAATCCTCTGGGAGCCGTCTGTTTCTGGAGTCAAGTTTCTTTTACTAGAAAGCCTCATAAAAACACACACATGTGTTTGTTCTTGACAGGCTTACCTGTCAGAACCATGGTGTAGAAAAGCTATTCTGTTTGAAAGTCAGATGCTTGTCAGTGAGGGTCCTGTCAGGGTCTTTTTTTTTTTTTTTTTTTCTTTTCAGTCCTGGCCATGGTTCCTTATCTACCAACCTTGAGTTGCATTCATGCTGCTGGGGGTTCCTACTTACTGGTCCCTGGGGTTTCTGACCCCCCAGCTTCACCTCACTGGTGCTCTAGCAACAGGCGTCCAGCCTGCCTGTCCATCCCACCTTTCCGTGCCTGCCAGTCTGGCAGCTATGGATCAGCCCTGGCCTGAAGCATCCCAGAGAACTTCTCCTCCATCTAATCACTGGAATCACTCCTTGTCCAATGAAGCCTGCAGCCCAGCCCGGAAGGGAAGCCTCCTTTCCAAGTTTGTTCCCTCCTTGGGTACATTCACTTCAGCCCTAGGGTATTCCTTAGAGTTTTCTTTACCCTTGTGTAAGTTAATCTCTCATTGCTTGGAAATAATTCTCCATGTTAAAACTGTGCCTATTCAAATTACTGTGTGGTTCCTGGATCCTGACAGGACCCTGATCGATTTTCAGATTGCATCATAATTGCGTTATGCCAAAATCCTGATACTGAACTAAGTACAAGAATTCACCTCTGTCTTCTCAAGAATTTTTTTTATTACAGTATTCATACTTGAAGTCAGCTGTGGAGAAAAAAAGATCTTTTAGGATGGGTTGTAATAATATCTGAGCCTGAATAGTGCATGCTCAGCTGAAAGATTTTTTTTCTTCCTCCCAAGGGTCTTGGCTGATCACGAATGAGTATCAAAAGCAGCAAACAAAAAACAAACCATGGAGTGCAGTGGTAGAGTGCATGCTTAGCATGCACGAAGTCCTGGGTTCAACCCCCAGCACCTCCTCCACGAAGAAATAAACCTAATTATCTCTCTCCACCCCCCAAAGAAAAAAAAAATCACAAGAAAAATGTCAGAAAGAACTTTAGATTCCCCCTAAATTTATCCAGCCTCTTGCTCTCTCTTAGCCTGGAGAAGATATTTTTGTTGTTTACAGAATGTGCCATAATTAATAAGACTGTGAAGTTCTATAGACAAACTTCTGGAGGATCACAGGGAAGCATAAACAGAGGCTCTCTCACGCAGGAAAGAGAAAATAAGAAATAACAGTAATATTAGCTAACGTTTATTACTGTGTACCAAGTACTATGCTAACAGCTTTACAGGGATTAGCTCATTAATTCCTCACAGTCACTTTATGTGGTAGGTACCATTCTTATACCCTTTGCACAGATGAGGAAACTGAGGCACAGGATAGTCAAATAACTACCCTCGAAGCAGATGGCAAAGCTGGGCAGTCTGATTCCAGAGCCTGTTTTCTGAAGTCCTAGACAAGAACTTTTGCTAATCCAACCACTATGTTGCACAGTATTTTAAAATTTCCAGTGGAATTTAAGCAATGAATCCAATGGCTCAAACACAGTTCTGCCTGTTTTGTAATTATACAATGAAAAAGGACAAGGGCCTTCCCAATGCACACAAACATTTACAACCACACACTAAACATACACAGAGGAGAAAGAAGACAGAGATCTAAAATGCTGTAGTTTACATCCACAACTACACACTAACAACTATTCATCCCTTCAACAAACAGGTAGCCCTCTCCCAGATCCTGGAATTTGCAAGGAGAACAGGCAAACGTAATTCTTCATCCTACAAAGCTTGTAGTCTACTGGAGACGATTTTTCAGCAGTCCACAAATCACTAATCGTGTATTTCCTGTGGTGAGACGCCACATAAGGTAGACACGCTCAGAGCCATGAGACTGCAGCATGGGTTCCCTGACCTCTGTTTCCCAGGCAGAGGAAGTGGGCACATGGGAAGGCTCGGAGTCAGGAATAAACAGAGCAAACCTAAGAAATTATCGTGACTTTCTGCAGTTTGCCTGTTTAATTCAAAAAGCCAGTTTTCACTGGAAAGGAAAGGACTGGGTTTCAGTATGTTTGCATTTCACTATTTATTTATGTGGCAGGATGCCTGGGTTGAATTTAAGTGTGTCTTGGAGATGTCTGGACCTGTGGTGGGGCAGGTAATGGGGAGCCTGAAGGAGACCTCGGGGGCTTCTAGAAAAGGAACTCCACCTGTGTCCTCTGCAATGATCAGACATATCAGGGCAAGTCTGGGGGGATGTGGTGGCCACAGGGGTCCGTTTACAGTGGGGCTGAGGACCTTCCAGGGACAAACTTATCCAAGTAAAAGAAGAAACTAGATCCAGTGAGCTCACCCAGTGGCAAGCTTTGCCTAGGGTTGGGGAGGAAATAAACATTCTGATGCAGGGTGATGGTTTCCCTAATCAGTCCCCTGGCCCCTGGATGCAGATCTGATTCCTAAGTAGAGAAGGGAGCCAGTTTTCTCACACAGCACATCTAACCATGGGGAAATGAGGCATCTTGCCCCACCACAGAGCAGAGGGTGCCCTGCCTCTCGGAGGGGTGGTGGTTGCCTGCTAAGAGCTGCTGGACTTGGCCAGGCATAGAGATTTCAGGGCCCAGTGGAGACATGCAATTGCAGCTGGGTCGGGTGGGGATGGGAGGGAGGTGGGGTGAGAGTGACCACATAACAGAGGTGCTTGATGGAGGCTGTGAGACTCCCTTTGGCAATTTCCGGAATTGGAGGCAAGGGACTTGGCAGGAAGTCAGAGGTCCTGCATCAGCGGGAGCTACAAACCAGCAAACAATTTGCCTCTACAGGCTGGAGGGTCCTAGGGAAATTTGAGTTTCGTGTCAATGAACAAAATGATTTGGCGTGGCCACCTAAGTCAGTTTGGAAGCTCAGTAGTTTTATTTCTGTTGTATTGATTTCATGATTCTAAAACAAAGTTGAAATCAAAACTGCTTCTAATTTGGAAATAAAGTGCTCATTTTGCAAAAATGATCTGGTATTTTACAGTAACTCACGTATGGCTGTGAGCTGTGCAGGATGCAGGAATAGCAAACACTGCTTGCCTTCTCCTTGTAGAGATATTGGCTGCCTTGAGAAACACTCTCTGGAGTTTTCATAAATAAAACATAGCAGAGAAGCACCCGGGGGCAGTTTTTCCCTCTAGTATGAAAGGAATTAGTGTAGTCGATAGAAAAGGAAACTGTGTATAAAACCCCACACTGTAGCTCAGGGTTTTAGCTCTGGGGGGGGCCAAAAACATCAAAGATGGCAGAATCCAGTAGTGAGATCGCAGGGGGTGTGTCAGGAGGGGGCTGTCCCACGTGCTTAACCCTTAGGCTGCAACATTATTTTCCGAGAGTGTATGTATATAATCTTTTCCATATAAATACGTATTCTATAATGCATGTATAAATAAGGTGGAATGCCAGTGGTTATAGCCTTCAACTAGTATTTAGATGAAGAACAAAGAAAAGTGGAAGAAAATGTAAAAGGTTACAGGGTGAAATGGAATAGTGAATTTGATCTGATCTGATCTGATCCAGAGCTTCTCCTTTTGCCCGGAGTCCTTCATGGTGATGCAAGGTTGCAGGTGTCATGGGCTGGGCGATTCTGTAGGGGTGTGTGTGTCAAGTTTGGTCGGGTTGAGGGGGTTACTCAGTGCAGCCCCTCCCCTCGCCCGACTGTGGAAATCCCTGTGGTCACCTTGCTTCTCAGTGGCCCTCCCTATTTAGTTTCAGGGCAGGTATTTGTCAGTAACTGAGAGCCTGCCCCAAACCTGCCAGGGCTGGAGATTAATCAGCTACAGACCAACCAGTGGGGAGCTCTCTGAATTACTTTAACAGTCCTGACCATTGATGTAGGGTGCTCACTGTGGCTCCAATTAATTTTATTCATTTTGAAGAAAAACAAAAACAGCCAAAAGTAGTTATGTTGCTGAAATAGTGTTATTTAGATGTCATTCTTATTTTTTCATTCCTAGGAAGCCCACTGCGGCCTATTTCTTGGTCCTGAAGTTACATCTGCATAGCATTTTTGTTATCTTGACAGTGATATAAAATGCTTGTATGTTTTAATGCATGCTGTGTTCGTTTCTGAAGCGTGCGTTGTTTGAGACTGTTTCTTGGCCTGTCTGCCCCGTGAGGACAGCTCTGGTGAGCCCTCGGGTCTGGACAACACGTACATTTCGAAGTGTTAGACCCGTGAAACACCATTGGAGGGCTAGACACGTGTGGGGTTTTGATCAGCAGTATCTGGGGCTGTATCATTCTCGGGGTCTGCTCAAGAACTGGGGAGTTTCGGTGACTCACCTACAGTCCGTGAGCACTTGGTGTCAAGTGTGGAGTGGACTTTCTGCAATTTTTAAGGAACGCCCCTTTAGAACTGCCCAGAACAAGAGGGAAAGGAAACTGGAAACATAGTCTGGTTTTAAATCAAAAGTTACGAGTTTATTTTTAATTTTACTACACCAGAAAAAAATATTTCTTTTAATGTCGTGAAGTAGCACTTGAAAGTAACAATTCTGACACTGCTGTGATTTGCTCTGCGAGGCTCATCTGGGCGGGCTTCTCTCTGAACACAGGCGCCCCGGCCCTAAGAGGCCGAATCTTCCAGTGGCTAACAAGTTGGCCTTGCCTGAACACGCCCTGACAGGCAGGCCTGTCTGAATCTGACAGGCTGGGGCTGCACTCTGAGGCTCTTGCTGGTATGTTCTAGACTTCTGTCCACTGGGAGGAAAATGTCACAAGGGCCGCCAAGCAATGGGAAAATAAGTGTTTAAATAACCAACGTGAGCCAGGACCTCTCGATCCTGCCTAAGTGTGATACAAATGTTGCTTGACCCTGATTTACAGGACCAGTTTCTTTAACTAGTTGCTTTAGGAGACATTTACTACAATGTAGGTTCGGGTTTGAATTTCCAGTGATGTATGTCTAAGAGTTGCCTACCCAGCATAAAATTACAATGCTATTAAGACCCCCCCAAACCTCCTCCCAAGGGGTGTGCTCCCGCTGTCTCTCTTTAGGGCTAGAACATCTTGTTTCCCTTTTTTAGAAAAATGTAATTCAGGAGGAAGGGAAACCTGGAGATTATTTTCCCCTCTTCTGTGAGCCCTGAATTTTCAGTTTGAGAATGAAGCTCGTAACTTTGGTGATTCAACAGGCTTGTGACTATTCTTTGATGCTCTGCACGGTGTCCCTAACTGGTCTCTCCCCTTCTGGGTTCTGCCTTGTGGCTTGAGGATGTTTATAGTTGGCAGGTCACAGCTGGCCATTGCACTGACACTTGCTTTGCTTAAGTCTTGGGTACCAGCATAGAGGCGGTCGGTTCACTGAAGATTGGGACCTAACGTGTCATATTGATGGTTGGCACAAAATTTGAGTATCATTGCTTTACTAGCTCTCACTCTAATGTGTACACACTACAGGCCAAACCCTGTGATGCATTCTTAGCAAAATGTCTTCTTGATGGCAATGGGTCTGAGGCACAAAGAATCAAGTCTTGTATGTAAATAGAAAAGGGACAGAACTTAAAGAAGCTACAAGAGACAATGACTCACAGCATGAAAACAGGCTCTCCTACCGATCCCGAATTGATAGCAAAATATTTATTATTGAAAACAAAGATTGGCGAACTGGATTTTCATCATAAAACTCTCACACAACTGTACTTCTCAGGATGGAAACTTTTTCAGGGAAAGAAGCATCTAAAAGAGACAGACGTGGACCATGCACAGACAACTCAAGGACTGAACGCTGGGAGGTCTGTTTGACTTTCCCAATTTTCCCAACAGCCCTCTTGAGTCAGCACACAGCCAACCCAATACCTGGGTTCAAGAGTCAGTAATTAACCAGCCTGGGAAGAGGCCCTCAGAATGTGCTGAGGCTGACTTAGTGTGGGACGCATAGCGTTCTCTGAGAGGCTGTTCTATCACAATGAGGAAGAGCGAGCAACCTGGGCGCGTCTCTCCCACATAACCCAGCAGCCTGGGAAGCAGGCCAGATTTCTGGAACATTCTACTCCAGTGTAGATGACGTCAGGTGCTTTGTTATTTTTATGTGACAGGTTTTATCTTTATTGTAAAGATACTACATCTGACCTTAAAAAAAAAATTCTGTGGGTCTCTTTCTTAGAAGTAAGGTTCTTCCATTCGGGTCTACAAAAACCCCACTCAGGTGAGGTTTCTGACTCAGTCAGAGCTACATTAATACCGAGGGGAAGGGAAAGGGCATAAGTCTGTCTTTCTACTTCAGCGTATTATTCAGATGTATTATTATCTCTGCCCCTTGTTTTTGTAGTGGAGTGTGATGAGAAGGATGAGCATTACCTGGAATGATCGTCTCAAGCCGTGATGCTTACTGGGTACTTTGGGCCTGACAACGAATACGAATATAGTAGTGGCTTTTCTCACGAGCAAAACTAGAATGTCCAGATAAAAGCTCCTGCCCTATAAATAGAGCATCTCTCACTAGAATGATTTCCATGGCAAACTTGTGGACTTGGGTTGATACTTGGGCCCAGTATATCAAATTACATGTATTTATGTATGAAATGAAGATTCGGTTAAAAAAAATTTTTTTTAAATCCAGGAATGTTTTTACCATCCTGGTATTGGAATGTAGTGGAATATTTTCAATAGAAAGATAATCTGTTGTAGCATAGTGGGGCAGCTATAAAAACTTGCCTGCCCAGGTTTTTCTGGAATATTACTGATAGCAGGATTATCTGTGTGGCAGTCAGTTCTCTGATAGGATTCAGATTTGCCAGGGGCTGGTGGTCCAGCCTTGTATCTTGATACAATTAAGCAGCTAAGCTGAGATATGAAGAACACCGTACTGAGCCTGTAACACCAGAATTTCAGGTTTTTTTTAAAGGTGTGTTTTCCCCCCCTCCCATGACACACATCAGAAATGCCTTTAGATATAATCAGCTAATTTAAAAACTATTTATTAGACATTCAGCCTGTAAACAAAGATTCTAAATTATCTCATAAGTGAACACAAGTACAAACCTGTATCAAGACGAAAGTGCTTTGGAAGCATCACGTAGCGTCTGCTAAGGTCTGTGTGCATTTCCTTATTCTAACCTGCATTAAAGGATCACCGATAAACCAATGGACTAAATAATTAAATCAACCAGATAAGCTCTAACTGGTCTTTCAAGTTAAACTCAAGTCAGCTGTTATTTGGCCTTTTCCGCATTTTACTTATTTTGCTCATTTTCTGTCATAAGAAAAAAAGCTTATTGCACAATATCATGTCTTTTCAAAGCTCAAAATAACATCATTTGCATTCTAAGGATCTATTAGTTGTTATAGCGGGACCTTTCTTTCCAGCGCATGTCAGTTTTTGCCCTAATGATACATTCCTCCATCAATGGTTCCCATCTGTGAACCAACGTCAAGACATCGGACTGTTCACACCGATCTAGCACAGATGTAACAGCTCCTCCCACCCCTGCTGCGTACCTTCCCCCCCGCCCCACCCATCTATTAGTCACGACTTGGTTTGCATGGATTCTTTGTTCATTGTTCAGACCATTCACACCGAATGGAATAAAACTTTATTCTTTTAAATTCCACACATAAACGAGATGCTGAGAAAGCCCTTGTCATCTCTGACAGAAGCAGAGCAGCTCTGTTTCATGAATGACAGCACAATTAAAGCTAAAATAATATAAAAATAATTTGAAAAAAATCCCTTTTCTGTACACTCTCAAGTAAAGCAAGAAAGATAAACAACAGCTTCTTTTTCTGCTAGCCAGAAAATGTTTCTATTCATTTGGGCTTTGAAGTTCAGTGTGCCCCACATGGGTGTGCATATGTGTGGTTCTGTGTATATAATCTATGCAGGGTAGCCCCTAACCTTTTCATCTAGTGTCTAATCATTAAGCTACTTAACCAATTAGAATACTATTATATCACATTGAACAATTTTACATAATTGCATCTTTGAAATACTAGGAACGTTTTACACATTTATTTGGCTTGTAAAGGACTGAAATATTACAGATATTATCTAGCTTTTTTTTTTTTTTAAGAATATGGCTCTTAATAAATTGATTTTCTGAGTTCCAGAGCTAAAGTCCCTTTTAAAAAATTTCTGAAGCTGACTTGAAGCCGGAAGAATGTCTTCTGATTTGGCCAAAAATACGAGTATTTTGTATCATTGAAAATTTGAAGCATAAGTCTATAAGGGGCCCTTTGTTGTCAACTGTTCCAGCCAAACTTGCCATGAAGTGTGTTTGTCAAAGTATCTCTACTTGGCCAGCAGAGGGCACTTTAAACACCTCTGCACTGCTCTGGGAGCAAATGCAGATGATGCCGAAACACAGTGTTCGCCCAGGATCAGGAAGAGCCCTGCAGAATTCTTTGAAATTCACAAAAATATATAAAATATGGACTATACCACAGGGTTCCATTTGGAAAGTAATGAGTACACGTGAAGTCAAATAGGGAGGGCTGGACCGACTTAGTGTCTGCCTACTACACGGCCCTGAAGCTCTTCTGCACTGCACTGCACTGCACTGCCCACTTACCTTCCCACTGTTTTTTTTCCCCCTTCCCAGCTCAAGGATGGTCCTGGGCTGCACCTTTTTACAGGTAGTACAGAGTCCACTTTTCAAAATCATTCAGCTGAGTTTTCTCTTTCCTATTCTGCATTTACTCTTCTGTTTAAAAAGCCCAAGGCGATGGAACCAAGGCTAATGCATCCTGTCTTATTTAAGAGTCGAAATTAGAGTTAAACTGTCAGAAATGCTCTGAGGTGGAGCTGCCCTTTCAGGAGTGGGGCTGCATGGTTTCCTTCTTCCCAGGAAGGACCTGGGAAAAACAGCGTGCCCGCTTGGTTTTGGCAAACTCGCTAGCCTGAGGCTGTGCTCTGAAGGGAAACAAGTCTTTCTCTCAGTGGACATCGAATTGTTCACATCCATTTTCTCAGGAGGTGATTAAGACATCTTTTCTCACGGGGGCTACAATTCCTAACCTTTCTTAAAAACGCTTTAAATTCTGCAAAAGCATTACTGTTCTAGATCTACACCCTGTGTCGCTTCCATTTTGATCTCTTCTACTGACTCCATTTTAGTGTCAAAAAAGATTTAGAAAGGATTGTGTGTGTGTGTGCTCACACGGTTTTTAAAGTAAACGCCTTTGATCCTTAGAGAAATATAACACTTAGTAAATACTTCTTCTTTTCATAGTGTTAAGAGCTTTTGTCTGTCTTCTGTTTCTCTCTGCCTCTCGCCCACTTTCTTTCTCACTTGTCCTAGAGTTGACAGATAAAGAGGGAATGCGGGTCTTCCAGCAGCAGTCCTTTGAGATGGAGGTGACTCAGTGAGTCCTCACCCGAAAAGGATCATAAACTTACTGGGCAAAGTCAACCTAATTATCCCTAAGCTGCCTTGGGTTTTGTGTTTGCTCATATGTCTTGTTTTAGCTGCACCATATGTGATTCCTTGTGCCATTTTCTTTTGTCTGTTATTTTTCTTGATGACCCTGAGCTGTGGCTTCCTCCTCAGTTCCAACACTAGTCAGCCTTCGTTGCTTTCCTCATCTTGCCGATGTAGGCCTCAAAGAAGAAGTGGCAGAAGAGCACAAGGTAGCTGAGGTACATGAGTGAGGACCAGAAGACGTTCTGAAAGTGAGAGTGACACTGGTCCGGCTGCATCCAGTGAAAGACCAGGTAGTTAACGACACAGCCCATCAGCATCTGAGTGATCTGGGACAAGGTGATGAACATGGCAAACTTCCGGGAGACCCGGAAACCCGCTGCTCGCAAGGCATAGTAGGAGTACATCACGGAGTGCACGCCGTAGTTCATCGTCATGAACCAGCCGCCCCCGGCAACCATGTCCTTGTAGGAGTACCAGGAGTACAGGAGCACAGTGATGTGGTGGTACCAGTGCAGGAAGATCAGCTTCTGCTTCCTCAGAATGATGAATATTGTATCTCCTGAAAGACGAAGGAGGGAAAGAACGTCCGTGAGCCTCTCGACCAGAACATCACCATCATCATTCATATATTTCTGCAAGAAGGTGGATTTCTTGAACTAGTACTTGAGAGTGAGAGGGACCAGGTTAGGAGCCTTGACTGTGACCCTGGGTGAGTTACTAATCCTATTTCCAGTTTCCTCATCTGTAACGTGGGGACAAGGAGAGAAGCGTGGCATTGTCTGGGGGTTAAACAGGATACTCAGCATGCCCTCCTGGCACGTGGTGCGCACTCAGTAAATGCTACTTTCAGAAAACTGTTTTGCACTCAAATCATATATTTAAGTTGGAAGGGATATTAGTAATTATGTGGCCCATTTCCACCTGAACCGTGCATTTTAGGAAATATCACTTGGAAGAGGCAAGTGTCTTGTCTCAGATCATTCAGCAATCAAGAGAAACGAACAGGAATCCAAGTGTACAGTGCAATGCTCATAGGCCTCTCTGGAGGAGTAAAACCATTTTTCTTTGGTATATGACAAAGGTACCCCCTAAAAAACATCTTTGTAAGCTCCCTGTAAAGTGTGAAGCCTTGACATATGGCCGTGAGAAAAGTAAAACTTAAAAGGCAAAGGCAGAAAAACAACAAAAAGTTACCTCCCATCATAGTTCCTGAAGACGGTAGTAGGAATATTTGAGGCCTCTGAATCAAGTGATAAAAAAATGGAGAATGACACATGCTTTTATGCAATTAACTTTGAAAAAGTTTTCCAGGATCTGTCAAAAAGTTTACCAACATTATCCCCTTGAAGAAAAAGACCACTGTTTCTAAGGCAGAGAATTTCTTTTAGTAGCAAGAATTGTGCTCATGTAAGATGCTGGGTCCTGGAAGGAACTTCAAGGTTCTGATGGATGTGGTTGGACTAGACAGGTGGTACCCTATTCCATTCAGCAGGAGCTACTCGTTTATTTCCCTACTGAATTGTTAAACATGATTACTTCTTATTTGCTTAGAGCAGAAAAGGAAAGTTGCCACTTGCTCCATTTCTGAACCTATTACAAAATTTTCCTTCAAGTCCTTTTCTCTTTTGTGAGATGCCGACATGTTAAGCCTGTAACGGTCAGACAGACTGATGATGGATGGTGATGGTAACGCTCACGTGTGTACTTAGGGACACGACTGGTGTCAGGGGCCCCGGGGTCTACTTATTAGGGTTAAACTGTGCTCTTTTTGTGGGCCTGTCAAAGATCCACTATTTCTGTGTAATTACTACTCTGTGGCTCCCTTCCCTCTGGACTACAACGTAGACACAGTTAATTCTAGGCTTCCTTTGTTCACAGTGGAATGAAGGTAGACCAAGGAATTGCACGTGAAAAACAAACTTAGTCATTTATAATCGAGATTTTCTTTATGAGTCTCTAAGTATTAACTAAAATATAAGTCCTGCACAACATTCAAACATATTGTAATAAGTTATGGGCCATCAAGTAATGAGCATTTCATCCTTTCAAATTCTTTCAATTAAATTTGAACTCTATCATCACTTTTATATTATAACTTTATTGTCTAGAGAACGATTTCAGGGTAGGAAGAGAGAGTGCGGACAAAACATGGACTGTATTCAAACTGGTGGGCTAACACTGAGTGGAAAGAGGAAGCTATAAATCTGGAATTGAACATTGCTTTGTGTGTTTCCTGTCAGAGTGGAGGCCTGATCTGAGACACACTAGGTGTTTCCATGTACCTTGGGGAGGAGGGGTTGAAGGACATGTCATGAGATCTTCAAAACAGAATTAATTTGAAAACACTTAAGAACTGTTCTGAGGATGGTAGATGGCGAGGTAAAGATGAGGGCTGTCCAGTAAGGGCCCTGAGCCTCTTGGAAGTACCACCCCAACGCCATATCGAGGTTATTATCCCCAGAGAGGCCACCGACCCAGAGAATGCGTGCTTCCCCTGGGCTGAGATGTAACAGTCACAGGATTCCAGCAGTTATGAATTATTTTTCCTCTGGGGAAACCACATAATAACCCACTTAATTTGTTATGAGCCAGTCATGCCACGACGTGGCATTTCCCGGCTAGAGTGACCTAAAATGCAAACTAAAGATAGATAGGGACTGTGAATGTGATGTTGGCCAACCAGCCTTTCTTGGCCAAAGGTCCTACTGGCATCATGGAAAGCATTTTGGCTACGTAGAAGCAGGGGGACCTGGGACTCTGGAACGTTTCCACCGTGTCACGTCTCTCGGCTCCCCCGGGGCTTGTGTTCTGTACCTTGGTCTCTCTAACCTTTGATTCAGCTATTTTCAGTCGAGAGCCAGCCTGGCCCCGGTGATCTCCTACTTAAGTGTCCCCCCTGAGCTGTATCTTCTACCTGTGTGCTGTTAAGAGCAGCTCTCCATGCAGCTCTGGAGAAGTCAGTGAGCATCCAGAAGACCCAGGGTGCGCCCGGCCGCCGAGCACCGAGTGCCCACTGTGGCCAGTTTGTCACAGATGGCCACGCCCCCTCCGCAGAGTTAGCTGGAGCGCTGCTGAGTCAGAGTTTCAAAAACAATGACAAGCTCAACTGAGCAAGGACCCAGACTCAGAGTAGATGCTTCCAAGTTTTAACAAAACAGAAATCTCAGCAGCTTTTCATATAATTCAAACGGTAGTCGCTCAACAATTTCTGGCACACCAAGCAGGCTGGTCGCTCTCTTCCCCTCAGCTTGCTCTAGCAGATTGCGGCCCTGTCATTCACCGAAATGAGCTCACTTGTTCTCTGCTGAAGCAGAGAGCCCTTCTTGCTGGTGTGAGTTGAACAAAGGGGGAGTAGGGAGGTAGCGTTGAGTGGGTAGAGTTTCAGCTAGGGAGGATGAAAAGTGCTGGAGATGGATGGTGCTGACAGTTGTGCGACAAGGCCGATGTTCGGAACGTTGCAGCCCTGTACGCTCAGAAGTGGCAAACTGGATGTTACGTATATTTTGCCGCAATAAAAACATTGTTTAGTGAGAACTGCAGGCATGCAGGTGTTGGGGAGAAAACAGGTTCAGTATTGAACACGGAAGAACCTGTTCTTTTTTCTCACGAGTCCTTTCCTTTCTGGTGCCCAGGAGGAGTCCAGAGTCTTAGAGAATTAAAAAGTAGAATTTGGGACCTGAAAACAAGAATTCTAAATAATCAAAATGCATTAAGCTTTCTTAATTAAATAGTAGAGACAAGGTTTCCTAAGAGTGAAAAATGGGGAAGGAATTTGACTTCCCAAATGAACAAAAAGGCATCCATATTCACTAAATGAGGGCCGGAGAGACACCACCACTGGCACTGATCTTTGGATCTATTTGCTTCAGCAGTTTACCTGGGGAAGGTCGCTATCAAGTAAGCTCCAGGATATTTGAAAGAAAATAAGTCATATTTTAAAACTGAAAACTCAGACTGTAATATATCTGTCTAAGGGGTCTGGCACCACATGAAATTGTGTCAGATACTAGCCTCATTAAAAGCAATGTCAGGTTTAGGATTTAGTTTGTTTTCAACTCTTCAGCCCATTGTCAACACCTCAATCTTGTGTTTTAACTGGGAAGGAATGGATCGTTTGATGTCCAACCTATAAACTATTGTGGCAAGTGAGGCCTCTCCAGGGAAAGCGATGATCAAGCCAGGGGCACAAGGGACTAAATGACAGCTCCTTCTGGGCTCAAGAGGGAAGAGAACTGAGTCCAGTTATAACGTCTGCAGGAGGGCAGTAGGGAGTGGCATGTTGGGGCCTAGATTAAAACAAGGCAGGTGATTCATTAGCATCCTCAGGACCAGCACTGTAACAGGACAGAGCATCTGAGCACAAGTACCTCTGACAGCCGCACTAACAGTTCTCATCCGGGAACCCTATGTTAAGGACGTCGGTGTCAAGCTGGAGTAGAAGCCATGGGGACAGGCAGCACAGGGCTGCAAGGGAAGATGACCAGTGTGACGGGCTGGGGTGGCTCAGCCATAAGTCATTCCTTCAAGTCCCTCAAACACAACCAGGTACAACTCAGGACACAGACAGGCAGCCCTGACAGGGAAAGGCACTTCTAGAAGCAAAGACTGAATTTGCTCCTTTGTAATTTGAGGCTTAAGGGTCAGAAGCATAGAGGCACCTTTTCTGATTAAAAAAAAAATCCTTGTTGAGGGGAGGGAGGTAAAAATTAGGAAGGTATTCAGGGGTGGTGTGCTGGGGGAGTCCCATTTCATGCATTTACTGTGTCATGTATCTGTGGTCAAGTCTTTACCGAAAAAGATAGAGGAGAGTCTTAAGGATACTTATTATACAGAATAAAGTAAAAGTCAGGGGGATAGGATATTTCTCAATTTGAATAATTCTCTAACTTAATATATGAATTTACTTTGAAGGAAAACATCACAAAACCCCAAGAGAAATATATATGCTCACTCTCAGACCACCACCAGTTTGAGGAAAAGTGATCTGACTCAGACTCTGTGACTCTAAATTAAAAAGAATCACTATGAAAAATTAATCTGGCAAGACAATCTCTCATCTATACATGAAAACACAAAATTAAAATATTCTCATAGAATTCTGAAATGCCTAAAACTCCTAGACTTCTAGACCTTGTCTGTAGCTCCAAGTCTGAAAAATGCTTCTTTGGCCCAAGAGCTTGCAGCTTAGTGGTCCCAATTCATGTATAAAAAATAGCTGTCTGTGGTTTGGTTCATGAAATTCATATTATAAACTTTTTATCTAAAGTCGCCATTCCATGCCAGCTGTTTAAATGCTTGGTCCACAGTAGGTGCTCAATATAAATTTATTAAATGAATAAATGAATGAATCCATTCTAATGTGTCTCACTCACCGTTTTCATTGTGTGTGTGTGTGTGCGCGCGCGTGCATGCACGGGTACACATGCACACACACAAGTTTTCTCCTGCTGCTCTTCCCTAGTCTTTGACCTCGGAAGACAGGGGTCAAATCAATAGTTCAAACCAAATGCCAACACCTGGAGGCAGCAGGGGTACAGCCCCCGGTGGAAAGTGCAGTTGGGATGCACACACCGGAGACACCTTACATCCTTTGTGAACAGACACGAACTAGAGGCGCACCTTTCAGAAAGACCGTTGATAGCGAATACTGCAGGTGGCTCATAATGAAATTACAACCTCTCACCTCACTTTTAGGAGAAACAGGACAGGGAACACAATCTATAAATAAAAAAAATTTGAACTAAATAAGCCAATTCTTAATTCCCAATAAAAAAAAAATTAAGAAGCCCAGAGGATGATCAGGTGCCCCTAAGGACAGAAACCAGTTTGTGAGTTGACAGCCAGCACTGCGCATGGGTGAACTCAGAGCTTGTCACCAGCAGATCCCTTTTTCTGGCAATAAAGATCTTTTCCTGGAAAACTGTGCCCATGTCAAATCCTTGCCACTTAGTTTTTCACTGTTTCTGCTAACCTGTGGCCCACTTACATTCAAGACTATTAAAAAGTTAAAGGAGAAACCTTAGGAATCTACACATAGGATTTGGGGTTAATTTCTTGAAGGTGAACTGCAGCTTGCTAAGGCCAGTTTCTTTAGGACACCAGAAACTACCCCTTCACGCTTGTTAATGAGAACACGAGGATACCCAAACAAGCGGAATTTCCTAGTCTGCATCCTCCCTCCGGAGCTGAACCTGTGCTCCGATGTGGGGCCAGGAGACAGCCGTGCTGCTCCTTTACCCCGCATTCTACGCTAGCTCAGCTGTTCACGGCCTGAGGGGCCTGAGGGGTGTCATAAGGCCCAGGAAGCGTGTTTTCAGGACAGCTTGGGCACCAGCATGCTCTGTGTATACTATTCTACTCTTTAGATACACAAAGTACTATTATTTAAAAGGAGGGAAGGAGGGAGGAGAAAAAAATCATGGAGGTTAGTCAGGAACTCTCATTCATTCATTGTAACTTTCCTGCAACCAATAAAATGGGACCTTCAAATCGTTTGCCTTTAAATAAACATTGTGGGGGTTTAGCTACATAGGGGTGAGGGGTTAGGGGAGAAAACGGAAGGGGAGAAGACACTCACCTAGTTCGGGTGCTTTGCTTAGCACAAATGCATAAGCCCAGAATTTGCTGACAGGTCCATTGTAAAAACTCTGGTCACAAACTGAATGCTTCAGGCCTTTGGTCATCAAAATGTACACCATATAAGCACCAGTTCGAAGAGCACCGAATATACTTCATAATGAAAAGAGAAAAGAAACAACATTCAGGAGAATAATTTCACTTCTGACATTAACCTTTCCTAGAAGACTGTCATGGGCAGGAGACGCGAGGAGGTGAATCACAAGCACTTGCATGTACCCAGAGCATTTAAAAATGTTTTGTAAACAAGAGGAATAAAACTTCTCAGTGCTGTATCCTGAAGGCCATACATATGCCACTCATTCTTCATCAATGTTCCAAAAAGAAGTCATGGAAAAAGGGAACAGATCCAAGGTAATATCTCAAGAGCTCTGATGACCTCTGGGTTTCGGCTTGAGAACTATTCCTTGGGGATGAAATGGAGTTGGCTGAAAACTCTTGGAATTATCTCAGTTCCTGTGTCCAATCATTCTCCAAATCCCCTGGCTCTGTTCCCTAAACCTCTCTCTAATCTGTCTTTCTCACAGAAGCCAGAGGAAGAAGGCTTAGCTCTACTGTCATCCCCCCAGAAGCCCATCCAGGTTCAGTCCTCCGAGCCCCACAGCCATGGACTAACATGACTCAAATGCTGTTCTTCAGTGCCCTGTTACGTGTTTGTCTTTACACAGGCATAGGGGCGCAGAGATTGCTGGAAAACTGAGAGATTGTTTAACAGTAAACTGACACATGGAATTTTTATCAAGGAACTGCTAAGGAAACAGGAGAGCTGTGAGATGATGTAACATGAAGTATGAGAGCACCTGGCAGCTGGAACACGCAGCTTCCCTTACGGAGTGAACCCCATGGGCGTAGGTCCCAGGGTTCGCCAACTGCACGCGTGACTGAAAGGACAGACAGCTGATCAGGCAAGAGATGTGCCTGCCCTTCCTTTTTCTTCTTTAGAAACCCTTTTAGGTTCTAAAAGTCAGTTAGGAAATAAACTATTGAACAACTACTGAAGTAAGCAGCAGCCTCAGCCAATAGGGAAATGGGAGCTTGCTTTCTTTCAGAGGCACTTTTATTTAAAATGTCCTAAGTGTTGCTCCAGATAAGTCATTCCAGTAGGCTACCCCGTCCATAAACGTACCTCCACTAGTGAGGATGAGGGCATGAGGAGGTCATTTCAGAGTACGGCAGAATAGAACGTTCAGGTATCACAGTGACCCACAATATTGCTGGTAACAAGTACAGAGCACATGTTGTTGTGCCATATCTGGACACAAGCCCCACTCCCTAAGCTCTGAACAATGAGGCTGACTCAGAACAGAGGACAGTGCAGTTTTTCAGGGAAACCCTCAGTGCCAGCCATTGGGCCGACGTGTCTGAAGGCAAAGGGGCTTTGTTAGGATGTGACAATGCTACTGCTGGGAGCCAGCGGGGAGCTGCTTGGCCAGCGGGCTGATTGTTATCTGTGGGAAGCCAGTAGCTCTGTCCCTGCCACGTCTCAGCCACTGTACACTTTGGAACCATGTGGCTTTTTAGGATGACTGGGCACAGGGCCCTCAGACTGTGGCACTTCACCAAAATACACCTGAAGGGAGGAGACTTGTTTTTTTCCTAAGTTACATCATCTTGATGTGATGCAAAAAAACAGATATGCAGCTTCCGTTCTGCTGCCCCTAGTCCTGACTGATGCTCATGGCAGACATCACTAATCAATCCTGACACACTTCTGGCTGTGCCTGTACCCTGCGCCAACCACTGTAAGACACCACCCATGGAGGAGAGTTGCAAATTCCCATCACAGCTCTCACTAGTTTCACAACAGGTTACTTAACCTAAGTCTTTATTTGTCTGAAATGGTAATAATATCTAACTTGTAAATTAGTTCTAGTTCTGTGAATTTTGTAGGACAAATTAACTAAGATATTTAGTTAGCCTGGAGTCTCTAATATACAGGTGCTGAATAAGACAGTTTTTATACTATTATTACTATTATTAAAGTGTTTTGTAGTTAAGTGTTTATTGTTAAATATTTTATTTCATGAGCCACCTTTTCACAAAATAAGTGCCTATTAGCAAGTTCACAATAGGATGTGAAATGAGCATTTTCCATAGAACAGCTTGAAGGAGAGATTGTTGGTATAGAAGTTTCTGGTTCGTGTGAAATTCATCTTTCTATCAGATGATAAAGATTATTCAATCTAGGGCCTCAAAGAGGCCAAGAGTTGGGGCCATCGTGTTTAGCGAGGGCAGGTGACTGAGGCCTCATGCACCTCTTCCCAGCTGTAAGGTCACTCTAGCATCTTGGTTTTTTAAAAAAATGTATCATTTTTCTCACCAAAGTCTAGTTTCAATGATAACAGTTAATGGAACAGGAGAGGGGCTGTGGAGAGAGCAGTGGACGTTTCTAAACTCCTTCAGCAACGGTAGGCACAACGCAGCAAGGAGCGCTGGAGGAAGCCACAGCCCTGATTAACAAGGTGTTTCTTCTCTGTCGCAGAGTCTGGAGTTCCTAGTCCAGAAGAAGCCTGCTTCTTCATCATTAGCCATTTGCCGCAGCATGTACTCAAGGAGGTGCCAAATATGAATGTATCATGTGAACAGGTTTCAAATTCTGACAGAAACAATTCATGGTAATAAGCACTGAGGTCCTTTCTAAAAAAGTTTGAGATGCATACTAAAACAATTCTTCCTTCAAACCAAGGCTCTGACCGTGAGGTCTGACCATGTATTTACTTGAGAAAGAGTTGAATAACTCTGTACTCCAGCCTTGCAATTTTAGCGCCATCTGGGTGTCAAAGCAGATACCCCAGTAATGACGATAAGCACTCCGGAATTCCGCCTGGGGAGAAGGAGCCTTGGGTGTATGTCATCAGCAATACTTCCCATTGTTTCTGCACGAACAGGAATAGTTGGTAAAACCACTCTTGCATTGCTCCCTTGTTGGCCCCCGACTTACACGTTAAGGTACTTTGGAATCAAAACAAGGTTTCTAAAGGACTTTTTATTCTGTAGTGCCAACCACCCCGACCCCTCCTCCTTCTGCCCTCACTAACTCAATAACCAAAGGTGCTATCATTTCCAGGATTGGGCAATAAAAATGCTGTATTACACTTGTATCCTATAATCAGAAAAAAAAAATGTGAGGTTTTGTCAGTGGTCAAAATATGGCAACGGCTGACCCAACAGTAGCAACCCTTTATAAACATGGGAGAGGCCGCTGGTTTGAATCCGACAGTTCCCAGAGTAGGAATACTCAGATCCCAGAACAGGTTAAAGCAAATTAACCACCACCAAAAAAAAACCCAGCGTAAGGACTCTGCACTTGGGAGGTGGTACAGAGTGACCACCGCTTACAATGGGGAATAACAGCACTTTTGGGGGGGGGGGAGGCGGGCAATGAACCAGCAGTTAAATGGGGATACATATGCATTGTAGTTGTTTAAAATTTACTTCCTCTACTCCTCAACAACTCAGAGTGTACAATTCCACTTTTTACTGAGTGATCATTTCTAGATTTGACTCATTTATCTTGATTGGAATCTTTAATAGGATCTCTCCATTAAAAAGTTTGAAAAATCCCTTGTGGATCAAGACACATGAGGCTAAAACTGCACATTATACATACCAAAGCTGAAAACACACACTTCCTTTGAAATCTCGCCGTTTGTGACAACATGGACGGACCTTGACGGTATTATGCTAAGTCAAACTGAGAAAGACAGCATATGATTTCACTCATATGTAGAATAATAATAAAAAAAACCTAATAAACTAACAGCAAAATACATGAGGAACCAAACCAAAGAAAAGCATGTGGATGCAGAGAACAGAGTAGTGGTTACCAGAGGGGGAGGGTGAAATGAGTAAACGGGAACAACTGTATGTCACGAACAGAAACTAAAATTTTTGTGGTGGGTGGGCTATAGGGTATACAGAAATGTGCACGTGAAACTTATATGTTATAACCCAATGTTACTCTGATGTAAAAAACTGATTTTAAAAGAGAAGAAAGAAAAAATACATTTCTTTGACCTAATAATTCTATTGTTGGAAATACAACATACCCTTTAGGTATACTAGCAAAAGTACAGCAAGTCTTGTGTTTCACAATATCAGTGAGATGGTTAGGACATAATGTAAATGTCCTAAAATAATTGACATGAGATTGGTTAAAAATGACCATGAACACAATACAGCAATAAAATGTACCTGGTACATTTGCCTTAGGTGCTGACACTGAAAGGCTCCTGGATACATGATGATTAAGTGAAGAAGATAAGGAGCAGAACATTCTGTATAGTATGATCCAATTTTTGTACATTTTAAAAAGGTAACACACACACATACTGATAGTTATAAAGCATTTATAAAGTAAAATCCCTCAAACTGTTAATAATCATTCCTAGTGGAATTTTTACAACATCCATGTATCACTTGTTTTCCAGACACTACTAGAAACCTAAATTTAAATCATTTTGTAATATTTGTAAGCTGATGTCAAATAATCCTTGGGATTTTTTTGTTAATAAAAATGTTACCTTAAAGGTCTGACTTACTTAGATTAGTAACTCCTTTGCTTTTCAGAGATCAGATATGTTAGACGGAGCTTTTAGTTTGCAGGGGAATCAGACAGCCAGCAACAACCATGACAAGGAACAGAAATAATCAGTTAAACCTGAGATACATGGTAAGCTAGAAAAGTGCTGAGTAGAAAAGCTGAATCTAGTTTAGAACAGGAATGGAAGGATAGATAAGGCCTCTGGAGAAATATTATTTAAACCCTGAGGCATGGAGTAGCTTCCAGTGCATTTCTTGTAATGGTCTCTACTGTTAAATATCACATACGATGATATTCACCAGCTCCTAGATAAATTAAATGCCGTATGTTGCGCGTGGAGTCTATCAGAGCTGAAGTCTTCATGGAAGGAGCTGAAGTGAGGAGGGTCCCACAGCACAGACAGAGCTGCCTTAGTGGATCATTTGGTCCCCTGACGGACAGACAGAATGCAGGCATGCGCGCTATGACTGCTCTCTCCACTTACTACAAATCCCCTGGGTAAGTCAGAAAAAACTTCAGCCTGAAACAGGTGTTCTTATGAAATGTTTGGTAAGATGGGTTCATATCAATGCACTTTCTGATGCATCTGTTTATTTCCTTTATTTGTAAGTCGAAGCATTAAAAAAGAAGTAGTTGTCTTAAGGATCTGAATGTTCCTTAGATAATAAATACTTCAGGGTGTAGTCCTTGCATCTGGGGTGTGCAATTTGGATGTAACACATTTACCCTAGGTTTCTGACAAGCACAGAAATACTAAGTTTGAAAAAATAACTTGACAAAAATCAGCCTGGCAGAGTGGGGAGTAAGGAGGAATGGCAAGATTAAAAATAACAATGATGAAGACAACTGGTACCGTAATGGATCTTAATGAGGATTTCCCAAAAGAAATATAATACCTGGCTATAGAATTGTAACATTTTTAGTTATTTGGAATTTTGATTGATTGCACACTGTTTCATAAAATAGGCAGGATATTCTTTTCTGTTACTTGAGCTACTATTACTATGTCTTAATCTGAGATACAGGAATTTCATCTTCTTGGTTAGGACAAGTATCCTCTGCCCCACTGGGGCTAGAGTGGCAGGTGGCCTCTGCTCCTTCCCCACAGCTCTCAGACTACGTGATGCCAGCTTCACTTCTGGCTGACAAGCACTTCACTAGGTGCTGGCAGGGATTTCACATTTAAAGAACTTTATCGAGATCCTACATGATGAAATCTGGTCATCACAACAGCATCATGGGGCACCATTATCCTGGTTAAACAGACAAAGAGAAACATAGACACGGGGAGGGCAGGGGACTGGCCCAAGGTCACACAGTTACTGAGTACCAGAATCTTCTGACTACAGCTCTTGCACTTTATTTCTTCACCCAGCACTGACCCTGAACTCCCACCAGGCTTCCATTTAGGACAGTGGTTCTCAACCTGATTGGACTTTACAGTCGCCAAGATGCATGCTAAAACAATTCTTATGCCAAAGACCCATCTCATATCAATTCACTCAGCATCCTGGATGTGGAAGCACCTCTGAGTCCTAGCTCCGGGTTAGGGACACCCCGGAGGTTTCACCCTCCAAGATGCCTCCCAGACTGCCTCTACTCCCCACTCCGTGAAACTTTGGATCAAGCTGCTCAGGTAGCTGATGAAGAAAGTTGCCTATCTCTGCATCACCGATATACTTGATAAGAACCCTTCCCCCTGTTTTCAGCCACTGATAGGATGCCATCTAATTCATTCCTGGACAATGGAGACTTGCCCATGACTAGGGATTATTGGCTTTCACCTACACATGGAAGAACAATGTACTGGTTTCTGGACTTACACAACGGGAACGAAGAGATAAAAGTCTTAACATTAGTGACCCCAATTAAGTATGGCAGAAAATTAAAATAAGAGACTTGTATGGACTAAAAAGAACCTGAAAATAAATGTGGATGGTAGGCGAGATTAATATTGAAGCCCAAAACTCACCAGAACCACAAAAGTTGCCAATCATCTTGTTTCTACAGAAAACTGGGTTACTTTGAGAACTCTTAATCTCTTTTGGAATACTGCCAAATTGCTAGGACAGCAGTAATTCCAGTGCCAGGATTAATAGCACTGACCTGTTAAACACCATTACACAGTCTTCACTAGGCTCCCCAACTGCAACAGGAAACCAAATTTTTTTTTCCTGAGGGATGATTAATGAAAATTTCATTGGGAGAGTACCTGGATGATGAGATATATACATTATCTGTATAAATAGTCTCTAACCCAACCCAACTCAGCCCAAAAACTGAAACAAAAGAAAATAAAAGAGGGGAGGGAGGAAGGAGAAAATGTCACCATGACCCTCAGTTTGCCATGTCCTTAACACTGCGGAACAGGGAATGTCATTTAGGATTCCAGCCCAAAACTTCTGTGAGATCACATTATAACTCTAAGAACGGGAGGAAACATAAGTCACAATTTTCTGCTATTTATGTGCCTGATTCCCTTCTTTGGGTGTGTTAATCTAAAGGTCTGTTAGATAAATTTTTAATCTCGTTAAGTAGCACACTTACTATTTTTTGGAATTTTCATAGTTGCTCAGATTAATTGAATTCCTATAATCACAAGACATACCAAAGAAAGTAAATGTAAACAATACTCATTTCACAAACATTAAGTACTGCTCTTCAACTGCAAGGTGTTTATAGATGGCACCCAGATGGGTCACTCTTCAAAAGTGTCTCACTGGCAGCAGTTGGCAGGGACTACACGGCACAGTTCACCAGGTCCTCCAAAGAAACCCCAGCAACAAACCCTAAGCAGCACTTACAGTCTCTGAACTTGTGGCCAATTCTGAATCTCTTATCTTAAAAATGCCACTATGCTGGTATGGCTACTCTGACCTCTGTGAATACCCAACTGGTCTGCTCTAGGATCCTCTCACCTCCATTTCAAGAACTTCCTGTGGCTTGAAGGAAGCCTGAGAATCTTCCTAGTCCTTCCCCTCGAGGCCCAAATCAAAGCCTCCCATAGCCCCCTGCACAATGAGGCTGCAGGAACCCGTGGCCACAATTTCATCACAAAACAATTTTGAAAACAAAAATCATAGACAAGCACATTCTGATACATTTGTATATCAGGTCTCATTAAAGAAGAAAAGTTCACTCTGCCTTAACTCTTCTATGGATGCTTGGCCTATTTCCTGTCTGTTTCGTTTTCCTATTAATCCAGATTTTTGAATAGAGGATTCAAATGAGACAAGTCTGTTATATTCTAGCAGCAAACAGTGGAGATGACCAAGATGACTGCTTTTAATTATTATGCCTATAAAAAGCTTTACATATAAAATTTTAAGAAATTTTGGTGCATATGTATACAATGGAATACTCAGCCATAAAAAGAATGAAATCATGCCACTGGCTGCAAACATGGACGGACCTAGAGATTATCACATTAAATGAAGTAAGTCAGACAGAGAAAGACAAATATATGATATTGCTTATATGTGGAATCTTAAAAATGATACAAATGAACTTATATACAAAACAGGAACAGACTTAACATAGAAAACAAACCCATGGTTACCTAAGAGGAAAGGTGGGGGGAAGGGATAAATTGGAAGTTTTGGATTAGCAGATACTAACTACTATATACAAAACAGATAAACAAAAAGGTCCTACTGTATAGCACAGAGAACAATATTCAATAGCTTGTAATATTATGAAAGAGAATATATAACTGACTCACTATGCTATACACAGAAACTAACCCAACATTGTAAATCAACTACATTTCAATAAAAAAAAAAATTATTTTCATCTCTCTTGACCCAATTAAACAAGACACGCACATCCCTCAAGAAGATTATTCATGTAGGCAGGACTTAATAGAGTAACAATCACTAATAAAAATATATCCATTGAGATAATATAGATGAAAATATTTCTAATAACTAAGGCATCCTCTAGAAGTTTAAGGTGTTATCAGAGAGGCACCCTGGTGTTAGGAGGGGAAATCAATAATCAGATTCCTCCATCTATTGACTGCATTAGGGCATGTCTCATAAATCTTTTCACTTCCTTTGTAAAATGGAAATGGCATTGTCCAATATTCTGCCTACATCACAAGGTGATCACATAAGTTGATGGATGTTCAAATTATTATCATTATTATTATTCATTATTCATCACTATTATTTAGACAACAGTAGAACGTTCTTATTGGTATTACTATAATCTCTCTCATCCACAAATCTTTTCCTGACTATATCTTTTTTTCTTCTAGTTTTAATAAGAGATAATGTATAAGTTTAAAATGTACAACATAATGATTTGACTTACCTGCATCATGAAATGATGACCACAGTAAGTTTAGTGAACATCCATCATCTCATATAGATGCAAAATTAAAGAAATAGAAAAAAATTTTCTACTTGTGATAAGAACTCTTAGAATCTACTCTCTTATTACTTTCATATCTAACACATAGCAGTGTTAGTTATCATGCTGTACATTACATCCTTATAACCGGAAGTTTGTACTTTTTGACTGCCTTCATCTAATCCTCTTCCCTCATCTCTGGTGACCACAAATCTGATCTCTTTTTCTATGAGTTTGTTGTGAAGTATAATTGACCTACTACATTGTGTTAGTTCCTGTTACACAGTACGATGATTCGTTATTTCTATACATTTCAAAATGATCACCCCAACAAGTCTGGTTACCATCTGTCACCGTACAGATATTACATAATTATTGACCATATTCCCCATACTGTTATGTTTCATACCTATGACTCATTTATTTTTGCAACTGGAAGTCTGTAGCTCTTAATCTCTCTCACCTACCTGTCTTCTCCCCCCATACATCATTTTCATTTATAATCTCTCCAATTTCTCTCAAAGCAAACACACATAGTAACAGTGTTCTGTGAATTTGTAAGAGCTCAGAACATGTTTACACTCTTCTACTGATTCTGCTTATTTTGGTGCTTTCCTTTCTTCCTCAAACACAAAAAAAATTTTAAGGTCAGTCTCTTAGAATGAAACAGTATTCTGGTTGACTTTCAAGAAAAGACATATATGTATCTTTTTGTCTCTTAGTTAAGGAATCATGTCTGACTAACAAATTAACAACTGAAAGCAACAACCATGTCAACCACAAAAATACAGAGAGCATTAAAGTTTTGATCCCTTGTTTTAATACTGGAAAAAAAATCTCAAGCCCATTCAATCAGTTGGTTGGGCCCACAAAGTCACGGAAATATCTCCATCTCTAATGCTTGCACACCTCATGGGAGCTGATAGTTGGCACACTTTGTACCTGGACGGCTTTGGCATTCCACCAGTCCTATCCTAGGTGTATTCCTCTTTCCTTCCCTCAAGGCAGAAAAAGCATAAAGTGTCATTAGTTGTACTTTCACAAATTATCCTAAAAGTCTTTAGGACATAAGGCTGGAAGTGGTTTGGGTCTGTGAATTATCCCGGGCCCTTAGGCATCTAAGAATAGGAACTCAATGGGTATTTGTGTGCTATGGTACTTATTATGACTAGGATTGGGTAATTAAAACAAAGGCTTTCAAAAGTCAGGGGACTTTGCTTTCTCTTGCTTCACAGATCACCAGGCTGCTGAACTTTCTACATGACCTTGTCAGGCATAGTTGAACTCTCCAGGCCACTGTACATTTCCTCGGGGGAGAAGGTCTTCTCACTTCATGATCAAGTGTGAGCCTGAGGAACACGGGGAAACCCTCCACCTCTGCCCCCGAATTCCCAGCCATCCCGGCAAAGAGGATGGGCCCGAGGCTTTTAGGGCTTTTCTCTCTTCTGGAGAAGCCAGTTTCCATCTGATGTTTGAGAAGAAAAATGAAAAGATACAGCCTACAACACAAGTGGGAGGTAATGCGTTTGTGTTTGGCATTTCCAAGCTGGCTATCTGGCCTTCTCCCCTGTCCTGACACCCTTCCTTTCCTATAACCCACAGCCCTTCACACTCTGAGTTTCAAAATACAGGGGCTTCTGCTCCTCCATCTCTACTGGAAATTCCCATAATTTCTCAATTCGATGTTAAAGACAAATGTGACTGGAGGAGGGAATGACTGAAACTCCCTTCCTCTTTCTGGGGTGTTAGGTGAATTTTCAGCTGATAGAATTGCAGATAGCCCAGGTCCCTAAAGAATTCTAGACAGGGGAGGAGCATGAGTTTTTAATCATTCATTCACTCAACCAGTTATTTCTTGAGTGTTTTATATGTGCCAGGCAATATTATGTGTGAAGGAGAATCCTGAAATTTTAGGGCCTGGAGAAGTCAAGAAAAGGATTAGAACATTTAGAAAGAAATTACGTATTGGGCATACAACAGTAAACTCAATAGCTAGGATTCTATCTATTGAGAGCTTAAATTTCTTGGAGCTTGACACTTTAAAGCAAGGAGAAAGATAGTACGTCAGGAAAATTTGTTATTCTGGGAGAATATTTTACCCAAATCAAAAGAGTACTGGAAGGGGCCTTATGTGCTCCCAGTCCAAACTCCTATACCTTGGGCACTCACTTCAGTAACACCAGCTAGGCAGATTTCCCAGTTAATGACTTTTAAAATACTGGAAATGAAGGCAAATCAAAAAGTCCAAATGTGAGTGACATATACCTTTGATAAAAATACTTAAAATAACTTCCTGAAATTAAACTGAAGTTTCCAATCATGAAGGGATAATAGAATGAAACCAACATGATCAAAAGTATGACAGGCATAGTAGTGCTGTGTCATGAAGAGTTAGCATAGAGGTGGTAATCTAGAGCAAGCAGAGCAGAAAACTGAGCTCCAGTCTCACACAGTCCCAGCCAGCATCAACACCAGCAGAGCTGAAGAAATCGCCTGATACTGACTCAGCGTTTGAAGCTATAAATTGAATCCACCTTTAAGTAAAGATGAAGAGTTACTGATGAGTGCTGAAGGAAAGAGAGATAAACATTAGTCCAAATGTCTTGGGACAAGAATGCTACAAAGCACAAGAGGATGAGGATGAAATCAGAGCTATTCTCTATAGATAAGCAGTATCCAAGTTTTCATTATAGAAGCATAATGAACTCGATGTTATCCACAAACCCCTCTAGCAGCTCCAAAGAAATTTCAGATTAAGGAACCCCTTCAGGCACCGTTAACATCTAAGTATCAGTATGAGTAAGCCTTACTTGAATATTGAGACAAGACTCTGGCACCCAACGTGAGCAAAATCAGAGCACAGATATCCCTTTAGATTTTAACAGATGGTTTCTGTCTGGGTTTATTCATTTAAAAATTCATTTATTCTAACTACAGCTACCATTTCATTCCTCATGGTGTGAATATCCCTGGGTTCTGTTCACAGACACACAATAGCAACAGGAAAAAGGATGGGCTCAGAGGCTTCGTCCATCCAGGCAGAAGAAAGTACTAAGTCACCCATCAGAATTGCTAAAATGAAGAAAAACTGTCAATATTGATGGTAGGTAAGAATGGGGAGTAACTGGAATTTTCACATGCTGTTCATGAGAACATAAATTGGTATAAACCCTTTGGAAAACTGTTTGGCAGAATCTGCTAAAGCTAAACCCTCTGACTGAGCAATTCCTCTCTTGGGTAAAAACTCAAAAGACCATGAAACTAGAAATCAACTACAGAGAAACAAAGGAGAAAAAAAGGATAGTGTGGAGATTAAACAACATACTATTAAAAAACCAGTGGGTCAATGATGAAATCGAAGTTGAAATTAAAAAATACCTTGAGACAAATGAAAATGAAAACAAAACCACACAAAATTTATGGGACACAGCAAAGGCAGTGCTAAGAGAGAAGTTTATAGCGATACAGGCCTTCCTCAAAAAAGAACAATCTCAAATAAATAATCTAACCCACCAGCTAAAAGAATTAGAAAAAGAAGAGCAAAAAACCCCAAAAGGCAGCAGAAGGAAGGAAATAATAAAGATCAAGGGGGAAACAAATTAAAGAGACTAAAAAAACAAAACAAAACAAAACAAAAAACAAACCAAAAGCTGGTTTTTTGAAAAAGTAAGTAAAATCGACAACCTCTGGCCAAACTCACAAAGAAGAAAAAAGAGCACAAATAAGCAAAATAAGACAGGAAAATGGAGACATTACAACAAATAACATAGAAATACAGAATATCATATGAGAATATTATGAAAAAGTATATGGAACCAAAATGGATAACCTAGAGGAGATGGACAAGTTTCTGGAAACATACAGTCCACCAAGACTGAACCAAGAAGAAACTGACCACTTGAACAAGCTGATCACTAGAAATGAAATTGAATTAGCAATAAAACAACCTCCCTGCAAATAAAAGTCCAGGACTGGACAGCTTCACTGGGGAATTCTACCAAACATACAAAGAAGAACTCATACCAGTCCTTCTCAAACTCTTCCAGAAGATGGAAAAGGAGGGAATACTCCCAAACTCATTCTATGAAGCCACCATGACCCTGATACCAAAACCAGGCAAAGACACTACCAAAAAAGAGAATTATAGGTCAGTATCACTGATGAACATAGATGCAAAAATCCTCACCAAAATATTAGCAAATAGGATCCAACAGCACATAAAAAAGATTATACATCATGACCAAGTGGGGTTCATCCCAGGGACACAAGGGTGGTTCAACATACACAAATCAATCAATGTAATACATCACATCAACAAGAGAAAGGACAAAAAACACATGATCATCTCAATAGATGCAGAAAAGGCATTTGATAAAATTAAGCACCCATTTAATGATAAAAACTCTCACCACAGTGGGTATAGAGGGAACATATCTCAACATAATAAAAGCTATATATGACAAACCTATAGCCAGCATAGTACTCAACGGTGAAAAACTCAAAACCATCCCACTAAAATCTGGGCCAAGACAAGGATGCCCACTATCACCACTCCTATTCAACATAGTCTTGGAAGTGCTAGCCACAGCAATCAGGCAAGTGAGAGAAATAAAAGGGATCCAAATTGGAAAAGAAGAGGTAAAAGTGTCACTATATGCCGACGACATGTTACTATACATAGAAAATCCTAAAAGGTCCACACAAAAACTACTAGAGCTGATCGAAGAATTCAGCAAGGTAGCAGGTTACAAGATTAACGTTCAAAAATCAGTTGCATTTCTTTATACTAACGATGAATCAACAGAAAAAGAAAGTAAAGAAACAATCCCCTTTAAAATAGCACCCAAAGTAATAAAATAGCTAGGAATAAATCTAACCAAGGAGGTGAAAGAATTATACATAGAAAACTATAAACCATTGATGAAGGAAATTAAAGAAGACTTTAGAAACTGGAAAGATATCCCATGCTCCTGGATTGGAAGAATCAATATTATTAAAATGGTCACTGTCCAAGGTAATCTACAGATTTAATGCAATCCCTATCAAATTACCCAGGACATATTTCACAGAACTAGAAAAAATCATAATAAAATTTATATGGAACCACAAAAGACCTAGAATTGCCAAAGCATTACTGACAAAAAAGAAAGAGGCCGGAGGAATAACTCTCCCAGACTTCAGACAATACTATAGAGCTACAGTCATCAAGACAGCATGGTATTGGTACAAAAACAGACATACAGACCAATGGAACAGAATAGAGCCCAGAAATGAACCCACAAACTTTTGGTCAACTAATCTTCGACAAAGGAGGCAAGAATATACAATGGAATAAAGACAGTCTCTTCAGCAAATGGTGTTGGGAAAACTGGACAGCAGCAAGTAAATCAATGAAGCTAGAACACTCCCTTACACCATACACAAAAATAAACTCCAAATGGATCAAAGACTTAAACATAAGAAAGATACAGTAAACCTTCTAGAGGAAAATATAGGCAAAACATTATCTGACATACATCTCAAAAATGTTCTCCTAGGGCAGTCTACCCAAGCAATAGAAATAAAAGCAAGAACAAACAAATGGGACCTAATAAAACTTACAAGCTTATGAACAGCAAAGGAAACCATAAGTAAAGCAAAATGACAACCTACGGAATGGGAGAAAATTTTTGTAAATGAAACCAACAAAGGCTTGATCTCCAGAATACATAAGCAGCTCATACGACTTAATATGAAAAAAGCAAACAACCCAATCCAAAAATGGGCAGAAGACCTAAACAAGCACTTCTCCAAGGAAGAAATACAAATGGCCAATAGGCACATGAAAATATGCTCAATATCACTAATTATCAGAGAAATGCAAATCAAAACTACAATGAGGTATCACCTCTCACCAGTCAGAATGGCCATCATTCAAAAATCCATAAATGACAAATGCTGGAGAGGCTGTGGAGAAAAGGGAACCCTCCTACACTCTGGTGGGAGTGCGATTTGGTGCAGCCACTGTGGAAAACAGTATGGAGATTCCTCAAAAGACTAGGCATAGACTTACCATATGACCCTGTAATCCCACTCCTGGGCATATATCCAGAAGGAACCCTACTTCAAAAAGACACCTGCACCCAAATGTTCATAGCAGCACTATTTACAATAGCCAAGACATGGAAACAGCCTAACTGTCCATCAACAGATGACTGGATAAAGAAGAAGTGGTATACTTATACAATGGAATACTATTCAGCCATAAAAATGACAACATAACACCATTTGCAGCAACATGGATGTCCCTGGAGAATGTCATTGTAAGTGAAGTAAGCCAGAAAGAGAAAGAAAAATACCGTATCAGATCGCTTATATGAGGAATCTAAAAAAACAAACAAAACATAAATACAATACAGAAGCAGACTCATAGACATAGAACCCAAACTTGTGGTTGCCAAGGGGGTGGGGGCTGGGAATGGACAGACTGGGATTTCAAAATGTAGGATAGATAAACAAGATTATACTGTATAGCACAGGGAAATATATACAAGATCTTATGGTAGCTCACAGAGAAAAAAATGTGACAATGAATATATATGTGTTCATGTATAACTGAAAAATTGTGCTCTACACTAGAATTTGACACAACATTGTAAAATGATTATAACTCAATAAAACTGTTTTAAAAAAAAACTCAACAGAAATGCCAGCATAATGCACATTAAAAGACAGGTAAACAAATGTTCCCAGCAGCATTATCATAGTTATCTCCACAGTAAAACAACCCAAATGTCTACCTACAGTAGAGTAAAATAAAATGAATAAATGAAGCACTATACAGCAATAAGAACAAAGGAACTACTGCTGCATGCAAAAACATGGATAATTCTCAGAAACAGAATGCTGAATGAAAGAACTCAGACACTCAAGAGTATATACTGTATGAGTCTGTTCATACAAAGTTCAAATATAGGCAAAATTAATCTGATGATGGATGTCAGAGTAGTAGTTACTTTTGGGGAGAGGCTACTTGGGAAGGTGTGCAGAGAGAAGCTTGGTACTGGCAATGTTCTAGGGCTTAATCTGGGCGGGGATTACACCAGGGAGTTCTCTTTGCTAAAAGGTCATTGAGTTCTATGCTTCCTATTCAGACAGTTTTCTGTATATATGATATATGGGAAATAAAAAGGCTTATGAGAAAAAAGAAACTTATTCTATGCCTACCACATACTAAGTTCTTTTTAGGTTCAAGGGATTTAAAAAAAGAGAAAAAGACAAGGAGCCAGTTGTCATGGAGTCTACATTCTAGTGGGAGGGGATAACAAATACATAAAAATAGCTTAAAGATTTCAAATAGTGGCAAGTGCCATGATGATAATTAAACTGGGTGAGGTGATAATGGTTAGGAGTTGGGGACAGGATCATCTGCTGAGATCAGAGAAGTCCTCTCAGAGGTGGTGACACGTGAGCCAGTCTGGCCAACACAGCAAGTGGAACACAGCAAGCGGAGGGACAGACAATGGCAGAGCAGGAGTGAGCTGGGTGTGCTGGTGGGGCCAGGCCAGGGAGGCCGCCAGTGACAGGGGCTGGAGGGAAACTCAGTTCAGCAGGTGGGCAGGGACTCACACTTGGAGGGCCTCTGAGGATTTTATATGGTTATAGTGATAGTAATATTAATAATAATAATAATAATATTTATTTTATTCTAACTGTACTGCATAGGCATTGGTGGGTTTTAAGCAGGGGAATGATATGTGATTTATGGGTTTTTTTTTTAATGGAGGTACTGGGGATTGAACCAGGACTTCGTGCATGTTAAGCTCGCACTCTACCAGTGAGCTCTACTCTCCCCACTGTGATTTCTGTTTGATAATGATAACTCAGGCTGCTGTGTGAAGAATGGACTGTAAGACAATGAGATACGCTACAAAAAGTAATATACCATTAATAGTTAATATATAATTAAAACTAATGTATAATTATTCATAATATTAAATGACAATAATTTATCATTATATAAGAAATCCATCTGGGAGAACATTTAAACAGGCCTTATATCTCTCATTTCTAAATGAGAGATGGTGGTGGCTGGTATGGGGTGACAGCGGATATAAACAGAAACAAGTAGACAAACCTCCATACCTGAGAAGACATCCTGAACACTGTGTGGTGGTGCCAAATAGCAAAGAAGATGACAAAGACTTCTGGCCTGCTTAACAAGGGTGGATAATGAGGCCAGGTACCCAGATAGAGAGGAATGAATTGAATTATTAAGTCTAGTGGGGAGTGGGTGGAGAGGAAATCCAGTGCTGTTGAGATATTTTAGATATGAGATGTCTGTCATAAGCACATCCACGTAAAGATGAAGTAGCTTTAATGGGGACTTTGGAGTTTAGGAAGGAGGTGCGGGCTGGAAACTTCAATTTGAGAGTCATCTGATATTTAAACATGGCTTAATGAGATGAGATCATTTAGGGAGAGAACTGAAATAAAGGAGAGATGGGAGCACCTAACTGAGCCCTAGGGCGCTTCAACTTTTGTACGTCAGAGTAGAGGAGGGGAACTGTTGCAGAAGAAGCATGAGGCAACTGTTGTCAGGCCCATTAGAGGTAACCCGAGTGGAGAGGTGGCCTGAGCAGGTGAGGGTGAAGTCAAAGCTTCCTTCCACCTGTGGGGCCTGGCACGTAGGAGGTACTCGGGCCATCCTGATTGCAGAGTCTGCTGAGCTTTATTAAAAGCATAATTTAATTACAGTATACTTCAGAAAATTCAGGAAATAGAGAGGAAGAACTAGTCATGATCCTATCAACACAACACAGTGATTATAATTTGTATTACCTTCCAGTCTTGCTCGTTTTCCATTCATGGTGGAGCTGAGCGTACTAAGCAGAGCAGCCTACTTAGCGACATCTCTTACCACGAGCAATCTTTCCATGCTGCTACCTGGTCTTCACGAACCCCCTATTTAATAAGTCTGCGTCACTGTTTCATTGGATGCTTGCACGGTAATTACCACTCCTCTCCATACTGCTTCTCATTTCTTTCAAGTATAAATAATGCTGCCATAAATATCATTATCCATGAAGCCTTTCCTTGTTTGGTGTTATTTCCTTGAGATAAATTCCCGGCGGAGGAACTGAGTTAAAGTATATGCTAAAAACATTTTTTTTTTATAAAACTAGTTCAGACAATGTTGAGAGAGAGGCAAGATGGGACATCCAAAAGAGAAAATGCCAACTGATGTGAAACAGGAGCAGATTTGGTAAATGCCATGTGCGGGGGGGTGGTGGAGGGAGGTGGGGCGCAGAGGCCAGCATCATGGAGGCATTTCCCTCCTAGGAGGTCACAAGCAGAGGGATTTCAGAGACCCTGCCCTGGGGCTGCTCTGCCTCCCTTGACTGTGCCGAGCTGGCATTAGGCCAGTCGGGAAGCGGATTCACCAGGAAGCTGAGTAAAAGCTTACCAGAACACTGATGTTATCTCAGGTGCAAGCACCCAGTTAACAGTCCATGGTGCAGGGGGGTGTGGTGTGTGTGAAATGTCTGTAGAAAGGTCAGAGGCACAATAAGAAATGCATGAGTAAGGATCAAGTATGCCACAGTTGGCCCCAGAGCCACAGTCTGATACCTCTGCAAAGCAGCTCACCACGCACTGGACTTCTCATCCACGGAACGTCTGGAAATCTTTAGTTGTTCAGTAGGAATTGCCAGTGTGGATGGGGGGATGTCCCTGGACTTGGGGGTGGGGAAGAGGGTGATGTCTAAGGGGCATATGAGCACCCTGAAATTACACAGATTTTAATGACAGTGAACCCTGGAGGTTAGTAAAAATGCAGATTTCCAAGCTGTGCTTTGGGGGAAGACCCAGATATGGGAATTTTTAAACATTCCAGATGCACATGGTCCACAAGTTACAGTTGGAGAAACTCAGCAAAGTTTCTTCTCCTTCCCTGGCTCATAAAATCATATTCCCCTCTTTTGTAAGCTACTCACAAAATCTTTCTGGAATTAGCACTTTTATTTTTGATTTTCCCGGTCATATGAGCAGCATGGCAAAGAGCGGGAGCTTCTGAAGTAGGGGAACTAAATGTGATGCTGCCACTTATAAGCTGTATGTCCATAGGTATGTCTTCATCACTCTAAGCATCAGTTCCTTCAAAATAGGGACACAGTTGCATTTTATATGGATCTGGAGCATGACATTGTGAAATATCGAGATATACACACCCATACACACACATATATATACACACATACATACATACACACACACATATATACACATACACACAAAATATTAATCAGGATGTACCTAATATGCAAAATTTGAAGGAATATGAATTCTCTACATCTAAAATATACTCAAGAATCACATAATTTCAAAGCTAATGGCCCAACTGATTTAAAATACATTTATAATGCTGCCACGTGGGAGCACCACATTAGTGGGGAACAGAAAAATACCCACATCTTTGGTCATTATCTTCTGAACCACTCTGTTGTTTAGGTGCCTCAGAAGTTTTAAAGGTCATTTTGGTGACTACTGTTACTTTAACAATCACTGTTGGTCAACAACAAAAAACAACCCAATCAAAAGTGAGCAGAAGACCTAAATGTCTACAGACGTTTAAGTAGATATTTCTAAATAGACATTTCTCCAAAGAAGACATCCGGATGGCCAATGGCACATGAAAAGATGCTCAACATCACTAATTGTTAGAGAAATGCAAATCAAAACTACAATGAGGTATCACCTCACCCAGTCAGAATGGCCATCATAAAAAAGTTCACAAATAATAAATGCTGGAGAGGATGTGGAGAAAAAGGAACCCTCCTACATTGCTGGTGGGAATGTAAATTGGTGCAGCCACAATGGAGAACAGCATGCAGATTCCTTAAAACAGGAAAAATAGTTACCATATGACCCAGCACTCCCATTCCTGGGCATATATCAAGAGAAAACTAATCTGAAAAGATACATGCACCCTAATGTTCATAGCAGCATTATTCACAATAGCCAAGACATGGAAGCAACCTAAATGTCCACCAACAGGTGAATGGATGAGGATGTTGTATGTAGGTGTGTGTGTATATATACACACACACACATACACAACAGAATACTACTCAGCCATATATATACACACACACACACATACATACATACACAACAGAATACTACTCAGCCATAAAAAAGAATGAAATAGTGCCATTTGCAGTAACACAGATGAGATTATCATATTAAGTGAGGTCAGATAAAGATAAATATCATATGATTTCACTTATATGTGGAATCTAAAATATGCTACAAATGAACTTATTTACAAAACAGACTCACAGAAAAAGAAAACAAATTTATGGTTACAAAAGGGAAGAATGGGGGGAGGGGGGAGGGAGGGATAAATTAGGAGTTTGGGATTAGCGGATACAAACTATATATAAAGCAGATAAACAATAAGTTTATACTGTATAGCACAAGGAACTATATTCAATATCTTGTAATAAACCATAATGGAAAAAATATGAAAAAGAATATATATATATATAAATAAACTGGATCACTTTGCTCTACACAAGCAAGTAACACAACATTGTATATCAACTATACTTTCATTTTTAAAAAGTTGATGTTGGTAAATTATAACAGTGCCATCCAAGTGTTCATTAAGTGGGGGTGCCAAGAGAACAGAGAAACATGTTTCAGACACCAAGAACTTTCAAATGAAGGAGCAAAAGTTAGAAATGATGAAAGTAACTATTAGGTATGTATTTATTTGTTGTGTTTAAAATTATTCCTATGAGTCAATATCTTGTAATAACCTATAATGAAAAGTACGGAAAAAGAATACATGTATGTATAACCAATCACTATGCTGTATACCAGAACCTAACACAACATTGTAAACCAACTATACTCCAATAAAAAAGTAAAAACAATTATTCCTATGAGAAAATGTTTTTGAATTATGAAGGTTCTGAAATATCTGGGCACACTGAAATATTCAAACAACTCATCCATCTTGAAAAAAAATGTGACCTCCCTCTAATGGTATTTTCTTCAGTTGTGAGGATGAGTGAGATGGTATAGATAAAGCCCTGGGCATATACTGTCTACACTGGTTATTAGGTTTGAAAATTTGGAGCAAAAGCTGTCATTTCTTTTCTGTTCTTCAAAGAGGGTACTTGTTCACTTTAAATCAGGGTAATCATAAAAATTTTTGGAAAACACAATTTTCAAACAATAAAAATTTCCCATTCAACACTGACACCTACCTCCTGTGCCCCCTCCCCTGGCAAAGGCTCTCGTGGATTCCCTAAAAGCCCCAAGGAAACCTGGTTGAAATCTTCACTTCTTGGATTCCTACAGCAGCCTAGGAGTGGATAATGAGTCTGATTTTCTTTCTTGTTTTGAGTGGATGGTTCTCCACTTTGCATTCTATTAGTCTAAGCAAAAGGACCACTTCTGAGAAAACTGTTCCCTGAGAAATATTTTTTTTTTTTATAAAATTGTCACTATTCTTGTACTTTGGCTCACATTTCTTTCCTACTACAAGACCAGGGTTATCTGAGCAGCCTGAAAACTTGGCAGTTCTACGGGGTAATTTTTCTCACTTTTGGACTTGATCCAGTACAGGAAACAATAAAAGACTTCCGTAAGGTTTGCAAGCCCAGCTGTCTCTGACACTCCTCATTCTGTAAAAATACTTGAATGCATTTCTTAGTGCACCTGTCATCAATGTCACAGCAGAGACAATCGCCCTTACCTTTGTGTAGTTACTTAAACTGCATCAAGAAACAATAATTTAAAACTTACAGTGGGATAAAGGAGTTAATTTTTTTTTAAGTAGCTCCTATTTCCTGGTTGGTTTCCAGTATAAAATACTTCTAATCAAAGTGATTTCTAGTAGCTTCTTTTAGTCAAGAGATTGCTCATTTTGTCCTAAAAAATTAGGCACTTTGGTTCTTTCCTTTAAAAAAAAAAAATTCCTGCTTTTTTGAATAAAGGTTACAGATACATGGTTTTATTAATCTTTGAAGAGTGTTTTAAATTATAAATCTATTTAGAGTTTATAGAATCTCTCTCAGGGTTTTGCCCGGAAGCTTTAAGGAAACAAGAGGAAACTGTCCAGAAGCCACCAAGCCCTCTAGTTATTCCTCCTCAAAGGGTTCAGTGGAACTAAGCTCGAAGTTTGTTTTCACCAAAGCCAACAGCAGGGTGTTACAGCTTGTGTATTTTAGGGCAGTCAAAATGAGAACAAATACTACTTTCTATCAAGATGCTGGGTGCAGCAAGAGCAAGTGAAAACATCAGGACTGACGGGTATATTGGTGTTTTAAAGTAGGGACTCTACAATTTAATTTAGCCATAACTTTTGCAACAGATTTTTTTCCTCAAAAAAAAAAGAAAGGTTCTCTTTTTATTTGGGTTATTCAATATTTTCCCCTTCTAGCAAATGGTACTTTGCTAACCATTTCAAGAGAGAACCATATATTTAATTAGGATAAAATGCTTAAAAAGGTAAAATGAATAGGGAAATAGAAGTTCAGTCTTCTCCGCATGAAGAAATGTGGACACAGTGCTGTATGAAAACATGCATTTGGTTCTCTTAGGTCAGTCTCCGAAGATAATAGAAATAAAAGCAAAAATAAACAAATGGGGCCTAATCAAACGTAAAAGCTTTTGCACAGCAGAAGAAACCATAAACAAAATGAAAAGGAAACCTACGGACTGGGAGAAAAATATCTGCAAATAATGAGACCAACAAGGGCTTAATTTCCAAAATATACAACCAGCTCATACAACTCAATAACAAACAAAAAACCCCAAATAACCCAATCAAAAAGTGGGCAGAAGACCAAAATAGCTTAAATAGGTATTTCTCCAAAGAAGACACACAGATTGCACATGGAAAGATGGTCAACATTGCTAATTATCAGAGAAATGCAAATCAAAACTACAATGAGGTATCACCTCATACCAGTCAGAATGGCCGTCATCAAAAAGTCTACAAATAATAAATGCTGGAGCGGGTGTGGAGGAAAGGGAACCCTCTTCAATGTAGGTGGGAATGGATACTGGTGCAGCCATTATGGAAAACAGTATGGAGGTTCCTTAGAAAACTTAAAAGAGTTATCATATGATCCAGCAATCCCACTCCTGAGCATACATCTGGAAAAAATGAAAGCTCTAATTTGAAAAGACACATGCACCCCAATGCTCATAGCAGCACTATTTATAATAGCCAGAAATGGAAGCAACCTAAGTGTCTATCAACAGATGACTGGATAAAGATGTGGCATGCATACACACACACACACACAATATATATATGTGTATTGGAGTATTACTCAGCCATGAAAAAGAATGAAATAATGCCATTTGCAGCAACATGGATGGACCTAGAGATTATCACACTGAGTGAAATAAGTCAGACAGAGAAAGACAAATATTATACAATATCGCTTCTATGTGGAATCTGAAAAATAGTACAAATAAACTTATTCACAAAACAGACTCATAGACAGAAAATAAACTTATGGTTACCGAAGGGGAAGGGGGAGGGATAAACTGGGACTATGGGAGTAACAGGTGTCTAATAAAAACCCAGGGAACGATGTCGATCATTGGTGTTAGCATTACAAAACCAAAATTCTCTTAAACCTTTTTTCCTTAATTTTATATAACATTGCTGAAATCTAGTGTGTCTAGGTGGAGAGGGGGTTTAGACTGTGTTTGGAACAGGGACACATTCTCTGCAGGCTTGTTTTGAGCAGTTAAGAATTATCATTGATCATTTATCTACATGGGAACCTCTGTACAGTAGGGACAGAAGCAGGGTGCCCTCTATTCATATTTCTGTGGACCAGAACTCTGAAAAAGATGCAGTTTGTGCCCATCACCAATAGCATTCTGCACAGAAGGGTGCCACATATTGCTTGTGAGATGTATCATCCATCCAGTCATCATCCACATCCACATTTATTGGTCTGAGACACAACTGTGAGTCACACTTTGTGCTAAGGCTAGTGACGCAGGAGAAGAAGAGCAGCACGGTACCCCCACAGGGCCTCAGGAGGCAGTCCTTCTGAAACGCCAAAGAAAATCTGACTTTCCTTCTTCACTACTAACTTCAGGTTCAATTCCATTTGTAGTCTTAGATTGTGTGAGTAAATGGGAAGGGAGAATTATAGAATGTATTATAAAGAAATGGCAGACAGGTTAATAAAATAGTCACAGGTCAGGCAAAGATGAAAGGAAATGGACACTATTAATTTAAGATAAGAAATACGCAAGGCAGGAAAACGTGCCTTTGCCGTCACTTTTTTTTTTTTTTAAACACCTTTATTGTGGTATGATTCCTGTACTGCCTTCACTTTTAATGACTTCAAACTTTAACCTGGTTTTCCTCTATGTATTTAGGGCTAAGTCCTTAAGGAGCACAGGAAATTTCATACACACCCTAGAGGTGTCAATCGGTGGATTAGAGAACACTCAAGTGTGATTCCTCACTCTCAGGTGGGACAAATGATGAGTTTGGTCAGAGCAAAAATCTAAGAGGTAGCAGGAACAGCTGGAGAAGTTAAGATGCAACTTCCTGCCAGGCTGTCCACTCAAGACTGGAAAAATTCTAGAGTTTTAACCATGTTCTTTTTAAAGGCAGAAATTCAAATTTTCTTTTCAGCTCTTCTCTCCTATCTCTGCGGTCTTCAGCTGGACACTATTGATTTTTTTTTTTTTTTTTTTTTTTTTTTTTTTGCATGAAGCTAGTATAAACTCCAATTTAAAGCTAAACCCTTTCAGGGAACCAAGTCCCTGCCTCCTGCATAAGAGAACACTGAGTAGATAATTATTCATAATTTCTTCAAATGATAGTCAATTCTATAAGCTGTACTCAAGATTTCTGCTCCAGCTGTGGGCTAACATAAACACCTAGAACCGATGGGCAATCTCTCCTGGCTGCTTTAATCACCATGCTCATCTACTTCTCAGAACAAAAAAATACAGGAACCACCTCTCTGTCCATCATTGTACCATTAGAAATGAAATGTAAAGGATAAAAGAAAATCATTGCTTTATTACCCTGTTAGGAAAATGCAGTGTGAGAGCAATGAAGTCTTATGCCCCAAATCAATCATTTTAAATTACACAGATTTGATTCTAAATCCCAGGGCTATGAAAAGTGTAGAACTATCGTGGGTAGCAACGAATACAGTGAGGATGGGTTGGGCACCACAGCCTCCACCACGCAGGACAGTGTAAGTGATGTCAAGAAGGAATTAAACAGCCCCCACCCATTTCCCCTCACAAATTTTCTGAAACAAATGGTAGGAGATGAGTTTCAAAAAGAACCAGCTATTGATTAATCCATGTACCGGTAGCACTGGGTAAAAGAATTGATGGTTGTAAGGGAGAAAACTGGGGCCCTCATTCACTTGCAAAAATCAAGCGGGAGCTAGGCACCCTGTCAATTTTACAGCATCATCAAAAATTGATGAGCAGTTCCTATTTGGAGTTCTTGGTTGAAATACAGAGAATAAAAATTGATAGCTTTCATGAAAGAACTGCCGATACTTTCAAGACTGAGGTCAGAAGTGGCTGGCAATAGTTGTTTCACATGGAAAAGGCATTATATTTAGAAGGATGATTTCCACTGATCTAACAGCAGTGGCTAACCCTAGGGTGAGTTACTGATGTTTCTTTATTGAACCCTGATCTCATGTCTTTTCTACAGTCTTCTACTCACGTTCCTGCCTTGAGGACACGTGGACCAGGAGGGGAAGCTTTCTCTCTCAATATGTCAGTTAATTCTGTGCTTACAAACAGTCCTCTCCAGAATAAACTTCTAGTACCCACATTATTCATTTTCATATTTTCTTCAGCCAATCGACAATTGTGGTGACTTCATCTTCATAATGGATGTCACACCATCTGATGCATTCCAGATTGTGCAATTAGGCAATTTCATAAAAAGTTAGGTCTAAAGATTTTTTTAAGGATTCAATTTTTTTTGTTCAAAATTGTGTAGTTGTTTTTTTTTTAAACACTGTTACACAAGAAGGATCTTTTAAGGATTTGTGAGGTAGCACAGAAGTTTAAAAGTACAGTAATCCTTAATTCAGCCTTAACTCAAAATAATTCTTAACAAATGCTTCAGGGGGTTTACTATACCTATCTATATCCTAAATTACCATGCAATCTCTTCAAGAATGCTCACGTTATTTCTCATCCAAGTTTCAGAAAAGCTATAGTATCCCAGCTACTGAAATACTAATTCCTTTTGGCAAAAGGATTTTAAATGTCCTATGTGTCAGCTGTTTTAAGCCGTTACAGCACCTGTAATGCAAGTGTATTACAGAACTCCTATTTTTGTTCAAACTCAAATATACTAATTGGATTACAGAGAATAAGACTACAATGAAAGAGTCTCAAGCTTAACATTAAATTATTTAAAGGGGACTCACCAAAATATTAATAGTAAATATTTGTGGGTAGTGAGGTGAAAGGTTTCATGTTTGTGCTTTTCTGTCATTTTCAGCTTTATGAACAGAGAATTCTCTCTTATGACTAGAAAAAAAAATTATCTAATAGAACGAGGACTACTGGATAGCATTTCCAGCTGTAAAGAAGCAGAAATTGTCAAGTGGACTGTAGTCAGGGGAGAAGCCGAGGCCACTGCCCACCCTGGCTTACACAGCCTGCAGCCTCCATTGTGCACTGCGCTGGGGGTGGTCTGGGCCCTCTAAAAACTTATTACATTTATAACAAACTGGATACTTTTGTCTTATTTGGACTAGATCATTACACTGTGAGTGGATTTTTTCCCCCTTAACTTGGAAGGTAATAGATAAAGCAGGCAAATCTGGAGCAGCAGAGTGACCTGCAGGTCAGTCTTGAAGTCACGTAAGGAGGGGCCGCCTGCCCATGCTGGCTAGAGCCCAGACCGCCACGTGCAAAGCAGGGTGATGTTTGTTTTCCTGGCTTCTCCTCAGTAAGCCCCTTTTAAAGTAGCTCCGAATTCTCCATCATAATGGACGTTTAAAAAATTTTTTAAAGTAAAATATCATGCATGTACTTAATCTAATTATTTTTGGAAATACTTGAAAATCCAGGTAATTCTTGGATTCAAGGGCAAAGTAGAAAAAAAAAATGTCCTATTTCCCCCTTTGGAAAGACAGACTTTCCAAAAAAGGAAAGGAGACCTAATAACTGTTTACAAGCCTCCTCTGTTCATTTCTTTTTAATTTTTAAAAGATATTTACTAAGCACCTATTTAGACACTAAAGACACAGTAAAAAAAATCAGACAAAAATCCCTGCCCTCCTGGAACTCAGAGTTGAGCAGGAGAGAGAGAATGGACAAGATTCATAATACATACAGTGGGCTCGAAGGTGATCTGTGTCAGAGAAAACTGAATCAGGTAAGGACAGTAAGGGGTGTGGGTGGGGATTACTGCGATTTTAGACTGGGAGGCAGGAAGGTGAAATGTGAGCAAAGGTCTGAAGGAGATGAGGAATAAGGTGGATTAGAACAGTGGGCAAGGACTGCTCTGTACAGAAGTTGGGCAAGTTTGAGTCCCGAAGGAGCAGCCTTGTATGTTTGAGGAATGGCAAGTCAGCCACTATGGCCTGAGAGAGGGGAGAGGGCGGAGGTGGGAGAGGGGAGAGGAGGGAGGAAAAGTGGAAGGCTCCTCCGACTCCATGACATCAACCCCAGATTTTCTGAAGCACGCCCGTACTTTCACAGGGGAAGCCTGATGATACCAAGTGAAGAATGTACCGGGGTATGTCTGTAGCACATGGTACAGGAAATATAAAGGGCAAACAAGTGAAATGAATAAAGTCAATTACATGTGATTGGAGAAGTGGCCAAGTGTGAGAATTTTATTCATAAACTCAGAAACGGTGTCTGTGCTAAGGTGTTCAAGGAACAGCCGGACACAATTCTGGCCCCAAGGGACTCATGTGGTCTCCCGGGAGGTACATGGGTAAGGCTGTATTCAGTAGTGATAAGCAGCATGTTCGGTAGAAGCCGAGATAAGAGCTGAAATGATCAGAGAAGCCTTTACAAAGAAGACATTCTAAGTTAAAATGTAAAATTTCAAGAAAAAAAGTGGAGAAAGAGGAGGGATAGTATATGCAAAGACACGAAATTAGCATGGGCAAAGTGCATTTGTTTTGTGGGCAATGAGCAGACATATGTTGGCCTGAATGGGAAGTTTGTATAGGGCAGTGGTGAAAGGTCCATCAGGGAGACTGTAATTCTTTATGGACAGGCTGAAGTTTTAACCTAAAGGCAAAGGGGTCTCAATTTAGGTTTAAACAGAGACTGATGTGATACATAAGGTAGCTTGGATGGAGAAGACACATGGGAGACAGCAGTTGGGGGCTGCAATACTCAAGACGTGAAGTGATGAAGGCCATGTCTGGAGTGTCTGGCATGGAAATAGAGAGGAGCAGACAGCTTCTCAAAATATTTAAGAAGAATTATGCAACTCTGTGACCAGGTATTTTTATATTTGGAATGCCTTAAAGGGGTTCACTAGGAAAACAGTGATAAATGTTAAAGAATTGTTGAAAAGGGACCTGGTTTAAATATTTTAAATTTGAGTGATATGTCAAATGTTTGGAAATCTTAGGAAAACGAGTTTCAGAGAAGAGATCAATACTAAAAATAAAGATTTGTTAGGGATAATTTGGCAAATGATGGTTGGAATTTTCCCTTTTGCTGTTTTATTGAGCCAACACAATTCCTCAGTGGGTTATAGACAGATGAACTATACCATTTACCATTCAAAATGAGCCATTTTCGAGAGTGAAGCGGGGAGCTATTAATAATTACACTGAGGCAATTGGTGTAAAACTGAGGCTACCCAGAGCAAACCAGGATGTATTAAGTTCTATCTTGCTTTAAATGGTGAAGTTGCCATTTCTTATTTTTATTATTGCTCTTGATTTTTTCAGAAAGAGTCAAGTGTTTCAATTAGTATCACAACAAACAGCAGGAAAAGGTCCCCAAATTATCCTTTCAGCTATGCATACACATACACACTGAATGCAGAGTCATTGTCAGAAAAGAGAAAACAAAATAGCATTTTAAATTCAAACTATAAATCTGCTATTACTGGGGAGTGTGTGAGGAGCAACAGGGCAAAAGTTTGTGTTTTGATAAAAACTTGCTTTATTTAGTGTATACTAGTCATTTTATAATGACTACAATTGCTAGCTTTTCTTTTGAAAAACTAAAAAAAGTTATTTGCTATCAACTTAAAAAATTTGCTACCCATACTTATATCAAACACAGTTATCTTTTTTGTTTGACTTTTTTGTAGTGACATGAAATCATACAAAAGGAGTGGAAGCCTCCTTTGGACCAACCTCTCTCATACCACCCTCCCTGCCTCCCCAGAAACAGAGAAAATCACTAGCCTGAACTTTTAAAACATTGCTTCTATGCTTTTACTACACACATCTAAGAAATAAAATGCAATGTTAATTTATGGGTCATTAAACTTTTCATTTGTGGTATCACATTTCCACAATTATTCATCAGCTTGTTTTTTCTATTACTCAGCAACCACTTTCTAGAGGTACTTGTTGCTTTGTTACTGTTGCCCTTTTGGTGCTACATCTTAAAATGTGAAATACATAAACTTATTGATAAAAGAGGAGCTTTTCTCCTATGATGTTTATGGTTTATACATCCATCTCCTTTATATCATTAACATCATTGGAATTACTGTGTGTCCTGCTGTTCTCTGTGGATTAACAGGGACCACTTCTGGCAACCATATAACAAAGTTCTAGATACAAGGTGCGTGGGTATAAATTAAGTTCTGAAAGTTGTCATTTTCAATGTTTGATCATCTTACAGATCAATGATGTACTTAACTCTTTCAATATGGGGTTTTAAAATGTCATATTTTGTCTCATCTGAACAGTTTTAGCTGTTTTTATTATATGTGTTTCTTTAAAAATAAGGCACTTGCCAGTAATCCTTCCAATATTAAATACTGATGCATATGTGTATAAAACCACAAGTAGATACATTAAATATCATTCATCTGTTGCTCTGCACTGTTAAACCTACTTTTTTGAATGTGTTCTGTGCTATACATATACCCTTTGTTCATAAAAATCTTACAAAAAAAAAGAAAAATTTTCAGTTAATCTTGAATCTATTTTACACTTAAGAGAACCACAAAACATTGACCAAGGAAATTAAAAGATGACTTAAAGAAATGGAAAGATGTCCTGTGTTCTTGGATTAGAAGAATTAATGTTATTAAAATGGCCATACTACCCAAAGCAATCTAGAGATTTAATGTGATCCCTATCAAATTACCCAGGACAGTTTTCACAGAACTAGAACAAATAATCCTAAAATTTATATGGAATCACAAAAGACCCAGAATTGCCAAAGCTTTACTGAAGAAAAAGAATGAAGCTGGAGGAATAACCCTCCCAGACTTCAGAGAGTACAGAGCTACAGTAATCAAAACAGCATGGTATCGGTACAAATGCAGACATATGGATCAATGAAACAGAATAGAGGCCCAGAAATAAACCCACCAACCTACAGTCAATAAATCTTTGACAAAGAAGGCAAGAAGATAAAATGGAGTAAAGACAATCTCTTCAGCAAATGGTGTTGGGAAAACTGGTCAGCTGCATGTAAATCAATGAAGTTAGAATACTCCCTCACACCATACAGAAAAATAAACTCAAAATGGCTTAAAGACTTAAACATAAGACAAGACACTATAAACCTCTTAGAAGAAAACACAGGCAAAGCATTATCTAAGATAAATCTCAGCAATATTCTCCTAGGGCAGTCTACCCAGGCAATAGAAATAAAAGCAAAAATGAACAAATGGGGCCTAATTAGACTTACAAGCTTTTGCACAGCAAAGGAAACCATAAGCAAAACAAAGACAACCTATGGAATTTGGAGAAAATATTTGCAAAAGATGAAACTGACAAGGGCTTAATTTCCAGAATTTATAAACAACCCATACAACTTAATAAGAAAAAAACAAACAACCCAATCCAAAAATGGGCAGAAGTCCTAAACAAGCAATTCTCCAATAAAGACATACAAATGGCCAATAGGCACATGAAAAAATGCTCAAATCACTAATTATCAGAGAAAAGCAAATCAAAACTACAGTGAGGTATCACCTCACACCAGTCAGAATGGCCATCATTAAAAAGTCCACAAATGATAAATGCTGGAGATGGTGTGGAGAAAAGGGAACCCTCCTACATTGTTTGTTGGAATGTAGTTTGGTGCAGTTGTGATGAAAAACAGTATGGAGATTCCTCAATAGACTAAAAATAGACTTTTCATATGATCCAGCAATCCCACTCCAGGGCATATATCCAGAGGGAACTCTAATTCTCAAAGATACCTGCACCCCAGTGTTCATAGCAGCACTATTTACAATAGCCAAGACATGGAAACAACCTAAATGTCCACTGACAGATGACTGGATAAAGAAATTGTGGTATATTTACACAATAGAATATCACTCAGCCATAAAAAATGTCATTTGCAGCAACATGGATGGACCTGGAGATTATCATTCTAAGTGAACTAACCCAGAAAGAGAAAGAAAAATATCATATGATATCACTTATATGTGGAATCTAAAAAAAAAAAAGATAAACGAACTTATTTACAAAACAGAAACAGACTCACAGACATAGAAAACAAACTTATGGTTACCAGGGGGAAAGGGAATGGAAAGGGATAAATTGGGAGTTTGAGATTTACAGATACTAATATATATAAAGTAGATGTAAAGAACAAGTTCATATTTTATAGCACAAGGAACTATATTCAATATCTTGTAGTAACTTATGGTGAAAAGTAATATGAAAATGAATATATGTATGTTCATGTATGACTGAAGCATTACGCTGTACACCAAAAATTGACACAACATTGTAAACTGACTATACTTCAATAAAAATATATATAAAAAAGAAAAAAAAATTTATAATTAAACCAAGATGAAATTCAATGACAAAATAAAAATATGGCCAGGAAATAAAAATGAGTTTCAACAGGGAAAAGTGCTGGTTAGTAACAAGGTGAAAAGTCAAACTGCAAAGTAAGGCTGTCTGGCTTTGTACAAATAAAGCATAAAACAATTGAGGCCAGAGTGAGTCACCAGGAAATATGAGTAAGCAAATTTGAAGCAGGTGTGATCCTGGCATCTATAAATATGCAGCACAAAGTAATTATCTTATTCTAATGTGCATTGACTAGATACCCTACTTTGACCTGTTCTGGGTCAGAAGGCTCCTTATGCTGCCAATGAGAAGAAAACTCTGCCAGACAGATAACTGGTAAAGGCTGCTTGAATCAGAAGCACACGCATTTGTACCCAATCTAGAGGGATTTGCAGTTATTAAATAAATACATAGAAAGTCCTTTATAAATCACCTGTACCAACCCAGGTGAGATAGCATAGCAACATGATTTAATGACTCAGCACTTTCTGAGAAGAATGGATGGTAGACACCTTGAAGGGCTTGATGTTGTTTGCCAGGAAGAACAAACTCGTCTAAAAGATTTACTAAGTCAAATTACCAGAATTTTTCTCCATGTTTATCCTAAGGAAATATTTAAACATCTAGGGCAAAACACCACCTGGAATTACCTCATCAAATAAAGAAATGCTTTTCCTTGGGTTGGGTGGGATGTAGGTTAGAAGTAAGCTGTTGTGTCCCAGTCATATCTGTACAGACCAACTGACTCTAGAAGTTGATGGCTTGAATCTAAAAGGGGAGGGCAGGGTTGCAGATAATGGGGACAAACTGTCAAGCAAACCCCAGAGAAGTCATTCTCAAATGAAATAAATTCATGGAGTATCTGAGGAACAACTGACTAGATTATATTCTATCTATTCCATCAAAACTTATGGCAGCTTTCAATAAACTACACTTTATTTGGCCTGTATGAAGACTGCTATCATATTCAGTCAACATCCAAATGTAAAGAGAAAGAAGGAAAACATTCTACAGGTAATTCTTGCCAGACTATACAACTACCCTCCCACCTCTTGCTGAAGTAGACCAGTAAGAAGAGAGGGTTTTTCGTTTTGCTTAAAGAGCCTACCTATCCAATTTAATTTCCACCCCAATTTTCTTAGTTCACGGGTAAACACAGTTTGGGGCATCCGGAAATAAGTCACAGATGGGTGGGTCTCTGGCTACTGTAAAAGGCTAACAAGCAAGCTTGAAAAGTTGGGGAAGGACATTATTTCCAAGCAGTAAAATATACAAAAAAAATCTTTTCAGCGATTTTTCAAAAGAAAAATCTTACTATTCCTCACCCCTCCTCTCCTTCATTTCAAATTCCTCTAAAGTTTGGTTTGGTTCTCCTTCTCTTTCCTTCTTTTTCCAAATATGATATCATATCCCATTAGTGATAAGGAACAAAGAGTGGAGCAGATAATTGTTCCTTAGGGTCCTACTGAATCGCAGATCAACTAATGTAAGAATGTCTCTTGAGCAAAGACTTCCCATACTTCTATATTAGATGCCATTTACTGGTGGATTTGAAAATTTGTGAATTACAGTGAGGTGAGAGCCAGTCAAAATATTCTATAAAAACATATCCTTGTAATAATGAAATTATATGACCAAAATAGGGGAATTTTTATTAATGCCCAGTAAAACATCTGTGAGAAGAGCTAATTTTTAAAAAAATTGATGTTATTTATTTTCATTGAGATACACTTGATTTGCAATGTGGTACTAGTTTCTGGTATATAGCATAGTGATACAGTTATACATATATATTCTTTTTCATATCCCTTTCCATTATATGTTATTACAAGAATTCTTTAAGTACAGAGAAATCTCAGTAAGCTCTTCCTAACGTGGAGCCATGTTCAGTTAATACAACCACAAAATTCCATTATAATGTTTTTCAAGTAATTGATTTGAACTTTATGCTCCACAGTAGCACCATGTTGTTAATCTACTTTATATATAGTAGTTTGTATCTGCTAATCCCAAACTCCTAATTTATCTCTCCCCACCCCCTCCTTTCCCCTTTGGTAACCATAAATTTGTTTTCTAACCTGTGAATCTGTTTGTTTTGTAAATAAGTTCACTTGTACTATTTTTCAGATTCCACATATAAGTGATATATGATTTGTGTTTGTGTGTCTTACTTCACTTAGTATGGTAATCTCTAGGTCCATCCACGTTGTTGCCAATGGCATTATTTCATTCTTTTTCGTGGCTAAGTAATATTCTACTGTTTGTGTGTATGAGCACTACTCAGTGTATGTGAAAAGGATTCAGGAGCCAACTTGAAGAAACTCCCACTGCCCAAACATGGGATAATTCAGTATCAAAAAGAATAATAGCAATAGACTATAACACAGTAATTCCAAATTCACCTCAAAATCACTGACACATAAAAAAGTATACATCTATGAGTTCATAATGATTTTTTTAAAAACATTATCATCGCAGGCTAAGTAATCGTTTTTTTCTGAAACTGCTAAATACTACCAAAGAACCAAGCATTTATCCTGGCTTTGCTACAATAAGTTCTTATTAAAAAGTCCTATCAAATGTTAAACTTAAATATAATAAAATTTCTAGATCTAACTACCAACTAACAAGGAATACAGAAGACAGAAGAATACAATCAGCAAAATCCACTCTGAGAGAAACTCTAAAAGGAAAATGATCTGGTTTCTTCAAAGGATGGGTTGGGAGTGGGAGGAGGGACACAGAGAGGAAGGAAGAAACTTCCAAGTTAAAAGAACTCAACCAATGAAAATGTGTAGGATCTATTTTGATCAAGATTCTTAAAAATAAATTATTAAAAAAACTATCATTTATGAGACAACTGAGGAAACTAGAACTTTTCATCATAAAGAATTAGTACTAATTTAGGTGAGATAATGACAACTTTTTAATAAGACTGTTTAACTTTTAGAAATGGTATCATTTAAGCAAAAGAAATGGTATCATTTCATTCAAAAGTATTTGAGTTTGTATTAATTCCAAGTAATCTGGGGGCAAGGGAGAAGTTGGTAGGGATGTAGATGAAACAAGATTAATAGTGTTAATGATTAAGTAGGGTAACAGGTACACGGGGGTCCTTGTACTCTCTTCTCTGTTTATAAGTGCTAAGGTTTAAAAAAAGAGGAAAAAGGCTCAGAAAATGTTGAAAATTCTGTAAAATGCTGAAAGGCATCATTAGAAGAAGGTAATTTCCCCCTCAAATATCAAAATACTTCAGGTGATGCATACTCTGTGAACCTTCAATGTAAGTAAAAATGAAAATGCTGCTTTGTGGTAGAGAATTATGACCTGATACTTAGTGACATGGAAGGAGTCTTTACAGTGACAGATCCAAATCATGAGAACCTCAAATGTAGTGCCTTACAAAATGCACCAAAATAAAGAGCATATTCAGTCGCAGCAAGCAGATGAGTGCATCAGACGCAGGAGCCAGTGTAATGGGAATGTGCAGATCATCAGAGTTTGTGAAAACCCTCATCTTTAACCCACCTTAAGTGACTAATGAGGCTTTTTATAGGACCATCTATTTCTCCTTAGTGGCAGAATTACTATGCAACATGAAAAAATAAAAAGAAATACTCCTAAACATTGAAACAAAGGGTTTTTTATTCCGTAGGATATCTACATCTGCTCCCCTACCCTCATGCCAAGCCTAGTTACCAACTTCTGGTTTTGACAAGCAAAACACAAATAGAACAGGTGCCTTTGTCAGCACTGTAGGTAAATTCTGGTACCTGTGTGGACACCAGCTGTGTGCTCATTAGTCTTCTGATTGCCAAATCCCCTAATATTACAAAACTAGAAATGCTCCTTCCAGCTTCCAGGAGTGTGCCTGGATGTTGGCTGGCAGATGTCCCCGGAGAGATCAGGCCTGGTCCTGACAGCTGCCATAATGAGTTTTACCAGGGGCAAAGTAAAAACTGGCTGCACGAGCACAGGTCTGAGAGTGAAGTCGGGCAATGCAGGAGGAGGATGCTTCAGGGGATGCAGAACAAAAGCGTTCTCTGGACTAGTGATACTGACACAGACAGGTATTCAGTGTCTGGTCATATGCCCACATGCCATTTTTGATTAGGTCCTAGTCAGTAAAAGCACACCCATCACATTTGAACCCTACTCTTCCATAGACTTCTACAGTTTACTGCTATGGCTTTCCATTAAGCCCTCCATCTATATTTATACAACAGAAATAATGGAATTGATGCACTGCTTCTAGTCCTAAGGCATAAACTGAATTACTGCATCAACAGTTCAGAGAAGAAAGGAGATGGCCTGTGAGCTCTCAAAATAAAGAGTCTGAGTGTAGTGCAGTAAGTTTGGATGCAATGAAGGTCTTCTCTGTGGGCATGACTTTATGTCCTTAATAATCAAAAATATGAGATGTAAGATAAAAAGTTCAGTGGTTGCTTCTTTCAGCTGAGTCTGATGAAATGGATGGATTTTATTTGGAAATGGAAAAACAAACCTACCTGAAGACTGCAAGGGTCAGAGACCACAGCACTAATGGCTTCCTCAGTTCAAACTTTGCCCGTTTGTTCATTAGGTGCCGACCACCAAAGATAAAGGCAGCATACAGAGCGGAAAACAGGAAAGATTTCTTCCTGTGAACAAACAGAAGACCAAAATCTTATGAGATCAAACTCTTTAAGGAATTTATTTTTATTCAGTAGAAACTTATATTTACTCATTATTCATCAACTTGTGTACCATTCTCCTCTTTGTAAGCACTGAAGACATTCTTGGGAATGTGCCTCAATCACTGAAGAGAGAATGCTCAGGCCATTTGACAATATGGCACCTGTCAAACCCTCCCTTGACAAATTAGGTCACCTAGATTTACCAACACACATCAGGATAGGCGCGTTTTACTTTTTGAACTCTGTAACTCTAAACATTTCAACAACATAGCACTGAGGTCCCAAAAGAAAACGTTTCACTTACTGGAATTCATTTCAGTTTTCTGAGTTTGTTGGACAACTTAGATGAATGTTTAAAAAGAATTATTTTTATTGGACACAAAATAGTTGGTGACAGAGTTGTGTCTTGGAGGCTTTCTTTATCCTAACAGGCTAATGATACTAAAAAATGATTTTAGAGGACTATTTGATGATTTAAAACACTAAAACCAAGCTACTTGATTTATGACTGCCCCAAGATGGATTCCTGACATCTTCTCCAAAGAAGGCAGGTATTAAATGTTAGTATTATCATTAATAACAGGCATAATTGTCAGATATCATACAATGTAACAGGAAGAACACAGAACCGCCTACAGTACATGCCAAAACCCTTGAGCTTGAATCTATTGAATATGTGATTTTACTACCTGCTTATAGGAAATACAGGGGATAAAGCCAAACTGTGGGACATTCTGTAGGGCGGCTGAATTTATTTCTTCAAAACATCAGTGGTAAGAAATAAAAATCTGTTCTAGATTAAAAGTGAGTTGAGAGATGTATCAAATATACTGTGTAGAAATTTTTTGGATCCTTATTTGAACAAATGAATTGTAAAAAAACCCAAAAAACAAACCAAACACCTTTAATGAAATCAGAAAGTTGAAACCTGATGAGCATTATTGTAAAAGGCTTCCAGTTTTTTTCCCTGACTGCTGACATGTATTGCTGACTCACGACGGATCTTATTCACACAAGCAACACTCCTTCGCTGAGTGCGAGTGACCTATTTGATAAACACTGCCAAATAAAACAGCGATTCTGAAATCAACTGGTAAGTCAGGGCCAAATAAACCACTTCTAATGAGTTTTGCAGGCTCTTTTCTTGGAAACACAAGACCTGGCTGGGACACAGTAGTAAGTGCTTAATAAATATTTGTCGAATGATCATGATCTGATATCAGATTTTCCAATGCATGTGGGGGCTCAGCAAACACTCTGAATGAACAGTTGAACCTTCCCAGTACTGTCTTAATAACTAAAGAAAAAACTTTTCAGACAAAACATACAATTCATTTTCTTCCTCCAGAAAGACTATTCCTATATTTCAAGAAGTGGCAAAGTGAGACAATTTATTATACCTATAGAACATTTCAAGAAGAAAGTACTTTTAGCCATAAATATATTTATTGCTTTACTTCTTTGAATTCTGCACGTGTATGGCACAAAATTAAGAGTCAGAATCACTATCTGTATTTACATGCATATAGCAAGGACTCACTGAAGAAAAACAAGTCTATGAAGTTAATGTGGACAACAGTAATATGAAATAGTATACGTCCTTTTCTGAATTACAAAGGTAACAATAAGTGACAATAATCATAGTGTTATGATTTAAGGAATGATTTCTATGCACAGACATAGTGCTAAAAAGCTTTATCATTTAATCCTCCTAATCAGCCTTAACGTAAATAAAACATTATCTTCATGTTCTGAGTAAGGAATCTGGCTTAGAGGTTAAGTAGCCTCAGCTCTCCCTGCTCTCCTGTGGTAAACTTTTGGAGGAAAGAAGGGTGTAGCTGGTATGTTCTCTTCTAAGCATGTAAGCATGCCTTAAGCCCTCCTACTGAATTGCAAGGCCATTGTGCAGCACATTATTTAACTCTGAGAAGATAAAAAGGAATCACTACAGCAGTCTGTCATACTTTCTGGGCATGGTACACTTAGATCCAAACCTTCTTCATCTCCTGGAGAACAAGTTCATTGTATGTACTACTGAAAACTTTCCCTTACAATTATGTATCATTCTCTTACTCATTCAATCCAGTTCTGACTTTAGTGATAGATTACGTTGCTTGTAATTATGAATGTCTATATGATCCTCTCATTCTAGCCTAAGGGAAAAATAATGTCTCCTGAAGAACCAAAAAAAAAAAAAAAAGAATAAAAATCTTCCCTCTATTTCTTTAGTTCTGGAATGAGAATTCATCCTCATGGACTGCTAGCTTCCTGGCAAGGACGATTCTCTTTTTCACATGTTTTCTAAAGATCTCATCTTCAGTTCCACAGCTAGGGCAACAAAGTCAATCAATATAAACACGCAGAATTTGAGAGTCCCGAGGGACCAATCTCCTTGTTCTACAGAGAGGAAAAGGAGTGGGGGTGTGTGTGGGTTTGTGTGAGTGTGCTGATGACAGTGGTTGCTCACGGTCACACAGATGCATACTGCATGTTGGTCAAAACCAGCAAAAATTGCAATGGCTCGAGCAGGTGGGTAAACATAAATCAATTGTCTAGGTTACATCTGACAGGCAGTCAATAAAGGGAACTGATATTTAAGTATAAATGCTATAAAATAAGTTGATTATAGACTATATAAATCTTTCACTGCAGTGAAATTTAAACAATGCTTTGGGTTAATTTAAAACCACACTTAGGCTTCTCCTAAAAGAGGGAGTCATCTAACAAGGCATTAACTCTTAACTCTTCAATTGAGCAACCAAAATTTTTCTATTATAGTTGAATGTTACAATTTTTCCATGTTGCTCAGAAGATAAATTTTTCTTTAGCAAAGTGGGCAATTTAAGTGGATTAAAACTGTCTTTCCATTCTGCTATCTCTTTGGTAAAGGTTCAGTTACAGTCAAGATGAATAATGACTTGCTGCTGGTCCACTTACTGTTTAATGTGGACAGATGACTTCCCTAAAGCTTCAACAGGAATCCAATAATACTTCACATTCTGGCAGGCCTCCATAGCTGGGTATAATGGTAACCCATTGTTTATCACCAGATAATTTTTAGATTGTATCGACTCTTCCTATTTAATTAGCCTTAAGTGCACACCTTATAGCATAACCTTTAACTGTAGGTGCTTAATAAATACTTTTCAGGATGGTGATTCCATAGCTATGTATATAAATTACCCAACCAATGATCATTCCCAACCAAATGAGATACTGATGTGCTTTGAGCTTGTCATGCTTGCATTTACCCTTTCCCCCACCTTTCATTTGTCAATGTAAAAAATGAAAATTAGTCCATAATTAATAAAAATAATGGTCTTATTCTTTATCCTTGGAAAACTGGATTTCTTTATCATGCTGCCTTATTCCACAATGTTCCTAGATTTTTTTTTCCATTCTGACCCAAACAGCTGCTTATGATTTGTATTTATTGTTCCAATAACACTTTTCAAAGAGTGTGTATATATTCAAATGGGTTTTTTTTTCCCCCTGGGATTCTACTGAAACCAATATTTAGTAGCTGGAAACTTTTTAACACATCGAATCTCTGCCAAATGACTTGTAATCCTTTGGGAGTCAAATTTATTTGTGAATGGCAGGCAAAACTTTCATGTGGGTAGCGTTTCAACATAGGATAATTGCTAATGAACACCCCGGGGAGATGGCCTGAGCTCTTTTATGTCAGTAACCTTGTTTTCATGGTGACTGTACATGTGTGAGGCATGAGGAGTTGTGAAAGGGAAATAAGCTGTGAGGGAGAAAAGGAAAGAAAAGAAAAGGAGACCTAAAAGCATCTCTCGCTTTGGCTGGTCTGCCTGGTGCATGGAAAGTTTTCACATTCTAAGTCGTAGAGTGAGAAACTGAGAAAGAATCCTAATCAGTGAGGCTGCAATTCTTAAGATTTCTCCTTTAGTTCAGTTGCTGATTCAAGTCAGCAAATAAGTCAACGGTCTGAAAGTAATTTTAGGCCACATATGAATTGGAGACTGTGAGAAATTAATACACACAAACCTCAATTAAGTGAATCTGGAGACTAGAGGCGGTGCTCTCCTGCCCTGTGACCATGGCAGAGCTTAACAGGAAGAAGAAAGTCTCCTTTCCTGACAAGAACTCGACCAATGAAAAGCCTTGGAGTCTGTTTAGCTCTCTCCCAATTTCCTTTCCCCCCTTCCCCTCTACAAGAGGGCTCTCCTTCCCTTGCCTGTGGGGTACTTGCACTTGGCTTATCATGGTTGCAGACCCTGAATTTACAATTCTCGGCTAATCCCAAAGAAACTCATTTTGCTGGAGAAAAATCTGGTCATCTATTTGTTTGAAGTCAACAAGACCCAGAGAAGGAAGGAAATACACTTCTTTTTGCAAATAAGACATTTAGTGGATGTGTATGGTGGTTATAAGAGTATAGAGGGACGTTTTACAAGAGTATAAAGGAAGGTTTTCTTGAGAGAGATTCTGAAAAGTACGCTCCTGGAGCTCTAGCCAGGGCTGGATCGTGTCACTTTGAGAATTCCCTCAGGACTTCACAGAGGCATTTTTCTATATTAAAAATTATGGAAAATTTCCAGCAGTTTTTATTCACTAGTAAATTATAACTAGGAATTAACTCTGTGCCCAGAAATTCTGACAAAGAATAATTCTGGGAATAATGGAAATATGTCCATAATTAATACAAACGGTGACTTTATAATTGCCACTCAAGCCATGAGGAAAGAAGTGTTATTCTAACCTGTTGTGTTTGACCCAGCAAACCAAATAATGTGTGATCTTTTGAGTCTGAGTTGCAAACACTTCTGCTTCTCATGCTGCTTTTCCCTCAGATGCTAATTTAAAGATCACAGGTTCTTATTTAAGTAGAGAAAGCCATTCTTTTGTAATTCAGTATTTCTACTGTCAAAGTAGGTCATGATCAAAGTAGAGTTACATGCATGCAATGGATTCAGTGACACAGCTACATACCCCTCTCCAGGAAAAGTACTCTCCTCTTAGGACAGACCTATGTAATGCTGCTTGTACATACCTACCAACCTATCCTTTCTCCCCACCTTTTAAAAAATCTTGATAAACTGTCCTCTTGTTGGTTTTCTTTTTACGATTGGAAATAAGACCTTTGAAGGGAAAACTTTCAAAATGTGTAAGAACACACAAACACATGCAGCCCCATTTAAAACATGCCATCTCGTTCATACTTAAATTGGCAAGATACCAATTAATTCCTTGTTTCCTTAGATGTTTTTAGTTGATGAAAAATGCTGACATCCATCCATCCTTCCACTCAAAATGATCTTTTTCACTTGCAGTGTGGTTAGTATGCCACTGAATGAAAAAAAAAAAAAAAAAGGCTAGCTTTGAGGTGGATCCTTAAGGCTATGGATGGATGGACAGAGGCAAGTGATTTGGGCTGGGGAGAAGCCATGGTATAAGCATGAGCTGAATTGGGAGTTTATCAGACCAGGTGCATTGGAGTAGGGGAAGCCCATTTGGAAGTGTAGGGTAAAGTCAGGGTACGTGGCATCCTGAAAGCTGCAGCAAAGTTAGGACTGCATCCTCAGCTCAAGGGTGCAGTAGGTTGTAAGGCAGGTGGCCAGTAATTTGTTACTACTAATAATTAAAATATAGTACAGACACTTGTTGCTTACTTTGTTGTCTTTCCTTCTTAAAAAAAAATAGATTCACACATGGGTACATCATTATGAGCCTTGGATGCAAGAAGGGGGAAGAATGATGGACAGTGATTCCAGAAAGATAGGTGGAGAATGCTGGTGTAAGCCATGGAGAGCACCGAAAATCCTGGAGCCGAGAAGGGGCAGAATAAAGAGATAAGCTCACAGGGAAACAGCATTAATTACTTCTATTCTCGAGGGCAGATATGGCTGAAGTTTGACTCTGCTTCTCTAAGTCAATACACTTTGGCATATTCCCCATGACCTACACTGCCAGCAGCCGTAGGGCAGGAATCACTGAAGTGCATGTGTTTACTGAAGCAAGTTCTTTTGTAAGTTGCTGTTCTTCACAGGACTGACCAGATGGCACCTCCTCTACGTTTCATTCATTTAAGAATGAATAGTTTTTGCATATGCCAGTCATTATCTACATTTGAAATCTCAGTCTGTCCCTTCCCATGCCCCGCCCCTTTGGCAACCACAAGTTTGTATTTTACGTCTATGAGTCTGTTTCTGTTTTGTATTTATGTTTTTTTTTTTTTTTTAAGATTCCACACATGAGTGATCTCATATGGTATTTTTCTTTCTCTTTCTGGCTTACTTCACTTAGAATGATGTTCTCCATGGACATCCATGTTGCTGCAAATGGCGTTATATTGTTGTTTTTTATGGCTGAATAGTATTCCATTGTATAAATATACCACATCTTCTTTATCCAGTCATCTGTTGATGGACATTATAACAGAGTATACTGTACAGCACAGGGAAATATACACAAGATCTTGTGGTAGCTCACAGTGAAAAAAAAATGTGACAATGAACATATGTATGTTCATGTATAACTGAAAAATTGTGCTGTATGCTGGAATTTGACACATTGTAAAATGACTACAACTCAATAAAAAAATGTTAAAAAAAAAAAAAGAATGAATAGTTTCCTGTTCTAAGTATTGAAAATAAGGAGGCTAATCATGGCATAATTTCAGTAAAGCTGTATCCTGAATTGTTACAACCATATGGTGCAAAGGTCAATTTTAATCCTACAGTATTGCATCTGAGAAAGAGACAAGAATATTTTTCTCCGTTTTCAAAGACGTGGTTTAAATAACACTGATCAGAAAGAATCAGTCTCAAAAGGTAGACTCAAAGATTTGAGGATGGTAAATCAAAGAAAGAATTCTCTCCTTAAGGAACGTTTCTTACCTCCTAAGAAAGAGTAAAGCTTCCACAACCGCTGAATAAAAATTTAGCCAAAAATGTATCACTGGTCTTCATTAGATAAACCTCTTCCCATCTCAAAGCAAACTCTTAATGAGCTCTGCACTGACAAAATAATTCAGTTTCTGTTTTGAGAGTATCGCTCTCAATATTCTCACCTTGATTCTTTGGTCTTGATTGTCACTTCAAGTTAGAATTTTCAGGTAACTGTCTTATATAATACATCAGCCACTGATAACTAGTCATGGTAAAACACTGAAGTCTAGTGGTCATTTAAAAGACAAAGTTCTGAATAGAAAGACAATATGCAGAAATAGAATCCAGAAAGTAGTTTCATCAGCAATTCAGTTTCATTGTGCTAATTCCCTTAAAGAAATGCCCTTTGTTCTAAGCAATAGAAAGCTTCCATCTGAATTGCCAATGAAGAAATGCTCACTTGTTAAGGTTATTTTAAAATATAATACAGAAAGCATAATATAATTCTGAAATGGCTTCTATTAAATAAGAGCAGATGAGGGATTCTCCTGTCCCCAGGGTAAACTTTGCCTCTGACAGTCTTAAAATCTACTATGTAATATAAGTGAGCTATTAGTTAATTTTTTTTTTTTTTTTACTGAATATGAAATTTTCTTGGACCAGAAGTTGTACAGCATATAATTATGGGCTTGTGTCAAGGATGCAAGTTTTTAAAAAAGATCTTATCATCCACTCAAATGGTCGGCTGACCATAGAAATATAAAATTAAAAGTTTAATAGAATATAAAATTTTAAAAATATACAAATAAAAATTAGAGTCAAAGACAAAAATCCTGTTTCCTCTTTGTCTTTATCCTGAAGAAGCTTTGAATGTTCTGTGCATAATAGATTTATCTGAGACCTGGAGACTAAAATCAGAAGTGAAAAAACACTATAAAAAGCATATGATTATTCACAATGGAATGGAAACTGGATTTCAGGTTTACAAGATTAAATCCAATTCAGACATAAAATTTTCCCAGATTTAAATCAAAATGACATCTGCACGGATAGCTATATAAATAAGCATAAACATACCCAAATCTGAGAGCACTTCCTCTATACTCAAGGGCTTTTTAAACTGAAAGATGATCCCTTTTTGTTGCAGTCAACTACCTGCTCAAATTTATAAAAAATTTTAGTTGATGCTCATTGCTTCAGACAACTATAAAGAAGTTGGAAAATACTATCAAGGGAAACATTACATGTTTTCATTTAACTACTGGGTAATTAAATGTACTGTTGTCCTCAATTTCCCCTGGATATATATTTTGAAAGGGCATTGGGGAAGCAATGTGAAAACACGCCCCAAATGCTATTTCTGGATTAGGGAGAAAAGAGCTCAGCAGTGACGAACATTATTTCCTGGTGTAACTCATGGATACTTTTTTGTCATCAGAATCAAGTTTACATAAAAAAAAAAAAATTAAGCCTGAGTAAAAACTAGCAATGACAAAAAGAAACACATTAGCAATGTAGTAAAAATGCCCAAGGAGATAGGTTTTTTCGCCTATGAGTTATCACCCCATTAGCCAAGAAAAGACTATCGATTCCATTTTGCTCTTGAAAATAACCATATGGCAAGATTCTGATTAGGGTATTCACAGTGCTCCTTCAGAATCTGACGCTCATTCAGTGACATAAGAAAAGGCCCGTAAACACTAGCTTTGAGAAGGCTGATAACGAGGAAAACTTACTGCATGAATTGTTACTTTTCTACTGCTAAAGTCACAAATTCCCACAAGTTCAGTGGCGTAAAACAACATGAATTTATTGTATTATGGTTTTGGAGGTCAGAAGTCTGAAATGAGTCTTATGGGGCTAAAATCAGGGTGTCCCCAAGGATGCATTCCTTCTGGAAGTTCTGCGGAAAATTTGTTTCCTTTCCTTTTGGGGCCCACCCAGATATTCCAGAATGATCTCCTCATCTCAAATTCCTTAACCTAATCATATCTGCAAAGTCTCTTTAGTGCTGTAAAGTAACATTCACAAATTCCAGGGATTAAGACATGGACATCTTTGTTATTCATTATTCATCTCATCGCATGGATTACCCCGAACAATAGTAAAGTCTAAAGCCGTGGGGCAAACCTTTCATCTTTATTCTCAGTTTGCTAGGTAGGTCCAAAGCCAGTCTCTTCCCTCTGACTCAAGAAAGCATTTTAGAATGCAAGGGGCTGAGAGTCACACGGTCACGGACTGTCCTGAAGCCACTCATAAATACATAAACTCACAAAGATCAGTACTTAAAACAGAAACAGACTCACAGACATGAAAAACAAGCTTACGCTTACCAGAGAGGAAAGCGGGTAGAGAGGGATAATTGGGAGTTTGGGATTTGCAGACACTAACTACTATACGTTAAATAGATAAACAAGGTCCTACTGTATAGCACAGGGAACTATATCCAGTATCTTGTAGTAACCTATAATGAAAAAGAATATGAAAAGGAATATATGTATGTATATATATGACTGAACTATTATTCTGTACACCAGAAACTGACACAACATTGTAAATTACTCTGTCAATTTAAAAAAAATAAATAACCCAAAGATCAGTACTTAAAACTCTTACTAGTAACATATGACTTATCACATCCTACCTTACAATGGACTAGGCACCAAAGCTTAGAATTTCTTCTAAAATATACTGCTTGTTAGAAATTATTAATATGTATTCAATTTATCTCAACTGTTGCAGGTTCTAAAGTGCCATCTTACACTCTTTTGCAACAAAGATTATTTGGCCTATGACCATCCTCTGAATTTCAAGTCTTAAAATGCCTGCTATGGGCTACATCAAGCACATTTTCCTATTTGCAGCAATCCCATTGTTTCAGACTTTATCACTCTTATGTTAAATCCATTAGGAATGCGTCTTCATCTCAGAGGCCTAATGAATTACAGCATTTGACACGGATGGTAACCCCCTCTTTTTTGTGACACTTTCTTCCCTCAGTTTCTGGGACACTATATTCTCTTATTTCTTCTCCAGCTTCGCCATCTGTTCTTTGTTCATTTTCCTTTGTTGGCTTCCTCTTCATCTCCCCAGTCTTTAAATTTTGGAGAGCTACAGGGTCTCAACCTGCGGACCTCTTATCTTATCTACTCTAGTGGTTCTCAAAGTGTATGATTTTGCCCCTCAGAAGCTATCTGTCAACGTCTGGAGAGGTTGTCACAACTGGAAGGTCGGCTACTGGCAGCTAGTGTAATAGAAAGCCTGAATGCTGCACAAGGCAACTCTCAACACAGAATTATCCACCCCAGATGTCAACAATGCCAAGATTGAGAAACCCCAGATGAGAGAAATATAAAGAAAAGAGATTAAGAAAAGAGAAGTCAGAAAACTCAACAGAGTGTGTGTTATGATACAGCTTCTAAAAACACGTTCACTGGTTACATCACTTACGCTTCAGATATAGTCAGGCTGAATTGCTTCAAAATCGAATTTCAAGCACATAGTAAATAGAGTAACCCCTTATTTCCAATCAGCAGTTCCATTTAAAATTGAAAACAAGACCAAACAACCAATTCAGGGCAATATTTCCCTTCACTTTTCTAGAATTAGGTTCACTTCTGCCTTCAGTGGAACCACAGTCCAGTTGCCAGTGATCAATTCTTTCTTACAAACTGTCCACAGTTCCCAATGCTTCCCCTGCCATGACAATATCCAGAAATGTACTTTCCAGTATCTCTCCAGGCAAGGGAAAGGAGTAACCTGGAATGAAGAATAGTCACTTGCCAAGACCACCCCCTCTTGAAGTCGAATTCCAATTATTTCCAGTCACCCCTTCAGTGTAAGATCATTCCATGACTGCCTACCCTAACGAAGCCCTGGATAGGGGCAACACTGCAGAAGTACCTTCGGCTATCAGGACTTACAACTCTAACACTGATCTTACACCTTCTTCCCTAATCTCTTCTAAATCACTACAGTGTGACAGTTTGATTATAAAAGTTTCTGTGACACAAACTTTCTAAACTTAACATCTAACATCTAAACTTATAAGAAAAGTAGGCGCTATCATATGCTGAAGTATGCCAACTGCAATGAACAAAATCAACTGCACTGTTTTCTAAATCTTAACACACATTATTATTAGCGATGGTCAGGACTTTGCTCCCCTGCACTTGTGCCATGTTGGGACACATTGATTCTCCTCTGATGATCGTGGACCCAGCTGAATGAGTTCAACAGGAAGCTGCTCTGTACTATATACATGTCCTCCATCAGTTTCTACAGAGGGAACCAGAATAAAACCTGCCGGAGAGACGCCAAGGCCAGTTTAGGAGCTTTTTATCTTTCTATCTGTTTACATCATTTCCCACCGAGGCTGTTTCTCCCCTGTCAATTGTAGGCTCAAAGCCAGGAAAAATGACAAAAATTCCTTTTGAGGAAAATGTTTAATAGAAATATCTCAAGGCCTATTAAAAAAAACCCACAAAAATTAAGAGCACAGCTCCCATTTCTTTAGAAAGTGAAAGGGGACTTTTGTTTTTTGCTTCTAAAGTTTCTTTTTACTATTAGGTTGTCTGACAAGAATAATTTCTTCTTCACGTGAATGTCAGGTGAATCCTGAGACATGACGAAGGTACGGCTGGGATTTATCAAGCCCGGGTGCTGAGAAAAGAGTCTCAAAATAGCAATGCCCTGAACATACTTTTCTTCAGACAGTTTCAGAAGGAAGTAAAAAAATGCTTAAGGAGAAGTGCGTGTACCTGACTCACAGTTTCTTTGAAAGCCAGGTTAATGTGTCTTCCTGTATTCCCAAGAGCACTCCCCTTGGGAACGTGTCCCTGAGACGACTCACGGTGGCACGCACATGCTATGTCAACAGACAGCCATCACTCTGCAGTAAACCTGAGCATTTATTTATTTTCTTTTTTTTTTTTTTACTATTCTTTTATTCCTTTCTTATCTGTCAAGACCAATTTACTAAGCAAAAAGATTTGACAGTAAGAATATTCCTTTCTTAGCTATGCTTACATGGAAAGGTTTCTCTCCAAAAAAAAAGTAAAAAAATAAAGGAATTGACAAATGTTTATTCAAGATGCACCCTTCCGTCTAAAGCATTTTTTAAACATTTTTTATTGAGTTATAGTCATTTTACAAGGTTGTGTCAAATTCCAGTGTAGAGCACAATTTTTCAGTTATACATGAACATACATATATTCATTGTCACATTTTCTTTCACTGTGAGTTACAAGATCTTGTATATATTTCCCTGTGCTATACAAGTATAATCTTGTTTATCTATTCTACATATGCCTGTCAGTATTTTTGAACCAATTTGAGAAACTCTAGTTGCCTATGTGCTATAACAACATTCAGAAGTGTTTACTGGACATCCACAGTAAATCTCTAGTGTAAGAATTTACTGCTCTACAAAAGACACAAAGTTGAAGGCTGGCTTGGAATGCACTACTCCCAAAATGTTTTTTAGTTTGGTTAAAGTAATAACAACTTGTTTAACTGAGCACTTACTATATTCCAGGCACTGTTCTTAGTGTTCCAAGCACTTCATACATATGCTGTCTCACGTTTCAGAGAACCCACCATCATGCCCATTTTGCAGACAAAGAAACTAAGAACAAAGTTAAATACCTCGTACAAGAACTCAAAGCTTTTAAATGACAGTGCTGGGTTTTAGCCAAGTATCAGCCCCTGTGCCCTTAACCACCACATTGTGTTCTTATGTGGAATGTTTATTACTTCCCAGCTGGGCCTTTCAATAGTGGTGTATCATCACTTTTTCTACCTCCCTCTCACACACCATCACTTTCTGACATTCATGAATGTAAATAATGATTTACACTTAAAATCCACTTATTCAAGAAAGTATTCCTTTCTTTAAATTGTATTCATAAGGCTGTTGATTTTAATAGGGAGAAATAACTTGAAGATGAACTAAAAAACAATACCCTTGCTTAAGAGGTCAAAGTCTCCAGAGAATACTTTCCAAAGAGTTGCTGACTCTTTTTCTAATTTGATGTTTGCCTACTTTTTTTTTCCCACATGCTGACTGTCATATTCCCTGGATTATTTATTGGTTGGAGGTACTCTGACATATTACATAATTTTTCCTTGTAATTTCTTTGTCATATGACACGCTTTTCTGCCTTTGTGTCTACCCACTTACACTGATCTGTTCTGAAGTTCTAGCTGTCCAAAAGGACACGCCATTTCCCTTTTGTGCTTTTGGAACCTAAAATCTAGTATTAAGAACTTATTGAGGACACATGGTCAAGACTATAAGGACATGTAAACATTAAATCATACAAAGGCAAGTCCTTCATGTTTTCCAACCACCTTCTTTAAACAGAAGTGTTATTGATGTCATAATGTGGGTTATAGGCTCTAAAGGAAATTTGACATTCTCTCTCAGACTATGTCCAAATGCTTTCACATAATTCAAATGGTTTTACCTCTGTCTTCTCTGAAATCGTCTTATAACGTCCCCTAGAACATCCTATGCTGCAGTTACACTGTGATCTTCAAATGACATCAACCCCTTTTTATGCTGCCTTGTCTTTCCTCACACACGCCATCCCCACTGCCTTGAATGCTCTTCCTACCCATCGTCGTCATTTTGTTGGTCTCTGTGAGGATATTCCCTGACTGCTTCTAGGTCAAGTGGAGCATCCCTTCCTTCATCACCTCTGTGCTTTCTAGATACCTTTCGCATACCTATTACTGAACTTAACTCCTTATATTTCACACATAAGGTTACACTCTCTAATCCTGGCAGTTCCTGGGTAGGAACTGTGTCTTATTCCACTTTGAATGCCCAAGGTCTTATACCACAGTGTGGGCGCCTTAACTGAACTCCTGACATATGAATATACTGGATATTTTTAAAAATCCTGCATTTTGGAAATACTTTAAGGGAAAAGAGAAAATACTTTCCTGGGAGACAATAGGAAAACCAATACTGAAGTCATCTATGAATCTGATGCTTCAAATCCACTTGATTCTAAGTCTAAATAACAAAAATCCTTTTATTATAGCTTTGTTTTCCTTGGGAGCTGAAAGAATCCTACAAATTAATCTAAATTCCATTCTCTTGGCTTTTTTTAAACCTCTCTTTGGAAATATGATTATGTTTCTACTGAGGCACGCTGCTCCGGGAGTAGCACAGTGTGACAAACACCTGCTCAGGAATGGTGGGAAAGCACCATCCCATTTCTTAAGTTCTTGCTGCCCAGAGACCAACGCATTGCTTTCTCAGTGTAATTGTCTGCATAAAGGAAGCAAAAGACAGCACACACAGCTCCGAAGTGAGACTGGTGCTGTGATGGGACCCCTTGCCACCTGACAACCATACCCTCACCTGCAATCAACAGAATCTATTATTCACTGATGCACTTCCAGATAGACTGTGAAAGGCCAAGCTTAATCTAAAATCAAAATAATGCCAACATTATAATATTCTGATAAGTAAATATTTATTTTGATCAAGTTTATTACATAATTACAGAAAGCTCTAAGATACTACTGAATGCTATCAATGGGCAAAGAGGAAAGTGATTAATGCCTGAATCTGGTGAGGATGCAATGACTTATAAGTTTTGCTAGTCAGAAAGCAAAATGACAAAGCTCTTGAAAAAAAACAATTTATCAAGAACCTTAAAATATGAGCAGCTTTTAATCCTGCAGTTCTACTTCAAGGAGTCTTTTTGACACAATCTTCAATACGGTCAAGGAAAGACAATCACTGCATTACTACAACAGTGAAAAGACTAAATCTCTAAGAGTCAGGGATGTATTACAGTATATCCACCCAAAAGACTATTAACAGCCGTTAGAGTTACATAAAATGTCTATGATTTTAATAACTATGGATGAAAAAAGCAGAATAATTGCTTATTATAATTGTATTGGTATAATACAATATATATATATATATAATATAATAAATATATAATTGTATATTGCTTGGTATAATTACTTATTAGAAGAAGAAATACCCCTCATTCCAAATTTACAGTGGTTATTACTGGGTGGCAAGATTACATATGGTGTTTTCCCCAATTTACTTTTATGTACTGAATGTTTTCTAAACTAGTTTAATAATGAAAATAAAAATTTTATGTAATAAACTTTTAAGAAATGTTTTTCAATTTAAAAGTACAAAATGCTAGGCAACACACCAAGCATTTTGGTAGTGGTTGCAGGAATATTATATGATACCACACACATTTTATTCCACATACTTCTGCACATGTCTTCCTGGAAGACACTAGGGCAGTCGCTTACCATCATATCTACTGGAATCACAAAGACCTGGGTTTCAATCCTGGCTGTCACATATTGGCTCTGTGATCTTGAGAAAATTACATTTTATCTGCCTCATTGTCCTATCAAAAAAAAAAAAAAAAACTAGGAAAATCATACTTCCTTCCCAAGGAAGGATTCCCCTTGTTGTAAATCATCAAAATCGTGACCCTGGCAGCATCTGACACATGGTACCTAATACAGATGCTTATTATCAGGGGGAAATAAACACTTTAAGGATAGAATCAAATGCCAAAAATCAGGCTAGCTGGGCCTCTGGAGCCGAAAGCATCTTAAGTCCTGTTCAGTCATCTTAAAGGTATACATGACACCAGAACTTCTGTGCATTTGATTCTAGCCTCTTATAAGTACTTTAAAAACAACAAACAAGCAAAGTTGCACAATCCAAGTTTGTACTAAACAAGAGCTTTTATGAAAACAAGTCATTTAGATAGCTCAGCTGGAGTATGGAGAGAGGTAACATTGTGAAACAATGATCTGAACCCTTTATTCTTATAAAAATTCCTGAACGCGGGGCATAAGTTTCTTAGATGACACACATAGGTCACTCCTAAACTGAGCTAAGTACTGGTCCCCCTAAAGGAGTATGTTTAGAAATAGTAACAATTTAAAACGATTATAAATAAGCCTTTTAAATATTTCTAAAAGAAAATAAAAACAAAAACGTTATGGGTAGATACCCTTCTTTTCTGACTTATTTATGGTTGGAGATAAAAAAAAAAAAAAAAGGTCCCTTATATAGTCTTTTAATTACTAGGCTACCAGTAAAGAAAGGAATTGAATTTGATCAGTCGGCTGATTTACGCTGCAGTTAAAAGTTAAAAGGCTCATGGAATGTTATGATGTTAACATTGACCAATGCTCATTCTTTTCACAACTTTCAATATTTTTACAATCAGAAATGCTAAATTGCAGCAAGTCTGAGCCGAGATCAGGTTGGCCATGCAGCCACATGGGTGTAGGTAACAAGACTGCTATATTGTGAAGTTGCCCTCTGCCTGGTGGCGAGGTAAAGGTCTGCTCTTACCCAGATTTGTGAAACTGGTGTCATTTCTTTGACGTGAGCAGCATTCATAGGGTATCTGCAGAATACAGATGTGGCACAATCTGATTATGTCAAACCAGTTACTGGCCTAGAATCTGCCCTCAATTCTGTCTACCTGGCATTGGGTAACCCTGACCCATCATGAGCAAATATCAGCTGTTTGATCTTTAGTGCACTTTTCACTTTGGGCTGACAACAGCTGATGATCTTAGGTAATTGTTTTTTCAACTTCTAGTCTTGCCTCTCGCCCATGACTCTCCTTTGAGCTTTACACAAAAAGGGAACGTCCAAGGGAGTCTACGCACGGGTCAAAAAGGGCTGAAATTATGAAAGGGCTTGGGAAGGCTCCTCTTCTCATTGATACCCTCCTCACTTGACTCCTACTGGCTGCTTGGGGTAGAGAAGTGGGCAGCCAGGCTACAACTCCACTCACCAAAGCAGTCAAGGGGCAGAGATCGGTGTGGCAATTCTCAGAACAAAGTAGCATCAGTAAGGAAGGTTTTCATCTCGAGTGGCATGTGAAGACAAAAATCTAATCTCAATATTCAGAGGTAAATCTTTCTCCCAAACTCTTTGACTAGGTCCATCATGAGGTCTATCAGTCTATAAAATGCTCATCAAAGATGCGGTATAGGTACGACTGCAGTTGGAGGCAGCCCAGCCTGACTGTACATGGGCCCTGAGGCCAAGAATTCTCATCCATAACTGCAGGTGATGAACCAAAAAGCAGGAGTTTTACCTAAATGACACCAAAACAATGACTCCTTTTTCTCATTAAATTGATGAATTTGGAGGTGTGGGGGGAAATGGACTGAACCCAACCATTTATGTCATATATATTTACTGAAATGTATATGACATACATTCACTGCAATCTTACGTCTAGTCTCCATCGCTTCCCCAAGGAAGAAAAGTTGTGCATTTTGACAGCACAAATAACCACATAGAAAAATAAGTTTTCCATATTCCTTTCCCACTCCAGTTGGAACTCCTGATTATTCATTCAGGAAGTACTCATCAAACACCTACTGTGTGCCTAGCACAGTTCCAGCCTCTGGGAAGACACCAGTGAACAGAACAGACAAAAAAGCCTGTGCTCATGGAGGTTGCGTGTCTAGAGACAGACAATAAATAAGAAAACAAATAATAAGATATGTTACAAGAGTATACATACGATGGAAGGAAGAAAAAGTAAAGCAGTGGAAAGGGAAAATGAGGTGGGAAGTGAGGGACAGACCACAATTAAAGACAGGATGGCCAGGGCAGACACACTGAGAAGATGAATTTGAACAAAAGTCTTCAAGTGAGGCAGTGAACTACTCTGGGAAAAGCTATGTAAGGCAGAGAAAAATAACCAGGGCAAGAACTGTCTTCAGTGTTTATATTTACCAGGTTCTGCCAATTTTGCCTTTGGAAATTTCAGTAGACTGAAATATCCTTTGAGCATGAATCTGTGTGTGTCTAGGCAGTCACTCTGCTGCTTACAGTAACTTTTCATATAAATACAGCAATATTTGCAGTCAAAATATCATTTAGGAAGAATGAGCATGAAAGTATCTAGATTATGGTTAAAGAAAGCTTATTAATTTGCATAAGTAACCAACATTTTATTTAGGGGATAATTATAAATCTGAGTTACTAAGAAACGTCATAAATATCTGAGTTTTTGACACCACCTATGGTGAATTAAGTTGGTCTACAGACAGAAAATTGAGTCACCATGTTAGAGTTTTAAATTAAGATACATCTTAAGTAGCTTGACACTAGGGATGAATTTAATCTTTCTCATAAAGATGTATGTTGTTCTTTCAGGATTTCTCCCTGCAAACCCAAACCTGAATATACAAAACCAAAGGCTGTTCCTTCAAAAAATTGCCAGGATTATTTCCCAACTAGAGACAGAATTCGATTTTCTACAAGCACATTAATTCTGCTTCACTGGCAAACTGGTTTTAGGTCCAAGTTGCAAAATAAGGGATAATAATTCCTGACAAGGACAAAGAAATAAGTTTTCAGTTTTCTTCCTGAGTCAGCAGGAGAGTGTAGGACACAAGTGACTTTTTAATGAATATTTCTCTAAATGTACATATTAAGAAGCAAAGCCCAATGGTACTGTGGAAATCAAAACTTCAGGGGAAAAGGCAAATATAATTAATAAAACCTGACTTTTAAACTGAAAAAGGAACTAAGTGAACTTCTTTTAAAATGTACTGCAATAACTGTATTTCCATTTAAAAAAAATAGACCTTTTATTCCAGAGCTTAAGTGAGTTGCAGCGAAGTTTTTAGTTTTCAACCAAGTAATAACACTATATACACTATAACCTAATCTCCATTTTAGGAAGTCATGGTAACACTTCCAATATAAGATATAGCTGTTTCTTTAAAGGCCAAAGACTTTTAATAAAAACTCTATATCCCCAGATCATCCTTTCTAATGTCACAAAAGGTATCTTTACATCCTTACAGAACTCAGATCTGTCTGTCTGTGAAGTGAAAGGCCAAAACTATGTTAATATATATAAAGGGGTGGATAAAATTAATTTTCTTAATTTACTCTTTATTAAAAAGATACATTGAGATGGTTTGGTTTATGGGTAATTTTTATTTTCTACTGGTGTTTATGCAACATTTAAAAAGATATATTTATTACTTTTGTAACAATAAAACAAAATTTGGGTGAGAGAAGAGAGCTAAAGATTGGGAGTGAGAATCAGAGACTGAGAAAAACTGGCCCAAGTGAAAGTCTGAAACAAAAAAATGTCAGGTCCTAGTCTCAGTTGGGAGGGAGGGAGGGAGGCACACTCCAAAAAGGGAGCGAGGCTTGGAATTCCCAGTAGTGGCAAACCAGTAACTTAATTTTGCCCCCTTGGTGGCTTGGGAGGCCTCTGGAAGAAGTGTTTCTATGGATGGTGGTGGTAGATTAGATGCCAATTTTCTCTGACCTTCTAACTTGATCCCTGGTAACATGGAAAGAATTGAAGAGGACTTGGAGGTGCTGGTCTTCTAACATCTGTATGCAAGCTTGCATTTTCTAACTAAAAACTTTCACCAGCAGATCTTCAGTGTTTCTCAATATGGTCCATGGACTATTTGTATTAGAACCTCCTGGTGTGCTTGTTATGGCTGCAGATTCTCCCCTCCCAAACCTTCTGAATCTAGGAGAGTGCTATGGTCTGAATGTGTGTTCTCTTTAAAATTCAGTGTTGAAACCCTAACCTCCCATGTGATATAGTGTTAGGAGGTAGGACCTTTGGGAGGTGATTAGGTCAAGAGGGCACAGCCCTCCTGAGTGGAATTAGTGCCCTTATAAAAGAAAGCTCCAGGGGGAGGGTAAAGCTCAGTGGTGGAGCACATGCCTAGCATGCACAAGGTCCTGGGTTCAATCCCCACTACCTCCACCAAAATAAATACACAAACCTAATTACCTTCCCCTAAAACAAAACAAAAAAACCAAAACCAGAAAACATCCCACAAAACTCCACTTGAGGTTAAAGAGAAAAGAGGGTCACTTAGGAAGCAGGCTCATTCCAGACACTGAATGTACCGATGTCTTGATCTTGGACTTCCCAGCCTCCAGAATTTTGAGAAAACTTTCCTTTACTTAAGTGATCAGTCTATGGTATCTTGTTCTAGCAGCCTGAACAGACTAAGAACAAAAAGTAACCCTAAAAGTGTGTACTTCAATATGACTCTTAGGAGACTTTCAGACCTGAGCTTGAGCTATGCCAAGATCATGATGATTATTGAGCTTCATGTCTACAACCACTACCATCCCTCTGGATTCTTTGATTTCCTGCCTCAAAGATAACACAATTGTAATGCACACTAAAATCAATTATATCCAATAACCAAATTTTTTAAAATGGGCAGAAGATCTGAATAGACATTTTTCCAAAGAGGAAATGCAGATGGTCAACAAGGCATATGAAAAGATGTTTGACATTGTTAATCATTGAGGAAATGAAAATCAAAACCAGAATGAGATACCACCTCACATCTATCAGAATGGCTATCATTGAAAAGACCACAAATAACAAATGTTGCTAAGGATGTGGAGAAAAGGGAACCCTTGTACACTGCTGGTGAGAATGTAAATTGGTGCAGCCACTGTGGAAAACAGTACCCAGGTTTCTCAAAAAACTAAAAATGGAACTACCATATGACCCAGCAATTCCACTCCTGGGTACACATCTGAAAGAAACAAGAACACTAATTCAAAAAGATACATGCACCCCAATGTTCATAGCAGTATTAACAACAGCCAAGATATGGAAGCAACCTAACTGTCCATCAATGGATAAAGAAATGTGGTACATACACACAATGGACTACTACTCATCCATAAAAAAAGAACAAAATTTTGCCATTTGCAACAACATGGATGGATTTGGAGAGTATTATGCTAAGTGAAGTAAGTCAGAGAAAGAAATACTGTATGATATCACTTAAATGTGGAAATCTAAAAAATACAACAAACTAGTGAATTTAATGAAAAAGCAGCAGACTCAGATAGACAGAACAAACTAGTGGATTACCAGTGAGGAGAGGGGCAAATAGGACAGTGGATTAAGAGGTATAAACTATTATGCGTAAAGTAAGCTACAAGGATATGCTATACAGCACAGGGAATATAACCAATATTCTATAACAATAAATGGAGTATAACCTCCAAAACTTGTGAACTACTATGTTGTACACCTGTAGCTTATAAAATATTGTACATCAGCATACTTCAATTTAAAAAACTTCTGGTTAATATATTTACCAAAAAAAAAAAAAAAAATTCAGTACATTACAACCAGCAAAGACTTTGACAAGAAAGAAAAACTAAAAGGAAGGAAATGTGGCAGACAGGCTCTTGTACTGTGTTAACCATGCAGAAACAAGACATTGCAATGCAGCTGCGCTAGGACTGATGATGAGAAGGCAAGTCTTTATCTCCTAAGCTTCTCATCTGTGTGAGAATTTAACAAACACGTGAATCTAAAATTCCTTGCCCTTTAAACAGAAAACCGAAACCAATCAATAACGTATTTACTTTACCTTTTTTAAAAAATTGAAGTATAGTCAGTTTACAACATTAGTGCCAATTTTTGCTCTACAGCATAGTAGTTCAGTCATACATACGTATATATTCATTTTCATGTTCTTTTTCATTATAGGTTATAAGATATTGAAAAAAGTTCCCTGTACAATAAAGAAACTCGTTTATCCATTTATATATAGTGGTTAGTATCTGCAAATCTCAAATTCCCAATTTATCCCTTTATATTTACTTTTCTTCATAAGTAATGAGCTATTTCAGTTGAAAGAGATACTTTTTCAGGAATTGCTCGAAGGAGGACAGTTAAGTCTAACAACAGAGATCAAAGATATTTACTTACACCCTAATTAATAAAAATCTTCAAAGCCTTTTGGCTTACAGTACACAGTTTTGCTGAATTTATATTGCTAAGAGTTCATCTGGGCTGCGAGTAAGGAGGGTTTTGATTCATTCATTCTTTCATATTGCTGGTCAGCAAATATTAAGCACTGACTGTGCAAGGCATGGAGGGAAGTCAACAAAGCAGACACACTCCCTGGCCCCTTGGAGACTTTAAAATCTTTTGAGGGTAATAGGGAAATGGGAAAGTGAAGGAATAGATAATAAGGAAACACTCCAATAAGGATGCACTCTAAGCCAGATTTAGACGAGTGAATGGGAATTGCACGGGCAGAGACAGAAGCAAGAGAGAGAAAGCACATTCGAACTCTCTAAGGGATTTAGTGTGCTTGACCTTCAAATCCCAAGAGTAGGTTGACGAGTTTTGAGCTGAAGGTCCAAGAAACAGGTGGAAGCATGATTATGAGGGCTCTTACAGACCATGTTAAAAGGTTTCTTTTTAATCCTAAGAGCAGTAGGAAGCCATTGAGAAATTTAAATGGATGAAATCAACATGCTTTTATTTGTGTTATATAAAGATTGCTCACTCAATTGCTCACTCAAGCGGGAGCTGAAGTCTTGAGTAAATGAGTGGCACAGGTTTTAGATAAGAGCAGGGCTGGACCTGAGGACATGGCATGCATGTGCAGTGGGGTCACAGAAGTCCCAAGGCTGAACATTCTCAGCTGGGGAGTCATTTCACAGGAACTCATCACATGGTCTAATGCTCAATGTATGGGAGTATGAGGTTAGTCAGATGCCTTCTGCAAATTATTTCCCTCTACTTAACCTGTGAGCATAGAGAACGTAACAAGTGTAATTATTTCCTCATTGGTTTTGGTGCTTATCAGTCATGTTCTTGGCTGTAAAATTACACTCCTTCCTACCATGTGTCAACCAGTAGTGTGTAGTAATGTCCTCTTTGGGACCAAGAAAACATTCATCCCTGTTCCTGACCAACAAGGCATAACTTGTAAAGGAAATTTCTAAGTTTGTGTGGAATACATTTTTGAAGATCCCAAAAGACTGCTGATGAGGATAAATAAGTATGTGACTGAATCACCAAGATTTTATATTTTATGAATTTTTTATTCATGCCTCGAAGGTGAAAAGAAACCTTTTTAAAGTACAGGTTTATCTTGCTTTATGCAACAGATTTACTCTCGGAAAATTGTGTATGAATTGTTTTAAAACTAAAGTGTATTTTGAGAACATGTGGGGAGCTTCCCTCCTTAAGAGAAATTTCTTGATTACTTATAAAAATTGAATCTTGTTATTGTGGTATATGTTTTCTCAAGTGAGGCACATCTATACTGGATTGCTCTCGCTCCTCACCAGCTGAGAGGAGAGAATGTCCCCAGGTGTCATCTCCTGGAAAGTCCTTGAGTCTCTCAAGAGATGCCATACCACTAGGCAAACATTATAGCAAGGGCTGTGCTCCACAGATGTCCTTTGATTGGAACCCAAGTTTCAATGACAGAGATCCTTAGGGAAGCTGTCTGTGGATGGTGGTGTGACTGAACTGCCAATCACAATACCCTTTTCCCCCGCTCCCTTCCAGCGAATGGTCTAGGAACAGCCACCTATGGAGTTCCGGCAGTGATGAGTAAACCCAAGTGGCCAGCTGGGACTTCTGGGAAGGCTTGATTTGGCTGACATGCCCCCTTGGAGTTTTGCTCCTTTGCACTTCTCTTTCCTGCCTTGTCACAGACCTGATGCCTGGTGGCAGCTATCTTACAGGTATGAGAAAGCCAGGGGCGCAGAAAGATGAAATGAGCTTGGTTCCTCCAGCTACTTTATCAGCTCTAGATTGTGTGCTCTGGAATTTTGTTGAATGCAACAAGGAAATCCCCATAATAATTAAGGTTCTGTTTGTTGATTTTTCTATTCATTCCAGCCCAACATACTCCTAATCAACACACTGAATTTCTACTGAAACTTCTCCGAATAGAACATATCAAGTTCTGTTGCTGCTGACAGTAATGTGGATTTCTGCAGCAATGTAACAACATGGGTGGAAACTAGCCAGCCACTACTTCCAAAATGTAAATGTTTACCCAGTGACATTCGCAGAGCCTCCTTCTGTAAAGATGCTGATCTACCTCATCTACTGTGTTGTTAAAAAAAAAAAAAAAAAAAAAAAAACAGCAGGAAAACAAAACCCAAAAAACTCTCTACACCCTGCCCAGGGATTCTGGCCACAACTACTCTCACAACTAGTTGAGTGTGATTGGTCAAGTATTAAAAATGATTGAGCCCCAGATGCTACAGCAGAAGCGACACACTGGCCCAATGGAGTAACTTCCCAGAAAATCAGAAGGACAAAATGTTTTGTGGATAATTTGGGGCAAATCAAAGTTACACAATAATAAGCACTGCACAACCCAGCCAAAAGCATCAGCCACCAGGGACTGGATAGTTCACTGTAAGCAAACACATGGGCTGAAATTTGCAACAGCCATACTTACTCAAAGGTACAACCTGTCTGGCAGGCTCCGGGATTTTCAGCTTGGTTTATATGTACAGAACGATAAACCATTCCATAAACCATATCAAAGACAGCAAATTTATGTTTATGAGTGTGTACTTGTATTAGCATTTAAATGCCTATAAACATCGGTAAATACATATTTCTGTTCAAGGAGATAGTATGCAAGTTTAAGGCAGTATAAAGATCTCTAGATACTCCCACTTGTATATGGAAGCTCTGGCTGCGCTGTTTTTTAGTTTTGTATGTAACAGAATCTTTTATAGTTAAGGAAGCCTCCTAAATCACTAATTCTTATATCATGTTTAGGGGCTGCACCTTGAATACTGAATGGATAATGAATGGAAACACATAAAATATCTGCCCCAACGGTTTTCAAATTCCTACAAGACCCCTGGAGCTATGATTTGAATTTGCACGGAGAGAAACCGAGTTCCAGAGAAGCGATGTCACGTGCTCATCAGAAGACATAGGAGAAGAGTCTGGGCTGCTTAAATCTAGTTGTGTGGATTATTTTTTAATCTGAACTGAGTTCAAATTGTATGTTTAAACTGATTAGAACTGGCTACAGGACTTCTAAATCCCCAGTTCATCTTATGACACAGACAATCTCTTCTCTAGAAAATTAAATTATATTTTATAAACAGGATAAGTTATTTATCAGCCACAAGCCCAAGTTACTACAACGTATATGAATATAAAAAATAGGATCAAAGGCTCCCGCTGATTTATTTATTCAAAACTATTTATTGAATACATATATTCATAAAAATTACCTGGAGAGTTCATTTAAAAAAAACCCAGAAATTCAGATTCTCTAGATCCCACAGGGGTGGAGAGGGCCCAGGAATATGAATGTTAATGGCTAAATGATTATGACATAGGAAGGCCTGCAGACCCCTCTGAGAAACACCAGTCTATGCTGTTTCAGATGCCGCAGAGACAAATCTCAAAGTGCTCAGTCTAGTGACATGGACAAGTCAACAATTTTACAACGTCTTCCAAATATTCAGAGGTACGGAGGGGAAAAGAAGGCATAAAAAGGAGGGCAGAAGTCAAACTTTCCTGCAGAACAAACCAGTTTTAAAAGAATACTAGAACAGCTGGAGAAGAACAGGAGAACAGTGCTTAGGCAGGGAGCACGGTGGGACAAGCATCTGGTGGGGCATGTCGGAGACTGAACAAGAGTTTGGAAGAACCAGAAACCCAAGGAGGAGGAAATGAGGTTGGAGAGTTGGGAAGAGGTATGACTTGAATGACTTTTCCGTCTACAGGGGACTAATGACTTCTGTCTACATTTGAACCTTTGACCCTGAAGGCACAGGGGGCCACTGAGGGTTGAGGCAGGAGGGGCAGAGTTAGACTCAATTTTTAGAAAGCTCACTAGGCCAGAGGAATGTGGGGGACATCTGGGGGGAATGTAACTTGATGGAAGTGGAGAGGCCGGTAACTGCAATTCTCCTCAAGAGAAGATGCCTGGCCCTCTCTTGTGAGGGGAAGATAGACAGTGAGTGCCATTTGGAAGATGGTGACCCATCAGAGTAACCATCCCCTATGTTACCTGAAATGAATTCAACAGAGGAGGTAGAACAGGCAGGTCCTAACAACTAATTTAACGTGGGGAGAAAGGCCAAAGAGGGGAGGTTTTGGGTTTGTCCGACCTGGTAGCTGGTGTTAGTTTTGTGGGTGGGGAGTAGTGGCATTCCTAGTATTTACTAATAAACACAGTTAATAGGAATACAGGACTTACTGGCAGAGACTGAAAGAAATCCATTGGGTGTGGGACTTGGAAATATCTGGGCCTGTCTGATATCTATTTGGGAGTCATCCACATCTGCGTGGAGGTGGTTTAAGCTGTGGATGTGAATGAGGTCATCCAAGGGGAATACTCTGAAGGTCAAGGTAGAGCCGAAGTGCGAGGGAGGCAACACCATTTAAGGGCGAGGTGGAAAAGAAACAAGCAGGAAAGAGTAAGAGACAGCCAAAAGGTTAGAAGAAAACCAAGGAGTGACAGGGAAAAAAGGTCAAAGAAAAGAGAGGGTCACTGAGCAATCAAGTCAGACAAGTACTGATAAAGAGCGTCCCATTGTGACCTGAAGTGGCCTAAGGGTTCCCCCTCTGTGCAGGGTTCATTCAACACTTCAAATATTTACTAAAGTCCCCTGGGCGCCTGGTGCTGTGCAGATAAAACTCAAACTTCAAGGACAGCCTCATCCTATTTTGAAAACATAGCAAAAGCATTTCCATTTCCTTAAAATGGTACACTCTAAGATATACACAGGAATTGAGTTTGTATGCAAAGCACTGAGTGATACATCACACGTGGGCACACAGTGAAAGAGGTGAAGTGAGATGCTTCGGGAGGACGGGGCTTAGAGGAGCACCAGAGCCTGAGAGAAAGGCAGGGCAGGGCCACCTCCTCAGCCTCTCGCCTGTTATTCTGTTTAACCTTTTACTTCACTCCAACATCTGCTTAGGGAGCAAAGTCCCAAAGAGTTTGGGATTAACAGATACACGCTACTATATATAAAACAGATAAACAAGGACCTACTGTATAGCACAGGGAACTATATTCAACTTCTTGTAATGAGCTGTGATGGAAAAGAATCTGGAAATATATGTGTATATGAATAACTGAATCACTTTGCTGTACACCAGAAACTAACACTGTAAACTGACTACACTTCACTAAAAAATAAGAGTTAAAAAGTAGTTGTTACTTGCCAATATACTCCTTTGGTATCGAAAGTAGGTAATTAAGATAGGAAAGAAAAAGTTAAACTCACCAAATTAAAATAAAACGTTTCTTGGCTCTAACTACACTTTTGAAACCTCATCTCACAGTTATTTGGTATAGTTAGTTTCTTTTCTTTCTTTTTAAATAGAACAAGTCTTTTGCGGGTTTTTTTTTTTTTCAGTACTCAAAGTTTTTCTTCTTAGCTTCCGGACTCTGTGCTTGTGCCTTCAACAACTTCACCAGATTTTCTGCTCCTCAGTAAGGAAAGTGAGCTCGACCCTGTAACAGGCCCATTTAGCACACGTGAACCCGCCACAAGCCCCACGGACACGTTTATTCGTTTTAGATAATAACTGCCTAAGGACTTAGCATCTCTCACAGCACATGTTACATCTCCTTGGCACATGCCACAGATGGATTTTGGTGCTTTTCTCGACCTTCTTGGTACAAAAGCAAACAATTCTATTACAAGGGGTTTGAGACAGCCTGGTTGTGTTAGAGGCTGGATTGCAGGGCAGCCTGTGAGGGTGCATCAGGCTCGGGACCATGCTGAACGCCTCTAGACCCCATTCCTGGAAGGGCTTCCATTTCTTAAAATTAGTCTAAAAATGTAACCTCTAAACCTCCAAAATAAGTGATCAGAAAACCTGTTTATATAGCTTTAGTAGAAAAGAACTGGTAATATCCATTCTTTAGCAGAGTAAATCCTATAATTACTTCAGTTATTCATTTACTTGTTCAGGAATCAGGAATGCTGACTGAATTCTTGCTAAAGGTTTTAAGCATCAAAAAGATGACGTCCTTAAGCTCATGAAACCCACGTTCCAGAGAGAGAAGGAGCTAGTCACCAGAGGCTCTCCACCACCATCCAAGCAGTAGGATGTTAACGCACAAAAGCCAAGCACAACAGGTGGTCCAGGAGTGACAGGGCTCCATCAGGTGCGGTGGGCAGGGAAGGCCTCCCCCACAGTGAGTAGGAACATAGGATGGTGAGAGAGAATAAATTTGACTTCACAACTGCTGTCTGGTTCTGGTCCTCACGGTATTTTCCTTCCTCTGGTACTCCATCGCTGAGACCTCCCATGTGCCAAGCCCCATCTGAAGCACATTTGGGGACAGAAGCATCAAATAAACCCTTTCTTGCACTCAGCTTCTACTAACTAGCAGTAACTACCACACATGAAAGAACACGATCAGTCATTAATAGTCATTTAAAAGATTGTGCTAAGTCCAGCGGAGGGAGGGATTATGAGGCCGTAAGAGAACATGGCCTCCTGTAGGATTTGGGGTCTGGTAGGATTTGCACTGTGTCAGGGTTGGGAAGGGTGGGGATCAGGCATGGGACATCCAGAATGAAGGAAGGGTGTGAAACACAGGCTAGACGGTGCTCATCCAGAAACAGAGGATTAGTCCAGTTTGGCATAAGTGTTGTGTTTAACAATAGGGCAGAAGAGGGAGTTTGGGGACAGAACAGAGCAGGGCTTTGAATGCAGGCTAAAAAAACATGAGGTCCTTCCTTTTACTTATATTCACTAATACAGCTGGAAAATAGAACCCAGGACACTCCTTCATTTTGCGGATGTATGACCAGGTGAAGGTAAGAGAATCACCTTAAGGCTATCAAGGAAGTCGCTGAAAATAATCTGCCTAACAAATGAGATGTTTTAATTCTGCAGAGTCCAGGTGACTTAGGACTCTTCAGGGGTGGTGCTAAGAATGCGACGCGGATTTCTCCGTCAGTGTTCACACCAGCTACACTAGGCGTGTGCCCCACCCTCATTTCCAGATGGGGAAACTATGCAAGGTGAAATCACTTGCCCAAGGCCGCCCGACAGGTAAGCGACCAAACTGGCCTTCAGTCCAGAGCCAAGGTCAGCATCACGCAGGACCGAAACCGTAACTGAACTGGCAAATCTGATGAGGAGGCAGAAACACAGGTAAGGAAGCTGAATATAAGTGCAGTTTGGGGTAGCAGGTAGTGGCCCAGGGAAGGAAGGAAGGCACTGAAAATTCAAAATTTTAAAATGGATAAGCTGGGCAGCAGGTCAAGGCCTGATTGGCAAAGAAGCCAAGCTATGGAGGGACCGCCCTAGAGCGATCTCTTCCCTTCCTCCTCCGCTAACAACCCACCTCCATCAAGGGTGCCAGAAAAGAACAGTAATCGTCCATCCCCCGCCGAGGGTCTGGTCCACACCAGGTACCAGAGACAACTTAAAATTTAGAGAAGAGCCACAAAGATGAACAAAGGGTCAACACATTAGATCTGTGAAGCATTATCAAAGGCAACCAGAAAGAGAGAAGGTGGACCATAATTTTATCTGAGGTTTTTTCTAAGAATTAACTGCTGCCTTCTTTAGTCTCACAAGAAGAACTTCAATTAGATGTAAAACAGTGAGTATAGATGGAAAATGAACTTTTCTTCTGAACTTGGATAGGTGGTTAGGATGTTCATTTAATCAATCTGTTGACCAACGATAATAAGAATGATTAAGTCTGGGTTAACATGAAAGATACCTACAGCACGCTCTTCAAAACAGTGACCGCAGAGACGCAAATTCACAAACCGCATGCACCCCTTCAGAAAATGTAGCTCAGCGCTTTCTTGTTTCTGTTAATGCTGTCTCATAGGATTCTAGGTATCTGAAATTCTAAGTGTTATTTTGGTCTCAGCTTTCTAGACGAGTATCTCAAATTCCCATTCCACTTTTTGGCAGGCCATGAATGACCTCAGATGTTTTCCCTGGAGCTGGGAATCCTGCATTAGGAATAGATACATAAATGTAATACTTCAAGTTTCATATTTAAGTTGAATTGATGGTAAAGTTCAAGGCTGTGCTGATAGTTCTGGGTAGAATTCCCATAACAGTAGGTTTGCCTTTAGTAAATGTTCACTTTATACTGAATGCCTATTGAAGACATTAGAAATGTGTAAGTAGGAATAAGGAAAATTTGTCCTACCATAAACCAAGCTAGGACTGATTATTTATTCCACTGACTGATAGTCACCTAAATTAGACCAATCAGCACTTCCTCATAAATTGAATTAAAGACTGGAGAGGCAGTCTTCCCACCAGTTGGTGAATATTTTTTTTCTTTACCCAGAATAATTCTGTAGGATCGGCCAGTGACCCCTAATTATACCAGCTGCACCCAATAACCACACGAACAACAATTTACTCTCTGAACAGCATTTTATCCTCTGAATAGCTGGCTGATGGTCAGCTGTAGTTTTGAGTTTTACCTCTGTGGTTTCAGATCCTCAAATGTTTATTTGCAAAGCTGCTGTTTGAGGCTAAATTGACTAACAAAATCAGCAGCTAAATGACAACCACACCATGTCCACCTCTATCCTAATAGACAGCAGAGATAAATAGGGGTAGGGGAAGATGGGAACAGTAGAAAAGGAGAAGAAACAGAGGTCTGAAAAGAAAACTTTATCGCAGAAACCTCCAGTTCTTTGGGACTGTCATTTAAAGAGCTGTGGAATTCACATAAATGCAGAATTCCTCCCTTTCTTCTTGCCTGCTTGGAAAGCCAAGGGCACCATGGTAATAAATACACACGTCAAAGCCTGGCAGGAAGAATGGTACCTTTGGAAGTTTTATGATCTGGTGTTATAGGTCAAGAAATATAGTAAAACTAATTTCTTTGGTTTTCTTAGAAGGCTTGAAATCAGCAGAACTTTAGACTAGACTTTTGGGTTAATATGAGTCAATTTTAGTTCCTTCCAGCACTAGAATTCGGTGATTCTTTGACTCTGAGCCTGGATTAAATCCATCTTGGTTGAATATAAGCCTGGATTACTGACTGGTTGCCTTTAGCGACTTTGCACTCTATGGCTTCCTGTTAAGAAGTTTACCACTGTGACTAACATTCTCTGGGGCAAAGTTGGAAAGCAGAGGTTAAAGTCAATCTGAAGGAGCAAACAAACTCACATTCTACTACCTGGTGAGAAGGACGTTTTCAGTTTCCAAACTAAACTTGGGTCCGCTGACCTGTGCGCAGTGAAGCCAACCCACTGACACTGGGTTGTGGCGAAGGAAAGGGCAGCACTTACTGAAGGATGCTGTACGAGGAAGGGCGTCCGAGGCAGCTAATGCTCGAAAAGCCTGACAGCGTGCAGCAAAGCACTTTTAAAGGCAAACTGAGGTGGGGCGTCCCAGGAGCTCGTGCACAATTCTCTGGTTAATGGTCAGGTAACAGGAGTTAACAATATTAATCATCAGACTAGGTCTGGGGTTTATGTGCTCACTGTCATCAAGCAGTTAATTTCTTCCACTTGGTAGCGGTTTTAGCATTTGTAAAACTCAGGAAATGCGCATCAGATTCTATTATGCAGGTACTTCAGAGAGGTGCTAAGGATATGGGGGAGGGGTCTGTCCCAGGAAGGCCACATAGGGTCCTGCTGAGTTACATTATGAAGCATTAGCGTTGTCCAAGGTTTTTTAGAAGTTATTTTGACTTTACTGAAGATCTTATTATATCCATGTCAGTTAGGCTTATGCTTCTAGTAAGTCTACCTAAATTAAATAGTTAAAAGCTAATAGTCATTATGAATAGATTTCTCTCATTTATCAACAGAATCTATTTTTTAACCGTACAGTAATAATAGTAATGAGACCATAAATTTGGTGCTTTGCAATTCACAGAACACTTTTACTAACATTACATAGATTCCTCGGTAACCCACTCTGAGACAATAACAAATCTGTGGAACAAACACAATTGGCAGTGGGCTCACAGATGCCTAGAATTCCCAGGCAGCCAGCTGCATGTGCTCCCTTTTCATTAATTTCAAAATAACAAGACTGCAGACTCATTTATATAACTATGGTAGGTTTTAACTGCATGCCGCGTATCACCAACATTATTCCAATGACAAGAAATTATTGCCTTTTCTAGGTAAAAAAATAAAATAAAATAAAATGGAGGCCCTTAGAGGCTCTTAAGAAAAGAAGTTACTAATAAATGACTAAAAATAGCAGATCTACAATTAGAGTGAGTACAATTCTTTCCTTCATCCCATAGCTTCTGCCAAGTCATTACAAAAATGCATGGAGTGATTCTTACCCCTTGTCGCTTGGGTTTCTCAAGAGTGGTAGCCCATTTTAGTAATACAACATGCTCTGTAATTTACTACTGAGAAAACTGCTACTAGAAATTGACTAGTAAATTTTAATTTGGTAAAACATACCCAATAATAAAAGTCAAACAGCAACCTTCTCTTTCTTCATGGCCTCATGATTGTAAAGCAAGCTATTTATATAATGCTTGTGGATTTGTGCGAATGATATAAACATCTTGCTAATTCCACAATACTCACTGGAACCTGTCACCTGCCAGACCTTATGCTAAATGATGGATACACAGTACTGAAAAAAATGGTCACTGCGGTAAGCCTCACAGAGCTTGTTCTGTTGAGTAGGGGAAGACAGACCAACAAATAGGTAAAAACAACCCACTGTAGTGTGTTTTGAAAGAAAACTAAAAAGTACTGGGAGAGATGATGTTCGACGGTGGGGAGTTCTTTTAGATGGAGAATGAGTATAATCAGGAGGGTTGGCACATAAATCGAGATCACAAAAATGAGAAAGAGCTGGCCTTGACAACAATGGAAGAACATTCCAGAGAGAAGGAATTGCATACTGAGAAGTTTGAAAAGTAGGTTTTGGTTTGTATAAGGGGTGATTAATGGTCATTGTGTAGGTAGGACCAGTCAGGTGGAGGAAGGTTCAAGATAAGAACAGAGTCTGAAACTGAGCATAGGTGCTCTTAACTGCCCCCAGGCACCTGCTTCCCCACCACCTGACTTCGATCAACTTCCACTTGAGTAACTGCATTGTAATCCAGAAACTATTACAGGTTAAGGACATTAAGCTAAAAATAATATCAATAGACTACTTAAACCAAGGACACAAGTTTCCATCTTTTTAATGAAGTTTGCATTGTTCCATCAGTATAATTATAATTATAGATATTGATACAGATACATATTTCTAAGATTCTAGAAAGTATTCTCTCAAGCAAAAAGTATTATCTTTCAAGGTGGGAGGGTAGGGAAATTCAACTTGTAAATTTTAAGAAAAAAAAAGTGAGATTATGGGGACTTTAACTGTATACTTTTTCAATTAAGAAAGTAGACAAAATGAAAAAAACCATTTTTGTTTTTATGAAAGCCTGGTTTTAAGAAGAATTTCAGCTGGTTAAATTTAGGAAGCTGAAAAAAAAAAAGTCGAATCCAAGAATGTTCTCTGGACCTGAGCCTAATGCATTTTTATTTGAATGAGAATTGGATATACATTTTTATCCCTTTGGGCTCTGGGCTGTCAATATTGTACTTTTCAGAGACAGACAGACATGTGTAGACAGTCACAGTGACCTCAGTATCACTGCTTCCCTGATTTAAATCTATCGTCTTTCCAAAGTATTTTTGCCTGTTAAAGATGACCTTTATTTTGGCTTACAGACACATTTTTTAGAGAATAACCATGCACATAAAATTTTTTCCTTTTGTTCTGCTGGATCTGGACTTTTTCTCTTATATGTCTACTCTCTGTCTCTTTTTGGAAGTGATTTGGAAGCAAAGAAGAGAATGGCTATATAGTTGATTCAACTCTTCCTACCAATAAAGTGCTTTAACTTGTAAGTTTTAAGTGGAACTGAACTTTATTTGTCTAAGTATTTTTCAGGTTCTTTAACTCTAGTCGCCTTCCCAAGTCAATGAAACCTGTCATTCAGCTGGTAACACTAACAATATGCAACAATTTCTATCCTGGCTGAATTTTCATAGCAAAGAATCTCAACATTTACCAAGTGGTTACAAACTGTTTTGTCACATCTGAGTATATGATAGGGCTTTGTCCCGTCCCTTCCCTTCTGTGGCAGAACAGTTTACTTAACCTGCCCCTTTAAGTACTTATTAAACACCTTCGGGGATGGAGGATGGTTCTGTCACCCTGTGGTGTTCCCTATACTAACGTGGGGTAATCATCTGTGACTTCCCTAGTCCCTGGCTGCCATGGATGGGGCTGACTCACTTGCCCTCTCCCTTGGGGAGTACTTCTCCTGTGTCCTTTATTCCCCATGCAACTTTGGAGATAGACAGGGCTAGCCCTTTTCTAGAAGCTCCAAACTTGATTTTGCGTTTCACAGAAAAGTGGAGAAGTTGTGTCTCCCCACCCTGCCCTGCCCCTCCTACCTTTTTCTCTCCAGCAGAAGATGAAGCCAGAGGAAGCCTGTACTTGCACTCAGTCTTTATTTCTGCAATTGATCAGCTGCTTCCCGCTCCTCACTTCTAAGCTTTTGTGCACTGAAGTATCAAATCTGGACCAATCTCTACCACTTACTCTGCTAAAGAGAACAAACGTCAAGTCTGAGGGTCTAGAGCTTTTCAACTGTCTAGATGGTTTTCTGCCTTCAGTTCTGTGCACTTTTTAATTGCAACCCAGAGACAATATTTATTATGAATTACTACAGTTATCAACAGATACTCAAAGTTTTAGCAATATCTGAATGACACTGAGCATGTCCTTGTGGCCAAGTGCCTTCCATGACTACTTCCATGCCTTCCATAATTCTACTTAATTGCAACCAAGTAGAATACTTTTTAATGAATATATTAAAGTCTTCAAGAAGTACTTACAGTTTAACAAAATATGAATAACTCTATGCATAAAGGTCACCTCTTGGACACCATAAAAATACCACAGTAAATTCTTCTATAATGACTAGTTGTTCTAATGTTTCCTAGATAACCTCTTTGATTATAATTTTAACAGTTAACATGTAAAGGGACATTCCACAACAACTTACTGAGAGTCGGTAACAGCAGTAGCCCACGCTCCAGGCCCTATGAAGAATGCAAAGCCTTAGATTCTTTTCTGCAAATGGTTTGAGACCAGTTGAAGAGCTTACAATTTTGACTGAACAAAACACTGACTTAAACTACTAAGTTCTATTATCCCCAAATTTACAGATTATTAAAATGTTTGCTTTTTTGATGGCTCATCGCCACAATGAAAATTTCTCATTCAAGTCATTTTCATACCTCTTAGTTTTGGAAAAACTCAGTCCATGGAAGCTGATTCGCCCTGCTATGAGAATGATTGACTCAGTTCTCACTTTTAATTCTCTAAAGCTGCAGGGTTCTGAGCCCTGGGGGCACATTAAAATCGCCTAGCCAGCTTTAAGAAATACAATATTTGAGAGCTGCCTCCTAGACACTCCTATTTGTCTGGGGTAAGGGAAACTGGTATTTTAAAAAAGCTGCCCAGCACATCTGACGGATATCCATGATGTATCTGAAGAATCCAATAAAAACAGTGTTTCCCTGGGACCACATACTCAGAAAAGGGTCTATCAGATGATCTGGAGGTGGGGGAGTGGAGGATCCGAAGAAGTACTATAGATGACTGGTAAGTACCCACATGGGCGGGAGTAGCCCTTATCTGGAGTCACTGTGATCCTTACAGAAGTATTTGGATTTTACTAGTACAGTATGAATTAGTGTTTTAGTAATATAAAATAACCTTGCAGTGCTTTGGAATTTCAGGCAGAAATTTAAAACTACAAGAAACTCAGCTGGCATGGGAGAATATACTTTGCAACAGAACGACTAGAATATAGGTAGCTTAGCTCTGCTGTGGGATCTTCATGTCCCAAATTATCCATAAGCTGGTCCTGTACTTCTGATCATCTTCCTTTTGTCCACTTCTGAACTAGCAACATGCCCCCAAATGACCAACATTTTTTCCAGTGGCTCACCTCCCAGCAGCTGTAGCAAGGGCTCTGGGAAAGTGCCTTGTAAGCCACGATTGTCACCTGTCCGTGTCCGATCACTTATTATTGGTGGTACGATGGTCTCTTTCCAGCTTTTATCACATGCCAACACCCTTTGTTCTTCGCAGCCCAGTAGAGTTGGCAGACAACCAAAACAGAAACTCGATAAGATTAGAGAAGCACTTTGTTCCCTATACATTTCCTTCCTTTTTCATTCAGATATCATAAACTTACCGATTCTAAAATGAGTTGTCCTGATCTCTAACAGAAATAGAAGGAAGTTTCGATACTCAAAGATACTTCCTGATTGAATTCTCAAAATGGGTATTATCATTCCCATACTAACAGCTTTTTTTTTTTAACTTTTTAATCACAAAATAAGTTATCACATTCCCAGAATTGCTACTTCTGCCATGGCAAGTGGGGAATGCATGTCTCAGTTGGCTGTGACGCAGCATCACAGAGCTGCCTATACTCACTCACCTGGGAAACGGCTTACTCAGTCTGGAGAATTTCATCCCAGAGAAACAGTCAGTTGTTGGATACAAACAGTTTAAGCTGTGAATTTACCTATTTTCTGCAAGTTTCTTGTATGGGTATTGTATCTTTTTTAAAAAATTTATCACTAAGTGAAAGGAGCTTCCACATAATCTACTGTATTGATGTTATCAAATCAGGAACATCGATGAGGATGAGGAAACGGGCTCAGTGCTTACTGGACCCATGTGGTGTATAAATTGGAGGTGATGCTGCTAGAATTCACTGTTGAGTTACTCTCTTCTTACTTTTTCCCAGGCCTGTGTTTAACAGCATGGAACTTGACTTCAAAACCAAAAGCTTTCGATTTCCATGTGTGTTTTGTTTTTTTTTTTTTTAAGTGGCAGTACTGGGGATTGAACCCAGGACCTCGTGTATGCTAAGCATGTGCTCTACCACTGAGCTATACCCTCACCCCCATCATGTGTATGTTTTAAGACTATTGACTTCATTTCTAGTTTTCACTCCAGGTTTTTTTTTTTTTTTGTTTTTTTGCTTTTTGTTTGTTTTTGCTTTTTAAATAAAGTCCTCTGTCATGCAGACTGCGTAGTAAATTCTGCGGGTGACTCTCACTGTGAAAAAACAGTAATCCTCCCTTACCTGCAGTTTTGCTTTCTAAGGTTTCAGTTAACTGTGGTCAACAAATATTTTTTACAAAACTGTTAAATAGAAAATTCCAGAAATAAACAATTCATAAGTTTTAAATTGTGTGTGCCATTCTGAGCTGGCATGATGAAATCTCAGCACCATCTCATTCCATCCTGCCCAAGACCCCCAACCATCCACATCATCTGCCCCTGACATCCAGTCATCAGCATTGTTATGGCCCCATGACCGAGGATCAACTGAAGCAGAAGACCCTCCCTCTGACTTAGCATCACTACTGTGGCAGCCCAGCGCTACCTCACGATGCCTGTGTCATTCACTTCATTGCCTCTCATCACGTGGGCATCGTGTCACATCACATCACCACAAGAAGGGTAAGTACGGTACAGTGAGATATTTGAGAGACAGAGAGAGACCACATTCACGTAACTTCTTTAAAGTACATTGTAGACTGTTCTCTTTTATTATTAGTTATTGTGCTTAATTTATCAATTGAGCTTTATCATAGGTAAGTATGTATAAGAAAAAACATAGTATATGTAGGATATGGTACTATCCGAGTTTTCAGGCACCCACCGGGAGTTTTAGGACATATCCCCTGCAGATGAGGGGAAGCCACTGTAATTTCCCTATCAATTTGGTGGCACATGATTGACATTCCATTCCTCTCATGAACTAGAACTCAACAATGCATCAGACACACGGGTGGGTGGTCTCATATCTGACTGTCAGCCCGTCTTCCAGCTGCAGAAATGTCATTCATTTCTGGGATCTTTGCAGTCCAAGAACTTCACCCTGGACATCCTGCCCTTCACTAACTGTCAGTACTGTCTTGGGTTATAGAAATTCACCTGACCTGTTTAACAGGATTTAACAGGGTTAATCTTGCTCTCATTCTAACTAGAATTTATGAACATTGCTTACATTCCCAGCTATGACTGTCTAAGCTGTGGAATGCCTGACGTTTGATGTAATCAGCCTACTCATTTAGTCTGCCTAAGACTTTTTTTGGACACACAGTTACATGAGTTAATAACCATGGAGTTCAAATCTCCAACAGTAAGAATGAACTCTTGTGCTCTTGAGAGTCCAACTAGTCCTTCCTCCTTCAGGTAGATCATGGCATTTTTCTCATACTGAATAGGTAAACGACATAATGACTGCCTTCTAGTTAATTATTTTTCATATTACTTGGCTGGGAGTGTTTTGGCTGTGTTGCCATTTTTTCCATTTTTCACCAATGCTATAGCATACCGATTCTTCAGTATAACTCATCTTTAAATTGTGATTTTTACACTTTGAAGAAGTTATTAATTATACCAATGCTCAATCTTTTAAACATATTATTATGACTTGCTGATTATCCTTCCTTGACATTCCCCTCCACCTTTCTGCCTGCACAGAATGGCCTGTCCCTTTGTCAAGTTCCTAGACCCTTAAATTAATTATAAGCTAATTAATAGCCTATCTCTGTACCATGTACCTGTCAAGTTGGTATTTACTGTAGGCTGGACCATAATATTATATCAGGACATCAAACTTCTAATTCCAGGATCTGGTGCATCATTAAAAAACAAAACAAACAACCTCTTTTGACATTGCTAGACGTGGCAAATCTCACCAATGTCAGCTCAAATAAATAGAAGTGAAATTTTCATGCAGACTAGACTCCAGTGCTGTTTTTCATTTACCTTTACAATATTTCTTTCTATGAATATAATACAATATATATGACACAAGTTTTCCAATTACTTCATTCGCTCAATTATTCTTTAATGGGACTTCTGAATCTGTGGATAAGGTCAAAAATTTCATGTTCTGATTTCATGTTATACATTTGTAGAGTAAATGCAAACCAGGTTCAGAAGAAAAGGGCAGGGTTGTATAGAAATAACCCATCCCAAGAAATCTCAGCCATTTCTTAGGAGGACAAAGAGCTTTGCTCCTCAAAGGGTAGTGACAACCAGCATCATCTAAGATTAAGAATCTGTATTTCTAAATACTGACTTCCTGAAAAAGAGTTCTCATTTATTAGGATTCCTCCGGTGATTTGGATGCACATTAAAGTTTGAGCAACAGTGTAGTAGAAAGTTTAGTTCTCTATCAAGAAAACTGGGAGTTCAAGATTTGCAGATACTAACTACTATATATAAAATAGATAAACAACACGTTTATACTAACTATATAGTACAGGGAACTATATTCAGTATCTTATAGTAACCTATAATGAAAAAGAATATGAAAGGGAATATCACGTATGTATATGTATGACTGAAACATTAAACTGTACACCAGAAATTGACTATACTTCAATTTAAAAAAGGTTAAAAGTTAAATAAAAATTAAATTAAATGAAAAGATGCAACTAAAAAAAACAAAGGTAGTTCCCTGCACTTTGATTCCACCCCAACCCACAATCCTTATGTAGATACTTTTATAAGAAATGAGGGCCATAGGGAGTAGTTATGAATATTTCAGATATTGGAAAGGCTATCTTCCACTATAAACCAATAAAATTGGCACAAAGCTTATAGTATATTCACATAGTACTATAATGGCATTAAGACTGTATTTGTTGACGTCCTTTTCCAATTTATTGATGACAAATGTGAACACTTTATATTAATATCACTTTCCCCCAAGAGAACTTGCATCATCATCAGTGGGGTGATGAGCCCGAGAGTACAGGTGACTCAAGAAGCCATTTATCAGAAGTCAGCTATGGTGCTGCTCTTTCCAAACTTACACAGGTACCTAATCTGCAGAAAGGATCTTAATGACACATAATGAGCCAGGATGGATGTAGTTACTGTCTCCCTGCTTGGGTGTTGCACAAGAGTCATGGCCAACATAAGCACCGTTTGTAGTTAAGTCCTTAAACAGATTCTCCTTGCTTTGAAGACCTGAACTAATTCCAAATGGAACAACTGCAATCACTATGAAAAGGACGTCTGCCAAGAAACACATCGGTAAAGATGGAAATTCTAGCACTTCAAAAGAGCTAATTTTAGGTGCCAGAATCCATCAATTGTTGAAACTTTTCTCTCTCATGTTGTCATGAGGCACTGCCTCATTCGTTTTGGTCTGACTTGTACTCTCACTTTCAACACAAGCTCCCCGAAGTGTATTAAAATGCTTATCTGAGAAGGCTGGTGCCCAGCAGGCCACAGTGTAAGAGAGTCCATGTCAGCTGGAGGAGGAACTTGGGGTGGTTCAAGGCAGAGGGAAAGGGGGACTGGGCAGCAGACCAGGCAGACCGAAGAACAAAGGAGAGACAGAGAAGCAGTGCGAGGTGGTTCCAACTAGGCTGCAGTGGTGTTTTCCGTTTATCTTTACAGTACATTTTTTTCTATAAATATATCATATTATATTATACTTATACACAGTATAATACAAGTTTCCCAAATCCTTCATTAGTTCAATTATTCTTTAATGGCACTCCTGAATCTGTGGATAAGGTCAAAAGTTTCACACTGATTTCATGTTTTGTATTTATAGAGTAAATGCAAATCAGGTTCAGAAGAACGATATTTAGAGCAGGGTATAAAAATAATCCATTCCATGGCAGGAAGGGTATAGCTCAGTGGTACAGCACATGCTCAGCATGCACGAGGTCCTGGGTTCAATCCCCAGTACCTCCATTAAAAAACAAACAAACAAACATGGAAAACAAACAAATAAAAAAAAAAAATCCATCCCAAGAAATAAAGAGAGATAAAGAGGGAAAACAAAACCACAGCAGCCTCTTGGGACCAAGAAAGGATTATTTCCCAGCTACCCATTTCCAGTGCCCACTGTGCAAGGTGAGAAACCCAAATAAACATACAGGATATCCAGGCAGATGGGGTCCTGGCCAGCAGCCCCCTACTCAAGATGCTGATGTGAAGAATGTCACCAAAGCCATTCCTAAACTGAGCAGTTTACCACAGTAAAGGCTGCTGATTTGGTTCTAGAAAAGAAGTGAATCAGTCTATCTACATCTAGGTGACCACAAATCAGGATAAAGATGAGACAGAAAAAGACAATTATTAGAGGCAGAAAAAGATTTTGGAATAAAACAGATAGGGTTTTGAATTGTATCTGGACCATTTTTCTGCTATTTTCCTGTTAAAGTGTCTTTCTCAGACTGATATTTACCTGCCGACATAGAAAAATCTCCACTTAGAAAAGACCTCCATAGAAAAATATGTTATAAGCACCCCAAAATTGATAAATTTTTCCCTATGGATTTTAGAGAGGTTAATAACTTTCTAATCATATTCTTAGTTGAGTCCTTATTTTTTTCTTTAAAACAAGCACATCATAAAGTGAGTGAACAATTGTGAAAAAGTAAAAATCTGAGTGGAAACTATTTCATTTCTGCATTATGCTCCATACACTTTCAAAAATAACTGGAAAATCCATGTAATCAAGTTCACGCAACATTCTCACTGCTTGAATTGCCAACCTTGATCACAGAGGCTGCAAAAATTAAACTCATAAGATTTGTGTTCTTTGCTTATGTAGATTGATCTAGATTTTTTTCCATGGTTCTCTATAAATACCCAAAGATACTGGTAATTTCCATTTTATTGCATGTCACTATATTGTCTGACAAAAGGGAATCTCACACAGGACCACTTGTCAATAGCCAATATCTAAAACTGATGATTTCTCAACAATTAAGGAAAGTTAAGCAACCATTTTCAAAAATCCTCCATTTTGCACTTTAAAAAGCTAAAAATGTGGGAAAAAATTTTTTAAAAGCAGAATACTTAAAACATCTTCCCTGACATAATTTAAATGATTTTGGATACTCTTTCACTGGGTGATCCTTTTATTTTGACACTTTAATCTTATTATTGGGTAATAATATATATTGACAATTTAAAAATAAAAACAGAACTTTAAAATGAAACTGAAATTCTTAGCCAAATTTCTATACCTCTTAATTGCAGTAAGTTGCACATGACAAGAGAGATTCTGAGGTCTTCTAATACCATTATTATAGTAATGAGTCACCATGAGGCCAGTATTTGGGTGTGAATGATAAGACAGGTGTTTGGGTATGTCAGGAGATTTATATGTAATTATTTACCAGAAGTTTTTTTACTAATTAGAGCAATATGAGATTTGATATGCTTTCCATTCATAAGAGCCAGCACTCTGGGGCCATAAAGAAGTCGAGAAGGCAATATATTGTCATCATTAAGAAGAGGGACTTTGGAATGAGAGATCCTGGACTTAATACCTGCTTCTGCCACTTACTAGTGGTACAATTTTGTGGCAAATTACTTAGCTTCTCAGTTTCCTCATCAGTAAAAAGGAAATAATGAGCCCCTGGTTGCCTAGGAATATTGTGAAGATTAACTTCATGGATTGCGCTAGATGCATATGATAATCAGCTAATGAATACTAATCTTATTAGAGAAGTTGTAGCAGTCAACAATAAGAGGTCATTACCTGAAAATATGAACATCTCTAAAGTCTAAACTGTATAGAAATCCTAGCAGTAAAAAGGAAACTTAACCTAATACAGGATAACAGCAAAATGAATATTCACATGAGATGTATTCAGTTCTAAATAGTGGACTCCTCTTGATTTGGTTCTTGGCACACCCTCACCCCCCTAAAACATTTTTACAGCTTAATACTGGTTGGATTACTATAATAAGAAACAGTTTTCCTTAGAGATTCCTGAAAGATCACATCTTACATCATACCAGTCCCTATTGTGGACCTTTCTCTTTGCTGATCTTTAACTGAAGACACCATCAAAGAGGAAACTGCTGAGCAAAAAATTCACCTGTCACAACGGATTCTCATCAGTTATTTCCCAGACATTATTTTACAGCTGCGATTGTCACATTATTACGGTTATAAAATCTTTATCTGCCTAAACTTCAGCTCTCTACCACCCAGTTCTGGATCACGCACGTCTAGAAAACAGCAGAATTCTCTCAAGCACAGAAAGACCATTTAGTCAGTGAAAATACAGATAGCGCCATGTTTGGCCTTTTTGCCAGGGAGTGCCAGCTTCTTAAGTTTGAACATATTTGAACAAATGAAACATCTGGAGATCGTGTCAAAATGCAGATTTTGATTCAGTTGGTCTTAGGTGGGACCTGAGATGCTGCATTTCTAGCAGGCTCCCCCGTGATGCTGCCAGTCCACACATAAATCAAACTCTAAGTAGTGAGGATTATGACAACTAGGTCACTATAGTGTGTGTGTGTGTGTGTGTGTGTGTGTGTGTGTGTGTGTGTGTGTTGGGTGGCTAAAAATATTTCAGACATTTTTAGATGAAGAAGGAGGAGGCACTTACTGCACTGTCCTAGAAACCTTATTTCAAAATGAGCATTTGGTTCTTCCAAATTTTGCTTTTTCAAACTGGCAAAGACAATTTTTTGTCTCTCAAAATGAGGATGTCAAACCTACGTGACCTCCTCCCTGAATAAAGACCTTAGCCTTTTAGGCAGCAGGAAGGACACAGCAGCTGATGAACTACTTCTCTGACATACTCTTCGTCACCTTCATATGTCATAATCAGTCTGTGTTAGCTTGTAAGGGCACTGACATCTCTGCAGAAAATTACAAACAGAATGCATGTACACTGGGAAAATTTCCTGGAGTTATAGATAAGACTTTTCCAATTTAATAATAATAATAGTCAGCTGTAATAGTCAGTAAATTTGTGGAAACAATACCATTTTGTAGAAAATAAGTGGCCTTTTGAAACCTTATGTAAGAACTTACTTAATTGCTCATACAACATATTTATCTTTGAAACAGAATGACAGCATTTACCACTTAGCTATCTCTCTTGAGAGATACTGGGATAATTTAATACATGATTATTAGACAGTGGGCCAAAACTTAATTGATAGTGGAACAAGATGAGAAATATCCTCTGTAAGCATGGCAATTCTTAAAGAACTTATTTGTTGATCTAAAATCCACAAGAGTGGTTGGGTGGATGGTGCCATGGAAAGAAAATAAAGTGTAAGAAATGCTCCTTTAAGATTCATAAAATGTTGACAAATTTTATTCTCCGTGTAAATCTCATTCTTAAAAAAGAAAGTTTTCTTTCTGATGTTTTGAAAATTAAACCTTTAAATCTTATGCTCCCAAGTGAAAAAAGAATTGGAAAGCATTATAATCTTAAAAATTTTCAGTATGGTTTTACAGATGTAAACAAAACTAGCAGATCTTTGTCTAAAACGGGATCCCCTGCACTTTCCAATGCCATTCCTGAAATAACTCTAGAGATGGAATAATGGGCTGTTTCTTACTTTGTAGTTTCTTAATGCAAAGTAAGCAGCTTTACAGGGCTTAGCTGTCTCCGCTGACCTAACAGCATTCTTTACTTCATTTACAGTGAAACAGAAATAGTTTTTTCTCCAACCACGATTTTACACCAAGGCCCAGACCTTATGAAAAACACCAATTCCTCTTTTATTTAGAAAAGTTAAGGGATGTAAAGAGTATCAGTGTTGTGTCATCAATAGCAATTTTTAATGTGAAGTTTAACCTCTGACTTGCCTCTCTCCAGTTATTTTTTTAGTCTATCTCTTCCACAGACCCAAACTGTCTGAATTTCTTATCAGCCGCCAGCTTCCGTCCTGTGCCGTCACTGCTGGGTGGAAGAGGTGGCCTGTGCTGCACAGAAATGCAAAGGAAGCAGCAATGGAATGACCAAGATAGGGGCCTTCATGCCATGCCGTCTCTAACAATGAAGCTCCATCTCTTACTTGTAATTACCTTGGAGGAGAAATGCTATTCTGGCTGCTGGGAGGCCAAAAATGTGGTAGAAGTAGAAAAGACAAGGGCTTTGAGAGAGGGAGAGGGGGAGAGATCTGACTCAAAATCCTACCCTTTTGACAGTTATGAATCTGGTGACTGAGCCCCAGGTTCTCACCTGTCAAATGGACAGAATATCTTCATGGCAGCATTATTCTGAGAATTAAATGAGTAATACATTTAAAGCACATGATGGGCACTTAATATCCTTTATTAACCCCAATAAATTTCTAGCAAATTTGGGGCACAACTGATAATATATTTTTAAAAGTCCATGAAAATAGAATTTTAAAGTCTATATTGACTGTTGCATGTATACACTCACCTAGACAAAAACTTTTACTTCTTCAAAGTTTTCAGATGATAAATTATTTTCATTGCTTGCTTAAAATTAAACCATGATCCGAATGTATTTTTTAATGACTTCGTGGTGTTAGAAACCCTCTTATATTTAGTCACACATATTTATTCGTGTGCTAATAGTACTGACACATCATTAAAAATGTATTTAAAAATGCAGGCACAAATAATGATTTGCCCCGAGACCTTAGTGTTTAGAAACCTTTCTTACCTATAGCCAAAACAAAAACAAAAAATGATGGCTATAAAATCTACTGAAAATATTTAAGTGTATTTTATTATAAACTGGATAATATTTTACAAAATCAAAGTTTAAAAATCTGTACAAGTATCAGGATTTGACTATGCTCTAGATGCTTGTTGGAATATACATGATTTTTATTCTAATACAATTTCATTCTTTTCAGACAGTCAGAGAGATCCATGTTGTCCTGGTCATATATTCATATCTAGACCCAGAGGTAGCTCAAAAAGCCATGGCAGAATGCCTACATTTTCCAGGTATATTTTAAATAATCAGAATCACTTGGGCAGATAAACAGACCCGAGGCTCTTTTATCTTTCTAAACCACAGGTTCTCATTACCTCATCTCCAGGGGGAGTTTTTAAACCTCCTAATCCCCACTTCCAGAGATGTTAAGGTGATTTTGCATTGGTGACAGTAAAAGCCTCCCAGGTGATTCTAATGTGGGAAATGCAAGTCAAATTAAGAACCAACTATCCTAAATAATGAGAATGGCTACAATGCAGTGCAGGAATGGTAAAGCACAAAAGCATTAAAAAAAAAAAATAGAAAGAAAGAAAGACACTGAATACACGTTCTGTTAAGAATAGTGCCTTAGTGGGCATACCTCCAAACGTGTCTGCTGTCTTTTCTTTAAATACTTATTCCACAAGAAACAACAACCAAAAAAGGACAGAACACTAAGGAGACAAAAGAAAACCAGAGCCTACTGAAAAAGGAAGATTCCATCAGAGCCACTATGAAAATGCAAGAGACAAATAGTTGTTATCACAGTGGGTACAATCTAAATATTCAGGAAGTTAAAATGCTGTTAGAGTGGGAGGTGTGTCAGGAAAGAGGATTAGGTGACAAGTGACCTGGAATTAGGATGTGATGCTCCCCGCAGGAGAGAACCATGCAGAGGGCGTAGCGAAAGTAAGGGCGTTTCAAAGACGCTTCCATGCCTGACTGTGCTCAGTCTAAAATCTTACTACTGTTCATGAACAGGAAGAAAAGGGCTCCCTTTGTGATGAAACACATGCTTTCTTTTCAGGAGGGAAAGGACAGAAGGATTGAATTAGTTCCTCTAAGCAGTTAGTTTTGTACTTCCTTGGTTAAACAAATAAACACTTGATTAATAAATATCTGTCTTGGAGGAAAATGTAGCACAAAACTAAAAACAGCATCCACACTGAAAGCATAAAATTATTCCTCAAAAAAATGTTCCTATGGTTGCCCATGGCCGGATATTTACGGCTATCGCAAGCCACGGCAAAACTGGATGCCCCTTCCCTCACTCACTTAACCAATTTGTAACAACCTGTGCAAAGGGGTTTATCCTCTTTCGGACCTGTTTTTTGCAAAGATTTGGAGAGGGGGACGGTCCAAGAGTAAAAGGCCTGGGTCTCCTTGGTTTCCTTGTAGCAAGACCAAAGCCCAGGAGGAGTTAGATGTTCATGAGGGAAAGGCTCAAACATTTTATTCACCCCTACTTTCAAATAACCACTAACCTCCCTTGTTCCCTCCACAGGTTACTGCTGACTGAAGCATAATAGGAAAATCATTTGGAAAATGCAACGTAAAGCAAAAAGAGCCAGATGCCAAATAATATTACACAGTATTGGTGGGGGTGACTGAACGAATAACCTGTAAAATATTTCATAAAGCTATTTTAACTTTAGAAAGAAAACCAACAGCAGTTCAGTAAACATTTACTGAGTACCTCAAGGAATTACCTGTCTGTATGGGGGATATAAAAATGCCCTCACTGGGGTTATACATGTTGAATTAGCCTAATGACACTTTGTTTCATTATGTTAAGTACAGTTTTTTTAAAGGAGAAGTAGGAAATATGTACCCATGAAGCGAAGAATGAACTAGAGACCAGTGCTTAATATTTTGACATCTAACCACAAATCCTTTTCTAGGAACAGTAAGGATTAAACAAATACATTTAAATAGTGATTAGATACTCAGTTACTTTGTATATGAACACAATGATAATCCAGAGTTGATGGATGTAGCACCACTGAAAACTAAGTTTACCAAGTCAGTTAATTATGCTTTCATACATAGTTTAAGCAAGCCATTACACTATCTTCTTGTACTTACTTATAAGCTGGTGCATTTATTAACATAAATTACTTAAAAATCTAATCATAGTACACCTTCCTGCTTTACTCAATGTTATATAAGGGTGCATCTCTCCATGTCAGCACATATTCATCTGTCTCCACAGAAACAGATGTAGGGCTACCTAGTGACCACTGTACAGATGGGCCATAATTCAAGTAACCTCATTTTGAATATCACAAAAATTTTAAACCAAAGATGATGTAATTTATTTCAAGCCACCTAAGGGATCAACCTACACATTTTGTCCCATCATAACCTATTTACTGAGATAAAAACTCAGCTCTGATAGAACACTTCCACTCTTATTAACATCTTTCTGTAACCCTGGAGTGCTCCTTGTCAAGAACCAGGGCAAAATATAACAACCATTCTGCAGTTAGTGACCAAGAAGTTGGATAATATACTAAGTTAAACAAATAGTCATGACTCACAAAACCTTAGCTTCAGCTCTAATACTAAACTTACTTATGTTGTTGCTTTATTTTATCTATTCTAATCACTTCCAGACTTACTTTGTTATTTGCAGTTTTTTTCTTTCCTTTATCTATAAAATGGAGGCAATCATGTACCCAATAGAATTATGGTAGTGCTGCAATACTGGATGCTTTATTAAATTTTTCCTTTATTCATTTAGTCAACAGACTTGTATGGAGTGCCTACCATGTGCCAAGATACCAGAGCATCTGGGGGCATCTTTTACCAGTTTTGCCAGGCTCCCTATAGCACCCAGGGGAACGAGACAGACAAAATCTTTTACTGTCATGGGATTTGTAATATAGGGGGACTGCTAGTCAATAATATATATGAGGGCAATAGAAAAATTTGATGACTAAAGTTATTTTGCTTAATCATATGAAGAAAAATAAATGTTTTCAATTTAAATTAGTGACATTTAGATTTTTACTATAAAAACAAGAAATGCGCATGATAAAAAAAAGTCAAATAATATAGGAAGAGTGGAAAACTCAAGCCAGGTCTCCTTCCCTCTCCCACTGACTCTCAATTCCACTCCTCAGATTTTATGCATATTTCTGTGTATTAGTATAGGCATATATATATATTTTAATCATATTTTAAATACTATTGTATGCCTTGATGTTTTTTACTCACAGTGAGTGCCTTTGAGATCTTTTCACATCAGCAAGAGACTCTACCTCAGTCTTTTTAATAGCTTATAGAGAATGCAACGTTACCTGCTAAGAAACATTTCCTCTGCTGTGAACTTTCTACTTATGCTGTTAGTATCTATCTTACCACTGAGCTATTTATCTTTCTTACTGATTTGTAAGACTTCTTTTACTGTGAGAGAAATTGGCACCCAAAGCAAACACTTAAAGAAAATTTAAGTCCTTTTCTTAAACAATACAAGTAAGTGTTTATCACCTGTTCCACTATTAGACACAAACACACACACACACACACACACACACACACACACACACACACACACACACACACACAGGCGCCCACTTGATTTTTCTTAAACAATGTATCTTGTGGATCTTCCCATCACAGCACTTGGAGCTTGACCTCATTGTTTTTGCAGTTATGTAGCGTTTCACTTTGTATTACACCAGTTCTCTCCTGGAAAGCGTTCAGATTGCCTTTAATTATTTGCTATTACAAACAATGTTCCAAAGACATGCTTGCACATGCATCTTTCTGTACATATACGTAAAGGGGGGAAGTCATGGGCAAAATGTACATACAGTTTAAAAATCTTGACAGTTATTGCAAGGTTGTAGCCACTGCTAGTCCCCCAACAGTACACATGACTGCCGGCTCTCCTGTACGCTCAAGACACTGATACTGACCAAATTTTAAAATCTAGCTCCTTCGACTCTTTACCTGGAGTCTTCTCCTTTTACTAGTCCCCCATCTCATCTGCTTCTGCCACCCTGGCTCCTTGTCGATACGCTATTTTACAGCCAAATAGGGCTTCATCTCCGGCCCTTTCCTCAGTCTGCTACTTCAAAAGCTGCATAGCTCACCCTGACTATCTTAGAGTCTTTCCTCAAATGTTGTCTTTCCCAGCATCCCTGCAAAACCAGACCTTCCAACTCCGTCCTGGCCTTCCTGCTTTGCTTTTTGCCACAGCACATATCACCATCAGACATGCTATATATATAAACCATAAATACATACCATATGGTTAACTTATTTCTTTAAGATCTATCCCTTGCTACTAAAATATAAACTTCATGAAGGCAGGGGTTAAAAATGGTATCTTATTAAATAATTTGCACAGCTGTGCCATTTTACTAGCTTTTATGCATACCAACATCATGGTAATAGAGCTTCAGATATTTTAAATTTATTCAAATTATCTACTGGAGGCTGTTGTAACAAAAATAATCATGCATATTGTGCACATGTTGCTACAGTGTGTGCAGATTTTTGAAACATGTTATTTTCGGTAGGAAGTGTAACTAGAATGGGAAATAAACTGCTTCATGGGAAACACTAAGTACAGTCATGCACCAAATAAAAAGGTTAGGAAATAGGCAAACAGAGAGGGAAGGAATGTGAGTATCTCACACACTGACTCCTTTGAGGTTTTAACTTACTTTCCTACTGAGGAGATTCTTATTGGAAAACTTAGTAAGCTGGTTGCTCCGACAGGAGACTAGTATTAAAATATATAATTCAAGTCATTATCCAGTACAGCCAGCAAAGGATGCTGCTACGTGAGAGAATGCCATCCTGGCTTGTAATAGTGATAGGAAGGAGTAGTGTACACCAACATGGAAGCAACTGGACAATATCTATCAGCACTTTCCAGTGCAGTTTGATCCACATATACCCGAGATATACAGTATTGCTGATAATAAAGGATTGGCAACAACACAAATGCTCACGCACTGGAATGATACCCAACCTCAACAACAGTATACAATGTAGAAGCTCCTTTTTTTTTTTTAACTAAAATAAAACAACAATGAACATTTAACCACTGGGATTAATTGCAATGATATAGAAACACAAGGGCAGAACCTAGATTTACATACCATATTAATAATATATTTTAAAATACCCAAAGCATAATGCATTGTATTAACAAAGTCTACCCTTTACGGAACTTCTAGTACTTGCCAGGCACTTGAGAGACATTAACTGGACCCTCACAACTCTGAAAGGCAGTCACTGTGATACTCATTCAAGACAGGATCCTGAGTCTTCAAGGGGTGAATAATTTACTTAAGGTTATTCAGGTAAAGTGGAAGAGCTAGGATTTGAACTAAATGTTACAGGTCCAAGGCTAGGAAAAAACAAGCTCCCTGTGAATGCAAATGAACCAAATCATTTAGAATCACACTGAGAATATAATGAACTCCCAACTATCAGCTAGGGCTCAAATGTTCAATCAGTATCTTCAAAAACAAAAGAGAAAGCAGAAGCCTGTTCTGGTGCAAAGTCACAGTTCATCTGATGAGGGCTTTCTATTTGTCGTGTCCTGTCGGGGACCCTCTCCTCCCAGATGCTCCCAGAACTAGCCTGCTCTCCTCATTTGGTTCATCTCAGATGATTCCTTTATAAAGTACTTCCCTCAACCTCTAGCTAAAACGGCTCCCTCTGGCCCCACTTATCAACATCCATCATTATTTTATGTATTTGCTTACATGTTTAATGCCTCTCTGTCCCAGCGGCATGTATAGTCATGAAAGCAGGGGTCTTGCCCTGAAACAGTGTTTGACAGACACCAAGCCCTTCTTGAACATTCATTGATTTGAGTAAATGAAATTGTGCAAACAGTTCTTGAACTTCCTGTATATTGTAGCGGGCTTGATTGAAAGTCGTCTTATCAATTAGTATAAAATGTTTTAAGGGTGATAACATAAGTCACAATTAACTTTATTATGAGGAAATCCACCAGAGCTAAATATGAATTTAGGGGTTTTAAAGGCAGATACCAAATGGAAGAATTAGGGGTTTTGAGGGCAAAGATCAAAACTATTTAGAAGATCTTTAAAGGTCTTATCAAGTTGGGCTTTCTGAATAAGTGTTCAAAGCAGGAAAGGGGATAGATATTCCAGGTGACAGAAACAAGAGGAAGAGGATAGGATGGAAACACATGGGAAACCAAAAAGTGTTTCAGTCTGCAATGGTCATAAGCTTTCTACAGAAAAAAGGCAGCACTAACTCAGACAGGAATGGTGAGGTGAGGTCATACTGCAAAGAATCTTTGACTCAATGGCAACGCGGGAGTGAAGAAAATGTTTTAGGCAGTGTTGCAGCATAATGTTTCTGAACGCTCACTGAGAAGCTAAAAAAGCATTGTTGGATTAGGAACTCCCTTGTGTGGAAAGCTAGGCAAAAACAAAACGGTGGCTCATAGACATGCCAGTAGAAGCTACCTTTTAAGAAGAACTTCTAAAGTGTGAGACTATTGTAAGCAATTTACACACCTTATCTAGTTTAATTCTTGCCAGAACCTCATTTGATTACTCCAATTTCACACTAAGAAATGAAGGCCCAGGGAGGTTAGTGAATGCCCAAGTTTATCAAACCCTCAGGTGGCCAAGGTGAATCTGGAGCTCAGTGTGTCTGCACCCGCAGGTGCCAGGCTCTCACCTGCTGCTTATCTAATGCCCCGTTCAGGGAAAGGGAGTTGAAGCCATGGTTTTAAAAAGGAAAAAGGAAAATTGTGTTGATAACATGGGTATTATGACCCAGGCACTAGGTAAGTGGTTCTAGATTATTCAACTATACCAAGTCTGCCAGAGAGATGCCATGAAGGTTTGCTGAAAGACTGAAAACACAATGGAAGGCAGGAAGGTAGGCTGCTCCTTTCTGAGGAAAGGAAGGATTTCTGAAAAGTAACACAACGAGCGGCCTTTCTGTACATTTAATTTTTATAATGTTTATCCAAATTATGGCACACATATAAGCTTGTGCAGCAGGTTTGACTTTTATTCTGCAAAAAGAGAACTTGGCTTCTAACTAGTCAGACAAGCAATACAGATGGTTTGCTTAATGTCTGCAAACAATAATAAATTCAAAACAGCAACCCTCTCCAATACCCTCTCAGGTGAAAGTAGATGTGAAATAAGAGTGTGATTAAAATACCAGGGAACCTGTTTTAGATGAACCATATCCTATTGTCATTTCATAGGTCAAAATATTTAAGTACTGGCCGTTTCATATAGCGCATCCTAAAGACTATCTGGGTTTGTGAAAGAAGAGGGCGCTTCCACTGCTATGTTCCCACTTGATTTACTGTGGTTTTCTCCTGCCTCCTGGAGCAACCCCAGTTCCTCAGGCTGGCTTCCAAGTTGCTGGTCCACCCTCACGTGCCCAACATCATTCCTCACAACAACCCCAGTAAGCCTCACTCAGGCAGGGTCGAGTCTCCTCTCAGCCACTATTGCTGATCAAATCCTGTGTTTTAATAGCCCTGCAAGAAACAGAGTGGGTAGGAAATGAGCTTGGCTGGCCCAGCTCACAGAGTCACAGCAGAGCCACGCTTCAGCTGTCGTCCTCCACACATGGGGCTGACGTGGGCTGGGAGGAGCCAGGGTTCTGGTCTCGGGAGCTGGGCCTGTTGAAGGTGTAATTCCACATCACATACTTGCTATGGGGCAGAGGTGAGTTAACAATCACCCCTCTGAGACTCAGTTTCCTCAGCTCTCAAACAAGCATTATTATTATGCATTCCTGTCGGGATTACCAGGAGGATTTCTGAAATAAGGTATATAGAGGTTGACAGGTAACACCTGCTTCAAAAAACCAAACATTTACCCATGCATTGCAGAGAATCCAAGATGAATTCCCAAGGACAACCACCATCCTTTGCCTGTAGCCTGTGATCTACCAGGGAAGACCACCCAAGGAAGGGTGGTCTTCTCTCAGCAAAAAGACCAGTTCCTAACAAATTACCAACCAGTGATCCTGCTTTCAACACACCTGGCCACCTGCCCTGTCCATGGCACTGAGCCCCAGCGCTCCTGGGCCAGTTCATCGACAAAGCACAACTCAGAGCGGGTCCTCACAGAAGACAGTGTCAGCGTTACCCATTCCCTTGGGTACTGTGAATTCCAGCCTGCTGTCTGGTGAGATCAGGAAGTGGCTGGGGCCACAAGAATTACAGCCCCTGGGCTATAGTGTTCTTCGACATTACATCACTGACTTTCCTCCAAAGATTGCTCTAAGTCTTTGGTCTAGGACCTTGGCTTGTCCTTAACTTCCTGCCAAAAAGATCAGCTCACTCTCTTGAGCAATAATTAGATGCTAGGATGCCCGCCTTTCTTTCCAGATAAGAACTCTCTTAAATTCTTGTGTTTCTACTTTTGCCCTGGCTAACAGAAAGCAACTGAACAACTCAATCTCAGCACTTGGTACTCAGTCATGGCTGGCATATCAGAGAACATGCACTTTTCTCTTGCTACCACCTTAAAAGCAAACTCCCAGTTCTCCTTTGTCAATCCAACCATATTAAAAGCTCTCAAGTTCGCTGCCTCCTAATGAAGTCTGTCTCTACATCCACTGCTGTGACGTTCCTTTCTCCTTTACTCTAATTCCTATATGCTGGCACTTGAATATTTGGTCTGCCATCTGGCATGTATCTGTATTTTCTATGGACATTTATTTGCCTTCCTGACTGGACTGTAATTCCAATGGATTGAGATATCTATAGAGGGTCTGTCTGCCTTCCCCCTCTGTCTTCTCACCTGTCTCCTGTATGGCAGGCACACTCTGATCTTTCAGTAATTACCAGCTAGTTTGACCCAAGAACAGACTGATCAGCTTGGATGCACACAGCTGCTGAAGACCGAGGCATCTGGAAGTCTCTCCACTAGCAAAATATTAGGTGCACTGAGACATAATTTTGGTTTCCTGGAGTAAAAACTTAATCCCATCTTCAAAAGATAATTATGATTAGAATTTGGGTACATTCCCAGTTAAAACTGTACTAACTGGACATGTTTGTACATATGGGTGTAAACAATGTGTGTTTTACAAACTGGCCAGGCTGTTTTCTAGGCAGGTATTTTTTTCCCTGTAGCAATATATGATGTACGTATTCTGTGAAGACATATGCCTCAGTAAAGCCATTTTAATGGGCATATAAGTGTCTATTAAAGATTTTCCTGGGTTTTTTGGTGGGGGAGGATCTTTCCATCTGAGCATTCTTGACTAGAGTTGATTTTTGTGAAGAACACACAGGTAGCTCACTGACATCATTATTTTTCTGAATATATACGTAGAATTCTTATTTGCTTAGAGGCAGAAGAATAGAATACCCACCTCAATGTTTAAGGCTGTTTTAATGGTTCGTGTAGAACTTTTTGAGGCCTTTAGGTGCTAACAAGTATCAGGCCAATTAAGGAAGTTCCCTCTTGTATTTTTGGTACAAAGGTTGAGATTCAGTGCTTGATTCCACCCGGCAGGTCTCGTTAGGGAGTGCTTATTAGTTAAGATTAATGTTTCAGGAGAAATTCTGCCTTCACTTCACCTTACGTCTAGAGCCCAGAATATAAGTGAACATAGAAGGGTGACTCAAAGAAAAACAAAACAAAACCTTTCAAGAGTGAATCGGCATTTTTGAGCTGCACTTTTAGCTTTGTTATGTGAGCATTACATTGCTGTAAATTATCAGTGTAAGAGTCTAATTCAAAAGTTACAATCAGAATTTTTTCAAAGACTGCTATTTCATATGGTAGATTTCCATTGGTCTGGGACCTGCCTTAACAAAATGAAGCCCACTCTCCCACCCAACCCTACCCTTTTAATACAACGTCTTTGAAAATGGTTTCTGTGATTTTCCCACTAAGGTCTGATGTCATAGGCCAAAGTGAGAGACAGAGGACAGCACGGTGGCTGGAGCCAGCCTGCCTGGGTTAGAAGCTCAGCTCTGTTGATTACCAGTCGCGTGACAGTTGGCAAGTTACTTATCCTGTCTGTGCCTGAGGTTCCTCAGCTTGCAAAACAGACCCAGTCACAAAGCATATTTTGTAAAACAGGGGCTTAAATGAGTCAATGTTCATAAAACTCTTCTTAGGCCCAGGATAGATGCTCATTAACTGTTAGTTAATATCCTTATCAAATGCCCAGTAGAAGTCTTCACATAAGGATTGCTCACTATTTCTAGCAAACATGATTCAGTCCCCTTCCACCTTCATCAATGCAACACAAGATTCACTGTGTATGTGTGTGCGCGTGCGCGCTCGTGTGTGGGCTGTTTTCAATTACCCATCCTTCTCCCTCCAGTTCTCTCTGGATTCTCCCTTAGGAAACCACAACAGGTTTTTTTCCCCCCTTATTATCTCCTTTAATAAAATTTTATATCTCTAGCTTCAAAGGCATGCTTTGTGATATAAATCTGAAAAGACAATTTCTCTGTACAAAGAGAGCCTTGCCTTCTTAGCGTTCTGTGAAGAAGTATTTTCACTGCTAAGCATAGGTGAGGGCTGCCATTATAAATTAGGGTCGTTCAGGACAGTATGAATTAGTGTTATCCAGGACTTGAACTTCGGATGCTACTTCCTACAACGGAATACAGTTGATCCTCATTATTGCAAATTCACCTACTCACTAAAATTTGTTTCTCACCCCCAAATCTAAACATACAGGGCTTTCACAGTCGTTCGTGGTCATTCACACAGCGGTGGATAATTTGAGTTGCCCAATGCCTGCGTTCCAGGCTGAGGTCAAACAAGGTAACACTTTGCCTTCTTGTTTCAACTCATCCTGTAAACGGTGTCCTTTTTCAGTCTACTTAGTGTCACATTTTTTGCACTTTTGTGCTTTTTGTAGGTGATTTCACTGTTTAAAATGCCCCTCCCCACCCCAGTGCTGAAATGCCATCGAGTGTACCTAATTACAAGAAGGCTGTGTTGTGTCTTACAGAGAAATACATGTGTTGGATAAGCTTCATCCAGGCACGGGTTATGGTCCTGTTGGTTGTGAGTTCAATGTTAATGAATCAACTATGCATTACATAAGGTGTCTTTAAACAGAAACACACATAAAGCAAGGTTATACATTGACTGGCTGATGAAAATGTTGTGACCAGAGGCTTGCAGGAACCTAACCCTATCATTTCCTCTAAGAGCAATGGTTCAGAATTTGCTAATTCGGTGTTTCCAGTGACTTTATAGAACATAACTAGTCAAGTAATGAGAATCAACTGTGCTTCCTATAAGGAGTGTGGGTTAGAGGTAGACAGTACTAATCCATCCAGGTAATCGATTAGACCCTGTGAAGGAAGACCCTGCTGAAGTATCACACATACTTCCTACTGGCTGCTTAGGTGAGTGATTACCTTTCCTCCTGAGAAATGTGATCTGACTTTGCTTAATTTAAAATACATCCTTGCAAAAATAAATAGTTGCATTATCCTGAAGTATTTAAAATTCGTGATGATTTTTTTTTTCAATTGCGGATTCTGCAAAGAGCTTTTAAGTCTTGTACAGTGAGAAAATGGACATTATGTTCCCTGGAATATGGGGATTTTTAAATCTGAACCTTCTGCTATATAGTGCAGGGGAAATGCATGAAAACTAAGAACACTCCCCGGGTCGCCCAAACCTGCTTTTTCTTCAGGTTCCACGCACAAGAGGGAAAGCAGAATCTGGAGCCACAGTGACTTTTCACAATGCATACGTCCAGCTGACACCTCCCAGCAGCCCTGAGCAGACTGAACCTATAGGTCTGTGTAAAAAAGTACAAAAAGCACACCATGCATCACCATAATAGTATGCAATTTCATCCGTTACAACACCTGCTTATCTAGATATTCAGATGGCACCTCTGACCTGCTTCTCCACCCGGACAACACAAATTGCTGGGTGTGAATTAGTCAAGCGTGAGAATGAACACAAGCAGAGAAATGTGAACTCAGGCTGTCAAGGCCCAGGAGCAGGCAGTAACAGAAGCAGGCAGAATGTGATCCCAGCAGACCAATTTGCTCTCCGAGCGCTAGTCCCAGGATGGCAATAACTGCTCTAAGTTCCGTTAGTGCCCCGAACGATACCTACAACCAGGCATTTTCTCGTGCTACAGCATCCACATTTGAAACACTTCAAAACACTCCTGACCATCATCCAAACTTCTATTAGGCAGGTGAACTTGGTTGATGGAGCAAACTACCTTTACAAAATGGGATTTTAAAAATATTTTCAGTAAGAAGGGACAATAGCTCATACTCTAATTCCACTTTTTTCTTCAATGGATGTATCTTTTGAATTTAGAAAAAAATTTCCCTTTAAGAAAGAAAGAAAGAGAGAGAAAGAGAGAGAGAGAGAAAGAAAGAAAGAGAAAAAAACTATTAGATTTGATGAGAACAGATTCATTATCTGATTTCTAGATCTGCAGGAAACCATTTGAATGTAGTTCACCCTGCTGTTATTAAATAGTCCATGGCTGCAGTCTCACAAAACAACTTGGTAAACTATAAGAAATTTCTTGATTAACTAGTTGGTCCTCCTGCAAGATGCTTTGGCAAAAAATACAGTGAAATGACATTACTTTCACTGCAAACTAAAAATTAAAAGCCATCTCAAATATCAGGATGTAGAGCCACTCAGCTTTTTAAAATATATTATCTTCTTAATGACAAATGCTGTTACCTCTGAAAGTAAATCAAAAGAAAAAAATTGAAAGTTCAGATGGTATCTCTTTTTTTGCTTGTGGTCCTACTGAATCAGATTGGACTTACTGAGAGTTTTCTACTGACACTGGGTTCTCTCCTGCACTGAGCTGGATTTTACTAGTGACAACACATCTTCACCAGATGGGATGTGCTTTCCCCTGTTAGACCTTTTAGTCGTGGATGCAACATCCATAGGTACAGAATATATTTAAAGCACAGGAAGCTGTCATATAATATACCATGAGCTTTACCTGTATTTTAATTTCACTCTAGAGTTGGTACCTCTATGCACCTAAATCAATCCCAAGAATTTAATGCAGTGAATGAACATAATTATTTCTATTGCATACAGTTAACTCCTAGGCTACTTGTTGTCTATTAACCAATCATTCCTTTCTCTTCTTCATACTTTCTAATGTGATCTTATGGCCTATACAATCTGAGAATGTGTAAGTTCCACTTATATCATAATTTCTGCTTACACTATAAATAAAATTTATAATTAAGAAACTAATAAGAGACAGAACCATGGTTGGGCTCAATACATGACTGGGACATAAAAGTATATATAATGTTCTCATCTATAAAGTGGGCATGAAAATTCCTGACTCACAGGGTTGCAGTGAGGGGACCACGAGACAGTGTTAATGTACTGCATAAAACTGTTCAATATTGACACACTGAACATCAATCATGATAGCACACCTAAAACTTACATAGCATATAGCGTTCGTGAACACTTCACGTACATTAAGTGAATTACTTAATCAAAGCAACAACTCTATCAGGTCAGTATTGTTTTCCACATTTTACAGATAGGGAAGCTAAGGTTTAAAGAAGATATGTAACCTCCCCAAGGAGCTAGTATGTGTCTGAATAAGGATTCCAACCCAGGCAGTGTCTGGCCCTAGAGTCACTGTCATCCATCCCTCTATATGGTATCACTAGCACATGTTATTCGATCCAACAGAGACAATAATGACTACTCATTCCAAAGTAATGCCATGTTTTGGAGGGGGAGGTAAGATCTGCATTGAGGTTATGAACTGAGTACCTGAGTGAGTGACCATGAATGATACATTCTGACGTCAGTGAGCCCAGTACTTTGTCAATGCTCGGTCAAATTTTAGTACTCTCGTGCCATGCAGTGTGTAGAACTATTCTTTCTGAATCATGTGTTGGGACTTTGTTTAGGAGTTATTCATCCACTTCCATTAGAAGGTTAGTATTTCAAGCTCTATCTTTAAAGATTAAGGAGTAACTCACAGAATAACTTACATTTAATATTACCATAAATAAGTCAACGTTCCACTTTTTAACAAGACCATTCTGTTTGTCTGGAGTCATGTATAAAGTATCAAAATGAATTTTATTGTCAGCTAGAACCTTACATTAAAGCAACATAATTCTCCCATTTACAGTTTGGTGAAGGAAGTATTTAAGAACATGGAAGAATGTTCCTTTCTATATAAAGAAAAAAAGGCAAGTTACAGAAAAATATGGTATGAACTCTATGAAAATATTTTTGTTAAAAACATAGAGATGGGTAGATAGAAAGAAAGGGATGTTTTAAAAGATTTGCACTAAAATGTTAGTGTTGCTCTCAAGGTAACATTTACTTTCTTATTTTGCTTATTTGTGTTTCCTAAATTTTCTACAACACGTAACTTAAAGTTCCAGGCCTATCCACTGAATGAAGAAACTACAAATGATGGGAGTTTATTCCTTTTAAAAATGTTTCTGTGATAGTACACATCTTTGCTTTATCAAGATGAATCCTAATACTTCTCTACACAAGTAAAATCTGAAGAAAAAAGTAAGGATTGTATGCATATCGCCTAATTTGAGGCCTCCAGTTGCATACAGTTTATTTGATGAGTCAAAACTATACATAAATTTCTGAAAATGGGTGGAAATATTAAATCTTTACACTCAGCTGAACTTATGAGAAAACAGGAGTATTTCTTTTCATTTTCACATGAAAAATCAATTTAAGCCAGCTACTGAAGACAACTGGCAACTACTGATGGTCTGGCCCAAGATCAATGAAAACATAATTTATAGTAATACTTCGGAAAACTGCTACATCCCAGATGTCCTAGACTCTGCATATAAACAAGACATTTGGAGCTGCTATACTTTAACTACCTAAGGAAAGCAGTTTAAATGTATTACGGCACATCTAGATATGACAGACCATAAAAGTAAAAAAGCCTACTATCCTTCCCACTAAGCAAAATGCAATCCTGAAAGGGGCATCCACCTGCACCAGTTTTGGTTATAGTCATTAAATCCACCGTGAGAGGGTAGGACAAGCAGAATTAACCAGCTTCAAGGTCCCGAGACCCTGTCTCTCTAGCATTGCTGGGAAAAAAGGAGCCCCTGGACACCAAACACTTTGTGGGGAAGAAACAATCTCCGCAAAAAGTCTAGTCCGGTGATGGAGTAGATCTGACATCAAGCTTTCAGTAACTTAGCCGTGATATAACTCTTAAAAACACGGCAGAGTCTTCCTTTGCTCCACGTAGTTTTTCATTGTGAGTGTGTTGTTTCATCTGTGTAATAATAATGCAAGTTCAAAAAGCCAGCCATCTGGTTTGCCTGCATTATTCACATAAAATATCCACAATCTGGGCCTACACACCAGTTACAGGGTGTTGACCACTTCTTACCTGCTTCAACAGAACTGAAGGAGGAATTAGCATCAACATTTGTTCAACTGAAAAAAACAAAGTAAGCCCAATAACTAATAAAGACTTATTTTTTTAATTACCACGATATTGATATTATATGGCATTGAAATTGAAGCCTATTTTCAAAATAAATGAAGTGTGAATATTTATAAAGCATTTAAGGTATGTGAAAATTTGTTTGAATGTTTAGAAATTTATCAGAAGTTTATAATGTGAAAACTCCTGTTTTAATGTTTCACAAAGTCAAGTAAAATCAGATAGCCCTGACTCTCTACTGGCCAGAATTGCATCCACATATTCAGAGATTGTGCTAGTCAGAACATTTTATACTTGGTAAGTTATAATTTTGGTATTGGACTCATAAACACGTTGCTCTAGAATATAAAATGATGTGTAATTTCTTATGCTCTATTTTAGGGTAGTTTTCAAATTAAAAAAAAAAAATTCTATAACAGGGAAAAACTTCCCTTCAAAAATTACCTGAAACGAGATAAATGAAACTTTTCTTCTGCTGTTACAGAAGAAGGTAATAAATGTTTCGCAGATTACATTTCTTAATTTACTTCAAAAAATATTATTTTTTGAGGAAATAGTACCTTAACACTCTTTTAGAAAAATCAAGTCTAACTAATGTAACTAAAACATATTAAATATGCAATATTTTCTTTTTTGCTCCTTTAGTATATTTCTAATCTATTGCTTATTTTCTTGCACCCAGAAAGAATACGTATTTAAGTTGTCTGTAGCTTAAGAGAGGATCTTTTTCCAGATTTATAGAAAGGATAAACCAAAAGATCATCATTAAATCAATTACAGAGATTTTAAAAACTATATCCCACATGATTTGGAACCATTCTCCTCCAACCTCCCTTTCCCGCTCCTGTGCCCTGTTGGTTGCTGCCTGAGACAATGCAAAGACTAGCAGAGAATGTAAGTCTTCCTAGACACAGCTAACGTAAAAACAAACACTACTTTTTACGTTCTTAATGAGGTGGGAAGCCCCATGAAAAAGATGGCAGAACCCCCCAGGCAAGGCCGCTACACTCCTGCCAGCACCATTCGGTTCCCTGGCCCAGCAGCATTATTTCGCTTTTTAAACTCTGAAACGGCTTACTTCTAGGAAAGCAGAATTTACCCCTAAGATTCTATTGGTTCCCTGAGCTAACTTCTGATTGGTCCATTTGTAGCACTTCATTTGCATGGAGCTCACTCCTGATTGGCCCATTTTCCTCACTCCTGATTGGTCCATTTCTACAAAGCTTGTTCCTAATTAGTCACCTTTGTTATACCTTATTTGCATATGATGTTACAAAATGTTGCAAAGTCTAGACTGGTGGCCTATAAAAGCCTGTGTAGAGCTTGGAACGTTAACTCCTCTGGGCCCACTGCGGTAATAAACCTGAGTTCTCCAACTCTCCGAGTGCTGCTTGGTCTCTCTCCCGGATCCAGGTTGCTGTCACAACTAAGCTGTAACACTGAGCTGTAGCACACCTTTCTGCAACATTAATGGCAATCCTCCATCTTTCTCTTCTAAGAGGAAGTTCAGAAGAAGCAAGAGTTCAAGGCAGCGCCCAGGACTGATAAGATCTCCTCCACAAAGCAGTCCTGTGAAAAAGCTCTGTGACACAGTTCTCAACCAGATCCCTGGGACTTCCTACCAGACCAGACACATCAAGATCTCTGGCTCCACACTGCCTGGCCTCCTGACTCGACTGACCTTTTATAACCTTCATTTCAGAGAGTACCAAAATCCTTCTAGCTCCTCGAAATCAGACTTGATCTCCCAGACATTCAGCAGTAATGGACTATTTGCTAATGATGTATTCCAGGTACGTGCACAGCATCTGTTTCCAGGTGCCACAGGGTCCCTGAGCTAATTATCCTATTCATTTTTTGCTCTCTAGAGACAAGTTTATGTTTAATCTTTTATTGCTATTAGATTAGAGGACTACTCTCCCTGGGGAACCTTTGCCCTCCTAGATACATTCCTGAAACCCAGACGTAGAAGTTATCACGTTCAAGTCAAACTGATGTCTGTTATCACTTTCCCTTAAAGGACCAGGACCCTTTCCTACTAAAAAATAATCTAACTGTATAATTTATATTTGGAGAAAGAGAAGGAAATGTATTGTGACATCAACAGTATGGTTCATCTCTCCCTCAATCTGAGAAAGCAGATTCATCTGAACTAAGAATGTGCAGGTTCATGTCCTCACAAACTTCCTTTGTGTTTAACTATGTTGCTGAATGTTCATTAAAATATGCATTAGTTTTTTTTTAAAGCACTTGTTAGCTGATACTAGATAATACAGTGTTGTAAAATGAAATTTATCTTTTACTATAAAAACAGTAAGTACATTACAGTTAATGCAAAAAATGAAGAAATAAGACCATACGCAAAATCACACCACCTATGCCTACCCAGAATGTAATAGGAAAAGATCATGGAAAGCTGGAAGAGCAAAAGGAGAAATAATAAGCATCATTTTTACCACTTTTATATAGCTACTTTCTGCCATTTTGGTATTATTTTCTTCCTGATTTTTTTTTCCCTTGTGCATGCAATCCCACCTTCCCCTCACTTTAGGCAAGCTTTTGACTTCTTTCTGATTGGAGTAGTTGATTTGAGTGCCTAGAAAAGGAGTAATAATTAACATATACAACAATTAACATGAGTTCACTAAAAATCAGTCATGCTAAATTAATATCTTTCCTCTTAAAAATAAAATTAGATGAAAAAAAGAAGTATTTTATTATTGTTTCAATAAGACACTAGACAGTCTCCCATAATTCACTTAAGGACAATATAAAGAGGTACTGGATAATAAATCAGATACATTTATTTGACAGCCTTCTGTATTCATGCATAACTGCATTCATCTAGTCAACACACACTGAGTGCAACTGTATGCCAAATTCTGGGATAGGCACTGATTTCAAAGACAGAAGAGAAAATACTTATCCATCTATGAGCCAAGTGCTAGCAAACCACAAAGAAAGGAGAAACAGGTTTTGGTGGGTGGAGAAGAGAAAGGATTTGGAATTTGTATTTGAATAGACAGGCCTGAGATGAGGGTTACTTCAATAGGTAATACTGGGAAGATAATCTGGAGCCAGATTTTGAATGGTCTTTCAAAGCAATCAAAAGAATGATTGGGGAGGGTACAGCTCAATGGTAGAGTATGTGCTTAGCATGCACAAGGTCCTAAATTCAATCCCCAGTACTTCTATTAAAAATAAAGAAAAAAAGAAACCTAACTCTCCTCCCCTACAAAATTTTTTTCTTAAAAAAAAAAAATTTGGATTTGTACTATAGACAATGGAAAACCATGGGAAGTTTTTACCATGGGAGTGACATAGTGGGATCTGTGACTTAGATAATGCTGACAAGTGAGTGAGGAGACAAGAGGTAGTGAGGGGGGCCTGAAGGAAGTCCAGTGGCGACCGACATGAACCAGGAGAAGCAGAATTGAAGGCTGGATCACACAAGCCTTGGTTGTGAATTAGAGGTGAGGAGGGAGAGAAGGTGCTGAGCAGAGTGATGTCCCTGTCCCATGTAGATGACAAAGGAGGTGGAGCAGGCTGGAAGAGGAAGAGGTGTTCAGTTTGTGAAATCGACGGTCTGAGAAGACGGACTCTAAGAATGTGGGATGGAATCAGCCTCAGCCAGAGCAGCGCTTCCGCTTAGGCAAGAATTACCTGGGAAAATCTTTCCCAGCCCCTGGGCCTCTCCATGGACCTGCTAATTCTGAATCTCTGCGATGAAGCCTGTGCACTTGCATTCTAAGGAAAATCAACTCTCCAGGTGTGTCTGCCCTAAATACCTGGTTAAGGATCAAGGACATAGCCTGTGCTTCTCAAAGTTCTTACCCCAAACTACCCTCTTGTCTGTAGAAAACAAACTCAGTAATTACAGAGAACTGGAGAAGAACCAAGTACCAGCCAAAGCGGTACAATCAAACAACATCAGCAATCACAAAAAATAAGTTCAAAAAAAGTATTTCTGCAGAAATGAATGCAGGAACAGTAACTGAAAATCAGCTACAACTCAAGACAACCCTGGTGGTTCAGTGTTAACAGAGTCCTTAAAATTTCCAGAATGTCATGTACAATAAAAGCTTTGTAATGTTTCAAAGCACCATGTGGCAGACTTCTTAGCAGAATATTAAATTAGAATTCCCCCCTCCCTCACCATACTTTCTAATATAGACTTGCTCATTTTAATGTGTAAGTGCCAAATTTTAGTAAGCTTTAATACATTTCTTAGTAGTTTTTTAGTAGGTAATACTTAATTGTTCAAAAGCGTAGGAGTCCTAATTTTTTTATTTTTCAGAAGTGTCCATGAGGATTACCAGTGGGCTGTAGATGCTATTCTAAAAAACAAAGCCTAGAGAGGATAGAATAGTCATTTTCAGGTGCATACAAGACAGTTGTGCAGAAGTGAGAATAAATACAGCTGGAGCCAGACCTAGGGCCAGCGCAGGACCACAGCTTTCACTTTAATATGTAGAACAGTCTTCAAATAATCAGAGCCATCCCAAGTGGAATGGACTAAAAGGAGCTTCTTAAGGAAGTTCCCAGGGTCTGACAAGGGATGACTAAGTAAAGAATAAAGAACAGCTTCACCCAGTTAGGAGACTAGTCCTAGGGACCATAACGCACACAAACCACACATACACAGTGGTAACCTTCTCCACAGTCAAGAAAACACAGTTTAAAACACTTGATAGCCCACCCAGGTCTCTCCTTCCAGCCCCTGAAACAGAGTAAAAACAATGATGTGAGGCAGAATGATAATCTTCATTTTCTTTTCCTGCTGATTAGACCCTACAATTCTGAATGTTGAGATGTTCTGAATTCAGAACAACCAGAAACAATATAGGATTAGGGCAACTGAGTCTTTTAAATGTATCTATCAGTGTGGAATGTGGACTGTTTTCTGGAGCTACCAATGAATAAAATCATGGATAAAAATGTTATGTCATTTATTACAGATTCGTTGTGCATTACTCAATTAAGCAGATAAATCTATCTTATCATGTCATGAAGTATTTATTATGACAAGCCAATCCTCATCTTATTTATTCTATATTAAAAATTAATTTATTTCAACTTATAATTGAAAAATATTAAACATGTGAGGCAGTACATAGTTTTAAAAATTTCTTTCAGGAGGATGTCAGCAAAAAAGTTTGACGAACACTCCTTTACTCTAGAAAATTCCATACAAACACCTTTTTTTTTTCTTATAACCTCACAATGTTTCTTGATCTCTTAATCTTCACTTACTCTCATAGTCAGTACTTAGTCTTGCACTCCTTTGTGGGGTCATTTTTCACAAGGGCATACCTCTTCATAGATTTCCTACCTACCAGACAATAAAAGGAAAAAAACAAAAAACAAAAAAACCCCCACTGTTCTGACAAATGAATGCTTCTCAGATTTGACTTCAGCAAAATTAAAAAAAAAAAAAAGTTGCTTCATTTTCTAGACCATTCGGGTCATTCTCCAAGTCAAAATTGCTAATGTTAAAACAACAAATTCTAAAGAACTGCAACACTAGGTCTTAAAGGGAAAACATTCTACAGTTGATTGGAGCCCAGTGGGTCAGTAGATTTATGACTTAATATTACTAGTTACAGGCTAGCTATAGAACACCTCTAATAGCACAGCATGCTTTACCTGCGTTCCCATCATGAAGAGTGTTGCAAGCCGCCCAGTGAAATGCCAACTCCAGGCCTGGGCACAGAGCTGTTGGTTCGTAACCCCAGGAGTTCCTGGGTAAAATGTGAAACTGGCCCCCTTACACGGGAACGCAGGTGGAGGCTGAAGAGGCAGCCTCTCCAGGTTGGTAGGTGGCAGGTATAATGAGCAAGGGGACTTACTTATGAGGCTTGTCTTGGCGGCTGCAAGACCAGTAGATTTCCACATCCACCCACAGGATATAGTGGCCTTAACAGGTCACGTATACCGTCCAGATGGTCTCAACAACACATCTACTCTTTCAAGGCTGTGTCCTTGAAACGGCTCTGACTGTAGGAACAGTGGGCAGAAGGTACATTTCAAGGGCAGGAAGATGGTGAGGAGACTTGATTGCCTGCATCCTACTCTCAGGTCAACTGGGTGGGGGGGGCGGTCACGACCTCTTGATGGCCTCCTCCAACAATGGTCAGAGGACTATTTCTAATGCAAATTAGAAACTTAACATGTTCAACTTAACATGTAAGGGAATAGTGACATAAAGTAAGTCTAGACAAAACAATACTAAGTAGCCACTAAAAACTATACTTAGGGAGATGTCTTAGTGACATGAAAAGCATTTATAATGCAAAGAGGGAAGAAAGCAACATAAAAAGTTGTTATGCGATAGTAGGTGAATGGAAGTGCCCAGGGCAGTCCCTGGCACAGCATACGGAACTCAATCCCTTGTTGATATGCACTGAATACTAATAAATAAATAAGTAAATAAAGTATATAAAAATCTTGGAAATAAGGCTGAAGGAAATGTGGCCTCTGAATAAGAATTAAAGGTGTTTTCTTTCCTGCATCTTTATTTTTTTTTTAATGTTTTCATTTCTTTTTTCTATAATAATAAATATTTACTTTAAAATCAGGAGAAGGATTTAAAACTAATAAACAAAACAACAAAGGTTCTCTTTAAATTCTTCACATTATAGGAGATGATCTTTATAAACAGAGACAACCCCAACCCACATATACATATATATTTGTTTGTTTGTTATTGTTGTTGTTTTTCTATCAATAGCAGGTGGCTATTTACCAGTAGCTACTGAAACCTGCCTGAAGGAAAGCTAGGTTGCAGGCAGCACTAGGTAGAAACACAAGCTCCCAGGGTCTAGACCCAAGCTCAGTGGTCAAAGGTCATGACATGGAGAAACAGACAGAAAGTATGCTTTATAAGAAATGTTCCAAATCTGTGTGTCACAGTTTGTTTAAGAAAAACTGAAATCTCTTATGATAGAAGCATTAGTAAAGATGACATGGCTTTTTATAATTATAAAAGTATTGATAGACTTTGAACAAGTAATATTCAGAAAACACTAATCCTAATGACCAGTGTGTTTATCTCTTCGTAGCACAAGGCTTAGTGTAACAGTAATAGGTGCTTTTGTCGTTATTCCTGCCGGAAGCGTTCAGGATACGCTTAATGAAAGATAAAAGACACTGTAAGATTCTAGACTAAAACCACAGGTACCTTACACATTTACAGTGCTGCCCAGTGTCCAAGTGCATTATTTTACTGACTGAATATTTATTCTTACACAAATGGGGGATGATTTGGGCCTGGGTGACTAAGCTTTAGCCTGGGGCCCATGTCTTTTTTTTTGTCCCTACATACAAATGCCAACTTGTTTAACCACACTGCGCCTCATTTCCTGTTTTGTATACATCAAAGGAAGGTTGGGAGGATTTAACCATTAACATATATAAAACATTTTAAAAGAATGCCTGCGACCAGTAAACAACTATGTATCAACAATTACTATCATTACTCCAGAATGAAGAAAATCTACCCTCCCTTCTAAGATCTTTAAATTAAATCCGTGCCAAAAAGTCATAAAACTGAGAGGAAACTACAGACACTGATGTTTAGAGTACCTTGTTATTGAGCTTCCTGCCCTCTGATTGTAATGATACCCACTGCTAGACCAGCTTTTAAATGCTTAAGGCACCCACAGACTTCAAGAGAACACTCACACATTAAAAAGTTTCAGGAGCAAACCTTTTCATCAGGCCCTTTTTCCCTACATTGAGCCTCCCAAAACAAGATCATGAAATTCTCAACTTCAAAGGACTCAATTCCACTAAACTCACTTCACCTGAAAAAGTGAATTACCCCAGTGGGAGTGGGCATAGTGTCTTAAAAACTTTTACATGGTATTAATGCTACCTTTATAAATAAAAGGAGCTGGGCAGCTGGGCAGCTGGGCAGCTTGGCCTAAAGATAGGAAAACTTGAGGGTTTCACTTATTATTACCCACATTGAAGATTTTCAAAAAATTACTAATAATTGGGGGTAAATCCAAGTACTAAATGTTCAAATTTTGCAGTTTTAAGACACTAAAATCTTATTACTGAACTAGTTTTAAAAAAATTGATGAAACAGTTCATTCAGTTAGGGCCTACTTTGCACAGAATTTTAGAAAAGTACATTTGGTACAGCAAGATGCTTCTTGAACAGCAGGAAATACACAAAAAATGATCTTTAATGTGGTATCAGTTTTCATTTATTAAAAAAGTCACTTTACCATGTTTATGTATATATATGTGTGTGTGTATATATATAAACATATACTTTTCTAAGTGAATGCCTGTACTCTCCTAACAAAGATAAACGATAAACATACATTTCATTGATTTTTTTTCCAGTCTTCAAAGAATGATCTTGTATACCGCCCATTAAGTGTTAACAAATAGTCAATTCAAAAATTCAGCCTCAGAATTCAAAGGATCATTAAAAAACAAAACAAAACAAATAAGACAAGCAAAAAAACAAGTCCAAGGATGAGTATCAATAAAATTAAGGGTTGAGCTAAAATATCTGAAATTTATCTTTAAGAAAATTAAGTTATACTTATTTCACTTAAAATATGCGATTACGAACTTGATTAAAAACAGTAGGGGTCCCCCTCTCTATAATACAGTATACTAGATGTTCTCATTATATTACAATCAGGGACACAAAAAAAGCTTTAGAAAGAAAAAACCTAAAATATGAAATCCTGAAGGAAGTAGAATAAAAGTATTAGAAAACTATATGAGTATCCAGCAAAATTACTTCTAATCAGCATGTCTATTTATCTCAGCAAAGATAAGTGTAAATCTTTTTCACCTGTACATTGCTTTGTGCAGATAGGCTTAAAGTTAAATTTTTAGAAGTTCATAGAGGGTGACTGACCAAACAAAAGGGTTCCTAAAAATACTTGTCATTCCAATATGCTAAGATAACCTTGAAACTCACAACAGTGCAAACTGATTATACTTCAATTTTTTAAAAAAAGGAAAAAAAAAAAGAATCTTTAAACTAAAAATCGTAAGTGCTCAGTACAGAAATGAATCATGATAAAATCATAAGCTTGAACTGAGATGTCTTACAAGGATCTGTACTTTAGGATGGTTTTTGCTCAATGAACTTCAAATTACAAATTCATTTTTGACTCCAGGGCAATCGTTTTTTTTTTTTTTTAAACAGGATTAATCTACCTCTAAAATGAAATTATTGTCAAGTTAAATCTAATTAAGGATGCTTTTTTTTTTTTAAAGTTCTGAGTAACTATGCCAACAGTACACATCTGTACTTGCCTGGATACACACATGATCAGAATACAGATAAAGGAATGAAGTTACAAGACTTTAACCTTTCAATAAAGCCATGTTATATTTTTATTCCAATTTCTTTGGATTATCAATAGAAATAATGTAGTATAGGTTAATTTTTCTAGGCAAACTTTCCTAGGTAAATGCCTGTGCTCTTCTAACAAACATAAATGGAAAGTAAATGGAGAAGATGGATTTGAAGCCAAGGACTAGAAAACAAAGAATAAAGGAAGAAAGCTAAGGCAAATTTTGTGGACTGTTGTCTGATTTCTATTAACAAAGGACAGCGCAGTTCACCTGTGTCCAGAAATGAAAAATTCAGTGAATCATTGCAACAATTTTTGGATAACTCATCTCAGAAAAATACTAGAACTGAAATACCCAGATCACTGGAGCAAAGATGAATTCTTGATTTGCCTGAATAGTCCTTCACTGTACTTCATTTGCTAAAGACCGACTAGATGGTTATTCTATGCCCTCCTAAGTATTTCTAAGTCTCCATCCCTCTCACAGCTTTTCTACTGTCTAAACCAAAAGATTCTTCTTTCAAGGAAGTATGCAGAGTAACTCTTAGATCTGGAGTGGGTTGACTTTGGAGTTAAATTCCAAAGTAATTCTGACAGAATTATTATCATCTAACATCAAAAGCAACAAGGAGTCTTTTCTAGACCACAAAATTCAACTTCCAATTTAACAAAAGGCCTATGTAAACATTTTACCATCATATGCATACTGTCTATTACAAATGCAAATATCGAGATGTATAATCATAAAATAATCTCGCATTCTCCCTGGAAATCCTAAAAACTAAAGGCTGCATGAATACACATCATTTTTTAAAAGCTACATAAAAGTTCAGGTTAAAGTTCCCACACATTTCATTATTTTCTACGATCATAACATAGATCAGTTTTCTTCTGTATACATTTTCTCAGTGTTCTCACTCTTAACCTAGTACGTAACAGGCCAACATCTCAGCAGTTTCTAAGGTTTATTGAATGAAACGTTAAGTTCCTCACACTCAGGATTTTCAGTCCTAAGGCTAATATGAACTGTGATTCTCTAAAATAAGTGGCAAGCAACATACTGAGCACAGTGTGGACACAGTAGTTTCCTAGACGGCTGACGAAATCTGCATTTGCTGTAGTGTCGCTGATTAAAGGAGACTTTGGCCTTTTCTGTTCCATGACCACAGACTGCACTATTTTTCTAATAAAAGTATACAACAGGTCACAGGGAGGATTTCAGAGATCAATGCAAAGCCACTGTCCCTACAAGAAAAACAACAGCCTGCATTCTGAAGTTTGATAGACATTATGATGCTATATTTTGAGTAAAAAAACTAACACAGGCTTATAATACTTTTATATTCTTTATTACTGAAATTGTACATGTTACTTTCTAAACCTCACATATAAGAAAGAACATAAAGATGTACAATCCCTTTTAAATACTGTTTCTTTTAAATTTTGTCCTTCATAAAAACAATCTGTGGATGAAACATTTCCTGAGCCAGACAGTATTTAATTCTGAAAATGCCTACACTATCTTATAGACCCAAAATACAGAACAAAAATATAAAAACAATAAAACCCTTATAACCATCACCACAGCCTGGGGGGGGGGGGGAGTCAGAAAAACATACAAAACACTCAAAGACTGGACATGGAAGAGGCCAGAGGGGAGCGGGGGAGGGTTTCCTGAGGTTCTAGGCAAGCCCTGTGATGACATCACCTCACAGGCCTCCTGTTTTCTCATTGGTGAACACCGTGTCAGCCGACATCAGAAGATAATCACCATTGGCCAGACAATTACAATTGGAGCAGCTAGCATACAGCACTGCTAGCACAGAGCCGGCAGGCTGCTGAGAGAGAACGCAGAGCCCAGCTGCCCTTCTCACTCAATGAATTTTATGTCACCTTACCAATCACTAGGCGATTTTGCTCCCTTGCTAGCAGCCCTTATAAGTCAGCTCTTAGTGAAAATAACAGGTAAAGGCCAGATGTCTATAAAAGAACAAAATGCCTCTCTTTTCAACGCTGTAAAATCACAAGGGCTTTTCAGTGTAAAATCAGAACTCAAAAATGCTATTGAGCTAAAAGCAGGCATTTTCCTCTGCCTCATGCAACACACTCTCATATACCAGACAGTATTACTCAGGATATTTTTAATTTGACATGTAGTTTCAAGATGTGGCTCAGGAGGATCCTCCAAGGCACAATATTTATTACTTGGCATTTCTGTAGCTTTGCTGATTTGTTATATATGAAACTATTTGCTAGAAAAGTAAAAAGGTCTGCGGTATTTATCTCGTGTCTGTAACAAATGAATACAGGGTTAATTACTCTTTAGACAGCAATAAACTTGATAAACTTGCCTCAAGTTTGAACCCTTTATAGAGTTTATACAAACATCACTCCAAAAAGGGGGCCCCTTTACATTAATATGTAATAAGGTAATGAACATGGATTATAGGGTAAGTTTAATAAAGGTCCTCTTAAATGATACTCAAAAAGTAGTGCAGACAGCATACTGACAAAACAGCACTCCTAGCCTTCCTTACAATTCTTCAAAAGACAGTGGGTGTAGCTCATTTTTGAGACATGAGTTATAATTCTCTAAATGGAGTTTCATTTGAGGCTATGTATATAGATTTTTAAGAACAACTGAAAATGATTTGTCAAAAAACAGAGAAGCTTCCCAACATTGTGTTTTTCCTCCAGAAGCTATTTCAAGCCATTTTAAGTTAATGAGTCTGGGAAAGGCAAGACCCTGTATTTCCTAAACTTCCCCTGACCCCAAGAGGGTATAAGCCTTGGTATGGAGCCCCTTCTCCTGTTAACAAGGGAAATGAAAAGGAAATCTTCATTTTCTTATACACCGGGCTCAAGACTTTGTATTATCAGGGGTTTTGGGGAGGAGGTTTATAAAACTGGGCCCCAAGGATATTGGGAGAAATGCATACACTCTGGAGTAAAAGAAGAAAGCAAGACAATCAGGGTCCAGAAGACCTGCAAGGAAAGGGTAACAGCAGGGTTTTGTGCTGTAGTAGGTAAGCCACGAAGAACAAACAAAAGAGAAAAGGCCGGGAAGGGGAAACTCTAGTATGTGACTATGACATAGCATTCAAAATGCAGAAGGAAGCCAAGTAAGTTAAGCTTCAGGTATTAACAGGTAGGGCTGGCAATAAAATGGGCACCCATTGTCACTGTAGCTCACTAGATAAGCATTTTCCCCAGCATCTGCCATGTACAAAGCATCCTTCAAGATGCTCTACATAATCAATAGTGGAATGAGACAAGAACCATACCCTGAGAGATGGTGGTCTGGTAAGAGGTACAGACATATAGGTAAATATTCATGTATATGAATAAAAGCCAGGAAAGATATTGCCAGACATAAGGTTCAGATAAAGAGCCAGGAGGAAACAGTGGTAGAGCCCAATAGGCAAAGATAAATTGGCGCATTTTCCCCATTTTCAGTCCCCAGAGGGCTAGGCCCTGTCTGATTCAGTGTGTACTTGCTGAGTGAATGGGGAAAAGAGGCGGGAAAACGGTACCTGGAAGTGGAGGAGGCACAGAAAGCAGCCTCAGAGAAAAGGCAACAAGTGATTAAGAGGCAGTACCAAACGCAATGGTGCAAGAGAGGGCTGGCAGACAGTGAACGCGGGCAGCCCGCGGGAGGGGAAGCCGGCTCTAGAGAGGCAGGTTCGACAAGGATGCAGCAAGTTGGAGACACGGTAGACGTCAGAGAACACAGAGCACACTAGGCCACCGGGGTTAGGAAGATGGGCCCGAGCTGCGCGGCAAGGAAATAGGACAAACAGCTGCAGAGAAGACCCGGGCCCTCGGCTGGCCACCGCCCCCACCCCGCCTTCAGCGCCACCCCCTAAGCGGGAGGAGGAAGTGCATCTGGAGAAGGTCCCCAAGCGGCGGAGCCCGAGGGGGCTAGGCTTCCCCGGAACGCCAAGGCCTTTCAATGTCTAAACTCCTACGGGATCGAGCTTCCCAGTGCACAATCATCTTCCGAACCCACCCTTGGCCCTTTCGGCCTCGGCGGCCCGGGAGGGACCCCAGCCCTGTCTCCGTCTGCTGCCGCACTTCCTAGTCTTCCGAGCGGATCGCGTTCCCCTCCTGGCTTCCGGCTCCGACCCTCCGCCACACTCCGGCCCCCGCGCCCTCAGAAGCCCCCAGCCAAGCCGCAGCGAGTGTGACCGAGCGGGGCCGGCTGCGCTCCCCCACCAACAGGCCGGGCCCAGCCGGCGCGCACGGCGCAGGGGGCGGGCTCCGCCCGGCTGCGGCCGCAAATGACCAGCTGGTCCAGGGCGGACCGGCCGGGAGGGAGGAGGGGGGAGAGGTAGCCGAACCTCCCGAGACCAGTCGCGACTCCTGGGGGCCGGAGAAAAAGAAGTTGAACCCCTATTCCCCCACTCCTGCCCGCAGCAACCCCCTCCTATTGCACCCACCCGCCCCAGCCCCCGGCGTGCCGGCGTCTCGGGTTTCCCATTGATGAGGTGGGAGGAGGAAGGCAGGTCGTGAGGGCGCCAGAGCACGCGCTCGTGCACGCGGCGGGCAGGATCCCCCAGCGCCCCGGAGCCCTCTCGGCTCGACCCTCCCATCCAGCTCGGGGGGTGCGTGGGGTTTGCTCTTTACCAATCGCCAGACCCAGGGTTAAGGGGAGGAGGAGAATGTCTGCCACAGCAGCTCTGTCTACAAGAAACAAGCGAGATGACCACACACACCCTCCCCTGTTAAATATTGCAAGGTGACACAGGATCGCTTCCCACATTGGGATTTTCAAAAGGACTGGCGGAGGGAACACGGTAAACAAGAAAGATGCGTTCCTGGATTAGAAGTTTGGGGAGGAGCCCCCAAGGACTCTGCGAACCGAGGGGTTTTTAATCAGTGTATCAACTCCAGTCAGCAGCTTCCCACTAAATTAGAAAGGAGTGTGGCCAAAAGGCGTTTCCGTGAAACAAACTTAATAATGGCGTGGCTCCACTCGCTCGGGTTCATTCATTTTTATTACTGTTTTCGTTGTCCCCTCCTCCCCCACCCCCCGCCCCTGTCTCTTTATGAAACCGGAAAGAGATCCGCGTGGGGAAAGAGGTCCAGGAAAGGAGGAATCCGGCTGGGGAGCAGAAAAGAGGAGGGCAGTGAAGTAGGAGAGCTGCAAGGAGAAAGGAAGGACACGAGGGATGGGAAGAGGGCGAGGACCAGAGAGCCGAGGACGGCGGACGGGAGAGGGTTAAAGGGAGAAGGAGGCCGGGTCCTCCCTCCACTGCCTTCCTCACTCTGCTTGCAGGAGGCCAAGCAAGAAAAGCCAAATCTAGAGGGAAACCAGGAGTAGCACAGGTAGGGGCTGTGACATCTCTCCCGCCTTCCCTGCCGCGCGACATCTACTCTATGTACACATATATGTTCTATGTTATATAATCTATATTAAAGATGCATGTGTAGCCACGGTTCACACAGGGGCACCCACAGACCCACGCGCTTCATGCAGCCTCAGTGTCTCCTGAACCCGGGAGACCCGCTCGCTGCTGCCCGCGATTCCTCGCTCCATTCACTCCCCAGAAAGGGAGTACCGACATTAAGGCACACTAGGAAGACGCTCAGGGATCCCAGGAATAGTATCACGCGAAAGCATCACCTACCAGTTTTCCTGCATCCATTGGATGGCTTCACTCTCGTTGAACTGCTTTTCGAATTCATATTCTTGTAAAGTCAACACTGACATGTTCATTGGGGCTGATCTTCGGAATCGCTACGTGTACTCTACACAAAATAAAATTATCTGTAAAGCGCTTGATTTCAAGTGCTCTCCTGTATGATTCCCCCACCCACCCCCCTAGGTCTTCCCCTCGCTGCTTGGTCTCCGGCAATCGGTCTCTCCCAGCCTCTCTTAGCTACATTGAGGGTTGAGCATTGCCTGTGCCTCCGCGCCCGGCTCCTCGCTCTGGGACTCTCCTCCTCCCGGCGTCCGCATCCACCGTAGGAGGAAATGAATGCCTTGCGGTCTTAGTGCCCGCACGTTTGTCCATCACCCTTTTACTTGTCTACAGGGAAATCTCCTCCCCCTCGTGCGATCTGACAAATTAACCCTTTGCGAGGAAGAGCAAGAGAAACCGAGACCTCCCTAGCCCTGGGGGCCGTTTTGTTTACGCGAAGGTGACTGGGGGAGTGGAGGAAGGGCGCGGAAAGGGAGGAAGTGGCCTCGAGATCATCTGCACCCCTCAATCCCGACCTCATGGGCCGTCCAGCCTGGCCTTTGAATGAAGTTTCGGCGTACAGAGTGCAGCCCCAAAGCGCGTGGACCTGAGAGCTTGGCAAGTAGACGATAAATAGTAAAACCTGACAGCGCTCTCGCAGGAAGTCCAGGCAAATTTGCATTGAAATCCCACGTGAAAGGAACGCACTTCCTACCTCCTCGCCCCAGCCGTACCCTCCGGGTCACTTACCTCAGGGATTCGGCTTTGACTTAAGTCAACCTGGGGCCTGCCAGCCCGCAGAGCTCCCCAGTCACGTGCCAGCTGGAGCTGCGGAGGCGGAGACGGAGGCGGAGGCGGGTGGACAGTCCAGATTGACTAGTAGCCACAAGAGCGGTGGAGGTTAGGTGGAGGGTTTGGGTACGGGAAGGTGTGGAGTTAATGAACTGAGACAAAGAGGGAATGGAAGTTAGCAAATAGGAGAACAGGACCAACTGCTCCAATGCAGAAACTATTTGTTTGCACGAGAAATTTCGCTTTATTATAAGGGTGGTAGATGCAACAGAATCGTGTTTGAGGAGAGGGGTCAATGTAATGTTGACCCCTGCTGAGCCCCCAGTCTCACAGTGACGTTTTAACCTCAGCTTCCATATACATCCCTCTTTCTTTTTTCCAAGGGAAAAGTATTTTCTTATTCTGAACGTCCCTCCACTCCACAAGTTACGAAAAATGAAATATGAGACATGGCGACATCTGACCATCTAATCTGTCCATGTAATTGTAAAGTTGAAGTGTAATAATAGTAAGGGACTTATGCTTTAAAAATTAGGTGGCCATTAGGAGTAGGAAGAACATTCTCTTTCTCTCTTCCCAGCTCCCCACCTCCCTGGGCGTCCAAAGAGAGGATATTTTCATTTAAAATCAGGTGCCCAGAACCAGAGAAAAGGGGGACTGGGAGAAACATCTCTGTAAATGAGGGTGGTATAATAAGTTAAATAAAGAGCTTTAAAAATCAATACAATTATACATATATGTACAAATATTTATATATTTAGCAAATTAATTTATAAGTTAATTTATAAATTGATGCTCCCAAACATTCCATGTATGGCCTTTTCTCATCTCTTCAATTCTAGAGATTTCTGCAGTACAAGTCTGAATTTGAAGGTAAAACCTCAGTCAAAAGACTTGGCAGGGTTGGGCGGGCTGGAAGGTGGGTGTGGCCTGATGAGCGGTAGGGATGTTAGCAGATTACCTGGGCTTGTGAGTCATCAATAAATATTTGTAAAGTGAAGAGATTAAATAAGTGAAAGAAGGGAGGGAAGTGGGAGAGGAATCAAGTGTGAGAGAATCCAGCAAACATTTTGCTATAACTTGCAAGGTAAGTCCAACATTTGCTTTAAAAGGATTCCATTTTTAAATTGAGTACTGTTCTCACTAGTCATCATGCCAATCTTAAACTAGTATGAGAAATTATCATCTGCTTACTATGTTTCTTATCCAAATAATGTCTGTTTTTACCTGTTTATTTTGGGAGGTTATGGGTTAAGATGGATTTGGGGTTACGTTAAAAACAAATATCTGATTTTTTTCTGAACAGTGTTTAAAATGGGAGATAAGCTCCAATTTCTTGAACTTTAAAGTAGACAATTAGCAAAAATGGTAAGTTCTTGATATTTCTAAGTGTTGTTGAGGAACAGATACTGTTAGTGATAGTGAAAACCAGTGACTTTATCTGGAAAGCAATTTGGCAGCTTATTTACTCATTTTAAATCCACTTATCCTTTGACCATTCGTTCACCAGATACTCCTTGAGCCTGTGCTCATCTGAGATCTCAGGACTCAGTGGGGAAGAGGAGAGACAAGACTCCTGCTCTTTTGGAGCTCACATTCCAGAGAGGAAGACAAAATAATTTCACATAAAGTGAAGTCCTAAAATTAAAATTAAACAGCATCATGTGAAGAGATGGGAGCACTCATTTAAACCCTGAAGGCTTCACTGAGAAGGTGACTGTGAACTATGGAAAAAATTCATACCCAGAAACCTCAATTAATTAGTGTCTGGATATCAGAAGGGGGCGCTCTCCTGCCCTGCAACCACAGCGGAGCCCAACATGAAGAAGAAAGACTCCTCTCCTGGCAACAACTCAACCAATGAAATGTCATGGACTCTGTTTACTCTAGCCCTCCCAACTTCCTTTTCCCCTCTATAAAAGTGGTCTCCTTCCATTACTCTGTAGTGACTTGCACGTGGCCCACCACGGTTTCCTTCCCTGAACTGCAACTCTGCTAATCCCAGATAAACCCATCTTTAGTAAGAGGGAGTAATAACCACCAGTCTATCTGTTTTTAGATCAATAGTTGAAACCACAATGACAAAGAGACAGCCACTTCTTGCAGAAGCAAGAGCAAGTATGAATGTCCTGAAATAAGGATCGAGTTTGTAGGACTGAGGATGAAAGGCTAGTGTGTCTCCAGGTCACAATGAAGGAGTAACTGATAGGTTGGAGAGGCAGGCAGGCCAGGTCTTGGACCATTGGTAAATCAAGATAAGAGAATTGGATTTGATTCTAACTGCAGTGAGGTGGGGAAATATTAAAGGGTTTTTAGGTGGGGAAAACATGGTAATCGTTAGTAATTCCACTACTAGGAAGTTACTCTGTGGATACACTCACAAAAAAAATTATAGGTATATGTATAAGATACTATTCAGTACTATCACTGGAAGTAATCGGGGGCTAAATAAATGATGGCTAATATTAACTAAATGATGGCACACCCTTAGGATGGAATATTATGAAGTCTTTTAAAAATAAATGGTTATATGGATTGCCATATCTAAAGAGCTACCAGAATATATTTTTAAGGAAAATTAAAAAGCAGGCACAGGACATTCTGTATAGTGATACATTAAGAAAAGCACATACAATTGTACACATTTTCTTTCTTTTTTTTGGGGGGGGGAGGCGACAGACAAGAATTTGATGGTGATGTATATATCTGGGGAAAGAACTGGGAATAAACTAAAGAGAGTTCCTACTGTTTATTTTCCCACAATATTTGAATTTTCTTAGGAAGTATTTGTATTTCATTTTTTAAAAAAGTCCGCAGGAGTTAGTTGAGTAGTGAGATAATGGGTTACTTTTCTATTAGAAATAAAACATTAAATGGTGATTTTTCTACATTTATTTTACATTACAAAACATACACTACGACCTGGCTATTTGCTTAGATATTTTTCTTGCAGAGGGCTACAGAAGGCTAGGAAAGATGGAGGGGAATGTTGGGAGGGTGCCCAGGAACACCACTAGGAATTTTTATGAAAAGATTTATTGTGTGCATTTCTAACCCATAACCAGATAGGTAGTTAATATTGAATATAAATAACTGGGGCTTAAAAAGTAACAGTTAATTGATATTTAGTAGTAAAATTTTCAAAATTAGGCCAGAAAGGAAGGAACATTGAAAGACAGAAATTTATTGCAAATATGACTGACTACTAAACAAAAGATCTGGAGTTTGGTCCCGATTCTATTCCAGACCTGGCTATTAGATCTTGGAGAAAGTGCGGGGATCCTTTAGTTTCCTTTTCTATATATAAAATAACAGCGCCAGGCTGAATGATCTTGATACCAGCTCAGAACTTCTCTGATATGGAAATATGCTAAAATACACACATAGTTTCTGAGCCCTTCTAATACTAAACCTGCTTTTCTAGACCTCTGGTCCATAGGTGGAGTCTAGCCAAGTTGAACCATTTCTCATCTCCTGGACATCTTAAGTTTTGGCTCCTTTTCTCTCATCAGTCCCTCTGCCTGGAATACTCTTCTCTCCCATTTTCCCCTCCTCCACCCCCCATTTCTCCCTGTCAAATTCAGTCTGTTCTTTGGACATTCACAAGCTACTCCCTACTTAAGGCTCTTTCTCTTCAGAGCTAAGATCTCTCACTCTCTCTTGCCTCCTAAACTCTTGAAGCTTTTGTTAGCATATCTCTTAAGCCCTTAGTCATCCTCTTTCCTACAGGAGATTATAAATGTCCATATGAGCAAGGACAACAATTTCTTGATTGTCTTAGTTCATAGAATTGCTGTAACAAAGAACCAAGAACCACACCATCCCAGAGTTGTATAGCTCTGTTTCAGCACATCTAGAGATTTTGAAACTGGAAAACAAACCTCAAGTAGGTATATTTTTCCCCTTGTATTCTGACTTAGAAATGCAGGGATCCAAGTCATAATTTCTTTATGTACCTTCTCTGATGCCACCAAGCTGGCATTGTCTGGGCAAAGGGCACAGGTGAAAAGGGAATACAGCTCTTTGAATAGAGTTGTAAGTTGCAGTTTTATTCTGGCCTTACTTACAGATGTTGGTGATATCTGGGCCACATCTGATAGTTTTTTCCCCCACTAAACTTTGCTAACCTGACTGGAGATATTTTCCAAAAGTTGTAAACCATATCGATTCATAAAAGAGAAATGCTGTTTTTGTGTGTTCTTAATACGGCAAATAAATAACTCATCCACAAAATTCCATAGAGGAAAAAAAATCAAAAGTCAGCTCCTGATCATTTTCACTTTAGACTTCTCTGAAAATGACAAATTTTAAGAAGAATTTTTTTTTTCTCAATGACACAGTGTATTTACAGACCAAAGAGGCCAAGGAGACTTTACTCCCATTCCTTTTCTGAAAAAAAAACTGACAGAACAGATGTGAATCTTCACCTCCTCACATGGTCTTTGGTTGGAACAAACCGGGAAGTTGGGGCTGGGAGCCTCCTTAAAGACCCTCCCCCAAGCACTGGGAGGAACTGGCTAAGCTGGACACCCACCTCCTGCAACCCACGGCCCTCCAGAGATGCTCTGGGGTGCCCAGGGTGGCATCTCCTGCCATGGTGCCCAGCCAGAGTTCCAGTGTATCTTCTTCCTTTGTCCCAGAGTTTTGGGGGTGGGCCTGGGTCACCTCAGATCCCATTCCAAATAGACCTGTCCTGTAAGATCTCACCATAGTGATGAATATGCCTTATTGATCTTGGAAGGGATTGAGGTAAATATAAAAGATATCAAAACTTTATGTAAATAAGAGAAGTGCAAATAATTATGTAAAAATAGACTCACAATCCAAAATAGATACCTACAAAACTTCAATTAAGTTAGCAGTAAGCACAGCAGTTCAGAGGAAGAAATTTAATTTAAGAAGATGTAAGAAGGGAATGTGATAGTGAGGTGGGAAGCCCCATGAAAAAGACCAGCAGGACCCCCAGGGAGGGCCATTACTCTTCTGACAGCACCATCCAGTTCCCTGGCCCAGCAGCATTATCTCACTTTTTGCCTCTGAAATGGCTTACTTCTAAGAAAGTGGAACTTATCCCTAAGATCCTATTGGTTCCCTGAGCTAACTTCTGATTGGTCCATTTGTAGCACTTCATTTGCATGGAGCTCACTCCTGATTGGCCCATTTTTACCATTCCTGATTGGTCCATTTCCCTCACTCCTGATTGGTCCATTTCTACAAAGCTTGTTCCTAATTAGCCACCTTTGTTATACATTATTTGCATATGATGTTGCAAAATGTTGCAAAGTCTAGACTGGTATCCCATAAAAGGCTGTGTAAACCTACAGACGGGGTCCAGAGCTTGGAGTGTTAACTCCTCTGGGCCCACCGGGGTAATAAACCTGAGTTCTCCAACTCTCCGAGTGCTGCTTGGTCTCTCTCCTGGGTCCAGGTTGCTGTCACAACTGAGCTGAAACACTGAGCTGTAACACACTTTGCTGCAACAATAGGAGCTCAAAAGTGCAGTTTAACTTTGGGGTTTTCACAACACTGTGAGCATGTGCCCACCATGCTGCAGATAGTTTCTGCCTGAAACCCTCTGAGCCTGTAAGCCAAGACTTTTCACTTTGGGAGTAGCAAAGGGCAATTAAGGTCCAGGGAATGAGTTTGTCTTGGCCCTTGGGACTAAGGGCCTCGCTGGCAAAGGAGATCAAGGAGATCATAAGCTCATGCTTCTCTTGTGCTTTCTTTATTCAGATGTATTCTGATAAACTTCTCCTATAAACGTTCAACACACAGAATTAGTCAGTAGCATAAAAATGTATTCGAGATATAAAGGAAAATGTGAAGAACACTATTTGATACTGAAAGCAGCTTTCTCATAGTTGCTGTTAAGATCATAGCGCCCCTGAAGGACAACTGGGCAACCTGCATGTGAGGGGAGACCTAAAATTACTTTCACATTATTATAAAGGTCTCTCTCTGTCTCTCTGTCTCTGTCTCTCTCTCTCTACATATGTATGTATTAATAAACTGGGTGTTAGGAAATTGTGTCTGTTCCTTATTATCTCTGTTTGTAGGAAAGAGAATATGCATGGAAATATCTAATAATAAATAAACTTACTTGAATTACAAAGAAATACCCAGACCCTCTCCTCTGATCCCTCTTATTTATATTGGTCCAAACTATAAAGAGACCTCAGGAAAGGCATAGGTCCTGGTGGGTCCCTTTCCCACCTATCAGAGGATGTGGCAGGACAGTAGACCATGACTGGGCCTTTGGAGGAGCAGGGCTGTTACTCTCATGTAAAGTTTAGGAAGACCTGTACCACCTCACCAGTTGGGCTAAGACAGTGAAGACCATTTAAACTCCTAAAGACTAACTTTTCAGCCTGTTCCAGAGCAGACAGCTTAAAGGAACAGAAAAAGTCTCAAATATTTTTATTATAAGGAACTTCTGAAGAAGAATTCTATCTGATCTCAGTATAAAGAATAGTTGTGTCATATTAAATAATTGATTTATTATAAATAATAATGTGAATCATGTCTTTATGGTTAGAATACTTGGAGGCAAACAGGGGATTTGCCCTTGTAGCAAGTTTTTAAAGTAATACACAGCTTAAACCTTATTCCATTCTCCATTTTATAATCTCAGCCTGACTTTTTCATTTGCTTCTTGTTTTTATGATTTTATTTATTCAATGCATTCTTTCACTATATTTTATATACAACAAGGTAGGAAAGAATGGAAGGAAGGAAGAGAGTGGGAGGGAGGGGTTGGAGGAACAAAGACCTACCAGCCCCAGATGGAGACAAAGTGAGACCTGGCAAAAGCCATTTTAGCTGCCCGTTGGAGGAAGGATATCTTGAAAGGGAAAGTGTAGCACTGCGGAAACAGTATTAGCCCTGCTGTCAGAAGGCCTGAGTTCTTTCCTAGCCCTGCATCAATTCACCAGGTAATGCTGAGCAAATCCCTTCTCCTTTTTGTGCACCAGTTTCCTCCTCTGTGAAATGAGGATTTTGGACAATATGGTCAGTGCATTCTCTCCAGCTCTAATGTTTTGTGATTCTTGGCAGGCAAAGAAGGAAGAAGGAAGACAACATAGACAAACATGCTGCTCAGCAAATGGCCATGCCCCCACCCTTATCCCTGCCCAACCAGCTGTGGTTCACCCTCTCTGAGTGCCCCAAGCACTCACAGGAGCAGATTTCTCTCAACCAATTCAACTTTGAGCCTGGAGTCTTTCTCAATTAGACCATGCAGAGGACTCTTGTACTTACTCAAGTGTCTTGGGAAAAATTTTGGAAGAGATTGGAGGGTGTTTAAAGTTGGAAAATAAAATGACCTTGAAAAAAATACCATCCACAAAATAAAAGAGTTCCCAAAGAGCCAAATGAGTAATAGTTCCCAAACAGCGGGTTTTCCAAGATCTTGCTGATTTATTAATATCTGATTCTTTATTTGAAATTTTGTAATTTAGGCTTTTGAAGCTGTGAATCATGTTTTTTGGATTAATATCATATAATATCTGTTATAAAGTCTAGTGATTTATTGGGTATCATGAAGTTGAGTGCACTTTCTAATCATTTTGAGTTTTCAAAATTGACTTTTTCATCAGGATGTGGAGGAAGAACAAATGGGATCATTGGAGACCAAATAATATGCAGGGGATTAGACATAAATAAGAGATGCAGTACTGGCTGAAAGAGAGATTTGAAAGTAAGCAACACTGAAAGAAAACTTTCCAAAGCCAGAGAAAGATTTGAGGAGAAAAGGAAATCAGTGACATTAGGAATTATCTTTGCAGCATCAGTAGGAATTTTTTAAGAAAAACAGAGCCTACACTCATTTCTTTCTATATTGATGCAGAAATTTGCTGCTTTTTGTGTTCTTTTGGTAACTGCATCCCACTGCAACTTTAAGGAACTTTGGGAAACCTTTAATTCCATGTGGACCCTGTCAGTCATGGGGCAGCATAATTCTATCTATCTTACCTCTATTTCTTTCTCTGAAAATGAGAATTAAATACAATAAACTCTATGTAATGTGACTAGCAGGCACAAGGTTCATGGTATGACCTTTCCTCAGGCCCATGTGATAGAGGGAAAATGAATGTGGGGTGAGAGAATGGCTGTGTTCCAGGTCTTAACTGAGTCCCTGGGATGTGCCTCACCAAGTGTGGGTCCTTGGCTTCATCAGTTCAAGAGTGAGCCACAGTTGAGTAAAGGTAGATTTATTTAGAGAGACACATACTCCATAGAGTCCAGGCTGTTTCAGAAGCCAAAGAAAGGTGAAAGTAGATACATACTCCATAGACAGAGTGCAGTCCATCTCACTCAAAAGGGAGAGCCACCATGAGGTGTGGGGGTTGTTAGTTTTTATGGGTTCAGTAGCGTCATATGCTGACAAGTGGGAGGATTATTCCAACCACTTTGGGGAAGGGGTTGGGATTCCCAGGAATTGGGCCACTGCCCACTCTTTGACCTTTTATGGTCAGCCTCGGGACTGTCATGACGCCTGTGGGAGTGTCATTTACCAAGTTAATATATTACAACGAGTGTATAGTGAAGGCCAAGGTCTACTGGAAGTCAAGTCTCCCATGGTCTTGGGCCTCATGACCTGTTGGAAGTTGAATTTTCTGCCACCTTGGTATCAATTGTTGTGTTACTTCTTGAATGGCTGTGCCCTGCCCCCTCCCCTCCTGTCTCACATGTAGAACAGCAGAGGTGTAGAAGATGAGCCAGGTCAGCTACCTCCACTCTAGAAATGGGGAAATATCGAGGCCTGGCCAGGTTGAGTGGCTTTTGCAAAGGTATTTGCTCTCAGAGCCTGTTCATTCAGAAACACTGAAAGCCTCATACTGGAAATCACTGGTGCTTGTGACTCAGTGAAGTTTCTACCAAGAGAACAGTAAACTGAGCTTCAGCTACAATCTGAGAAAGCAACCCTGACAACTTTCATAACCTTGGGGGCCACTTGGTGTATTTAGATCTGCAAACTCCACAAACATCACATTCTTCAAAAAAGAAAAACAAAACCCCTGCAGTTTTATTGTAAACCAGTATGACATTATTAAAGAAAAAGAAAAAAAAAACTAAACTAAATAGAAAACTGGTGGAGGGTACCTCTCATAAGGTCTCCCTGCTAACAGATTCTGCATTTGCCACATACTAGCTCGGTGATCTGGGCAAATTATTTATCTCTCTATGCCTCAATGTTCTTCTCTAAAAAAAAGAATAACAGTATCTACTTCATAGGACTGTTAATGAGGATTTGTGAAAGTGCTTAGGGACCAGAAACGTAGTGAGCATCACATACGTGTTTGGTAAATAAAGAAAAATAAAAGCAGTAACTCTCTGGTGTAGAGTAGGTGACATCTGGGCTGAGACTTGAAGGAATTCATTTTACAGAAAAGGTGGGAAGGCGTCCCAATTTCTAACTGGGGGGAAAAAAAAGCACTTGCATAGACATGGAGACATGATGATGATTTTGAAAAAGAAATAATAATAATAATAATAGCCAACCAACTATTGAATATAGACAATGTACCAGACTCGTCACATAACTGTATCTTGTTTAACCTTATTAGCAACTCTGCAGTGTAGATTTTATTATCTATGATGCAGTTAAGGAAGCCAAGGTTCAGATAAGATGGTGAGAAGCAGAAGCAGTCATGCAATTCCAAGTCTGACTGAAGTTTTTGCCCATGCTTGGAGAATTTGTTTCCCTTAAACCTTGGGTGCAGGAGGAAAGGCAAATATATAGAGACAGAGCTAGATTGGTAGTTACCTACTGCTGGGAAGCACAGATGTCAGGGTAAGAGCTTAAAGGTATGGGGTTTCTTCTGAGGGGTGATGGAAAGGATCTTTTGATTGTAGTGTAGTTGTACAATTCTGTGAATACACTAAAAACCATGGAATTGTACACTTTAAATGGGTGAGTTTTAAGGAACTTTAGGTACCTAAAAAAATGATAAAAAGTTTGGGTGTAGCTCAGCAGTAGAGTGCATGCCTAGCATGCACAAGGTCTTGGGTTCAACCCTCAGTACCTCCATTAAATTAAAAAAAACCTAATTATCTCTCCCCCAACAAATGGTTAAATTGTGTATCAATAACCTTATTATAAAAAAAAAAATAGACTGGATACCAGCATTCAGAAGGGGAGTGTTGAGGAGGAGAGAACTGACATTTTGGATAGACGCATCAAATGATAGACAGAGAATAAAACATTGCACATAGATTATCTCATTTAGTTTAATTCCTACAACATTCTCATGCAATATGATTTTTTAAAATCTTCAATTCATAAGAGTACAAGTACAAAACTACGCTCATCATGACTCCACCCTTGGCATTCTGGAATATAATGCCTCCATGAAGATCCCTCCCAAGACAGCTTATTTATTTTGTCCTCCACTGAGTTCTTATTTATTGCGCTTTTCTTTCCCTATTTGAATGAGTAGGTGTTTTCAATGGTCACTCCAGGTTCTTTTCTAGGGCACTCCCCCATTCAAAGACTTTCATTATTCATTCAGACGTTAGTGTTCAAATACAGATGAAACCCTCTGATACTCTGCTAAAGAGGTTTTTGGTTTGTTCATTTTCTTACACTTTGTGAAATATCTTCCTGTTGTCCTATGGGCCCAGCATTCTTTGAGCACACTTCTTTCCTTCTCTATTATGAGCGCCATTAGAGAGGAAATACAACAATTACAATGCAATGTAAATGGGCAGTAGGGTTATAACAGATTGCTCATTCACTTACGTGCCAAGCACTGCTCTACGCTCTTTGTGCATATTATCTCAGATAGGAATTCAGTAAATATTTGTGGAATGAACGTTGTGTTTGAAGAAGTGAGGAGGTTTTGGAGGGGAAGTCAGGGATGACTTTACGTACCAGAGGATATTTGAGCTGAGTCACTGAGAACTGGTAGAAGTTTAATGTACTTCATGGCAGAGAAAAGCACTGTAGACCAAGGAACACTTTTGAGGGAGAACTGAGCTCAAGACTGTTGATAAAATCTGATAAACCTGAATTCAATTCCTGCCCGAGCCTCTCACTAACCATGTTATTTCTGAGATTCCTAAACTCTTCTAGGATTCAGTGCCATCAGCTGCAATGTAGGATGGACAGAACCTATCCTGTAGGGGTGTTATATAAAGAGGCTAGAACAGTGTCAGGCATGGGATTCTAAGTGTACATTAAACAATTTTCTTAAGCCTCAAATTAGATTTTCTAGATCTATCTTCCTGCCCCTGAAATACTTTAGTGACTAGGAAACACTTGTCCTTGGGAACCACGCCTATCTATTTTTAGTAGCTAGAAAAGACTCAGCAGTGGTTATTACGATTTCCATGCACAGCAGTTATTCGGGAAGAATAGATGAAGGAGATCAGTGATGAGGTGGAGACAAGACAAAACAAGAGCCAATGAGGTGAAAGGCTTTGTCTGTCAACATCAAGGGGTTATGGTTCCAAAAGGTAAGGGTTGAAAACTCAGATGCCTTCAGAGGCCAGTTTTCAGTGACAAATGAAGTAAGCACATTATAAACAATGAGGTTATACTGACCTGAACACACCTTGTGTGCATATTAAGTAAGTTGAAATGGTCTTCACTCCTCAAAGAAATCTACTTTTTCTCATTTTTTTTGAATGCACTGCTATTTCAAGTCTATCTTCTTTCCCTATTTTAACAGAAACACAGGTATGAGAATATTTCACTTTCTTCCTAACTCTAAGAAAATACCACCACAAAGGTGATGAAATATGAAAATTAAAAACAAGAGGAAAAACATAAACATAAATTAAAATTTTCAAAGAGTTTTAATATTTTTATGAACACCAAACAGGTATTGCATACCTGACTTTGGAGATTATTGAACCAGAATATGAAGCCCATATTATTTCTACATTACTCTTGAGGAATTCATGATCCAGTTGGTGTATGCTCGGCAATAAATGTTGTAAAGGAAGCATTCTGCTTGCCTGGGAAAATCAAGAAAGGTTCTGTGAATCAGGTCACATTTGCCTTGAGTCTCAGAGGATGAGTAAGAGTGATGGCAAGTGGAAAAGAGAATGTTCTCCTCATGCTGAAGGAACAGCATGTACAAAACCAAGCATTTGAGAAGGCCTAGTGGGTGGAAGGAGGATAAAAATTTATTGTATAACCAGAACCCTGGGTGTGGGCAGAAATAGAGCAGGTGAAGTAATTTGTGATGAGATAATGAAACGTTGCTTGTGCCATGCTCCAGGCTTGGACTTTATGGCTTAGGTAACAGCAAACCATCGGAAGTAAGTGGAGAGAGTTGGTAAACTTCCATGTTTTCAGGGAAGAGAAAGTAATAGCATGAACTGATGCAGTAGCAACAGAATGGGAGAAGGAAATGGATTCAAGATCTGTAACTGCATTTGGATAGGAATGGCTTCCTTGTTGAATAGATGTGGGTCTGAGAAAGAGAGAGAAATTGAGGAAGAAGCCAGGGTTTCTACTAGGAGTGGAGTGGAGAGTGAGTCCAGTGGCTAAAACAAGGGAACCTTTGTCCCATTTTTCAGGGAGCAGTGTGGTAGAGTGGAGAAAGCACAGCCTCTGGAATCAGAGCAACTGAAGCTTAAATCCCTAGTGCATCACTCTTTGTCTTGTGTGATCTTTTAAGCAATGTGTTCTCTCTGACTCGTGCTCTTCTTATTGTACAACTGGTACACACTCTGTGGCAACATGTCTATGGAGAAAAATTGACTTAAGCAACTGAGCTACTGTGCTCTGATATTTCCATACTTGCAAAATATATTTGCATACATTATGAAATGATCACCATTACAAGTCTAGTAACCTCTGGCTGCCATAGTAAATTACCATAAACTTGGTGGCTTAAAATGACAGAAATCTATTTTTCACAGATCTAGAGGCCAGAAGTCCAAGATCATTGTCACTGGGCCAAGACCAAGTTGTCAGCAGGGCCACACTCCCTTTGGAGGCTATGGGGGAAAATCTGTTCCTTGGTTCTTCCAACTTTTGATGGCTGCTGGCTTTCCTTGGTTTGTGGCAGCATCACTGTAATCTTTAAGGCCAACATCTTCAAGTCTCTATCTCTCTGTCTTCATATCACTTTCTACTCTATGTATCTGTATTGTCTCCCTCTGCCTCCTTCTTTTAAGAATACATGTGACTGCAGTCTGGGCCCACCTGGATAAACCAGGATAATCCCTCCATTACAATATCCTTAATTTAATTACATCTGCAAAGACTTTTTTTTGCCATATAAGGTAATATTTATAGATTCCAGAGATTAGGACCTGATATCTTTTGGTGGATATTATCTAGCCTATTACAGCACTTTATTTAGTATTTGTAGAGTTTTCAGATTTTATGTGGTGCAAGCCAGAGTGCCTTTCTTCCTGGATTGTTTTTCCCCGTGAGAGAGAATGAATAAACTTGGGGGGAAGCACAGGTTTTGAAATACTTTCAAGACCAAATGAGCCCTACAAATTTCAGATTCTTTTTTCCTTTCCCGTAATAACAAACAGTTGGAAATTTGGCACCATGTAGCCATAGCTCATGAATAAATGGAAGCTGTATGCTTAATCATTTCACTGATATTCAAAGTTGCCAGGTAACACTACTTGCATTTCCTCTACTTTCAATAGAAAAGATTTACTTAAAATAGTTTATTTGCCCAAGGGGGTAACTTCCATCATGTATTTCTGGCACTGTATACTTTTAGAATGTACAAATACCATATATTAGGACTGAGACACAGTGTCTGTGATAGATACTGAAGAATGTCTTGCTTGGTTCCATTCCTCTCTCCTTTTTGTAAACTTTGTGTAAACTTGAGACCGTAAAGGGGAAAACTATGTTGACCACTTTCTTTTGCATCTACAATCTGGATGTGGATTAGGTTCTGTCTATTAGCTGCAGTCATGACATATTTGGTGGGAGTAAAGTTGTGGAGAAAAACTCAGTTTTTCCCCACTGTACACTTCATTCTCAATACTGAGCAATTCTCTGTAGACACTGACTGGGTGTCCCACAATTTAACTCCATCTTGACATTACCTGGAGGTAGTGTCAGATCCGACAAATTAAGGGCTTAACCCTACAAGACTCCCCTACTCCCCTTTCCCAGTTCAGATGCCATCGCCTGTGCTTTTGACCTACCAGCCACAAACTGGAGGTTCCCACACCCCTCCTTGTAGGTTCAGTAATATGCTAGAATGGCTCCAAGAGCTGAGGAAAATATTTTAGTTACTAGATTGCTGGTTTATTATAAAAGATTCATCTCAGGAACAGCCAGATGAAAGAGATGCATAAGGCAAGGTATGGGGGAAGGGCACGGAGCTTTCCAGAGGTCAGGGATGGGGCTGAAAGTTCCTCTAATCACATGGTTGGTTCCCCTGGCAACCAGCCTTCCTCCAGAAGCTAACCACAAGTCACCTCATTAATATAAACTCAGGTGTGATTGAAAGGGGCTTGTAATGAATAATAAAAGGTATCTTTATCATTTTTTATCAGTGAGGAGATTCCAAGCTTTGTGTTAGGAATGAAGACAAAAACCGTAATTTTTTATTATAAATTTCTTATAAATCACAATATTACAAAGGTAGCTGGAAGTCATCTTCCTGCCCTTTTTGGCTATTTTCATAGGGCTAGCAGATATTTCTGCAGCAGATTCCCAGGGTCTATTCTTCTGCTTCCTGGGTGTCTATGCATGTGTGGCAAAGGCAGCAGCGGTAGCGGGAGTGATTTGATTCCAGGATCCTCATTCCTGGGTTACAGCTGTGGTGGTGTGCTCTTGTCTCAGTAATTCCAGTGGTGGCCCCAGAGATAGTGGCTCTTTCCAGCAGATCCATTTCTAGAACTCATTCTTAAAGATTCAGCCTAGAGCCCTATGCATAAACTACTCCAAAAATTTTGGTCAGGACCTAATTCCCTGTATTCAGTTCCTTTCTGCTTAAGATAACTGCAGTGGTTTGAGTGTGGTTTCAGTGAATACTGACTGACACAGTTCTCAAGGGATGTGGAAGAGGACAGAGATCAATCAATTTCAGGATTTTGCAAACTTAGCCCTAATTTTTAGGAAACAAAAACTTAATTTCCTTCCATAATACATCCCCAACTTTCTCTTCATTTACAAACCTTCAATTAAAATATAAGATGTAAAATATAAGATACATAAATTCTAATTTTCCAGGAATAAAATCCTTGCTTTTTTCCCTCTAAAACATATAGTGAAAAAAATTCTCAAGAAAAAAGAAAACACATAATAAAGAAGAAAATATGTATTATGGTTATTATGTATTATGTGTGGTATTATGTATTAGCTAAAGCCAGGCCAAATGATAAGCTTATCAAGGCTGAGATGGCTTGTTCATTAATTTGATTTAAAGCACGATCAGCTGATGCTTGAAATAGTAATTGTCGGCTTTGTTTATATGCATTTACTGACAAAAACGTTACAGTTTTCTGGTTGTTCTAGGATACTGCAGAGCAGTTGACTGAATGTAAAATATATTCTATAGCCTAGTAAACAGCCTAGGGGTTTCAAATATGGTCTTATTCAGCATTGGCTTTGAAATATGCTGAGTAATTTGAGGGTCTCTAGAAGTTTCCTCTACCACAAATGATCTTCATTAAACTTTTTGGGAGCATCACCTTTAACAATTAACTACTTTATGCTAAGCTTTACTCTTCAAGTATTATAGTGGAATATGGGGTAGGCTAGAGGGGTGGGCAACTCTATGTAGATTTATGTTGACAGGCCAGTAATTGTTCAGTTCAGGTAAGACTGGGCTCAAAACTGATAGCTAATATGGAATTTGTATCCGCTGGAAACTAAAGCTGGGTGTGAAGGCTAACCATCAATGCAGAGCAGGAGTTCTACAGCCAGGTAGGCGCCTTAAGTAGTGGTGTGTACCAACACTAATATTTAAATCCAGATGTATAATTCTAAACCACTGAGGGCTTGATAATAAAGTGTTGAAGGCCATAGTTCCAGAATTATGTGACACATTTTAGGACAACGGATAGAAAGCACCCTGTCAGCCGAGGGAGGCTGAAGAGGGATTCGAGGAGGTGAGCTGCCCAACTGGAAAAATGCGCAAGGAGCCGACATGGAGCAAAACAGCACTTTATTGTAGTACAAGTGGGTGGCGCGGGTGGCGGGCGGCGGTGGCGGTGGTGCTCAGCACTTTCTTCTAGTTCAACAAGATGGTGCCGCCTGCATGGCGCACTTGTCCTGCTTTTATCTATTCTGCCCCCACGTGTGCATTGTTCATGTCTTTGTTCCTAAGGCTTACATAATGCTACTTGCGCAAGCATATCTTTACTTCTTTGTTTATAAGGCTTACATAACTGGTGCTTGCTTATATTTACTCCTTACCAGGTACAAGCTATTGTGAACTTTGGCCTGGGCCCCACTGGCGATTTATTTAAGGCTGGGCCCCACAGCCTACTCACTTAAGGCTACGACACATCCCCAACATTCTTTCCCATATGGATGGCAGACATTGTATGTTAATCAGAGTCTTTAACTCTCCCAAGCTGAGTCTTCAGTTCCGAGCAGTCACTACCAATAAATAGATGTGAGAGGGTATGGTGGGAGCTGTTGATTTCCTGCCCAACAGCCATTCTTCCTTCCTTCCTTCCTCTCTAAAGAGCCTACCTCCTATAAGAGAGGATGGAAATTCAATGCCAGATGCTTTCTTAGGGTAATTATTCAAAAGCATGGGCATGGGTCCTACCAGGCCTCTTGGAAAGTATTGAATACACCTTTCTTCTTCAGCTGGATGTTGGTATATTTATGAGGTATGATTCCTGAAATGTGCCAGTCACGGTGTCCAAACCAATTTGGTGTGGATGGCAGAATAGGAAGATAAAAAGACTCTAGTCTCTGATGATTTTTATTGAGCCACTGAACCAACTCTGGGACGACTTTCCTCTGGATCTTCTGTTTTGTGAAAAAATGAATAAATCATAAATATCTGAGTAAATGTAAATTTTTCCTCTTATTTTCTTAAAGCTATATTACTGCTTAAACCAAAAATTATAGCATTGCCTTGTGGGGTTTATAATGTATGTAGATGTACTATAAATGACAACTATAGAATAAAGATAGGAGGTAGTAAATGGATCTATATGGTTGTAAGGTTTCTACATTTTTACATCAAGTGGTACAATATTAACTCTAGACCTACTGCAAAAGTTAAGGATGTACATTGTAATTCTTGTTATAACCACTAAAAATTAATGCAAAGAGATATAGTTTCTGTCCATAGATAGATTAAAATGGAATTCTAAAAAATATTCAAACAATTCAAAAGAAAGCATGAAACAGAAAACAGAAAAATAAACAACCAAACAAAAAACAGGGGAAAAACAGAAAACAGTAAAATGATCCATCTAAACTTAACCATGTTGATAATTGTATTAAATGCTATTAGTCAAAACACTACAATTAAAAAGCAGAGATTTTCTGAATAGATTAAAAAGCAAGACCCAACTATATGCTGTTTATTGCAGATACACTGTAAACATAGATACAGACAGGTTGAAATGAAATGTATGGGAAAGGTATACTATTCATGAAGTTAGATGGAATGGCTATATTACTATTGACTGTGACAGGCTTCAAGACAATGAGTATTATCAGAAATAAAGAGGGAGATTCCTTAATGATAAAAAGATCAATTCATTAGGGAAATATAACAATAATAAGTTTATAGCACCTCATCATGGATTGGATCACAAAATCAAACTCAGCTGAATGTTTTATACAATGAACACACACACAACAAAGTAATTTAGAAAAGCTAAAAAGAAAAGAATGCGTAAAATTGTAACAAACAAATGTGAACAAAAGAATGGGGACTGTGATCTCAATATAAGACAAAATATAACAAATTAAGATGCAGGAAGTGTATTTTATAATACTGAAGAGTTTCATGAAGATATAGAAGTTGTGAATATCCATGCATGTAATACAATAGCCACAATATTCATTAAGCCAAGATTATGGGGAAGAAAGGGAAATTAGACAGAATTATGTTAGTGATGATAGATACTAGTTAACCTCTCTCAGTTCAAAATGTAACAAACAATTAGACAAATAAAAGTAAGGATATAAAATATTTAAATACCATATCAGTAAGGTAGATTTGATTGATAAATACAGATTGATACAGATTGATAAAACTAGAGAATATAAGTGTCCACAGTAAAGTCAGAAAATAATATGATTTTGAGGGATTTAGCGATAAGTATACTCTGGTGAGAAGATGAAGAAGAGTATGTTCAAGGAAAGAGGACAGTGTTAACCTAAAAATTTATTTTTTAAAAATAGTTATCTAATGGAAAAATACAAAAAAAGAAAGATAAATTTTATAGGAAAATGTGCATTCAGTATGGGGTAAATAATAGGTAAATAAGATTCTTGTTTTCAAGGAATTTATAATCTAAAATGGGAGAGAGACAAGAGTCTTTAAAATACAAGTCAACAAATGAAATGTGCTATGAAAACAACATAAATATGTACTTCTGAGAGCACAGAGTGGGGAGTAATTTCTCATCTGTGGAGGGAAAGTTTGAGAAAAAGGATTAAGAAGTAATTTTAGGAAGCACAGGTGGGGGAAAGGGGAATGAGACAGGGAAGGGAAGGAAGTGATACAACATGTGCAAAGAGGAATTAGGGCTCAGTTTTCACAGCCAACTCCCACACGGAGACCGTGAACCATGTAATACCTAGTTGTTCCATCTGGGGATCAAGGAGTTGTGGTACCAACACTGTTCATCATTGACTGAGGGTTGCTTCTGGAGGTGTCATAAGTACTTATGGCCTGTCCCTCAGGCGAGCCATATTTCTGTCGTCTGACAGTCACAGGTGTGAGGGCATGTAGATGGGGCAACAACAGTATCTCCTACCATTTTGAAGGTTGAATAAGGATCCTGCAGGTAAAGACTATTTGTTGAATAAATGGAAGAGTGGGATAAATGGATGGATGGATGGGTGAGTGAGATGGATGGAAGAGAACACTCATATGGGATAACAAAATGAAATAGAATAAAAATGGGAAACAGTATTGTGGACTTTTGAGCTTATGCCCTTTTCTTATTTATACAGATCTTTATGTGTTGAGTATTAACTATTTTGGATCATATATACCACAAACATTTTTTCTAGTTATCATCATCTTAACTTTCACTAAGCTGATTTTAGAATTCATAGGTTATTTTAAAAGAAATACAAGAATTGCTATTCATAGAGGAAAAAAGAAATCCAAAAGCAATGGAGAAATAAACAGGGGACTAATTTGTTTCGGGGGCTTCCATGAAAGATCCATTTCTATGAATATACTTGGCTTGGTAGTATACTTTTATCAATTCAGAATGTGTACAATGTTATGCATATGATTCCAAAGGACTTCTGTACCTGGAAAATTGTAACCATGTAAAACGTATACTCTTCTGCATTTTTACCTCCCAGTGTATATAAAGCTTTTATTTAATAAAATCCAATGCTCAGAGATCTTTCTCCAATTCCTTTCTGCCTACATACCATTTTTGCAATAAGAGTGGATATAAAATGTTGTACCTTTCCACATGATTTGAAAATATGATACTTGGCTTCACACCTGGTCTGTTGATAGTCTTGAATTCAGCAGAATTCCAAGCAGAAATTCTATACTATGAAAACATTGTTTTAGCAGGTAATACCAGTAAAACAGAAATAGATATCTTCTTATAGCTCACAGCTACTCATCTGGAAAATCTTTTTAATAGTGGTGATATAATATGACTAATTAAGCCTTTAATAATCTAAGCATTCTGGGTTTTCCATGAGCACCATTAACTAATAATTCTACCCAAGTTTCCAGTGACTTGGTTATTTGTATTTCTTTATGATCATTTTGTCCTTTCACTAGGGGTTACCTTTTTGTCACTAAATATGAATTCATAAATCTATTTACTCTTTGGTAAAATAGGAGTAACATCCCTTCCAGAGATTTGATGAAAAAAAAAAAAAGACTAGAATTTCTGTTGCTAAATAGTTTTGAAAATCTGAGGGTGATTATAGTCTTTCTCCTATGCCTGTTTCACCATTGTATGTTTGGGGTGGGAGTGGGTACAGGTAACTGATCCCTTTAGTGCACAGGTCTTTGGATGGAGAGAAACTGGACTCCAGAAGCCATACTTAAGACACTAAAACTGAAGTGTCTCTTCTGCACCTGGACCTGATATAAATGATGAGATTCTGGGCTTTGAGCTGACGCTGTAATGGGATGAGATTTTCAGAAGCCCTGGGAAGGAGTGAGTGTATGTTGCATGTAGGAGGGATATATACAATCTGTTAGAAGGCATTCTGAGGTGGTTTTTAGATATGTTCAAAGTCTTAGCTACTCTTCCCTTCAAGGAGTGACGCTTAATTTCCCTCACCTTGAATACGGTCTGGACTTAGTGCCTATCTCCTAATGACTATGGTAAAGTAGAAGTGGCAGTGTGTGGTTTTGGAGATGAGGTCATAAAGGCATTGAGGCTTCCTTTGTGTTGCCTCTCTCAGAGGGAAGTTAGCCACCAGGCCATGAGGACATTCGGTAGCCTGTGGAAAGGCCCACATAGCAAGGTCTATAACTGAAGTCAACAGCACGTGAGGAACTGAGGCCCCTTGCCATTCACCTTATGAATGAACCTGGGACCTTGGGATCAGGTCTTCCAGCCCCATTAAAGCCTTCAAATCACTGACTGCAGTCCCTGCCATTATCTTGACTGTAATCACATGAAATACTCTGAGTCACCGAGCTGAGCATCTTCAAATGCCTGACCACAGAAATTACAAGATAATTAATGTTTGTCATTTTACACCATTAAGGCTGGGGATCATTTACACAGTGATAGGCATCTAACACAATGATACAAGGGTGATGTATCAGTTAAATATGGTCACAGTAACACTGTGTAACTAACAATCACAGAAGTCTCAGTGATAGACAACAATAAGCATTCATTATGGGTCAGCTGGGGTTCAGCTGATCTGGGCTGGGCTCAAGTAGATGGTTCTGTGAGTCTCAGCTAAGCTTGCTCATGCACCTGGGGCGAGCTGGTAGTCTTCCTCGTGTCTTTCTGACTTGAGACCAGCAAACTAGTCTGGGCACGTTCTTCAAGTTGTAACAGGGCAAGCCCAGTCATTCACATAACTTTCACATCTTTGGACATTTCCCATCCACTAATATCGCATAGGTCTAAGCTAGTTACGGGCTGACCTCAAAGTCCTCAGGGTGGGAGGAGAAATGTACTTTGCCTTAGGGATGAGAGAAACTGCAAAGTTCTGTGACAAAAGGTGTGTCTACGGGGAGGGTGAAAACTTAGGGCCATTAAGGCTACTGACCACAATCGAGGTGAAAGGAGTAAGTTTTAGAGCAAGCACAAAATGGTTTGAAAGGACTAAGAGCCAGACAGGAAGACCAGGGCTGACGCTACTTCCACCAATAAAGAGGCCACAGTGGTGAAGGTGGTCACACTACAGAACAAGTGTTCAATCTTGCTGAAACAAATACTATCCTATACATTCATCTCACAGATGAGAAAGAAAAAAAAAAAAAAAAAAGACACAAAGCCTCCAAAGACAGGCTAACACTTTTAGATGAAAATTATAAAGGTGATGCTTAGCTCAGATTTGTGCTGATGAATCCCTTCACAAAATCTCAGGGCCCTAGGAGCGTGTTAAAATGAGCTTGTATCATCATAAGAAAAGGGAATGAAAACAGATATCCATTTTAAGTTTCGTTTGACTTCACTGGATATGTCTTAATTTTTTTTTTTAATGATTAAGTTTGGAGTTTCATGCTCAAGTATCTTTTTTAAAACCTAAACATCTGTTACATTTATGTTAGGAATATATTTATGTTACTTGGAATAATGTAGTACAGGTTTCCCTTGCTATTCAAAAGTGGAGCGTTCCTATGAAACCTTTCGTAGGCAGAAGTGGCATAAAGCAGAGAAGCAATTACCTTAGGACACATGTTGCTAACGGATGTACAAAATCAACTGAGGAAAAGCACAGATGCTCTCAGTGGCTTGATGCTGAGTATACTTCCAGGGAAGGAGCTGGTAGGGCCATTCTCACTGCTTAGAGTGTGCACTGCTTCCAAAACAACTCCTGCAAGACCAAAGCTGAATGCTGTTTTGCTTTTTGCCTTTTTCCATAAAAGCGAACATTTTCGGATTTCTTTCAGTTAGCAGAAACAGGCACTAATGTAGGTCTTTTGTAAAAGTGAAATGGTATAAACTGAACTTTCATAAAGTGGAGGATGCCTGTATTTCTCAAATATATACACATATGACTAAGGCTGTCCTTGGAATTTCAGATAAGAATGTATAGTTCACAAATTGAGCAGTTTAGGGAAGATTATATATTTAAGTGTTCAAATTTAGCTTTTTTCCCTAACTGAAGTGAGACTTGAACAAATCTTTTTTGGACTGTGGCAGTCAGCTAGGTACTCAGTGCTTCAAGTAGAGCAAACAAAAAGCGTAGTGTAATTGAAGGAGAAAAAAAAAAAAAAGGAAAGGAAAGGAAATTAGTGAGCTTAACCACTTATCTCCATTTTCTTCTTTGCCCCTCAGTTTCCTCACCTGCAAATTGGAGGTTGTGTTCTTTCTACTGTTGGTTTTTATTGTTTTGCAAGATAAGTCTGCACAATGCATTTCCCAAGAGTCATTCACAGGCAGAACTCTCTCTCCTTTCCTTTCTCCTATGGATTCTGGAGCGCTATATTTTCAGATCTGGACTAGGTAATGTTTCTTAACCTTTAGATTTGTAAATTTGGACTAGATTATTTTCTCATTTCCTTCCAACAATAGACTATCATAATTAAACACAGCAGGACTGAGTTGGCTCACTTCAGTTGGGAATCTTGAGGCTAGGCCTTATTAGGAGTTAACCCAAATCTTGTTAACGAGAACCTGTTTTCTCTTTCAATACTGAGAACTGTTTTAAAAAATTTATCCCTGCTTTACTTCTCATCTGTACTAAAATGAGATGAATAAATTTAAAGAGGTGGTCAGTTTTATGACAATGAGTCATCTCTATGAAGGGCTCTTTCGTCTATAGTGAAGATTTCATCCTCAAAATTTCAAAATGATCTGGGAAAAATACTGCAGGGTATTAGGCAAAAATTATCACTATTGTGTTTTGGTGTTGAAATTATGTGACTTTTTTCCCCCACTGGATTCACAATAGTCTAGACTTTGATATCATTCTTTTTACTTAAAAAAATCATGCTTAAACAAATAGATGGAACAGAGACCAGGGGAGAAAAATCAATATTAGTACTGAAAATGTTTACTATGGTATTTTTTTAAATGTTAGGTTCAAATGTCCTTTCTAAAACCAATCCTGGCCTCTGACCCACAGTTTTCTAATGTTATGAAACAGGCTTCCTCACAGTAGAACACTTTAAGTGAAAGAAATGGTCTTTGACAAAGGAATCGCTGGGGTTTAGCCTGAGAATTTTGAAAGGGCCTCTCTATTTCACATATGTTTAACAAAGGATATCTAGAATTTCTTGTTTCATGCAAGTATATCACTTCGTGTTTAACTTCTGTATTTAAAGATCACTTACCTTCCAATTTTTTTTAATTGAAATACAGTTGACATACAATATTATGTTAGTTTCAGATGTACTACATAGTGATTTGATATTTGCATACATTATGAAGTGATCACTATTACAAGTCTAGTAACCATCTGTCCCCATACAAAGTTATTTCAACATTATTGACCATGTTCCATATGCTGTATATTGTATCCCTGTGACTTATTTACTATATAACTGGAGGTTTGTACTTCTTGATCCCTTTTACCTACCTCACCCACTCCTCTCACCCTGCCTCCTTCTGGCAACAACCCATTTGTCCTCTGTATCTATGAATCTATTCTCATTTTGTTTTGCTTATTTTTTTGTTTTGATTTTAGATTCCATATATAAGTGAGATCATGATTTATTTCACTTAGCATAGTACCCTCTAGGTCCATCCATGTTGTTGCAAATGGCAAGACTTCATTCTTTTTATGACTGAGTAATGTAACATTGTATATGTATATATACTTCTTTTTTATCCATTCATCCACCATTGGGCACTTAGGTTGCTTCCATATCTTGGCTATTGGAAGTAATGCTGCTAAAAACATAAGGGTGTGTGTATTTTTTCTAATTACTGCTTTTGTTTTCTTTGGATAGGAGTAGAATTGCTGAATCACATGGTAGTTCTATTTTTAATTTTTGGAGGAATTGCCACACTGTTTTCCATGGTGGCTGCACCAACTTACATTCCCACCAACAGCATATGAGGGTTCTCTTTTCTCCATATCCTTGCCAAAATTTATTATTTGTTGCCTTTTTGATGATAGCCATTCTGACAGGTGTGAGGTGTTGTCTCATTGTTGTTTTGGTTTGCATTTCCCTAATGATTACTGATGTTGAGTATCTTTTCACGTGCCGATTGGCCATCTGGATGTTTCCTTTGGAAAAATGTCTAGATCCTCTGCCCATTTTTTAGTTGAGTTGTTTGTTTTTTCACTGTTGAGTTGTATGAGCTCTTCGTATATTTTGGATATTAATCCTTTGTTGGCTATGTCACTTGCAAATATCTTCTCCCATTTAGTGGGTGGCCTCTTCATTTTGTTTGATAGTTTTCTTTGTTGAACGAAAGCTTTTTAGTTTGATGTAGTCTCATTTGTTAATTTTTGCTTTTGTTTCCCTTGCCTGAGGGGACATATCCCCCCCAAAATGACTAAGACTAGTGTCAAAGAGCGTACTTCCTACGTTTTCTTCTGGAAGTTTTACAGTTTCAAGTCTTATGATTAAGTCTTTAATCAGTTTTGAATTTATTTTTGTGCATGGTGTGATATAGTTCAGTTTTATTCTTTTGCATGTAGCTGTCCAGTTTTCCAAGGCCACTTATTGAAGAAACTGTTTTTCCTCATTGTATATTCTTGCCTCCTTTGTCATAGATTAATTGTCCATATAAGAGTGGGTTCATTTCAGCATTCTCCATTCTATTCCGTTTATCTTTGTGTCTGTTTTTATGCTGGTACCATACTTGTTTGACTACTGTTGCACTGTGGTATATATAGTCTGAATTCAGGGCGTGTGATACCTCCAGTTCTGTTCTTCTCAAGATTATTTTGGCTTTTTGGAGTCTTTTGCATTTCCACAAAAATTTTAGAGTTACTTGTTCTAGTTTTATGAAAAATGCCACTGATATCTTGATAGGCACTGCATTGAATCTGTAGGTTGCTTTGGGTAGTATGGCCATTTTAACAATATTGATTCTTCCAATCCAAGAATACAGTGTATCTTTCCATCGTTTGTGCTGTCTTCAGTTTTTTTTTTTTTTATCAATGCCTCATAGCTTTCTGAGTACAGATATTTTACCTTCTTACTTAGATTTATCCCTAGGTATTTTATTCTTTTTGATGTGATTGTAAGTGGGATTGTTTCTTTCATTTCTCTTTCTGATAGTTTGTCGTTAGTGTTTAGAAATGCAACAGGTTTCTGTATATTAATTTTATATCCTGCAACTTTACTGATTCATTGATGAGTTCTGGTAGTTTTGTGTGTGTGGCATCTTTAGGATTTTCTATATAGAGTATCATGTCATCTGCAAGCAGTCACAGTTTTACGTCTTCTTTTCCAATTTGGATGAATTTTACTTCTTTTTCTCATCTAACTGCTGTGGCTAGGAATTCCAATACTTTGTTGAATAAAAGCAGCAAGAGTGGGTATCCTTGTCCTGTTGCTAATCTTATTGGAAATACTTTCATCTTTTTACCATTGAATATGATGTTAGCTGTGGGCTTGTCATAAATGGCCTTTATTATGTTGAGGTATGTTCCCTCTATACCCACTTTGTTGAGGGTGTTTTTCCATCATAAGTGGATATTGGATTTTGTCAGAAGCTCTTTCTGTATCTGTTGAGATAATCATGATTTTTATTCTTCAATTTGTTAATGTGGTGTATCACGCTAACTGATTTGATGATATTGAATCATCCCTGCATCCCTGGGATAAATCCCACTTGGTCATCGTGTATGATCCTTATAATTTATTGTTGAATTTAGTCTGCTAATATTTTATTGAGGATTTTGGCATCTATGTTCATCAGTGATATTGACCTGTTGATTCCTTCTAGTGTATTTCTTATTTCAGTTATTGCATTCTTAATCTCTGTTTGGTTCTTTTTTATATTTTTCTAACTCTTGTTAAAAACTTCTACCTTCTCACTCTAGTCACCCAATTTCCTCTCAAGTCCTTTGAACATCTTTATGATCATTACCTTGAACTCCATCTGGTAGATTACTTGTCTCCAATTCATTTAGTTCTTTTTCTGGAGCTTTACCTTGTTCCTTTGTTTGGAACCTACTCTTGTCATCTCATTTTTCCTAATTTGCTGTTTTCATTTCCATGTGTTTGGTAGGCTGCGTATGTTTCCCGATCTTGGAGACGGGGCTCTTTGTAGGAGTCATCTCACGCATCACAGCAGTGCACTCCTCTCTGGTCAGCAGAGCTATGTGCTCTAGGGATGCCCCCTATTTGAGCTGTGTGGGTCCTTCTATTGTTGCAGGCTGACTACTGTGGGTGGTCTGGTAGGTGTGGGTGGTTGGGTAGGGGTGCCTAGTCCCTGATCCAGTTGGTTGCCAGGCCCTATTCTTTGCAAAAGCTGCTTGGCACTGGTGGGTGGGGCTAGGTCCTGGGTTTTCTTGTGGACAGGACCAGTCCCAGGGCAGCTGTGAGCTCAGGGGATTTTAAGGCAGAGGCCTGCTGGTGAATAGGGTTGTAGCCCCACCCAGTTAGCTTCTTAGCCTGAGGCCTCCCAGTACTGGTGCCACAGACGGGTGAGCAGGGCTGAGTCTCAGTGCCAATAAACTAGAGGGAGGATTCCAATATGGTGCTTCCTTGAACCAGTGTCCTAATGATAGAATAAGCTCCCCAGAATGATTGCCACCAATGTCTATGTTTCCAGGGTGGGCTCCAGTTGCCTCCTGACTCTTTGGGAAGGTCTGCAGGATCAGCTGGTGGGTCTGACCCAGGCTTCTTTCAAATTACTGCTTCTGCCCTGGACCCTGGAGCATGTGAGATTGATGTGTGCTCTTAAAGAGTGGAGTGTCCATTTCCCCTAGCCCTCTGGCTCTCCCAAAAGTAAGCCGGCCATCAAAGCCAAACATTCTGGGAGTTCATCTTCCCAGTGCAGGACCCCACAGCTGGGGAACTCAATGTGGGGTTCAGATCCCCTGCTCCTTGGGGAGAAGCTCTGCAATTCTTATCCTCTCATTTGTGAGTTGCCCACCAGGGATTATGGGTCTTGACTGTACCATGTTTCTGTACTGTCTACTGTCTTGTGGTTCCTTCTTTATATCTTTGGTTGCAGAAGATTGAATTTTCTTAATTATAGTTTTGGGTTTTTTTTAACATCACTATTTTATTTTGGGATAGACTTATTTTGCTTGAGGTTTTAGATAAATTTCCTGGGCTAGCCATAACTATTCAGGCAGGTTTGGAGGTAATGTGGCACAGGTATAAGAGTCAGACCATCTAAGTTCTATTTTCTAAGTACTATGGCTTGGGGGTAGGATGGGGAGCCAAGGAAGCTGAAATCTAACCAGCTCTCCATTTACTAAGAAGTACACACCATGTAGATGTTTTTTCCTAAGTTGCACAAAAGTACCCCATGGGCTAGCATTGACGATGGCTGTATTGTTGAGGGGAAAGTGGAGGGTCAATGTGGTCCTTGATGGCGTCTGGCAACTAGTGGAACAGCCATCATCCTATCCGATCTTTAGATGACCATCCATGTAATTTGTTCCTCATTCCCATCTCCAAAGCCCTCCATTTCTATCACTCTCTCTGTGCTGCTTTTGGGGGACATGGAAATCACCCAGGCTGTGCTGGGCATGGGGAAGCCTATGTCACTGTCTCCTGTGCCATGTGCCTAGGGACAACATGCAACAACTTCTCCTCGGAGGTTTTGCCATTTCCACAGGCTCTGCCTGAACAACCAGGCTGGGTTTCCTATAGACCATCAGCCTATATAGAGGTTTTGAATCCTTCCTAGAACTCAGCCCAAGAACTGGGGGGCAAGCTCCCTCTTTCTGGGATCCTTCTGATGCTGTTACCACTTCTCTGTTTCCACTGCAGTAAGATGGAGTCTGCTTTTAGCTTGAGGACTTCTTTCTCCTTTAGAGGTTGGAGACTGACAGAGAATGGAGTGAGGCTGAGATGTTTTGCTCTTGGTTACATATTTTCCCATGTATGTTGTAGGTGTCATGGTTCCTTTTTGATTTCCAAATGGCCTAAGTTTTAAACAACCAAATCTAAAAATAAGCTTGTCTAAATCTTTTAATTTTCTGACACAGCCTTTTCCCTAGTCAAGGAGATAGAACAATCTGGTTGTCTGAATGGTGGTGGTAGTTTGTATGTGGGGAGGAATCGGGGGCTGGAGAAGAAAATATTGGGGAATAGGGGTACAACAATGCTTTAATATTTTAAAATATCAAAGATTTTTCCTTGTGCTCTTTTGTTAGTCTTAACTAATGCCCTTATGTAGCATCTGTTTAATAAATTAAATCATTTGGCACATCCCTGAGAATAAATCCCAGGTGCAGTGAACTACAGTTGTGAAACTGTGCCTTGAGGGGAAGGTTACTCAAGGGCTAGAACAGGCCTTCTGTGCATGTAAGCTTTATTTGGCCAGGTTTTCCTAGAGTGGAGCTCTCTTTATTTTTGAGAAAGGGATTTAAAGTTACAGTGCACATATGGGTGATGACTTTTGGAATGCATTCTGTTTCATGAGACCCAAGTTGTGACGCACAGGGGTGAGGGTGTGGGGATTGCTTCCTATTGGAAGCATCCTGGTTATTTCTTTGCCTCTCTTTCTTCCAGTTGGTTTTCCACAAGGTTGGAGGGAAATGGAAACAATTCTGCTCTGAGATCATTGTCTTCCTCTTTTTGGCTGCCCCTTAATTCTTTCTTTGGAATCTATTGCTTCCAGAAATCTGGAGAATTAAAGAAAGTCTGGAAGTGTTTCTTACTGGAAAAAAGTTTGGCTGTGTGTGTGTCTCTTTTTATAAAATTCTTTTTTTTTCTTTTTTCTTGAGGTATAATCTAAGTGTGGTGAAATGCACAAATCTTAAGTGAACAGTTTGAGGAATTTTTTCCTATGTATATATCCACATGGAGTCACTACCTAGATCAAAACAGAAACATTTCCGTGACCGGCAGCTTCCTAGTGCCCCTTCCCAGTCAATACTTACTCCCCCAGGAAACCACCACTTTGATTCCTGTCAGCTCTTTGGTGGACTCTCAGGCATTCTATTCTGACAGCTGGTGAAGTAAGCTGGCCTGAGAAAGAAGGAGGGAGCCCCAGGGCATTGTGGGACAGCCCCAGCTCTCTTGTTCTGTCTCTCAGTACTCCTTTGCTGCTGCTTTTTGTTGGATGAGCTTTTCCCTCTGGATTAGAAAAGTCTGAGATGCAGGTGCTTAGGGAATAAGGGTCAAAGTAGGTCACTTGGCTTGCTTTGGTTCCAGGCCTCAGGCTGCCATTGGCTGGGGAAATAATATTTTTCAAATATTCCACCCTAATGCTTCAATAAGAATGCTTTTACTCTTTTTCATAGTCTTCATTCTTCCCCTCCACAACGCTGTCTCATCTCTGCTATAGCCTGTGGCTGGCAACATAATGTGGCTCTTTGTTGTAGTATACATTTGTAATATGCACTTTGCCTTAAGGAATGCTGTTGAAGTGGGTGGTTGCTGAGATTTAAATCTTGCATGTTGTTCTGGAGATTTCCATAAAGCTTTCTAAACTCGGCGGTAAAGAGCTGGTCCTGTAGACATTTGTAAGAATGGAACACATGAGACCACTGGGGGTGGAGTAATCCAGCTGTGCAGGTGCTGAAATTGGTGTTACCTCAATGTGACCCACTAAAGAAAAATACAGAAGTTGGTGCAAGTTGTTGAAGAAGGAATAAGACTCAACCTGAGGGCCCTGTTGAGTGAGAGAAGAAAAAGAATTTGGGAAAGGGAAACACTGATTTCCTATTCTGGACTTCAAGTTCTATGTGTAAAATTGAAGGAAAGATCTACTTGGGGGGAGCATTAATTTATTTCTGCGGCAAGTATGACTTGTTAATTGGAGTAGCTTCATCATCTTAAATTTATAGGGTGGTGGCCAAGTTCAGAGATTTCACGCATGAGACTTATGTTCTCATGTGATCTACATTGTATGACCCTTTTGGTGAACTTGGTTATAAAGTTTAGACCAGCTTAAACTGATCGTTCTAAGTAGCCAGCATGGGTTTTCTCTGTTGTGGTGTATGTTGGTTGGTTTCCCAGTGGTCTCTGTGTATATGGAAGGATATTTGGTTCAGCAGACTTAACTTTTTTCAGGTGCAGACTTTATTCTGGGGAAGGTCCAAATACCTGAATGAGGAGGGCTTTATTTTATGGCCTTCCTCCCATCTTAGAAGCTCTAAATCTCCCCAGGAAATTGGTACAATTATTTTTTTAAACATCCTCAATTTTTGTTGTTGTTTGTTTTTCTCCTGCAGGTAGAATGCTGGTGCTCATATGACTAGACATAGGGATATGCAGCGATGGGAAGGGCAGATTGTGGGTCACTGACTGGGGCATGTTTTCGATGGGAAGAATTGTATGTTTACCCTCTGCTTTTGACCTATGTTTTTCCTTCACCCCAGGCCACTTCAGATGTTCTCATCCAGATTCTGAGTACTCTGAGGGGTTCTTTCTTGCTGAAATCTCTTCTCTTTTCCCTGCAAGACCCTGCTGTGTTCATCTTCTTTCCAGCCTCTAGAAATTTGTTGAGATCTCATATCTACTGACTCCTTCTTGTTCTCTTTTGCTGTCTGCAGTCTTGAACCAAAGACTGTCAGGCATAACTTGGGACGTCAGTTAGATACCCATAGACAGTTGTATACAGTGTGATTTTAAGATTGAATTAACAGCCCATTCTGGATTATTTCAGATGCTTATAGAGTAAGTAGAAATATTCACAAGGTATTGAAGGACAGGACTTCCTCTCATACCTAGGAGCATCGACAATTCCCTGACAAAGGGATAAGCAAGATATTCTGATAGTCTCTCCTGCTAATTGACCGTTGAATTGCTATTGAGCTTGTTAGGTTAACAGGCTAAAAAACAAAATGCTGGTGAATGTTGGCTTGAGAGAAGATTACAATTCCTCCATAAATAATTCCATTTGTGGCAGAAACGTCTATCTGCCCAACTAAATCCAATTTTCCTTTCTTAACATGAAAGTTCTTCCCCTCCCCCCCTTTTTTTTTCCGCTGGTTGTGGCAATGCTTTCAGATATTTATTTTTCCAGACTCCCTTACGGGTAGAGGTGTCATCTGATACAGTTCTAGCAAATGAGATATAAGCAGAAGTGATGGGATTCTGGGAAAGCTCTTTAAAGGTGATCGATTTGGCTGACAAAAATCCCTCTTTGCCCTCTGCTCTTTCTCCTGTCTGAAGGGACTTTCAAGATTCTAGAAACTCAGTGTGTTCCAGAAGGGGCTCTGGAACCAGTTCCTTGTCCCTTTAACCCATGTGGAAGGCAGAATTTAGAGGAGAGCTCAAGTTGGTAGGTCTCCTTTGTCTGGGTAGGAGTGCTATTTAGTCCTTTTTCTGATTTTACTTCCTATGCATATATAGGCATTTCCTACTTAATTCCACTAATTCATTTCTGAAAATCAGACTTTGGTACAAGAACATTAGCAGAAAATGGATTTCACATTATTTTAAATTGTAAAAATTATATTGTCCTGCATGTTAATCCCAAACTCTGAGCCAATTTCTTTTTAAAATTTTTGAAAAATTTGTTTTATCTTTTCAATCGAAGTATAGTCAGTTTACAATGTTGTTTTAATTACTGATGTACAGCAAATTGATTCAATTATACATATATATATGTGTGTGTGTGTATATATATATATCCTTTTCATGGTCTTTCTCATTATAGGCTGTTACACAGTATTGAATATAGTTCCCTTGCTATATAGTAGGACCTTGTTGTTTATTTATTTTATATATATATAGTAGTTAGTATCTGCAAATCCCAAACTCTCAATTTACCCCTCCCTCCCCTCTTATGATCCTGATAACCACAAGTTTGTCTTCTATGTCTGAGTCTCTTTCTGTTTTGTAGATAAATTCATTTGTGTAATTTTTTTTAGATTCTGTGTATAAGTGATACTGTATGATATTTTTCTTTCTCTTTGTGGCTTACTTCACTTACTGTGACAATCTCTAGGTCCATCCATGTTGCTGCAAATGGTATTATTTTATTCTTTTTTATGTCTAAATAGTATTCCATTGTATAAATATACTACATTTTCTTTACCCTTTGATCTGTTGATGGACATTTAGGTTGCTTCCATGTCTTGGTATTGTAAATAGTGCTGCTATGAACATTGGGGTGCATGTATCTTTTTGAATAAGAGTTTCTTCCAGATATATGCAATTTCTTAAAACGTAGTTAAACATACCAAAATACTGTGTACAATAAATAAACTCTCTTTAAGGATGGAAAATGTTTAAAATATTACTTCCTAGTCACCCCCAAAATTGATATGGATTTGTTTTGTATGCAGTTAATATAATAATATTGGTACCTGCAAGAATTATACAACCACTTAGCTGACACTTGAGGTTCTTTTCATATGATTCTTTTATTTTGGCAATTTGAAAATAACTGAGACTTTTTATGTGTATTTGTTTTGGTTAAAATATTGTATTGAGTTTTGAGGACATGTATATACATTTTGCCTATATAAAAGTTGTCCCTCAAAATGTTATATTGAGAGATACATACTATCATGAGGTTTGGGTATTAAAGACCAAGAGATGTTCTACCAGGAAAAGAGGAATTGCCTGCATTTCTTTCAGGGCCTTCTCTGGTGGTAGATTGATACCTCTAGGTAGGATTTAAAGACTCAGAATTTCATGTTCTTATTAGCCATCCTTTAATCTTGTCCCATTCCAACGCCCTTATCATATCAGGACTTAAATACCTTTGTACACTTAGGGGAAAGAGTTATAAGGAGAAAGTAAACATGTCAAATGCCACCCAGCAGCAGATTTTGAAAGGTTCTCATGTAGAGAAGGGAATTAAAAAAACACAGCCATGAATTCTGGACACTTGACCTGGCATCATAATGAAGATACTTAAAGCAACTCTAATAGAATTCTTTTTAATTCATTCTGAAGCTCAGAGATATATGAAATGTTCCTTTTGCTACAGAATCAAACAAACTTGGATTCAAATCCTCCCTCACTACTTACCATCTTTGTGACCTGTTTACGAAGAAAATTGTAAAACTTCATTGAGAAAGATTTTAACAAGTTACCAACATAAGAACAGCTTACATGGTTTCAGTTTGTCTTTTAAAGCCATGGCTGTCTTTTACCTGCTTCTGGCATATTAATGAGCTTGAGGTTAGGTAAAATCTTCCTTTTGACCTCTGCACCGTCTCCACACCTCCCCACAGTCTTTGGCCGAGTCATTACCTGCTGATCAGCTTGTGCGTCAGGCCCTTGAACCATGGGTGCTCCTTTGTCTTTTCTCCTTTGACCAGGCAGAGTATCCTGACTTTCAGTCCATGGTTCTTCTTGTCCAGATTGTTCATCACTGGGCTGTTGGGTAAAACAGGTCCAATCAAATTATTTTACTTTTTGAGGCCAAATTTCCCTATGGTAAGAATTGTTGTCTTGAGGGTTTTTTTTTTTTTCTTGGTGAGACTTAAATGACATACTATTTGTAAAGCATGTAACACAGTGCCTGGCATAAAATAGATCCTCAATATATGAAATCTTAATTCATGTAATAGCTGTTAAGGAACTACTCTATGCCAAACACTATGCCATACTATTTGTAAAGCATGTAACACAGTGCCTGGCATAAAATAGATCCTCAATATATGAAATCTTAATTCATGTAATAGCTGTTAAGGAACTACTCTATGCCAAACACTATGCTAGGCACTGGAAGTATATCTTGAATAAGAATTAGTCTTCACTCTTAAGAGTCTTATATATCCCAACAGGATGTAGAAAAGAAAACTGAGGAGGACAGCATACTGTGATAGATGCTGCCAGATGAAAAATTACAGGTTTTTATGAAAGCATGTAAGAAAGGTGCAGATTTTAAAACTGGAAGCTCAAGGCTCCCAGACAAAAGGATGCCAAAGCTGAGGCCTGCCAGGTGAGTAGGGATGAGCCAAGGGAAGAGGGGAGGAGTGCATGGGACTCCCAGTGGACCATGGAGAGATCAGGATGGTTGGAACCAAGAATGGCCCACCAAGGCTAAGGCTAAGAAGGTGAGGATTGAGGCTGGAGAGGAAAGCAGGAGAGTCATCAGTAAGGCCTTATCATCTGTGAGGGATTTAAAACATTATCCTAAAAGGGATGTGCAGCCATTAAATGTTTGTAATCAGGGATGGACATCATCTGAAAGGCCTAGGGTTTTAAGAATATATAGTCAATCGTCTCAAATGCTGCAAAATCTGCATCTAATAAGAGGAGAACTAAAAGAAAAAATTTCTGTGGGCGTTACAAGGAGAACATTAGTGACCTTGGGAAGAGCAGTTTGCGAAAGAGGGTAGAAGCAGAAGCCAGATGATGTTGGGTAGTGATATAAATTGGAAATGAGGAAATGGTTACAGATGTCCTGTAAAATAGATATTCCACATGGGCAGGGAATTTTGTCTACTGTGGTCTTTGTTGAATCTCTACCACTTAAAGCAAAACCTCACATGTAGTTTACACTTAGCAAATATTTGCTGAATGAATCAATCAACTATCTATAAAATTTGACTCTGAATAGAAAGACAGATCCATACCTAGATGGAGTGAAGGATTGGTAGGGGGTGGGTGGGTTTTATTTGGAGTGCAAAATTGTATTTAAATGCTGGGGAAGAAGTAGAGTGCAAGTCGGTGGCAGAGGCTGAGAGAGCTTTGTTTGGAGATTTTATTTTCTCTTGAAATGAGACATGAGATTGTCAGTTGAGAATGAAAAGGGAGGAGAAGTGAATGTGAAATAGTTATGATGAAAAGTGGTGTGAGGTGATATCTCATTGTGGTTTTGATATGCAATGAAATGTTACTTAAAATACTTGCTGGACCTCTAGACCTCTATTAGAATGGGAAAGAAAGAAAGAGAGAAAGAGAGAAAGAGAGAAAGAGAGGAAAGAAAGAAAGAAAGAAAGAAAGAAAGAAAGAAAGAAAGAAAGAAAGAAAGAAAGAAAGAAAGAAAGAAAGGAAGGAAGGAAGGAAGGAAGGAAGGAAGGAAGGAAGGAAGGAAGGAAGAAAGAAAAAGAAAGAAAGAAAAAACTGAAAACATCTAATGCTGGTGAGGATGTGGGACAATGGGTACTCTCATTCATTGCTGGTGGAAATGCAAAATGGTACAGCCACATTGGAAGACAGTATGACAATTTCTCACAAAATGAAACATACTTTTACCATATGATCAGCAATTGTACTCCTTGGTATTTACCCGAAGGAGCTGAAAACCTATGTCCACACAAATGCCTGCATATGGATATTTTATTCATAATTACCCAAACTTGGAAGCAACCAAGACGTCCTTCAGTAGGTGAGTAGATAAATAAACTGTGGTCCATCCAGGCAGTCGAATATTCTGCAGTACTAACTAAAATGAAATGAGTCATCATGCCATGAAAAGACATGGAATAACCTAAAATGTATATTACTAAATGAAAGGAGCCAATCTAAAAAAGGCTACATACTGTTTGATTCCAACTATATGACATTCTGAAAAGGGCAAAACTATGGAGACAGTAAAAAGATAAGTGGTGGGAATGGGCTAAGGGAGGAAAGAATAGGTGGAGCACAGGGGACTTTTAGGGCAGTGAAACTATTCTGTTTGATACAATAATGATGAACACATGTCATTCTACATTTGTCAAAGCCCACAGAATGTTCAACACCAAGAATGAACCCTAATGTAAGCTATGGACTTTGGGTAATTAAAAAATGCATGATATATATTGAAAAAAATACATGATTAAGAAAACAGGAATACATCCATAACATCCTACATTAAAAAAGGAGTTCTCAGGGCTGCCAACCTTATAGCAGAGGTTGAGTAATAGTATGTTTCTCCTACATAAAAGAAAAAGAAGAAAAAAGAAAAAAAAAGTCAGTCTCATTGGGACTATGGGACTATTTGTGTGCCTCCAATTCTCTAGAGACCTATGTAATGGAGTCAAACACCTTGGGCCTTGCAGTCCTCTGCACACGCAAAGGAACACTGGGTTATTTACAAGTGATTTGTTTGGCTGATACTTAGCCAAACTTAGCATCAGTATAGGGTCCTGGAGGGAGACTGGGGGACTGGCTGGCACTGGGGGAAGAGCCAATCTCATTTGCTAACTCTGCATATTAAACACATCCATGCAGATCAAAGACAGAAGACAAGACTAGAATAAGAGTGAAGAAAAATCAGGCATTTGACACTAAAAAGATTACTTTTTTGAAAAAGAGTCCCAAAATTTGCAACTGGAATTGATGCCATTGAATATTTACATCTTTTAAATTTCTTTCCCTGTGAAATCTAGGAAGCTTCTTTTTTGCCTCTCCGGCTATACCATTTTCCCCCCTCCCTCTTTTTCTCTTTCTTTTTGCACCTCAGCAACCCTGTTTAGGCAGTTTGCATTGGAATCTTCAGCCCTGCCATGACATCTAACAACGCCAATGGCCTGTTTGTTATTTCCACTTGGCTGGACCTGCTCTCTCCTCAAAATAACTTGTTTCAAGACTCCCTCCTCTTAATAACACAATCAAAACTATGTCTGATTCTTCTTCCAACTTCTCCAGTATATTGATTGATTTCTCTTTACATACTTTTGGGATGTACAAGGAAATTCATTTTTCAATTTTTTAAATTAACCTGGTTCAAAATATTAGATGCTTCCATTACTTTCACTTCATTTGATCAATCAGTCAAAAAATCATTTTACTTTCTTAGCATGTGGCTTGACCCAATTTTCTTTACATTCACATTGCTCTGCCCCCGTTCCTGTCCTCAGTACCTAATATGTGGACTAATGTCATTTCCCCCCACTCCATACTCTATTACAAGATATTGCTTTCATAATACTGTTCATTGGCCAAAGAATTTCAACAAATCCCTTATGCCAATTGTACAAACAAAGCTCCTGGCATTCAAGGATGGCCAATATGTATTTACATCCTGTTTATTCAACCCACACCCACCACCCTGCTGTACCTGTACTGTCAAGGACTGTTGGAGAAGCACATGGATTGGCACCAGCACAAACTCATTATCTCTATCCAATCTCATGAGATTTCCGTACCAATGTCAACATTCAGCTTTCTCTGCTCTGCTCCTTGACGGCTATTCTAAATTTCCTCAAGCATTAACCCAACACTCTCATTCTCAGGAGGTCATTTGTTTGCTCTAGAAAACTGAGAAGCTAGATAAGATTTTAAGATTTTTCATAACTATCTTCTCATATTCTTAGAAACTTACTGGCATTCATTGTTAGCAACTTGAACCTAGTATTCTGAAAACTGTTCAGTGGCACGTTTTGTGCTCTGACTCTATTCCATTGGCCTCTGGGCACTTGCTTTATTAGTCAGTTCCCCTCTCTTCAATCTCTCTCTTTTCCCATTGGTTTTCTTCTCTTCAGCATAAAAAATAAGCAAGCATTCATATGTTTGCCATAAAAAACTTAAGATAAATTTAAGGTGCTCTGTAAACTTGATGGAAGTATAATTAGGTTTAGAAATAATATGCAGATATTTATGCTGGCAGCTATAATCAGAATTAATTTAGGAATAAGTATATCACAAAGTTTAGAATCTATAAATGTGGTACAAATTTTTTCAAGACTCATTCTTTCCTTGTGTTTAAGAAGAGAAATTTGGGATGACTTAGAACAGTCAGCATGTCTAGCTATGAACTACCTATTATCAAGAGATCTACACAAGCCAGTAGACATCTGCACATCTTCAGCATGGAGAGGTGGGTTTTTAATGATCATTTGGAAGAGAGGTGGTGGCTATAACAGCAATAACTTACCAAAAAGAGTCTCTCCCAGGGAATTTTTTCCTGATCTTTTGCAGTATCCTCCTCTAAGTCTTACTAAGGTGTCTACAGGGCAAGACTGTGTACCTGCTAGCAGGTTTTCTTGGAAAAGTACAAGGTACAGCTATTCTCCCAGAAGCAGACACAACGGGAGCAAAGACAAAGATCTTCTTACACATCACTAGCCCAGTTCTTTGAGTCCAAATATCTTTGCTAGATTGTAACTTCTATAGAACAGCATATATTTTATTACCATTACTGTGCCTACATTGCATGCTAGGTGCTCAATAAAACTTACGTAAAACTTAAAAAAATCTTTACAAAAGAAATATATATTAGAAAATATATAGAATTATAAATAAGCGAAAAGCAGAAGACTTTAAAATTATCCATATATTCCCTTCCAGAGATAATTTCTATCAACATTTGTCATATATCTAAGCCTATGTGACTATGCACTCCTTGCAAAATGGAAACTTCAGTTACGAGGTAAAGTTAAGGTCCTCTTTGACCACCATGGATTGTTCTATTCTCCCTCCTCTTCAGAGATAGCCACTATAATCAGTTTGGTTTATATCCTATTTGCAACTTCGTATTCAGTCTACTAGCAAATCTGGTCATCTGTGCCTACAAAATATGTTTCAAATTGAATTGTTTCCCCCCTCCAATTCTACCACCTTGGTCTAAATCCCCATCTTCATTCTCTGGATTCCTGGAATAATCTCCTACCTGGTTTCCTTGCTTTGAAGTTTATCCCCCCTTATCTAATTTCCACATAGCAACCAGGATGATCAGTTCAACTATAAATCAAATCATGCCACCCTTCCATACACAGCCCTCCCAGTGTCTTCCCTCCTCACACAGAATAAAATGATGATCAGACCCTACAGAATCTGGTCGCTGGGTAATTTTCTGATTTCATTTAGCTACTCTTCCCTTCACCTCCTGTGCTCTGGCCACACAGGCTTCCCTGCTGTTCACTGTGCATGCCAAGCGTATGCTACCTCTGCTTTTGCACTTACTCCTCTCTGCCCAGAAAACTCTTCCTTTAGATATTCTACAAGGTTCATTCCCTCACCTGTTCACACCTTTGCTTAAACTTCACCTTCTCTGAGTGTCCTTCCTTGACCACCCTGTCCATAATTGTACCCTCTGCTTCTATTTATTCTCCTGTTTATTTTTCTCTACAGCACTTTTCACCATAGCACATTACCTTTTGTTTTTATTTGTCTATTGTTTGTCTTCCCCCACCTGAACTGTTTTTGTTCACTGCATATCACTAGCGTGTAAAACAGTGCCTGACATAGAGTACACCCTCAATATATATTGACTGAATGCATTAATTAATGACTGTGGCTGTGTATTCACTCATTTTTAATGGCAATCTTTTTTTTTTTCATTTCTAGGATTTGGTCCTTTGTCACATATCTTTTGCTCCAATAATGCTTTGTAACAAACACCCAGAAACCTCAGTGGCCACCAAAGTAAACATTTCCTCCTCGTGCTTCTCTGCAGTTCAGTGGATCGAGGCTGGGCTTAGTTGATCTAGGCTGCTCTTGCTCAAGGGTCTGCATATTGGCTCTGCTCCTTACATCTCTCAGTTCTTTTCCTGGGACCTGTGGAAAGTGTGGGCATGTCTTTTTCATGGTGATGGCAGAGGTGCAAGAGAAAGAATGTCCCAATGACACACCCACTTCAAGCCTCTACTTGCATTAAGTCCACTCACATTCCATTGGCTAGAGCAAGTCACATGGTGGAGACCAGGGTCAGGGGTGGTCGCTTTGCTCATGGGTGGAAGGGCACAGCAAAGTTAGATGCAAAGGCATGCTATAGGCAGGGGTGATGAGTTAGAGCCATCTATCTGTGCAGCCTCCCACAGGGGCTGAGGGAAGGACTGCAGAGTGTACTGCTGAAAAGTAAACTTTAGCTTTCAGCTAACATTTTGACATTATGCCCCAAATAATTACGTAATTGGTTGATATCCATGAGAATGCGAGAAAGCACGCCTAATGCACCTTGAGGATAAGAGAACACTCTTAAATCTTACGAACAGAAATAAGTTTGTAAACTTCAATACTAAGTAAACACAATTAAGATAAGTTAAATGTGTATTTGGGTTCACTGGGGAAGAAGTGCTCATTTTCAAATAGGAAGGTACGAGAGCTTTACCTTGGTGAGGAAAAAAAACTCAAGGTTCGTGTTAGAGAGTACCTAAAGTCAATGGAGTGATCATTTGCTTGGATTAAAATCTCCTACCCTCAGTAGAGTTTATTTTTGGTGTAATTACTTTGGTAAATGTTTGAAAGTACTTTTCAAATTTTAATTGAATATGTATAGTTTAAACTTTGCTGAAAAGTCAATGAATGAAAGTGTGTAGTGAAGGGTGCACGATATTTTTGATGTGCTTTATTAAATTAGCTCAAATATTTTCCCTTTGCTCCTGATTATGGACAATATGCATAGTATCTTTAATATTTTAGTCAATTTCTTGTGTAGGAATAAAATAATTATTTGTGGTTTGTGGCTTTAGTTATCACCACTTTTAATTTGATCCTTCCTGGAAAAACCCAACTTAAAACTGTCTTGTGCAAGGCAAAAGATATTATTTTTCAACAAAGAAATTTCTGGTTTTGTCAGCCATTATTTCATAACATTTCTGGTGATTCAGATTATATCTGTCTGATATGTTTTTGAGAAAGAAAGGTGATGTAGTTCTGTTCTTAACTAGATTGTAAAGGTATTTGCCGCTGAATTTTTTGCTTCTTGAATTTTTTGGTCACAATTCAGTAATATGTGTTTCCTAAGCACGTTGTTATTTACCTAAAAAGAGGCAGAGCGTAATCTTGAATCTTATCATTGAATACAATTTACAAGTACTTTGAACGTGATGACATATATTTGAAATTTAACTTTTATTAATTTTACATCAAGTATATAGATAAACTCTAGATAGAATGATTTCACAATCATATTTACATAAAAACTCATAAGGGTCATGAAGACAAAATAAACGAGTTCTTACACTTATAAGAATAGTTCATTGCCTTAGAGACATATGCCTGTATTTCTCATTCTATGAAACGATACAATGTTTCTATTAATTTTTCTCCTTTATTCAAAATTACCTTTGCTGAACTGTATTCAGATTAAAGTTTCTTCATAAATTTCCTGGCATTTCTGGCATTTTGCTATATTTATTACATTCTATTTTACATGCCATGACTGGATATACATACCTAAACACTTTAAACTGCTTGAAATTGTCTGCACAATTTCTTGTAGTATTATTAATGTCAAGAAAATTTTATTGGATAAAATGTCTGAGTAGGATATGGCTAGATGGGGATCCCAAAATAAAAGTATCAGTATGTATACATTTTTCCTGGAGTTTTAACATTAAACATATCTAAGAGCTAATTTAAGAAAATTGCACTCCCTCATTTTCAAAGTTTTACGTTTTTCTTCTCTATCATCATATGAAAAAAAGAAAAAAGACATACGTGTAGATTAGTGTACCAGTCAGGGTTCCATACATGTTGCATATGTATGTGTACGTGTATGATTTGACTTTACACAGTTGTAAAGCAGTGTCTCTGAGGCTGTCTGCTGTCTTCCTGTCTGATGTGAGAATTGTGAAGCCCAGGGGCCAGGCGGTGGGAAAGAGAAGATGAAAACGAAGGAAGGAGAAGCAAGGACAAGCTGGAACCCATGAGCATGAGCTGGAGTCTGTGAGAATGGGTTGAAACCTGTGTGAGATTCTGAGCAGAAGCTTGGGTTCCTTCTTATGTTGCTAAACACACACCTACCCAGCCCACACATCAGAGAAGTTTCAGAAGGATCACAGGGAAGGTGGAGAAGTTGCAGGCCTGCCTGGATCTCACTCCAACAAGGTGACCTAGTGGATCAGTGAGGATGCATGGGAGCTGCAAAATGACTACTGCTTCACTTCTGCCCTCCAACCCCACCCCTCATCCCCACCCCGGAATCTCTGGTGACTCCCCTAACCAAAACAGATAGACACATGAATTCTGGGAATGTTGTTCAGATTAATCAAGGTGACCCATGACAAAGCCAACTCCAGTCATGAATAACATAGCCATTCATTCAATCGTTCAGCAGTCTGAAATCTAAAACTTCAAGATTGGCGTTGCAGGTACTTGGGGCTTCCCTAGCATCCATCTGGCCATTCCTCTAAGGATAGTTCTGTTAATTTCTCTCTCTCTCTCTCTCTCTCTATACACACACACACACACACATATATTACACAAATATACATAAAATACATATATAAACTTTGACATGATTTATAAAATTATATAGCTATAATTTATAGATAAAATTATATATGTATAATTTTATAACACAAATTTATATATATATGTACATGTGTATATACATATAATAAATGGGCTAAATTCAGGGTAAATTTTACTTATACTTTCTTTTACTTATATTTTATTACAAGTGCGATGTTTTATACTTGGATGCTATAGTTAGTCCCTTTCTGATCATCATCACCATTCTTAGTGAGAATCTTGGCCCAGGTGGCAAGTGACTTGCCCTCTTCTCTTTAGCCTGGACATACTGGGTTTCAGCCCTTCTGCATCCATAATTAGACTCTTTAGTTTAGATGAGTCAGGAAGCTTGAGACTGAAAAAGGCCCTCTCAAATTCATCTCTTATGATTCATACACTGAAGTAATTCTTATTTATGTTAGGTTTGGGCATTTGAATTTCTTGCTTCTTCCATGTTCGTCAATTTTGTGGTATATTGGTTTACTATGTTTCATAACAAATTACCACAAATTTAGCAGCTTAAAACACTTATTTATTATCTACAGCATGATGTGGCTAGATTCTCTGCTCAGGATTTCATAAGGCTGAAACCAAAGTGCTGGCAGGGCTGCATTCTTCTCTGGAAGTTCTGGGGAAGAATCTGCTGCCAAGCTTATTCAAGATGTTGACGGAATATAGTTCCTTCTCACACTTTCCATGTGGCCCCCTGCACTTTCAAGCAGGCAACTAGATGTGGAATCCTCATACTTTTATTCTGTGTTAGTTTCCTTGGAACTGTCGTAACAGATTACCACAAATTGAGTGGCTTGGAACAATAGAATTTATTCTCTCACTGTTCTGGTTTCCAGAAGTCTTAAATCAAGGTTTTAATAGGTCCATGCTCCCTCTGAAACTCTAGGGATGTGACCTTTCTTGCCTTTTCCTAGCTTCTAGTGGCTCCTGGTAATCCTTGTCATCCCTTGGCTTGCAGCCACATCTCTCCAATCTCTCTGTCATCACAAGGCTTTCTTCTCTCTGTCTCTGCATCCAAATCTCTCTCTCCTTCATCTCATAAAGACATCAGTCATTGGATTTAGGGCTCACCCTACTCCAACATGACCTCATCAGAACTCCTAAGAATAACAGACTCACTTTATATCTGCAAAGACTCTATTTCCAAATACGACCACGTTTATAGGTACTGGGGGCTAGAACCTGAACATATTTGGGGGGAGGTGGGGGGGGCACAATTCAAATCACTGTGGAACCTTTCTGCCTTTCTCTCCTGCCACTAGCTAGAGAAAGTCTCTGCTTTTAAGCGCTTGTGTGATTAGACCAGACAATGTGGATAATCTCCCTGTTATGGGCTGAATCCACTTACTTCTGCACCCACTGGTTAAAGGTTTCCCCACAGGGTTTAACTCCCTTGCACTTATTGACTGAAAGAAAAAAACACAACATAAAAATTGAGTTGTTTTATTCAGGGACCTTACTGAGAACTGTAGCCCAGAAAACAGCTTCTCAGTAGCTCTGAGGGGACTTCTCTGAAGAGGTAGGGAAGGATCCATTATATATATGATTTTTTTTTTTGGCTGGGAAATACATGTAGGCAAGCATACATCTTGGTAAAAGATTACTACTAATCACAAAAAGCAGGTATCTCAAGTTAATGACTTTAGTGCTTTTCTATGGGGAGATGCAAGAACCTGGAGTCACTGAAATTCTTCCTTAGATACTCATCTTAACTATCCAGGGGACCATATATCCCAAACTGCAGTAGGCTGAGACTCAACCATTTATGTAACTGGACGATGAGAGACACTCTTTGTTCTTTTTGTCTATAGTACATGTACTGGTAGGTTCCTACAGCATCTCTCATTGTGACACTGATGCAAGAAAACATATGTGGGGTGTGAGAAGGGCTGTGTCCCAGGTCTCACTTGAGCCCCTGGGACGTGCCGCACCAAGTGTGGGTCCTTGGCTTCACGCAGGAAAGAATTCAAGAGTGAGCCACAGTTGAGTGAAGGTAGATTTATTCAGAGATACAATGAAAGGCAAGAGAAAGGCCACAAGGTGTGGGGGTTGGGTGCTCAGATTAAAAGTAGGTACACACTCCATAGACATAACATGGGCTGACTCCAAAGAGGGAGAGGGAGGGGTGGCTGCGAGGTGCTGTGTTGTGGGTTTTTATGTGCTTGGTGGCTTCATATGCTAATAAGTGGAAGGACCAGTCTCAGCAGCCTGGGGATGGGGCAGGGATTCCCAGGAAGGTGGCCATTTCCCACTCTTTGACTTTTGTGGCTAGCCTTGGGACTGCCATGGTGCCTGTGGGTGTGTTATTCACCATGTTAATGTATTACAATGGGCATATAATGAAGCTCAAGATCTACTAGAAGTTAAATCTCTCATCATCCAGAGCCTCAAGGCCTACGGGGGGTTGACTCTTCCACCATTTTGATGTTAATTGCTGTGGCATTCCTTGAGTGGCTGTGCCCTGCCCCTTTACTGTCTCAACACCAGAGAAGCTACAGAGCAGAGAAAGAGAAATAATGCTGTACAGGGGAAGCAGGGTACTGTTGGATTGCTGGGTCACATAGCAAAAAAGAGTTTAATACTGGATTACATAGCAAAAACGATGTTAAAAGTGGGCAGAGAAGACATGAGACAGGTTATAAGAGGTGTCTGACTATCCAGCAAACCAAGAAATTTAAATGAAAGCAATGAAGAGATACCATTTATTTACCATATAAATTGGGCAAGGTGTTTAAAATGATAATCCCATATGGGTGGCTGTCCCATGTAAAGGGAATCTGAACAAAAGCTCTAGGAATGAAAAGGATTCCAGAAGCCCTGGGGAGGTAGGATGACAGGGTGTGGCTACTGATTAGATGTGGGAAATGAGGGAAAGGGAGGAGTTCCGGGAGACGAGCCTCTGAGCCTGTCACCAGAGGTATTCCTTGGCTATTAGTTTAGACACAGGATATAGAAAAGGAGAGCTGGATTTTCAGGAGCAAGAAAAGTTTTGGAATGTTGAGTTAGAAATTTGTATTTGGAGCTTGTTAGTGAGATACAGTTTATGAGTCACTACAAATAAATAGTAGCTGAAGCCCTCTCAGAATAGTGAGATTTTAAAATGGTTTAGAGGAACGTCACCAAATGCAATTGTTTAAAAGTGGTCTAAAGGGTGGAGCTAGTGAAGGAGGACACGCTTGGAGAAGTAGGAGGAAAACAAGAAAGCTGGGTGTTACCAATTGAGGAGATATTTTCAAGGGAGGAAGTCCAACAGAGTGGAATGCTGCAGAAAGACATAATAGTAAGAATACCACAAAGATGCCATTCCACTTGATTAATAGAAAATTACTTGAGACTTTTGAGAGAGGAATGTTTATAAGATGAAATGGGCAGAAGTCATATTGCACAGGGTTGGAATGAATAAGACCTCTTCGTAATGTGTGAAGGAAAAACCGGGCTGGGCTAACAAGATAACTCACAAATCTTAGTATCGAAATACTGATCTGAGTTCTGCTAGACTAACTTGTAAATCTAGGTTAATTAGTGTTGGTTTGCTGTTCATGTTTTTTTGCTAGCCAGCTGGGTTTTCAAAGATACATATCTGGCTTTGGAATGTTGGTTTGCTGCCTCCCTGCCTCCACTTTTGTGATGATAATGCTGCTAAAGCTGTTCCATGCCTATTGGCCGAATACCTCAAGCTTGTACTTTACCCTATAAAACCTCATGCGCACGTCTTGGAGGTGCACAGAGCTTTGGAGCAGAAGCCCCTCTGAGCCCGCCGGCGTAATACATCTGAGTACTCCAACCCTCCGAGTGGTGCTTGTTTCTTGACTGGCCTGTCGTTTCCGTAACAATGAAGCGAACTTCATGATAATAAGGGGAAAGAAAAATGACTGTGGTAGGATGTAAGATCAATGAGATGGACATTGAACTCTGGAATTGTGAAGAGGCTAATTTTTTTTAATTTGATAAGATATAATTAAATTTTCAAATAATTAGAAATTTAGCTTTATTTAAATTATTTTGATTTAAAGTTTGATATTCATTATTAGTTATAGCTTGCTTTTTAAGCTAAATAAATTTGCATATTTTAGAAGAAAATTATTTTTACTAAAACTATGATAAATAATTTGAAATTTTGCATTTTAGTTTAATATACATTTTAATGATAATATATTAAAGTTCTGTGTACATTGAATATTGTGAAGGAAAAGCCGGGCTGGTCTAACAAGATAACTCACAAGTCTAGGAATGTGAAGGAGAGGCTGGTCTGGTCTAACAAGATAACTCACAAATCTAAGTATCAGAATACTGATCTGAGTTCTGCTGGACTAACTTGTGTATCTAAGTTAATTAGTGTTGGTTTGCTGTTCATGTTTTTTTGCTAGCCAGCTGGATTTTCAAAGATATACATCTGGCTTTGGAATGTTGGTTTGCTGCCTCCCTGCCTCCACTTTTGTGATAATGATGCTGCTAAAGCTGTTCCATGCCTATTGGCCGAATACCTCAAGCTTGTACTTTACCCTATAAAACCTCATGCACACATCTTGGAGGTGCTCAGAGCTTTGGAGAAGAAGCCCCTCTGAGCCCGCCGGCGTAATACATCTGAGTACTCCAACCCTCCGAGTGGTGCTTGTTTCTTGGCTGGCCCATCATTTCCGTAACAATATAATGACATTTTATTTTATAATTCCTTAGAGTAGCACTATCCAATAGAAATATAATGTGAGTCACACATGTGAGCCACATAAGTAATTTAAAACTTTCTAGTAGTCATATTAAAAAAGTAAAAAACAAAACCAAAAAACAGGTGAAATAATTCTGATAGTGCATTTTATTTAACAGTACATTAAAAATTATCATTTCAAAATATAATTAATATAAAATTATTAATGAGCTTTTAAATATTTTTTTCATATTAAGTCTTGGAATCAGTGTATATTTTACACTTACAGCCCATCTCAATTGGACAGGCACATTTCAAGTGCTCAGTAGCCACAAGCAGCTAGTGGCTAACACATAGGTCAGCGTGTCTTTAGGTCACTGAAGTCATTAGAAACACAAAATATGTGGAAATCTTTATTATGACAACTTAACTTATGATTTTGCTGAAATGAAGGCAAGGAAATGAAATTTTATAAAATAAATGTATAGTCATTTATATAGCGTATGTGTTTCTTTATTTTATTATTTACCCAAACATCAACAGAATACGTAGACAGGCACAAGTATAAAAAAGTTAGCTGTCTTTGATATTTTTCAGGCATATAAAAGCCATAGTTTTATACATGTTTTTAGAGTTTGTCATTATTAGGTTGTTTATCAAAGTAGGAGACTAAAACATTTTATTTAAGAGTTTGTTAACTTCATTTATAACTTCTAAATATTTAGACATGATATGTGGGAACCCATTTTTCTTGCTTCAGGCTCTGGAAATGTTGGGTGTGGGCCTGGCTTGGAACCTTCTTCCCTCAAATACTGGCAGTGGCTCATTCTCTCACTCCTTTTGGTATGAGCTCAAAGTTCCCTTTCTCAATGAGGGTCAAAATTATATACACCCACATAGCTTGCTGTGTGTATTAACAAGACTTTACTATTTGATTGTTTTTATCTACTATTCTAGGAAATACGTGCCAAGGAAGATAAAAGTTGTAAGTAACATTATTGTTCATTCCAGTAACTTTCTGGGAGGCCATCAACTCTTTGTGGAAAGCATCAAATTACAACTTATACCTCAAGACTGCTTGAACCCAGGAGTCTCTGAAGACCCCACCTTAACATTTTCATCTTGCTGTGACCATCACTCCTGAGCTACCCAGTTGTGATCCTCACACAATCTTAACCAAGCACTGCCACTGACAGACTTGGCTTGAACTAACTCATGTTCTCAATAAATATCCCGACTTTGCCCTCCCTTTTCTGAGATGCTCAGACTCTGCTCTTTCTTACTAAGGTAGGTATAAACTCAGCTTGCCTCATCAGCAGGTTGTCTCAGTGATATTTGGGGGAGCCAGCATTCAGCATCAGTAAGGTTTTTCTTGAACATTCTTATTAAAATTGCAACCCCGCCTTAATCCCTGGAACTTTCTATCCCCCTTTACCTTTTTAATATTCTCCATAGCACTTCTATTTTACTTATTTATATGCTTATTGTGGTATTCCGCCAGAACAATTTCAGTCGCACAAAGGCTGGCATTTCTGTGTCAGAGTCTAGAACAGTTGCTGATACCTAGTAGCTTGTCAATCATTATTGTTAAATGAATGGATATTATCTAATTACTGTGAATGTGCATAACTTAAGCCCCAAATGTGCATTTTGGGCAGACATCTTCAATCATTTAATTGGCTTACATCCTACAAATTTGTATGAGGTTTCCTCATATTAAGGAAGGTCAAGGAGCACATATGGAAGGCATTTTATAGTTCTCTTACTGAGATTTTTGCTTCTGCTTTTATGACTTTGTAGACTACTGGGAAAACATGCTCTGTAAGTGTCTATCCAACATGATCACATGGAACTTGGTTCTTCTTCAGTTCACCTGTCTTTGGTTGCACAATCTTATAATCATTTTCTGAGGGATGCACTGGCCCTATCCACAGGAACTGTCAACCCATCTCCACATCCATTCAGGCTGGCTTCTGGTTCATCAAACTATTTTAAACAAAACGATGTCATTCAAACCTCCTGACCATTCCTGATGTTAATTCCAGGGAAGTTCTAACTCTTGGTAAAAACTCCCTCATGAGAAATGATATTCATGTCTACTGGATATGCGGTCTCTTCATCCTCTTGTGTAATTTTACTCGTCCTGAATCTAGTCAGATCATCAGTGAGATTTTGCTTAGAGTATCCTCCTCACTTCTGGCTATTTTTACTGAAATAAGCTTTGATGTAAAGCTTTCACTTCCACACAAAAAGGCTCCATAATAAAGACACAGCAAGAACTAATGCATTTACTGTAGGGATGATGCTGAGAACATCATCTACAACTTGCCCAAGTACCAATCCTTCACAAAGGACCATGGCCACAATACCAGGAAATGCCATGCTTTCCCTGTGTAACAGGCAGGCTTTGAATGTTTACTCTATTCATGCATTTTGTTAGTTTCTTTCTTTGCTTTGATTGCTCAGAAATTCAGAGCCAGATTTGCTTTTTACCTTTAGCAGGTGTGTAGAAACTTTTTGTAAACTTTTCTTTGGCTTTATTTTACTCTTCCTCCCTTCCCCTTCACTTTGACTCTTTCATCTACTTTATCCTATTTAATTGTAAATATTTTTGTTTGTTGCCTCCAGTTCTTTTTGGATGTTAAGTATGAGTGTGAGCATAAGTTAATGAATAAATAAATTAAATACTTAACATAAGATTTGTTCAAGGAGAGAAGAAGTCTTAATAGTAACTTTTTGGCTTGTGCATACTTTTTGTTTTCCTGTTTTTTTCTTCCACTGACTAAAAATTTCCCTCCCAGATACCAGTTATCAAATGTAAAAAAATGCACAATATGATTGATGTCATCTAAAAAACCATACAGTATACTTTAATTGCCTTATATGAATGAAATACAGAGTACTAAAGTTGATTAGCTGATTCTTATTATTCATTTTATTAAGTGAAGCAGCTGTTAATGAAATATTTAGGAGATCAAGTCATCAAGATTCATGAAGCATCATAATTCACCTGAGAGGCTTTGTTGTCAGTTATCAAGCATAAAAGTAGTAGAGTGAAAAAAGTGAGTCTAAGAAAAATAGTTGTCAACATGATAATTTATAAGTTAGGCATTTTAAAAAATCATAACTATTTTCCATGTCAGTAATAAATGACATCTAATTGTTTAAAAATTCTTTATTGTGTCTCTCGACCAAAACTATCTTTTGAGAAGTCCAAAACTACTGGACAATTTCCTAGACCTAAAGTGCCTTAGATCACCTACTTCTTCTCTATTTAATTCCCTGCTGTTCGGAATGGATGATTTAGTTGTGTAACTTTTAGGTCACAGCTTTTAATTCATACAAAATTGTTCTCAAACAATGTCATAGACTGAGCTATCTTTTGGGGTTATATCTCTTTAGTCCCTGTAGGGGAGGTTCAACCTGTGATCCTCTGAGTTACCCAGATGAAAGGCTTTCCTGCAAGTCTCTACATCTTTTTTAAGATCTTGAATTTAAGACCAGGATTCATGGGAATTGGTCTAGGACATCTGTATGGATGAAGTTTCTGCCAGCCAAAAAAAGGATAATGAGCATTCAGCTTCTCCATTTGGGACCAAGTAAGACTATTCTGATGTCATTCCTTTTGAGCACAATTTTTCTGTGCATCATTTAAAAGTAAGAGACAAGAGGGATGGAAAAGGGTCAACAGGCAAAAGACTTGTACTCTGAAAACTATACGATGCTGATTAAAGAAACTGAAGATGACACAAAAAGATGGAAAAATGCACCATGTTCTTGGATAGGAAGAATCGATATTGTTGAAATGGCCATACTACCCTAGGCAATATACATAGTCAGTGCAATCCTTATCAAATTACCAATGGCATTTTTCACAGAACTGGAACAAAAAAATTTAAAATTTTTATGGAAACACAAAAGACCTTGAATAACCAAAACAATCTTGAGAAAGAAAATAGAGCTGGAGCAATCACACTCCCTGACTTCAGACTGCACTACAAAGCCACAGTAATCAAAACAGTGTGGTACTGGCACAAAAGCAGACATATAGATCAATGGAACAGGATAAGAAAGTCCAGAAATAAACCCATGCACTTATGGTCAATTAATCTATGACAAAGGAGGCAAGAATATATGACAGAGAAAAGACAGTCTCTTCAATAAGTGGTGCTGGAAAAACTAGAAAGCTACATATAAAAGACTGAAATTAGAACATTCTCTAATACCATATACAAAAATAAATTCAAGGTAGATTAAAGACTTAAATGTAAGACCAGATACTATAAAACTCCTAGAGGAAAACATAAGCAGAATACTCTCGGACATAAATCACAGCAATATATTTTTGGATCCATCTCCTAGAGTAATGGAAATAAAAACAAAATAAATAAATGGGACCTAATTGAACTTAAAAGCTTTTGCACAGCAAAAGAAACCATAAACAAAATGAAAAGACAACTCATGGAATGGGAGAAAATATTTGCAAATGATGTGACTGACAAAGGATTAGTTTCCAAAATATATAAGCAACTCACACAGCTTAATATCAAAAAACAAACAACCCAATCAAAAAATAAGCAGAAGAACTAAGCAGACATTTCTCCAAAGAAGACATCCAGATGGCCAACAGGCATATGAAAAGATGCTCAATATCAACTCATTATTTGAGAAATGCATATCAAAACCACAATGAGGTATCACCTTACACCAGTTAGAATGGCCACCATCAAAAATTCTACAAATAATAAATGCTGGAGAGGGTGTGGAGAAAAAGGAACCCTCCTACACTGTTGGTGAGAATGTAAATTGGTGCAGCCTGCTATGGAGAACAGTATGGAGGTTCCTTAAAACACTAAAAATCGACATCGTATGATCCAGCAATCCCACTCCTGGGCATATATCCAGGGAAAACTCTAATTTGAAAAGATACATGCACCCCAACATTCCTAGCAGCACTTTTTACAATAGCCAAGACATGGAAACAACCTAAATGTCCATTGACAGATGAATGAATAAAGAAGATCTGGTATATGTATACAATGGAATATTACTCAGCCATAAAAAATAACAAAATAATGCCATTTGCAGCAACATGAATGGACCTAGAGATTATCATACTAAGTGAAGTTAAGTCAGACAGAGAAAGACAAATACCATGATATCACTTATATGTGGAATCTAAAAAAATGACACAAACTCATTTACAAACCAGAAAGAGATGCACAGACATAGAAAACAAACTTATGGTTACCAGGCGGGTAAAAGGGGAAGGAGGGGTAAATTGGGAGTTTGGGATTGGCAGGTAAAAACTACTGTGTACAGAATAGAAAACAACAAGGTCCTGCTATATAGCACAGGGAACTATATTCAATGGCTTGTAGTAATCTCTAATGAAAAAGAATATGGAAAAGAATATATATATATTCATACACACACACACACACATATGTATAACTGAATCACTATGCTGTACACCAGAAACTAATACAATATTGTAAATCAACTATACTTTCAATTTAAAAAATGGGGGAAAAAGATGGGAAAAGGAAAGAACAACAATAAACAAACAAACAAATAAAATTGCTTCCCTTAACATTTAAAGTGAGGTTTAGAAGCCAAGAGAGAGGTGATGAAACACCTGAATCAACAGAAGGGATGCTGACTATACTTCAGTTAAAAAAAAAAAAAAGACATAAGCAACATAAAACAATAACAACAACAAAAAACAGAAGGAGTGTTGAGCATGTGTCAGTTACATCCAATCAGGAAAAGAGAAACCGCCACAACTATTTTAACAAAGAGAATTTAATATGAGGAATTGGTCAAATGGGTACTGGAAGGAATGTAGATAAAACAGAGACAGTAACTTCAGGAAGTAGCTTCATTCTTAGTGTTGAGGAAACAGAGAAAAGATTGGGGTTCTCAAAAAAACCTAGACACTTGGAGGAAGGGCCCTCAGAGCTGTGTACCTGGCGGTAGTATCTCTGGCAGACCTCATTACAAGGCTGGATCTAAGAAGCGGAAAAAAGTCGAAACTCGAACCATCTGCTTCTGGAACAAACTGTGCTCCCTGGGTGAGGAGCCATACGGGGGTGACCCAAGCAGCAATAAAAAGCAAAAGGGAAACAGTGAATTCTTTCTCCACCCTCCTGCCTTCTAGTCTCCCTGTAGTTTCTCTCACTGGTGAAACCTAAAAGGAAGCCAGAGGAGAAGTGTTTGTAGAAGCCCAGTTCCGATACCGTAGAGATAAAGGGGGCAAGTTTGAAGCTGAGAGGCAATAGTTTCATAACTGGTAGAGGTGCTACATTGGGATGAAAACAGGAGAGAAAAAAAATCTAAAGACTGGATTGTAAGAGAGACACACTGAGAGCTGGAGAGGAGATACTTGTAAATAATTATTTAGGAAAATCTGTACTAACTGGCAATGCTTTTCGGTTTTGGTTTGTGTTTTGTTGGGTTGTGATAAAGCGCTGTGACTTTATCTCAGTGAACATGGGACTGAAGCAAAGTCTACCTGAAGAGGCCAGTCACTGTTGGCTTACTTACGGATAAAACTAAGAAAGACAAGGCTTAGCTAAAAGAGAGCAATCATATAAAAACCATGGAAACTAAATTTAATAGGCCCTCAAAGAGTTGGTACATTCCTCTTTTTTTTTTTTTTTCTAAATTAAAAGTAACCAAAAAGAAGTAGGAAATACCAATTGTCAAGTCTAAGATAATAGTGAACCATTGCACTCTTGACGGGAAATGTTTTTGTATTGAAATAAATAATTTAATACAACTACCTTAATGTGTGACCTCAGACAAAAAAATATATTTGGGTCCTTTTTTCTTATTTGTAAATTGAACTAAATGAATTCTATCCTCTTTTAGCTTTTAAATGTTGATGTCTATTAAAATGATTACCTTTGCCTGCAAATCTGTTATCTTAGGCATTTACAGTCCAAATCCAGCAAACCAGAGATTCTCCTTTAGTTTTGATTTTATCATTCCCAGATCTTTAGATAACAGAATTTGATTAACTGCAGTGGTACCAGAGATTGTGAAAGTGGTAAGTCAAGAAAAGAGCACATGACAACCAAGGAAAAACTCATTTAATTACCTGGTGTAAAGGGCTCTATTCCAATTTTTTTCTATTAAGACAATATAGTCAGTGCTTCAAATCCCAGGCATTTGAAAATCTTCCAATAAGATGACTAAAAAGAACGACACATAGCTATTTTTCAAAAATCAGTTCTTGAACTTTTGAAATAGAAATTCTAGAGAGAGATGAAGTCCCACCAGGGCCCTGATGTCATCTGCTGGCTTAGACCATTGCTTGCTTACCTTAAATAACTATCTCTTTAATCTGAGAGCCATGGATATCTGAAACTACGTCTGCAGACTCCAGCATGATAAACCTATTTTAAGTCATATCATGGACTTATCAAAAAATTGGGGAGGAAGTTATTCTGATGACCTAGTAAGAATCAATGCAATTTTCTGCACTGTTACAGATGAGTTATTGATTAATTACTTGGTGTCTTTGTTGTTGGTGTGGATAAATGGACAAAAAGAATCAAAGATTATTTCCCTTATTTTCCCTTTGTGGATGTCCAGCCAGCTGTTTGTGTTCTGAGTGTTTCAGGTCCACTGATATTAACCTAGAGTATACTGAGTGGGGAGGGAAAGGATGCATTTACTTTGCCAGAGTGAGTGGGAAGTGGGCTTATTTGGGGATGAGGATTGGATTTATCAAGACTAGAAAGACCAAGAAGTGATGGGTTCTGTGATGATCACTGCACTGGCCTGGCAGAGTTGGCTGTGTGGATGCCTGGGGACCTGGCACTCACACAGTTGCCTTAGTTGTGTGGCAAAGGACCCAGTGATAAAACCCAGAAGGTATAGACACTGCCAGCTGACTCACTGATCTTCACCTGGACCGTGTACACTTGGACAATGAGCAACTCAGCAGTGACCATGATGGACTGAACATCAGGAGTATTGTACAATATTAAAGGGAGAGCAGGAGCTCCACAGTGACCAGTATTGGATTTCCTCCCAACAGCTGCTGTTAGCAACTGGAGAAATCGGTATATGAGCAACAAATTCCCTCCATACAAATGGTACACACATGCTGAGGGGAACAGAGCAGTGGTATAATCTAACAGGTTACTGTGGAAACAGTTTTTTTGCAATTCAAAAACCCATCCAAAATTATTTCTAAGCCTGTACCATGTGGCTAGTATATTAAACCCTTACAATTCAGAAATTAATAATAATAATAGAAGATCATAGCTTGCAAAATACTTTTATCATCTCTTCATCTTTACAATCCTATGACATGTCATTGTTCCTCATTTACAAGTAAAGTTGAAGCTCAAAAGGTTACTGAAGCTACTTTGCATAGTTCTAAAGTGAATAAATTCATGAGTTAGATACTATCAACTAGATATCTTTGGACTCAATCCTATTACAATTTTTGTTTAACGAATGAGAAAACTGAGGCTCAGAAAGATAAAGCGCCATTTCAGAGGCTCCATAAGCCCTTGAAATGTGGCAGAATCAGGATCTACAGCTCCAGAGCTCACTACTAAAACAAAATCTGGACAAAGAGGGTGAAAGAAAAGATGATTCTAGGAGAAGAAATAGCTTGCATGATGGACTGAAGTGAGAGAGAGAATGTATTCTGCTTCCCTCATCAACTTTTTATTTTGAAAATGTTTTAACTTGGAATTAAGTTGAATAAACAGTTCAATGAGTAGCCTTCCCTTAGGTTCCCAATTTTAACATTTTTGCCACATTTGAATGTAAGTTGCAGATATGATGACATTTCACCTTTGAATTTTTCTGCATGCCCTCTTAAGAATATAGATACTCTTGTGGAAGCTTTAGGCTGAATTTTGAAGAAGAAATGGAACATAAATTAATAAAAAGAGAAAGGACACTATTATATTACCACCTTAATTACTGTATGATATGTTAATGAAACAGAATGAACCTGACTTCCAGAGTTTAATCAAGTAAGTCTTTGAGAAATAATTATTTTTCCTTTATTTTAATCTCTGTGTATGTGTGTATTTAGTTCACACACAAGATTGCCTTTGATTTACATAATAGCCCTTGGAGATAAAGATAGATATTTTTTTAAAGTCAAATGAGGAATCTGAGGTGCTAAAGAAGTTACTTTGCCCCAGGTCATTCGGTGGATATGTGAACAAGATTCCTCCAGATTTTTCCAACTTCCACAAATGCATAGTTTGCACCCAAAAAGGAGTCCTATGAACTCAGAAACTTCAAGTCAGTTATGTTTCTAGATGCATGCTCCTTGGATGACTGCTTCCTTTCTTAAACATTTTATTTGAGTTTCTGCTAACATGCAATGTATTTTAGACTGCAGTCATTGAGCTGATGTCACAGCCCTGATGTACGCATGCACTGCATTCTCCTCAGCTCCTATAGCTGTCAGTACGTTTGGTTCTTGAGATGTCCACAGTCAGCACAACAGTCATGCCATACCAGCTTTGGATTTTTAACAGCTCTGAGTGGTCACTGCATATATGTTTTGTACATAGATGAGAGAAGAGTGAAAATATATTTCTAGGTTTCTGGGTAAATTTTTAGAAGTGAATGATGAAACAACTGCTCAATGGATAGTTTGCATACATGACAAAAGTATTTCAATAGCAGTAGGATGGTTAGACACTTGCCAGAGGATCTGATCTTCTGGGTTCTTTTAAAGATTTGGAATCAATAACTCATGTTCCTGCAATTTAATCATCTGTCTTCAATGGTAATAACAAACATAGTATTTCCTTTCTTTTGCTATAGATAAGTGATAAGAAGTCATATTTTCTGTATAACTTCTTGAGGTCCTGATAAAAGTAGTACTAAGAAAGGTAGCATTTGCCTCACATTTTTCTGAATTAGGTAAGAGAAATAAAGTTTTGTGGGTTTTTTTTTTTCTTTTAGTTTTGGAAGTTCTAGTGAAACTTAGTCCTGGCCATGAGGGACAAGGAGCTGAGATAGAGAGAGAGGAAGCAAGGTGCTGAAATGACCCAGGCTGCCAGAGTTCTCACACTCACAGGTTTTCTATTTGGTTGTAAACCTGATAATTCTAACCAGAGTCCAGGAGGAGGCATGATTGCAGGGAAGGAAAGAAAAGAGCTAAAGGGCATGGGAGAAGGAGAGGTGAGGAAAAGAATGGTCTTGGTACCCTCCTAAAAAATCATTTGACCATATATGCAAGGGTTTATTTCTGGGTTCTCTAGGCTCTTAAGTCAATCCTATTAAAATCCTAGCTGGCTTCTTTGCAGAAACTGACAAGACGATCCTGAAATTCATGTGAAAACCGAAACTGATCACATGTAAGTCAATTTAAGAAATACTGCGATCTTAACAATATTAAGTTTTTTGATCCATGAACATGGAATGTCTATTCACATGGTTTAGTGTACATCATTAATGGATTTAGAAGTCTTTTATTAATTGGTTTTCACCTCAACTTCCATTGTTTTTGAGAGCATCCTTATGCTTGAACTTCTCCACACTCTGTTGCAAATGAAATCAGTTCCTTTGGGAAGAAATTCAAAGCTCTCTGATTTATAGCCCCCCTTCTCTCCCCTGACAAAATCTCTCAGCCAAGTTTCTAGAGCTGTAGGTAGAAACAGTGATGTGCTTCTTTTTGAGTGACATACCTACTTTAGGAGCTGGGTACTTGGTGGAAGGGGATGTAGCTGTAGCTTCTGGTATTCTCAGCTTGGGCAAGCAATTTCTCTTTATAAGTGGGCCAGAGCAAGGGCTATTGGAAACCCGGTATTCTTGATGCACTAGCCCCAAAGTAGAGCCTCCATCCCATGAGTGGGGCCTTGGTGTAAGAAAGGAGCATCACCAGAACTCTTGCCTAAAATCTCCTCTGTATTGTGTTCCAGGGAACTTCATGTTCCTTAATCCCCTTCCCCATAGGATTCTGAGTTAGATTTTGCTAATGCCAACTTGAATGAGATCCAAAGTCTTCTCTATGTTTATTTGAGAACCACCTGCTTCACTGCTTTGGAGCAAATTAGTTGGTGAAAAATTTTTCAGAGAAACTTGAAAATTCCATTTCCTGTGAACCTTAGATACATAACCTGTTGCCTCAGTGCTTCAGATTGTGGTCATCAGTGTCCACTTCACTTTTTCAAAACTTTGATGGCAAATTCCCTGACCTTTGCTCTATCCTTCAGGTAAATCCTTATAATAATAAACCCTTTATTTCTGGAATTCTTAAAGGGGCTCTGCTTTGTTAAGAAAAAACAAAGACTGAAATGGTCAGGTGCCCAGGGCATATATTTTGGTAGTTATTGTTTAGTTGAGAAAGACCATAAATGCCAAGAAGAAAAATGGAAGTTTTGTAAGTAAGAATGAGGAGGGGCAACAAGGTGCTGGAGATGATCGGAGGGGTTAGGGTCAAGAGTATTGTTGAATGGACAATCCCTGAGCAGGAGGAAGAAGGGACATATCCTTAAGACTGGGTAGAAGTTAAGAATGATGTTGTGTTAGTCTGGTTCCTTTGAAAAGAAGACACCAGAATGGAATACTGTGTGCAAGTTATTCACTGGGGAAAATGCCTATGAGGGAAAATGGAGAGAAAGATGGAGGAGTCTGGGAGAACTTTGGTTCCGGTATGAACTCTGTGAAGAAAAGATGAAAAAAGGTCGAGTAGGAAGTGCCTTCAGAGCAGTGCAGGTGCCATTTTGGAATTCTTTATCTAACACCAGTGGGCACATCCCACTGAGAACTCCACCCACCCCTGTGCCTCAGCTGGTCCTCACAGCTGCTGAGCAGTAGCCCCATCCACCAGCACCCTGCAGCAGCCATGGCCCCTCGCGACAGGAGGGCACACACAGACCACCCTTTGAGCTCTTGGCTCTGGTGGCCAGGTGGGACTGCACTTCTGAGCTCTGCAGGATGTCCCTTAAATAAGGCTGGTCCTTCAAGAATGGGAGGCATAGCTGGCACACCTAATACATAGAAACAAACAGAGAATATAGAAAGGAATATGTTCTGATTGAAAGAACAAAACAAAACCTCAGAAGAAGGGCTAAAATGAAAGAGGTAAGCAATCTACTTGATGAAGTGTTCAAAGTAATGGTCATAAAGATGCTCATAAAACTTGGGAGAAGAATGGATGAACATAATGAGAACTTCAACAAAGAGACAGAAAACATAAGAAAGTGCCAAACAGAAATTATAATTGGACTGAAAAATACACTAGAGAGGTTCAACAGAAGAACAGATGAGGTGGAAGAACAAATCAGTGAGCTGGAAGACAAAACAATGGAACTCGGGGCAGCAAAAGGAAAAAAGAATTTTAAAAAGGACATTTGGAACAACATCGAGTGGAGTAACATTTGTGTTATAGGAGACCCAGAATAAGAGAGAGAGGAGGTGCCAGAAAAATGACTTGAAGGAATAGTGGCTGACAACTTCTCTAATCTGGGGAAAGAAGTAGACATCCAGGTCCAAGAAACCAGAGAGTTCTAAATAAGGTGAACACCAAGAGACACACACCAAAACACATCATAATTAAAATGGTGAAAGTTAAGGATAAAGAGAGAATTCTTAATGCAGCCAAAGAGAAAAACAACTTGTTAGTATAAGACAAACACCATGAAGTTATCAGCAAGTTTCCCAGCAGAAACTTTACAGGTCAGAAGGGAGTGGCATGATGTATTCAAAATGCTGAAATAAAAAACTCCCAAACAAGAATTCCCTACCCAGCAAGGTTATCATTCAGAATTGAAGGAGAGATCAAGTTTCCCAGATAAGCAAAAGCTAAAGGCACGCATCATCACTGAAGTAGCCCTACAAGAAACATTAAGAGGACCTCTTAAAGCTGGAAAGACATAGTGCTAATTAGAAAACATGCAAAAGTAAAAATCTCACTGGGAAAGGTAAGTGTATAATAAAGGCAGAGGATCAATCTCTTATAAAGCAAGCATGAAAGTCAGTCAAAACACAGAAGTAGTAAAAATAGCTAAAATTATAATAATTAGTTAAGAGATACATAAAATAAAATGATGTAAAACTTGTCAACAAAAGTATATTTTAAAAAGATAAAACTTTGGAATATGTTCAAATTAAAGTCTGAATTTAAGTTGTTAAGTAGAACTACCATATGACCCAGATATTTTACTTCTAAGTATTCATTTGAAGAACACAAAAACACTAATTCGATATGATATATACTCCTTTATGTTCACAGCAGCATTATTTGCAATAGCCAAATTTGGAAACAATCTAAGTGTCCATCGATGGATGAATAAAGAAGATATGGGATATATATATATGTATATAATGGCATACTATTCAGCCAGAAAACAATAAAATCCTTCCATTTGTGGTAACATGGATGGAGCTTAAAGATATTATGCTAAGTGAAATAAGTCAGATGGAGAAAGACAAATATTGTATGATTTCACTCATATGTGGATTAAAAAAAAGGGCACAACAAAGGAACAAACAAAAAACTAAAGCAAACATATGAATACACAGAATGCATTAATGGTTACCAGAAGGAAGAGGGTTGGTGGGGGGGGGGGCCAGTGAGTGAAATGAGTGAAGAGGGTCAACTGTACAGTGAAGGATGATAACTAGATTTTGGTGATCATTTTTTAATAGATACAGATGTTGAATTATAATGTTGTACATATGAACTACATATATATCTATATCTATATCTATATCTATCTATCTATCTCACCAAAAAAAGGAAAAAAGAAAAGAAAATATCAAAATTAATTGTGGGAAAGTTATTTAAAATTTTAAATTATTTATATTTAAATCAAATCTTACCTAATAAGAAATGGTGTAAATAATTTTTCTCCACTGGAAGTATGGCTCCTAAAAGGAAGGAGAAAAATCCTTCTATGCATTTCTAGTCACATTGCTGGCCGCTGAGGCGCAGTTCTGGTCATTTTAAATAGGCTCTTTTAAACCAATTTACATGGGGGACATTTTGAACAATTGTGCTGACAGTTTGAAATAGGTTCTGTCAACACTGAACTGAATTATTTCAATAGTTTATTTTTTTCTCTTTGCGAAGCTAGCCAAAACGAGTGGATAAGATAGGTCCAATATTTACATTGAAATTAGTCCAATTAGAACTTTGGCAGTAGAGCTATGATCTCCCAGCCACGAGTTGAGTGTTTTAGAGAAACCTGCATGTGGTCAAGGCATGCACATGGAATGGCTTTGGCAATGGGTAGAGGCTGTCCAGAGAATGATAAGTTAGTTTGTGTCCTTTATTCACTCTTCATTCGTGGAGGGGAGAATAATCCTGTCACTGCAGGATTTAGCATGTTCACTGGAAAACTGATGATGTCAAAATTAGTAAATGATATCATGTTCTCTTCCATTTATGCCAGTGTCATATCCATATTGAAATGAAAGCCTTCCAATTGTTAATTTAAAAAACAGGAAGAAAAATTTTAGATCCTATCTTCTAGTGAACACATTCAGTACTCTCTGTTGTGGTTTAGAGTTCCTGATTTTAGGAGCACATAACAATTCTGCTGATTTAATGTGCAACAATGACACACATGAAGACCTTAATCTTGCCTGTGGAATAACTCCTGAATAGGTAACCCAAGCTTTGGAAAATTGTAATGTTTATTGACAGCTAATTATTGTTTTTTTAAAATTCTGTTTCCAAGTTGGTTTTTTTTAAATTAAGTTTTCCTAAGGCCAACAGAGTAAATTTTAGATTTACTCGGTCCAAAAGGTAGGTTCTGGCCGCACATGGCTAGTAAGCATTGAAATGTGGTTGGTTCAATTTGAGATGTGCTGTAAGTGGGAGATACGTACAGATTTCAAGTCTTAATACAAAAAAAGAGTAAAATGGTTATTGATTCATGTTGATTGATAATATTTGGATATATTGTGTTAATATATACATATGTACTGATTAATTTTAGCTATTTTAACTTTGGACTTATATATGGGCCTTACATTATATTTGTTTTAGACAACATGGTTATAAAATATTCCAGAAGCAAAGATGAAGAAGTATCAGGGTTACCCTACTAAAAGACACAAAAAAGGTTAAAAAAAAAAAGCAAAGAAAAAGCAAGGTGAGTCAAAATCAGGAAAAATACAGTGGGAAAAATACAAATAAGCAATCAGAGTTGATGTAGAATTCTCATGATCTCATAAATTATTTCAGAGACGTTTAGGTGAGAGAAATGTGCTCATGAAAGGAAGAAGTATTTTTTTTTCAAGTTACCCTGCGTCAAGGATATTGGCATGTTGTGGTTAGTCTTTTCTTCTAGTGACAGGATTACAGACATACAATTCTAGAGATAGGCAGGTGGAGAAAAAATTTCAGAACTCTACTGGGGAGAAAAAAGATTTCTTTTAAAATCATTTTTTATTATTAAAGACAAGGAGCTGTGTAATAGCTAATCATCTCAATGGTGTTATCGCTCTGAGTAGCATATTAGTACATTCACAATTTTAAAGCCCTTTCTATTTAATTTCAGAGATTCTATTCCTGGAAGAATAACTTACAGACTAGCATTCTGAAAATATGCAAGGAATTATATGAATAATTGTTCAGTTGAATAGGATAAAGGATAGATACTCATGCTCATATTGTGTGTTCATAAATTAAACCTGCCCATCTGTAGGAGGCAATTGGTAGCTACCTTTCAGTTAACATTTTTAGTTTTGATCATAATCATTCAAGAGCTGGCATTTTTGCAAGACTAGGAAGGATTGTAATTTACAGTTGTACAAGAGGTGATGATTTATTTGCTCACTGAAATTTTCATTTGAATTTGATGTGGGAGAATATCTGAATATCATGAAAAGAAAATTTACAACCACCAAACCCCTTAAAATCTGATGAAAAAGATTGTATCTCTTGTCCAAACACATGTCTTGTAAACTTAATTCAAAGTATATAGCTGAAATGTCTAGCCTAATTATGGCAAAAAGACTTTAAAGAATTCTTTTGTTTTGCAATTGCTTGCTTATATATTAAATTAGTTTTGAACTCAATATATTTTTTTAAATAAATAGGTTTATTTATTTTTGATGGAGGTACTGGGGATTGAGTCAGGACCTTGTGCATGCTAGGCATGCACTCTACCACTGAGATATACCCTCCCCCCGAACTCAATATTATAAAATAATAAAACTACCCTAAATTCTTTGTTTTAAATTTTATCATTGGTTGATATTGTCAAGAGAATGGTATAGTAACATGCCATTTTCTTTCACTGGATCATTCATTCACTCATTCATTCAATAAATACTTATCTACCTACTATGTGCCAAAAACTAACTTAAGTACTAAGGATTCATAACAGCAAAAGACATGTCCATGTTGCCATGTCACTGTCAGTTCAGTGGAGAAATAGCCAGATGAGCAGATAAGTCATCAAACAAGGGAAGTGATGTAAGAGGGAGCTGAACCAAGAATGATGGGGCACAGAGAGGAGCAAGTAACCTTCATTTAAGAGAAACCTTCATTTTCCTTAAAAAAAAACCCTTTCTTCCACAAAGGGAAGTTAAAGCTGTAGGAATATGGATATAAGGTAATGCATTCCTCATTTCAATATGCAAATTGAACAAAGATTTCTAATTAGATGCTATAGCTGCTTCTGGTTTTATAAATGGAGAATTTCACTACCTTCTACAATGGACACTGTACACTGTGCATTAAGAGTATGTATATGACAGAAGGAAGATCATTACGTAGCAGAAGGAAAATTATTTGATAGAGAGCGCAACATACTAAAACTGGGCTTCCTACTAGTAAGCAGCTAAGAGATGGTTACGAAGAAGAAGATGGCACAAACAAGTGATGAGCAGTCAACATCTGCTCTCACTTACTTAAGACCACAGTGTTTGGTGCCAATCAATCTCGGGTTAATGTATTTTGGGTAATGTGCCATTTACTAACTGTGAACAGTTATGAAAGTCAATCAATTCCTTGAAGATTCAGTTTTCTTCTGTGAAAAAGGGGGATAATAATACTTCATAGGGTTGTTGTGAGGATTATATGAGAAAATCTTAGTAAAACTCTTAGCACAGAGCCTGGGAATAAGATATGTTTAATAAATGGTGGCCACTATTATTATTAATTTACCTTGCCAAGTTTTTTTTTTTTTTTTTTTAATCTTTACATGGGTTATTGATCCTCTGGCACTATTTCTGGGACTTTTACTCCTTAAGGCTAGAAAGGGATCAACAAAGGGAAAGACTTATGGAGAGACTGGCTTCAGACCTAACAGAAGTAGCCACCTGCTTGTAGTGCTTTCTTTCACAGAAAATCTAAATCGAGAAGTATCATGGGTGGCTGGAACACAGGTTAAAACTCAGAAAGTCAACAAATACTTATTGCAGCACAGCTAAGGACACAAAATTCTGTAGACTCCGTCATTGGATCTCTCTGATTCTCAGTTTCCTTGTCTATAAAGAGTTGGGTTAGCCCTCCAGCTTCAATTACAAGTTGTATTAGTTAGAATTAGATGCTGCTGTAACTGGAAAAGCAAAACTGTAAACAGAACAGAGTTTGCTTCTGCCTTGCAAAAGAGTCCAGGGTGTTGCCATCCAGGGGTGGTACAGCAGATCTGCTCTGCAAAAACCCAAAAGGCCTAAACTGCTTGTGCGGATCCCTGAGGAAGTAGTCCCCATCTTCTTCGTCCAAGATGGTGACTGGTATCAAAAGATCAAAAACCTGGTTAGAGATGCCAGGCTTTGCAATGAGGGTCCTGAGACTAACCACTAATGTGGCTTTATGGACGCCGGGGATAGAGGAGATCCACGTGTAGCAACCACTTGGTCACAGCAGCTATTAATCCTTTCTTTAGTGGCTGAAATGACCCCTCCACTCTATTTTTATGTTGATTTTCTATTTAATTTCAGAGATTCTATTCCTGGAAGAATAACTTACAGACTAGCATTCTGAAAATATGGAAGGAATTATAAAAGCGAAGGCTGCCAATCCGAGTGGCACTCAAATGTGAGGAACTGCTGGTCTTGAAAATTTTTTCCCATTAAATTCAGCTGATCATACTGATCAGTAGATAAATGTAAATAACTTCAAAATTTAAGTCTAGTTCAGTGTTTTTTCACTGTATAAAACAATGTCAGTGCTTTAACAATTCTCTTCTATATCAGGGCATTTTTCTACTTCCTTGTATATTACATTTTCAACTATTCATTTGTAAATTTACATGTAATATGCATTATTTGCCAGTTATATGCTGTAGGCTATGGACCTCATTGTATATAGAAAGATAGAAATCTGGCTCTACCACAAGTTGCAAAATGTTATCTAAGCACTAAGTAATTGTGGAATATAGACAGTGAACCTCAGTTCACTGTGTGATGTCAAGTGCAGAATGTATAAATAGCTGGTGATTTCCTCACACTTTGGATACTGTTTGTACCTGTAGGTTTTTCAGAAAGACATCGGTAGACTCTGTATTCCTTTTGTACTTTTAATACAATAATATACGTATTTGTTACATTTTTGATGAAGATGGTAGAAATGTTCTATATTTATTTTTCTGTATCCAATTTGTTCAAGCTGAAAATAAATAAATATAACATAAAGCCTTATCTATTAAAAAAAAAAAAAAAGAAGATAATGACTGGAGTGCTAGAGCCACAGCCAGAAGAGATATCTGCACGCTGGACATCAGGGACAATGTGACAATGAATAACGGGCAAAGAGAACACGAGGTATTTTGTTTAAAAGGGTTAAAAAATTAACTATTTTAAAGTGTAAAATGTAATGGCATTTAGAATAGTCACAATGTTGTGCAACCACCACCTCTAACTAGTTCTAAAACATTGTCATCACTCCAAAAGAACCCCCACCCCAACACTCAGTTAGGCAGGCAGTTACATGATCATTCTGTTTTAAATGGCAACCTCTACACTCTATCCTCATTCCCTCCTTTAGCTCCTCAGGATTGCTAGAGACTTAGAACAACAGAAGTTTAATGCTTCACTGATAGGAGACTAGAAGTCTGTGATCAGGTTGTTGGCAGAGTTGGTTCTTTTTGAGTTTTAAAAATCTGTTCCACACCTCTCCCTAGCTTCTGGCAGTGTGTTGGCAATCTTTGGTGTTCCTTGTCCTGTGTGTGCGTCACTCTGATGTCTGCTGCATTCACAGAGCATGCCCCTTGTACATGTCTGTGTTCAAATTTCCCCTTTTTATAAAGATATCTGTCATATTGGATTAGTGACCCAGCCTACTCCACTATGACCTCATCTTAACTAATTACATCTGCAATAGTATTATTGACAAATATGGTCACATTAGGAAGTCCTGAGGGTTAGGCCCTCAACATATGAACTTCGTCGGGGCGGGGGGACACAATTCCGCTCATAAAATCATCCAATATACTACATATCTTATTTATTATGCTTGCGGTTTGTTTCCTCCCAGTTAAGTATCAGCTGCCCGTACAGCAAGCGTTGTCAGTCTTCCCAAACTAGCTAAGCAATGCATGAACAACCAACAGTTGCAATGTAAATTTCTGGAAGACAGGAAATTTTTCAGTTTCGGACTCTGCTGAAACAACTTCACTTAGAATCTGGCACTTAATAAATATTTGTTAGTTAAACCAATGACATTTAGAGTCAGACAGACGAATCTTGCCTTTATTTAATAGACTCCATGATAAGCAATCAGCATAATAATCACTTTTGGAAGAAAAAGAGGGATATCTGCATTTCTGAAAATCTGGACATGAGAAGGGTATTTTCTCTGGGAGGAAATATTCTTTATTCATGACTGTTAATCATGATGTAAAATGACTAATACACCAGAAAAATTAGAATTACTACCTTTCCCACTTTCCTTAATTTTCCAATGAGATCTGAAATTTTCTACATTTTCATGGATGAACCATTTCCTTGTTTGTACCCCGTTAAAGTTACATGGCATCTGTTAGACAAATTTTTTGGTGGTGATTACAAAACAATCTTGTTTTTTATAGAATAAGAAAGGAAAAATTTTATATGGCCAGGTAAAAAGCTTTGTGTGATAACATGAAAAATAGAACCGAACAAAGTTTAAAAGGGCAACTATTTAAATGCCTTACAGAACTGCTTAGAAAGGCCCAAATAAGTCATTTCATCAAGATCAGCAGGCTGTCAGCAGGTGGCGCTATTCCGTCTTCACTTAGGAACCCTGCAAGCAATCACCTTGGAAATGACTGAAAAACAATTGAAATAGTTTCCTTTTTTAGCATCGTAATTCAGACAAGTGATCTAGGGTTAAAACCGTTTTTTTTTTTTTTTCAATAGAGGCATGTCTTTCTCCAGTATTTTATTTTCATCAAAACTACCTAAATATAGGTACTCCATTCATTGAAAGAAAATTGAAGTAGTGAAGTAGGTGATAAAGATGAGAAAATATTAGAACTTGTTGCATGGGCATTTTCTCACCATGCCCAGAATGTCCATTCTAAATTGCTTGGCATTTAACTAATTCAGTTCACTGAGAATATTTAGTACTCACAGTATGTCCAGCAAAGTAATAGATACTTAGCATTTATCCATGAACAAAATTGACAAAGATTCCTGTATCTGTGCAGCTTCTATTATAGCATAGGGAGAAAGATAACACAAATGAAAAATAAGAAAATATTATAGTATGTTAGAAAGTAGTGAATGCCACCATGAAAAAATAAAGAACATGGTAAGGCTCAAAAGTCCTCGGCAGTAGGGAACTTTGATTTCATAGAGGGTATTTACTCATTGAGGTGAAATTTAAGTGCGGCTGTAAAGAATGTATGGTAAACAGCCAGGTAAACACCTGGGAAAGAGTAGTCCACGCAGAGAGAAGAGCCCACCCAAAGACCTTAACGTGGGAGCATGTCTGGCTTTGGAGAACTCAGCAAGGAGGCCAGGACGGCAGCAGTGGGGCGAGCAAGAAGGAAGAGCAGTAGGTGATGTGGTCAGAAAGGTGAGGTGGAGGGCAGATTATGCAGGGCCTTGCAGATCATTATAGGAAATTATAGGAAGTAGTACTATAGTTGGGTTCTGAACAAAAGAGTAACTGATCTGATTCATGTTTTTAAAGGATCATTTTGTCCTGTGATGAGAATAGCAGACTGTGGAGTGCCAAGGGTAGACCGCAGGAGACGAGGTAGGGGCTACTGCAGCAACGGAGGCAAAAGTTGATAGTGGCTCAGACCGGAAATCAATGGAGGGAGTGAGAAGTAGCTGGATTCTGGATATTTATTTTAATATTAGAGCTGATTTTTAAAAAAATCTGATAGATTGGATGTTAAGTTAGAGATATCTCAAGAAAGACTTCAAAGTTTTTATCTCTATGAAGTGAAATGATAAGGAAGACTGTGGGAGGAGTAAATTCTGCAGCGTAAATCAGCAGGTGCCAGCTGAACATGATGATTTTGTAATGTCCACTATGAACTGAGATGGAAAGATTATGGGAAATAAAAGTTTGGAGGAGAGGATCAGGGCCACAGCTTTGGACATATCAAATGTGAGATGTCTTTAGCCATCAATGTGGCAAGAAGGAACTTCTGAAGATTGTTGAGTGTGAAACTGCTAATCTGTTCGCATCAGCGTGGAACGCCTCAGAACGGGAAAGACTGGAATAGAGAAAATGATCCAGAAGGTGATTATAAACAGGGCCAGATAAGGAAAGCCAGAATTTTAATTGTCAGTAGGTGTGGAAATGAGGAGAAGGACAGTGATACTGCACAAGCAGAATGTCCAGAACTTAGTGGCTGGTTAGACTTGTAGAATGAGAAAGAGATTAGAAGCCTGGGTGATGGGATGGTGGTTAGTGACATTAGTCAAACAGAAGAGATAAATCGCTGAGAAAGATTTTTTTCTCTGTGTATATATTTATATATTCATTTCTTGGTTCTCTTACATTCTGGAAAATGAAACAGAAAATTATCTTTATATCATTTTAAAAAATTTATTTTATATTGAAGTATAGTTGACTTACAAAGTTAATTTCAGGTGTACAGCAAAGTGATTCAGTCATACATATACATACAATATATGCATATATTTTCAGGTTCTTTTCCATTATAGCTTATTATAATAAATTGAATATAGTTCCCTGTGCTATAAGTAGGTCCTTGTTGTTTATTTATTGTAGATATAGTTATGTGTATCTGTTAATCCCAAACTCCTGATTTATCCCTTTTCCCATTACCCCTTTGGTAACCATAATTTGTTTTCCATGTCTGTGAGTCTATTTCTGATTTGTAAATAAAATTTGTATCTTTTTTCAGATTCCACATATAAGTGATGTCATATGATATTTGTCTTTGTCTGACTTACTTCACTTATATGATATTTCAGGGTCCATCCGTGATGCTGCAAATGGGTTTATTTCATTATTTTTTATGGCTCAGTATTATTCCATTGTGTGTATGTACCACATCTTCTTTATCCATTCATCTGTGGATAGACATTTAGGTTGCTTTCATGTCTTGGCTATTGTATAGTGCTACTATGACCATTGGGGTGCATGTATCTTTTCAAATTAGAGTTTTCTCTGGATATATGCCCAGGAGTGGGATTGTTGGATCATACGGTAACTCCATTTTTTGTGTTGTAAGGAATCTTCATACTGTTTTCCATAGTGGCTGCACAAATTTACATTTCCACCAACAGTGTAAGAGGGTTCCTTTTTCTCCACACCCTCTCCAGCCTTTATTATTTGTGGACTTTTTTTTTTTTTTATGTTCACTTTATTTATTTATTTATTTGTTTATTTATTTATTTATTACATTTTTTTAATTGAGTAATAGTTATTTTACAATGTTGTGTCAAATTCTAGTATAGAGCACAATTTTTCAGTCATACATGAACATGTATATATTCATTGTCACATTTTTTTTTTCACTATGAGCTACCACAAGATCTTGTATATTTTCCCCTGTGCTATACAGTATAATCTTGTTTATCTATTCTGCATTTTAAAATCCCAGTCTGTCCCTTCCCACCCTTCGCCCCCTTGGTAACAACTAGTTTCTATTCTATGTCTATGAGTCTGTTTCTGTTTTGTATTTATGTTTTGTTTGTTTGTTTGTTTTTTTAGATTCCTCATATAAGCGATCTGATATGGTATTTTTCTTTCTTTCTAGCTTACTTCACTTGAATGACATTCTCCAGGAACATCCATGTTGCTGCAAATGGTGTTATGTTGTTGGTTTTTATGGCTGAATAGTATTTCATTGTATAAATATACCACATCTTCTTTATCAGTCATCTATTGATGGACATCTAGGCTGCCTCCATGTCTTGGCTATTGTAAATAGTGCTGCTATGAACACTGGGGTGCAGGTGTCATTTTGAAGTAGGGTTCCTTCTGGATATATGCCCAGGAGCGGGATTCCTCAGTCACATGGTAAGTCTATTCCTAGTCTTTGGAGGAATCTCCATACTGTTTTCCACAGTGGCTTTCCTTGCTTCCCTCTCCCACTCTTAATGATTTAGATATCTTCTTTTACAATTTTGTGTTTATTCTTTTTATAATTCATAGCAGTTATCTCCTTTCCAGTTATAAGTTTCTCATTTTTGTAGCATCCTGCTTCTTTTCTATTTAGAGTAGACCTATGAATATTTCTTTTAGCATGGGTTTAGTGTTGCTAAACTCTTTTAGTTTTTGCTTGTCTGTGAAGTTCTTTATCTCTCCTTCTATTCTAAAGGATAGCCTTGCTGGATAGAGCATCCTAGGCTGCATCTTTTTTTCATTCAGGACTTTGAATATGTCTTGCCACTCCCTTCTGGCCTGTAGTGTTTGTGTAGATAAATCAGCTGAGAGCCTTATGGGGGTTCCCTTGTAACTCACTCTTTGTTTTTCTCTTGCTGCCTTTAGGATCATTTCTTTATCCTTGACTCTGGCCATCTTGATTATGGTATGTCTTGGTGTGGGTCTGTTTGGGTTCTTCCTGTTTGGGACCCTCTGAGCCTCCTGTACTTGGATATCTGATTCTTTCTTTAGATTTGGGAAGTTTTCAGTCATGATTTCTTCAAATACCTTTCCAATCCCCTTTGTTCTTTCTTCCCCTTCTGGAACCCCTATTATGCGTAGATTGGCACGTTTTATATTATCCCATAGGTCCCTCATATTGTTTTCATTGTTTTTTATTTGTTTTTCTCTCAGCTGTTCTGATCGGGTGCTTTCTGTTGTCCTGTCTTCTAGGTCACTTAGTCGTTCCTCTGCATTATCTAGCCTGCTTTGTACAGCCTTTAGGTCAGATCTCATCTCAGCAAATCAGTTGACTAATTCTACTTGGTTCTTCTTTATAGCTTCTATTTCATTTTTTGACATATTTTATATCTCTAAACACTATTTCTTTTAGTTCCTTCAGTATTTTGATCACTCCTTTTTTGAAATCTTGATCTAGTAGGCCATCAATGTCTATTTCCTTGATCATGCCTTCAGGGGATTTCTCTTCCTCTTTTAATTGGGAGTGGTTCCTCTGCTTCATATTGCTCATATCTCTCTGGCACTGTGGCTTAAGGAGTATCAGTTATCTAGTTCTCCTAGAGATGCTGTGCTCTTAATGATTTTATTGAGAGATCTTTGTGTCTTTGTCCTGTTTCACGTACTCAGCTTGCTGTTTCCAGAGGCCCTCTGTTGGCACCCTCGTGTGTGCTGCTCCCAATGGCTATTGGCTAGCAGATCGTGCCCCCTCCTAACACTGAGTCAGGTGCTGAGCTCTTACCTGGTGGGCGGGTGGGTCACTCCCCCTTCCGATGCTGCAGTCAGATGCTGCGCTTGGGGGGAGGCAGGTGGGCGGATGGCACCCCCTCCCGGCACCATGGTCAGGTGCTGCATTCCTGCCAGAAAGGGGGGTGGCTGCCTGTCCTCCCCCGGCGCCGGTTGCTCCACTGCTCTGTGCAGCTGCCCAGAGCTCTGGTGGGAGCTCCAAAGGCAGGCTCTGGGAAGACCACAGAATGGCCCTGCCCCTGCTCCGTGCCAAATCTCAGCTCCTTGTTTGCCTTGGTGGTGCAAGTTCACTGAGGTGCCAAGGGAGAAAGATCCTATCTGCCTCGGGCTGTAAACAAGTCTCAGTCCTGTCCAGGAGGTTGCGGAGCCCCCGCATGCAGATTCAGGGTTCGCCCCCACCCCCTGCCCGGGCGCTGCACACAGGAGGAAATGGCAGCTGTGGCTGTGCCCGGCCTCTCTTCTCATGAGAAGCGCCAGTAATGGCGGTGCAGGTCTGAGGAGACAAAGGCTATGGCGCCCCTCCACCCAGGGCACACCAGCAGTGTTGCTTTGCTTTTTTTGCTATTTATGGGGGACCGAGGATGTTCTGCTCCATATCCCCTCCCAGCCACAGCAGTGCAGACCCCTGCAGTCCCCCGGAGCTGCCTCAGTGCAGCTGCCCCAGTCCTCCACCCGGCTCGGGTGGCCTGTCCTGGCCCCAGCTGCCGGCTCGCATCTTGGGCTGGGTGTCGCGGGGACCCTCTGTGCCCGTTTAACTCAGTTCTGTCGGTCAAGGGGTGCTTGGGGCAGATCTGAGCCTCAGAGGCTCCCCCTCCGTCCTGCTGGCTTCTCCGTTGGAGAGGGGAGACCCAGCGAACGAGCACCAGTCCTCCTTTGCTGCTCCCTCCCCATGGGATTGGTCCCACACTGTTTTTCTTTTTCTTCTTTCTTTTTTCCTTTTCTCCTACCAGATTTTTGGTGTCTTTGTCTTTCGAAGAGGGTGATGTTCTGTCAGAGTTCGGCAGGTGCTCTGGCTGGCTGAGTAGCTCTGTAGATGTGAGTTTTGGTGTATTTGTGGGAGAGGGTGAGCTAAAAGCGTCCTTCTACTCTGCTATCTTGCTCGAGATTATTCTGTGGACTTTTTAATGATGCCCATTCTGACTGGTGTGAGGTGATACCTCATTGTAGTTTTGATTTGAGTTTCTTTAATAATGAGTGATATTGAGCATATTTTCATTTGCCTGTTGGCTATCTGCATGTCTTCTTTGGTGAAATGTCTATTTAGATCTTCTGCCCATTTTTTGATTGGGTTATTTATTTATTTATTTGGATATTGAGATGTATGAGCCATTTGTATATTTTGGAAATTAGGTCCTTATTGGTCACGCTATTTGTAAATATTTTCTCCCATTTCATTGGTTGTCTTTTCATTTTGTTTATGGTCTCTTTCACTGTGCAAAAGCTTTTAAGTTTAATTAGGTCCCATTAGCTTATTTTTACTTTTGTTTCAATTATTCTAGGAGATGGATCCAAAAAAATATTGCTGCAATTTATGTCAAAGAGTGTTCTGCCTATGTTTTCCTCTAGGTGTTTTGTAGTATCCAGTCTTACACTTAGGTCTTTAATCTATTTTGAATTTATTTTTTTATGATGTTAGATAATGTCTAATTTCATTCTTTTACATGTAGCTGTCCAGCTTTTCCAGCATCCACTTATTGAAGAGACTGTCTTTTCTCCATTGTATATTCTTGCCTCCTTTGTCTTGTTTAATTGATCATAAGTGTATCGGATTATTTCTGGGCTTTCTATCCTGTTCCATTGATCTGTCTGTTTTTGTGCCAGTACCATACTGTTTTGATTACTGTAGCTTGTTATTATTTCTTTTCTTCTGCTCCTTTGGGTTTGTTTTGCTTCTATTTTTCTAGTTTCTTAAAGTGGAAACTTAAATTATTGATTTTAGATCTTTCTTCCTTTCTAACATGTGCATCAATGCTATAAATTTCCCTCTAATTAATGCCTTCACTGCATCTCATAAATTTTGCTGTGTTTTCATCTTCATTTAGTTCAAAATATTTAAAAATTTCTTTTGATATGTCTTCTTTGATTCAAATATTTAGAAGTATGCTGTTTAAGCTCCATGAATTTTGGAGTTTCCAGGTTATCTGTTATTGATTTCTGGCCTAATTCCATTGTGGTCTTAGAACAGACACTGTATGATTTCTACTCTTTTAAATTTGTTAAGATGTGTTTTATGGCTCAGAATGTGGTCTATCTTGATGAATATTCCATATGAGCTTTAGAAGAATATGTATTCTGCTGTGGTTGAATGACATAGCCTATAGATGTCAATAGTATTGATTGATGGTGTTGTTGAGTTCAACAGTGTCCTTAGTGACTTTCTGCCTGTTGGATTTGTTAATTTATGAAAGAGTAGTGTAACTAGTTTTCAGCTTCATCATGCTGTAACACTGTATAAGCAGCTTCTTTCCTTTTATTGCTGAATAGTATTCTACTGTGGATCTATATTTTGTTTATTTATCCCCATCAGCAATATGTGAGCATGTCCATTTCACAGGAACTGGCATCCTCTTTAAAACAACAAATTAATAGATGCTTCAATTGTGAAATGTCATAATTTCTGCTTTAGTCGCCTATAATTTTGCCCTTATATATAGCCAGGGTGTTCTCATCTGTGAGAGTGTATCATAAGCATTTTTTTCCCCTAAACCCATGCAATTCTTGAATAAAATCTTCATAAATCCTTTATGGAAGCACTCAATTTTTGTTGGAGTATTAAAAAAAGTTGCTCTGATATGCATAATATTTCCTCCTGGAAGTGTGGATTAGTTGATGTTGACTAAAACAAGTGAGCCAATTAAGATGTGGTGATACAGTTAAAGTCCTTATCTGTATTTTACTGATTAAAAATTTTTATATTATCTCAGCCAATCCTTGTATCAGCCCTACAAGGTAAGTGGAAAAGATATTTTAACCCTCTACAGGTAATGAAACAAATTAAGAAAAGTTAAGAGCTAAAATCTGATAGAGCCAAAACTCAAATCCAAGTGCCTCAAGTGCTTTTTATATTTCAATCAAACTTTATTGCCCATTCTCCATGGTGTCTACCATAGTGTTAGTGGTGTGTATGTGGTAATTCCAATCAAAGAGAACAGCATATATAAAACTAGAAAAGACTGGCCACATAATTTGTGGGGTCCAGTGAAAATCGTATTATTAAAAAATTATTAAGAATTTCAACATGCTGACATCAGTCTTATACCAAGTGTAGAGCCCTTGTAAGATGGGATCTTTTGAGGTGTTTCATGGGCCTTGGGTGCCATGAAGTTGGCCATGAAGCTTGTGAAAGAATGCCCTATTCAGGCAACCACTAGTAAGAATGGAGTGTCAGATATTGTGGAGGTAGAAAAGTGAGGCAGAGTAGATAGGTGGGGGTGATAATTGACAGAACCCAAAGTACTAAAATTTTGTTCTATACTAATATTCTCAATTTATCCCAAAGGCAGCGGAAGTCACCGAATAATTTTAATTGGAAGAATTGCAACTAAATTTATATTTTAGAAAAATCAGCCTGATGTAAATTTCAAGGATGGATTTTTAAGGGTGAAACTGAAAGGAAGATGAATAGGAAAGAAATATTGTCATCAGAAAATGTAAGGGCCTCAAGGCAATGGGACTTGAAATGCAGAAGAGTCAGATGTGCAAGCTACTGCTCCTTAAAGGTAGGCACTTGTCTTATCTTTGAACCTGTTAGGACCACCAGCTCAGCTCTTATACCTCCTTGTGCCTTAGCTTGGAAAGTCCCTCCAGACAGAAAGCCGGGAATTCATTATAAGCTTCATCATTTTTCTGTCCCCTCTTTTAGGAAGCACAGTTTCATTCTGCCAATGTCTAAAAGCAATCATTTCTTATATTTTCTCAAGTTTTAAAATTTCTGCAGGGGCGAGGGGAACTAAATAAGAAAGCATTTAAAAATATTAAAATTAGGTGTCAAGTTGCCTTTTTATATTTTTATCATTTGGAAATGGAGAGAATTCCCAACTTCTTGCAATTACCTGACTAAATATCTAATTAAATGATAAAGCTGTTTCCCCATGAATATCATGTATAGCTTGTAACCAGGAGACCATGTAGCTGTGTAATGGTAGCACATGTTAAGTGTTTATTTGGACTTGGCCTAGAAATATTGTATGAAATTTTCTGTTCCTTAAGAGATCTCTAGTGCTTTCTCCTCGTGCAAGAGAACTTCCATTTTATTATTAGAGACCTTGTCCTTTGGCCTCTGGTTCCACCAAAGCACCAGCCTTTGCTCCGATAACTTCTATCCTGTAATTAAAGAAAGCTGACACTATTTGTAATACTGTAATCAACTCCTGCCCATTGAGCTCTACCTTTGCTAAGATAATGGTCTATAAGATTCATATGAGAACGCGTAAGCCTTAAATCAACCAGCCTGCACTGGTTCAGCAGTTCTATATGCTTGCACTCGTACTTATTAGTTTTATAGGAGCAAATCTATCCAGGCTGTAAGTTAACTATAATTAGATATTGTATGAAGAAAAAGGTGTTGCCGTAAATACATGAAAACAGAAGAAAAGATGTTGCATTGCACTGTGTTTTTGAAACATCAACTTTTTCAGAGGAAAATTATTTTTCAAGAAGAAAAAAACTGTAGCTATACTCTGGACCACCATATTCCATAATTCCACTGCTTCTCTATAACACACAGTTTTTTGGCTTTGACTCCAACTTCAGATTTCCAGGTTAAGCTCCCCAGGAGTCATTGTTTTCTTAGCAATTAGGATATGATGTCATTAGGTAACAACAGATATGTCGTCTAATAAACATTTAACAAATACTTACTGCATGCCTACTATGTGTAAGCTATTATTCTGGGTGCAAATGTTACCTGTGATTTTTACAAATCAAAAGCAAATAATCATTTTAAAAGCAGTTTGTTTTCTTTACAGAACCTAATATAGCAAATTAATTTTAAATGAAGCTGGTTTTGACTGAAGACAATCTGGAGCAATTCAGACCCCAGGAGGCCCCAGTGATTGTGTCTGATGCTGGCTTAGGCCCAGTATTAGGCAGGGTTATCCAGAGAAACAGAACAAATAGACTATAGATATAGATTATAGATGTATCTTTAGTAGATACATTTCCACTATTCCTTTTTATTACTAGATAGTGTAATGTTGAAGATAATCTATGTCAGCTCCTCTGACACAAAGTAAGCATTCAGTCAATACTAGCTCTTGTATTAATTCTTAACAACTATTATTCTTCACTCAGTTCTAGGAGCTGGTTGGCAAAGGCAGCTGAGACAGGAGAGACTTCTGGGGATAAATGCTGACAGATAAGGACAGCAATTAGCATGTAGTAACTGCTCTTCAAAAACCCCAGGCTTAGAAGTGTGTTTATATCATCATGAGGTAAGATGTTCAAGGAACAGCAAGAGGGCTAACATGGCTTGAATGGCAGGAGCAAAGAGGAACTAGATAAGAGGTGAAATTGGGAGGTAGTCAGGGGCATACGGTGTTAAGTCCATGTGGATCATGGCAAGAACCTAACGTTTTGTTCAAAGTATGAAGGAAAGCTATTGGATGAATTTGAGGAGAATTCTGTTATGACCTGATTGATATTTTTAAAAAGACTGTTTCAAATTTCGTAAAGAATGGATTACAGAGGGAAAGGTAGGAGCATAAAGACAGAGAGAAGGGCTGTGGCAGTGATCTGTGAGGGCTACTCTAACAGCCTGTACTGAAGAGGTAGGGGTGCAGTGAAAGAAGCAGTTGCAATCCTGGTGCTCACATACAGTACTGCTAATAGGACTTCCTGATGGGTTAAATTAAGCTGGGAGAAAAGTCAAGATGATGCTTAATTTATAGCCTAAGCAACGGGGTTTAGGAGTGTCATTAATTGAAATTGGATAGAATATGTGAGAAGCAGACTTTGGGGGAGGAAGATCAAGAGTTATGCTCTGGCCGTGACATGTACGAGACACCTATCTGACCATGGCTTCGGATACGAGTAGATATGGGTATACAGTAGCTTAGATAAAACGGGATTTTATTTTTCTCTATCACAAGTTTGGGGACAGACAACCCAAGCATTGTAAAGCAGCTCTGCTCCAAGAAAGTCCCTAGAATTTAAGGCTGTTTCCAGCTTTCCAATCTTCTATGCCTTGGGAATGGCCTTCAGGAACTACTTTGATTTTGCATAATTATATTCATGTTCAGGGGGCAGGAATGCAGAAGGAAGAATTTGCAAAAGACATGTGTTAGCTGGCTCCTAAGGAACATTCTTGGTAGCTGGCTCAAGACACTTTAACTTAACAATTTAGTCCTTTAAATCAATCACATGGTCACACCTAGCTATAAGGCAGGGGGATCTGGCAAATGGAGTTTTTATTCTGGGTATCATGTGCCCAGCTGAAAGTTCTATTACTGAAGAGAAAGGGGAGAATGGATATTGGAAGAAAATCAACAAATTTCCACCACACCTGACTTGTCCTCTCTCTATTTCTCAGGACCTCCATATCGCTAAATTTACTGGGCTATTTAAGACCTCACCTCATTTGACTTCTCAGTACATTCTACACTGTTGGTAGTTTCTTTCTCAAAACACATGCATCCTTTGGTTTCTGTGTCACAGTCTTCCCATGTCTTGTGTCTTCTTGTTGTTGTTTTCTTCATGTTGTTTTCAGTCCTCCAGATTGACCTCTCATCTCCAAAGGTAAGTTAAGGGTTCATGAAAGGGACACCACTCTAGGTGTCAGCCTCCTTTTGGGTGACTTCTCCAGGTCCTGGTTGCTCTTCTTATCCCAAGACCTGTGCATTTGGCACTAGTTCAAGACTAGTTCTTAAGGATTCAGTCTCTCAATAAGAAGGAGGGTCATTGTGTTGTTCTCAAATCCTAACTGGATTTATTCATGGCTAAATTTGGTCATATCAGGAAGCGGAGAGAAAGACATTAGTGATTATAATCCAAGGACTACCCCCAACAGACAGGTCAAGTGGTGTGCTGCGAGCAATACTTACATGTTCCTATTTGAGAGTCCCTCCCCAAACTGCTCATCACTAAGCAGTAGTCCACTCCTGACCGGCTGCTCATTTCTTTCTCAAATTTGTCTTTGGGATTAAACAATAAAGAAATAGATATTGTTTTCAGATAGTCCTTGTTAAAACATTACCTGAGAAGTATAAGACTTCAGGCGGGCTTACAAATGAAAACATATTATGGTTTAATTTGGCTCCTTTTGAGTTCCTGACACTATGTGAAGTAGTGTCACAACGCAGGGATAGCCCAGAGTAATTCTGTCTCAAAGAATAGTGTTGAAACTTGCTTGTTTCCCATCGATGTTATCAGCACTCATTATAAAATATCTTCTATCGCCAAGATTAGAATCCTGTTTAAAAAACAAAGATGAGTGGCTGCAGGCAGGGCACATCAACTTTTAAGTTCAACAGCCAATTCAAAACAGCACCTGGTGCTTTAGAGTGGCTACCTCAAAGCGTAATGAATTTTTGTGCCTGGGGTCCACGAATCATGGGCTAGTTTTCTTGGCTACTTTGTGGGATCCAGTTTTTTGCTCATCTCAGATCTGCTTCTTGAGGGGTGATGGCCCTCATTACTATTAAACACAGCAGACCTCCTGCCAATGGCCACTGAGGGCATGACCTCCAATGTCAACTATTACTTTTACTTATGTCTTCCACACTTGATGTCAAGAGCCTTCATGCTGGTGTAAGGGTGCTATCCTTTGAGGCCGACAGCCCTGTCTCTGGCCACTATTCACACTTCTATCTCCAAATCAGCAGCTGTGTTGTCACTTCAGATAGTTTGCTCAACAGTTCTAATGTTTTCTTTTTTGTAGCTCCCTCATGCTAAGATTCAGAGAAATCTGTGGGGATTGGACAGAAGTGCAATTGATTCAGTTATTCAACAAATATTTACTGAGCACCTACAATGTACTCATATTGTTTTAGATTTTAAGGACACATCCGTGAACAAAATAGATGAACTTATGTTCTTGTCGACAGTGTGGGAGCAGAAAATAAACATATGACAAATGTGTTCAATTTCAGTTCCTTTCTTTCTTTAGAAACATCCTCATTGTTCTTGAAACTTGTGAGCCTTGATGCTTTCTTACCTAAAAAATTAGTTATCTTTCAGGAGGGCCTTGGCTCCTCATATAAATAGACTCATGATGGCTTACTCCACCTGAAATTAGGTACAGAAGCACAGAATAAGTTAGACTGAGACCCCTGCTACATAACAAAGTGAGAGTTTGAAACAAAAGAAATGTGCTGAGTATCTCATATTTTATAGAATACATAAACACCATCCAAAATAAACATACCAGGTAAACTGGTCACTTTGGAGGTGAAAGGATTTTTATTTACCAAATCTAATGTATAACTTTTAGAGGACATTGCTGGCTATTGGTCTGTCAACCTCAGAACCTCTCTGATTTTAGAGATCTCCTCGGGGACACATTGCAGAATTGCCTTATATGTGTAGTTTCAAATGAAACCTTTCAAAGACGTTTCCCAGTTGAACACAGTGGATGTTTTTAGAAGCCTTAGTTGATGACGCAGCTTCACTTCATGTTGCAGACATTTAAGAGAGCATCTTCTAAAATGAAACTTTGTGAAGCAGAGTACACTTGGCAACAGGGTCAGCAGAACTCAGGAAATAGTCTCCCTAAGATGTCTGCAGGCCAGTTCCGATGTACCAACACTTGTCAACACTTGCTGAGCTACCAAAGCTCTATTTGTAGTTTCAAGGGTTCAGAGTAAGATGTCTACGACCGAGAGGGGCATCTTGAAGAAACAGTCCTCATGATATCCATTATCAAATTCTAGTGAATGCCACTGACTCTCATATCACTTGGATTAAAGCAATTTATGTTATTTACAAGACTGGGAAGCCTCAGGGTTGTATCAAATTTATACAGTGCAGGATATGATGCACTTTCCCTGAAGGCTTGCACTCTCAACTGGCTCTGTGCTTGGTGAAAAATCAGTAAAATATGGCAGTTTCTTGCAAAGCCACTTACTGGTGTTGTTAAGGCCTTCATGCTTTAAGATGAATGAACCATGGTTTGATGCTGTTGAAAGGTACGAATGTGCAGGGCATATTCCCCATAAGCCCAGGCATCCCAAGGTCATGCATTAATTCATTCAACAAATATTTATTGAGTGTCTACTATGTGCCAGGCACTGCTTGAGGGGGTCGGGACACAGCAGTGAGCAATACTGACAAACATCTCTGCTCTTAAGGTGTTTACATTCTAGTTGGGGAGACCAGGGCTGACTTTTCCATTAGGAAGAATAAGCACAGTGCCTAGGACTCACACAATTGTTTTAGTTTTAAGTTCTTTAAAATCAGAAGAAAAAAATAATGAATTGAGCCTGGTTTATATTTCTTTATACCAATAGAGTCAATGTTCGATTTTTTTTTGTGCAAGAAGGGGCTCATGAAAGCAAAAAATGCCTAGGGTCCATGGCAGTCATATGCAGCCAGGGGAGACAGACAATAATCAAGATTTAAAAAATAAAGATATATAGTGTATTTGAGAAAAAAATAAATCAAGGAATAGGAATTAAAAGTGATAGGGGAAGGGGAGTTGAAATTTTAGATAGAGTGCCCCAGGAATAAAGTTTCCTTGAATAGATGACATTTGAGCAGACCTGAGAGAGGTAAGTGAGTGAGGTGTTTGAAATATAGACAGAGATTATTCTTGCGAGAAGGAACAGCAAGTGCCCAGGCCCTGAAGTGAGAACATGCCTGATGTTTGGATAACAGAAGGAGGCTGGTATGACTAGAGAGTATAAACAAAGAGAAAAACAAAGGGGAGGCTGGCTCAGGCGGACTTAAGGATATAGTAAGAACTCTGACTTACATTTTGGCCTGAATTATATTTTAAAGGGATCTCTCTGGGTATTGTGTTGAGAATAGATAGAAGGGGAGCACAAAGGGAAGGTAGAAGACCAGTTAGGAAGCCGTGGTCATAGTCCAAGTGAGCAATAATGGCCACACAGGGTATCTGCAAGTGCAGGTGATGAGAGATGGATGGATTCTGTAAGTATTTTTTTTAACTGAAGTATAGCCAGTTTACAATGTTGTGTCAATTTTGGTGTACAGCATAATAGTTCAGTCATACACACACATACTATATTCCTTTTCAAATTCTTTTTCATTTTAGGTTACTACAAGATATTGTGCTATACAGAAGAAATTCGTTGTACATTTTATATACAGGAGTATCTGCAAATCTCAAACTCCCAGTTCCTCCCTTCCCGCTCCCCTGCCCCCGTGGTAACCGTAAGTTTGTTTTCTTTGTCTGTGAGTCTGTTTCAGCTTTGTAAATAACTTCATTTGTGTCTTTGGATTCTGTAAGTATTTTGAATGTAAGGATGACAGACTCTGTCGATGAACCGGATATGGGTTGTAAGAGAAAAAGGTTAAGGATGACTATCTGTGTTTTGGCCTGAGGAAAACGATGGATGGCATTACCACCAAGGTTGAGAAGACTGAGGGAGAAGTAGGTGGGGGGAGAAAAGCCAGTTCTCTACTAAAAATGCAGGTGCGCAAGCTGTGAAGGCAACTGAAAAGATCCCAGGTGGAAATATACTTTTGAGAGTCATTGATTTATAGATGGTATTCATTGCCTTGTGATTGGAAGAGATCACTGAGGGAGTGAGTATGGAAAATGACAATGTCTTTTTAATTTTCGTATCTTCAACATCTAACTCAACACTTGGCTTTCAATAAATATTTTTTAATTAAATGAAAATGTTTCTACTTGTCACAAAGAACAGCAAAATGCCCCCCTAGGGAAGAGCCATGAACCATATTTTCCAAACTAGTCTCTTAGCAAGTGTTAAGCTCCCTTGTTCTCCACTCATAATTTCCTGAAATTTTTTGAACATGTATTTCTGTTTGCAATTCTGTTTATTTGGATCATTATTTGAGGCCTAGCTCTTCTTCTAACCCATGTGAGGATAGAGGCCATGTCTATTCTAGTCTTCTTTCCCCCAGCATCCAGAATGGTGTCCAGAATGTAACAGTTACTCTATACGTAGAACAAAAATGGAAAAAAAAGTTTGGAGGTCATTTTTTTGATTTACCTATTGAATAAACTCCCTTAGACTCTAAAATCTACTTTTTATCTAATGAGGAAAAACACGAAGACTCAACCTAAATCTGCGATATGAACTTGTCGCATTAAGCAGATACTCCTTCCTTCTTTGCCCATCTGCTCATTGCAATCATCGAGAGTCCACCTGGGCACTCTTCTCACTGGTCTGTATGCAGCCTCCTGTAACTGTCCCCATACACTGCCCCAGGTGTCCACTAGCACATGATCTGACTGGCATTCACAATAAAACCCATCTGCTCTCCATATAAATTAAACCAACTTTTCCCCAAGGTGGGCTAAATCCACAAAATAATATGACATTTTTGGGTACTACATCTGCAAAGTCAACATAACTAACTAGCATCCACCTCTAGCATTCATGGTCCACCACCTCTGTGTTCTGGCTGAAAGAAAGGTCTTTGCTATCACTGGGCCAGCCTCACTTAGCAATTGCTGGTCTATGATGCTACTGTAGCAGGTGCTTCTACCACCCCGCCACCACCCTGCAAATAAAACCCACTACCTGGGGAAGGGTTCTTCTGTGTCTAGCTTTACAGTTTAGAATGTCTGTTGAGTCCTGAAGTGTTATTAAATTTCATAAAAACTCTGCTTTTCACGATGTCTGTGCTTTCCCTAATATCATGATTTCATATGTGTTAGTTTGAGGGAGTTTTTGGTCCAGTGTAGTAAGAGTAGAATACAGATCCACTGCAACTCCCAAATTACAGAACCCTCTAGCCTCCTCTCATTCCCAACAGTTCTAACCCTGGGAAAGCAAGAAACAGGACTAGAATCTGAGTGAGAGAATTTAAGTGATCTGAAGTGCAAGCTCAGAGAGGCTGGGGGAATCTGATTTAAAAGGCATGTCTGGGTGAAGGATGCTAGTGACACTTTGGGAACTTGGTCATACAAAAGATGACATGAGGCACCAAGTCCTGGATGAATGTATGGTTGTTGTTATGGCTACTTTGGCTACTACTGATTGTACATTTTCTTTGTGCTTAATAATTGTATATATTTTATTATTCAATCCCCTTACCAATCCTACAATACAGATATTATTATTTCCCCCCACTTTACAGAAGAGGAAATTGGATGCTGAGAAATTAGGTACTCTTTTTTTTTATAACTCATATTTGAAGCCAGATCTCAGAATTTGTGCTTTAACTGTTTACCTAGGGCCTTGCTACTGATGCCACACCCTATAGTACAAGGATGGGGAAGACTAGAAAGACACAAAAATTTTACTTCCCTATTTTTGCCTGAAGCTAGTTCCTACATGCTTCCCCACATAAAAATGGGGAGAAACCCAACTTTCTTGATCACTGTTATTTCTAACACATAGAGAGTACCTAACAAAAAAGTGCTAATTGGTGGAATTTTTTTCCACAAAATTTTTTATGGAAGGTATTTGTGGAAGAGATAAATGACTTAGAGTCTGACACTCAAAGTCCTCATCACATAGTATTTATTTCTAGCACAAATCTTTCCGTAAGATTTTAAATGAAGACTTTGATGAGGTTGTTTGAAAAAGAAAACATGGCATTTGATGGCTAACTCTGGTTCTCTAGGTCACACTGCTCAGGGTGGGTTCTGTGCAGAGCCCACTGTCTGAGAGCCCCCGGTTATCAGCTTCCTGAGTGATCTCTGTGTACTTCATGGGAAGCATTGCTCTTTGCTTTCTATTCTAAATCCCAGCATAACACACTGATGATGCTGAAACAGCTGCTAGTTTCTACCCTAGAGGAATCTACATTTCAATGATGAGCAGGAGAATTCCTATAAGTCTGAGGCAACATCCTTTTGGAGTAAGGTGAGAGGCTCTCAGCTCATCCTTACATTATGCTGTATATCAGGTGAAACATAGGGCCATCCTGGAACTCTGCTCACCAGAACTCCTAAGAGTTGAGAAAATGTCCTCCGTACTATTAGAAGTCCTATCTGTATCTATTTCCTGGTTTTGGCTCAGGTGCACCAAACTACTAAAATTTCTAGTTATGAGCGTAGAATATCTTCTAACGTTTCAGGTAACTTTGCTTTTAGCTGATAATTAAATGAGCCTCCTATAAAAGGGTCATTTTGCTATCTTATCTAAGATGCATTATCTTTTAAGCTCTATGCTGAACTGAACATGCATCTAGTTCGTCCCTAGTATTAGCTTACTACTGAGTAAATATCAGCTTAAATGAAAATCAGTGCTATACCGTACTATTGAAAAACTTACTTGTAGCTAATTCCACATCTCTGACACTGCCCTGTCCTTGATGGAATCATTTCCTATCTTCCCTTTTGTCCCAAGAAAAGTGCCCTAGAACAGTGGTTCTCAACTGGGGGCAATTATTCCCCGAGGAGACATTTGGTAGTATCTTGAACACTTTCAGTCATTATAACTGGGGGATGCTACTGGAATCTACTTTATAGAGACAAGGGATGCTGCTAAACATCCTGTAATGCACGGGACAGCCCCACTAAAAAAGATCCCTCCAAAAATGTCACCAGTACTACTGCTGAGAAATCGTGCTCTTGAGGATATTAATATCCTGGTGACCACCATAGAGATACTCCTTCTTCATATTTATCGAATTTAGTTACATTGACATTAAAATAACAAATCTGTTATTTGTAAACAGGAGAGGAAAACATGAGCACTTAACAGAAATTAAAAAGACTGATTGTTAAGTGCCTACATGGTGCTGGGCATTCTGCTCATACAACTCAGTGAAAACAGTGTTGCTCTTTCCCCCATTTTACAGGATGGAAATGAAGTTAAGAGAGAGGTTAATAAACATGCTTAAGGTCACATAGATAGAAGAGAGCAGAGCCAGGATTTGAATCCTGGCGTGACTCCAAAGTCCATGTTCTTTCCATTACAACTTGAGAATGATCTCTTCCCATTGGGAAGGGAAGCACATAAATAAAGTTCTCAAAATTTTCAAACTTGTCCCCAAATGACTCCTCATTTTCTGCAGTTCCTGTTCCACAGCCTGTCAGGCAGCTGACTACATCCCCTGACCTGCTATTTCCCACGTACCTCCCAAGTGCCACCCTCTCGCACATGGGGAAACTGTTGCAAAGAGGACTCCCACATTGGTGCTGTGATCCTACCCTTTATGTAGCATTTTGAAATCTTCAAATTCTCAATCTGCCTCTCAGGCTCCTCCTACTAGCCAAGGAGACATTTCTGAAAATATGCTGTGGATGTGAATACTTTTTGCAAGTTCCTGCAGCTGATCTGAGGCTACCAGCTCCATTTGCTTGCCCAGCATTGCTTCTCTTGGATGCTTTTCCCTTCTTTCTACTTAGAACTCCAGCTCTTTCTATCGTACTTTTATTCCCAAGCTCCGCTAGGGCTGCCTCAAGCTGTTTTAAACTCCATAGCTTTAATTAACTCTGCTATGGACTCCCCCATTATCCCTCTTGATAATTAAGTATTTTCCACCAACTGTTCAGGCCAGTATAATACTGTCATGGAGAAGTGTTCTGATGTGAAGGGAAGGGGAAGTGGCTAGGAGAGAGGAGGGGAAAGAGAAGGAGAATTGACGTTAATTAAGAACAGATTCTGGGCCAGGAACCATGCTAAGGTGTTTTACATGTTATCTCTTTAGTTCTCCCAAACTTTGAGAATGGATTATTGCTACCTCATTTTACTGATAGGGAAGTGAAAGATCAGAGATGTTAAATTACTTGACCCTAATCATTCGACAGGAAGGACTGAAATTTAGCTATGCATGAATCTAAAGCCTGTCTTATATTTACAATGTGAAGAATCCTTATTTCCATTAAGCAGGATCACATATTCCTGTAATGGAAGTCTAAAATCCCAGTATATGCTTTTGTTTTGTTTGTTTTACTTTTATTTATTTTTTGTAAACATATTGCATTATAAAACTGTTTGGATTTTGTGACGTTACTGAAAACATTTTTACTTGAAAGGGATCATACTGAGAATATCTCTACTTGGTGCATTTGGATTTTACATTTATCTGCATGACAAACATTTTATTACTTTATGCCATTATAATTTCTTGTATTTTGGGGGGGAATTTTTTTTCTTAAAAAATTTTGAAAGTTTTGAAAAGGTAATACAATTTGATAGGTGAAAATGGTATTTTATTACAGTTTTATTTGTACTGGCTCTAATTATGAATGAGATTACACATTTTTGAATATTTAAAAGCCATTTGTAAGTTGTGAACTGTCTACCCAAGTTTTGTCTGTGTTTCTAGTGGATCATTGGTCTCAGTGATTCACAGAAATTCTTCATATATTAAGGAAATTAGCCCTTGTGATACATGTTGCAGATATTTCCCCGTTTATTGTATTTTGACCTATCTTTATGTTTTTTATGACACACAGAAAACTTTCTATTTTTTTTTAGTTGCAGTTACATTGGCTTGCAATGAGTTTCTATGTACAACACTGTATTTTAACTTCCTGTATACATTACAGTGTGCTCGCCACCAGAAGTTTAGTTTCAATCTGTCACCTTAACAGTTGACCCTTTAACTCATTTTATGCTACCCCCCCTCCCCACCCCTTTCCCCTCTAGTAACCACAGATTTGTTCTCTGTATCTATGGGCTTGTTTTTGTTCTGCTTGAATGTCTGTTTATTTAAAATATTCCACATATGAGTGCAGTCATGTGGTACTTGTCTTTCTCCATCTGATTCGCTTCACTTAGCATAATACCCTCAAGGTCCATCCATGCTCATGTTGTTGCAAATGGCAAGATTTCACCTATTTTTGGGTAAAATTAGTATTTTGTTACATATGTATATATCACATGGTCTTCATCCATTCATCTGTCTATAGGCACTTGATTGCTTCTGTATCTTGGCTATTGTAAATAATGCTGCAGTGAACATAGGGGTGCATATGTCTTTTTGAATTAGTGGTTTCATGTTTTCATTCTCCAAATACCCAGAGTGGAATAGCTGTATCATTTGGTAGTTTTATTCTTAATTTTTTAAGGAATCTCCATACTGTTCTTCATTGGGGTTGCACCAATTTACATTCCCACCAACAGTGCATGAGGGTTCCCTTTTCTCTACATCCTTGCCAAAATTTGTTATTTCTTGCCTTTTTAATGACAGCCATAAGATGGCATGGGTATGAGATGTTATCTCTTTGTGGTTTTGATTTGCATTTCCCTAATAATTAGTTCAACAGCTTTTCATGTGTCTGTTGGCCGACTATATGTCTTCTTTGGAAAAATGTCTATTAAAATTCTCTGCTTATTTTTTAAACAGGTTGTTTGGTCTTTTGTTGTTGAATTGCATGAGTTATTCATATATGTTGAATATTAACCCCTTACTGGCTAAATGGTTTACAAATATCTTCTCTCATTCAGCAGGTTGTTTTCATTTCTAGTTGATGATTTTCTTTGCTGTGCAGAATTTTTAGTTTGATGTAATCCCATTTGTTTATTTTTGCTTTTGTTTCCTTACCTGAGGAGACAGATACAGAAAGATATTGCTAAGACTGATGCCACAAAGTGTACTGCCTATGTTTTCTTCTAGGAGTCTCACAGTTTCAGGTCCACATTCAAGTCTCCAATCCATTTAGAGTTAATTTTTCTGTGTAGTGTAAGACAGTAATCTTGAATCTTCCTTTTGCATGTCGCTGTCAGTTTTTTCAACACCATTTATTGAAGAGACTATTCTTTCTCCATTGTACATTCTTTTGCTCCTTTGTTGTAAATTAATTGACCATATATGCATGGGTTTATTTTTAGACTCTCAATTCTGTTCCATTGATCCGTGTGTCTGTTTTTCTGCCAAAAGTATGCTGTTTTGATTACTATAGGTTTTTAGTATACATTGAAATCAGGGAGTTATAATATCTCCAGCTTTGTTCTTTTTTCCCAGGATGGCTTTGGCTATTTGGAGTCTTTTGTGTGTGGTTCTATACAAATTTTAGAATTTTTGGTTCAAGTTTTGTGAAATATGTCATTGGAATTTTGATGGGGGTTGCTCTGAATGTATAGACTGCTTTAGGTAGTATGGACATTTTAACAATATTGATTCTTCCAATTCATGAGTACAAGATACCTTTCCATCTATTTGTGTCTTCCTCAGTTTCTTTCAACACTGTCTAAAAGTTTTCAGTGTACAGGTATTTCACCTCTTTGGCAAAATTTTATTCTCTTTGTTGTGATTGTAAATGGGATTGCTTTCCTAATTTATCTTTCTGCTAATCTGGCCCTAGATTTTGTTTTTGGGGAGATTTTTGATTACTGTTTCAATCTCCTTACTAGTCATCATTTTATTGAGATTTTCTATTTTTTCAGGATTCAGTATTGAAAGGTCATATGATTCTCAGAATTTATTCATTTCTTCTAAGTTGTCCAATTTGTCCAATATTCATGGCATTCTCTTATAATCCTTTGTATTTCTATGGTATCTGTTGTAATTTCTTCTTTTTAATTTCTTCTTTTAATTGAACCTTCTCTCTTTTTTTCTTAGTGAATCCAGCTAAAGGTTTGTCAGTTTTGATTATCTTTCCAATGAACCAGCTCTTAGTTTCATTGATATTTTCATTGTCATTTTAGTCTCCATTTATTTCTGCTCTGATCTTTATCTTCTTTCTACTGACATTAGCGTTTATTTTTCTTCTTCTAGTTCCTTTAGGTGTAAGGTTACATTGTTTATTTGAAATTTTTCTTGTGTGGTTTTTTTTTTTTTTTTTTTTGAGGTAGGTCTGTATTGCTGTATATAAACATCCCTCTTAGGACTGCTTTTGCTGCATCCTATAGATTTTGGTATGTCATATTTTCATTTTCATTTGTTTTCAAGTTTTTGAAAATTTCTCCTTTGATTTTTTATTGAGCCATTAGTTGTTCAGAAGCATGCTGTTTAGTCTCATATTGTTGTGATTTTTCTCCAGCTTTCTTCTTGTAATTGATTTCTATTTTCATACCATTGTGGTTGGAAGAGATGCACGATATAATTGTAATTTTCTTAAATTTATTGAAACTTGTTTTGTGTTCTAACATAAGGGCTATTGTTGGGAATATTCGATATACACTTGAGAAGAATGTGTTTTCTGCAGCATTTGAATAAAATGTTCTGTATAAATTTATTAAATCCATCTAGTCTAATGTTTCATTTAAGGTTGTTGTTTCCTTGATGAATTTCTGTCTGGATAATCTATGCCATTGACTTAATGGGGTGTTGAAGTCCCCTACTAATATCATGTTACTGTCAATTTCTCTCTTTAGGTCTGTTAATATTTGCTTTATATATTTTGATGCTCCTATGTTAGGTGCACATATATATTATAGTTACATGGCTTCTTGATGAATTGTCCCTTTTATCACTATATAATGTCTATTCTTGTCTCTTGTTATCTTTTTCGGTTTGGAGTCTAGTTTTTCCTGATCTGAGTATGGCTACATGTGCTTCTTTTGGCTGCCACTTTCTCAGAATATCACCTTCTACCCCTTCACATTGAGCCTATGTTTACCTGTAGAGCTGAGATGAGTCTTCTGGAGGCAGCATAAAATTGGGTCTTGTTTTTTAATCCATCCAGCCACTCTGTGTCTTTCAGTTGGTGAATTCAATTCATTTACATTTAAAGTGATGACTGATACAGGAGGACTTAGTGCTGCCATTTTACCTTTTGTTTTCTGGTTGCTCTATATCTCCATTGTTTCTTAGTCTTTGAGCTTTTGTTTGTCATTTTAGTTTGGTGATTTTCTATAAAATTTTCCTCAGTTTTTTTTCTTTTTTTCATGTCTCTGCTCTAGATTTATATGTTATTATTGCTATAAGGTCTGTATAAAATATCTCATAGATAAAATAGTCATTTTTCTACTGACAGCCTCTTACCTTTATTTGCCTATACCAAGTCTATCCTTGTCCTTTTCCCCTTGTATGTTCTTGTTGTCTCAAATTAGCCCTGTTTATGTTGTACTTTTGTTACCAAATTGAAGTAGCTATAATTATTTTTACTGCTTTTTTTCCTTTAAACTTTATGCTATATTTAACAATCTATTTTGATACATAGATTTGTATTTTTATAATTCTGTCTGTCTACTTATCACCTTACTCAAAGTTTTGTGTAGTAATGAACTGCCTCAGCTTTCGTTTGGGAAAGGCTTTATTTCTCCTTAACATTGGAAGGATAACTGCTGGATGGAGTATCCTTAGCTGACAGTTTTTATCTTTCAATATTTAGAGTAGGTCATCCCACTCTCTCCTGACCTGTAGAGTTTCAGAGAAATATGCTGGTAGTGTAAAGGCAGTTCTTTTGTAAGCTTTTTACCCCTGTCTACCTTTGAATTTTTTTCTTTGTCATTGACTTTTGACAGTTTTAATATAGTATGTCTTGGAGAAGGTCTTTTTGCATTGAAATAATTACATGTTCTCTTAGCTTCATAGACTTGTATATCCAGTTTCTTCCCCAGCTTTAGGAATTTCTCAGCTATTATTTCTTTAAATAAATTCTCTGCTCCTTTCACCCTCCCCTCTTCTTCTGGGATACCTATTCCCTAATCTTGCCCTTCTAAAAGAGTTGGATATCTCTCGTAGAATTTCTTCAGTTTTTCTAACTTTGAGCTGACTAATTCTCTCTTTCATAGGTCTGCTCTATTTCCAAATGCATTCTTCATCTCATTTAATAAGTTCTTCAGCTCCAGAATTTCTGTTTGGTTGTTTTTTAGAGTTTTGATCTCTTTGGTAAGAGATCAAAGAGATCTCTTCTGTTCTTTACTTTTTTTCTTGAGCTCACTGAACTGCCTTTCTGAGTTTTCTCGTAGCTCACTGAGTTTCCTCACAACAGCTATTTTAAGTGCTCTATCAGTTAGACTGCTATCGCTGTGACTTAAAGTTTGGTTTCTGGACAACTGTTATTTTCTTTTCGTGATACTGTGTTTTCGTGGCTTTTCATGGTGCTTGATGAGTTGTTCTTCTGCTGGCGTGTTTGAAGTAGCAAACATCTTTCATCCTTAGGTAAAGCTTTTTTCACTTGATTCTGACAGTTCAACAAACTGGTAATTAGAGATCTTTCTTTTGTTTTTCAGTAGGTGGGGCTATAGCACAAATTTTTGGTTTCTCTTACCTGAGCTGCTGTTGGCTACATTTGAGAATAGGCACTTTCCACCCTCTAATTCCTCTGCCAGACATGTCACTCTGTGCCCCTCTTTGTTGCTGCTTGTGCCCCCAGGGTTGCTTGAGTCTTGCTGCTGCTGGTGTTGCTGCGATTGCTGGCACTGCCACCCAGGGAACTGGGATGGTGGGTGCCTCCACCACGTCTGGGTCATGGGCACTGCAGCCATGTGGGGAGGGGAGAAGCCGGGTCATGAGCATCTCTGCTATGACTGAGGTTGTCAGGTTCACAGGTGCCTCTGTGACTGGACAGACCAGGGTCACAGGCCCCTCTGCTGCTGTTACTCAGTTCCCTGCGGCCATGGGTGCCTCTGTGGTTGGGAGGCCAGAGTCATGTGTGCTGTCTTGCCTCCTACTGCTACTGGGTTCTCTGGGGCTACAGGCTCACCTGCTGCGGCTCTGGGGCCAGGATTGCAGGTACCACCTTAGCTGTTTTCCTGGTTCTGCCTCCTCTGTGTGTTCCAATCCACCCATCTTTAGATGTAAGATGTGTGGGATTCTCCAGCATCCTGGGGTGGTGGGCAGAGGCACTGTTGTTGGGTTAGGGATGTTTTACTGGTTGTAAATTGAATGGGAGGGACAAAGGGAGCATCTCATGCTGCCATGATGCTGATGTCATTATCCAGAACTTTGTATTTTTATGTTGCTAATTTATCATTCTTTTCTTTTTTGACCTCTGAGTTTTGTAATATAGTTGAAAAGCATTTTCCCTACTTAAAACCATATGAAGATCATTTTACATTTTCTTCTAGTATTTTAACACATTTCTTTTTTAACTGTCGTCATTTTGACATGATTTTGTGATAGCCTCTCAAAGAATCTCCCTACCTCCAGCCCTTGGACACCTTGAATCCATTTTTAACACTATGGCCACAATTATCTTTAAAATGCAAGTTGGACCCTGTTACTTTTCTGCTCAAAATAGTGCATGATTTCCATAACCCACAGATAGAGGTGAGCTCCTTAACGTGTCACACTCAGTGATGTGAATGCTATTTTCCCCCCCATAGGCTGTTCCAGAGACCACTCTGTTCTCTCTCATTTCCATGACTATTCATAGATGTTCCTTCTGTCTGACAACTTTGGCTTATACCACTTAAGTCCATCTCCTTGGACAACCCTTGTTAACCCACCACTGATTTGTTCAGCTGTCACCTCTTTCATGAAGCCTCCCCTGATCTCTGCCCAAGGTAAATCTATGCACTTTTATTATGTATTCCTCAAGTTGTGGCATTGGCTGGTTTACTTATCTTTTCCAGTGTTGCTCCTTATGCCTCTGGGGTCGCTGCGTCAGCTGTGAAACCATCAGCGGCAAGGCACCAGTAATCCTAGATGCACAAGCTGCAAGGGCCCTGTTTCATTAATGTTTGCATTCCCAGTACATACACATATTTTAGAACATAGCAACAGCTCAACAATGGTTTTCTGAAATGAAATGAAGTTCCTTGTTTTGTTTCAGTGTTACTCAAAGTAGGATTAAGAACCACTTGCATTAGAATAACCTGAGGTGCTTATTAAAAAATGGAGGCCATTGGACCCATCCCAGACATATCAAATCAGAGTCTCTAGGGATGAGGTGCAGAAATCCTCCTTTTTGTTAATCCCCTAGGTGATTCTTATTTACTCTAAAGTTTGAAAATCACTGTTATTGCTTAGACTTACAAATGGCTTTTAAACAGGACACATGAGAATGGGGGACCACTTGGAGAAAAAAAGTACGAATATTTTAATGAGGGGGAAGGTAAATAAATTTGTGGTAGGTCCATAAAATGCAATAATATACAACTGTTATAATTGACGAGCTAGATAGATGTTCTCTTATAAAAAGTTCTTTAAGAGCTATTGTTAATTTAGAAAAAGACCAAAGGCAGTACCATGTGGTTATACATATGCTCAGAAAACCTTCTGGAAGTTTACACAGACAATTGTTAATAATGCTTACCTCTAGGGAGTGAGTGGAGTGCCTGGGCAGTTGTAAGCTTGTATCATTATCTGTACTCTTCTAGCTACACTGTGTGAACTTTTTCATGTGCCTTTTTTACTTTTATAATAACATTATTTAAATTTAAAATCTTTCTTGATGATTCACAAGTTAAAATGTTAAATTACTTTTCCATAGTATATCATTAATTTTTTTTTCTATTTCTAAACTTGGCAACAAGTAATTCAGTGAAGGAAGCTCAGGCTCTGATAATCAAAAAAACCTGGCTTTTTAAAAAAATTGAGGTTAACTTCACACAACATAATATTAACCATTTTAAAATGAACAATTCAGTGGCACTGAGTGCATTCACTGTGTTGGGCAAGCACCACCTCTGTATAGTTCCAAAACATTTTCAGTGCAGTTTCACTGGAAGCCAACAATCTGTGTTCTGTTTCTATGGATTTACTTATTCTGGATATTTCATACAAATGGAATTGCACCACATGTGATGTTTTATGTCTGGCTTCTTTCACTTAGCAAAATGCTTTCTAGGTTCATCCACATCGTAAAGCATGTATCAGGACTTCATGCCTTTTTAAGGATGGATAATATTCTATTATATGGATATAAGATCTGGCTTCGAGAACAGACTCCACTTAGTTCTTGGCTTCAAATGGGCAAGACATGTAACCTCTCCGAGCCTCAATTTCCTGAACTCTAAAATAAGAATTTAGACATTGCATCACAGACTTGTGTGCATAAAATGATGGAATACATATGAAAGTTCTTGCTACGTGATCAGGCCAAGCGGAAGGTGCCAGATCTAGACCAAGCGCTGGAGGGAAGGGCTGCAGGCTGCAGAAAGAACTCCAGCTGGAAAGAGGACAAGGGTCTGAGGGTGACTGTCTAGGCAAGTTGTTGGCATCAGAGAATCTTGGCAAAGAGGAATGCAGTGTCCCATCGATGGCTAGAACACAGGATCGGGGCATCTAGGAAACTCTGAACTCAGAGATTCCCACAAGGAGACAGAGAGGACACTCTCCTTTTGGAGCTAAGGGTGAACCTGTTATCTCAGTGGAGGACAGGCAGGAACTGTCATTTAAGTAGGAACTCTGCCTCTAGGGAAGTTGACAAGGAGCAGGTTACCAGATGTGAGGGACCAGAGCAGCTCTCACAGTTAGAAAGCGGGAACTGAGTCAGTCTGGTGTTGACTGATGCTGCTGCTGAGTGTTGAACTAGTTTCCTTCCTGTCCAGGGGCAAGATTGATCCCCAAAACTCTCTTTTTGGGAAACGCGGGGGAACTTGAGGGGTGAGGCAGGGCACCTCTGTGAGCAGCCATTTGCGCAGAGGTTCAAGTGATGCGTGGTTGTGGCTCTTTTCTTCCTCATAACTCCGTAAGTTATATAGATTGTGTCTCCATAACATCACGATAGCCAGGTCAGTCGGTCAAAATTAGGTCAGTAAAACTGGTTATTTGAAAAACAAATTCATTTAAGGATTTTTTTCATTATTCTGCTATCATTTTATAAGTTTGATCATAGAATAATAAAAAGTCTTTTAAATATTTTTAGATTATCTAATGGCTTATGTAATTTACAAATAATAATTGCCTACATCAACCGTCCAAAATCCACAAACTCAACATCAGAAGGGTAAGTCACTGGATGAAGGGAAGGCACTGCCTTTGTCTCATTGTTTAGGAACTGTGTTTAATAGCGCCTTCGCTTCCAGGAATTGCTCTTCTGTCCCTGGATGATATGTCAGCAACGGAATTTGCTGAAACAGGACAACTTCGCTTTTATGGGCCTTTGCTATGGGACAGTTAATATCCTGTGTCTGCCTCCTTATTCAGCTGTGACAGGATTGTTCAGGGGACTCTCAACAGAAGGCCTCTGTGTTCCTCTCTGGTTAATGATACACTGTGCTCCCTAAGAGAAGAAGTGACCCTTCTAAGTTCACCAAACTTGTGACCACAGCCTGGACCCTTTGTCCCATTGGTGCCACTTCTCCTTCTATCATATAGTGTGCAATCAGCTGTTTGAAGTAGGATATTATTAGCATAAGGTGCATATGTACAGTTGAATTAGAAACAGCTTAGTTACATTTCCTCTGTAGGCCCACAAGTTTGGCTTTTTTAGTTCTAACCAAATAACTACATCTTCCTATCTCAACCCTGCTCATTCTCTGAGGCCTCCCAGACTCTTACAGATTGAGTTTAATAATATTACAATTATAATTAAACTAAACATCTACTGTGTGCTAGATGTGTCAACTACAATAGCTATCTCTTACTGATGGCTTACTGTGTGCCAGTCATTGTTCTAAGCACTTTACCTGTATTATCTCATTTAATCTTCCCAACAACGCTATGCATGGGTACCAGTACCATTTCCATATTAAAGATGATAAAACTGAGGCGCAGGGAGGTTTAGTAACTCGCCCAAGGTTATATGCCTTGTAAATATTAAAGCTAGATTGGAATCCCTGAAGTCTAGTTTCTGAAGCTGCACTCTTAACTACTACTCAATACCATTTTGCTTTACAAACACTATCTATAGCTAATATGTACTGAGCATCTACTGTGGGCCAGAAACAATGTCCAGTGCTAGGATAATAGTAATTGGAATTAAAAAAAAATTCCTGCCCTTATGTAGCTTCCACTTTAGTTTTAGAAAAAGACAACAGAAAATACAAATAAGTAAAATATATAATATGTTAGCTAATGACAACTGCCAAGAGGAAAAACCAGTGCTCAAGAAGTACTGGGGGGAGGGCTAAAATTCTTGACAGAGTGCCAAAGAGAGGCCTGACTAAGAGAGTGACATTTGAGTAAAGAAAGCCACATGGATATCTGGAGAAGCACATCCCAGGCAAGAGTGGAGCCAGTGCCAAGGTCCCCCAGGTAGAAGATGCCTGGTATAGTTGAAGGACAGCAAGGAAGCCCGTGGGGCTGCTGTGCACAGAGTAAAGGGAGAGTCACGGGACAGGAGGTCAGAGAGGTAACAAGGGACAAGAGCTGATAGGGCCGTTATTACGGCCTTGGGCTTTTACTTTGAGTGTGATGGAGGAACTGCTCAGAGTTGCAGAGAATGGCTTGATTTGCTGGGCTGGATGCAGGCTGGACGGGGAACAGCCATGAAGTCAGGGAGACCAGGAATATTTCCAATAGTCCAGTGAGAGATGATGGTGGCTTGGGCTGGAGTGTACGGAGTAGTGGTAGTACCTATTTCAGAGAAGACATTCTTATTCCAGTTTTACAGATTAAGAAATTGAGACTCAAAGAGGTTAGGTAATTGGTCCAAAGTATACTAGCCAGTGAGAGTAACCCCTGGAAGAAAACTCTTTTACGATTTTTGCCAGAGGCCACGTTCTTGCTTCTACTACATCAAGAATCTTTGACGTACAATCCTCAATTTAAAGTCAAAAAAATTAAATTAAAAAATTTAAAAAAAAGTCAAAATCACATCCTCCTCAAATTAAAGATAAAGATACCTTGGATTTTGTAAAGTGATATCTCTCAAATTGGTTGACCTGTCTACTGATTTATCCATCAAATCTCACACCTTTAGAGAGAGTTGCTATTGAAATGTTTCCTTCAAGTCATGCCAGGTATGAGGACTGGAAAGTATAGTGGCTGTGGGGAGGTGGAACACAAGTAAGGTAAGAGGGAGGGACTCAGAAAGGCAGAAACTGGAGTGTCAGATAGGACATGACAATATCCTCATGTACATCTCCTAGATTTGGGAGTCTAAGGGTCCACTTTGTCTCCTCTCCTCATTTGATCTTATCTAGCAAGTTAGAATTTTTTTCCCCAAAATGGGGTCATGTTAATTTTTCACCAATGATCAAAAGAATATTTGGAATTTGGCTCAATATGGTGGATTGAGCCCATGTTCCTGCCTCTCATTCATCCCAATGACGGACAATGTCTCTAACATGCTGGAAAATGAGAAGAGATGCTTGTTATTTTCTGTGGAGGAGAAGGTAAGAAATCCCCAAAAGATGGAAAGTAGATGGAGGGAACTACAGCCCCAACTTGCAACAGAAGACTGCTGCGAAAGACAGGAGTGGCTCTACAAACAGGTTTAGAAGAAGAGAATATAAGACCAGGAGGGAGCTCTGTGGAAATGGTCAGGGAAAGCACTGGGGCACCAGAGTGGGAGCATGAGATTTTTAGCACCATTTAATTTTTTTTAACTTATATGAAAGTATTATTTTGACAAAAATCAAATTAAAATGTTTTATAAGTAAGGTTAGCCACTAGAAGAAAAGACACTGTATGTGTTATGCATATATACATATATATGAAATAAAAAAACAGCTTAATCTATCCAAAAAACAGATATAAAGAGAAAAAAGAAGAAAGAATAGAGAAAAAACAAAATATAATGGTTATCAGTCCCACACTATAAATAATCTGTAACATTAAAAAATACTTTCAGATTAGAGTAACGACATAGTTTCATAGTGAAAAACTATGAAAAGTAGAAAATAAAGGATTGGCTAAAGAAATATCAGGTGAATGTAATAATAACAACAACAGAAAAACAGGAATAGAAATATTCATATCATACCAGACAGGATCAAAGTTAAAAGCATTTTAAGAAAGCAGTTATTTCATAATAATGAAAGGCTCATCCCCAAAAGATACAACAGTCATGAGATTTTATGCCTCTAAATACACAGGACTGCAATAAAGCAAAAGCTAATGGAAATACAAGAATAAATGAACAAGCCCACAATCACACACACACACTTCTCTCAGAAACTGATAGACCACATAGACTAAAAATAATCAATGATTAAAAATTTGAATACTAAACTTAACAATCTTGACCTAATAGTAACATACATTTTTATACAAAAAACTATATTAGTGCATGACTGTAAGTTAATATACCTTTTTAAAAACTATACATAGAACATTTTAAACCTTGATGCTGTATTGGGCCGCAAAGGAAATTTTGACAAAATTCGAAAAGCAGAAATTATATAATTTTCACTGGCATGATACAATAATGTTAAAATGTTAAAATTAGTAACAAGATACTCCAAACCTAAAAAAATCTAACAAAACCATATCTTTGAAAATTTTGAAAATACACTTTAAAAAACATGACTTAAGGAACATTACAAAATGTTTAGAAATTAACAGTGGGGTCACTATATATTCCCAGAATTCAGCTAAAGCATTTTCAGAAATAAGCTTATAGAAATAAATCCACTTATTACAAAACAAGAAGGAAATCTCTGAGCAACCCTATTACAGTTGCTAATCTACTCACTCCTCCACACTCCCAGATAATTCCTTCTCCTTCTCTTTTTCTCTCCTCAGCCTTCCAATATTTATTTGCTCACCACCTTCAATTCCAGCTGCTAACCTTGCTTCTGATTTCACTGGAAATATCAAGGCAATGAGAACTTGTTCCCACTCCAACATGTACCAACCCTCCTGTTCACTACCCATGAGCCTACTTTGTCTCCTCTCACTTTGAATGAACTGCCCGTGCTGCTGTCAAAGTTGGATATCTCCAAGTTCAGCTCTCATCTTCTCATAGACATCCCTCCAGTAATTGCCCCCCTCCTCTCCTGTATCATCAAGTTTTCCCTCTCACTTAGATCATTTCCATCAGCTGCTTACATGTTGCTATATTATTATAAGAAAAATCCTGTCTCTTGACTCTACATCCCCCTCCTAGTACAGCTCCATTTCCTTACTCCCTTACTGCAAAGCTACTCAAAAATGCTGTCAAGACTTTACATCTCCAAGTCCTCTCCATCCATCCCCTACCGAATGCATGCTCCAATTAGTATTGTGGCCCCACCATTTCACTGAGCAAATCTTGTCACCTTAGCCAATGACCTCCATGGTTCTAAACCCAATGGTCACTTCTTGGTCCTCATCTGTGACCTGGAGCAAGCAGCCTCTGATATAGCTGACCTGCTCTCCCTGAAACTCCTGCCCCATGTGACTTCCTAGAAGCCATTCCTCTTTGGTTTTTCTCTTATCTAACTGGCTACTTCTTCAAAGTCTCTCTTCTTTTTTTCATAGTCTTCATTTCTAGGTGTTGGGGTGCATATCAGGGCACATTTGGGGAACACTTTCTCTTTTCTATCCACACCCACTCCTTAGATGATTTTAAATACTATACATCACCAAACGTTCTTAAATTTATGTCTCCAGCCTGGCCCTCTCCTCTGAAATCTAGATTTATAGTCCATGTCCTACTTGATGTCTCTGCTTGGATGTCTAACAAGCACCTCAAACATACATTCAAAACTGAACTCGTCACTCCCCCACCAAGCCTGTCCATCTTGCAGTCTTCCCTCTCAGTAAATGGCAAATCTCACCTTCTCAATGAAGTCTCCCTGGCCATACCTAAAATCACAAACTTTCCCCACAACCAGGACTCCCTATGCTCCCTTCCTGCTTTTCCTGACAGCATTTATCATTGTTTGACATACTAAATATACTATTTTTTAAAATTTTAACAATAAAAGCTCAGTGGATAATGATGATTTGACCTCTTTTGCTCACTTGCTGTATCCCCAGAGCATAGAATATTACGTGGGTTCTATGGGCACTCACTATGTATTTATTGAGTGAATGAATGGACAGACAGGGACAATTCCAGGGTTTTGTCTTCAGCTATCGGAAAGATGAAGTCACGTTTTACTGAGGTGGGGAACACTGCGGAAGGAGCAGAACTGAAGAAAGAAAGAGCAGAGTTCAGCTTTGGACATATTAAGTTTGAAGTGTCCACTAAAAATCCAAGTAGAGATGTTGACTGGGTCAGGGGAATGAATGCATGCTACTGGAGCTTGAGGAGAGGTTCATGCTGAATGAAAAATAATTGAGCCATCAGTATATAATACAAAATTCAAAGCCATAGGAATGCTGAGGTCATCTAGAGAGTAGAGGAAGTTTAGAGAAAAGAACAGTTCCAAGGATTGAGCCTTGGAACAACCCAAGGTTAGAGTTTAACGGCTTGACGTTTTGCTAAGAGGCTAAACAAAAGGAAGACAAATTCATGCCCTTCTGCTTTTTAAATTTAAATATAGGAAATTTAAATGAGATAAAACTTTAAAAAATTTTACATAAAATAAATTAAAAGCAAAAACGTCATGGGAAATGTCTTGATTAAATAGGAGCAAAACCATAAACTGCATATTAAAAACTAACAATGTGTAATAACATTCCTTGAAAAGTTTTTGAAGGATAGAAAAGGACATCAGAAGAAATAAAAAGATATACCACATTCTGTCGAGGGGAGATTCAAGTTGAAAGTTGTCAATCCCCAATTAATAAAACATTCCAACATAATTTTTCATGGAAATTAACTATATGATTCTAAATTTAATCTAGGAAAGAAAAATAGATAAAAGTAGCCAAAATTATTTTAAAATGAAGAAGGGGAGACTTGCCCAATCAGATATCAAAAGTTACTATGGTAATACTAAAGTGGCATAGTATTTTTGCAGAAATAAATAGGCAAAATAAAAACAGAGTCACATACAGAAATTGACCCATGTACATATGGGAATTTAGTTTATCAAAAAGTGACATTTTTAACTCAATAGAAGCATGATGGTCAATTAAGTTTTTATTGAACTTTTTGAATTTATTTTTATTGGGACAATCAATTACCCATTAAAAATGATACTTTACACCACTTAAAACACATTTCAGAAGGAATAAAGAGATAAACTTAAAACCAAAATTATAAAAAATGTCAAAATAAATATATATCTCTGTCTAACATTGGGGAGATAAGGCCTCTTTAAAGAAGAAAAAATCAGGAATCATAAAGGAAAAAATTAAAAATTAAATTGTGGGAAACAAAAGACACCAAGACGAATATGTGCAATATATAAAACAGACAAGTATACATTTAAGGAATATGTAAAAACACCCATAAATCAGCAGGAAAAAGTTACCCCATGGAATAGGGAGGGAAAAAAAAGAAAAGAAAAAATCACAAAAGGCACTGTTCTAGACATGCAGATCAAACTCTTCCTTTTTTGTAAAATTGTACAGTGTTCTAATTATTGGATTCACTATTTTATATTTAACCAACATCTGATTAATAGAAATTTAAGTTGTTTTTACTCTTATACATAGTAGACACTGCTGTGATGAACTTCCATGTTCAGAACTTGGACAAACATCTTTGAACATTTTAATTATTTTCCTAGAATAAATTGCTCACAGTGGAATTATTGGACTAAAGGGAATGCAGGATAAAATTTTGCTACATATTTCCATATTGCTTCCAGAAAGCTTGTGTGACCAAGGTATTAAATTTCTTAATCTCAAATGCCCTTCGTAATATGAAATATTATGTATCTTCTAAAATCTTGGCAATATGATAGGTAGAAAATTGTATCTACGTTGTCTTCATTTGCATATCCTTAGTGATAAATGTGGTTGAGGCTGTTTTAGAATTTATTAACCATTTATAAAATTTTGGGAATTGTCTGTTCATGTCCTTTGTTTTTTCTATTGGAACATTCATCTTTTTCTTATTAAAGTATTCTAAAGTTATTAGCACGATGCCAAATATTTTCAAAATTGTATCCAGTGAAGTTTTGTTAGAGCTCACTTTAAAATCACTGGCAGGGCTAAGTGATTGCACAACAAATTAGTGATAGGACCACAACTGAATCTAAGGGACCTTACTCCCAGCACAGGATTCTCCCCATTTCTTCTGCAGTGCTTAAAAAGCAGACCTAAAAATATTAACATGTCAGTCATTGTTCTACTGGCTTATGGGAGCAAAGGGTAGGTAATGTTATTTACCAATATTTTAGGATGTTTCTCATGATGCCCTTAAAAGCCACAATTCTTGGCTAAGTATTGCTAAGTTCTTTGAATTCCAAGGTCTTAGATATTGCAGAGTTTTGAATTAGTCAGAATTCTTTGGGTTACAAGTGACAGAGAACTAACTTAAATTTGTTTAAGATAAACAGAAGCATTATTGGAAAGATCCGAGGGCACGTCACTACCTGTGAAAAAGACTTGCATGAGACTGAGGCTTAGGGCCTGGATCACTAATAGCTCTTCATCTCCCACCGGGATTCTCTCCTGTTGCAGATCAGTCCCTCAGCCTGAAGATACAATTGATGGTCAACAGCTCCTTGATTTCGACTACTAGGGAGCAGCCTACCTGTGACTTCTCTAGTCCTGAGTTTTAAAATGGCAGAGAAAGATTATAACTGAGTCAGCTTTGGTCTGGTGTCCATCACTTGACTGTAAGATCACAGCAGCGCCCATTTAAGCTGTGTGCTTGGAGTGAGGAAGGACATTTCCCAGAAGAAGCAGGGGAGGGATCTTGTTAACAGAAGTGAGAGGCACCTGGCATTATCCCCATCCAGCTGGACTCATATGCCAATCTTCTCACACCATTTAATTTTTTTTATGTCAAATATACCTGTCAATCTAGCTCAGGGATAGAAAATGCTGACTGGTTAGTAATGGCTCTCTCATGGACTAGGATGAGAAAGGTTCTGAGAGCTCAAGGGAAGACAGTGCTCTAATCAGTCGGTTTTATCTGCCATAAATGTGAGCTGGGGAGGGGTAGCATTTGCCTTGGGTAGTTCCTGTACCTATTCAACCTCTCCTCTGTTGTAAATCTAATCAAAAGTTTAAAAAAGGGAGGTGCTTCATTTTTTTCCCCACTAGGATTGCTGACAGTCAGAATGTGTTCTGCTGAGAATTGGACCTCTCACCGTCTCTCACCATGTCAGTGTCAAACTGCAAACAGTAAGTAATGAGAGGAGGCAGGGGCATGACGGAGGCTGTATCAAGGTGACTTTGAGTATGCTATTGTGAGAACCTGCAAAAACTCAGAAAAGTAAACTGTGCAGGATCCACACTCAATTCTTTCCTTATGTTGCTTCCAAACTTTTCTTCAGCACCCCTCTGTGACAGATACTGTGCTTGGCTCTAGGAATACCAAAGAGAAAAAAGAAATAGCTCCTATCCTTAAGGAGCTCTTTGTTTAATAGTGGTGAACTCCAAGTAGATCAAGGAGTTTCAAGGGGTCAAGGAGAGAGACTTGTTTATAGCAGCTTGGGTGGTGACTCAGAGCACAGGTGGGCAGCCAGAGCAGAGAGGCAGTGAATGAGGGCTTCTCTGAGGGCTGACACCTGAGTTTGGAAGGACAAGGTGAGGATGCAAGAGAGACTGTGCAGGAGAATGAAAGTGCATCCCAGAGGAATTCAAAAGGGAACACATTTAAAAGTCATGGAGGCAGTAAACTGTAGGACATGCAGGGAGGAGTCAGTTTTTCAGTAAGGTTGAAGTGAAAGTACATACAGGCATGGCAGGAATTAGGTTAGAGAGACAGGCAAGGGCAAAGCATCAAAGGGTAATGATAAACCAAAGTCTGACCTTTACCCTGGAAACTCTGTATAGCCATACAGGATTTTCAACAAGAGAGGGACCACATCCAGATCTGTAATTTAGAGATATCTCTGGAACGCTAGAGGATTTGAATGGGTTAAATAGGGGGAAACTGTGGGCAGGGAGACTACTTCAGAGACTCTTGCTGGAATATAGCTAAGATAAAAGAAAAAGGTCTTAACTAGACTTGCAGCCTGAAAAGGAAGGCTCAGAGCAGGTTTGATCAGTATCAGGACAAGGTGACTAACTGGGTGGCGGTGGGGGTGAGGAAAAGGGAACTATCTAAGCTGCTCTCATGCTTCTGACTTGGACAACTGGGAGACTGCTGACGCCTAGTCCCAAGATGGAGAACACAGGAAGGGCTGCTTAACTGATGGTCCAGCTTGACTTTTAGAGGAATTTTTAATTAATCTAGACTAAAGAGTTAAAGCCTTCAAAAGTTGATGATAAGCCTAAATTATTGATGTAATTCTATTATTGTAATTACCTAAATTTGCATTTGTGTTTATATTTTCAAAATTCTTAATATATACATCATTCCAGTAATTGGTAATTACTGGAAAGATCTCATGGATCTTTACTGGAAAGATCTACTGGAAGGGACTGTTCCCCCTTTGTTGCTACTTCCCCAGAGAGCAGGTTACAGAAGAGCATTAAAGAGTCCTGGTAATCATTAACTAATAATTTGGAGTTGAAGCTTCCAATTTTGTATTGATAGAAACTGTATATTCGAAGGCAATGAACTTGATTAACTGTAAGAGATCACTTCTTTGCAGATGACTGCAATAACTGATATTGAATTTTCAGCTTAAAAAGAAAAGGATTTATATTCTAAGTATTTGCCTTGTGTTGGTGTCAATAGGGCCATCTGAAAAGAATGAGGGTGTCAGATTCCCAGTGCAGCATTAGAACCTAAGTGACATAGCTCCACCTTTCAATAACAGAGCTGTCACCTCAATTAATAAAGAACTAGAGGAGCCTATCCTATCCTAAGCTAGAGGCAGGCATCCAGCGTCTTCCAGGATCTGCACCCTCTTATTCTTCTCTGCCTTATATGCTGACCTTTAAAAGGTAAAAGTCTCTTTTTTTGCACATTGGCTGAAACCCTTCACACTCCCTGTGAGGATCTAGACTTGAGGATAAGCACAGTCAGCAGTGGGGAGTCTATGTGCTTTACCCACATAGATTTACCTATGTGGATTATTCCTTTGGCCAGGACTGCTGGTTGCCTACCCAGCTCTATCCTACATTGTTTCCTTAGCAACAGACTGTATATGGGACAGTCATGTACCAAACTGAAGGACAGCATTTCCAAACTTCCCTTGCATTATGGGTGGGCAATCAATGAGATGTGTGAGGAAAGGCACTGCATGGCATTCCCTGGAAAGCTCTTAAAGGGGCCTGATTCAGCTGGAACTCCTTTTGGCCTCCTAATAATAAACTGCCCTAATTTTTAGACCACTGTAGTGAAGTAACATTGCAATAGCCAGAAGCAATTCCTAACTGTAAAATTACATTAAGGATTAAAAAAGAGCATGAGCCAGTTATTTAAATTGTGCTTCAATACTTGTCTGAACCCTGAAGGAAATCCTCACAGCATCTTTATGTGATACAATAGGGTACATTCTGCTATTCACATCTAAAACCTGAGTTAGAATGGTCCCAGGGTGTGTGCCTTTTATAAGTTCCCATGGGTAAGGAACAGAAATCCTTGCCATGGTGGAACCTGGGCATTGTGATATTAGCTTTTTGTTTTCACCAGATCTTTCAGTAACTGAAACAAAATAATTAACAAGTCTTTTCATAAAACCAGTTTATCTAATAGACTAGTGGTTTGTAATTAACATAGCAATCTACATGTGTTACAAAGCATCTGTTGGGGAAGGCAGACTGGAGAAGTAGTTAAGAGTGAGTTTGGGAATCCCAGCTCAATCACTTGACAACTGTAGGACTTTGGGCCAGGCACTTAAAAAAACAAAACAAAAATCTTCAGTTCCCTTATCTAAAAGTGAAAAATGATGACAGCAGTCTACTCAGAGAGTTGTCATAAAGATTAAATGAGGTAACAGATGTTCAGTACTTAGCACCGAACTTGGAACATAATGACGAGTTAATGTGAGTTAGCCATTATTATTTTATGGCCCCCAGAAACCGATGTTTTAGTTATAATTAGGTTCAGCTACACTTAACAGAAAGCCCTCAAATAATATTTGCTTAGCAGATAAACATTTCCTTCTCTCCAATGTAAAAGTCCAGAGTTTTGTTATCTGTGCCTGGAATAGGGGCTCTGCTCCATGAAGTTCTTCCTCCAACTTAAATATTATCTCTACTATGCATCTTCACTTAGCCAACCCTTAATTTCTCCATGGTATATTTTTAGTAACTTAAAAAGCTGTGACTATAAAGAACAATGTTCAAGGATGTAAGCAATTAAGATGATGTGATTATAGGTAGGGAGAGATTAGAAATCTATACATGGCATCATCAGAGTTGAGGTGAAAGGTGAAGTTTATGGAGTTTGAAACCTGACAGGATGAAGCCTGTCAGGAGGTGTCCTCTAGAGAGAAAAGCAGAGTCAATTATTACTTGAAGAAATCACTGTTAGGGGTTGGGAAGAAATGAGCAAAAAAGTAAAAGAATGACTTTTTAGGAAAAGATGTAGCTGCAACACACCCAAATATCAAGGAGAGCAAGAAAAAAAGGATGAACCTGAGATTCAGTGTGATAGTTACCTGGGGAGAGATGAGGCCGAGAAACCAAGCTGAGGGGACTGCGTGTTTGCTTGTAGCAGGTTATGGTCAGGGCCCTAGCTTTTGGTTTCAGTAAGCAGTGATTTCACAGTTACTTATTACTTTATTAATAATAACTATCTTGGAAAGATGGATACCAGAAAAGATATAAGCTCTAACAGATCAATTATTACAGAAGGAAGAGTTTCCAAAACAAGGAAAAGACTGCAGTACAATTTGAACAAAAAAGATAAACTCTTAGAAATAAATTTAACCCAAAATATGCACTCTTAGCATCCAGGAGATTGGGGTTTATAAGGCAGCTTTAAAAGTGGCTCCAGTTCTCTAGGCTCTGCATCCTTATCTACAAATAGGAGAACCAGGTTAAATAATTTTAGGATCTCTTTCAGCTTTAATATATCTATAGAACTTGATTCCCTGTTCAATGTCGACAATGAAATTGAATGTGGCATAAGCATTTCCGTGATCTTTCATGGCCTCCAGTAAATATCTTGGGTAATTGTCCAGAACATGAAAAACAAAAAACATTGCTTTTAAAACCTTTTAAAAACAGGGAGAAGAGTAGTTTGTCAGCTATCCTTGGATTTCCCCTGTTTTATGTGGGGGAAATAAAGATCTGCGTGCCTGGAACTTGAGATTTCTCCTGATGGCTAGTATGATTTGTGGTGCTACATTCCTTCTGAATTTATGTGAATATACTTCTGAAGTTATAGTGGAAGGTGGTTGTTGTGCAATAGAGAGAAAAATACATTTAGATCAAAAGAACTATGTTTAAACTCCTGCTTTGCTGGTTAGTAACTATTTGACCTCATACAAGTCAGTTAACTGCCAAACAGAAGAGTCTTGGTCTATAAAGTAAAATAATAATATAATCTTTCTAGGGTTGGTGTGAAAACTGAAAGGCATAATATGGTATCATTTTATAAATTGTAAAGTGCTACACTCTGTAAACTGTTTGTCTGGTAGATTATAAAAAGTCTGTTTTTAAGTAGTGTTGGGAAAGCTGAACAGCCACACGTAAATCAATGAAATTAGAACTCTCTCTCACACCATTCGCAAAAATAAATTCAAAATGGCTTAAAGACCTAAATATAAGACATGACACCATAAAACTCCTAGAAGAGAACATAGGCAAACCATTCTCAGACCAAATTGTAGCAATATTTTCTTAGCTCAGTCTCCCAAGGCAAAAGAAATAAGAGCAAAAATAAACAAATGGGACCTAATCAAACTTAAAAGCTCTTACACAGCAAAGGAAACCATCAATAAAATGAAAAGACAACCTATGGAATGGGAGAAAATATGTGCAAACAATGCAACTGACAAGAGATTAATATCCAAAATATACAAACAGCTTATACAACTCAACATCAAAAAAAAACCACAAAACCCAATCAACAAATGGGCAGAAGACCTAAATAGACATTTCTTCAAAGAAGACATACAGATGGCCAACAGGCACATGAAAAGATGCTCAGCTTTGCTAATTATCAGAGAAATGCAAATCAAAACCACAATGAAGTATCACCTCACATCAGTCAGAATGGCTATCATCAAAAAGTCAAAAAAAAAAAAAAAAAGGCTATCATCAAAAATAATAAATGCTGGAGAGGGTGTAGAGAAAACTACACTGTTGGTGAGAATGTAAATTGGTATAGTCACTATGGAAAACAATAGAGGTTCCTTAAAAAACTAAAAATAGAGCTACTATATGATCCAGCAGCAATCTCACTCCTGGGCGTATGTCCAGAAAAGACAAAAACTAATTTGAAAAGACTCATGTACCCCAATGTTCATAGCAGCACTATTTACAATAGCTGAGATATGGAAATAACCCAAGTGCCCATCATCACATGAGTGGTTGAAGAAGATGAATTTAAATGTCTCTTCTGAATTGTCTTCCAAGATATTTGAAAAAGAATGCTGCTTGTTTGCAAAGTTATTGTAAAATAGAAAGCCTATATTTCTGATAAAGAACCCTCAACTGCTTAGATTTTGCAAACAGTGGAGTCAGGACTACTAGGATGAGAGCTTCCATCATCACTGCTGAAAGTTTTCAAACTCAAATGTCTCTGGGTATCAGGGCCAGGCAGGTAATAACTGACAACCTCCAGAGTGAGAACATTTAACTTTCTTCTTAAACGAACAACAAAAACAGCAGCACAAGCCCAATGATAAATGTTAAAGCACTTTGGTTGGTTGGGAAAAAGAAAAGGTTGGAGGTGGTATAAAGAGAAATCCAAATGCTTGTCTAAAGAGGAGTGGCTGTTACTTGGTGACAGCCGATTGTTGCCCATCTGATTTTTGAGAAGGGATTAGATTGTCTTGATTTTTATGTTATATTTCCCAGTTTTAAACTGTTGGTTAATAACTCAACTTTCAAAAAATCACTGTGCTCACCAATAATGTTTGTAGGGAGAAAAATGTTCTGTGCTGGATTCCAGTGGCCAGTTAATGACTGCTTCGGTTAGAGAGATGCGGTATTGGGGAAAAACATAATGTTTTGTGCCATTAATAAGAAACTCTCTCGCATTTCCTGTCTGTCAGAATTCTCTGTCTCTTGTTTTATCTCTCATAATACTGAATCCATAATTTTTTTCTCTTCTTGACTAGAAGATATATTGGATTGGGCAAGAATTAGATTTCTGATGCCTTCAGGTCAGTGTTTCTTAAACATCAGTTCGGCTGAAGAATCTTCCAAGGTCTCACTCACAGAGATTCTGATTCCTTGAATCAAGGGTAAATCCAGATACACACTTTTTTACAATCTCAATATGATTTCATTGAAGAATGATTCCACAACTCTTTGAAAAATGGTGCCTTAAAGTACTGGTTGTTCCACCATTTTTTTCCTGCTGTCAAGGACTCATGGACAGTTTAGTTTTCACACATTTTCATAAATAAGTGTGCCCACTAAATCTAGGCTGGTCACAGAAAGAGAAGACTAATGTTGTCCAGTGCTCCTTCCTCCCCCTTGGTGGGGTGGGAGCAGAAGGGGAGCTGTGACAACTGGCCTTCTTAGACTCACTGCTCCAAATGGTCTAGCACAGAGTGGGGTACATTATAGGATAGTTTTTTCTTTATTATAATTTTATTTTAAAAATTCACTGTTATACCAATGCAAGATTTTAAAATCTTCAGTTACAGCAGAGTACATCAAGTTGCTTTCTTGCTTTTTTGGTTTCTGCCAAGAAAACATGTATGATTTGAAGCCTCCCCAGCGTATAAACAAACACAAAGCCCTAGAGTGCAGAGAAAGGAGAGCCCTTCAGTCATGTTCTAGTTGTTTCTGGAAAAAGTCAGTTCTCTCTGCTGTTATTTCCCAGAATGAAATTTCTTTCTTCAGTAAACTGGTGCTGACTATTCTTTACTTCAGGCTGAACATAACATTTGTGTAAAGCAGCAAATAATTTTTATTTCATTGTAAACTGAGATGCAGTTTAAATCTGCCAAGAATGGAAGTAATATGTATGCAAACATGATAAAACTCCAGAGCAATTTACCTTGTAAATATTCAAATGGGAAATTCTATGCCATCTTTATTGCCAACAAAGAAGAAATATTGCCAGATTTAATATACCCATGAACAGTTATTTCTGAACTCTCTAGCACAGTAATAAAGGGAACACGTATTTTGACTACTGAGTATAACTTTCTTTACATCATCTGTGATATTAAATGATTGCCCAATACTCTATCTTATCATCATTGCCAAATCACTAATGTCCAACCTTTCATTACTAATGGACCACTTTGACATGGAAATCCACAAGCTTTCTTTTTATGTATGCCAGGAACTTTCACGGAAATGCTCACCCCAAGTCCAACAACAATCTAGAATGAAGGTGTTATTCCTCATCCTACAGGTAAGGATGCTAAGGCTTTGTGAGACTAAGCAAGTTTTTCAGAATCACAAAACAAGTCAGTGGAAGAGCAGATGTCAACCCTCACGTTTGCTTGATTCCAAACCCAATGATTCCTGTAGCCATGCCCTGACAGGGTGATTATGGTAATTTGCAGAGGGCATATCAACTGTTACTCTGGTGTTGCGATTAACAAGAACCACCAAGATTTTTGCAGTGGGTAACTCACAGAGAGGATGGGAAGTTACAGAGCTAGGTGGGACAAGACAAAAAACTAAGACAGCACCTCAGGTAGTCCCCAGATATCTAGGCAGCAGGACATAGTCTGGGCTCTACTTTAGAATGAAAAGCTCCAAAAGTTGTTGTTGACATCATCTTAATTCACTCTGCTTACAATCAAAGTCCCAGGAGACAGATTTCTATTGGCCTAGCTGAAATTGTGTGCTTCTTAACTAGGAGAAAGCTGAGACCTTGAATATAGCAGTACCAAGACTGCTTATACCTGGTAGAGTAATTACCCCAAAGGAAGAAAGGGTGTTCTTAGGAAGGGGAAATTGGTGCTAAGATGGCCCCTCCCCAAAAAAGTCAACAGAAGTCCACATACAGTTGTCCTTCAGGACATTAACCTCATAATACTAAGACTAATCCTTAATTTTACCTAGTAATTTATCATGCAGATTTCACACATAGCTTTTCTCAGATATCATAAATTTCTGTTTATACTGAACCATGACAATTGACTCATAACATTTCTACCAGTCATTTTTACATAATTACTTTATGCAATAAAGTAGTACTTTATTTGATCTAAATGACCACTTTCGAAATTCCAAGAGTGTCTATTCTGAATGTAGCAGATAATGCCTTTACTTCACAGCCTTTGTGATTTATAGAGAGTGATAATGTCATATCCTGTCCTTGCATGAACCTGTCACGTTTCTGGTCTTTAGCACATGCCAGTCAACTACAACAGGATGAGGTGGCCCAATGACAGCCAAGCAAGATAGAGCCCACCCACCTAGGTGGGAACAGGCAAAGAACACATCGTGTCCCAGATGTATGGTAAACGGTCTTAGCTTCCAAATGAAATTGGTGGAGCATCGTGATGGGAAATCTAAGAACAGAAGATACTCTTCCTTTCTAGGCAGGTTGAGAGTCAATATCAGAAACATTTATCAAAGGTAGTAAGGTTGGATCCTCTTAGCTGTGGGTTCAGGGGCAAAACTCTAAGTTGCTCATTCATCCTCTAAATTTATTAGTGGTAATCCTCCAGACTACCTCCTACTGAGTCACCAGTTGCTTTAATTTCAGCTTTCCTAATTTATTGATACCTTGGCACCCTTCACTTGAGCTGACTTGCTCTATAACATGCTCCCAGCTCTGACCTTGATCATACGTCTGCCCTCTATCCTCTGGCTCCCAGGTCACGGTGGCCCTGGACAGATCACTAAGCACATTGCCGTGGAGCTTGGCTGGGCTCTTCTTCAGCTGGGGGAAAATCAGATGAGGAGAAGTTGTAGGGATGCTGGATTCTCAGCTTTTGACCCTCAGGACTAGTCCTAGGACAGAAGCTGTGCGGAGAATAGGAGGGCAGAGTCCTGAAACTGGCCAAGGCTTGACACTTGAGGATGAACAGCCCCACTGCTCTCAAGTCAGTCCTTCCACCTGATTGATTATTTTACTTGCTCTTCTCTGACTTTACTGGCTCCATTATATCTCTCCTGAGGTGTGGCAATCACAAATTTACATAGTAATTGAGGTACAAATCAGCCGTGTTTGTGAACAAGGATAAGGTGAAAGTTTTGCTGGGAATTTTTCCCACATCACTCATAGGCTTAGTTAGCTTCAGTAGTAACAGTGGAGTATCTGGTTGCTGAAGGGGAGGGGAATAAATCAGATATAATGCTTCCTAATTCCTATGTTAAGAATTCCTGTTCTTAAGAGAATTTTCTTATTTTGTAAGAAAATTCAGATTATACTAAAGATATTTTTTCTCATCTCTTTTCTAGCCTGTCAAAAGCTTCTGCAAAGTTCTGTCCATGCATTTGGCAATTCACTCTTACAAGGGAATGCACAGCTGTACCTAAGGCTTCTATTTTGCCAGCAGGCGTAATGTGTTTTGTCATTACTATGTTTTTATTTCAACAATTATTTACATTTTTCATATTGAGTATTCCTGTTACAATTGCCTGATCCTGCTTTATGTTTTCAACATTCCAACTTATCTTTATATTTATTTCAAATTAAATTAGATTTATAAAATTAAATTATGCTTATTCAATTATACTTATTTAAAATTCCCATACTGTCTGTTGCATTGGTTCTGCTTTTTCTTGAATAGGGTGTTCTGTTTATTGTCTATGTGTTACATGGCTCTGTGCTTCAGATGTCACATAATTTCACATTGTAAATTAATCTGTATTGCCTTGGGACAACAGTTCCATAGCAGTACTGTGATTTTTTTTTTTTTTAAGTGTAAAACACTTGGAATACAGTGACTGGTAAAGAAAGCACTCAACATTTGGTAGCTATAGTGTATTTGCTTTCTACGGCTGCATGATTACCCCAAAACAGCAGCTTAAGACAACAGCCATTTATTACTTCATAGTCCTGTAAGTTAGAAGTCTAGACAGGCTCAGCTGGGTTCTCTTGCTCAGGGAATCAAAGGCCAAAACCAAAGTGTTGTTTGGGCTCAGCTTTTATATCTGGAGGCTCTAGGAGAGAATCTGCTTCCAGGTTCAATCAGGTTGTTGGTGGAATTTGATTTCTTGCTGGACCGAATGCCCTTTTTTGCCTTCCATCAGCCTGACAGCTCTCAGCTACTAGAGGCCTTCCTCCGTTACTTCCATGTGGTTCCCCTGTCTCAGAGCCTGCAATGGCACATCACATCCTTCCCAGGCTTGGAATCTCTCTGACTTTCTCTTTTGATGAAGAAAACTCTGCTTTTAAAGGGCTTATGTGATTAGATTATGCCCATCCCAATCATCTCCCTTTTGTTTAATTCAAAGTTACAGATTAGTGCATTAATTTGCTAGGGCTAGTATACCAAAGTACCAGAAACTGGGTGGTTTAAACAACAGAAATGTACCATTTCACAGTTCTGAAAGCCAGAAGTCCCAAATCAAGGTCGTGGAAGGTGTAGATTGTTCCGAGGGCTGTGAGGGAGAACCTGTCCCAGGCCTCTTCCCTAGCTGCTGATAGTCTCAGGCATTCCTCGGCTTGTTGACAGTTTTCTCTATGTGCTCACATCATCTTGCCTCACTGCCTCTCTGTCTTTGTCCAAAATTTTCCCCTTTATATGGACACAAGTGATATTGGATGGAGCCCACTGAAACAACCTCATCTTGACTGGATCATCTTCAAAGACCCTATTTCCAAATAAGGTTACATTCACAAATATTGGGGGTTAGGATTTCAACATTTTTCAAGGGGACACAGTTCAACCCATAACAATTAATAAACTTAATTACATTGGCAGAATCCTTTTTTCGCCACGTAATGTTATGTAATCACTGGAGTAACACTAGGGGCAGAGTTCCAAGGGGCCATCTTAAAATAGTCATTATCATTTTCATTTCTTCTAGTGCTTATCTATCAGAGCTTTTTTTCAGGACAAAAGGCAACACCTTTCAGATAGTGGAGTCCAGAGAATGTCTAGTTCTAATCATGTAGGGGGCTAATGGATTTGAAGAATTATTACACATTTAAAGAAATAGAACTAAATGCTGAAACTATTTTATCTCTTATAATTTTCTTTAGTTATTGTTGATGTTAAAATATTATAGATTGCTTTAAAATTGTTAGTTTATCTTAAGAAATATATTCCAAATATTGAGGAGCAGGGGATTAAGATATTCAGAGCTATGGTAATCATCATGGTAAAAAATTCTTTTATTACTTACTGAATTTTAGTTTACATGGATGCTAATTGCATTTGGTAAAATTTCAGCAATGTGTGATCTCCAAGGAGTCCTTTGACATTAGGAAAAATACATTTAAAAAGTTCAGGGCTCATATGCAGACCTGGTAAATGTCTAATACTAGATACAGTTAACAGTGCTTTGTATTGCTTCCAGGTGAATAATGTTTTATTTTAAAGAAAACTGTATGGAAGAATCTATAGACTGCAGTGTGAATTAAATTTGAAATGTGTATTTATGACATTTTATAAACGATATTTTATTCTTTAGGGTCTCGGTGACTTGGTAATTAGTAAGCATTGTCTTTCTAGGAGGAAATGGAACATAGTGGCTGTTCGCTAGGGCTGCCATAATAAAATACCACAGGTTGGGTGGTTTAAACAACAGAAACAGTTCTGGAGGATAGAAGTTCAAGATCAAGGTGTTGTCAGGAATGGATTCTCCTCCAGTGGAGGCCTCTCTCCTTGGCTTGCAGATGGTGCCTTCTCACATGTCCTCACACGGGCTTTCCTCTGTGTGCCAGCATCACCGGTGGCTCTTTGTATGTCCAAATTTCCTCCTCCCATAAGGACACCTGTTAGATGGGATTAGGGCCCACTCTAATGGCTTCATTTTAATTTAATCAAAATTTAAAAGCCCTATCCTCGAATATAGTCGCATGCTGAGGTACTGGGGGTTAGAGATTCAACATATGAATTTTTAGGGTAACACAATTCAGTCCACAACAGTAGCTAAGCTTGTGGGTTTTAGAATCAATGAGATCTACTGTCACAAGTCATGATTTCAGCGCTGTATCAGTCAGAATGGGCTAGTTAGGCTGCAGTGATAAACAACCTCAAGATAGACAAAGATTTATTTCTTGCTCACACTACCTGCCCAGTGTTGATTGGCTGAGGTCTCTGGTCTGTTTTGTCCCCACTCCAGAACCAAGTTGACAGAGCTGACATCAACATCTGAAACACTGATGACAGGGAGAAAAAGAACTGTGGCAAATTTCACACCGACTCCTCAAACCTCTGTTCAGAATGACATACGTATTACTTAAGTTCATGTTTCACCCACCATAGCAATTTATGTGGCTGTGCCTAACTTCAAGGGAGGGGAGCGTGTGGGGAAACAAAATCTGACTAGTGCCTAGAAAGAGACATAAGCTGGAATAATTGTGGATAGCCTCAATATCAGTGGAAACCACTTACTAGTGAGTGACATTAGGCAAGTTTTTTAATCCCTTTAGGCTTCATTTTCCTGAATTAGAAAGTGGGATAATGTCAATATTAGTACCTATCATGTGAGGTTCTTGTGAAGATTAAGTGAGATAAAGAAAAAGGTGCACTTAGCGCATCCTTTTGGATGTGCTTGGAAAGGGTGAAATGCTCAATAATTGTAGGTATTATTATTATTACTATAAATAATATTAGAGATTTCCTCAGATAGAAGGAACTATAGGGATCCAGTTAACCCTCTTTTTATAAATAAGAGACCAGAGACCCAGAGTGGATAAGTGACTATCAGATGGAATAACTCAGGTGTGAGAATTCATTATGTCAGCCCACCATCCTCTATACTGTGTTGACTTTCACAGTCTCTTAAAAATACATACACTCTTTTATGTATGTCTATGGACTGTGGGAAAATTCCGGATCCGTTAATAGACTGGAAGATTAGAAGTGCTTTGGGCAGAGCCTCTCCATCAGTAGGTTAGTGGTTGTGAGGTGGGGACGGGAACCCACGGGGAAGAAACCAGATGAGCCGTTGACAGTGAGGAAGAGATGAGAAGAAAAACGAGCTGTGTGGGATGTGGCAGCTGGCACCACTGCTCAAGAACAAGGAGTCGCCTGGGCTGACAGGTGTGTATGAGCTGAATACAGAATCTACTAGAGGAAAAGGAGCTACACAAGTGTCCACAGCTGCTCTTCTCACACACAGGATCCGTTCACAGCTTATTTCCTGAACTAATGATCTCAGCAGGGACGTGGTCTCTCTGCTGGGAATGACATGCAAGACACTTTCAACAGTTCCTTGGCCATGTTAGTTGCATGAACTCTTTCAGTATCCTAAAATCATGCTGATATTCAGGAAAATACTGCTTACTAAGTTTTCTTTGGTTAGAAATCTTTGCATGAATATAGTAAATTCTCTCAGTATGAAGGCAGCCTTATTCAGTGAAAAGAATACGAAGTTTAACATATCAAGAAACCTAGGTTTTATTGTCGCTAACCAGCTGGATAGCCTCACAGTAATGCCTTAACCCTTGGTTTCCTTATTCATAAAATTTAGTAACTGAGTAAGCAAAGAAGATTCAAAAGAGAGAGTTTCAATTTGAACAACTGCAAGAATAATAATACCTCTAATCAAAGTATAAAAGTCAGAAGGAAAAATAGTCTTTGTAAAAGAAAATTGCTTACTTTTTTAAAAATTATTTTTTAATTGAAGTGTAGTCAGATTATAATGCTGTGTTAATTTCTGATGTACAGCACAGTGATTCAGTTACACATATATGTATCTTTTTCCTATTCTTTTTCATTATAGGCTATTACAAGGTATTGAACATAGTTCCCTGTGCTATGCAGTAGGACCTTGCTGTTTATCTATCTTATACATAGTAGTTAGTATCTGCAAATCCTGAACTCCCAATTTATCCTTCCATCCTCCCCTTCCCCCACCCTCCTACCCCGGTAACTACAGGTTTGTTTCCTATGTCTGTGAGTCTGTTTCTGTTTTGTAAATAAGTTCATTTGTGTCATTTTTTTAGATTCCACATATGAGTGATATCATATGGTATTTTTCTTTCTCTTTCTCTTTCTTACTTCACTTAGAATGACAGTCTCCAGGTCCTTGCTTTTAAACATGTCGAGTTTGAGGATGATAGTGGAGCATGTGATTAGAAATGTCTAGAAATCAGCTGGCAATCTACAACTGGAGTTCAGTAGCAAAGTTAAGGCAAAAAATGTCAAAGTTAGGACCACTAGTTAGATACTTGACATCATTAGATGGATGATAATGCTGATGATAAATATGTAGACACGAAAAGAACTAGACAGCTAACAGACTATATTTGGGAAGAAGAGTAGAATTACAGAAAGAGAGATCAGAGGGGAGTCACGACAGTGTAGTGCCACGGATATAAATATGCATGTTTTGTGGTCAGGCAGTGATGTGTGAAGCTGCAGGTGAGGACCAAGTGAATTTTTGAGTGCCTGAAATGAATAAATACAACTTTTGCTAAAATAAAGAAAGAAAAAAACCCTTTGAGCCTAATTAGGTACTGAGCAGGCACCAGTTTCTAACTCTTGGCATCAAGTGAGGAGGAAAACTTGGAAACAAAATGTCAGTTACAGCAGAAAATCTAAAGCATGACACAAGTAAAAGTCTATTGAATTTCATCCTTGAGAAATTTTGTGTGGCCTTTGACAGTGCTGATTCCTCAGTGGAGTGGAGTGGTTTGGAGCCAGCTTGTTAGGAATCCAGGGAAAGGTGGCTGACGAGGAAGTACAGAGAAACCCCAGGAGTTCAGGAGTGAGAAGGAAAGACTTGGTATGGTTGGGACCAGAGGGTAAGGGAAGAGAAACCCGTCGTTATGGAGGCAGAGGGAAGGGAGCCCATTCTGAGAAAGTGGTTGAGATCAGATCACAAAGCCTTAGTAATCAAGTGGACCAAAGCTTTGAAATGTATTAAAACGGTGTTTATTCTTTAAATATTTACTCATTTGGCAGGATGATTAGCTTAGAAGCAAACTGTTAAAAACAATCTCTCTGTTTCTAGAATTTATCTGTGGCATTTTAAAATAAAGGTAGCCTCTATTAGACTAATTTATAAGTGTGTTGATGTTAAAAGGTGTGAGATTATTTTATTAATTTAAATGAGTGGCTTCCCCCCACCCCCAACCAATTTTTCTTTCTGTTCAGCTAGTTTTAACAACCCCCAAGGAACCTTGTTTTTCTCAGTAGCTGCCTCTGATGCTGGCACTCAGTGACTCCTTCCCAACCTTTTGTATCCAACCTTTATGAGAAGGGGGAGCTAACAAACTAATTAGGCTGGTAGCTTAAGAAAATATAAATCGCAGTACACACCCCCACCAAAAAGGCTTACATGTGCAAAAACTGAGTGCATCCCAAACCGCTAACTTCAGACTGTGTCACACGTGGAAAACTGGTTTTGTTTTGCTTTGTTTTGTACTTTGGCATACTATAGAGAAGTTAGACATGTTGGTGGAATAAAAGCTATTCCATTTGGAATGATGAGCTCTTCACTGGAAAATTTATGTATGAGAAGGTTTGGAGATAACACAGTCATTTGTCATTAATGGAAATATGCGAATTGGCAAAATAGTAAAATCTGCTTTAGCTGTTGAAATTTGGAGGGGTGGCTTTAAAAAGAGTTAACTTTTTGTGCCATATAAAGGAAAAAATCACATGTATTAATAGTTGGCTTGTAAAATATGGTATTTTCTGAACAGCTCCTGTTGAATTATCTCTGCTGAACCTGACTATCACCTCAGTGGGGTTGTGGCTGTCAGTGCCAGCAGAGCTGCCAAAGAGAATCTGCAGTATTTTTCAATCGGTTGGCCACCTGAATCAGAATAACCTAAGCTTGTGTTTTAAAAATGCAGATTCCAAGAATTCACCCCAGATCTATTGAATCTCTGTGGGCGAGTTTTGAGAATTTACTATTTTAATAAGCTCCCAGGGGATTCTTATGAAGATTAACATTTGAGAAGTAGATTTCAAAACACATGACCACATTTAGATTCAGTACTACTCAGAGGGAGTGAAAATCTGCATATTCTTTATGATGTGCCAATTTTTTCTTGTAATTTTTTTCACCAGAATTAAAAAGGTGCACATCTTTCGATACAGCAATTCTATTTCTAGGAATTTATCTCAAGGAATAATTGAGCAAATGTGCAAAGACATGTAAAAAACTATCAATTACAAAATTGGCTGTATTAGCAGAAAAGTTTTAATTTAAATGCTTATCAAGATATTTTGATTAAATAAACTATATATACTTATGTAGGATTATTATGTACAGTGTTCTAAACACTTCAAAAGCTATGAGCCATTTAATCCTTTAACATTATGTAATATAATACAGTATAAAATGTTAATATAATAATAATATTATTACCCCCATTTTACAGATGACAAAGCTGAGGCCCAGAGCAGTTAAGTACTTGTCCCAGATCGCACAGCTAGCACACAGCAGAGCCAGGACACAATGACAGGCAGTTTGTCTCTAGAGTCTGTGGCTTCACACTGCACTGTCTGCTTCTCTCAACTTTTTGCTGCCTTCACATAATGATTATATGGAAGAAAGCATTTTACAAAAAATTATGTTTTATATGATCATATTCGTGGTGAAAATGAATATATCTGTATTTTGGAATTAAAAATTTTTATGAAAAGGTAAAGAAAATGCATTAGAGTGGGTGCACCGAATTGAAGATAATGATCTGTAAGTGGAATTATAAATGTTCTCTATTTTCCCCTTTTGTCTCCAGTTGCTTTTCCTTTTTCTTTCTTTTTTTTGGCAGTAATAAACATATACCATTGTTATAAAAAGACAAGTATATGTGCCAGTATGCAAATATATTGTAAAGTTTATGTTTTTGTGAGAGTGGCCTTTAAGGATAAGCTGAATTATAAACAGAGAGGAGGAAAAATACATTTTTATATTCCCACATTCTTCTTCCTCCATAAGAGTTCACTGTGTTTCTAGCAGGTCTGTCTTCTTGTTAGAGCAGGCAGAGAGCTAGATACGAGTAGAGAAATGGGGACGCAGCCAAATGGCAGGAATTGGGCAGAAAGAAGGGGCACAGGCCAAATACAGGAAACCATACATCATGTAAACACAGGGATCCCTGGGCAGAGAAAGAAAAGCAGGAACCTTTGGGCTGATAAGTCGTCACACCTTTTGGGGATGAAAAGCAGCCCAGAGACTTACAGAGAAAGGTAGGAAAAGGCAGGAATCTCCAGTGTCTGAATGTAACCTTTTGCTCATTATGCCCTCATTTCAATAAAATTCGCCTTGCAGATTAGAAGTACTCATCATGCTCCAACTCCATGACACTTCTGATCCAGACTAAATAAGGACAAAATCCCTCCTCCCTTCAGGAAGGTGGAGTTGGGATGAAAATCAGGGACTATGACCCCAAACCCTTCCGTTCTCAGTGAATACTCCACCCATTCATCTTTACACCTTATGTAACCAACTTGCCAAAGAACTCAGGGCAGCTTCTCACCTGAGCCTGCCCGCTCTCCCCTTAAGAGTATAATTCTGTTGTGAGCCTGAAACTGCTCTAAAAGAATAAAGTCTATTAAATAAATAAATAAATAATTGCATACAATTAAAAAAAAAAAAAAGAGTATACTATCTACCCCTTAATAAATCCCCACTTTACTTTCTTAACCTTCATGTCTTGTCTCTGAATTATGTCTGGGATGGGACAAGAGCCTGGACACCAGTTACATCTACCAGCAACATTCTCAGGCTTCTTTTTCATGATCAAGCTAATAAAAGGGGCTTTGTTTTTCTTTATTACTAATTTCATTTTCTATTTAAATCTTTCTTTTTCTCCACCAGAAAGTGATAAGTTTTCTCTTTCTAAATAAATAATGTTCTTTGCCTCATCTATAAACCCGAATGTTACGTGTTAATTTCATTAAATTATCTTAGGTCTTTTAAGGAGCCAACCTTATTCAGAACTATCTGAATTGTATGTGTTGATAAACCAATCAGTTATGATTCAGTCCAAGATGACAAAATTTAGAAGGGTCTCAAGGTGGATGTTACACCAAACTCTGGGCCAAGTTAATGTTCGATTAACTAAACACTATGATTGAAGTGCTTCTGGAACTTATTTTACTTTAGTACAGGCACGTAGAATTAGTGTTCTCTCTTTTTTTTTAATAAATGTCATTATTCTTCAAAAAGAACCTGATAAGGCAAGGTGAGCCATTTGTTTTCTGAAGATTTAAATTCTGAATCATTGTATGTTTTTCTGATTAAGTTATTTTAATTGACCATATTGTTTTTAAATGTGAGACTGGCTTATTCATCCAAAATTTACTGTTAAGTCACATCAACTTTTTAAAAAGTTGAAGCAAATGAAAACTCAAAATAGATTTGAAGTCATGATAATAAAACAAGATATACTTTTGAGCAACAATCTATCATTTCTCTGGAAATTTAAATCGACATTTTTGTCTCAGCAAACATCTAATTCTAGTAGAATTAAAAATTAAAAAGTCACATATCTAATCTGAGCTATAATTGTTTATCTGCAAATATAAGAACTCTGTCATGTGAAATAAAATCAGCTTCTTTTTCTTGTTTCAAGGAAGCATCCTTTCTTTATCCAAAATTAGTACAAAAAGAATAATCAAGGCCAAAAAATAATCCCTTGTGGGCTTCCAATATTTTAGCAAAATGTTAAGTATTAACTTATTAACTTTCTTCCTGAATAAGATTTTTCTGAAATTCATTGACTTACTACGTATTTTCCTACCACTATCATTTTGATAACATTATCTGTTCCTGTTTTAAATCTAACACATTAACAAACATTATTGTTAAGCATAGAAAACTATTTATGGTATGACTATAATGTTTATAAGCACACATAAAATTGCACAATCTAAAATATTCTAAATAATTTGCAATGAACAATAAATTGATGAAAAGCATTTCAGGTGATTGTATTTAGGATCAAAGTCTCCAGCATTCCCATAAGGTCAAGAAGTAGTTACTGGATGAGCTCCAAAGGATCTCAACAGATACTGGTGGGTAATTACACTGTAAATAATAAAATATATTGCTTGGCCTTTTATTGTACAGTGTCCTTCTATTTTGAACATATAAACCAACCTCACCTCAAATTCTAACCTTGCTATTTCACCTGCCATAAAAAGTACTTATTCTTAGCAATATGTAAGCATATGTTACTTAAATAATTAAAGGAAAATGGACTCAAATATTTAAATCAAATCCATTAGTTATAGGTAGCCTACTCAATGGTATAATTGAGGGGAAATTCAGATTTATTGCTGTAAGCAGGAAAAACTGCCCTAAAAATTTTGGCTGATTTTTGGGTTCAAATGGTTTTTGAAGTTGTTTGTGATTATCTACAGTTATACACTAAGTTGATACACACAAAAGCAACATCGTAGAATGGAAAATTAACTAGCTTGTGGGTCAGAGTATCTTTTTGACTCTCTTCTCTTCATGTCCTCATGTATAAAATGTGGACAATGATACTAATCTCTCAGGATTACTGGGAGGTGGTAAATAATGCAGGGGAAATTGCCTGCCACATAATCAATTCACAATAGATGTTAGCTTCTTTTTCCCTTGAATGATGAACCTAAGTGAAATATTTACTAACTTCTCAATGCAACAGAATTTTTTCACTCATTCCTCAAATATTTATTGAACAAGTAAGGGTTTAGGGATGAAAACAGATATCACTCAATATATTCCAAGTATGAACATATTTAATGCCAGGAATTAGAGGCTTACACAATGGTTGGAAGATAACCAAGGTTAGGGAAGCTGGTAGTGAATATTTCAAACTGTAGCACCCCAGGGTTCTTATGGGCTTGCACCAAAGACTATCTGACTGTTAAAGAACCTCCAGGAGGGTCCCACTGACCCCTCAGGCTGCAGGGCTGATGCAGATGATTCTTAGGAAGCTCATCTGGAAGCTGCTTAGAGCCTCAGAAATGCTTGGTATCTGCCTGCAACTGCCTCCAGAAAATAATGGCCTCTTCTCTTCTAAACCTTGTGTTAGTGCCTCCCTTTGCAACAGGATTCTGGGAAATGTAGTTCTCAACTTCTCTCACAATGGAGACCTTAGAGGGGTGGCAGTGATGCCAAGCTGAGCCCAGATGAACCGGCACACCCACTAAGTGCAAGGCAGGGGGCTCCATGTTTTGGGGAACACAGTGATGATTCACATGTGGATTTCTTACTCTGCTCCCAATCTCGCAGGCATGATAAGACATGTGAATAAAAACAATTGTTCAAGGCAGACCTCTCAGACGCATATGTAGGGACAAGACTGGGCAATTCATAGAAAGAGATGGTTTCCAGCTGGGAAAGAGAATCAGGGAAGACTTCAAGGAATGGGTATACTTTAGATTGAGCTTTGAAGAACCAGTAAGTTTGAGGTATAAGAAAACATGGAAAAGCAGGGAATTCCAGGGGCATGAAAATGCATGAAAAGAGGTACAGAAATAGAAAATAACATAGTGAGTATTGGGAACACTAAGTGATGTTATTAAACTGAAGACAGGTGTTCTTGAAAAGAAGCAAATTGGAGAGGATATCCCAGAAAGTAGTTTTTGTTCAATCTTCAGACACTATTGACAAATACAAGTTTAAAATCTTCTTAATAGGAAATGGAGAGGAATTTGAGATTTTTGAGAATATCATGATCAGACTGCCCCATGAGAATGAATCCTCTGAAAACTGTTGCAGGCATTATGCTATCCCTGTAGGACATCTGCTAAACCAGGATGGGCATTGCAGCCCCAGAAGGCGTGCAGGATTCAGTGCGCACAACCATAGGCAGGCACCCTGTTAATCCTCCACTTCATAGGTTGATAGAAGAAACTGAGGTTCAGAAAGGTTATGGAACTAAGACCATACAGTTGATGGAATTTGAGGCTTATGGATTTTGATTCCAAAGCTAAAATAGTTTCCACATAACTTACTATTTCCTACTGCTCCCCCCACCCTCAGTCCAACCAAATTTAAAAAAAGAAAATTCCTTCAGATATTTTCTGCTCCCTTTTTCTAACTGTATGGATCTTGCCCTGAAATCCTGAGAAATAATAAGAGGGTAGTAAAATTTGCTCCAACTAAAGATCAAGCTTACAACCCAGGTCTTCTTTCATATACATATTACAGTATAAATATTGCACAGTTTTGCATAATAAGAGAAGAGGAGATTTTGAAAATTACTCCTTATTCAAATATAATGTGAATGAAACTTATTTACCCAATGCCCTGGTTCTCATTCAACCAATGCCCTGTCAATCCATGTCTTTTTGCTGTAAGAATGATTTTGGGTTAAAGTTGATCATTTGCTTAGTGGATTATCCAAATAATTAAAAACTATTTAGTTTTCACTTATATAAGCATTACAATCCCATCATGAAGTTCAAGATGAACTAATCTCCTGTTTTGAAGAAGTTTACCATCTGAAACTGTGCCCCAAAACATTTCTGACCTCATTTATCAAGATTTCCCTCCCCATTGGCTCTTTTGACTCTGTGCCCCAAGATTTCTCACTTCATGATAGTTTCTCTATCTAAAGTGCTCATCACCTTATCCCAAAATTCTACTCATCTTTTAAGTCTTAATATAAATTCTGTTTTCCCCATGAAGCCTTTGTTTGTCCAATGCCCACCATCACCCCTCTGAACTCTCCTTCTCTGATACTCCCACAGCACTTGAAGTCACTCTGGAGAAATGTCTATTCACATTTTAGTTATTTATGGATGTAGTGTATCTTACTTACTGGTCTGTAAGATCTAGGAGGGCAAGCCTGTGTTGAACTTATCTTTGAATGCCTTCTCACCATTTAGAAGAATATCTTAATGTAGGAATCATTCAATACAAATTTGTTATGCTTGGGAGCATCAGTTTGGCTCTTCCACATCCACTCTCTATCCTCCACCTGTTCAGTGCCCCAGGGAACTAAGTTGGATTTGGTCGAAGAGGATGAGCGGGAGGGAAGTGAGGTTGAGGTATTTATTCTCCAACTTTTTCTCAGTGGCTACTAGAAGTTAGCCCTTCCCTTTGTTAAAGAGCACAGCTTTTTAAAAGCAGTGCTTTCCCATAGCTTCAGGTTTCAGCAGCTACCCATGTCCTTCAGTCCTTTTAGGCTCAGAAATGTAACGAGTCCCCATCCTAATGGCCTGAGGTACTGCTCCATCCCTTATGGTTTTTCTATTCCCTGGCCAGAGCTGGGGTGCAGGTAGAAATAAGGAACTTAGGAATAAGAAATAAAGAACATGAGTGTTCAAGGATAAGAGATTGAAACAGAATCTGTAGAACAGAAATTGCACATGGCTGTTTATTTTTTCATAACCAAGGCCAAACTCCCTAAGGAATTAGCACATCTACCTTAAATTTGCTACCTGAGACCAAGATTAAAATGGCTCCTAATTCTTTTGTCAGCAGTATACAATGAGCTGTGGTAAAGAATAAAATTATGCTTGCTTCTTTAACTGCTTTCTATAACTCAGACTCTCACTCTGTCAGGCTGGACTTGTCTACCATTGAAATGAATAAAAAATAAAAATAGTAAATACTTAGTATGGCACTGTATTATGTGCCAGGCTCTGGTCTGAGCAATTCACAAAACAACGCATTTAACATTTACAACAACTCCATAAGTTAGGTACTAGTATTTTTTCATTTTACACATGAGAATCTGAGGCTCAGAGAGATTAAATAACTGGCCTAACATCACACAGCCAATACCCGACAGGCAGTTTGGCTTGAGTTAGTTCGTTCAATCATATTTGAGGAGGGGTAGGGTTTCAACATATGTATTTGGGGGGAACACAGATATTCAGTCCATGAGAACAGGTGGGTCTGATGCATAAATAGAATTAAGAACCACCATATTCTGTGTAGTGTTTGTAAAGATATAGAAACATTCCTTCTTAATTACACAAACATTAAATGAAATTTTCATTGAACGAGTCAAACAATATAGAAGTATATGGAGCAAAACAAATATACATTTCCTATTTCAGGTTTTTCTGGCACACAATCTTATGTCCACTGATCATAACAGTTCTGTGACTGATAATCAGATTGGTTAAAAGGTAAGATGGTGATTCTGCTAAGATGGATTGCATATATCCACTGGGAGAGCACTTTGTATCTTTGTGTATCCCGTCCCCTCCACGACTGATATCATTCTCTCTCATATTCAAAAGCTCCTTCTGATTGTGCAGTGCACAGGCAAGGCTGTGGAATCTCCTTGTGGCTCATAGCAGGTTCCTTCATGATTTGTCCCTTACTTGGTCATTCTAGGCAGGACCTGCTGCTGTTTGTAGAACTGCCTCCTTTCCTCATGGGCTGCCTGTAAGTTTGGCTTAAAATAACTTACATTTCCTCTGACTTTGGCAAGATATATTGATCAATCTCCCCCAGGGTCTCCAGCCTTTTCTGTTGAGGAGCTAATTTTGATTTTTCTGAAACTTAAGGGTCATCACCCCACCCTGAGACTCGGGATGGAGAGAATGGGGTACAGGACACATAAAGTCACCCACAGGGAAACCTTGACTGTACTTTAACCTGATTCAGGCAGCTGCGTGCCATACAGTCTTCCTTACAGGATTTCCCAAGCACCAAGGGGAGAGGATGGAGGCTCCTGCAGCCAGCTTAGAGACTGATCCAGTAAGGGTTCAGGAAGAGCCAGATGTTCCCTAATGACTGACTAGCTCATCCTAATTCAGTGACTGTTGGTCTCCTATAATTCATTCATTCTTTGAAGAAGGTCCTCTGGTACGATGTTATGGTGTTTCTTTAACCAGCACTATCTGGTCAACAAAACAAACAAATACACCTTGTTAAAAGTCTTTCCAAGAAGTAACAAAGAGGCTGAAAAGTACTATTATCTACAAAATAAGGTAGAAAAACTGAACAAGGGAGAGTTTCCATGCCCCATCCAGAGTCCCCAAATATGCAGGAGACCTTATATGCCTCTCCAGATACATTCTCCACCTTTCCCACTGCTCTGTGCCATGGGACACTCATCTGGATGGGCACATCATTACTTCTGGATGGAGACAGCCCACGGAGACCACTGGCAGAAGGTCAGAAAGAAGCACAGTGAGGTTGAAGTATTTGTTCCCTTAGATCCCTCCTTTTGGGGTCCCCAGGGACAAGCTGCACCCAGAAACCAAAGGTCACAATGCCAGTTAGGTGGCCCTGTCTACATAGCTCTTTTTTTCTTTTTCTTTTTCTTTTTCTAAAATTGAAGTATAGTTGGCTTACAATGTTGTATTAGTTTCTGGTGTACAGCAAAGTGATTCAGTTATATACATGTATCTATATTCTTTTTCATTTTGGTTTATTACAAGATATTTAATGTAGTTCCCTGTGTTATACAGTAGAATCTTGTTTATCTTTTTTATATATAGTAGTTTGTATCTGCTAATCCCAAACTCCTAATTTATCCCTCCTCCACCCCCTTTCCCCTTTGGTAACCATAAGTTCGCTTTCTATGTCTGTCTGTTTCTGTTTCCTAAATAAGTTCATTTGTGTCATATTTTACATTCCACATGTAAGTGATATCATATGGTCACGGCTCTCTTTTTCTTCAAATTTTCTCCAGCTCGTCCCTCTCCTCTCCCTTTCAGCCCTTGAGGGTAGCAGAGCCCTACTGTTGTGACACTGCAGTACAGCACTCTCCCTGGTAACTTCTCTACACGCTGCTTATGCCTTTGTAAAGCATCCCTTTATTAACTCCTCTTCTTAAATTACCCTGTTTCGGTGTGACATTTCTGTCTGCTGGGACCCACATAAAGCAAATAGAGGACATCTTTGTAATTCTCAAAAATAGCACAACAATGCTTGAAGAAAAAATAGCCTTTTAGATTATATAAAGTAGGTAGGCTGGAAGGATGGGCAACAATATTCTCTCTGTATGAATCCCAGAAAGACATGCCGATGTGGCTCTCACAAGCTCTATTCTTCTAACCACAGCTGAAGAAACCTTCCCCTTTATGGATACCAGTCCCCAACATGACTTAGCTATTCATTTATCCTGAAATCAAATTCTCAGATTTCAGTAACTGCACTTTAGTCAGCCAACTACAGAGGAGTCCACTTTTAAAATTACCTTTTCTCATTTTTATTGATGAGTATATTAAAATAACAAATGTTTTGGTTTCTAAAAACAACAATAAAAAACCAGAATTATCTACAAAATCATAACTTTGAGAGTTGAGGTAAGGAGGCAACCAAGGGAAATGAACTCCAGAGGGAAAAGCCTCTCTGAGAGACAAGGATACACAAACTGACTCATCTTTGGCAAAGCATAGGGGGAGGGAGGTAGAGAGGGGTTCCAATAGAAGTGAGTAAGAAAAAAATCAGAAAAAAAAAATGAACAAATTCTTAAAGGCTGACGGTCAGCATATCAACAGGAACAACAGAACAACAGGAAGTGCCAGGCATAGGGAAGGTTGTATTCACTTGCATGCTTTCCTGGCAAGCCTCCACCAGAAGCTTGCAAGGGAGATTAAGGGCCAGGCAGGAGATGAGAACAAGCCCCCCTCAATGGCACAGGACTGCACTGGTGACCTGGCGACTCTGAGGGACAGGCACAAAACACTGCCTGCTTCCATGGATCCTCCTCTCATAAAAAGCTTAAGCTGCTGAAGGAAGGGCAGCAGACATTCTCACTCCTAGGACATTTGGGGAGGGGGTAGCAAATCTTCCTGCCCCCAAGAACTAGGCACAGACCCGTTGCTTCTGTAGGGAGGGCAGAAACAGAAGATACCTTCCCTTGGGCCAGTATTCTGCAACAATAAAAAGTAGAGGTTTGCTCTTGTTGGGGGAGGGGAAGGAATATTTCTCCTACCTAAACCCCACCACAGATTCAAGGCAAGGTTTGGCTGCCGCAGAAGAAAAGGGAATGACTACCCAGAAGGACACACTTTTGAAGTCTAGGTACACTTCCTGAGACTGAGGCTGGACCAGGAAAACCAAGCACTTTCCCTGCCCTCACTACAAGTCCACCACTGAGTAATAAGCAACAGCAACTAGGAAAGGGGCAAGATCATGGACTGAGGCAGGTAAGCAAGAGTGAGTGAAGGTGGAGAAGAAATACCAAGAAAAACCCTCAGTACCCCAAGCCCCACACAAAGGACAAGGTAATGACAAGCCACTGCAGGAAGAATTTGAAGCCTCTCATTTCACTGAGGGTAACAATAGCAATAACAAAACCTAAATCTTGCTTAAATACTGACTAGATTGATTCAATATCCCATGTTAATAGCCTAACAGAAGAAGAGGGACTATTTCTAGATCTGATGCTATTTACCTCAAGGTCTATTGTTCTTCAAAACATAATGTACTTAATGTACTAAAAAAAATTATGAGACTCAAAATAGCAAGGAAAAATTGATACATTGTAGAGATAAATCAATCAACAGAATCAGACGCAATGACCCAGATGTTGGACTTCACATAAGGACTTTAAAATAACTATGAATAATTTGGAAAAGTATATTGTGGAAAAGGTGGGTAACATGCACAAACAGATGGGGAATCTCAGAAAGGAAATGGAAACTATAAAAAATGCCAAATCGAAAAAAATTGTGATATAAGAGATTAAGAATTGCTCTAATAAGCACAGCTGAGGAAAGAATTGGTGACTTTAAAGATACGAAAATGGAAATTATCTGAAATTAAACCCAAATATACAAAAAGAGTGATAAAACAGAAAAGAGCATCCAAGAGCTGTGAGACAGCAGACTAACGTGGATACAAATAGATTTCTACAAAGAAGAGAGAGAACAAGGAAGAATTATTTAAAGAGATAATGCCCAAATTTTCTGAAATGACAACCTACAAACCTAAAAAGCACAGAGAACCTTGAGCAGGATAAATACACACACACACACACACACACAAACACACACATAGCATGTCATAGTCAAACAGCTGAAAAAAAAATAAAGAGAAAAATTTCAATGCAACCAGCAGGAAAAAAATATTACATAGACAATAACAAAGAGAAGACTGACAACAGACTTTTTGTCAGAAATTGTGTAATCAAAGGACAGTAGAACAGTATCTTAGAAATGGTGCTGAAAGATAAAAGCTGTCTATCCGGTGAAAATGACTTTCAAAAATGAAGGGGAAAACTATCTAAATCAATAGAGTTTTCTTTTGGCATTTACATATAGCCACTGAAAATTCACAACATTTGCCACACTGTACTGCATAACGTACTTATATACTTGTACCCTATCCTGCGTTATGATCTACTCAAGGACAGAGACATTCGTTTATTTTTTTCTCTAGCACCAGATACAGTGCCTGGCACCCAGAATGTTCTCAGTAAGTGTTTCTGATTGACCAAATCAACTTAAATTTAAGTCCTAAGGTAGATAATTTAAACAACACTTATTAAACAGGTATATACAATGCCTACCATGTGCAAAGCAACATCTGTTAAACTGGGAGTTAAAACATTTACTGAGATGTTCCCAGAATTTTTGAGTATAAACAATGTCTTTCTATCTTACCATCACTACTACTACTATTACTACTACCTTAATATATTATGTCCATGTTATACAGAGCATAGTACAATGTGATCTAGCAACAAATAGGCATAGGAAAGGTAGGATTTCCTTCTGCATAAGATTATCAGTCTAAGAAAAGAGTACAGAAAATATCTAGGCTATCTCTACACATTTTGAAACAATAACAGTTAAATTAGTAAGTTGAGATAATATCCAACAATGTGATAGTCATAGGAGTGGTCTGTGTTTCTGTTATTTGCAGTATAGGATATTCTAATTCAACCAATTATTCAAGTTGAAGTGCTTCAGAAATTGTATTACCCCTAGTTCTGCATAACACGTGAAAAAGGGCAGGGTAATAGGAATGATAAAATGGTAAAATCACCAAAAGTTATATATTACAATTGTGTATGCATCTAGGCATACACATATAAAGTTTCAGTCTCCTTGGTGTTAATCATACATTTTCAGTTGTATTATATGATTTATGCAAAATTGAATATAACTATACATTTATATTAATACATGATTAATAATTTAAGTAGCTTTCAAGATCACACATTTATACGGTTATTGAGTATTATTTTGTACCAAGTAGTGCGCTATCTTAATGTTAGATGCTGTTACTAACAAGCCTAGAAGGTAAATATTCCATTGTATTAAAAACATGCAGAGCAAATGATTTGATTTGTTAAATGAAAATATGTCTATATGCATACTTGTACACATTAATAAACAGAACACAATATTAGGACAATTTTAAAACCTTGTTTTAAAATAAAAAATGTGTTTTATTTTGTTATTGAACAATGTCAAAGAATAATACAAAAACACCCATGTAACCTCACCAAGGTTCATTAAATAGTAGCATTTTTGCCACACCTGGTCTCCTTGCCCCTGCACCTTCTCTCCTCCCCTTCTACACACATACAAATCTCCCTTTCTCAACCATCCAAAAATTAGGTAGTGTACATCAGAACGCTTCACCTCTAAATACTTCAGTTCTCACGAATAGGTGGTTCCTCTACACAACTACAACACCGGCACCGCACCTAAGAAAAATCGTCATCAGTTCAGTAACAACATTCAACATGCAGTCCATACTCAAATCTCCTCAGTTATCCTTTTTGCTAGATTATTTTTTCAGTCCAGGATCTAATCAGGGTTGATATATTTCACTTGGCTGTTATGCCTGTTTAGACTCCCTCCATTTTGATCTGTACCAATGCTTCATCTGTTTATAATATTAAATCATTTGAAGAGTCCTGCAGAAAATTCCATAATCTGAGTTTGTCTATTCCCTTGTGTTTAGTTTCAAATTGAACATTTCTGGCAAGTGTACGTTGTGAGTGATGCTATGTACCTCCCACTGCATAATGTCAGGAGGCAGGACTTCAGGCCATCCCACTCGAGGCAGTGCCAAGCCCCATTACTTGCTTTTTGTGGTGATCACTCCATTATAAAGGCATATTTCATCCCTTTGTAATCAATAAGTTATCTTTGGGCTGATAACTTAAAACTGAAAGATTATCCTGCTCCCTAAGAATCTTTCACCTATTATTTAAGCATATTTCCTTGATGATCTGAATCAATTTTTACATTGTGGGGTGGGTTACAAAGTGGTGATTTTTCTCATTCTACCAGTCCTTCTATATTTATTAGTGGGTAAAGTGTGCTTTAAATAAACACTGAATAAAATTATAAAATTGCATCAACTAAACAGTACTTTAAATTTTCATCACCAGGCCTTAGTACTTCTGAAACTGATCCCAGCTGTTCAGTTTCTCCAAATTCAAAGATAGATGATGGCACCCAAAAGTGTCTGAGATACTTTAGGACTTCAGTTCATTTTCAACTGGGCACCACCCTGAGGCAAGTCAAGCACATTCACATGTAAGGTTGGGGTCACCCCCTCCAGGGAGCTGTTCCTTATCAACCCCAGGTGGAGACAATTGCTCTCATTTGTGTCCAAGCTGTGCCCTGTACAAACCTCCATCAGAGCACCTCTGACACTTTATCACACATAATTACTGTTGTATTTATTTCCCTCTTCTGGATAAGCTCAAGGAGGATACAAATCTTGTCTTCTTTCCCCTAGCATCTAAGATGATGCTCAATGCATACTGAATTAACACTGAAGTCACACACAATCTACATCAGCTAACAAAACCCCTGAGAGGTAAACAGGGCACATGTCCCTTATCTATCTTATTTAGAGAGCAACTCAAAGACATTAAGTGATCTGTTTTCAGGAGACTGAAAACACCCAGTGACAGTGGATTATGCCACAATTGTGATTTGAAAATAAATTCCAGTGACTCTTACCAAGTGGTTAAGGGATTTCCAGGAATAGGAAACATCACAGATGTTCATTTCTGTTACAAAATGCCTTGCCCATTTTCTCCAAACCTCCTTTTCTTGAATATCCTTCCCATTTTTCTAATTATCAAAGCTATTATTTATTAATTAATTATGTAAAGGTGAAACAGAAGCAAGGAAAGACTAAATAACTTGCTCCATCACATTCCTAGAAATCAAAGGGCCAGGATTTACCCTGATAGTGCAGGGTGCAGGCTGTAACCCTCTCATGATGGTGCCTTAGTCACTGCTTTAGAGCAGACCAAGTGTCAGGCCCCGGCAAAGAAGAACCACCTAGATAGGAAGTATTATTCTCCTCATTTACACAGGAGGAAATCAGTCTTACAGAGGGATCAGATAACTTCAAGTAATAGGCAGTAACTAGCAAAACTAGGCTTTTGGACCCAGAAGACCTGACTTCATAGCCAGAACTCTTAACCGCTAATCCACTGCCTCCTTAACTTGCTGCTTCCCCCATTAATGTTCAAGTGCACACTACTTCTTACACAGTTGACTTTACAGAGGAAGGGAAATCAGCAGTTGTGCCAAAAATAATAACAGCTAATTATTTACCAAACATGTACTATGTGCCAGGAAGTGTTCTGAATATTTTAAATGTGTTATTACATTTCATTCTCATATTCACCCCATAAAGTAGGTTTTGCTTTAAGCATGATACACACATTCTCATTTAATCCTCACAGTCAATATCTTTATGAAAATCATTGAGATTTTATCTCGGGAGTATAACTGGTTCATGAAAATGTGCATAGAATGTGTAGCTTAATAGAGAGCACCTCACAAAGACCTGCAGTAAAGCTCTATACTCCAAAAACTATAAGACATTGATGAAAGAAACTGAAGACAACACAAACTGAGAAGATATGAGAAGATATACCATGTTTTTGGATTGGAAGAATCAATATTGTTAAAGTGACCATACTACCCAAGGCAATCTACAGATTCAATCCAATCCCTATCAAAATAACAGTGGCATTTGCCACAGAACTAGAACAAAATAATTTAAAAATCTGAATGCAAACATAAAAGACCCCAAATAGCCAAAACAATTTTGAGAAAGAACAACAGAGATAGGGGAATCATGCTCCCTGACTTCAGACTATACTACAAAGATATAGTAATCAAAACAGCAAGATACTGGCACAAAACCAGACACATAGATCAATGGAACAGGATAGAAAGCACAAAAATAAATCCATGCACTTATGGCCAATTTATCTATGACAAAGGAGGCAGGAATATACAGTGGAGAAAAGACAGTCTCTTCAATAAGCGGTGCTGGGAAAACTGGACAGCTACATGTAAAAGAATGAGATTAGAACATTCTTTCATACTGTATACAAAATAGACTCAAAATGGATTAAAGACCTAAATGTAAGATGAGATACTGTAAAACTCCTAGAGGAAAAGGTAGGCAGAACACTCCTGGACATAAATCTAAGCAATATTTTTTTTTTTTGGATTTATCTCCTAAAATAAAGGAAATAAAAGCAAAAATAAACAAATGGGACCTAATTAAACTTAAACACTTTTGCACAGCAAAGGAAATCATCAACAAAACAAGGAGACAACCTACTGAATGGGAGAAATTATTTGCAAATCAAATGACCAATAAGGGATTAATATCCAACATATATAAACAGCTCATATAACTCAACATCAAAAAAAAAAAAAAAACAGTAAAAAATGGGCAGAACGGAATAGACATTTTTCCAAAGAAGAAGTGCAGATGGCCAACAGGCACATGAAAAGATGCTCTACATCACTAATCATCAGGGAAATGCAAATCAATACCAAAATGAGATATCACGTCACACCCGTTAGAATGGCTGTGATCAAAAAGTTTACAAATAACAAATGTTGGCAAGGATGTGAAGAAAATGGAACCCTTGTACATTGTTGGTGGGAATGTAAATTGGTGCAGCTACTGTGGAAAACAGTGTAAAAGCTTCTCAAAAACTAAAACTACCGTATGACTCAGCATTTCCAATCCTGGATATATACCTGAAAAAAATAAAAATACTAATTCAAAAAGATATATGCACCCTATTGTTCATTGCTTCTTTTAAAAAATAATTTATCTCTTTTTATTTATATTCTCTACTTGAAAAGTCCTTGACATAATCATACTTTACATTGGTTCTTTGAATATATTTACGATAGTTGCTTTGCTCTGAAGTTTTTATCTTCCAAGTCCAGCATCTGGTCCTCCTCAAGACAGTTTCTGTTGGCTTATTTTCTTTCTCCTTGTGAATGGGTCACAGCTTTCCTAGATTTATTTTTGTGTGTGCGTGTGTCTAATTTTGTTGAAAATTGGTTTCATTAGAGAATATATTGTAGTAACTTTCAGTTCTGATTATTTTCCCTCTGAGAAGTATTGTTGCTGTTTATTTATTAGTTTAGTGACTTCTCTAGACTAAGTCTTTGAAGTCTGTTTCATCTGCAGTGTGTGGCCATTGATGTCTCAGCTTAGTTTTTTTTTTTTTTAATTCTTTTTAATTTTAAATATAGCTTCCTAGGATTTCCTTTGAATTTGCATAATTCAGTAGGCAGCTAATGACTGATCAGAGATTTTGCTTAGAGTCAGTAAGGTTTCTACCCTTTGCCATTGGCTCTATGTGTGGCTTGAGGAATATTTTGAAGCTTCAGACAATTTAGAAATTTGCTCCTTATTTTACTTTTTGCACGCACAAGGGTCTCATGATCCCGTGTTCAGCCAATGGCAATTAGCTAGAAGGCTTTCCAGTCTCTTCTGTGTGTATGGGTGCCCTTGTGCATGCATACAAGCTTCCTGAGCCCTAGGGTATGTGGGAGCTTATCAAGACCTACTGTGGCTATCTCATTTCCCAGATCTCCTTGTTAAATTTCTGGCTGATCTGCTAATCTGTTACTTGTTCAATTGTAACAGATTACCAGTGTAATCTTAGTCTAACTGCAATGTTGGTTTCCCTGGATATTTGCCAGAGATCATTATTATTTTTATCAGTACCTCTGGGTATATGGGATTTTTTTGCATTCTGTTCCAAATCAGTCAGCCCATTCAGGCCCTGAGGCTACCTATCCCCATCGGCTGCCCCACCTGGTAGAACCCTGTGCTGTGGAGCTGATGTGGTGTGGAACGCAGAATGGGAGCTGCCCCAGCCTGGAACTCCAGTACTCCCATTGTTCTTATAGCGGGTCAGTAGTTTTTTCTTAAATCAACACTTCTTAAACTGCTGTGTGTCTTTGATCAATTTCCAGAGTCTTGAAATTTTTTCTGAAAATTTTTATCCAGTTTTATCACTACTTTTTGGCATGAGGATGTGCTACGCTTCCCTCTGGAGAAGAGAGAAACTTCCTTCTGGAAATTCTGCCTCCTACAAGGCCTTTTAAGACTTAGACCTGAAAGCTACACAGTATCACTTCTGCCTCATTCTACTTTTTCCCCCCTCATTCTGTTGATCAAAGCAAGTCACAAGTTAGCCATATTACAAGGATAGAGAAATAGGCTTTACCTCTTGATGGGAAGAATAATAAAATATTACAATGCTAAGCGGCAAGCATACAGGGATAGGAGAATTATTGTAAATGTCATGCCAGCGATCTAGTACAGTAATAATAGATGTAGACAGAGATGAAAAAGAGAGATATGTCTATGGGTACAGATATGGATCTAGACATAGATTACACTTAGATAATTATAGCTTCCTTATCCTCATCTAAATACTTAGCGAGAAGTGAAAGACATATTAAAGAGAGACAGAAGTAAAAGGAGTTATTGAAAACAAAGCCTCTGTTTTAGATCTAGCTTACAATCAAAGTCTTTGCAGTGAACAAATTAAATTTAAGTAAGACAGCTTGAGGGGGAAAAAAGTGTGCTTATGAAGGGATATGATCACTAAAATGTTATATTCTGATTCACTAGCACAGTTGGTTATAGTACAGCCCTAATGAGACAAAATTGTGAAAGTGTGCTGTGCAGAGAGAACACTCTAATTCACCCTCCCTCATAAAACCTGATGAGGCAGGAATAAACTACTAATGAGGAAACTGAGAGATCAAGTTGCTGACATAGCTGACTAGCAGTGCAGGTTGGATTTAAACCCAGACAATCTGTGTCTACAGTATGTGCTGCATCCCAGACAGCATTTTCTATACTAACCACTTTTGGGTTCCTCCCGGACCTTTCAAAGTCCTCTAGTTATACCTAGGGATTTGCAGGTGTGTGTCCCATGCACACAGCACTTTTAGTTGCTGTGTCATATCTACCATCTTCTTTAACATCCCAGCTCCACTCTGGTTCCCCACAGTTATGGCCCCAAATCAGCCAGTCCTCATGAAAGCACTGGTTGTTGATGGTGTTGCTGCTCCACTGCTGGCCCCGTCCTGTGAATGGTTCTCTGAGCCATGTGGCAGCTGCCAGCTTGGATGTAGTCACTGACACCCAGCAGGGGCGGTGCTGCCAGTACTGGCAAAATCTCTGTTTCTGGCAGATGTCATACGCTGCCACCAGGAGTGTTGGACTGAGCCGGGCCTCTGTCTCTCTCCCACTCCAGAGCCTCAGTCAAAAGTCAAGGTGGGCAAGCTGAGCCAAGTGGCAGGCACTGCTGTCTTCAGAAGTCCTCCTCCTCCTGATACTGAGTACTGGTCTACATCACACTTAAGGGCCCATTCTTTTATGATAAAATTTTCTTCTGGTTGGTAATTCAGTCTGGATGTAAATAGACTCTTGGTGGGTCTGCACCACCGGTCCTCAATCTCTTGACTCACTGAGATAAGTTCAAGAAGCTCTGTTAAGTTCTGTTAAAGTTAAGCTGAGCTCCCCACAATAATGGCATCTTCAGAAACTAGTGTTGGCACACTGTGTTGGCACAATGTATTGGCATCAAATTCCCATGTAACAAACACTATTATTCATGTAATACAAATAGCAACAAATTTAAAAAGTATTTTCCAGGTGATTCTCATTCTGATAAATGATATTTTCATATACAAGGAAAGAAGACATTTCCTGAAAAATACTAGACTGACTTCTACCTTGATATTCTAAAAAATTTCTTTTGGTATTGAAACTTGGAATAGTCCATTTTGAGGAACTACCTATTTAGTACAATTTCCTGCTTCAGTGTGATTTTTAATATGTCATTTTCCCTGGAGATTAAGGCATAATCTCTTAGAATAGTTTATATTAATATTCTAAAGTAAAGATGATTGACAAAATTATGGATTTTGTTTTCTTTTTTTGGTCATATTTCCATAAGTGAATAAGCTATTTTCTCAGGGCAAAGTTAGTTTTTTATTTTTCCTAATGTTATATATACTTTTCATGCAAAGAAAATTTTACTTAGTACATTAGTGTTGAATCTGAGTAGGCGGCCTGAAGGAAAGAATATACCTCATATTACGATTTATTTTTTAACCATTGAATAATTTATCTAATAGGTTCTGGCCCGATTGAGGACTATAAGAAAAGCATGCAGAATTGAATACTCATTTTCTCCTTAAACCTGAAATACTACATTGCCTGATTTTTTAAACATGATCTGTATATTAGAAAGACTAGCAACAGATAAAATATATAATTACCTGATAATTTTATTTCTTAATTAAAATATTTCTAAAAGTTACTTCTAATTTTGCAGTGTTTTATGATAATAAAACTCATTTGGCATTGAAAGTATAGTAGTTCAAGAATACCCATTGAAGAGGTATTTCTTTTAAAAATGCAATTTACAAAAAAATCAAAACCCATTAATTCTCAAACATTAGTCTATTTTCTAAGTTATTGTGCTTTTAGTTCCCATGTTTTTGGAATTATTCACATAGAAATTTACTCTTTGATTACAAAAGAAACATTGAGATTGGTATTTTTAAAAAACAGATAAAAGGAAGGTACAGTTGACAGGTTTTGCTTTGGACTACAGGACTATCTATATATAGTTATACAAATCATAAGTAAGGAGCAGAGTACTTTTTATTATTTACAAATAGTTGAAAACAATTTCTGCTGTAATTAAACAGAAGACACTCTGAATATCAGGAAACAGATTTATTTGAAAATAACAAACCACTGGAATTTTGGAGATTTACCTGTATGGGCAATTCTGTTCAAATTAGTACAAACTCTTCCTATGACTCCCTCTTAGTCTCATTTCTTTCCTGAACATTTTAGGGGAAAACATTTTTATAGATCTTATTTTTTTCATGGCTTTACATACAGTTACAACTATTTTTGTGTAACAGGCCCTAAATCATTACATTCAAGTGCAAGCATGTCTGAATAATACAGTCTTTGCAGAAGACATAAAGTTCCATCACATGAAATCTGAAAGTAAGTATTTTTATTCTACATCAAGTTAAGTCTTGTACCGAGAGCATTTATTTTTACTACACCCCATATTTTTCCCACAGGAAATGTTTGACATTCTAATGTTTTTTTTTTTTTTTAATGAACAGAGATGGCTAGATTTGAGACTTCCTAAGTAAACTGCATTTAATGAGTTGAATCAATGTGTAGAGTAGTGCTTGGCACATAATAAATCCATATATGTACTAGCTATAACCATTCAGAATTGGTTATAGAATTGCGTAAGAGTTACATATTCATCTCAAAAACTTTCTTCTTTGTCACTCACAACAAAGCAAAACAATACATGAAGGATAGTGGAATTTGAAGGCAAATTGGGAAGAATTTCCAAAAATCTCTATTCTAGGACTATTTGTTCTTATTTATTTTGGTACTTTTTTTCTAGAAACATTTTAGCAGATAAAGAGCTAAAAAACACACTTCAACTTCTATGTAATGGAGTGTTCAAGTTTCAGTTTGGAGCATAATAACTGTCCCTCAGGAGCAATCGGAAGTACAGCACTCATGCCCACATTAAAAGGAAGACCACATTGTCTTCATCAGGTTTTCCCTCCTGTGATACATCCCAGAATCTCCCAGAATGCTTAATTTTTGTGAAATACCAGCCATGTTTGCCTTTGGCTTGCAGATAGAACCAGAACTGACTGTTCCCTGTCTGAGAATGATGAACTCCACAAAGGCTATGAGAAGCTGGGTGTCCAGAATATGCTATGTTGCTTCTGCCTGTTAAAGCAGCTGAAACCTGTAGAGTCCAAGGAAATTCTCCATTCCTCACAGCCTGCACTGGATCATGTTATTGCTGCCCTCATGGTGATGATTACTGCAGTCACCAGAGTGGTTCTTCAGGCACAAGATAGGATAGTCATAACCAAAGCATAAATGTTAGCATTAAAATTGGCCTCCAATGTGACAGTTCTTAATGTCACTCAGACCACTCTCTCTAAGTACAAAGGCTCCTTTCCCGTCATCCCACCAAGCTGGATGGCTAATTTGGGAGTGGTTCTAGTGTCTGCCAACCCACAGACCCAACACCACAGTTCCCCCTGACTATACACTCAGAGCAAGGATCAGCTGACCAATTCTGTCTCTTTCTACCCTTATGGAAGCTTTCTCCCCCCTGGAGCTTCCATGCCCTTCCTTGACCTAGTCAGAATACATGGATCCATTAATTTTGGATAGTTTCTATTGTCAGACCTTCAAATTCATTAATCTTTTTCTTCCACAGTGTCTAAGCTATTATTTATTCCATCCAGTGTATTTTTCAACTCAGACGTTGTAGTTTTCATCTCTAGAAGTTCAATTTAGCTATTTTAAATTTTTTCTATGTCTACTTAATTTCTGAACATATAGAATACAGTGGTAATACTTGTTTTAGTGTTTTTATCTGCTAATTCTAATATGTGTGTCAGTTCTGGTTTTGACTGATTTTTTTTCAGCCATTCAGAGATTCTCATTTCCTGCTTCTTTGCATGTCTTGCAATCTTTGATTGAATGACAGACACTGTGAATTTTGTCCTGTTGAATGCTGGATATTTTGTATTCCTATCAATATTCTTGAGCTTTGTTCTGGGATACAGTTAAGATAGTAGGAAACACTTTTATCCTTTTGGGTCTTGCTTGTAAGATTTATTAGGTGGGACCACAGCCATGTTTAGTCTTTGGGTAATAATTCACCACTGCTGAGGCTAAACTCTTCTGAACAATCTACCCTATGCCCTGGGCATGCTGAGGTTTTCCAATCTGGCTGCTGGGAACAGGAACTATACCCAGCCCTGTATGAGTGGTCATGATGTTTCCTCTAATATCTTCAGGGGATTTCCTTGCCTCTGATAGTTTCCTCACAGGCATACACTGATGAGCACACTGTTGCATAGTCAGGGGAACACTGTATGTCTCTGGATTTCTCCCTCCTCCTTAGTTTGTCTCCTTGGATTCTCAGCTCCGTCAGTTCAACTCAAGGAGTCCTGTGTTCCTCCTCTTTACACTACAGCCTGGAAACTCTTTTAAAGCAGTAATCTGGAGCAAAAGTAGGGCTCCTCTAATTTGTTTCCTGTCTTTCAAGGCTGACTGTTTTATGCTGTCTGATGTCTGGTTACCTGAAAACCATATATTTCATATATATATTTTTCAATATTTTTTGTAGTTTCAGATGGAAGGATAAATCTGACCCCTGTTAGTCAATCCTTACTATAACTGAAAGTCCACCAAAATTTGAATATCAGACAGACTTCAATAATTTTCCATCTTGAAAAATGGAAAACTACTGAAGTCTGCTCAGTAGGGAAGGATTTGAAGAAGTGGTATTTTGAAAATGTCTAAACGAGAGGTTTAGAGATAGCAATCTTATTGGAAGAAGGGACTTAGAGCTGTATTTGCATAGTGCATTACATAATATTGAAATAATCCACATTCTATCAAAGTATGTGGGAGACTATGGGGAGGGGGCTAAACCTGACTGGTGCTAACTTCAGGTTGGGAGAATCTCAATCTCTTTTCTACCAATAAAGCTCTCAGCATTTTAATGTAAATCTGTCCTAAATCTCCACAGCAGGCTTAAACACCATATTTGAAAAGTGTTTACCCACATACAGTTAAAATTCTACCCAATCCTTCTCAACCACTCACCCCATGGGAAGGAGAATGCCTCACAGAATGTAAAAACATAGCAGGTCCTTCTGCACTGCAACTTTGCATAGTCTACTTGCTTCCTTGTGGTTTCGGCATGGAATACAAAAGGGAACAAACACAGAGTAGGCTAGTCAGGAATGGGAGAAAACTAACTAGAACACCACTGCTGAAAATACGTGGTCACGTCTGCCAGATCCATTTCATTATCCTCAAGTGGATTCAAAGCAGCCCAGCCGATGCCTACATGAAGCCTGAGTGAGTCTCCAGAGTTTGGAGACACCATCAGAGAAAGATAGCTTATTCTCCCTTCCATGCATGAGGATGTACCAATCCAAGAAACCCCTGTTCCCCACTGAGTTCTTACAAAGACTGCTGTCTGAAGCAGGTATCATATCTTTCAAGAACCTACACTCATCCACATGGAAATAAATTCATCTTTTAATTTTTAATATAATTTCACAAAACGACAGTTTTAGATGCTTCAAGGAATACAGAAGTATCTGACAAGGAAGTGCCTGTGATCTAGTGGGGAAATCATGTATTTATCAAAAATAGAATAAGGGAAGGAAAGGTAAATAAGAGGTAAGTAACAATATAAAATGGCAATATAATAAATTTCATGGGTATCAAATAATTGGTAGAGAAAATATTCATATTTGTAAGTTCAGAGGGATGTGTAATCACTAGATGAGTTGGTTTTAAAAGGCCTCATAGAAGAAATGGGGCTTGTGCTTGGTAAGATTTCAGTGAGCAGATTTTGAATTTTTTTCCTCTACAAGATTCATTTTGACTCATTTTATTATAACTTTCATTTCACAGAATTACCTTCAGAGGTAAAGAAAAGTTTAAAGAAAGGGAAGGTGTAAACAATTATAAAATTCAGCATTCCCCACAGTAGAAATTCAAACGTTCTACCCTGGGGACAGCTGAATCCCAGCTTCTCCTGGGCTCTCCAGCTGTAGTGGACCCACAGGACAGCTTCTAAACACTTACTTCTCCAAGGTGGGGAGTGGGAGACACCATTCATAAGGCAAGTACTGTTTCACTGAGTACATAATAGTGCAAGGAGTTGCCCATCATTCTGATCATTACCTGATTCAGTGAATGTGATAATGAGATAAAGTTGTTTTAATACTGCTGTGCATGTTCAAGCAAGGTTAGTAGCATTATTTTTCTGCTGTCTGTGGAAGTATTTTATAGACTGGATGCTAGAAAACTTCTGAATGTGGAACTGTTTGTCAATGAAGCAGAGGTAGTATGCTGTTTACCTCCCCTCCTTGGACACAGGAAAGCAATAATGTTCTACATATATCAAGAGAAATGTTAAATAAAGCTAGTGAAAGTTAAAGCTCATGAAATTGGACAAATGAAGACAATTAAACCCATGAAGAAGGAAAATACAATGCTGTGTGCTCTCCTACAGCACAAAGATACATTGGGGCAAGTGAGAGAGAGGGACATGCAGCCAGGGAGTTGAGTAGTGAAGTGTTCATTACAACTACAACATAATATATGAGCCTGCCAGTGCATGGCTCATAAGTGAAAGCAAAACACTCTCTTGGAGTATGGGGCCATTTTCTGACTTGGCTCAATTTATATTCAAAATATAAAGCATAATTTCTTACATAATGTTTGGCATTTTACTTCATAATATTTTAGTCACCATTATCATGACTCTTCAGATTGAAATTTCAGGAAGTCTTTATTTCATTTCCTATTGCCTACAACATCTCACCTTTAATGTCAAACAGAATTTTTTTTCAACATGCTATGACATTATCATAGAAATTTTCAAATATTATGACTGCATAAAGAGAGAAGTCAAAGATATTTTTCCAGCTATAATGCCAAATCTTTGTTATTATTCCAGTGCCAAGTATTTTAAAGCCATTTCTACGTGAAGAATAAGTATTGATAATTAAATCCAGGAATTCCACCTTAATTTATTTTCCTTCTAGAAATAACTACCAATAAATAAATAACATTTCTATATTATTCACATCAGGAGTGGAATTATACATGTGCACTTTGATTTTGGCGTCTATCTTCATCAGTGATATTGGCCTGTAATTCTCTTTTTTGGTGGTGTCTTTGCCTGGTTTTGGTATCAGGGTGATGGTGGCTTCATAGAATGAGTTTGGGAGTATTCCCTCCTTTTCAATCTTCTGGAAGAGTTTGAGAAGGACTGGTATGAGTTCTTCTTTGTATGTTTGGTAGAATTCCCTGGTGAAGCCATCCAGTCCTGGTCTTTTATTTGTAGGGAGGTTTTTTTTATTGCTAATTCGATTTCATTTCTAGTGATCAGTTTGTTCAAGTGGTCAGTTTCTTCTTGATTCAGTCTTGGTGGACTGTATGTTTCCAGAAACTTGTCTATCTCCTCTAGGTTATCCAGTTTGGTTCCATATAGTTTTTCATAATATTCTCATATGAAATTCTGTATTTCTATGTTATTTGTTGTAATTTCTCCATTTTCCTTTCTTATTTTGCTTATTTGTGCTCTTTTTTTCTTCTTTGTGAGTTTGGCCAGAGGTTTGTTGATTTTATTTACTTTTTCAAAAAACCAGCTTCTGGTTTGATTGATTTTTTCTACGGTTTTTTTCAGTCTCTATTTTAGTTGTTTCATCCCTGATCTTTATTATTTCCTTCCTTCTGCTGCCTTTTGGGTATTTTTTTGCTCTTCTTTTTCTAATTCTTTTAGCTGGTGGGTTAGATTGTTTATTTGAGATTGTTCTTGTTTTTTGAGGAAGGCCTGTATTGCCATAAACTTCCCTCTTAGCACTGCCTTTGCTGCGTCCCATAAATTTTGTGTGGTTATGTTTTCATTTTCATTTGTCTCAAGGTATTTTTTAATTTCAACTTTGATTTCATCATTGACCTGTTGGTTTTTTAATAGCATGCTGTTTAATCTCCACACTTTCCTTTTTCTCTCGTTTGTTTCTTTGTAGTTGATTTCTAGTTTCGTGGCATTGTGGTCAGTAAAGATACTTGAGATAATTTCTATCTTCCTAATTGTTGAGGCTTCTTTTGTGCCCAAGTACATGGTCAATCCTAGAAAATGTTTCATGTGCACTTGAAAAGAATGTATATCCTATTTGGGGGGGGGGGAATGTGCACTTTGAATACAGAGATGGATACACATCCTAGGGTGTATTCATCAGGCAGCAGTAACTGTGAAATGACACAAGTGAGAGTCAGATAACCATGTAAATTAATATTGTTTAAGTCACTGTGTATAATGGTCATGCTTGTGTTTATATCCTCAAAAGATAGCGATAAATGAAAAGTACCAAGACACTATAATCACTATTCTAAATGGAAGCCAAATCTCTCAAAAATGTTTTTAAAACTTCACATTAATGGTTCATTCATGTATTGCCAATTTTTCTGATTGCCTTCTATGTGTCAGGCAGTGTGACAGAGAAGAAATTATTAAATATTGCAAAATAGTTAATCCTGTAACTAATAAACACTGACTTTTATTATATGTACTAGAAAGTGCCTTGGGCTGGGTGTCTACATGTGGCTCTGCCTTCACCTGGCTCAGGGACCTTTGAAAGGTTATCTAGCCTCACCCTGGGTTTTTATCTTCTTGTCTATAAACTATATCATATCTAAATTATATTGCAGCTCTAAATTCCCATGTTCTTAGAAGAGATAAATTTGTCTTTATTTTTAGCCAACTTATTGTTGAACAAAATTTTAAGATAAAGTAGAAAAATTGGTTAGGCTGTGATGCTAATGAAACCATGCTCATAATTCTCATTTTGATCTAAGTTCTAGAACAGACTCATACCAAGTCCTACTGACTGGCCTTGCAGAAAAATGTTCTGATTTATGGGTAACACATGGGTGTGATAGATAAAAGACAATTCAACTAAAAGCGCGCACCCTACTGATGATAGCAACGTAATTTCATCTTTGTAGACCAAAGGGCAACAGTGAAATTCATTGGTTTAGGCTGATTTTCCTTTACAGAAACTAAAAGGAAACTCTCTGGGAAGCTGGTGAAAGTGGAATTAGGACATCTGCCCTTCTGGTGGTGGACTGAAAAGGCACTGATGGTTTGAGAATGGTGACAAAGAGAGGCTGAAGGAACCAGGAGGGATGACTTCCTCTGCTCAGAGATGGGAGGTGTGCTCCTTAAGTCCTGAGCAGCAGATCCTGCAGCCATTCTTGGGAGCAAAGAAGGCACAGGCATTGAGCATTATTCAAATCCAACTTCTGTTTAGATCTCCAAACAAGAGATATTTACTTTGTGCCTACTATGTGCCTAGCACACTTCTAGGAATGAGGATACAAGAAAAAGTTTCTGTTCGGTGGAGCTTACATTCTGGCTGGGGAGACAGACCATACCCATTAATAAAAAACTAAGTGAAATAACTTCAGGTGGAAAGAAGGCTATAAGAAATGTGAAGTAGTTTGATGGAATAGACAGTGTGATGAAGGAGGGAGAAGGGCAGTGATAATAAGGCCAAGGCAGTCAGCGAGGCACTCTCTGAGGAAGTGGCACTTGAGATAGGGCAGAAATGGGGAGAAGGAGGCAGTCTCACAAAGGTGTTGGGGAGATGTGTTTTAGGTAAGGTGATAGCCCAAAAATGGGACTCCGGAGTGTTCAAGGAACAGAAAGGAAGTTCTTGAAAATGGAGTGTAGGGTATAAAAAGAAAAGACATCTTGGAGGTACTTACAGGCCACAGAAAAGTTCTAAATGTTATTTCAATTGCACTGGGAAGCCATTGACAGTTTTAAGCAGGAAGTAATACAATTTATGCTTTTAAAAAGTTACTATGGCTGCTGTGTATATCATATTGTTTGGGAATGAAAAAGGGAAAAGTAAACTATATGAAAATTCATACAGCTTTTCTTCAATAAAAATAAAATCAGATTTTCAGATGTGAAACATTTGTTTTATCTACATGTGTGTCTGAATATCAGATTCTTCAATTAAAGCTTAATAAGGTATATTTGTTATTTGTCTGTCCTGTAATCCATGTTGTAAAAACGATCTCCAAGGGAGGGGATAATGTTTAATAATGTCCAAAAGAGGGCCCCAGGATGGGCAGGGTGGGTGAGATGTGGGGAATATTGGAAGGAAGTGGATAATCCCTGGAATGGAAATCTCAGCACAAAAAGGAGGTCAGCAATTGAAAACATGATTTATGGAAAAGTACAAAAAGGTGACCCCAGATAAATAATTAAACTTATCCTAATAAACCAGAAATATGGAATGATGATGATGGGAAATAGATTTGTATTTTCCAGAGACAGTATGAATACCTTTCTTAGCACAAGTAGCTTAATGGATCAAGATACAGGAGGACAGTTCTTACAGGGAAATAACAGATGCAAATAAACATCCTGAGTTTTTCATGAAGGACTTGACCCCACATAACTGTTTTTCTAAATACTAAATAATGTATCTTCAGGAAAATACGTAAAACAAAAAAAGAATAGTAACACAAAACTGGAAAAGAATTACCTCATAATTTTATGTATCACCAAAGAAAATCAGTTTATAACACTTTGCTTTATGCTTTCTAGTCTTTCTCTATGTGTATGTATTTTCCAACGAGAGATTCATATTGTACATACCATTTTATTGTCTGCTTTTATCACTTAATGTGAAGACACACATTTTGTGCATTTTCTTTCTTTTTTCTACAATAAACCTGTATTGAATTCTAAGTAGAACAGTTACAATGTAGTACCATACTCAAAAATGGTTAATATTTTAGAGAGACAGGCTGGTAGAAAGCTGTCATGTAAACTTAGTTCAATTTTTAAGTTTATAATTAAAAGAGGAAATGAGTTTTTCCTTCAACTTAAATTTTATCTGATTACCATTTAACCATTTATTCTATCTGTATATCATCTATGAATTTGGCAACATGCAGTGAGTGCAGTGTTGGGAATAAAAAGGAATTAGAAAACATAATGAGTGACCCTAACCCCAAAACATTGAATGGGGGGAAAAGGCATATATTAGGTCAAGCAAGTAGAAAACAATTCAAAGCAGCAAATAAATAACTTAAGACAGTGTCCAGCATACGCTCTGCAGCACTTTAGAACAAAGAAAAGCCACTTTCATGAAGTTGAAGTTAGTTTCTTTGCCCAAACACACTTGTGTGCCAGACATTGTACCAAATACTATGAACACAAACAAGCAAGAGATAAGGTCCTGAAGCTCTAGAGCTGCACTATCCACCAAGGTAGCCACTAGCCCACGTTGAGTACTGAGGGCCCGAGACATGGCTAATCTAAACTGAGATGTGCTGTAAGCACAAAGCACACGGGATCTGACAGTATGAAAAAATATTATTAATTTTTATATCAAGTACATTTTTCTAATTTTGAGTACATGGAATGAAAATGTTTTGGACATATATTAAAATATATTATTAAAATTAGTTTCTTCCATTTCTTTTTCATTTTTTAATGTGGTTACTAGAAAGTTGAAAGTTACATATAGGGCTCACTTTATATTTCTATTAACTGGTGCTGCTCTAGATTTTTAAGAACTGGAACAAGAAAAGGCAAATTAAAGCCATGTAAGACAACCTACACAAAATGCCAGAAGAGAGGAAAGAGACTCTGTAGTTGCCAAAAACCTACAATCTCCCTAGCAGTGGGTGAGAGTGAGGGAAGAATCTTGGCTGATGCCAGGGAGGAATTGTAACTCTGATGGAAAAATGAAACATGGAAAAGAGAGAAGCGATAACAATGTGTTTGCGGGGAGTGACAATACTTAGCTTTAGACAAACTGAATTGCAGGTGAGGGTGAAATACGCAAGTGGACACAGACTGGCATAGTTTTGACCTTGAATCTTAGAAAAAAAAATTTGGGTTAGTGATGAAATTTAGGGGTTCTCTAGAAGATGTGTTGGTTAAGTTATCCAAAGAAGGAAGAGAATGAAGAGAGTATGTCTGATTAATGAAGAACTACATTTAAAGGACAAAAGGAGAAGACGTTGAGAAGACAAAATGGGGAGAGATGAACCAAAGCAGTGTAGTGTCATGGAAGCTAAGGGAGAGGAGAGTTGAGGACAAGGAATGGATCATCCCTTTTTTCTCTGTGCTTTTATTTGCATGATTTGAGTCTTCATTCACTGAAAGTTAATTAAACACCTACTCTATGCTGGGTATTGTGAGCATTGCTGGAGACAGCAATAAACATATGGTGGTGAAAACAGTACAGTGTAGAGGGAGGGTTGGGTGAGGAGGCTATGGAGGTAGAAAGAAAAATATAGAGATTACAGAGTTTTTCCCAAATGACCATTGGTGACCAAAACCACTGGTAGATCATAGCACCAAAATAAGAACCTAAATTAATCAAAGGTAGGATCAGATTACTTAACAAGGCGTATAATGAAGTTAACCAAATATTTAATTATATATATTTTTGCTGTACAGATATAGCCTAAACCTGTTTCTCAACCTCAGCACCATCAACACTTGGACTAGATACTGCACGCGGGGGCTGGCCTGTGCACTGCAGGATGTTTAGTGGCATCTAGGGCCTCTACCTCCCAAATGCCAATAGTGATCCCCACCCCTTCCATTCCACAAGCCTTGAGAAACTGGTTGCCTTATATTGCCAGGTGTGCCCTGAGGGGAGGGCAAAATTGGCCCTGATTGACAACTACCAGCCTGAAGTAAAAATTCAGCAATTAACTGAAGGAATTATCTTCTAGTGTGATTTTAACTATCACCCTTTACTATACATGGTAAAGAATCATAGTCAAAATCATGCTAGAGGATAATTTCTTCAACTCTCCATAGCGTTAATAAATAGAATTTAATTTCTTACATACAAAAGGATACCTGGTGGTGTGGAGTTGGGCAGGGGGATGTGGTCATTTGGAAGCCAAGACTCCTTCCATCTTGTGACTCTTCCATCTTCAACATGTGAATTTCCAGATTTACCTGGGTGTCAACAAGGAGCTGGCAGTTCAAGGGAGACAGTATGTAGGATCACACAGGTGGTTCTTATAGGCCAGGCCTGAAGAGAGTGTGTCACTTCTCTCCATATTCCCTTAGCTAAGATGGAGTCACATTTCCACCGCAAAGAAGGCTGAGAAACGTTGCCCCACTGTGAACCCAGGAGGACAGGGAGATATGTCTCAAGAACAATTAGCTACTCACTGCCAATGAGCCCAGATTACCTTGAACCTCAAAAATAATTTTATCCTTAATTGTCAGATTTGAATGTCTAAATGAATCAAATTGATTTATAAAATTGTTAGATCTCCATGTATCTTACTGCCACATACAGACCTGTTGCATTAGAGTTGGCAGTATTGAGTTTCAGTTGCTAAAGAAAAGCAACAAAATCAATAAGGGATTCTGTGCTGAATGTCACAGGCTCATTATGCAAACAGCTTTATAAGCAGCTGGGGGAAATGAACAATACCGGCCTTCAGAGAGACTGCAGAACAGAGTATTAAGTGTTATGATTAAAATCACAAATTGGCTGGGCACCTGAACTCATAGCAGAGTTATCTCAGAAAAGTGACATGGCTCACTCTTTGGATGTGGATATGGGTACTTCAGGTCTATAATGCGTTGTGGTAACATATCAATCATCAATCATCAAGAAAATGAAACAGGCTTCATAACAGTCATCTGAATTAATAAGTCAGCTTCTCAAATCTATGACTTGTTTGAAAAATAGAATAGCAGTTAAACAGCATTAGGGCATCACATTTATTTTCTTTGTTCTTCCACTATCCTAATGTTTGTCATCGTTTATCTCATAAGCTTAGCAGTACTTACACTTCATAGATTACAAAACTAAATTCTGAACACCCCAAGCCGATAGGAATACTATGGGGGTGCTACAGGGCAAAAACTAATGCAATGGCCACTCTGCTCAGTGCATGTTGGGGAAGAGACTCTCCCAGGGTCCTGACAGGCTTGACAATCAGATAAGTAGGTCTTATGTGTTGGATGTTGTAGAACCTTTTTACTTATAAACACTATTATAAACATGATTTGTTGCTTAGGCTAGCTGCAAAGATTTAGATAGTCCATAATGTACCTAAATACAAATGATTCATGGAGAAGTCTGGACTAACTCATAAATAGTACTAAATTCCTTCTCTTAGATTTGGAGGCTGCACAGTATGGTAAGTAGCAGCTGGGACCCATAATAACTAACTTACAGCATTACTGGATGCATTAAAAAGACGGAAAATAAAAGACATCTGGTACCAAGTGTGCAACACTAACGTTGGTTCTTTTTCATTCCATTTCCTTCCTCTTTCCTTCCACCTGAATGCAATTACCCTTACTTAACATTTGTTTCTATGCTATTCTGAAGTGCCAATAAAATGACCTTTGGAAAATAGAACAGGGAGTTGCTGTACCTAAGCCATCCCTAGAAGCAGTGTGAGACCAGGAGTAAATCACTTTGTGTGTATCCCTCTCACAGTACAAGTCTGCTCAGGTGAAAAAGTCTAGTTAAGATAACCATTTAGAGCAATGGAGGTGGAAATTAGCATAAACTGTGAGCATGTAGGTGAATAATTTTTATACATATGTGACGAGAAGGCACTTTGCTTTGGATATGGCCTTAGGCCTCTATAAAAAATACTAGCAACTGGCACAGTATTTGTCTTCTATGTATGACCTTCTTTGTCTGGCTCACTGCACTGTCTCAGCAAAATTCATCCTATAATGAGGGGAGGCCGGCATGGGGCACTCATGGCTAGGTGACCACCAAAGACACATGCTCCTCTCCTGAAGAGCAGAGTTGTTGCTGCCTGTCTGTCCCAGTCCCTCGGCTTTTATGAGGACTCATGTGACTAGTTCTGACCAATGGCTGTGAGTGAAAGTAATGAGGGTGACTTCCAGGCCAAGGTGATTAAAAATCCAGTATGAATTCCTCATGTTTCCTTCTCTTCCCGTGGCAACCCTGGAGCCATATATTGAAGACGGCAGCCCCACAGGATGGAAGGGGCCTGAATCCCCCAGTTACAGCCTGGAGGAGTGCTGTCCCAGAAAGTTCACTAACAAAACTGTCCACTTTGGGTATGCCCTGAGTGAGAAATAAATGACATAGCAGATATATTGGTACCGCTTGTCTGCGCAGTTAGACTACATTCACTAATACACGGAATAATTGGCCATTTGGGGACTGGACTGAAAATAAATGACAAATGAATGATATCAAGTATATTTATAGGAGGTTAAAGCAGGATTGACCATTTTGGTCCATCTGGATCAGAGAAGGTTTGTTTACTTGAGAAGAGAGGTAAGCTGGGTCCTGAGAATGATTAAAAAGAGAAGAAGAGGAAGGAAAAAAGAAAACCCAAGCAGAAGCCTCAGCACAAGCCAATGCATCATGACAGCAATGGGTAGAATGCTTCTGCAAGACAATCAATAGCCCAATGTGGCATGGGAATAAATTTGAAAAAGGACTTTGAGAGATAAATAACCTTCTGGAGTTAAGGGAACTGGGGCTTCGGATACCATGCCGTGAACCTGATCTTGTCAGTGAGTGGGACTCACTGAAGATTTCTGCATACTGCTAGGGCAGCATGAAAGATGACTTTAGGAAGAAGTGAGGAGATAGGAGAGCCAAGAAAGGAAACAGTGAAGATGCGGGGAGGGCTGGAGGCAGCAGGTAGAGAACAGCGGGATCTCTCCTTTCCCTCTCCACACAGAAGGTCTACTTGGGCCATGCTCGCACTCCTTGACCTGTGGCCACAGTCTTTTTGTCTAGCTGACAGCCACTCCCCCTTCTTATTTGCTGACAAATACCCTGAGTTTGTTTGTACCGGCCATGTGTGCTGTTCTAGAGAGAAACTGGCGTTGTTTCACATTAAGTCATTCCCATCACATTCCTCTCCACCAGGTGAAGCCACAGCAGAGCCAAGTGAGTCAGGACTCCTGAGTGAAATGTCAGGGAAGCCTGCTGAGGACTTCTGGGAAGTTATTTTCTCCACTGTCTTTTATCCACATTGTGTGGATAAAAGGAAAGAGCTCTTAAGGGAGAAAAACTTTTACTCTACCTCCCATCCTTCACTTCTGGCTTTTGAAAGATTGTCATAGCTGGAGCTGTGACAACCAGCTTGAGACCACACAGGAGAGGTGGTGGAATGGACAGATAGGCACATGTTCGTTTCTTGATGACATGATTGAGCTGCCAAACCATGATGCTATTCCCTACCTCCAGACTTCCTGTTATGGGAGGTCATTAGATGTCTTTATAGGTTTAGCCACAGTTAGCTAAGTTTTCTTGACTTGGAGCTAAAGCATCCCTGACTTGTAAACTCCAAAAGAAATTATTTCTCCAAATGTATCTAAAATTTTCATATGCTCTAACCCATGGTAGGCTGTACCTGATGATTCTACTCTTGGAGATGTGTCTGAATCCTGAGTAGAGATTTTAAGTAATTAAGCTAACCCTTGCAATATATGCATATAAATATCTTAGGCACAGATGCAAAAGACATCAGTTAAACCAAGAATAAAAGAGTCACCTGAAAACTCTTTAAAAGCTAATAAAAATCAACATCAAAGGAAAGTATCTAAATGCAGAAGTAAATAATTCACCAGATTACCATCAACGACAAGAGTAAAAATTAATGATGCAAAGTATGCAGAAGATAGAAGGAAATTACCATATCCACAAGAAATAGCATTATTTTGCCCTGGATTTGCAACATCATTGATCAAAAAAAGCATCTAGAATTAAAGCTTCCAAATCAAAAGTGAATATAAAATTTTCCCCAGATGTAAATTTAATACGTGATTCAAATAAATTCAGTGGGAGTCATAATGTTTATACAGAAACGCATACATCCTGTTCACTGAAGAAACCATTTATCAGCCCTCTTAATAAATATTCCATGGTAAAGGCAACTGGAAAATGAATGCATAAAAATCCTTTAGAGCCTTGAGTAAGATCTGTATATGTTTTGAAGAACAAAAACAGAGTTCTGAAGAAAATCAAAAGTGAAGGAAAGAAAGAGTATGCCATTGTCCAAAAAGCCAATATTCTATCTTATTCTGATCCTCTTTCTACTTGAGAAAAACTCTTCTGCTCTGAGACTGTTTTCATATGTTCTTACTTAGTGCTTTTCCATCAGTTGAATACCTGGCACATTGTGGTTCTCAACAAATGTTTGTTGAATGAATACCTAAAGACTGTCATATTAATTCCCTTGTGGCTGTAACAAATTATCACAAGCTTAGTAGCTTAAAATAACATAAATTTATTCTCTCACATTTTTGGAGGCAAGAAGTCCAAAATCAGTATCACTGGGCCAAAATCAAGGTGTCAGAGGGCTATGCCTCATCCAGAAACTGTAGAGGAGAATCTGTTTCTTGCCATTTCCAGCTTCTCACAGCTGCCAGTCTTCACATCACCCGTATGTATGTCTGTGTGTAAAATTTCCCTCTGCCTCCCTTTTATAAGTACACATCAGATTGCAATGTTAAAACCCACCCTAATGCCTGATAATTCTCCATCTCAAGATTCTTAATTTAATCACATCTGCAAAGACTTTTCTAACCACATAAGATAATGTTCACAGGTTCCAGGGATTAGGATGTAGGTAACTTTCAGGGGGATGATTTTTCAGCTTAAAACAAAAGAATACTTAGAAAGTGATAAACGAAAAACAGAAGAGATGCAAGAAGACAGAGTGCCAACAGGAGAAATAACACTTCTGTTGCTCATGTAGATGACTTTGATCATCTTAATGCAGTTAAAATCTTTACTTCCAAAAACCCCAAAATTGAAGACAACGTCATTCCTTAAAATTAGTGTGGTAATAAATAAAATTCAAACCAAACAATCAGTGCTAATAAATAAAAACTGGAAAATTACAGACCTCCCCTCTGAAAGAAATAATTAATATTACCTATGGTGAGGAATGATCGATAAGAATTTTTATGGGGAACATGATCCAAAAATCATCATTACTAGTATAATTAACTTGGATTCTTTATGGAATAAAAGAACATTGGGTGAGATACTTTCCCTACACCAACATGATTTTTGCAGAATTCTGGATAGGAGAGAAGAGAGAGAAGAGACTATTGCCAAGAATTTTGACACTGCAAAGGCTGGCAGGGAATGTTGAGTAAATTAAGCACATCAAGAAGTTTTAAAACTCAGAATATAGAGATATAACTTAGTGCATTGAAAAAACTGACAATGATAATTTAGAAATTCTTAGAACAAAAATCTAGACTATATTATCACTATTATTTTCCTCTTACTGTTTCTATGTCCTGCCACCGTCTCCCAATGTATTATTGCACATTAGGGAGCCCAATATAAAAGCAGTTTAAAATGATAGGAATAATAGAATCCTTTCATTTTATTTTCTTTGCTTTTCTGAATATTTTCAAAACTTCTACATTCTAAGGACAAAGCAGGGGTTTACCCACTTGTCTTTAGGAGTATTTATTAACATTTCTTTTAATGTCCACATTTTAAAGTTTATTCTAGAATTCCTCTTCTGGTAAATATTTGTTGAAAAGTAAATGTTTATTGAGTTAATATATATTTGTTGAGTGATTGAAAGAAGACGTCAATATGTATTTGTTGAGTGACTGACAGAGGAATGAATGGTGGCCCATAGACCCTTTTTGAGAGGTAGGTAAAGTGCACTGATTTTCCCCAGGGCGATCCAAATGAGTAACAGGAATGTAATTCTTGCTTGTGGCTTATGAAACCCTGGTGCCCAAGGGATGATGTGGGTAGGGAAAATCATAAGCACAGTCTGTGTGTCCCAGAAAACCCTACAGAAGGATTCCCAGATCAATCTGGAAACAATAACAACAACAAAAAAACCAGAGAAGACATAAACATAACGTTTCATTGAAATAATGAATGCCTTATGGTAGAATTTCAGGAAAATAGGAGAGATATTTTACAGCTGGTGGATATCCTCAGTCCCAGGTAAGTGTACCTTATACCAAAGGTCTATTATCTCCTTTGTTCGGTTAAGCCCAAACATGGGGCCTCGTGATAAGATTGCTGTTTTTCTAGATGAGACTGAGTCTAAGGGTTTTATGTTTTCTTTAGCTGAGCTTTTTAAAAAATGCTTCCAGTTTAACAGTTCTACATACATTCTTATGTACATTCTTCCAAATGCTTTTACTTTTCATTTTCTAGACATTATATTTATATAAATTTGATCCATATTTTCCCTTTCATTTGTGGAGAACACATCAAAACATTTGACCCATAAAACGTTTAGTGAAACATCAAATGATCTTTCTGATAAAAAAGGGATTTCAAGGGCTAAAATTCAGGAAGTTGATTTGCCAAAATTAAACATACAATGATTTTAATAGTTTAGGATTGCTTCAGAATGTGAAATTAATAAATATAAGATGAACCTATAATTTATAAAATATACACTTCTTTCCTTTAATTCTATTTCTCTTACTACTATTTTATGAGAAAACAATAGAAATATTCAGAGCAAAATGGACCCTTTTTGATCTTGAAGTCTTCTCTTTTTTCTGTTTAGTTTATAATTTGAAACAGTTTAAAGTAGCATTTCTCACAGTGTGTTCCACGCAACACAAGACTCAAAAGATACTTCCTCAAACAAAGCTCTCTCATCAACTAAATGTAGAAATCACTCAATAGTATATCCTGTCTGGGAGATTCACAGTAAGATGCCATCTGAAAGAATGGAAGGCAGTGAAAGAACGTTCTTACCTTTACCCCAGCATTGTCTGCTCTGCAAGTATATCTATTAATACCCATGGATTGCACTTTGAGAAACAGTGACTAAGTTTTTCTTAGTAACTTCACCCTTAAACATTTCTCTTCTTCAGAGAACAGAGGCTGTGTAGTTAGATATACAGATTTTAGACTCAGACAACCTGTTTCAAACCCCAATTCTGTGACCTTTAGCAAATGACTTAACTTCTTTGAATGTCAATCTTCCCATCTCTAAAATGGGAATACTACTACTACTACTAATCTTATAGAGTTGTTGAGAAGACTTACATGATAACTTCTATAAAGTGCCTAGAATAATGCCTGACATATAGAAAGCTCTCACATTTTTTTATATTTATTATTGCACTGCTACTATGAAAAGTGGCTTGGGTGTCTACATCTTAGCTACTCATAAACATGGAGGTTATTATTGTGATTTCCATCTTGACCTTTTTATTCAGAGGCCATATGTGTGGGCAGATAATGGATCTTTCAACAGGCCAACTTTTGTATCTGGAATCTGTTCCAAACATCATCTACCATATCCAAGGCTAAAGAATTTAATCTCATTTCGGCAGAGACAAGTTTCTCTAACAGAATTTAGTTATCTAACTTAACAAGTATATCAAGTTTATCTTCCTTGCCCTTCTGTCTTTTCAATCCTTTCCTTTTCTGATTCTTTTTTTTTTTCTTCTTACACTTTTCAGCTCCAGTACTGCTTTGTCTAATTTCTTTATGTTCCCTTCTCTCTTTCATCCAGCGTCAACTGAGCTGCTTTAGGGTGACCTGGCTACACTTTACTAATCCACCAACTCAACAGATATTTACTGAGTACCTAAGTGGTCCCTGAGTATATGTGTCAACTCTGAGCATCGAACTCCAGGACCTGACTATGGCAAAAGGCAGAATCTGAATGTTTACCTTATATGAGGAAAAAGAACGAAAAGAAAAAACAACTTCTTTGGCAAGCTACCTGAAAAAATAGCTGAAATTCAAGAAGCCCTTTGATTAGGAGAGAGAGAGGTTGTAAGCACAACAGGAAGAAGCCATAGACTCAGTGGCAAAGGTTGAGTTTTTCTATCACAAGCACACCTCTTCCCCAAATGCTTTCTCCCTGAAAGCTGCTGACGGAGCTTTGGCAAAGGATTACCCTCCTGTTGGCTGATAAGCTAAGCCCTGTTTTATATTTAACTCACGCCGGTGCAGGAGGGGTGGAGTGGGGGATGCGCTGTTTATAAGGGGAGCCACGACAATATTCTCTTCAGTCCTCCTCCTCCAGCTCAGCTCCTCTTCTGGAGTCCTTACCCCACCCCCTTGTTTCCACATTCATCCTTAAGTGGCTGGTGGGAACGTGCAGGGAGAGGAAAAGACGCAAGAAGCCAGAGAGAGGTGTGGGAAAGCAGAAGCAGGCTGCCAAACCAGGGAATTCCTTCCAATTTAAAAAGGAAGACTGCTGACGTTAGTTAGTTAAATTTAACATCCTTTTATGTGTAACATTTGACTTTGGAAACAAAAAATGAACTTTGAAGAGGGAGAAAGCTCCAAGAGATACTGCATTAAAACAAAACATGTGGCCATCATCTGTGCAGTGGTGGTGGCTGTCGGATTAATAGTAGGGCTTTCCGTGGGCTTGACCAGATCGTGTGACTCTACCGACGGAGGACAGGGCACAACCCAACCTCCTTCCCACCTTCCTTCCACTCCGAGCCCTCCACAGGACCAGGAGGAGGTCTGCCCTGCCAGTGAAGATGAAAGTGGAGGCTGGAAAGATTTCAGGCTGCCAGACTTCATCAATCCAGTGCACTACGACCTGGAGATGAAGCCCCTGTTGGAGGAGGACAAGTACACGGGCAGTGTGCATATCTCCATCAATGTGAGCTCGCCCACCCAGCACCTATGGCTGCATATCCGGGAGACAAGGATCACCCAGCTCCCAGTGCTGAGGAGGCACTCTGGGGAGCAAGTCCAAGTCCGGCGGTGCTTTGAATACAAAAAGCAGGAGTATGTGGTGGTGGAGGCAGAAGGAGAGCTTGCACCCAGCAGTGCCGAGGGTCTCTACCATCTGACCATGGAGTTCGCTGGCTCGCTGAACGGCTCGCTCGTGGGGTTTTATAGAACGACATACGTGGAGAAAGGACAAGTCAAGTAAATATTAATTTTTGCTTTGTTTCTCCTAAGTTCATATATGTGCTTTCCGTTTCTTTTCCTTTCCTTTTTACTTTCCACCGTTCAATTATTTCGACGGTCTGATCTTTATCTCAACTCGGTTTCAGTTCAGCCTGTTCACGTTGGGAAGCAAAAATTTTTGCCCTGCTGTACTTTCAAAGTCTGTCACAAAACTTGAAAGTATTGAATGAGCTGCATGGAGTCCAAAAAAATCAGTGTAAGTCTTTAATTCCATCAGGAAAAACCATAATGTACTGCATTCTATCCTTAATATTTACATAAGCTATCTCAAATTTTTAAAATGGATGTGTTTGGTAAATTTTACTGGTGTATTCTTGGGCTACATGGCAATGATTTTAAACTGAATGTTTAGAATGATATTATACTAAATTTAAGTGAAAATCAGTAAATATTAATTATGATTTTGTCTGTTTTATTGGAGAGGAGACATTGAAAGAGTATGTAAAATCCATGGAATTGTCTTTGTGTCTTCACTTAGAAAGGAAGGCAGGACTGTGTCTGTATCTCATGTGGCCAGAACTATGTTTTACAGATAGGCTTTCAATAAATACTCATTGGGTCTATGCATCAGTGGTAGCACATGGATAAGTCTTTGGGCTTATTGTCTATCACGCAATATACAATGGTTACACTAAGCCTTTTGTGAGATAAAAGATATATTAAGTAATTAAGGACAGAAAAATATCTCCCCCCCACACACACAGTCCTCCAAGTATATATGTATATACATACCTGCATTTCCTGAGTCTAGCCAAATGGTTACTTGCCTTGTCAGTTAGTCAGAGGCTATCACTAGAGCTATGTTAAAGGCAAAAACTCTCTTAATGAACTCAAAAAACCTTCATTCCTTGAGTGTGGTCCTTGGATCAGAGAGCAAGGCTACACTTGAGGTACCAATGAACTTGAAACTGCTTTGACCTTTGCCTACTTACATTCAGAACAAGTAAATGATTAAGAAACCTTATGTCACTGTTCAGAGTCTGGGGCCAGCTCTCTGAATATCCCTTTCCTGTGTTGTTTTAAGAATCTTATAGAGCAAAGCAAATCTTTTGGTCAAATGCTTTCTATTATTTGCCAGAGAGACCCAGGGACTAAAATAAAATATTTAAACATTCTTATCTCATTGTGTGGTAGAGTAATAAATTGAGTAGAAATGATAGCTTGAAAAAATATTTGGAGGAATCATATTCATATATTGTACCTTAATATTACTAGCAATAAAACAAATTTCATTGTTTACATATTTTTTCTGTTTATAAAAATTACAATTGTTGAAAGCATGGAAAATTGTAAAAAGGAAAATCAAAGTTCTATAAATAATTTTACCACCCACAGGTAACCCCTATCAACATGTTAATGTATATTCTAATATTTTGGAGGGTAATCAAAATTGTAATTATATTAGGCCCATGTATCTCTTTATCCATATACCACTTAACTTAATATATTTTAAGCAGTTCCATTTATTCTTAAATACTTTCAAGAATCTGATTTTAAAGATTGTGCAATATTCTACTGAATGAATGCACTGTTATTTTTAAAAAACCAATTCCCTAATGTTGGACATTTGAGTAGCTTCCAGTTTTTATTACTATAAACAAGTCAGAAAGAACATAGCTGTAAGTACATCTGTAAGTGTGTAGCTGTTTATTTCCTTATGTTAGGATGTAGTCCAAAAAATAGAATTGCTGGGTCAAAGGGTATGAATATATCAAGAAACATGTAACATTTATTTTGTTTAAGTATTTTCTAAATAAGATACATTCACTGCAGAAAACTTAGTAAACAGAAAATTATAAGGGAAAAAAATCCATTTATAAGTCCATCACTCAAGTATAGTCATTGTTAATATTTAGGCAGATATTCTAGTTTTTTTCTTCTGGACACAGATAAACGTGGCATTATTATGTGTAACATGTTTTTACAATATATCAACACGTTAACATGTCATTTGATACTCTTCCATAAATTATTTAATGGATACATGAGGGTCCATTGTATGAATATAACATAATTTATTCAACTTTTTCATTAGATTTGGGCACTTAAATTGCTTCTACTTTATTACCTATAAACACCTATAAAATGTAACAAACAATGTTATAAAAAAACTATATATATTATTTTCTAAAATATTTCTATAGGAAAATTCTTAGGAGATTGGCTCAAAGTACATATGTATGAATGCATGCATGTATGTGGATACATACACACATCTACACATATCTAACACATGTGCATGCACATATGTACGTGTGTGTGCCCAAACTGACTGTCAGAAATATGTCCCAAATTATGTTTCCACAAACAATGAATGAAAGCATCTATTTCTCTGAGCCTCACTAACAATAAGAGGATTTGTAAAGGTGTTTGCAATTTGGTAGAGGAAAAGGCATAATACTCTGAAGAATACCTAACGTCAAGAGATTCTAAAAATCTGTTAGTATAAAGTGAAAACAAGTCAAAACTTTTAAATGATTATTGCTAAGAGTTTAAAACTGCTTCTTGGGTTGTGAAAACTATAGAAACTGCATCTGAGTAAAGCTATCAAAATATTTTATAAAAATTCTGTACTCTACAGGAAGGCCAAAAACTATGGAATGTGGTTCCATTAATAAGTTTCTGGTATATATTTTATAAGTATAAAATTTACTACATACTGAAATATATAGTATTTATTCCAATTCTTTGGATTATTTTGCCATATGAGTTAATTTTACAGTAAAATAAATACTTGAGAGCTGACATTCTGAAACTTAGATGTCTTGGTTGAGAAAATACTCAGAAATACTGAGTGACAACAAGACTGGCAGGGAAGGCCACCGCTCAGTCAGGCTCTCATGGCGGACTGGTGTCCCCGAGTTTGTCTGTTTTCATTGCTGGCAGTTGAGGCTCTCACATTACACAGGGTGCACAGCCAGTTCTGCACGCACGGTTTTGGAACGGTTCTGGCACGTACTCAATAACCTCACTTAGGCTCAATGGAATACTTTTTGTTTTCCTTGTTATGAAATATTTCAAGCAGATGAGAAAAGTGCATTGTTTTCTTTCAAGCCTGTGAATAACATTTTGACAATGTAGGCCTCTGGGGGGGCTCTCATCTACAGAGTGCAGACAAAGGCCACAAGAGCTGAGTTCACAGGGAGCAGCACCATTTTCTCGTATTTTAGAGTGAACTTCATAATATTTGATGCTCATGCAATTCCAAATGCCACCATAGTAATACATTTCATATATACAGTCAAGATTATAGTTTTCCAACTCTTCTGCCTTACTGTAAAATTAACTCCAGGATTGAGTATATGCAGTATGGGATATACCAAGCAAACTAAATGTGAGTGCACTCAGCAGTAACAAAAATTACTTGATTTCTGCAAATACAACCAAGATTTGAACTTCACAGAGAGGAGACGACTATCAGAGTGTCTTTCCTGCAAAATTCAGAGGCAAATGGAGAGTTGGAGAAGACGGCAGAGTCAGTTTAGAGTTCCTTAGCAACAAGAACCGTACCTTCTCACTGGGGACAGAGTTCTAGTGAGGCTTAGGAGGCGAAAGTTTGAGAAACTTAACAGTCACTTTTCCTACTGTCTGGTCTGTCCCTCAGGGTTTGAGGAAAACCACTTCAAAGGACTGGAAGGAACCTTTGGAATGTTTTCCTGCCCACACCACTAAAACCCCTCAACACTCATTCTCAATGAGTTATGTAGGATTTTCAGTTGTTCTCAGAGTTCCCCTCCACGCATATCTCCCAAGTATATAAGAACATTCTCTTCTCTCAAAGGTTCAGAATTTCCTGGTCTGCATTTGGGTTGCTCTTATACAGCATTCCCCATGTATCTCTTCCACAGAGTTCTAGATGCATGGGGTATTAATAGATACTGCCAGAAAAAAAGCAGAGGAAGGATTCTGTGGCCAAATTAGTTTAGGCAATAGCACTAAATAGAAAGTGATGTGTTTTCTCCTAATGGTGGGACTTTTCAGAGGCTTTTATATAATAGTGTCCACTGGGAACCTGTAGAAGCTGTCACCGAGTGCAGTTTAAATGCAGTTTCCCAACCGTTATGAGACTGTGGAAACTTCTGTGGGTCCCTGAGAGTAGGGCTGTGTCTCTCTTGTTCACTACCTAGCACACAGAGAGAACTTCAATATCACTGAATGAATATAGAGAAGCATTTTCATACAGGCTCTCACATAACTAGTGTCCTCTGGCACATGCTGGGACGTGCTAAATGGCCACGGCCCTTTCCTGTAAAGGAGTCCAGTTCCCACCAATGACATTCCACTTTCGCACTCAGGATGGAAAACTTACCCTGGTTCTTTTTCTCCCCATCTCATCAAAGCAAGAGAAGTTGGTAAAAATCTTTTTTTTTTTTTTTTTTGACTTAGGAATGCGATCTTCATACTTCAGGACTGAGAATCATTAGAATTGACAAGAATTACAACAGGAACTTAAAAGAGGGACAAATGGTTTCCAGTTTGGGTTTTCTGGATATTTACAGCATTGTTGGGATTTAATGGTGGGATTTCAATAGGCAGAGGCAAACAAGAAGGTAAAAGCAGGCAAAAAGGAAAGGCATGTAGTCAAAAAAGCAGAATGAGGAGAAGAAATATGTCTGTAGGAGACGTTTATATGAAGAGGCTAGCTACAGATAACTCTGGAAAACCCATAGGAAGAAAAAAGTAAGGATAGTTAATAACAGGCATTATGAAGGAAAAAAGAACTGAATCTGTACATGGGTATATGAGAGATCCAGATATGCAATGATCCAGGAAAGAGAAGATGAAAATCAGGTAGGACAGTGATTTCGGGACAGACAGAAGAGAACACAATGAAGAAAATAGTTTGGAGGTAACGTGGTCAGCATTTTGCAGACTGACTGGCTTTGGGGAAGGGCTGAGCTGAAGCTATGGGTCAAGGATGCCCCAGAAATCTGACTGATAGCCCACACCTTTCACTGATACTAGGAATAGAACAGAAAAACCAGGTTTAGAAGGGAAGGTTGAGCTCAGTGGCAGACGGGTTGAATGCCTGTCAGACATCTAGGAAGAGATGTCTGGTAGGCATTTGGATAAATAAACCTGATGCATAAGGTTTAGTGATAAAAATTTAAGAGTTAAGTAGAACCATGGCAGAAGAGAAATCAGTGAGATGGATTTAATTGTGTGTGTGTGTTTGTGTGTATGTGTGTGTGTGTGTGTGGTGTATCCTCACATACATGGATATGTATACTCATTTGCAGTTTTGATCTTGAAAATTTAGTTGTATGTCCGTTTATTCATTATATGCTTAGATTCATATGTTGAGCTATCAGTATACCCATTATCAATAAATAATAGATTGAGGGGCTCTTGTTTACTTGTTGCAGGAGTTTAGTAATTCCTTTTATTTTGGAAGCAAGGAAACAAAAAGAAATTTTACTTGACTTTGAATATCTTCTACATAGAAAAAAATCAGTTGGAAAAAAGCTAAAAAACAAACTGGTTCAAACCACCATAAAAATAGGTTGGAGTCTGAATAATCTAGTCTTGCACTGATCTGCTCCCCTACTTCATTCTGGAACCCTTTACTTAGTCTGCACAGACACTGAGTAGTTGTGCCTGCCTCATCTGCATCAGAAGTCCTTCGTTTAAGTTTTTCACCCAGACTCTGCTGTTTATTTTGCTGGCTCAAGTTATTACACTGCTGAACATAGCTTGAGAGTCTTCACTGGAAACAACATGCTAGATGATTTACGAGGTAATCAAGTAGTTGGTTTTTTTTAAGTTGATTCAAGTGAACTGGTCATTGACTTGCATCATCAGTTCCTCTCTCTTTAGCTTTCTCTAAGGTCTGATGGACTCAGAGAAGTCACAGGGATTTCTTCTCTTTTGTAAATTAACAAGCTACATAGAATTATATTTTTAATGCGCTGGGTCTAGTAAGTGACTTATTAACATAACATAGAGAGGCCCCTAAGGAAAAATGGTTCACCTCAGCACATCTGCCTGGAATTACAATTATAATTATTATAATTATTCAGGACATACCCACGAGTTACTCCTGAACATACTGTGAGATTTGCCAGGCTTTTCCCACTAATTTGCAAATCAATTCATCTGATTCTGATTATAAAAGAAGACATTTTAATCACTAAATAAAACCTCCCCAAAGAAGTTGTGGTCTAAAATTGTTTTGTAGGGTAGTGGGACAAAGTGGGAGCTCAGGATTGCAGATACATACTACTGTATATAAAATACATAAACAAGGTCCTACTGTATAGCATGGGGAACCATATTCAATACCTTGTAATAGCCTATAATGAAAAAGAATATGAAAAGGAATATATATATAACTGAATCACTATTCTGTACACCAGAAATTAACACAACATTGTAAACCAACTATAATTCAGTAAAATAAAAAAAATATTTTCTATTGTTATCTCACATACCTTGTTTTCAAATTTGCATGTATTTAGAAAACTTTAGCAACTTTGGATGGAATTTAGCATATATAAATAGGGGCTTTTTAAAAGATTATAGTTGATTTTCAACAGTGTATTAGTTTCAGGTATATAACACACTGAATATTTTTATAGATTATACTTCATTTAAAGTTATTATTAAATATTGGCTATATTCTGTGTGTTGTGTAATATTTCCTTGTAGTTTATTTATTTATTTTATAAATAGTAGCTTGTATATCTTAATCCCCCACTCTTATCTAGTCCCTCTCCCTTTCCTCTCCCCACTAGTTTGTTCTCTGTATCTGTGAGTCTGTTTCTGTTTTGTTATATTCAATTGTTTGTTTATTTTTTAGATTCCATATTATAAGTGATAGCATACAATATTTTTGTCTTTCTCTGTTTGACTTAACATCACTAAGCATAATATCCTCCAGGTCTAACTATATTGTTGAAAATGAGTTTCATTCTTTTTTATGTAAAGAATTCCATTCCATAACATATATATATAACATCTTCTTTATCCACTCATCCATTGATGTGCATTTAGGTTGCTTCCACATATTGGCTATTGTAAATAATGCTGCTATGAATATTGGTGTGCATATATCTTTTTGAATTATTATTTTCATTTTCTTTGGATAGATACCCAGAAGTAGAATTGCTGAAGCATATGGTAGGTAGTTCTATTTTTAGTTGTTTGAAGAACCTCCATGCTATTTTCTATAGTGGCTGTACCAATTTACATCCCACCAACAGTGCACAAGGGCTCCCCTTTCTCCGCATCTTCACCAACATTTGTGATTTGTGGTCTTTTTGATGATAGCCATTCTAACAGCTGTGAGGTTATATCTCATTGTGATTTGATTTGCATTTCTCTGATGATTAGTGATATTGAACACATTTCATGTGCCTGTTGGCCATCTGGTATGTCTTCTTTGGAAAAATGTCCATTAAGATCCTCTGTCCATTTTTGAATTGGGTTATTTGTTTGTTTGTTTGTTTTTTGTTTTGGTACTGAGTTGGGTATCAACCCCTTATTGGTCATATCATTTACTAATATTTTCTTCTATTCAGTAGGTTGTGTTTTTGTCTTTTTATGATTTTCTTTGCTGTACAAAAGTTTTTAAGTTTAACTAGGTCCCATTTGTTTATTTTTGCTTTTGTTTCCTTTGCCTTAGGAGCAGGTCGAAAAAAATACTGCTACAATTTATGTCAAAGAATGTTTTGCTATGTTTTCTTTTAGTAGTTTTATGGTTTCTGGTCTTACATTTAGGTGTTTAATCCATTTTGAGTTTATTTCTGTATATGGTGTGAGAAAATGTTCCCATTTCATTCTTTTACATGTCCAGTTTTCCCAGCACCATTTATTGAAGAGATTGTCCTTTCCCTTGTGTATTCTTGCCTTCTTTATTGTAGATTGACTGTAAGTGTGTGGGCTTATTTTTGTGCTCTCTATTCTGTTCCATGATCTGTATGTATGTTTTTGTGCCAATACCATGCTGTTTTGATTACTGTAGCTCTGTAGTCTGAAGTTTGGGAGGGTTATGCCTCCAGCTTCATTCATTTTCTTCAGGCTTGCTTTAGCAATTCTGGGTCTTTGAGGATTCCATATAAATTTTAGGATAATTTGTTCTAGTTTTGTGAAAAATGTCCTGGGTAATTTGATAGGGATTGCACTAAATCTGTAGATTACTTTGGGTAGTATGGCAATTTTAACAATATTAACTCTTCCAATCCAAGGGCATGGGATATAATTCCACTTATTTAAATCATCTTTAATTTCCTTAACCAATGTTTTGTAGTTCTCTGCATATAAGTCTTTCACCTCCTTGGTCAGGTTCATTCCTAAGTATTTTATTTTTTTGAAGCAATTTTAAAAAGTTTTTTTTTTACTTTCTTCTTCTGATATTTCATTATTAGTGCAAACAAATGCAACAGGCTTCTGTATGTTAATCTTGAATTCTGCTATTTTGCTGAATTTGTTTATTAGCTGTAGTAGTTTTTGTGTGGAGTCTTTAGGGTTTTCTTTAAATAATATGTCACCCGCATTTAGTGACCGTTTTACCTTTTCCCTTTCAATTTGAATCCTCTTTCTTTCTTTCTTTCTTTTTTTTTGTCTGGCCGTTATGACTAGGACTGTCAATGCTATGTTAAATAGAAGTTGTGAGAGTGGCATCTTTGTACTGTTTCAGATTTTAGCAGGAAGGCTGTCAACTTTTCACTGTTGAATATTATGTTGGCTGTGTGTTTGTCATAAACAGCTTTTAATATGTTGAGGTATGTTCCCTTTATACCCACTTTGGTAAGAGTTTTTTTTATCATGAATGGATGTTGAATTTTATCAAATAATTTTTTTTGCATCTATTGAGATAATCATGTGATTTTGTCCTTTCTTTTGTTGATGTGGGATATCACCTCAGCAAATGAGTTTTCTGATCTTAATTGTTTTCTCTTTATAGTTCCTAGTTCCTTTTTACAGTCTTCCATATTTCTATTGATAGTCTTTCTTAGTTTGTTCAGTATTTTTATTATTTCCTTTTGAACTTGAGAGCTGGGAGACTGGAGAGGTCTATTTCATTATTTGTCCTTTCAGGGAATTTCTCTTGTTCTTTTAATTGGGAGTGGTTCCTCTGCTTTTTCATTTAACTTGTATTTCTCTGATTCTATGAATTTGAGAGTAACAGTTACCTGCTCTGGTCTTGAAGGGCTGTTTTTATGTGGGAGTGTCCTGTGTAGCCTTCATGCTTCTAATATTTTTGTTGTGAGGGCTGTTTTTAGTATAGATGGCTTCCTCACCTTTCCTCCCTGTGTGCTAGCCGTTACCCCCTGGATAGAGGGTGTGATTCGTATTGTGGTGACCAGAGTGGGGTCTACTCTTCGCTCTGTGGTTGTCACAGCCCTCTTGGGGGCTGGGTCTGCTCCCCAGTTGTTGGAGTAGAAGCCCCCAGATCCGTTTCTGAGCTGCTGTGTGAGGTAGGCATGACTGGAGCACTCCCACTGGGAGAGGAGCCACTGAGTATTTCTCTGCAGATGTCCACCAAGAAGTGCCCTCTGTGGTGTCACCTGTCACCTGTTGTGCAGGCTCCCAATGTACACTTTTGTTGGCTCTGCCCTCAGCCCCACATCAGCCGTGGGAATGCAAGCAGTCTGCCCTGGTGCTCGTTATGTGCTCCACTAACCTAGGGCAGATCCATTGAAGTTGGTCACCAGGACCCGCTGTAGTCATGCGTAGCTGTGCACCTGGATCCACCATGGGCTAAAGGGTCAGTCCAAATACCAGCCTCACCTTGATGTGTGCATGCCCCCTGTTAACGCTGGACCTGGCTCAGCTGTGCACCAGCTCTCAGTGGGGCAAAGCTGCCTTAGCCCCCTGGGACAAGGCTCAGAACTCAGCTTCACCTCCAGAGTCTCATGGCCCCTTGTGCTGGGCTCAGACCTCGGCCCTGCCTCCACCTGGGGGCAACCCACCAGTGACTGCACCTTTCTAAATTCCCAGAGGCAGAGCCATCCTGATAGAGAACAAGCCAAGAAGAGGACCAATATGGCAGGGCCCCGCCCCTTCTTTTGCATGTGCTAACAATGGGGCTTTTTATGGTGGACCTGGGCTTCCTTGCACATACTCCCAATCAGCTCGACCCACACTCCAGCCCCTTCAGGCTGTCTCCGTGCAGCCAACCCTTGTCCTCCCAGTCCTCTCCCTGGATCTATCCTCTGGAGCCTGACCTTCAGGGCCCAGCCCCCACACATACCAGCAGGCTTGTGTCTTGGGCTGGGGAGGGCAGCAGGTGGCCTGCATCCTGCTCACCAGTCTCTCCCTGTTTGGCTTGCAGTGAACCAGCAGCTGTGCTCTCCTCCAAGCCTTTGAAGTTCCCTTTTTGTCCCAGCTGATCTCTCCACTGGTAATGGGCTCCCTAGGGTGAGGGAACTTTTCCTCTTTCACCGCTCCCTCCTGGGGCACAGGTCACATACCGATTCTTCTTTTTTTCCTACCCAGTTATGTGGAGATTTTTCTTGTAGCTTTGCTAGTATAAGATCTTCTGACAGATCAGTGGGTTTTTTGTGAGAACTGTTCCACATGTAGATGTATTCTTGATGTTTTTGTGGAAGAAGGTGAGCTCCATGTCCCTCTCCACCATCCTGAAGCCCCTCCCCCTAGTCTTTCTTTGTCTTTGATAACCTTGTTACTTTTGAAGAGTACAGGCTAGCTATTTTGAGAATGTCCCTCAATTTTAGTTTGTCTGACTTTCCTCACAATTTAAAAACACAAGTTAAGCATTTTTATCAGGAATTTCACAAAAGAGATGCAGTGCCTCTCTCAGGAAATCACATCATGTCGGTTTGTACAATTATTAGTGATACTGTATTTGAGCACTTGCTTACAGTGGTATCTAGTGGTTTTCTCCATTGTAAAATTACAGTTTTTCTCTCTGTAAGTAATTTTCAGAGAAAGTTTCTGCAACTATTCAGATATCCCTTTCCTCATCACACCTTTGCCCCTTTGTTTTGACATCCACTGATGACTTTCTAAAGCCACCATTCATTCTAAATTTATTAGTAGGCAATCTATTGTAAAGAAGAGCTTTCCCTCTCTCCTACCTACCTATTCATAATTTCCATCATGGATTCTTACTTTATTCAGTAGGTTATAATCCCACTACCTATTTTGATGTTCCCATTTCCTCTACTCTAGCCAGTGGAAGTCCGCTCAAACTGGCTTTATGTCCTTTTGACTTATTCCTATAATTCTTTGAGAACTTCCTTATTTTTTTTGTCAAAGCAAGGTGTTCCAGGATCATCTTGTATCTTCCTGAACCAGCACTGGGATCAGTTGTTTTTATAAAAAGTTCTGGTTTCTTTTAGTGGAGAGTGGTATTTAGTAGGAACTATAGTTGTGCTCATTGCTACAAGCATGTCATTTCCTTTTAGTCCTGCTAAGCAGAAAGAACTAGAAAAGACATGTCTCTGTGTGTATTTTTATATCCATTTATCTATATATACTTATGAAAAAGTGAGTTTATACTGAACCTGCAATTACAATTCAATAACAAGTTCTAGTCTTCCCCTTTTACAAACTTATAACTATTCACCAACAGTGAGAAACCTGCCTTGCACTATCCTCATTTTTTTTTAATTTGCTCAAGCCTAGGATACCAAAAAGGTTGTTTCTAAATTGCTAACCCATTCCACTGCAACAATACAAACCTACTTATTGGAGCTCAATATTCATTTACAGTTATTTTTAGGTAAAATTTAAATACATTAAATGCACAAGATCTAATAGGAACAATTCAATAAATTTTGACAAATGCACACATTGTTGTTACCCACACTCATAATAAGGTACAAATATTTACAGTCGTCCCAGAAAGTCCTCTCACTCAGCCAACAGTGTCCCAAAAGAAAGCCACTTTTATGGTTTTATTTTTTTAAAGATTAGGTTTCTTGGCTGAGTATTTAACAATTAATTTTTGTAAATAGCGGATTCTTAAAAGAAATTTTAGAATATTTTAATTTCTTGTAGATGGATGTTGACCTATGGTATATTCTGTTTTAGATAAATTAATGAATATAATACATCTTGAACCCAAATGAAATGCAGGCTCTTAACACAGCCTCTACTGACCACCCCCTACCCCCAGTCTGGCTCACTATACTTCAGCCACACTGGACATCTTTCAGGTCCTCAACCACATCAAATTATTTTCCACTTTGGAGACTGTGAATTAGTTGTTCCCTCTGCTAGAACACATTTTGCTTAATCTCCAATTATCTGACCATTTCTCATCATTCAAATCTTAGCAAACCATCATCTACTCCAAGAGATTGTTCCTAACTACTCTGCCTAATGTTGCTCATCACTTTTCCTGAGTCATTCTCTGTCACTTCCCCTGCTTTATTTTCTACATAGCTCTTATCACTCTATTTATGAACTTACTTATTCATTCTTTGTTATTCCCTCAGCACTTAGAATAATGTGTGGTAAATGTATGTGTGCGTGTGTGTGTGTGTGTGTGTGTGTGTGTGTGTGTGAAGGAAGGGGTTCAATAAATATTTATTGGATGAATGAAAATGTCATAATTTCAATTGTTACTCTTTATTAAATACCTTCCTTAGTCTCTGAGAATCCGGAAGGACAAAATATTTTTCTTACACAAATTATTAATGAATATAAATCAGTATTTCCTTACTTTTTCTTTCTTTTATACTTTTTACTTTGCTTACTCTTCTAATGAGCAAATGTATAATATCTTACTATGATATAACTACATGTAAAAAGTATATATTCATTGGGGTTTTTTGGAGCAATTACTCAGAAAAAAATATTTCTACTTTGAAGTGATGGAAACATTAAATATTAACATTTTAGCTTACAAAAGCATGTATCTAGTTAGAGCCATAAAAGAATACTGTCTCTTTCCAAATGTGGGCTTTAAACCTGGCCAAAGGTTGCTTCACTGGGAGACTGTTCAAGGCACTGCCTTTCATGGAAATGAAACTGGATTTTTTTCCCTGGGGTAACACAAGTAAGAAAAAATGTGCCATTAGGGACAGCTCCTGTGGGACAGGAGCTGTGGACTCTGGAATATACTCCTTTACTCTGAGACAGAACACAGCTGTTCACACTTACAAGGACAGTTACAAGCAAGCCATCGAGTTTGGCTTTGTGTTCATCTACTTGTTGCTTGATGGCTTTGGGGTGGAAAAAGTGATCATTCATAACTGGATTAATTTTTGCTCATTTAGAGTTCACAGATTTTAGTTATGGCCTCAAAATATCTTTTCATATAAAACATCTGAAGCAGTTTCTGGATTTTCACTTATTTGTTAACCTGAAAATCCCAGGAAAGACTTTGACAACTCTTTGATAGTTTTCTGGATGGAAACTAATTTTAAGAAATGCAGTAGTTATAATTACAAAATTGATTCTTCTCTATAGAATTAGAAACATAAGGGCTGTCAGAAGAGGCAATATATATTTTGTTTGTTTGTGTTTGTTTCCAAGGAGCATAGCAGCCACTGATCATGAACCAACAGATGCCAGGAAATCCTTTCCTTGTTTTGATGAGCCCAACAAAAAGGCAACTTACACAGTGTCTATCATCCACCTCAAAGAGTATAAGGCACTTTCAAATATGCCAGTGGAGGTGAGTATTTTTGTTTTATTTATGCAGCTAGACTGTTTACAGTATCAGATAAATTAACTGATTTGTTGTGAGAGAACCCACTGAAGTCTCAAATTAAATATGCTCTACTAGCTTATTTAGAGGCTTGAAAATACACTTGGTCAATCTCTTTTCTTTGAGCACTAGAAGTCTTTACCCTAAGATATCACAGTCCAGTCAAAAACACCACATTGGGCTTTCTAAGCAAGAGTGAATACAGTAGACATACATCAGCTGGGCTCTGCTTAAGTGAGAGAATCTCCTAGTCATGACAAATCAAAAGCAAACTAATGGAATTACAGACATAAAAATACTCTTTGTTTTCAGTTGAATATACACCCAGTTTTCAAGATAGAGCTACTGCAAAAAATCATCACTTAAATCTTGAAGTATAGACACCAGCTCCAGAGAGCACCATACCCATAGGTATTCCAGCGAACAAGAAGTACTCATTAAATGTTAAAAAAAAAATAGGCTACAATAAGTTCTGTTTGAATAATTATTAACATGACTCTTTCCTCTGTTACTGCTCCTCCACCCCATAATGGGCAACACAGTTAACTAGAGTGTCATTACTTCAAGGTTGAGGTTTATTATACCTTATATCTTTGACATGTAAAAGGATCAAGTTCACCCTTAGATATAATTGTCACCTACCTGATACCAGAAAAGTACTCTGCCTACGTTATATCTTGCATCTTTCTGTCCTACTATCTGAAATATCATCATTGAAATTCATCTGTTTTAATTACAGATATCCCTTGAAAAAGCAAACAAAAGCTTTAAGAGTGTCAAAAAGTAAACCATCACCAGCCATCCATGCCTCAACGTCAGTCAGGTTATCAACTTTTCTTCTAGTGTCAGACACCTGGACAATTGAGTTTTGATTGGAGAAGAAAGAGGAAAAGATGAACTTAAAGTATGACATACTAACGCAGAAGCCTGGATCAGAGTAAAATGCCATCAGAATCTTTTGGGATGGAAGGGAGAAAATGAAGGTTGGAGGAGAAAAAGTGCAAACTTTACTAACCTCTGCTTAAGATTTCCCTACGTGACATTTTCATTCTGCAGAGTATACTCCTTCACCTTCACCTAGTTCCAGAAAATAGTCCTGGAAGAGGGTGAATATTCTGGGTCCTTAGGAGGTTAAAACTACTAGGTTTGTATTGTAGAGTAACTTTGCTGGGGCTCCAATACTACTCTACAAGCACATGCATATAACATGCTTGCTTTGTCAATGACGCATTAAGTTCTGGTCCAGCCTCCTTCTCTTAATTCTTTTTGAAAGCTTCCCACTGCAGTGTGACTTACTGTGTGGCTGCAGGGCATATGGAAATGTTTAAACAATGGGTAGCAGGAATTAGGCAAGTATTCATGGATGAAGTATTTAGATCTGGTGATTGGCATTGAGGAAAGCAAAGTTGGCATGGATAGAAAACCAGACAGGTGGGGTTGGTAGTTGATTCAAGTAATAAAATCCTTCTCTCCATCCATAGCAGTGACTTTAGTGACCATACCTTGGGTCTCTGATGGAGACCACCAGGCTTGGAAAAGAAAATCAGACATCCTGCTATGCCTGGTACAGCCATTGCTCTCCTGCACATAGTCAGTCAGCAGATACCTGCTTAGTTCTTCCTGTGTGCAAGGAACTGAGCACTAGCCTATTCTTCATTAAGGGGTCATGGTATCCGCTCAAATATTATGGTCAGGATTGTGTGTTTAATGTAGAAAGAGAAATAAACTCCTGTCCAGTTTATATCACAAAGTTGTATTTCTCTTTGAGAAACTTAGTCCAGTATATAGTTCTGTCACTCTGTCACAGCACTAAAAATAAAATGCATTTTTCTTTAGTTTTTTAAACATCACCATTTTAGGGTAAAATTGCTTTTTACCCATAAGCTTTGACAAAAGATGTCTGACTAGAAAGCCAGATTTGGAGCAACTATTTGTCTTGTGCATGATTGATCTTTTTATAAACAAAAGATTATCTCTTGTTTTCGATAGAAAGAAGAGTCGGTGGATGATAAATGGAATCGAACAACTTTCCAGAAGTCTGTCCCCATGAGCACTTACTTGGTGTGCTTTGCTGTACATCAGTTTGACTCCGTAACAAGAATGTCAAAAAGGGGAATACCTGTGAGTACCACTGTATTTTTTAAACTTTACCACCTATGCATTTGTGATTTTCTACTTTTTTTGAATAGTTTTTTTTTCACACAACAGACTAGAAAAGCCCACTGGTCACCAGGATCTGTGATCCTAATGATACACTGAACAATATAGAGAAATGTAAGCCAAAAGGGCCCAGGTGGAAAATGAACCAACAAAATAGCCATAGGAATACATAGCCTTGAATTATTTTAAGGGGAAAATTCACTATAAATCCAAAGCTAGCTCCTAAGTATATCAGCACAAACGTATTAAACATTTCAGTATGCCCAATTTAGTAAAACGGTTGGGTGTATATGTTTGGGGTCCCAGATGGAGACCAGAGGGAGAATAAGAAACCAGAGGTAGAAAAATATTCTTCAAGTAACTAAGCACTGAAATGTCTGTGGTGCCATTCTGATATGTAATTCTAAATAGTGTGTCAAAAAGCATTTCTTAAAAGTATGAGAAGATATAAATAAGCTTTTTAAAAATCAAGATGATGAACTTAATAATTTTCTTCAGAAAAGCTAAATACTTTTACCTAATTATTTTCCTCAGTTTGGAGGCCCCTATTTTGCTCAGGCCGTGAACACTTGCTAGGCTGTCTAATGGTTAGTCCACCTCTGTGCTACATATTATATACATAAAACAAAATGCTATATAATTCTATAAGAAAGAAACCATCATTCTCACTTTACAGAGGAGAAAACTGAAACAATGAGCTTAGGTAATTTGCTCAAGATCACCCAAGTGGCAACTGGTGGAATCTCAAATTCCAAATTCTTTTCAAACAATGTACCCTGCTCCACCTTCTGAAATGTGATATTCTGAAAAATATCTTTACCTCTTCACCAGTCACTGGAGGGAAGAGATGCTCCTCCCTCTACCCCACATACAGAAGATAGAAAACCAGAGTTTTCCCTCCTGCAAAAGCCTGTAGAGCTCTTTCCTTCAAAAGTTGAACAGGATCTTACAGGAAGACTTTAAGGCAGTGTGAATGTCAATTCAAGATAAACTTCACCTCTTGGGCATTTGAGAGGTTGCCTGACTGGCCCCCTACCCACTCACTCTAAATTGGAATCTAGCACTTAACACCCAAGTACAAATGTTCCAGTACAATTTCCTACCCCAGAAAACCACCCTACTTAAATCCACTTAAATGTAACATCAGCAGGAACCCACACCAGCCTCACAGTACTACATTCTTAGAGCTGAAAAGACAACATAAGACAAACAGGCATATGAGGAAAATAAGCAACATAAAAGAGAAAATCCAAGACAAATAAACAGAAAAGCACAGAGTGAGTAAATAGTAACAGCTAGGGAAACCAAAAAAAGCCATAAAAATTAGAATTCTCACAAATAAATCCTTCAATTATTATACTCAGAGATTCAAGAAGATATGATCATCATAAGATAAGAACAGAAAGCTATGGGAAAACAATGAGAAATAGCAGAAAAAGTTTAAAAACATGATTTCCAAAGTATGACCTCAATCTGACCCCCAGGAACCTGTTGCTAATTCCTTCTAAAACTAGAGCTCAATAAACTGATAGCTTTAGTTCCTACACACTGCTTTGTATTTTTACTAACTCCACAGAGATGCATATATTGTTAGAAGCCCTCATATGTCTTGTGGGTTTTCCACTTTTATATTGCATCTGTCATTTCTGTAAGTTAGAAACAATACGGGTATATCAAAGCATCAATTTACTACATGATCTAGAGCCAAAGTGTCTATATTACTTTTTCAGTAAAAAAAAAAAAAAGAAAAGAAAAGAAAAGAAAAGAAACTAGTTAGTTTTTGTGTAATATATTTTTAGTAGAAATTTCATGACTCAAAAGACCATTCTTATCTACTCTGCTTCTGTCAGTATTATTCTGGTACATTTATCACCTGCTATTCATAATGAGATTATACTGTGCAATTCAAGAATCTGTAATATCCTGATTACACTCACCATTCTGGAAAGAATCTCTTTATATCAATAAATATTGAATTGAGGCCTATGTTCTTCTTAATTTTTTACCTGTAGTAGTAGATATTAGTACCTGAACCATTCACTATGCTTAAAATGTCCTTGATGCTCATGAGAAAATTCAGATTAGAGGACCTAATCCTAAAAAACTGTTAGGAAAAAAGATAACCAGGTTTGGAAGGTAGCTCAAAAGACTTAACTCTGCATATTTTCTTTTCTGAATGTTAGTTGCCTTACATTTTTTATTGAGGTATAGTTGGTTTACAATGTTATATAAGGTTCAAGTGTATGACACAGTGATTCACAATTTTTAAAGGTTATACTCCATTGACAGTTATTATAAAATATTTGGCTATATTCCCTGTGCTGTACAATATATCTTTGTAGCTTATTTATTTTATACATAGTAGTTTGTACCTTATAATTGCCTACCTGTATTTTGCCTTTCCCCCTCCCCTCTCCTTACTAGTTTGTTCTCTGTATCTGAGTCTGCTTCTTTTTTATTATATTCACTAGATTGTTGTATGTTTTAGATTCTGAAAATAAGTGACATCATACAGTATTTGTCTTTTTCTGACTTATTTCACTAAGCATAATGCCCTCCAAGTCCATCCATGTTGTTGCAAATGGCAAAATTTTATTCTTTTTTATGGCTGAGTAGTATTCCATTGTGTGTGTGTGTGTGTGTGTGTGTATATAAATCACATATTCTTTATCCATTCATGTGTTGATGGACACTTAGGTTGCTTCCATATCTTGGCTATTGTAAATAATGCTCCTGTGAACATTGTGTGCATATTTCTTTTTGAATTAATTTTTTCATTTTCTTCGACTATCTACCCAGAAATGGAATTGTTGGATCATATGGTAGTTCTGTTTTTAGTTTTTTGAGGAAATTCCATACTGTTTTCCATAGTGGCTGGAGCAATTTACATTCCCACCAACAGTGTACAAAGTTTCCCTTTTCTCCACATCCTCACTAAGATTTGTTATTTGTGGTCTTCTTGATGCTAACTTTTCAGAATGAGTTTGATTTTTATAGCATTTTAATAAATTACAAAATTTTTCTTTCTTTCCTAGAAGGGCTATTTTACATTAAGGGCTCTTAATCTTCTCTAAAGAAATGTATTTAATTCAAGAAGCCATAGAAGACTGCTAATGATTCTTATTCTTTATTCAAATTCATAAAATAATATTAATAAAAAATAAAATAAAATTCTATGAGGTAAGGTAGATTTCTTAAATGTTTGTTTAAAAAAAATGCTACTGTAGTAATGATTATCACCAAGCGTCAAACAACTTAAATTTTGACTTAAATGAGAAGTCAGCTGCAAACAAATGTTTTCTGTAACCTAAGTAATGATCTGGGTTTCTTCTCAAACAGTACCTCATAGCAGCTGAGCTCTGGAACTCAAAGTTCTGAACACATTTTGAACCTTCAAAGCCACAGAAAAAAAACAGTCCTTAGTCACCCAAATTTCAAGCCAAAATTTTGTGTATTTGTAATCACCTATGGATAAGAGGCAAACTAAGATTTAGGAAGAATATATCACATCCCTGTGATAAAGTAGTCACAAACAAAACTTGAAAAAAATCCCAAAGTATCACTGTTCCTTTCTGCTAAGTATTCCTCCTCCCCAAATGCCTGCCTACTGCTTGAAGAACATTACAAGGACATAAACTTATAAAATTAAGCACATTTGATGACATTCAGTAATACTAACTATGTACCTTAAACATGCATTTATAGAATTAAAAACAATATAGAATTCTTTTCTCTTTTTCATCCTGGCTATGTCAGCATCGATAATAAAATTTAGGGTTCCTCCAATCAGAATGTTTTATCAGTCTTTATTGAGCACCTACTGCGTGCACAAGGAGTATGCTAAGCCCTGAAGGGAGTAAAATATGCTAAGATAACTACACTTCAACTGAGATGTGCAACAGGGACAGTCACCTATGTCCTGTGTCATCCGAGTGTGTTTTCAGTTCTTTGCTGATATACCATCTCTTTGAGTGCCAAAGATCTCACCTTCTGTTTTAGGAGGCCCTGCAAGAGTCTTGGGCCATATAAAGTGATGTGTCTTTTGGAACAGTTCAGATAAGAGGGACAAACCTCAAGAAATGAACAGATGCTAAGTCTGCTTGATGATCGGCAGTGGAAAGGCAGGCTGTTGTTGATGGGTAGAGTGACCATACATTTTATCATTTATAAAATATAAATAATAGAGGTGTTATTAACTATGCTGAGATGAGAGGTGTGAACAGATAATCAGTAGATTTACCTTCCTGGGATATTCCTGGGCAAACTGGATGTTTGGCCACCTTTGTCAGTGGAAGACACTCAGCAGACAAGGACAACAGGGCACAGTAGATCTGCAGGGCCCCCAGATGGTGGTGGCAAACCTGCAGGCACTGGCTGGGCTTCTGACCAGGGTGGTGGTAGCAGTGGTGGCTGCCATCTGTTCAGCCTAATCCCCTCTGTTCACATAGTCTTTCCAAGTTCAGTGCCTTTCATCTTAGACCCTAACATGCCCTTCCAGAGTCTTGCCCCATCAACCTCAGTACCCCTCTCCTGGTTCACAAAAATTTCATCTAGTTTATTGAGACAGAGCCGGCTGGGCCTCCCTCCATTCTCTTCCACACTATTGTTAAAGCATAAACTCTGTGGTTTTCTTTTTCCTCATCTTCTGTTTTTATTATTAAAAGCCTTTCCAACCAGGCTCTTGCGAATCAAAAGGTTTTGGCTTTCAAATTTATTGTGTGGGCATGAAAAGCCTATTCTGGAGTCAAAAAATTAACTTTTAGTTTCCTCCCCCCCTTCATTCTAATAGTATTCCTAATGGTAATGTGGATACCACAATGCAATTTTCACCCACACATAAGGAAGTCCAAAGAAAATTAGAGGTTAATCATTCAATATATTATCTCTAATGATACAAATGTTCTCGATGGACACATAAAACTATTAGATTAGCTTATTTAATGCTCACATTAACTATGAGGTAGGTATTATTATTTCTATTTTGTAGCTAGAGAAAGTCAGGTTTCATTCTTAGGCACAGAAAAAAGTAGTAGAATGATATAGTAAAACGAGCTGCGCTGAAGTCTAGTGTCAGTTTTATCTTCATTTTTCTCATGTACACAATGAGGAAGTTTATTTTTAAAACACTTCAAACTCTAAAATTTGAAATAAAGGTCTACGATCCTTATCTAAAACCTTTGTGACTTGTACACTGGAATTCAGAAATTTTCAGATTTGTGAAAGGTACTATTGAGTAAAAACAGCGGGATCTGGGGCAGCACCTTATATATCAAACAGTAATATTTCTGCAGCAGTATTTTTGTACTGAGAACAATAAGAATTATTTTAAAAAACTCCTATCAGTTCAGGTTAGATGATACTACCATATTAGTTTGCTTAGAACATATGAAGAACTTTAGATTTTCAGAACTTGTTGGATTTTACAGTTGTGGAAACTGGACTAATGAAAGGATTGGAAGTTATCATCAGTGATGCAAAATATTTTATTTTATTATTAATAGTGTCAGATTCATAAAACTGATATGTAGAGTGGAACATCGCATAGTAAGTGCTTATCACATTATCTGGAAATTTTTAAGTACTCAGACTAATAAGTAATCATAATGATTGCACATAAAAGAAATGACAGTAACCAATTAGAATCAATTCTCACAGCTTAAATTCTCTCTCAAATTCCTGGAGACCCTTAATTAAAAGGACAATATTAACAACTCTAAAAGCCTTCTTTACCGTAGATTTCCACAGGATAAGAGAAAAGCAACAACAGTGATAAAGCAGATGTATTACAGAATAATCAGCAGCATATAGGCTTCAGAAGGCATAGATTCCACATCCAACACTAGCCCAGCAGATTCAGTGCTTTGAGCCATGACCAACACTATCCACCAGTGGTATATCTAGAAAATTTAATTGACTTAGGGATTTTACTATCTTTAAAAAGTAAATATATGAATTCATGGTAGGTTCTTGAAGCTGTACAAACTTCATATATATATGCATACATATGTGTATATATGTATAAAATTTATACAAAACCTTTATATTTAACCTTTAATAGAGTCCTTAATGATAAAGGTATATGTGACTTCTTAGAAGTTAAGAAGAAAGAATATACATGGATATCTCCCTTTTCACCCCATGCTATTTCAATATGGTTAGCTACATGCTTAAAAAAATTATCTCAGTAAAACAAGCATGTAAACTAGAAAGACAGCAATTATTACTGAGGAATGACAACTCAGGAGCAATTTACTGAACTTCGTCATGGACAGAGTGCTGAGGCTTAGCAGACGATAGAGGAGAGTCAGCCACTTCTACCAAAGCCCACAGAAAGGAATCTTTAAAATAAAAATGTTTGTGATATATGGCAGATAGGACACATAAATATGCTTTGGCTAAGGACATCACAACGTTAATGGGCTGTATCTATATATTCTGTGACTGCTTAACTCAGTTGATCAAAGCAGTGGTCATAAAATATGATTGATGATGCTTCAAAATAAGGGTCATAGATCATAGGTGACCTGCAGACTGGCCAGACTGTAGAGCAAAACATACTTCTGTGTGGTGTTGAGCTTCTCAGAAACAAAAGAGGAAGGGACTACTTTTATTTTGATTGAATTTACATTAACATCAATCTTGTTGAAGGACACTGCATGCCAGCATTGCTGCTGGCAACAGAAACATGGAGAGTAAGAAACCCAGACAATCTCAGAAGCATTCTGATGGAAGGGAGTCCATCTACCAGCACAGGCAATGAGAAGGAACTGGTAGAAAAAGCACAAGGTCTTTCTCCTCCCCGTTGCTCCACTGAAGGTGGGGGACCTCACTGTTACCTCTTCTTCCTCTTTCTCAACCCTCTTTCACTCTCCAAATATGTACCACACAAAAGTACAGAGTGTGTAGACCACAGTGGAGTGGGTCAAGAGGAACTACCCTTTCTGAAGGTTTTAACAGAAGGGAAGAGATGTGGTAGAAATTCTGAGGAAGTACTGACATACTAATCAGTTCACAGATGAAAAATTCTGAGCATCTCAGTTTACAACACGGCAATCCTATATGCATGTGACGGTTTTGATTTCATAGGGGGCAATTACCTTTGCTCTGTTCAGTGGCCGCCAACTGGATCCTTGGTTTCACTTAACTTCTTAGAAGAGGCATGCGGTTGTTCACAAAGAGAACAGGAGGTCAGTGAGGAAATGTATCACCTCTTCTGGAAAGCAAATAAATAAATAGATTAATTAATTAAAAAAAACAAAACTTAAAAGAATGATGGGCTGATGAATGAGTCAGTTTTGTAGCCCTGAAGATGAAGATGAACACGTCTCTACTTATATCAATAAAGGACGAATGTCAACTACCCAGTAGGTGTGGGAACAGTGAGCCAGCGCTGGTGGTTTAAGGGATGCTTTTTAGAAACTCATCCTTGAAATTATTGGATCTTCTCTCAGTTCACCATGTCTAAGAAAAGCTGTGTGTCTAAAAAAGAAGATCAAAACTAACAATGCATTTGAAATAATAATAAAGGAGGAAGGCAGGCATAGTTTCTCTTTATTTTTTCCTATTTTCAAATGATGAGTCACCTGTCCTGTTTAGGTAGGTGGGACTGAACTTACCAGATGGCTGCATCTTTTGCTTTACTTGAGAGTTTTGAATCAGGCCTTAGATTCAACAAATATACTTTATTTGAATTCCTCACACACTTCTTTAAAAAACACTTCTTTTTTTTTTTTCCTAGGGCAGTTTTAGATTTACAACTAAATTGAGGGGAAGGTACAAATATTTCACACAAACCTCCTGCTCTCACACATGCATAGCCTTCCCCATTATCAGTATCACTCCTCCAAAGAGTACAAGGATGAATCTACATCAACGCACTGTAATACCCAAAGCCCATAGCTTACCTTAGGGTTCACTCTCAGTGTTGTATGTTCTATGCATTTGGATAAATGTATAATGATAGATATCCATCATTACTGTATCAAAGTATTTTCACTGTTCTAAAAATCCTCTGTGCTCTACCTAATCATCTCTCCATCCCTCACCCCTTGGCAGGGCAACCACTGATCTCCTTACTGTCTCCATAGTTTTGATGCTTGCAAAATGTCACATAGTTGGAATCATATACTATGTTGCCTTTTCAGATAGGCTTCTTTCACTTAGTAATATGCATTTAAGATTCCTCCTTATTTTTTCAGTTTCATAGCTCATTTCTTTCTAGCACCGTATAATATTCCATTGTCCACAGTTGATGTGGTATATGAAAGACATCTTGATTGCCTCCAAGTTTTGGCAATTATGAATACAGCTGCTATAAACATGCTCGTGCTGGACGTTTTAAACTCTTTTGGGTAAATATGAAGGAGCACAATTGTTGGGTCATATGGTAAGAGTATGTTTAGTTTTGTAAGAAACTGCCAAGCTGTCTTACAAAGTGGCTGTACCATTTTGCATTCCCACCAGCAAAGTATCAGAGTTCCTACAGCTTCACATCCTCACCAACATTTGGTGTTGTCAGTGTTTGGGATTTCGCCTTTCTAGTGAGTGTGCCATTTTAATTTGCATCTTCTTGACGACATATGATGTGGAGTGTCTTTTCATATACTTGTTCGCTCTCTGCGTATCTTCTTTGGTGAGCTGTCTAATAAGGTGTGTGGTCCATTTTTTAATCAGGTTGTTTCTTTTCCTCTTGTTGAGTTTTAAGAGCTCTTTGTATATTTTGAATAACAGTCATTTATCAGATGGGCATTTTGCAACTATTTTCTTCCAGTGTGCAGCTTGTCTTTTCATTCTCTTGACATCATCTTTCACAAAGCTGACTAGGTTTTCTTCTATGCTATCTCCTAGAAGTTTTGTAGGTTTGTGTTTTACATTTAGATATGTGATCAATTTTGAGTTAATTTTTCTGAAGGGTGTGAGCTCTGGGTCTAGATTCATTATTTTTACACATGGATGTTCAGTTGTTCTAGCACCATTTGTTGAAAAGACTATCTTTGCTCCACTGTATTGCCTTTACTCCTTTGTCAAAGATCAGTGACTCTATGTGGGTCCATTTCTGGGCTTCCTATTGTCTTGAATTGACCTATTTGCTTATTCTTCTGTTAATATCACATTGTCTTAATTACTCTAGCTTTCAGTAGGTCTTGAAGTCAAGTAGTATCAGTCCTCCAACTTTATTTTTCTCCTTCATTGTTGTGTTGGTTATTCTGGGTTGTACATGCTTAGAATTGGGAGGTAAAAAGTCTGTACTTGCTTTGATTTATAAATTATGTCATGGCATAAAATAAATCCTAGAGACTTGGAGCTGTAGGTTATCAAGGTGTAGCTTATCAAGATGCTTCCCTCTCAGGAAAATTTTGAATCATTGTATTTTAGACTCTGAAGTAGAATAGTTTCATATCAAAAGGGTACTTTGGGTAGCAATGGATAAAAAAGCACAAGTGGAAAACATGTGTCTAAGGGCCCTTTTAGATGTGAAAAATCACATGCTTTATTTCCTCAAAGATAAATTACACAGAGATAGATATGTAGATAGAAACATAAATATTAAGAAGACAATATATGTTCTAAATAGAAAAAAAGGTAATAACACTTAAAAATATATCAGACACTATGCCAGCCATTATGTCTTACATTATTTCTAGTCATTGAAATTACTCAGTGAGTTATGCAGTATTCTTTTCCTTTACACATGAGTCTCAGAGATGCGAAGCAATTTGTCCAAGACCACGTAGAACTGGAATTCCAATTAGACTTATCTGGCTCCAAAGTCCACCTTCTTTCCACTATGTCATGTGTCATATTTTTTGTGTTTTATCAGATGAAGAATTTTCACTGGATTTTTGTGTGTGTGTGTTTTTTTTAAATAGCTCACTATATATGTCCAGCCAGAGCAAAAACACACAGCTGAATATGCTGCAAATATAACTAAAAGTGTGTTTGATTATTTTGAAGACTACTTTGCTATGGAATATTCTCTTCCTAAATTAGGTGAGAACCATTTTTTAATTTTCTTATATTTAATATTGCCTTTGTTTTCATCCAGGTTAACTCACTTTCTCCAGTTTTAGCATCCTTAGTTAATGGTCATCTCTTATTCTTTTTATTATATGCCTGTACTATGTGCCTAATACTTATTAGATGCTGAAAGATCCATTCTGGATTCCTCCAAAAATAACATCTATACTCTGTTTTTACCCAATAAATGTATAGTATTTTACTTTCAAATAAAGATGTAAGTATATATGTAAAACTGCAGACATCAGTAATGATGGAGCCATAAACAGCAACCTAGAATCAGTTGATTTCAAAATCAGTACCCATCCCAATAGCTTACACTGCCTCCCTACCATCAGTGAGCTGATAAATAATGCTGTCAGAGTGCCATGTATTTCCAGTCTTTCCACTATTGCACACAAATTCTAGATTCTCCAGCAGTTAAAATGAAACACTGGTGCTCCTTCCATAAATATTTCTTCCAACATTGAGGAGGGAGTGGAACATGTTTTCTTTTTAAAATAAAAATAGTGCTATAATCACAATGGTGTGGATACAATACTCCTATCATTAGCAAAAGTGGTTTTAGCAAAGACTTTAAATGTAAAGCCCAAAGAGATGTCTGTAGGGATGAAATGAAGGCAACCAGAAAACAAACCAAACAATAGTTGACTTCTCTATTTCTGTTTCTCTCCTTACTTTAATAAATTACCAGTGCAAAGCAACTGGAATACCAAACTCTCTACATGGCAATGGCTGTGACCAGGTAACTTTCTGGATGCTACATTTAAAAAAAAAAAAATTGCTTAACACATACTTGGGAAGGAGACAGGAGGGGAAACAACTTTTCACCAAAGTCGGAATAATTTAATAAAATGTTGAGCGCATTAATTAGAAAGTCTTTTTTTCTCTTTATTTCTCTTGTACCACTCAGGATAACCTGGGATGTGGAAATCTCACAAATGTATTTCTCTCTTCTCTTTTCTTCCTCTTTCTCCCCATTCCTTCTTTTTCTTTATACTTTCATCTACATTTTCAACCCTTTCAGAATTGACTTTATCTTAGACTATCCTGACAATTGACTTCTGTATATATTACACCGCCCCAAAATTAAAAGCACTAGAGCTAATTAATTATAATGTCAATACTCACAGGGAAATGAGGTTACAAAAAATTCCTTTTGTTCATGAGTTAGGTACATGTGACACTGTAACATTATGGAAAATACTGGCCCTTCGGGAGAATAGTTCTCCAACCTTTAAGTGGTATTCTCATGACAAAATAACCAAATCTAAGAATGAAAATAACACTAAAAGGAAACTGCTGTAATTTTTACCTCCATTTAAGATGTATCCATTTTCGTTCTTTTATAAAAAGCTTTAAGAATTTTTATTTTAACGAGAAAGGATCTTTTCTTAAATTTTAGATGAAAATTTAATTTATTTTCATATATGTGCCTCATTTAAATTGTATGTAATTAAAGTAATTCCATCCTTATCATAGTTCATTAACTGGAGAAGCTGTGTTGTGCCCACTGATCAATCTCAACCTTTTCTGTCTGGGGATTTAATACAGAACTGATCAGCACTGCCTCTTCCTGTCAGATACTCTGTGTAAGATTATAGGTCCCAGCAAAAATAAGGAATAGAATGTCTAGATAGAATTCAACACTTCAGAAATGAAAGGGAATTTAGAGAGAATATAGTCAATTCCACGTTGATCCAGCTAATTTAATACAGACATACGGTGGATGGTAAGTATTTAATTAGTAGGGAATCAGGTTGACCTCAAATTGTACAGAATTAGGGAAAAGTGGAATTTTGTATTCTCTAGTAATCTGTATCCTTGGATCGAAATATATTTCCATATGCTTGGAAACTCTACACTTCTAAGTGTTCCATTTTCTCAGTCCTTTTTACAGCATATCCCCCCAAACAGAAGCTCTGTGTTATCAAAGTGAAAGTCATGGGGGAAAAAGCAAATAAAAATGAAATACATAAAGGAACAAAAGACATAGAACTATAGAGGACTTGAAAAGAGCATTGCCATTAATATCCTTCTTAAAAAATAAAAGACACATTGATACCTGGAGCCAACAGGAAAAGTTCCATGGAAATTTTGAGTTCATTAAGACTGAAAAGTTTACACAAATAGATGATTGTTTTTTACTCTAAGAAATTATTTTTAGCCTTTTTAAAATACATTCATCCAAAGAACTTAATTTGGTAAGAAACATTATGAACACATGGAAAGAATGTTTCTCACCGGACTCTCTTTTTCCATAGATAAAATCGCTATTCCAGATTTTGGCACTGGAGCTATGGAGAACTGGGGACTCATCACATACAGAGAAACGAACCTGCTCTATGACCCTGAGGAATCAGCCTCATCAAACCAACAGAGGGTGGCCACTGTGGTTGCCCATGAACTTGTGCATCAGGTATAGAACCTTAGCATCAACTTAGCTTGTTTTAAAAAGTGGCTTAAGACCAAAGGAATAATTGAAATTAATAAACACTTCGTCTTAAAGAAACTTTTAAGACACATTGTTTTGCCTTTAGTAAATACATGAGGCCTTCCTAGAACTTTAAATATTCCCAGAAATGCCTAAATAAAGGCAGTAAACTAAGGAGAATTTAAGATCCTTTAAAAACTAGGGATATAAAACAAGAAATAAATGCTAAGTATGAAGCCTGCCTCTTCTGGGTCAAGTGACAAAATTTATATGAACAAATGAATCTTCTGAAATTATTTAGGTCTCTCTACCAAAGGCATGAGAATTTAACTATCTCTTTATTGTTTATAATTTCAGTGGTTTGGAAATATTGTGACCATGGAATGGTGGGACGACTTGTGGCTAAATGAAGGATTTGCTTCCTTCTTTGAGTTCCTGGGAGTAGAACATGCAGAAAAAGAGTGGCAAATGGTGAGCCCTAAACATATAAGTTCCAAATCTGTTTTCCTCATGCCAAGCAGGTTGAAGCCTTTGGACTATGACAATGGCCCTGAGGTCAGGGCCAAATGCAGTGATGAATTGGGAATTCCACTGGGAGAACAAGGTGGAGCCAGCTGGCTCTGCTGAACTACATCTTGCTTAGAGCCTCTGCTCAGGCCCTAGAGGGCAACTGACCACCAGGATCTGAAAATACCGTGGGTAGAGTCATTCAAGAACATGTGCCAAGGCAGAAAAATATCTAGCTTAGATAATGCCAACTCTGTGTTCAAGAAAGTACCTGTAGTGCTAAGCCTTTGAAAAATGTCTAAGCCTAATTTTACAGATGACTTACCTTAGACAGGTTGCTGAAATGATTTGGTAAAGAGGTTAGCACACAAATTCAGTAGTTAGACTCAGGTTCAGATCCTGGACACATCATTTCTGAGATGCTTTACAGGAAATGTGACCTTGAGCAAGTTGCATATCCTCTCTGAGTCAGTCCTCTCCTCTATGAAAGAAGAATATTATTCTCCACCCTGTAAGCTTAAAAGCTCCCAAAACGTACATGTAATTTCTATTATTATAGCATGTGTCCCTGAGGGGCCTAGAACAGAGGCTTCTATGAACTCTACAGACATTTTTCCCCAAAGCTACATCTGTTTTTATTTGTATTTAGATTTTTTAAGTATTCTCATTAGTGTGTTTATATAAAATAAGTGTGTGGATATGTTAAGCAGTCTTACAGAAGGTCGTGTACTATACAGAGTACTGCCCTCTACTGGACAGAATAAGAAGAGTGTTAGCAGCTTCAAGAGCTAACAATCCAAATGTCTTCTTTTAAAAAAGATTTTATATATATATATTTAATTTTTAAAATTCTAGCTCTTGAAGATATATAGGGGAGGGAGAATCAAATACTTAATATTTTTAAAACAATACATTCCTATGTCAATCACTGCAATCCTTTCCAAATAAAAAATTACTTTCCTAAACAAACAAAAAAACTTAAAAAAGAGAAGAATATTAGATGCTTGAAGCCCTTGTAGTTTTCACAACCTGCTTCAAAAAGTGAAAAATTTAATTTGCAAAAATTGCTTCTTTAAAAAGTAATCTACATGAGGCCTTCCTAAAACTTTAAATATCCCCAGTAATACCTAAACAAAGGTAATAAACCAAGGAGAATTTAAGATCATTTAAAAACCAGGAAAAAAAAAAGCAGAAAATAAATGTTTCAGGGTTTTTCAAGGATGGAACTATTATTTGGGCCAGCTAATTCTTTGCTGTGGGGGCTGCCCTGTGCATGGTAGGACACTTAGCAGCATCTCTGGCCTCTGTCTACTAGAGGCCAGTAACCCTCCATCCCAGTTGTGAAACCAATAATGTCTCCACATATTTCCAGATGTTACCTGCGGCACAAAGCTTCCCCTAGTTGAGGACTATTCATCTATGTTGAAAATTGCTGACTTCATAATTTCTGAAATTAAATTCATATAAATGAAAATTATTTTGTCCTTTATTTTCCATAAAGTAACCCTTCTTATATCGATATTATAAGAAGTTATAACACTTCAATATTGTTATATTATACATAATATAATATGTAATATTTTGACATTCAATTTTTAGTGTTTCAAAAACACCAATTAAATATCAGAAGAATTTAGCTTTCAGATCTTAAGTGAAATTTAATCACATGATCCAACTCATTCATTCTCCATCCGTTCATTCATTCTTCATTCAGTGAACATTACGGAGGACCCAAAACTGAATAAAACACACTTCCTGTCCTTACAGAAGTTCCCAATTTAGGGTCTAGTGGTGGAGGGGACAGAGAAACAAACATACATTGCAAGAAAGCTGGATAAGTACCACACTAGTGGTGTGAAAATTTTTTTCAGGTGAAAAATCTGATGCCCAGGAAGGTAATATGATTTTCCATAGTCACATAGACAATTGGAAGCACAACCAAGATGAGAGTCAAATTTCCTGACATTGAGAACAAGATTCTTTCTTCTTACCTAAACATTTCAGGGGCCCCAAAATTAAAATCCAAGTGAAAATTACCTTGATTGACAGTCATCACCTGTCAATAGTACCTTGCTTACTGTACTTTCCAATTCACAACATTGGAAACTGTAAACTAATACAGCATGCTACTTCTTGGAAATATTTTTGATTAAGTAAGACCAATAAAGCTTTTGATTTTTTATTAGTAGTGATTTAATAGAGCTAGATTTCAGAATCTAACTGATCAAGAATCAAACTAATAGCAGCTACTGTGTTAGGTTTTCCCTCTATGCCAGGTACTTTGTCAAATGCTTATCATGCATCATCTCATTAAATCCTCTGCACATTTTTAGAAAGTAGATGCCATCATTACACCTATTTAATGAGTGAGGGAAATTACTTAAACTTGCATGTCTAGAAAGTGGAGAAAATGAGCTTTGGATCTAGGAAGTCTGACTAGAGAGCTAAACCTCTCCACCACACCATTTTGCCGAGAAAACTTAGGACTGGAATTAGAAGGTAATTGTTAGAACTAAAGCAAAAGCTAATGTTTTCTTCAGTCAATTATGAATTATCCAAATTCTAATGATTAGTTGACAGAAAAAGACCACTAAAGCATCAATTTTTGGCAAATCAACATGCCTCCTCACTTAATTCTCAGACAAATCTGTGAGGTGGCACAATCATGCCTGTTGCATAGATATGGAAACAGGGCTTGGAAAGTTTGGCACATGTTTGAAAGTCACATAGAATTAGCAGAAACAGAATTTATACATGCTTGTGTCTTCTTGGCCTGCCAGATAGAAGAGAACAGAATCAGTGTAGTCCAATCAGTGCAAAATAGGATTGATTTTAACATCTAAATCCTTGTTTTAACTAATATGAGTCATTTATGTTTATTTTCCCACCAGTTTGTATTATAAAAATGATAATTTGACATATACACCAGTATAAAGTAAGTGCTGAATCTCTTGGGTTCATTCTGTCATTTCAGCGTGACCAGATGTTACTTGAAGATGTATTACCTGTACAAGAGGATGACTCTTTGATATCTTCACACCCAGTTGTTGTCACTGTGTCAACTCCTGCTGAAATCACATCTGTTTTTGATGGGATTTCTTATAGCAAGGTGGGGGAAATATGACACTGTTTTGAATTCTTCCTGTTTGGTGGCTTTTCTCTCAGTAAATGCCTAAAAATGGTAAGAACAGCTAGACTATGCTAATGGACTTAGAGAGACAGTGTAGAACTTATTCCAAGTGCTGAGTATTCAATAGTTTGTCACAGAATTCTGAATCGGATTTCTAAAAATCTGTCTTTTCACTTTTGTTTATAACGGCTCTCATTCTGACAACTGAACATTTACATGTTAAGCATCCAATTTAAAATTACTTGATTTTTTTTAAAAGACAGTAAATCTTTTTATGCCCTGTCGTCAATAAGAAATACCATACATATGGCCACCTTTTCTAGCAGAATGCTTCCAGCAAGCATTTGAATGCAACTCTGTTTGAAGGAATTACTTTCATCCATTTTTATTTAAGATTTAAAGATGATTTTGTTAGCATCTTGTGATGGGGCATTTTTAATACATTAAAATTTTATGAAAAGTTGCTGAAAATCCATAGTGGCCCAAAGCTTTATGTTACCCATTTTCTCCCACAACTTCTCCTGTAGTTTCTCCTCTAAACATATTTATTCCACACCTGTATGCAACATATTTTAGTCAATTTTCCACCTCAGCCCCTCATGATTTACCCACTACGTTAAGTTGTTCAAACTGCAAACTAATACATTTTGTTGATGTGGATGTTACCTAAGTTTTATTTAAGATGAAATATTATAATTATTAAAATGAATACTAGATAAAATTGGCTTGAGTAAAAAGGCCTTCTATATATTAGTATTTGACATTAATAGTATCATATTTTTGGCTTTCCAGGATTCCTTTATTCATTTTTCTTTTACATTGTTAATGATTCTTTTTATCTTCCTGTTAAAATGAAAATGTCTAATCTACTTATAGTATATTCTAATAATTCACATGGAGACATTTATATTTATTAAATCAGTGTCTTCCTTTCTGGGTTTCAGGCATTAGGTCAGAAATAAATACATGTTTCTCAACCTTTAGCCTTCTACTCGGAACAAGAAAAAAACTTATACTTAATAAATTACAGTAAAAATTGTGACCTTAAATGGGGAAGCAATGTTTTTGTGGTCAGTAACTTGAAAGTTGATTTTAAAATTTATAAACAGTGCATTTTAGAATTATAACATGTGAAAAGCCAATAGAGAGCAGAGATATTCATCAGGTTCTTCAGACTAAATAAAACCAAATGAGATAAACCACGTTTGAACAAAAAGATTTTATGTCTAAATTGTGTATCTATATTAAACTATTTGCCCAGATTAATTCCTCAGTTGTCTATTTCCCATTGTTAAATATAATTCTTTTTCAAAAGTATTGAAATATACTTAAGAAGTAGACAGAATTTTATCCTGAAATTGCTTTCCTCGTTCATCAAAGAACATGATTTTTCTAAAACTTTTTCGTTTCTCTTTCATTAGGAAGGCTCCATCTACTGGTTAGTTTTGTGAAGTGCAGTAATCATTTGAACCTCAAGTTACGGAAATGATGGCCATTTTATCAATTTCTCCTTATCTTTTAGTTATTTTAGGAGCATAGATACAGGGAGTATGCCAAGTGGTATTTTCATCCTAAAATCACGAGCAATACTGTGTAACTTAGCAGAATCATCTTGAAAAAATTATCCCAGAAATACGATCATGAAAACCTAGCCACAATAGTGATCACTGTTATTTGTTTCTTATGCATCCTTTTAGTTTAACTTGCCATACTTTTCCATCACAGGGAGCTTCCATTCTGAGAATGCTTGAAGACTGGATAACACCAGAGAAATTTCAGAAAGGATGTCAGGTATGATTTACTACTTTTAATGGTATTGGAAGTAAACTACACTGATATGTGGCTCATGAATGTTAAGATATGTGATCAATTAAGGCCAATTCCCTTTTTACTTTTACTTTCCTTACTCAGGAATAGACAATACAGCAAGGCACAAAAAGGTGATTTCACATCCAGCCTAGTACCTACACTGTATCTGTAATTGCCATTTAGCAGAAGTTTCATGGAGAAGGTCAACATTACTTATTTTAGGATGCCCTTTACATTTATATTAGCTCGGGCTGCCATAACAAGATACTACAGACTCAGTAGCATACACAACAGAAAGAAATTTTCTCAGTGTCCTGGAGGCTGAGGAGTCTGAGACCAATGTGCTGGCAGGTTCGCCCCCTTTTTGCTGTGTCCTCACACGGCAGAGAGAGAGAGACAGAGAGAGAGAGAACCTTTTGGTGCCTCTTTTCATAAAGACACTGATCCCACTGTGAGGTTCCCACCCTCCTGACCTCATCTGAACCTAAATGCCTCCCAAAGGCCTCATCTCCAAACACCATCACACTGGGGGTTAGGACTCCAATGTGTGAATTTCAGGGGAATGCAATTCAGTCCATAGCACTATAATATAAAATTCAAATTTATCCATAAAGGTTTTCCCTTACAGTTTGTAAAATGACTTTTTCTATATTATTGGATTTGAAAATGGTTACTATAAACATTTCTATTATGATAAAGTCAGTAGTAAAGAGGGCCTGCTTCCTTTTGGGGACAGAATAACAATCAATTTCTTAAAGCATTTCACACAGCCGACTTAAGCTTATTCCTCCAGTGGATGTTGCAGCTCCACTGTTGTCCTTCTAGCAAAACCTAAGCCAATTCTCTCAGGGTTTTATATTAGCACCATTGCTACCTTGTGTCCCTGTAACTGTCCTGCCTGCAGGTTGGCCCTGTTGCAGCCTAAAGATGGAACTGTCTTCCTACTCTTTCCCTTCCATCTCCATCCTCCCTGCTGTGACAGGTAGGTAGGCAAAGTAGTGTTGATAGTGTCCAGCCCATAAAATAGAAAGCAGGTCAGAGCAGTGCCCTGCTAGCTTTCCCAAAGGGTACCAGTACTTTCTTTGGATGTGATTTCCCCGAGACAATGCCTGCCCATCATTCCTAAAGCTCTAATGACCATCAGGTCTTCTTATGTGGCAATTAGTACTCTCTGTGATACCTTTAAAAGGGAACAGTCCCCTTTTACCAAATACTTAAATTCCTAGGCGACTATTAAAGTAAGAAATAAGACCAGGATTTAGGAAATATTCAGGGAACATATCAGTCCATTTTACTCCTTTTGTCCATTAATAAAATATTCTGTGTTGACATTAGGTAGAAAGGAAGAAGCTATGTGCTTGCTCTTACATGTACATTAGAATATCCTGTAAACTTTCCATCAGCTTCAAACTCAAATGTCATATCTTCTCTAAATGAAAGCACCTTTAGTGAGGAACTGTGCCTTCTGTATCTTTGCATATACTCTAGTGCCTAGTAGCATGCGTTACAGATGTTAGAAGAGCTATAAAATACTTCTGCAGTGAAAGAATGAGTGAGTGAATAGTTTACAATAAATAACACAGAACACAAAAATAAACAAAGACAATTCCTTTTTAAAAATTAAGTTAAAATATCCTTTTCACAGTTTTCATTCTAAGTTAAACTGATGAATAATACATTCTTGGAGTCTTCAAAGCTGACTTCAGATTAAATCATTTTTCATATGAACTTTTTTTGAGAAGTACCAAAAGAGTCTTTAAAAATGAATATCTATTCTAATAATTCAGTAATACTCTCCCATTTCATTTAGCCCAGTATCTGTGGTATAATTAATTAAAAACCCAGTCCTGTCTAAAACTAACATTTCTCAAGTTAAACTGTCTTCCTTCAACCTAACTGTGACTACAGATGGTGCTAGAAACTGAATTAGAATGAATAGATATTAATTTTCATACCATTACAGTGCTATGGAATTCATTCACAAAAAGACACTGAAACTCTCATTATTTGCCTCCAAACTTCAAACACTAGCTAATATCTGCAAATAGCATATGATCATAGGGCACATAGGGCACACTCAATAAGCTCTCACACCAAGTGGAGCATTCCTTCATATATTTGCAAATGAATACAATATACCCCTCCTTGATTCATCATCATGCAATGATTGCTCCCCTAAATCCCACAATGTGTGACATTGTTCAAGATATTTTCCCTTGTAAATACTAACTTTCTATCAAAAGTGACAGTTAGCTCAAGTGGTGTGGCATTAACTCTGGGGGTGGCCAATTGTCTGTTCCCTTTCATGTTCATCACCTTCCCCCAAACCTCAGGCAGCCAAGTAGGTGCAGAATGTAGGGAAATAAGAGCAAACCCATCAATTAGAAAATCTTTCAGTCTGTGATTGTACTTAAAAAGCATATTAGAAAATGGCGTATTGATAACAATGCTGGCCACGAAATAGAAGCTGAGAAATATATCCATCCTTTCTTTTTCTCCTAGTATCAGTAGTATTCCTGAAAAGACAGGAATGGCTAGGCTGGAAAATGTCCTTTCCCTTCCTGAGATACTAGTAATAGAAGCATTGTTCTTTTCCATTTGTCCTCACTGATACCAACTAATGAGGGACTATTACTGGGGGACCTAGGTTATCATGAACTTTTGACTGGAGTGACTACATTGTGATTATTCAAGGTGAAGAAGGAAATTTCTTAATACAGAATATTCAAATGCACTAATATAGACAAAATAAAAATAGTACCTTTGAATATACTGTTTATATGAGCCTCTACCTCAGGAGAAGCAAGAAGCTGTAATTTAAAAAACAGTAACAATAATAACAGTGTGGAAAACCACACAAACTGATCCTGGATTCAGAAGTCTCTTCACAGTAATCTCAGGCAAATCTCTTACCCTCTTTAGGCACCAGTTTCCTTCACCCCTAAAATGTGGGGGTTGTATAAAATAGTATTTAAGTTCCCTTCCAGTTCCAAGATTGCATGTTTGTAAGTACAAGATATTGTGAATATACAAGGAAACCTCTAAATTAATTTTAAGAAGATACATTAATTAGAAATTATCACTAACAAGTAGCTATGATTAAAATTATTACTATTCCAAGAATCCAATTATTTTACTGAGATGGAATGAATGATCTGTGCAAAACTCTGGAATGAATGTCTAGATTTGACATAGAACATGTGCCTTTCATCTCTTCTCCCTTCCTTCGCCTGCCCTCCAGTGGCAGCGCTGAGCAGTGAACCCAACAAAAGAACAAATATGAAGGCAGCATTACAAACTGGCCTCAACCCTCTCCCAGGCATCTTGGAGCACTCCTGCTAATATTGTTTTATCTCTCTATGCCTGAAAAGAAGAGGAATTTAGAAAATAGTGTAACTTAGGTACAGCACCTCCTGAAAATTATAGCAACTTACAGTGAAAATGATATGTGCAAAGTCAACCACTGGTTACTTTCTCTGAAGGTTCAAAGAACACATAAGAAGGTTCTATTTCTATTAAAGACCTCCACATTTTAAGTAGGACAATTCTGGAGCATAACAGAGGAATGTACAGCAGGAATTTTGGTAGTTTTCCTGGAGAACCCCAAGTAGTGTGCACTTAAGAGATTAGGAGAAGACTGAGAATTTTCTCTGGAGATATATATCACATTATACCTGAAAACTCCTATATAGAGACATTTTGTGACCAGACTTGACAAAAGGGGGAGACTTCTTGTTAAAATTTTATATTTCTAAAATATTTGAAGAATGAAGACTTACTCTTTAAAGTGAATAATTTCCCCAATTTATCTATCATCATCATCATGATCATGATTACTGTTATTCAAAAGGCTGTATATTCATTTATTTAGAGCAGGAGTCTGAAACTACTCATGCTTGAGGGTCAAATCCCACCCACCACCCATTATCCTAAGGCCTGCAAACAAAATCGCTTCTACATTTTTGAACAGTTGGAAAAAAATCAAAAGAAGATTTTATGACAGGTGAAAGTTGTATGGAATTCAAATAGCAGTGTGCAGAAGTAACCCTTGATTGGAAGACAGACACGCTGATTCATTTGGCTGCGTTTGTGCTATGGAGGGGCAGCTGAGTAGCTACGACAGAGACTACATGGCCCACGACACTTCAGATCTTTACTGTACAGCTTTTTACAGAAAAAGGTTGCTAAGCCCTGGCTTAGAGCCACGCTCACGGGTTTTATCTTTACATATCACCTCAATCGCTCCTGTGCGATGGGGTCATCTGATGTCTGAGATAAGGAAACACCACTGGTCTAAATGAAGGTAGGGGATGAGCCAGTGGTGGACAGGTTAACACCACAAATTGAGAATCATGGAATTACAGTCTCTTCTCCTAGTGGATCAAAAGTGTTATGGACTGTTGGCTGTTTGCTAATCATTTGACTGTACTTAAGTATCTTACATTGCCTGTCCTGAAAAAATTAAACTCATAAATTATAAAGTCTTCTGTTTATAATTCCATTACTTAAAAAAGAATAAAGTATCTCATTAATAAGAAAAAATGTCCTTATGCTTTCCAAATAAATCATTGTTTGTACAGTGTTTTTGTAGGTTATAAAATGTTTTGCATACAGTGTATCATTTGATTTTCTTTCTACCTACAGTCGCTATATTATACATTAATATAGCGAAATATGTTGAAAGGTTCAGCTCATGTTGTGGAAGTATGGGAAAAACAAACACTGACTTCTGAAATACTTGTTATCTTTCACATACAGAATTATTTGAAAAAACACGAATTTAAGAATGCAAGAACTTCAGATTTTTGGGAAGCACTTGAAGAGGTAAGGAGGAGTATATCCTCAAAATGTTTCTTTAATTAACAAATGACTTACCAATCATTTCTTTATCTGATTATTCTATCCTTTTATTTCCCCCTTATTTGTTGTTTAATCATTATCCATTAAAAAAATCTTAGGCAAGTAACCTACCAGTGAAAGAAGTAATGGACACCTGGACCAATCAGATGGGTTATCCTGTACTTAATGTGGAAAACACGAGGACTATCACACAGAAACGCTTTCTGTTGGACTCAAAAGCCAATGCTTCCGAGCCATATTCAGTTTTTGGGTAAGGATCTATAATGCATTTCAAGAGAAAGGCAGAAATTTTACGGAAATACTGGCCATTCACTTATACCTTGCCCTTTAGCACCTGACTAAAAAGCATAGTGTCTTTAGAGAAACAAAGGCATCCAGAAATAACTCAGTTTTCTCCAGGTTCCAAATGGTGGATGGAGCACATACACGCCAGTCCTATCCTTCCCAGAAATCACCAAATAAGGAAATAGAAGTACTAAAAGAAAGAAACTCATAAAAGTAAAGAAAATAGAGAGAAAGGGCTACATGCATCATAGAATTCTAGAAGATGAAAAGCAGAGGGAGGAAGATAGACAGAAAACAAACTGAGGAACATGCAGTCAGTTAGAAAGGAACTTAAGCAGAGGTGGAAGCTGATTTTCCCTATTCCTAGACAGGCTCTGGGCTCAGTGTCAGCACTCAGAGTAGAAGGCAGGAGCGAGAAGTGAGGGGGGAAACAGGGCAATTAATTTGAAGTCTGGACTCAGGACAGTTGTGGCAGGCAGACCCCTCACTCCCCACTTCCCTTCATCAACAGCCATTCTTTCCTCTGCACAGAGCTCTCAGAAGTCTGGCAATGACTCAAGGCAAAAATCCAGAGGGCTTTTTTTCCTAAAGAAATCGACTGAAACAGTGGAGAAGAGCTAAGGATTTCCATTTGGTTGGGACACCCAGAGTACAGCTTTCCTCCTTATGGCGTTTGTAGGATGGATGGGCTGGAGCTGCCAGCTCCCCTCACACAGGCACAGAGCCCCTAGTCAGACTTCCTGTTCAGCAGAGAAGTCGGTTTCAAAAATACGCTTCCCTTCTCAACAGTACAGAGGTTACATACAAGACAACAAGAATAATCAATTCAGTCCTTCTTTCTCATATGCGAATGAACAGTCAGGGATCACAAGACACACGAAAAAATCTAAAAGCATAAAAAGCAAAATCTCACATGAACAAACAAAAAACTTGTCTCTATAAGAAAAATAATTGAAATAAAAATAAATTTATGAAATATATTCAGAGGTCAAAGAAGCTATTATACTCATTAACGAAGAGCAGAATGTCTCTGAAAGGACAAACTGAAAATGTAAAAGAGCCCTAAAAGGTTAAATTTTTGGTTGTCAAAAAAATTAACAGACCAACAAGAAATAAATTTGGGAAATTCTCTAAAAATACAGGACAAAAACACACAAAACTGGTAAATATGAAAGAAGACAAATGTGGAAGATCTAGCACCCAACTAATAGAAGTCTCTCAGAAAAGAAAACAGAGAAACTTAAGGAGTAAAATATATCAAAGAATAAAGGACATAAGGATTCGGATTAAAAGGCTCACTGACTACACAGTACAAAAAGGAAAAAAACCCCACATACCGAGCTACATCCTCATGACATTTCAGAAAACAAGCACACAGGAGTTAGTGTGGCATTAGATTTCTCCACAACAACCCTGAACACAAGAAGAAAATGGAGCAATCATCTAGAATGTAGATGCAAAGCATATTTTCAGTCTCCAATTCTCTACCCAGTTCCCTAAACCAAATACAAAAGCACAGTAAAGACATTTTCTGATACGCAGCTCCAGAATATGCATTCCACACAGCAGTGCTTAGAAAGTTACTAAGGCTGCACTCCAAGGGGACTGCAGGAGGAAGAGAAAAAATAAGAGTAAATCAAAAAAGAGGAAGACATGAGATCCAGGAAAATAGTGCATCCAACCTAGGAGAGCCTGAAAGGAAACACAGACCAAAAGCGATCCAGCGGGCTCACGGTGCCGTGAGGAAGAGAGTATGACTGGGAAGATGGGAAAACTTGAGGAGGTGGTGAAGTTTGGTCAACTACACAGAAGAAAATACGAAAAAAACAAAATTAAAGCTGTTTATAAAAAACTGTGATCCAAAGATAGGAAGCAGGTAGAGTGATTTTATGTCATTGATAAAGTATAAGAAAAAGGAGTCCATTTGACCCTTATGTTAGTGTGTTATCGCAAAATTTTATTTAAGTGACGTAAGGGCCATGAAATCAGACCATAGAGAAGGAAATAACTCCAACACACTTCTTAGCCAACAATATGTATATAGTATAATTTTGTAAATGTTACTTACTGTCTTTTACCTTTTATAATCAACCAATGGATAACATATGTAAAACTTCTGTTATGGTGGCCGAGTAGATTGTAAACATAAACAGTCTTATCAAGAAAAAATAGCTGACAGAAGAAAGGACGTAGAAGAGGAAGAAAAGGTGGAAGACAAGTGTCAGGATACTGATTCAGCGGCTCTAATCCCAACTCAGTGACATCATGCTGGTAGTTTGAAATTGGTTACGATGTGACTTAATGGGAATCAGCAAATACTACGTTCCACCTCCCACCCCTACCCTCCCTGAGAGCCAGCTGTTAAGCATTTACCAGCACTGCACAGGATACCCTCATTTTACAGTTAGGAGAGACTAGCAATACTAAAATTTATAAAGCAAGAAATGATAGTATGAGTATATTATTCGAAGGAATAATTGTAACCTATAGAAAGTCTAATAGTACTATATCAAAATTTGATTTTTAAAGGGGGAATGGAAGAGAAAATAGTGTTAATAAACTAAATCACCCTCTCATGGTTGAGTTTAGAAATACTATCTAAAAAAATACAGCGGTATATTAGAGTTACAGAATTAGACATCAGAAGAACTAAAACCAGAAGCATTTAAAAGGGGATATTTTGAGAGAGAAGCTGGCCTGTGGGAAGGGTGGAGGGGACTGTGGCTTTTCAACAGCAGTTTTTCAGGTTTTTGATTAACCATGTTTTTATTTGCAATGCTCAAATGAAATTCTCCTGAACTTTTAAACATCAATTACAAACTCAATCAAATTCTTTTGCATATATCATTAAGAACATCACTACTTAAAACTTAATTAAATTCCATTTATAATTTCAAAATACAAACACCTAAAGACACAGATTCACAAATCTAATTTTTAAAAATACTTTCTTATACGTTTGTATGAATCTAACAAATTAAAATTCATAAATACAGCATGTCAAATTTCTTGGGCATTTTCAACACATTCAAACCTTTAACTTCACAAATTCAGGCTTTTGTAGACATTTGAACATGACTACTGAGTTAAGGGACTCTAAGAATTTCAATTGAAATTACAAATCCAATGTCATTTCCCCTAATTTGCCAGATTTTAAAGAGCATTTCAAATATTGTAAAAACTGGCAAAACATGTGCAACATAGCCAGTGTTATCACACTGTATGAATACCCTTGTACAGGAGTATTAATACTATCACCATCCCTATAACTAAACTGTTGTTTTTGTACACATTCCTGGCATGTCAGCTGCTCCCAAATGAAGAGAACAAAATCAGGATCTCAGGACTCCTGGCCCCTGGGCTTGGCCACAGTAACCTGGGTGGATGTCATCTCAGACCCCTGTTACACAGCTCAGCCCCGCTCCTAGACTGCATCCTGGCTAAACGGGAGAAGCATAGTGCATCACTGGTCCCCTGGACATCATTCTGGTGTCACTCATACCGATTTTTATTGTCTTTCAACTTCTTAACACTTGGTTCGGTTGGAGAGGATTTTGTACCTACCACACTCCAGCATCTAATTTCTGCCTCCTGATTTCCACTGAAAAGACCCTTCACCCTCTTTCTCTCTTTTTCAATGGTCTCATTGTCTCATTTACCTCGTAGTCACTTATATATAAATCATCACAAGATCAATTATTCAGTATCAATTAGAGTAACGTGAGGAAGGAGACTCATAGGCTGTGGAAAAGGTACCTCAGGAAGTGTTTAATAACCACAAATGGGTTCTTTTATGGTTATTGTCTTACGTGCTAGCAAATCAGACTGGCTAATTTTAATACCACTAGAGCCTTTGGATATTAAAGTTTAAAAACATTGTTCTCTTGCAAAACAAGTTTCCATTTGGAAGTTTCAGAGTAATTATTCTGTCCTGCTATATGTGTCCACTGATAGGCTGAGCCTGAATTAATTGGTAGGGCAGGAGGTGCGCAGAGTAGGGAGGAAGACTTTCTTACTTGAGGAAGTGATATTTAAGCTGAATAAACTGATGTAGGGGATGACTGTCCGGATTGTCGAAACAGAAACGGCAGCAGGTATGAAGGCCCTAAAGTTTAAAAGAAGCATTCTACATATAATAGGCAATACTTATTGAGCATTTATTAAGTAGCTAGCACTATTTTAAGTACTTTAGAGTATTTTATTATAATGGAGAAATTTAGGCAGAAAATGATTAAGTCACTTATTCAAGGCACAGAGTGTAAGTGATGAATCCTTGGTTTGAATGCAGGCAATCTGGCTCCATGAACTGGATAACAGAGAGCACTGGGGAAAGTGACGGGAGATGAACTCAGAGAGGAAGGCAGGGGCCAGGCATGAAGACCATGCTAAAGACTTTGAACAACTGTGTGTGCAAATTCAAGGATGTTAAGGAGAGAACTGGCAGGATCAGTATGCATTTTTCCAAGTTCCCCTCTGGCTGCACTATGGCAGACAGATCAGGTGGGACAAGAGTGGAAGCTGGGAGGACAGTTAGGATGCTACTGTAGCAAGTGGCGCATGTGAGAGATGGTGGAGTTGATGGGGGTCTGCACTAGGAGAGTGACTGTGGGCTAGAGGCAGGTGTTCAATATTCCAAAGATTGGGTGGAGCTAAAATTTCCAATTAAATAATAATGTGCTGGGAATACAATAGGACGAATTTGCAGAGGACCATCTCCTTTCAGAGTATGGTTCTCATCTTGTTCTATAGGGATCATAGCAATACTTCTAGAGACCTGAAAGATCTTTATAGATTTATAAACCCATTTTACGACACGTACTCCATGCTGCAGGAATAGAACCTCTTTTCTGGCTTCCAATTCAGGGCTTTGGGAACACACTCACACTAACAAAAATTCGGACTGCCAAAACACTTTCTGTCGAAGGTATCAAAAATGAAGAGCACTCAGAATTATTAAATTGGCTGCTTCCAAGATACTAGTGGGCACCTGAACTGGAGAAGCATCAAGAAAGCCCGTGGTGCTCACCTTGTTGAAACCGTGACCAGTTTCTCCTCCTGGAAACCTCAGACACTCAGCTCTCCCACAGTAAATAAAATTCAGAGAAACTGGGAATCTTGCTGTGAGGCAAGTTCTGAAAATTAATAGTTCTTGCCAAAACAAAAGAAAATTTGAGTTCTTAGATCAAATGAGATCAATCAGGGAGTATCTGTATATCCTTCTTTATCTTTTCTTTATTTTGGAGAGGAAAGATTATGATGGAGAAAACTTCTTTGTTTTTCACTCTTTGCTTTTCATAGTATGTGATTTGAAACATGGAACTGATTCGTTATCAGGTGATAATTCAATTACAAAAATCACATAGTAATTTCTGAGATCATTCTGTTAAACTTTTTTTTTACAGTTACTCTTATGATCTAGTAAATCAGATTGGCCATATTTAATACTGCTATTTAATAGTCTTTGGACACTGCAATTTTAAAAAATATATTTCCTCCTTGAGAAACAAACTTCCATTAAGAAAGCTTCACAGTGGTTTTCCCTTCTGTCATACATATGCACTGACTTAAACCAAAGACACAACCAACACCATTTTTAAACTGGTTTGATTGGATTTTTAAGAACTGTTCCTTGGTTATGGATTCCTTTCCACACAAACAAAAGATTTTATTACCAAGGGAACTTAAACATATCATCAGATCTAAAATCACTTTTAAAATTATAATAAATCTTTAAAGTGCATTAATTAAGATTCAGAACATGGTACTATATTAATATTTACACTTTTCTCTAATTCTTTTAGTTTCAACCTTCAGATAGTTTTTCTAAAATTTAGATTCATAGATGCATGATTTTTAGTGATCATTTATCATTTTCAATCTACTTGTTCCATTTTTTGGTAAAAAAAAGTTACACATTATATATGCATAGGAAAATAAACCCAGAAAACATGGGCTTTTCTGTTGAGAACATTTCATAAAAATCTATAGTAGATCCTGAACAAATAAGAGAGAAAAAGACATTATATCAAAAGTGACACCTCCTTATTTTTCAATTGATTAAAAAGTTAGATCATAATATATGCCTTAATGCCCCCAGTAAGGAATTAGCTTTTTCTCCAATCTCAGTGTTCACCTGCTGTCTGTTCAGATATATTCCTGTCTGGTACACAAGGTTCAATTGTACGGTAAACTGAATGGCCTCTTCTTTTCTCACTGCTTAAATATTCCATGATTAGGAAATTTTTACTGACCAAAAACTTTTTATAATCTAAATGGCCCACACATGTGTAAACTACTGTTTTAACAGTATGGCCTCAACCACCTCTTAGAAATGGGCCAGTCTGACATCTCCATCAGGGGGAATTCTCTATGGGACAATCTTGCATGTCTTTGGCAGTCCACTCAAAATAAAAGGGTGAAGAATGGGAGTAGCTGTGTTATCTTGGGGCAACCAAAGTCAGTTTCCTTAGTGAAAATTAGATTGGCCATATTTATACTGCCACAAACTGTTATATGGTAAGATATTTAAAAAGTGAATTATACCTTTAAAAAATGAATCTGATACTCTTGAATTTTTGATAACATATAAGAAACTCTATCATTTCATTTACGTAATTTCCATTTCTTTTGTACTCTCAGATCTATTATTTTGCTCAGATTAGATTAGCTCCTGTAAGTGATTCCAAAACTGTCAAGTGAAATAGCCTCAACCCTCTATCTGTTTTCATCTCACCATACTCTTACAGATGTCAGAGTAGTATTTTTCACACAACCTTAGTAGTATATCTTATGCCTACTTTCAGGCACAGCCTAGTCCCGGAGACCAGGCATCAGAGGAGACAGTGGAAATGTGAAATCCTGACTGTGCACATAGGGCATCCAGACACTGCACGCTCTGCTGCTTCAGCCAGGTGGACACTGGGGAAAGATGAGGAGGAGTGAGATGCTAGTCTACACGGTGACACCAAATCAGCAGAGCAGTAAGAGAATGAAACCTGTAGGTAGGATGTGACTTACAAAAAAAAAAAAAAAGCTTGTTTTTCTGTCTGTTGAGAAGCTACAAGGGATGATGGTTCTTAGGTTGGCTTCACTATAAGCAGACCCTGAGGTGATCATTCAAGTGAAAATGACTCATTAGGAGGTGCTTCTCGGAAAGGCTGGTAGGGGGTTGGGCAGTGGGACATCAAGCAGCCAAGGTGCAACACCAAGCAGGTCCTGTCTGGGGTTAACTACCCTGAAGGGAAGGGAGACAGTGCTACACAGAGGTCTTGGGAGATGGGGCAAAGAACATTCTCATGCTCACCTATCACTGGCCGAGGGCTGCACCCAAGGATACAAATTTCCAGAAACTTCTGGATTTCCTTACTCAGGCAGCCAGAGGGCAGTCCTCTGATAAAAAGACCAAGGTGCTGGCTGTTGGCAGGGAAAGCACATTGGAATCTGGGATGCACAGAAATGACAGAGATTCAAGCAGATAAGGATGGAGTACTGAGAATGTCTCCTATAGGAGCCAATGAACAGTTTATGTATTGGGTCTATGAAACTTACAGCCAAAAACATTCCACTGCAATAAAATCCTCCAAGAGAGCTAGTAAAAGCTCAATTTATAAAAACATTTTAGTAGTTATAAAACAAAGGATTACTTCTTTCATGTAGATGGCAAATATATATTCTTCCTGAATTACATCAATTTTATTATATCTTGAAAAGGAGAAATATTATTCTCCCATTCTGTTAGGGACTTGAATGGTCACAGATGAAGAAAAACAAGGCCAGCTTTGAGTTGAAACCCAAACACAGATTCATCCTCTCTTTAGATCTCCTGTATTTTCTGACTGATGAGCTACGATGTGAGAACAATCAAAAAGACATTTAAGACCTCTTTTATGAGCTTTTAAGACTACAATGTTAAGTATATATTGTATCAAGACACAAAGCCAAACTCCTCCCCCTGCACCACAAGAAAATACTAAGCGGCTGAAGTGAACACTAGAAGCCCCTGAAACCTGCTTGCCTGATGAATTTTCTTTACACCACGCTAGTTCACATGGTCCTAAATAGGAGATTTTTAAAGAGCACGAGATTTAAGGGATGATGGTGGTAGTGTCATTTCAACATGATTTCTAAATGTGTTATGTCCTTCACAGCATTTTAAGATTGTCTTCTGAATTCTAAAAATGCTTTGTTTTTTGACAGAAACTACAGCATATTAGAGTGTGTGCAAGCATGTGTGTAACTGCTCGATTTTATTTTATAATGTGTTATGTTTGTGCAGTATCTTTATTCCAAAGCTTCGAGGCATTTTATTGAAATAATCTTTTTCATCCTTAGCTAATTTTTTGATACAAATTTCCAAATTTTAGAGATTTATAGAAATTGAAAGCAATTATGTACCCTACTTTATCACAAAAGAATACTGTATTAATTGTATTAGTTATATACTATACACTGGACAACCACTTATGAGAAAAATATGCTTTTCTATTGCTTTTTAATTATTTTTTCTTTGGAAATATTTTCATTTTTTAGTAATAAAAGCTAAAATTTTTCTTTCTAAAAAACTTTAGTTACACATGGAATATTCCAGTTAAATGGACTGAAGATAATGCATCAAGGACTACATTCTATAATAGGTCAGAAACAGGAGGTAAATATCATCAATTGACTTACTTCTTCTTTGAATTAATGCACCACATTAAACGAATACAAGCATAAAGAAACAACAATAAATCTGTTAACTAATGATGTAAATTTCAGCTAAAAGAAACCTCTTAAATAATTTATTGATGAGTCCAAATCTTTATCTACAATATAATGAGAACTTTTCTACCTTAAGAAACTCTTTTTAGTGATTTACCATGACTGACACAATAATAAATACCCATATCCATAGGAGAAGAGTCATATATCCAATCATTGGAAGATTAATGTATAAATTTTTTTCCTTTCTTTCCCCTCTTCCCCTTTCCTCCCTTCTTTTGTTCCTTTTTTATTCCTTTCTTTTTTTTTAAATATCAGATAATTAAGCCATTGAATTTCTTAAAATGTTATGTGACAAGCCTGGTTTTTTAAAAGCTGTCATTAAATTAAAGCTATCAATTTTTCAAATCAGCAAGACATCAGAAACTTTAATGACTCCAAATTACCTTTTCTAAGTTGTAAGTTGTCACTGGGAGCTCAAGGCACTCTATATATGTCTGTAGGCTTCCATCCATCCACTTCCCTGAACAAATTACTTGTAACTTGCCTGTGTTAAAATTCAGCTGTGACTGTTCAGCTTACTTAAATCAACTGGAAATATATTTCTGTATTCCATCTCCACTGATTTGTCTTTTCCTTTCTTGAAAAATTTTAGAGTTATATAAAAAGAAGGAGACTTTATCACATGCTCTTTACTACAGATCACTGAAAAAATAATTATTAAGGCAGGTTTTAGCAACTGCCTCAGAAGAATCCTGCTTTTTATACTTTTGCTATTGTCTTTGTTTTGTGTTTCAAAATCATTTATCTAACACAAAAGAGACTCTTCTTCGACCTGTCCCACCAAGACCTGGTTTCAGAACAGCACTTGGCATGGACGTTCACTCGTGGCTTCTCAGGGATAAAAGCATATCACCTATCCTTTATTTACATATGCTCATTTGCTCCTGCAAAATATTCTAAAATAGTAATTAATTTCCTCTGGCAAGTAAATTTTTACTCTATTTCCAGTAGATTGTTTTCTAAAAATGGCTTTATTGATGTATAACTTGCATACTATGCAAATCCCCCAATTAAAATGTACAATCCAGTGATTTTTTATTAGATTCACAAATATGTGTAACCATCACCACAGTCAATTTTAGAGCATTTCAATCACCTCAAAAGGAAACTCCATCCTCTTTAGCTGTCAACTGCTCTCTTCTCCTACACCCCCAGCCCTAAGCAACCACTAATCTACTTTCTGTCAGCAAAGATTTGACTACTCTGGACATTTCATATAAATGGAATGATACATGTACATCTTGTGACTGGCTTCTTCATTTGGGCTGTGTTTTCAAGTTCATCCATGCCATAGCTTGTTTCAGTACTTAATTGCTTTTTATTGTCAAATGATATTCACACCATATTGACATACCGCCTTTCGTTTATCTATTCATCAGCTGATGGGCATGTGGATTGTTTCTACCTTTTGGCTGTTATGAATAATGCTGCTATAAATATTTGTGTTCAAGTGTGTTCAAGTTTTTATGTGGATCCAGCAGGGTTTTTTCAGCTTTGTTTTTTTTTTTTACTTTTATTATAAATTATTTTGTGGTTTTTAATTTCACTATAAACTCTCTCAGCTTTGTTATTGTCTAGGTAAGACTCCTTTCTGTTGCTTTTACAACGAAACTTTCTCTTACTCATTTATGCTAACTTTAATTGATGTGGTCAGCAATTCTCCTGAATTCTTCTAGAATTCCTAGATCAATGCCCTTTTGTCTTAATATTTTATATGGGATAACTTTGTGTTTGAGTATTAAGCTCCATCTTTTGTGATCTGTCTTCTGGTTGTTTTCTTAGGAAAACAGAGAAGACCAAAAAAAAGGACACTTAAAAATGTGCAATCGTACTGGTAAAAGGCATAATGAGGCTGGGATTCCCTTGGGAGGTTTTCAGTGGATTTGGTTTAAATATTAGTACATATTTTCCCCATTGGTCACCATTGGTTAATTGAGGGTTGGAGGAATGTCTGGAAAGCTGCTTGATTTGTTGTTTACAAATTTAAGAGCATGAACAATTTATGTACACTAACACAATCTACCCAGCAGTTTCATGAAATGATGTTTCCATAAAAATAAATTTCCCAGATAACTAAAGCTTATTCAAGTGCTTCGTAAAATAGATTTCAGAAGCAGAGGGCTCTCATAGCAACTCTCTACCCCTCTGTCATCACTTTTAATACATTTTTTTTTTTTGCTATAACTATTGACTTTATCTGTCTCTCTCCTCCCCATAGAATATTCCTTGAGGAAATGGGGCTTAATTTTGTGGTTGTTTTGTGGTTGTTCCATAGTTCCAGAAAGTACATAGTAACTGTTTACTGAATGAATCAATGAATGAGGAGGTTCTAATGTCCACAGAGCTTTGATGACAAACCTATCTTTATCTTCAACTTCAGATTCATGACTGGTCACTTAGCCAGAAGCAAACTAGACATCTCCTCTTACTTCAAAGTGCCTGCTCCATTTTTAGGCTATGCAATAAGTTCCTGTTTCCTGTTTGGGGAGATCTTCAGCTCCTAGCTCAGAGCACAGATTACCAACACGTCCTGAGTGTACTGAATGGGCAATCAGCTCAGGTTACCAGCCCTAACTCCCTTCTCTCTGTTTCTTTGGTGATTCATCAGTTAGAAATTTCCCAGGCAATAGCGGGACTTCCCCTAAGGTCTTTTATTTACATCTGTGTTGCACATGATATTTTAGACATGAAAACAATTAAGCAAGTACTTTATAACAAAAGAAGAGGACCGCTATCTCAGATGCTTCTCTGGCTATTCTAACCCACCCTGGATAATCTCTCCTCAGACTCTGGATAGTATATTTTATGCTAGTAGTTTCACCAATCCTTATTCCTAGTATAATTCCATAGACTTTAAGCAGCATCATGGTTATTTAAGATTCATATGCTCATGCATATGCATATTTATTTTTAAGTAAATTATAAGCCCCTTGAAGACACAAACTGTACATCAGTCTCCTTGTCCTCTGCTCACCCTGCTCCCAACAAGGTGCCGTGTACATCCTAAGACTTACTGAGAGTTCTAAGTCCTTGCTTAATGAAGGCTTTTCTGCCTGCAGACTGCTGTGCTTCTGGAGGTTGCCTGTATATAGTGATGTCTCTATCTTTTAATACCAGCTACTATTTTGGCTATTGTCAGTGCATCTACATTTAGTGGTATACCACCTTTTTGCTTTTAATCTGCTGCTTTCTAACATTTAGAAGACTTGTAGAGTATTGCATGCTATCAGATAACCAATGTTGCTAAAACATAATATTTTAAAATAGCAATTTCTAAGCACATAGGGTCGAAAAGAGGGTTTAGGGCTTAGGAGGTGGTATAGACTATGTGATGACTGTTTTAACTCTTTCAGATTTGAGGATGCATTCTAGACGGTTTAGATAACCAGATTCTAACTATCATATAAATAAGATACTACTAAAGCTTGATGATAGTTATATTTAAATATTTCATATCAAAATAATGATGAGCAAGTATTTTTGAACTTAATAGCAATGAGAAAGAGAGAGAGGGAGAGACTTTCTTCAGTCTCCTGAGTCTCATGGAATATTTGGATTTTGATTGGATCATTATGGATTCAGTTTTGCAGATTCAGAAGCTCATTTTGATCAATTCATCCCTGGTCAACCAAGTCTTGGAAGACTTATTCACACAAACCAAACATCTAAGAATGCTAATTGGTTAACTTACACAAATAAAAACATACTGGCCAAGGTGAATCAGAATACTCACTTCTGCTAATTAGGTATCTCTTCCAGGAAGAAAGTTTATTTAATAAGGGTAAAGAGAGAGTTAAGGTAGGTCAGTTATTTTAGAGATGTCATCAAGCTGTGATAGCTTTGTATACTGCATTAGCCAGGGGAGTCTGTTCATAGTAGATTCCATTTAGAGGCTATTAGTAGTAGATGCAATAAAAGTTTCTTATTCATGCAACAATCCAATGCAGGGGTTCCTGACCTGCCTTCTCTCCTAGGTAGCTCACCCCTAAATAATGACTTAGAATTCCTGTCTTCTTCCTTCTTATGGCTTCACCCTGCCCCCCCCCCAATCTTGGATTCCTCTACTGGATCTTTTGCATCTGACCAGAAGACAGAGGAAGGACCAGTCCTAGAAGTGTATCTACTATTTCTACCTACATTTTATGTCCAGTTGTCAATCATATGTTGCCACCTAACTGCAAGGGAGGCTAGTAAATATAGTTTAGTTGTGTACTCAGGAAGAAAAGGGAACAGTATGGTAAATAACCAACAGGTCTCTCCACATGACACTGTTCTCTATAAGAGTAGACCTATCAAATCATCTGTAACACATGTACCAGCTCAGCTGGGCACCTGCTTCCCTAGGCAGACTAGGGACACACTGACAGATCTTCACTATCAGCTCAACCACTGCCAATGATAATCCATCATAAATCACACTGCATTTTTCCCAGATTCCTGCTTATTATATACTACATATTAACCTTCCACCTTTTTTTCAGGGAGATTCTCTAGGCCACTTGCTGAGATTTAGATAAGACTCGATGATTATTACTAACACAATAATTAATACTTTCTTCATTCACCACTTTTATGCATAAAACTAGCAAGAAACACAAAACAATTTATCAACTGGTAGAGTACTATGTGGCCACTAAATCTATATCTTCATATATATAAATATAGTGAAATTGCAAGGTGTTTATAATATAATTTCAAATGAAAAGGATTACTAACCATTAAAACACTAAGGTTCCACTATATGCTTTGTGTGTTTGTATGTGCATATATATGTAAGATACACGCACACACGCACACAGAGAGAAAGATAAAAACAGCATCAACTGGTGGCGAGTAATTTTTATATTCTTCACCATGCTCTTTTTGTATATTCCAAATACATATTTGGAATCATAAAGAACATACACTACTGTTATAAACTGAAAAAAACTTAATAGTAAATGGAAAAACAGAAAGCAACATACACCCTTACTTCTATGTGCCACCTGGAACAGGCATCAGTATTTTAGTCCTACTTACTTCACTGTGTAACTAAACAACCCAACAGCATTTTGTTGTTGACAACTGTTCTGAGAGTAGCATGAACTTGGAAAGTCCAGTAACTACTGACTTCCTGGATCTCAGCTTCCTTATCTATAAAGTGAGAAAAATCACAGTAACTCTAGACAGGCTTAACTAGGTATATATAAAGCACACTAAAATACTGCAGTATTTAGATGGATTGCCAGGAACTTCTCAATGTTATTTATATTTGCTTTGCTATTTATAGAACTGAAGGCATATCCCCTTTCATAATAATGGAGATAGCTACCATCTGTTGGACACATAACTATGTGACCAACACTTTACCTATGTTATCTTATTTAATCTTCACAACAGCCCTGTGAGGGATTTTTATCCCTATTTCCCTAATGGTGAACTGCGATACAGAGAGGTCAAGTGATTTGGCCAAGATCACACAGCTAGTAAGTCATAGAGCAAGGATTGTATCCTAGATCTGTCAGACTCAAAAGTTCATGCTCTTTCTCCTGTAACATATGGCTCCGTACTTAGCAAGAGGCTCTCCTCCTGATACAAACATTCAAAGTGTATGGCTGCCAAAAGATTAGCTTCCTTTCAACAACTTGTCCATGGGAGAATGACAAAGAAAGATAAATACTACATGAGTGAGGCAAAGGTTTACAATTTGTCAAGAACCTACTCTGAAAGTTCCTAAAGAAACTTATTGTCTTGTTGAAGAGTTTACTCATATATTATGAAAAACTACTGTGTCCTGGATATCTTCCAAACCTTGTGAACACTTCCAAAATTTAAATCATCTTTCCTCCCAAACTGAATCATCTTCCTCTATTCTGCAATGGCAACACCATTACTCATCCAATCATGCAAGCTATGTTCCCCTCCTCTAACCGTTCACATCAAGTCAGAAAAAGGATGGTGTTGATTTTACTGGTGATGTGTCTCTTGAATATATCACTTTCTTTCTATTTTCATCTTCTCCACATTAGTGTAAATCCTCATTCTCTCTTGCCCTAGATTATTACAGCACTCTCTACAATCTCCTTCTAATATATCCCCCACACCACCATCAAAATTATCTTTCTAGAAACAGGCTTGAGAATAGTATTTCTCTGCTTAAAAATCTCCTCTATTTCTACCATCTCTCAGAAGATAGACTTCTTTTTTTTTTATTGAAGTATAGTCAGTTTACAATGTTGTGTCAATTTCTAGTGTACAGCACAATAGTTTAGACATACATATACATACATATATTTGTTTTCATATCTTTCCATTATAGGTTACTACAAGATAGTGAATATAGTTCCCTGTGCTGTACAGCATAAACTTGATGCTTATCTATTTTATATATAGCAGTTAGTATCTGCAAATCTTGAACTCCCAATTTATCCCTTTCCATCCCTTTTCCCCTCCACCCCTGTAACCATGTTTGTTTTCTATGTCTGTGAGTCTGTTTCTGTTTTGTAAATAAGTTCATTTGTCTTTTTTTGATTCCACATATAAGTGATATCATATGATATTTTTATTTCTCTTTCTGACTTACTTCACTTAGAATGACAATCTCCAGGTCCATCCATGCTGCAAATGGCATTATTTTATTATTTTTTATGGCTGAGTAGTATTCCATTGTATAAATATACCACAACTTCTTTATCCAGTCATCTGCAGATTGACATTTAGATTGTTTCCATGTGTTGGCTATCACAAATAGTGCTGTTGTGAACACTGGGGTGCATGTATCTTTTTGAATTAAAGTTCCCTTTGGATATATGCCCAGGAGTGGGATTGCTGGATCATATGGTAAGTCTATTTTTAGTTTTTTGAGGAATCTCCATACTGTTTTCCACAACAGCTTCACCAAACTACATCCCCACCAGCAGTGTAGGAAGGTTCCCTTTTCTCTACCAGTCTCCAGCATTTATTGTTTGCAGACTTTTGAATGATAGTCATTCTGACTGGTATGAGGTGATAATTCATTGTAGTTTTGATTTGCATTTCTCTGATAATTAGTGATGTTGAGCACTTTTTCATGTGCCTATAGAAGATGGACTTCTTAACACAGCATGTGGCTCTTCACACTGAAGCCCCATTTTTAATTCCAGCCTCATCTCCTATTTACCAATATCACTTCCCACACTGTCATTACATTAAACTATTTGGAATTATTTTAATACACTAAGTTTTCCCATAACATTATTCAAATTGTACATTGTCCACGCAAACAAAAGAGTATATGAGTTAAAAAGTACAGGAGTAATGCCAACAAATACTGGTCATATCAGAGAATAGCTGTTATTTTAAGGGAGTAGCTTTTACTTAAAACATAAGTCTTTGTTCCTTTAATGATGAGCTTCCAAAATCTATGTACTAGAGTCCTATGTACATTCTGAATGCCTCTTTAGAAAGAAAGCTAATTTGGTAAATCCACTGATGAAAAAAACATTGATGCAATCAGTTGAAATAAGGAAATAAAAAACTTTACAAAGATAAATTTGGGGGAACAAGGATGAAATGGACTACAAAATCAAGAATGTTGTGTTTGGATTTTAGTTCTATTGCAAGCCTTCTTGACATTTTAAAAGGGTTACTGACTCTCAAATCATTGTTCTGCTTAGCAATCGCCATTTCCATCAATTTGAATGTTGATTTTAATAAACAAAGTATTCTTTTAAATGTTTACATTTTTATCCCCTCCCCAGGCTGCCCCAGTGAACATTCTTTGGGTAATTAATCCATCATGATTAAGAATATATGGATTAACCCCAGAAGGCACGGACTTCTCTGTATTTAAGCATTGTTTTCTTTTATTTATTGAAGGACTGACAAGCACAGAATTATTTCATCCATAGGACAAGCTTCTGCCAGTAAGAAGTATAAGTCACAAATTAAAGGACACTTATTTACATTACTTATTGCTTTCTCAGTGACATGTTAAAGTTAGGCAACTAAATAAGAATTAGGCTTTGGAGCTTTGGATCCAAATCAAACTTGACTCCTTGAGCTAATATTTCTTTTCTATTCTTTCTTTCCTTACCCTCTGGGTCTAATTTCTCTGTGCTTACAGTATGTGCAAACATGTTTCTCATTAGTGTTTATTTACTACCACAGGAATCGCTTTGAACTCTCCTAATCCTAGTGGAAACGCTTTTCTCAAAATAAACCCAGATCATATTGGGTTTTATCGTGTAAATTATGAAGTACCAACTTGGGAACGGATAGCTATCAATCTTTCCAACAACCACCAGGTAAGAGTAGCAATGGTTGTGAGTTGTTTTATTTTTGTTTTAGGAACAGAATCTTAATGATATTAATTTTCAACACGTTTTGTTTCTTACCTCTTTTTCTCCCTCTTTCCAGGAATTTTCTTCTGCTGATCGTGCAGGTCTTATTGATGATGCTTTTGCCTTGGCAAGGTGGGTTTTGGAATGAGATTACGTCGTTCAAAATACTGTGGATTTTGTAATAAGTCGTTTTTTAAAATGAGTTACAACAAAGTTTAACTATTATAGTTTGAAATAGCCAAAGCCTCAATTTATGACATTATTCTTTCCATTAACTTTCTTAAAACTAATATGAGCCTCATAGCTAAAACACTGATACCAGTTCTTAACATGCACAAAAACTCACCTACTCTAGGGACTGACTTTTAGTAGGGTTTGTCTAATCAGTCCTTGAACTAATTAAGAGTGGCACTTGCAAATGCTCAAAAGTACACCTTCATAATTTGATTTAATAAAAAAACAAACTATATGTTTCATTAACTCAGTTCTGTGAATCCAAGCCCATTCTAAGATTTTACAGCTAGAGTTGTCAAATCTGGTTCAGATCATTGGGGTAAGAAAAATGAGACACGGCATTCTAGGACTGATCAAGAATTAAGGTACCCTTTAGGAAATTTGACTTCTTTCCTCATGGCCTGAAGGTAACCTACACTTAGGAAAAAAACAAAACAAAAACAAAAACATAACCTGCACTTTGAAAAAATAATCAACACAAATTGGGGTAACGTAAGAGTAGTAACCATAGGCCTTTGAGTTTCCCTTTTTTTCCCCAGTAGTCTAACACCAGTAATTCAACAGGTATTTTCTGAATTTCTGGCACCTTTGTAGGAGCTAAGGACACAGCTGACTTGCTCTGCTGGCTTTGTAGTGGCCTCACGTTAGACACAAGTAAAGTACCAAGAATGAGATGCTTCTTCCTCAGGAAGCCTCATGGCCCCTCTGTCTGGGTTAGGTGTCCCTTGTATGAACCCCAGTATTTTTCATAAACACCATATTGTCATTGCTTATTAACTATGCATCTCACCCACCAAACTGTAAAGTTTGTGAGGGCAGACACCCAGATCGTGTTCCTATTCCCTTTATCCCCAGCTCCTAACTGTGCTTGGCCCCCAGTAGACGCTCACTAAACATGAGCTGAATACATGGCTGGAGGGATGGTTTGACAGCACTAGTGGCATGGGAGAACCCTTTTACAAAGACTCCCTGCATACTATACGGGAAGTCAGAAAACCTTTGTGACATTTTTTTAAGGAGAGAATGTATAGGGTTAAAAGACAGGCTCCTGAACCAGGTTAAAATCCTGGTTCTGTATAACCTTGAGAAAGTGTCTTAACCTCTCTCTGCTTCAATTTCCTTATTAGGAAAATGGAGATGACCTTATAAGACTCTTGTGAGGAACAACTGAGACAATGCACATAGAGGACTCAAAACATTGTCTGGCATTAGGAAGTGCTCAATAGATTGTATTAATTGTCCAGAATGCATGCTACCATTGATTAGTAGCATCAAAGAACCATTTAGAAAAGCTCTTCTGAGTTTGTAATCTAGATTCCCCTTGTAGGTAATAGACAACCTGATTCTTTTTAGCGAATCTCCAAATTTAATCTCCTGCATATATAACAGATTTTATTTCATTATATTAGTTTATCAATCATTCATTTAAGAAATATTTACTGAGCACCTACTCTGTACCTGGAACTGTGTAGATACGGGAAATTAAGTGGTAAAATAAGATGATCAATAATTTTAAAACATAAAAGGACCATTTAGATTTGGGGGCAGGGGGTGGGAAAATCTCCTGCGAATGCATCATGACCTTTTCCAAAGATTAGCATCTTGGATGTTAGAAATTACACAGAGCTGTAATATTTTTATAGTTTAATTTCCATCAAAACACAATGGCAGACAGTTCTTTTGCTTTAAGAAGTGAAAACCTCTTGAAAAGCTTTCTCTGAGGAACTGTGTATACAGCAGATAACTCACACAATTTAATGACTTGCTCGCATTTGCTCAGCCCGTTGGTCATAGACTTATAAAATTTTGAAGAGCTTCAGAAAGGAAGAAAATGCAACAAATCCGAAAACCAAAGCACATGTAACATCACACAGCAACCAATCCAGAAAATACCTGAGCTGTCACCTGCAGTATCACCTGAGCTATTAAGTTATCACCTAGTTCCCTTCAGCAACTTCTTAAGTTGGGGGAAAGGGACTCAGAGAGAAACAGACCTCACCTGTGTTAGTTGGGGGGGAAACAAAGCAGAAATGTAGTTAGATAGGTAAGTGCCTGTGGTTGAATCAGAATTTACACAGTTCTACTCTGTTATTCAAAAAGAAATGTAACTATTATGTTTCATCAGCAAGACTAAAAGGACAGATCTAAAAATAAATATATTCTTGATTCCCCTGTCCCCAAACTTGAGGAGATGGTACTCTTACTGCCCGGGATGGAGTATCCAGCTGGGCACATTTGTTGAAGATAAGGAGTAAAAATTCATCCAGTCATTTTGAGTCCCCCAAGCAGTCTCAGTTCAATTATATGCCCTCCCTGGTAAAACCCTCAAAGTTTACAGCTTCCTTTAAAGTTTCTCCCAGCCCCCGGCTCAGGCTAGTTTCAGGCCAGCCACCTGCAAGGGAGCAAAGTGCTTGATTTCCTTTCCCTTTTGCTGTGTGGAACTTGTACTTCTTGCTGTGCTGCCTCTGATTCCTCCAGAGTGTTAAGGCCAGGAGGGCAGGTGAGGGGAAGAAAGATCCTGACATGCTGTCTACTTTTGGCCCTCTCTGAACTTTGTAGATGTTTAGCACGGATTCTTTTCCTTGTGTGATGCTTTCACGGTTTATGGGCCATCACCCATTCCATTGCCAAGGATCTTTCTCCTGCAGTCTCTTTGAAGTGAGGAAGTGAAAACCTTTGAACCATATCTGGTCCATAGGAAGTATTCATATATTCTTTCCCTGATAAAGTCTGGAAGGATGGACTACCTCATGCAGTCCTGTCTCTTTATTCTGAGGTCAGGGCAGCAGCCAGCCATAGTCTTTCATCCTTTAGATTTCTTGGGGTATCAGACGCCAGACCATTGTGCCCCCAAGCTCCAGGATACAACACAGACAAAACTCTTCAAGTGGTCCCATTAAAGCCCCCTTTCTAGGCTTGATGTGAAAGAAAAAGCATCCTACACCCCGCCACCCACTGTCCCACGAGAGGAGAGCATGTCACAGTACCCTGACAGTGGTCTCCAAAAGCCCTCTTCTAAAATGTCTTCCTCTCCCCGTCAGCCTCTCCAATCTTTTTAATAGGCTGGTGGTGGGTTATCAGCCAGGGGCCACAAAATCCTGTTCCTGACCATGTTAGTCCTGATTTGGTTGGAGGGCCTGCACTTTGGAGTGTTTGCCAAGGCTCCTGGTTTGGGGGCCTCGCCAGAACTAAGACTGAAAAAAACCTTTTTGTTCACCTGTTACAGTAGTTTTTCTCCTTTTCAATAGCTTATATTGTGCTCTGCAGCCCACTGTGTGCCAAAGCCAGGAGAAGGGTGAGGAATAACATAAAGGAAAGCAGAGAGTGCTGGCTAGCAAGCCTATGGATAGGGGCAGGAGTCTCTGAGTGAGGGGGGAATGGCAGAGAAGATGGCTTAAAAGGTCACCTATGCTAACTGTCCAAACAGACCATTCGGCAAGGCTTCAAGGAGCAGTAGCTCCAGTGATACCGAAGGTGAGGGCCAGGGCTGGAATAAAGAGCAGCAAGTGAACATCAGCCACACCACGATCATAGACCTCTAGGCACACCAGATTTACCATTTTATAGGTGTTTATGGATCTGACCAGAGCACGATGCAGAACTGAATAAGCAACTTTTCCTATCCCCTTGTGGACTGCCTTTTAAAAGAAGGGAGAAGTAGAGGAATGGGAGAAGACTCCAAAATGGACCTAGTTCATTGCAAGGAGACTGTTTTAAGCCAGAAATCTGAATTTAATTAGCAACTTAACATCAAGAAACCAGACACAAGGGAACTTTTCAACACTCTCCATACCACCTGGAGGCTTTGCTGAAGAACGTGAGACCATGGGGTCAGTTCCATCCACCTAGCCGCCTCTCTCAACCATTTCTAATGTCCCATTCAAAAGCCATGTTTGATAAGACACTATGCTTAACTCAGGCTTCTTTGATAAGGACTGTGCAGTCTTTCCAGGTCACACCAGGAAAGCAAAAATAACCCTTTTGCTTTAAGATGCGCTAACTTTTTGGATGTCTCAGCTCAAGATAGGGGAGCAAGAATTCCCACATAAGACCTCTTTTGTTTTCTTCTTCATAGAGTTTTGTGGGAACTTGCTTTAAGTTATAGCCTCCATCCTCTCTACACTATGGATTATAGGACAATTCTAGGATTTAAGTCCCTCCAGCTGGACTGTTACTATAAATGGAAGATTACTGAATAAGGAAAATTCTCAACCAAGCCTCGCTTTCAGAGCAGATATTTGTCTATGGACTTAACAAATGGAGTTCGGGACTCAAAGCTGAGAAAGAATACTGTCTTAGGTTGAGTTCCATCTAAGCAGAGTCCAAAATGGAGGTTGCTGTATGTGTGGTTTGTTGAGAAGAGTACTCTCATGAGACAGGAAGTGCGAGAAGCAGGATGGGACATGGAACAGAAGGAAAAAGCTGAGCAACAACATGGTCTCAGCTGGAGTCCAGCATTGCCAGATTCCACTAGGAAGCCATCCACGGAACTTGAGGGAAGTAGGCTGGCAATCACGTTCCTTAATCAGACAACTAACGGCCAGGGGTGGAGGTTGCATAACCTTTTAAGCAAGATGGATGTATTTGGTCAAGGGCTACTCTCTGAAGAAGGCGCAGCTGTGAGCCAACACAGCATGGCAAGGGGATCTGGGAAGGGCACTATAGATGTCTTTGTTCTGCTTAGTAACTTGAGAGAAATGCAAATTCTTAGGTCCTATTCCAGACCTGCTGACACGGAATCTCTAAGGATGGGGTTCAAGGTTATGTGATTAACAGACTTTCCAGGTGTTGCTGATTTATGCTCAAACTTGAGAATCATGATTCTAAACGATACTGCTCTTCCTCAGAAGTGTCCAGTACCACTGAGCAGTGGGTTGGGGCTACAGAGTAACACTATTTGTGGGAAATGAAAAGTGCATCCACTTAATTCTCAAAATATTGTCTCTATAATAACCAGCAAAAATTCACTCCCAGTCCAGTATTCTGATCATGTGACTCAGACTTAAAGAAAACAAGTGGTACCAAAGTGGAACGATTACATAACCATCAAGTGTGTTGGAAAAAGAAGGGTAGGATACTGATCTTTCAACAGTTAAATACATAGTGGTTCATCAGGTACCCTAACCTTTGGATCACTGGATTACTTCCTTACTTCTACTTATGCTACCTCACTTAGCCAATTCTTTGTCCCTTATAACCAATACCTGTTCCTTCTAATCTTTTCACCTACCATAAATGTGCAGCCCACTTGGGTTCTGACCAAATTATCTGTCATTCTTTCTAAACTTTCATTAGCCTCTTCACTAATCTGATCTTCAGAGCAACAGCTATTCTTCATAAGTATCCTAAGAAAACACTGACTGGACAGTTGCTGTTCTATCCATCCAGGAAAATAGAGAATCATTAAAATTAGAAAATTCTCAAGTTTCAAATGCCAGCACAAAATTCTATAATTTTTCACTCAATAAACACTCTGAATAAGACACTACATTTCTCAATATATTATTTATATTCTTATTAAGGGAGGCCGAATGCTCCAAAATAGAAATCCTTCTAAATAAGATCAGGAATTGAGAAAATAGAAGAAATCAGCTCTCTGAACTAAAAACAAACTCTGTATCATGTCACATTAGTACAAATCATATGATGCCAAAGGTGTTTATTCTTATTTCTCTCTCCAATACCAGTTCATCCTCTAATCAATTGCTGGGAGAGAAGTCAAGATATAATTACATCATTCTTCATTCACAAAATGACTTCAAACAGAACAGCACTCAATGCATCAGTATTGCTAATTCAGTAACTTAAAGGTCTTACTTTATTTCAAACTTTCAAAATGTAATTTGGAAAGACAAGATTCCCATCTAAGATTCTTTCCGAAACCCCGGCTCAATTCTGAGGAATAGCAGATTTTTCTGAGAACATCATTTCAAAAGGTTCTAGAATCTTTTCTAAGGAAGAAGAAATTGGATTCTTTAAACTTTGAAGTGTTAGTAGTAACTTCATTTTTGAGGAACAAAATCCATTTTTATTTATCAATATTACTGGGAAATGTATAAAAAAGATGTTTTCATGGGGAACACAAGTTCAATTCGAATGTTTTAAGCATTCATGAAAACTTTATATTTCTTATTCATATCAAATGTAAAAAAATCAGTAAGATACACTTATAATGGTGCATTTGTATATTATAATGAGCTTGTGAACCTAAAATTTAAGTTTCTACTTGTCAATACTAACCATACAGCTAAATGGCTTTTATCTGAAATTTTGCCTTAGCAATTTTTCAAATGCACACCTTAATGTTCTGTCTTCCCTTTTACTACTGAATGTACAAAAGCACTAATACATCATTGTGAACAGACCTCTTTGATTGGGCCTCAACAGTAATGTGTTTTCTTAATTGTTTAATGGGAGGATTCTCATTAACACTGAAGTCTACAATCCCTATATTAGTACTTACAGTCAAAGGAAACTAGTCTATGGTTTTTAATTAACTGTGGGCTTTTTTTTTTTTTTTTAATTTCTTAGAGCTCAACTTCTAAATTATAAGGAGGCTCTGAACTTGACCAAGTATCTCAAAATGGAAGAAGACTTTTTACCATGGGAGCGAGTCATTTCAGCTGTAACCTATATCATTAGCATGTTTGAAGATGATAGAGAGATATACCCTATGATTGAGGTACGGTTAATGCCATATCTTATGAAAGTAGATGTTTAGCCATTAGCAGGAAAGTTTTCTGAAAGGGAGCTCCTGGGAGATACAAAAGCATATCTTGTCTTCCAAGTGGATTAAAAGGAAATTACAATGACTTGACTCATTAAACCAAAGAGATGCTATTTTTTTTCAACTTAAAATGTATCAGTATTTCTGGTTCAATATACCACTTTAAGGTGTATTTTAGTGTTCGAAAGAATACAATTAACTCATATTTTACTTAAAATAGATAACATTTTAGACCACAGATATGAACTAGATCCTATTTTAAATTGATTTATCTGTTAAAATGAATTTATTCTTATCAAAATGTAACACCATTTTTCTGTATTCTTACTGCTGTTAATTGTACATTGAGATTTTATTATAAGATAGTCATCCTAAATATTTTTCTTGGCTTTGTGACTTCTGTAGCACTTTGGCAGGACATTTGTAATTTTAAACAAATTCTGGATTCCAATTTCTAGTTCTTCCACTTTCTTTACAAAAGAATTTGGGACAAATGGTTTCATATTTGTGAGTCTTTATTTCCTTTGTACATAACATCAGCACTTGGCTGCCTATGGTAATGTGATAGTGAGGATCATATAATATAAATGTCCTCTGTAAGTCCAAAGGCAATATACAAATACTAGTTAGTATTATTTCATCAATACCTGAGCAATCTTCCTTAGTGCAGCAAGTATGTCAGATGTTTTTCTGTTTATTACAAATGTTAACTAAGAAGTGGAGGTTAAAAGGGGCTTACCCAAAGCTCTATAAACCATTAGGGAGTGATCCAGGATGTTTTTATCTTTAGAAATAAAGTAAAATTGCAATGTGATAAGAACTGAATACATCCCTTGCCTAAGGACAGGCCCAAAGTTCTCTAAACTTGTAGGGGAAAATATTACAACGGTGAGCTATAGATTATAATAAACAGGAGACTTAATAAATAGTATATTATTACTCATTGTGCATGGTGCTTTTATTTCAGAAATACTTCCGAGATCAAGTGAAGCCCACTGCAGATTCTCTGGGATGGGATGACACTGGAGACCATATCACAAAGTTATTTTTTACCTTTTTAAAATTAATATTCATTTAGTGTTTGTGTTAAGACATGTTGAAAAGTGCTTAAGGCCCCAGCTCTCTGTTTGTTATCTTAGGTTACTCCGTGCCTCTGTGTTAGGGCTTGCATGCAAGATGGGAGACAGTGATGCCTTGAACAATGCTTCCCAGTTATTTCAGAAGTGGCTAACTGGGACTTTAAGGTGACTGTTCATCATTTTTTCATTTCTAGAAGACTTTAAACTGAGAAATGAGGAGTTAAAATCTCTGAAACACCACTTCTTCTTCTAGTCTTCCTGTAAACCTCAGGCTTCTGGTATATCGGTATGGAATGCAGAACTCTGGCAATGAGACTTCATGGAACTACACTCTTGAGCAATACGAGAAAACTTCATTAGCTCAAGAAAAAGAAAAGCTACTATATGGATTAGCATCCGTGAAGAATGTTACTCTTTTGTCAAGGTAAGTTGGAGCTTTTTAAAAAATTATATGAATGGTATTTGATTATAGGTCTCAGTCTCTTTAAGATGCTAATTAAAGTATGATATGTTTCCAATAAAATCTATTTTAAAATTATTTGTCTAGCAAGAAACAAAATATGCATGTAAGAGTGGCTTAAACAATAAAGACATATAATTGCAAATGAAAAAATTCTGGAAGTAGGTAGTTTCCAGTTGTGCACAATGGTTCACATTTTCTTCTAGGACCTAGGCTCTTTCTCTTTCTTTTCTGCCATCCTCAACATGCTTGGATGTCTTAGGTCTTCCAGAGCTCCAAACATCTTGTCTTCACATAAATATGTTCAATGGAAAGGACTGGAGCAAAAGAGTTCCTCCTCATAAGGTTCTGCCTTTCATGCTAAGAGGTCAGTTATCTCCACTTCCTCTCATAATCCAGAACTGGGTCACCCTGGATCATTCTGGGTTATAGTCTGGGCTGACCACTTGATCATTTGCCAACTAGGGTGAACTTGAATTCCTTTGACTGATTTGAGCCAATCATGATACTCTGAGGCGGGGGTAAGAGTCTCCCTTCCCTAGGATCAAGAATATCTTGATCCAAGCCCAGAACAAAACTAGTCTCTGTCAGCAGAGAAGGAGTATCTGTCACAACATGCATACACACACACACACAAAGGTATTTACATTCCACTCAGAAGGTACAAAGACTGCTTGAAGCCTATCTATGAATCTTCTCCCACTCCACAACTATGCCCCAAATCAACTAGCTTTTGCCTTATGCATTTTTTGCTTAGTTATGGTATCTGAGTTACTTACTTCATTCATTTAACCAAAACTTATGATGTCCTTTCTATGTCTATCGATTGTAGGAATAAAAATAAGTAATAATGATATATATCTTTGAGAAACTTATAGGTTTATGGGAAAGGCAGAATATAAATAGTAAATTACAATGCAGTAACCAGTTTGAAAGAACTACCAGAAGCAATTTGCTTTTACTTAGCAGGGTCAACAATACACTTTCACCATCTTGCCTCAGAGCTATATTCCAATTCTCCTCTCTGCCCTAAGATAGTCTGTAAAGAATTTGATCATCTCAACATTCCACAAAACATCATAATTGATCCATTACTTTGATGGCACTGTGCTGATTGTATATGGTGAGAAAATTAGCCAGTACTGAGATGCCTTACTAAGATTCTTGTGAACTAGAGGATAAAAGATAAATTGTACAAAATTCAGGAGCCCACTCTAGTGCAGTTTCTGAAAGTCTAATGGTCTAGAGTATATTGAGATATTCCCTCTTGGTACAGCCATGCCATAAATTTAATAAAAATCTATTGATTTTATTACTTAATTTATCTTGGACTTATTTGCATTATACTATAATTTTAGCCAATTAATCTAATCATATAGACTACATTAGAAAGTTGTTTTTTCCAATCTAGGGAACAGCAAATAAAACTTAACTGTTACCCCATATAAATATGAGTATAAGTACTTTCCTTTAATTTACTGGTTCCTTTTTTTTAGTTTAATGGGATCACAGGTAAATGGATGAACTACTTCTATGCAATAAATACAAATAATTTTTTGAAAATTAATAGTTAAAATTGTAGGTTTTAAATTGTCTTTAGTACTTCCAAAATAATTTAATTTTTAATGTTTCTATAGTTTACATTTCACTAGTCCTCAAAATCATAGGTTGTTCTTTAAAAAAAGTTAAATATTTTAGAAAATATTAAATTGTGTTCTATCATTTGTCTTAATTAATTTTGTCAGTTGGTGACTCAAGAATTGAATTACTGAAATGAAAGCTGTGTCCTATTGGAATTTAGCAAAGGGTGAACATTAAAAGTTTATTTTGAATTATTTTTCTGATTGGCTTCTCTTAGGTATTTGGATTTGCTCAAGGACTCAGATCTTATTAAAACTCAGGATGTGTTTACAGTCATTCGATATATCTCATACAACAGCTATGGGAAGACTATGGCTTGGAATTGGATACAGCTCAACTGGGAATATCTAGTCAACAGGTGGGATGATCAAATAATGGTTTGTTATTCTCCTTGATATCATCTATAAATTCTTCCTTTTTCTCTTTTCTGTACTTTCTCTGACATCTTTACAATATTTGAAATGGCATATTACCAGAGGTAAAGGATCAGGGTATTATCCTTCCAGGGAAGCAATACACTAGTTAATTTTAGGCATAATTCCTTTTCTGGAAAGTAATGTTTCCAACTGACCTATAGAATTCTGAAATCTGGAAAGATGCCTAAATCACATTATTTTTCATTTGGTTAAAACAAGTTAATATAATTCTGTTTAATGTGCTAGCACCTAGCATAATACCAGGTACATGTTTCATTCTCAATTAATTTTTAATGAAAATTAAATAAGAACTTCTGGACCTGGATTCACATTAGAACCCTATATCTTACTGAGTTTATATAGATAATAACTTTTACTTCCCTTAACCAGATAATTAAACTTTAAATATTCTGAAACTTTCTTTAAAGGGAATTGTATTTCCCAGGCAATGGCAGTTTTAAAATGAGAAATAGCAAGGACAAGAGATGAGCAAATTAGCTTAAGAGATGCTTTCCTAAATTTCTTACTTCTTCAGCCCCGTACAGAAGAAATATTGCTACTCTTGGCCCTGATCCTCTAAATTTACTGCTTATTTCCATTAAAAAGGTATTTCTTTGACAAAGTATAAAATAGAATATAAATTATATGTCCCAAATAAATGTGTAAACATTGACCAAAGACCTATACCACCTGTAATCCACACACCAGGAAATGGCTTCTGTCATCTCCTTCTCATCTCTCCTATCTCCCCATCAGCACTGCCTACTAGATAATGACCACCTTATCAGAAATACTAACTGCAAAGAAAACTTTTATTTCTACTCTATTTTCTACCCTACAATTCACCAGTGTGCCTTTATGTTCATTCACATTTCTTATCCTTCTGAGATCCAGATTATATCTCTAACTCTCAACCAAGACACCCTACATTGCTTTTTCTTATTTGTGATAAATTTTTGCCTCTTCTATTCTTGCAATGATTGAGTCAATCTATGAAGATTGATTGGCATGCTTGTGTGTGTGTGTGTGTGTGTGTGTGTGTGTGGTGTATATATATGTTGTTTTGTTCATCTGTTTATAATTGTTTCAATAAAATGTTTAGTTTAGAATTAAATCTACCTATTGAGAACATGTTGTTATTTGGAGATAATAGTTCGCATTATGCAAGGTAGTACGAAAGATTTTGAAAGATGTATGTCTAATGTTATGTACTGTATATTTTGTTTTAATTGAAGACTATAAAACTTTTTTAGTATATGCAGCAAGAAACCTATATAGATGAATAACAATGCTTACTACAAAATTATTGTGAAAATATAAGTAAATAATGTTCTGTTTTGTGTAATAAAATGAGCATTTCCTTATTGTTTATTAAACAGAATACTTCTCAAGGCCTACTTGAGTAACCCTGGTGTGATTTACTTCAAACAATTCACGTTTCATTTTTAAAAATTAGTTCATTGTTATACTTTTTAAAAAATTAAGAATTAGGAAAAACAGATGTTACATTGTCATGAAAGTCATGAATTGCTGGCCTTAAATTAACCTATTAGAACGAATACTAAATTTTTTTCAAGAAAAATAATTGATAAGCTATTTCAAGTACTAGTTCCAAAACCCTCTCCCAAGGCTTTTAATATTTCTTCAGAGCCTAATGATCTAATTCTCATAAGGTATCATTTCAAATAGACTCAAACATAAAATGACATACTAACCACATATCAGACACAAAAAAACGCCCACTATTATGGTCAGTTTGAACAAATATCATTTCCCCATTAAAATTGGATATGACAAATTAAACAGAAATGAGCCAAGCACTTTCCAAATATTTCCACACTCTTAAACATTTTCCAGACTTCAGAATGAGTGGTTTTACTGCCTCTGTTTCTGAACAATTTATTGTCATCCTAAAATAAGTAAGCATGATTTTATATAAAGCTTTTGTTATGTGATTTTTATGATAGCAGATGGCCACACCACTAATGTCCTTTCTAGTTTGAGACTTCACCACAAAGCTCCAAAGATACTTCAGAAATTATTATTTGCTTTTATTTATTCCGGTAAACTCTTCCATGAAACTGTGAACTTGATAAGCCAGTATAGTGTGGTGTGATAAAGTCTGATTTTAATTTATGACTATGAATGAAAAATTAAGTCAATGGGATACGATTGAAATCATTTAACACTACCTCATAAACAAAATAATTTAATGAGAACTTAAAAGTTTTGTGTGCATCAAAATCATTTCTTTTGGATAACATAATAGTAGGTAAATACTAAGTTCAAGAAGATAATTTTATATAATTACTTTTCAAAATATTTAAGATATAATTAAATCCTTATTTTAGTTTTAGAAGTAATCAGTATGATAAATATACAGCATATTTCCTCTTAAATGGTATACTTTATATGATATTGGTTTCTTGGGATGAATATATTTTGTTTTTATATTTCTAGTATTTATACAGGCAGTTGCAGTTTGTGTTCAGTATATTCATTGCTAGTTTCTACATATATTCTTTAATTTTTAGTCACAAAGAACAAAATAGAGGAGGAATATTATAGGAATTATAGAAAGTCACTGGAAAAATTGCTTTCTTACCTGTTACAACAGATTTTCTTTGAATCTATAGAGTATCATTACAGAAACTTAGTATGATTTCCTTCTTTAAAGCCTCCATTTTCTTATTATAAAATGGGTATGTACTGTTTTGTACAAAATGCAGATAAGCAAAAATAAGGATACAAAAGTCACCTATAATTCCACAACCTAAAAATAATTCCTATTGTCTCATTGCTGTTTTCCCTTGGGTTATTTTTCTATGGCTGTTTATTTATTTACAGAAATGGAATCATATTAGGCATATGTTTTTATAACTGGTTTTTTTTTTCCATGTCATCCTGTATTGTATCTTGTGGATATCTTTTCATATCTTTAAGTATACTTCTTCAATGTTATTTTTAATGCTCAGTCATATTTCGATGTATAGATATATCTTACTTTATTTAGCTGATCTCCATCTGTTGGATAATAAAATTGTTTCAAACTTTCCACTGCATAAATAATGTATTGATGAATAACTTTGAAACTGAATCTCTTTGAATGACCTTGACAATTTCCTTAGGATACAAATAATACTAAAATACAGCTATGTTAAAGGATGTGTTCATTTTTTCTGATAAATGTTGCAAAACTATCACCCAGAAAAAAAATTTTCTGTTAATTTTGCCTATTTTTCCACCCCTTGCCAATACTCGGTGCTGTCATTTAAAAAACATCCTTACTAATTGAGTACATGAAAACTGATATGTCATTTTAAATTATAATTCTTTCATCCAGTAAATATTGTGGAGCATCTACTATGTGCTGGGCACAGCACTTGGCAGTGAACATACAATAGTATTCAAGGTAAATCAGATCTGATTCTCTGTCCTCAGTGTCCTTAGTGTTTAGTTATGGACATCAATATTAAGTAAATAGTCACACAAATACATGTATACTTAAAGCTATAATAACTACACATAGAAGAGGTTCAGGGCACTGAAAGAGTAATGTAGAAACTAACCAAGTCAAGAGAAGTTGGAGGTTAAGGGCGTCCCTAAGCGAGTGATGACTGAGCTGAATTCTGAAGGACAGGCAGGAGTGAATTAGATGAACAGTAGGTGAAACATTCCTGGCTGAATGCCTACTATCAGAAAAGAGGAAAGATAAGGACCAAGCTTTTCAGGGTCACATCAAGATTTGGGCTTTTGTTCTAAGAGCAATTATTAGTCACTACAGGATTTAAGTAATAAAGTAAAATAATCAATTTTACATCAAAAAGAAAGCTCTGATGGTAAAGTACAAACTTAGATGATGGCCAGAGTGAATCTGGGGAAAGCAATTAGAGAGCTATTGGAGTAGTCCCACAAAACAGTGGTAGATTGGACTATGGATGTGATGGTGAAGATGAAGAGATAAGAGCAACATTCAGAACCTGGTAGATTAGAAATGGGAGACAAGCAAAGTGACTTCTAATATCTAGATTTCTAGAAAACATAAGGTTTATAGAAAGAGAACAATGAGTCCAGTTTGCTACATAGGATGCCTTTGAGTCTCTTTTGAGATGTTAAAATGGAGATGGTTTCAAGGAAGTTACAGTCCCCTGTCAAATGCTGCTTAAGTTTTGATTAAATCCAAGACTTAAAAAAATGCCCATTTAAAAAATTTATCAGCATAACAACTACTGGTAACTCTAAAAAGAGTTTTTCAGTGGAGTGATGGGAAGCAGAACTCAAATTTAAGCAAATCAATATATCAGTAAGCAGTGAGACGATGGAAACAAGAAAAATAGAGAAGTCTCTTGAAGAGTTTCACTATGGATGAGGAAGTGAGAAGAAGAATATTAAGAGTGATGCCAGATCAAGGCAGAGGATTATTTTTCCTTTTCTTTATGGAAGATATTTTAATATGTTTAATATACTTAGAAGCTGATGAAAAAGATCCAGTGATGAATGAGAGATTTAATGTGTAAGACAGAAAAAAAGATTTTTTAAAAAACAAAATTTTTGAGAAAGCAGGGGAGAAACAGGAACCAAAGCACAGACGATAGGAGGAAAACAGGTACATGTGTATGTCTGTAAGCTAAAAGATGTAGGAGCTACTATACATTTTCTCTCTGAATTAGAAGGCAGGGTTATTTTTGTAGGGATGGAGGGAAGAGAGGGGAATGTTTGGAAGCTGTAAGAGAGTGAAAACATTTTTAAAAAGCATTCAAAGAGGAAGAGAGTGAGTTCGCTAGGGTACTGTAGGCTTGTCAATGCAGAGGGCCCTTTTATGACTGATATCCATAAACTGATAGTGAAACAATATGGGGAAAGTTGGGTGACCTCCCTTGACAGAACGAGTCCACCTGGTACAAACAGTGGAAATGGGCAGTTGATTTAATTCTGAGCTGGAGTTTTGTGAGACACAAATTATTAAAATATAAAGGAGTTTTTAGGGCTTAGGAAAAAATGTTACTGACAATGACAGACCATGGAATCTAAACTATAGAAAGAAGTAAGTGAACGAAAAGGGAAGAGCTGATGATTCCGGAAAAAGTAGGGGTAGGGATGGTAAGGGGGCCAGAAATCCAGATAAAGTCAAAAAATGGCCATAGTGGAAACTGAAAGGGAAATTATATCATGGAGCATGCACAAATTAATCATCTTAGAGGCAGAGTATTTATGGATAATCACAAGGTATGACCATGGGAATTGGTGGCTGAGGTAGAATGGAGAAATATCATTGGAATTGAGGAGGTCAAGAAACTAAGAAGTTAAGCTGTATATATCACCACCAATGTGGACCTTGAAATCATGGCCTGGAGTAGAGCAGACCACCAGGAGCCAAGTGCCAACATGTATCATAAATGAGGTGAGGGGAAATAACCTGAAGGAACAGAGGTTCTTAAAGAGAGTGGAGGAATAATGATTTGGAATCCACAATGAGGAGCATGACCACACCACCTCCCTTTCTGACCTGATGCTATGGAGGATGTGGGGAAATAAACATTCTCCAAATGAGTAGGAGTATTCCCTGTAAAGGAGTAGTTCCAGAGGGCTGGGTGGAGGGCCTGAGAGGTTGGGGAGCTTTAGATGGCTAAGTCAGAGGTAAGGAGGTACAGACATTACAGAGGCAGTGTTGAGTATAGATGCCTGAGAGAATTATATTGTGGATAATGACTGATGCCAGTAAGTAAAGGGTAACAGCTTGCCTTAGACTTCCAAGAGAAGAAAGATAAAAAACAAAATGGATTTAAATTCAATGGTATGTGTGATAAGAGTAAGTATTGCATCTAGAACACTGAAATCATGGATAACTATTAGAACATTTCCTGTTTCAACTGGTACATTTTCTCTTTGTATTTCTTTTGCAAACTGCTGATTCATTCCTTTGCTAACTTCATGTTGGCATATTTCTCCCTGTTGCCAATCTATAAGGGTTCTTTATATAGGGAACATATTTGCTCTTTTTACAACAAAATAATAAATTTTGACTTTTAATTTTATGGCACTGTTTTTAGAATAAAATTTTTAATGTGTCTGCAACAGACTTTATTGGGTTTTATCTTCATGATTTCTGCTTTTATGTAATAAGTTTTAAATGTAAAATTTCTCCTACTGTTTTGTTTACCTCTTTATATACTGATATATTTTCTTTTATCCTTCTCCAACATTCCAACAGTAAGGTTTATACGTAATTCTTGTGGTTGTTTTCCTTACACTGTGATTAGTCAGGATGAAGTTTTTGTCTGTATTACAATCATTTGTATTTTGGTCTATATGGAAATTTCTGATTCTTGCTCTTTAAGAGAGAAAATCCAAAAGGGACAGGAATAGAATATCATCTCTAAAGTGCTATCTTTGCACTTAGCTTCAAGTGTCTTTGCTTGCCAGGCTCACATAGTATAACTCCAAAAATGCAGGTAGCTAATAAAGCTTTTTGAAAACAGAATAAATACCCTATATTCAAATTTCTGTACCTTTACAATAAAGGTGATGAAGCTATTCTGCTGTAACAGAAAGAAAGAAATGCAGCAGCTTAAAGGACATATGTAATTATTTCTTCACTCAGGTTAGTCTCCTGAAGTGAACATTCTAAGCTGTTAGGGTAATTCTGCTCCATGCGGCCTAGGATTGTATTCTATCTGTGAGGTTGAAGCTTGGAGGAAGGGGAGAAAGAAAACAAGAAGTCCAAGCCAAGCAATTTCCCTTTATTTAAGCAAGAGGCAGAACTCACTTCTGTTCATGTTCCACTGATAGTAACTGGGTCACCTGGCTGCATCTAGCTATGAGGAAGGCTGAGAAATGTAATCTGAGTGGGGTTCTCATGTGTGCAGGAGAAAAAGGAGAACAGATTTGAGGAATACAATAAGCAGTCTACCATATCTGGGAAAGTGGTGTGGATCTGTCTACAAAAATAAGTGTAGAATTTGCTGAGAATTTCTCCTGAATAGAATTAAATTAGATACTTTACTTCCTGTGTTTTCCTTTCTTTGAAAATTACTTAAAAACAAACAAACAAACAAAAACCCTGCGCAATAAAAAGGAATGTCTGCATCTAGAAAAATGATTTAAAGTTCTGGGCACTTATATTCCCTTTTACTCCCCTAAATTTCTCTTCAGATATACAATCAATGACAGAAACCTTGGCCGGATTGTCACGATAGCAGAGCCATTCAACACTGAACTACAGCTCTGGCAGGTATGAACATAAATTCCTCTATGCTTGTCTAGGAAGGAAGAGAATTTTTTTTCAAATAGAAATGGTATTGTCTCTATTAAGATCCCAGAAGACAAGGAGAAAGAAATAATTCTTATCCCTAATGAAATGTACACCTATTTTTTTTCTAAACTGAAAAAAAACTCAAATAACCAAGAAACAAAGTTCAAAAGCTGAGAAAGGTGAGGCCACAAGACCATTCAGTTTACCAAAATATGAATGCTTAAGTCTCCCCTTTTCTGGTAAATGTAACTCCAGAATAGGCTAGTCAAGGTTTAATTCCTTTCAGAATTCATAATTTTGGAATTTCAAAACTAAACCCAAATCTTTCAGATTTCTAATATCTCAATTCCCAAGGGAATGGGAGAATGTTCATTAATGTTGGACAAATAGATACTGCATGAATTTTCAACATCTGTGTATTAGATATTGGAATATTAACATTCTTCTGTGTGTTAAGAAACAAAATCTTATTTTTGTAAAAAGCAAATGCTACTATAGTTGAGTTTGGGGGAGGGTTGCGGAGGGAAGAGCTAAAACAGAACCAAGTTTAACAGAGGTTTTTTTCATGAGTCCTTAATAAGTGAACTGAAAATATATGAAAATACTGCAGACTCATGAAGTGAAAGGCTAAGCAAAGCCTTCATTCCACAGACCAGAGTTTCCAGGGAACACATTGGGGAACATGCAGAAAACGGAGAAAACAACAGAAGCAGACAGGGCATACTGGCCACCAGTGTGCTGCTCTCCTTCCCCAATATGTCAGGGCCTCTTTTGCTTGATTAGCGTGCTGCCAGGTGGCCAAAAGCTGTGAGTGATGATTGCTAATCTGAGAGATGGGCTAAATGATGCACCAGAAGATATATCTCCATGTTGTGCCGTGATACTGAATTTCCTGGGAAGAAGGAAACAAATCCAGAGCGTAAATAAAATTCTTGAAGAATAATTGGGCTTAAAATTACATTCTTAATTATTTCCTTCTCTTTTACAGATAAAGAGCTTTTTTGAAAGATATCCAGAAGCTGGAGCAGGAGAAAAACCTAGGGAGCAAGTGCTGGAAACAGTGAAAAACAATATCGAGTGGCTAAAGCAAAACAGAGACACCATAAGAGATTGGTTTTTTGATTTATCTTGAATGGTTAATGTGTTTCAAATGTCATATTTTAATTTTGTGAATATATTGTTTCTCCTATTAAATATGTGGTGGCCTAATTCACAAGCACTATGAAGAAAGTCTTATCCATAGACACTGCTTTTGCTAAGTACTATGTTTATATGTCTTGCAAAGCTGTTAAATTGTTCCTCTTTGTTTATGAAGGAAGATACCAATTGAGTAGTTAATGTACTCAGGGATTTCTTCTAAATGTACTTCATAGGAAATTCTTTACAAACTGAAGAGAATTTAATAGCCATTTTAATGTCTTTAAATATCATTCTTTGTATCTTAAATCTGTGAAAATAGAACAATTTGGTCTTAGCTTTACATTTTTAGTACCAAAGAAACACCACTTAATCTTCTCTCTTGATTGATTTTTAAAGTTTAAATACCAGTACTTGAGGGACCAATATTACCATCTTAATCTTTATTTTATTATTCAGAATTACAAAGATTTAATATCATTGCATTCACATATATTTTGCTCCTTTAAATCCTATCAAAGTAACCTGGGCTTAAATTTTACTCAAGGATTGCATGAATTAGCCAAAGAAATGCCTGACTGTTGCCTTTGTTCTTATAAAAACCAACAAAAGAATTCTCCTCTCCTTTTTAAAATAAATCTGAATGATTACCTTAAAAAAACCACATTGTTTCCCAGTGTCACTTTACTCTCGAAAAATAATGACTGTAGCATTCTCCAAATAATTTAGCAGGAAGCAAATAAGATTCAAGAACCTAGCCTTTTTCATGGTTGGTACTCTGTCATGGTGCTCCATTCCCTACAAAGCTCCTTCAAATAAGCTATGAAATTAGGGAGAAGATAGTGCTTAACTCTGCTCCATGGATTTTAGAGGAAAAAGGCTAAATAATTGGAAACTGGTCAGGAAAGGGAGAAAGCTGATTATTCCATAAAACTAAATGGAATTAGAATTTAGCTATGAACTAACAGAGACATCTAAGTGTGAAAATGAGGAAACCTATGGATGTCGCCAACATGACTCTGCATACCTGAGGATATATCTTCTTATATATAACTTTTTGTATAAACCCTTAGATCCTAATCCAGGCAGAAAAGCACTGGTCAAATTTATATTCGTGACTTGATTAAAGACATCAATTCTGTAGAAGCTGGTGGCAAGAGTATGTTTAATATGGCACTTGACGCCTAGTGGATCCACAATATGAGTCCAGTAGGAATAAAAGATGATAAATGAAACTATGCTCCAATCCGCTGTCTCTAGAAAATCTAAAATTATTTGGGACTTTCAGAAGTATAAGATAATTTAAGATTGGTTTGAAAATAATTAAAGCACATGGGAACAATCAAAATCTTAGCTTTGACTTTACAAAAAATGTGCCCTAATCAAGGACTCCAAAATTTTGTAAACTTTCCTAATGCTGTCTCTTAATCACTTCTCAATCCACATAGCCAAAAAGGCAAATTTAAATGTAGACCGAGGGGAAAAAAGATTTTAAAAAGAAGAAATTTTCAGACTAAAGCTTTTAAAATGTTATTTTTGAATTACTTCAGAAGAAAATATACATTAACACCATAAATCATCAGGAAAACCCACTATCCTCATGGGTTTTAATACCCTAACTTCAAATTAACCACAATCAAAACCAGCACTTGAAGTCTATGTATTGTTTCAAGTGGACAAATAAGGAAGTGGGATGGCTTATCCTCCTGCTTTTTGTAATAAATAAATTCTTAAAAGAAAAATGTAAGTTTGAGGGGGATGGTAAATAAAACAGATTTCAACTTGCCTACAAGTCACTCCATTTCATTCCACTTTAGCACTAAAACTGGGAATGAATGTGAAAAAGAGCTGTGCACACTTTGTTATAACTCCACTAGCCTATCAGGCCCTTTCAAACAGTATCTGGTGTTTAAAAGGCTGATGACCAATAGATAGATCTATGCCAAGAACAGTTTACTACTGTGCATGCTTGGTTGTGTCATGATTTTTAAGGGAAAAAATTCAGCATGCTGTCTCCAGAATTAAACCACAGTAAACCATCACCTTTAAAGAATTAACTGGAAGAAATGATCAGTAAAGTCATGTAGCAAGAAGCAGGGCCAAAATAATTAATGCCTTCCCTCTAGGCAGTCTATTCCTGTATTCCAGATCATTGCTATGCATCTACATCAATATAAACTAGGAGTTTAAATAATAAACTATGAACATAAAAGTGACAGGCAGGGAAGTTCTGGGAAGCACAGATACACAACCGGGTTGAAGGCAATGGTATTCCTACAGTTTACCCTCCATGTTGGTGAAGTGTTAGTCCAAAAATAGATAAACATAAGGTGGAAACAAAAATCTAGAACAGTAATTCTCAAATGGAGTTGAGAATAAACAAGGAGCAGAAGGGAGGAGAGCAGGATTACCAATGGAGTTTTCTAAAACATTGCCAAACAATAATAATAGCAACCCCCTTTTTATACCAAGCCCTGTACTAAACACAAGCACTCCACATATATCAATTTCGGTACTTAAACTTTACAAAAACCCCATGAGGCAGGTACTGTTATTATCTCTATTTTACAGACGGAGAAACTGAGACAGAGAAGTCACAGAACTTGCCAAAGCCATAAAAATAGCATCTGGCATAAGCCAGGACTTGAACCTAACCAGCTTGTCACCAGAACCTATGTTTTCAACTACTGTATTAGAGCAGAAATGTGTTTTAAAATTAAAGTGATCTGGGTTTGAATTTCAACTACTTGCCTTTAATCTCTCTATTGTTCAGTTTCCTCATCTATTAGATGGGGATAAAAATAATCACTACCTTAATGGGTTGTTATGAGGATTAAACGCAAAAAATGAATGTAAAGGATGCATATATGGGAAATAATAGTCACTCAATAAACATTAGATGTTATTATTTTTACCATTATGATATCTCCTAGTAGCCACCAGTTTGGAGAATAAAATAAAGTTGGGTTCAGGAATAACCAAACTTAAGCTATTGAAACCACTAAGGACAGGCAATGTTTTAGACTATGTTATTGTTCCTAAATAGTCACTGCCCCTTCCTGGAAAGAATTCCATTATCTCACCACACTGAAGTCTAGCATGAGTATGTGACTTGCTTTGGCTGGTGAAACATGAGTGAAGTGATGTGTGTCGATTTCAGGCAGAAATGTGCAGAGTCAGCACGTGGGTTGCAATGTTCTCCACTTTTCTTCTGCCATTGGATCCAGCAATGTTCCAGATAGGGGCTGCTCTATTAGCCAGAATTCCAGAATGAAAACAACATGGAGGAGAATGTAGCCAGCATACACTGCGCCTGCACTGTGAGTGAGAAATGTCCTTTGTTATTGTATCACCGAGATTTTGAGGCTGTCTGTTACTTCAGCATGATCTAGCCTAACCTGTGTAATATAAACACCAAACTAACGTGGTGCTCTACTGCAGTTATTTATTTCCAGTTCTTTCCCTTCCTTCTTTATCTATCAGGGGCCAGTGAAATTCTCCCTGCTTATCTTTGTAAGACTTGCAGCTAAAAATACTTTTTATAATTTTAAATGGTTGGAAAAAAAATCAAAAGAACAATAGTTCATGGCATGTGAAAATTACATAAAATCCAAAGTCAGTGTCTCCAATTAAAGAAAATTATATTGGAACAGCGACACTCACATTCATTTACACGTTGATTATAGCTACTTTGAAGCTACAACAGCAGCATTGAGTGGTTGCAATAGAGGTCTTATGGCCCTCAAAGTCTAAAATATTTACTTTCTGGGTCCTTTACAGAAAAAGTTTGCCAAACCTTGTTGGATCTCAACTTTACTCCTGCCCTCCTTTTGCATTCAATTTCTTTTCCCTTTTCCCTCCTTCTCCTGTACCCTAACTCAGGGTTTCTCAACCTCAGCACTATTAATTTTTGGGGCCTGTTAATACTTTTTGTGGAGGGAGAGCCTGCACATGGTAGAATGTTCAGCAGTATCCCTGGCCTCTCTTCTCTAGTTGCCAGTGTACTTCCCCAACTGCAAATGTCTCCACACATGGCCAAATGTCCTCTAGGAGGATAGTTGAGAATCAATGCCTCTCCTTAAATGCGAATAGATACTGCAGGCACTCTTCAGCCACCCTAAAAAATAGGTGAGGAGAATGCTGCTGACTTAAAGCAATTCCATTTGAAATTACAGAAATTGAAGGACCTTTGAGAGAGAAAAGAAGTTTGGGGAAAGGAGTAATAATGCAGAGAAGACTGGATAAGGTACTCATTCATGCATACATTTAAATAACTAATATTTACAAAGTATGTGTTTTATGACAAACCTTGTTTAGGTATTGGTTGTCCTAGATTCAAGAATGGATTTAGAAGACAATTGGAAGAAAAATTGAGTCAAGGAGGTAATGGAGTAGCATGAGACAAGTGGGGCAAGGAAAATGTGAGAAGGTAACTTCAGCAACTGACTATATTTTAAGCCAAGAGCTCTTACATATTATTTGCCACTTAACATAAATGAAATGTTTATTGTCAAATGGTAACTTAGATTGTCTGATTTAAAGATGTGCTAGACACTGTTTATTGTCACTGGGCCACCATTTCTACCATCTTCTCTGTCCCAACCCTCTGATATTGCAGGGCTGGGATGCTAAAAAACTGCACTTCCTGGCGTCCACACCATTTAGGTTCTGCCAACGATATGTACTTCAAAAAGATGTGCATTGGAAGGAAAAGAGAGAAGAGACTGTTCTTCCTTTTCAATGCAGAGGAAAGCAGCTTCTAGGGTAGATATGAGTTGGCAGCTTCTGAACTCCACAACCCTGTTTTTACCATCTCTGTGGTGCAGGGAAGCTCTCCTGTGACACTTACAGTTTCCTCACTTCTGGATGATATTAGCAGAGTCTGATCTTTAGATCAGAAAGGTGACGATATGCAACCTAAAACCAGAAGCCCTGCACTGACTCTCTAATTGCTATTCCTCCAGCCCTTCAAATGATATCTAAGTGCCTAATTCCCTGTGTTAAATCTTTTTCTACTTGAAATATCTACTGCATTTCCTGAACTGACCCCTGAATGATACAGAGTGAAACTACTGATTTTGTTTTGACTTGTATTTCCATTTGCATTCCTTTCTGCCCATTGTCCTCATAAAAAAGCTCAAAGCTGGTCCTTTGCTTGGTACAGACTGACAGACTGGATTGGCCCTCAGAGAGTCCACCCCAGCCCTCACAATTTTTAGAATATGGGAGAAATTATAATAAGCAAGCATTTAGAACAGATTATTCCCCATGGTAAATGGGAAAAAAAAAAGCTGGAGCAGTGTGTTTTCCTTTGTGTTGAAATACGCAGGCATATTAGAATGCACTATTGATAAACCATCCAAATTGACTTCTCCAGTGCCTCAAATGTACAGTTACCAAATGATTCAGCAATTCCACTCCTAGTAATACATCCAAGAGAACTGAAGATAAATTTTACACAAAACTTATACATGAATGTTCATAGAATCATTATTCATAACAACCAAAAAGTAGAAATAACCCAAATGTCCATTAACTGATGAATGGATAAACAAAAGGCTGTAAAACAGCACGATGGAATATTATTTGATCATAAAAAGGAATGATGTAATGATGTGTATTTTAACACAGAGGAACCTTGAAAACATTATATTAAATGAAAGAAGTGAGTCACAAAAAGCCACACATTGTATAATTCTTTTTATATAAAATGTCCTGAATAGGCAAATCTATAGAGATAGGAAGTAAATAAGTGGTTGCCAGGGGCTTGGGAAGGGGGTATGAAAAGTGACTGTTAATGATTTATTTTTGAAGTGATAAGAAAGTTCTAAAATTGGATAATGGTGATGGTTGCACAACTTTGTGACTGTACTAAAACCCACTGAATTGCAATACTTTAAAATGGTGAAATTTATGGTATGTGAACCATATCTCAATAAAGGTATAAGTTGTCTTCCCTCTTTGGAGCCTCACTAAACTAAATCACAGACTAGTACTGGTTCATGAGGAAGCCTGTGTTCTCTGCAATAGACGGCGGCAATTTTCTTTCTGCCACGGTGCCAAGGACGTTTCTCTCCTTAAAATTGCTTCTATTTCGAGATTCAAGAATTTGCAGTACTAATTCCAAAAGATCCTTATATTTTCACTCACAGATGAAATTGGTTCTTAAAGTACATTTTTTTTTTTTTGTCTTTAGGACTCCATGTGATCTTGATAGAACTAAAAATCACAGTGCCATTTCCCCCACCTTCCACCCTTTTCACCATAGTGCCCCATCCCCATGATCACAGCTCAGGAGTGACCACTTGACCCAAGAAGAGTGAACTAATGTATTCTGGGATTATGACACATGGATATTAGAGAAAAGAAGTCCCTTCCTGCTGGAGGTGTAAGCTAGGAGATTCCTGGGGCTGTTCTTGGCCATTTTACTACAACAGGGAGAGAAGCCAAACAGGAATAAGTAGAGCAAAGAAGGATACAGAATCCTAACTACATTATTTGAGCCCCTGAATCTAGCTGCCTGTATATAGATATCTCCAAGATCTAAATTCAATAAATTTAAAGGAATTGAAATCATATGAGATGTGTTCTCCAACCATAATAAAATTATGTTAGGAATAAAAAAAAAAAAAAAGAAATTTGGGAAATTCATAGTTAGGCAGAAATTAAACAACATCTCTTACATAACCAATAGGTCAATGGAGAAATCACAAGAAAAATTAGAAAATACCTTGAGATGAATGAAAGCAAAAATACAACACACTAAAACTTATGAGATACAGTAAAAAAGAGCCTATAAATATTCTCTACATTTGACCTGGTTTATATTGAGTTTCTCTCACTTTCAATGAAAATAACCTCAGTACAGTGTTCCTTCACTTTCCCCCAGGAATAATTTTATAGCTAGCGGAGAATGTTACGAAAAATAAATTAAGACTAATAGAAAGGGTCAAAAAGTGCTACTGGATAGAAGAAAAAAGGAAAAATTATGGAAGAAAGGAAACAAGGACAGAAGAAGGAAGAGAAATGGGAAGGAAGAAGGGAGGGGAGGAAAAAGGAAGGGTGCACTTTAGTTGAAAAGGAAGGGACAATAAGAAAATTGTCATAATTATCATCACATATCAGCATGTAAATGAAAGGAATTTTCTAATTTGTTTTCTAATATTCCCATGGGGGAAAACAGACAATTTGTTTTTCTTCATTTGAAAACTGAGAGATAAAAAATTAAATGATAGCCCTAGTAACTGAGAGCAATGTTATATTCACTATCATCAAAACAAAGGCAATCAACCATTGAACTTCCAAGATTGTGTGAAAAACAACTAAAAGAACCCTGTTTTCTCCCCCATCCCAGATAAACTGAGTCTAGACACTGAGGGAAGAAGCTAAACTACATGAAGAAAAAAATATTTTTTAATGAAACAGAATAAAGCACCTAGTCTAAAGTATATTAGTTTGTTAACTCAACCATATATCATATTATATTATGTATTTTAAAATGCCCAGGGAGAGTTTTAATTTTTATGACAGGTATCAATTTAATTAAGAAAAAATTTATAGTGTGTTACTTTTCTATGAGAAGGAAAAAGGTTGCCAGCTCCAAAGCCTCATTCTGTACCCCTGAATGCTTGCATTTTTCTGTAATGATACATACTTATCTAATTATAATAATATGATTTTATAATCTAAGAAGGGATAAGGTCCAGAGGCAGGGATGAAAGCAACACAGTTTTTAGGGAGTACTCATTCTTTCCTTATTTCCTATACATGTAATTTACATAGTCAGTGTTCCTCTCAAAGTGTTGCTCTTTTTATTTTTCTTAGTCTAATATTTCCTTTCCTATATCAAAAATGACCATTATTAAAAGAGAATGCTCCTAACAAATGTATAGAACACTACATCCAATAACGGTTTAATACACATTTTTCTCAAATAAATAAGCAATGATTTTCCAGGACTGACCATATGTTAAGACATAAAACAAGCCTCAGTAATTTTAAAGGAATTGAAATCATTCAAAGTTTGTTCTCCAACTACAGTGTGATTACATTAGAAATCAAAAACAAAAGGAAATTTGGGGAATTCATAAGAAAACAGAAATTAAACAACATATTCCTAAATAACCAATGAATCAAATGAGAAATCACAAGAGAAATTAGAAAACACCTTGAAATGAATGAAAGCAAACACACAACAGGCTAAAAGTTATGAGAAGCAGCAAAAATAGTTCTCAGAGGGAAATCCATAGATATGATCATGTGTATTAAAAAGAAGAAAGCTGTCAAATCAAGCCTAAGTTTCCACTTTGAGAAACTAGGAAAAGAACTAAATGCAAAGCAACTAGAGGAAAGGAAATAGTAAAGGTTAGAGAAGAAATACATGAAAGGAAGTATAGAAAAATAATAGAAGAAATCAATAAAACAAAACTTAGTTCTTTGAAGAGAACAACAAAATTAACAAACCTTTAGCTACACTGACCAAGAAAAAAGTGAGCAGACTTAAATAACTAAAATCAGGAATGAATGAGGGGGCATCACTACCACTCTTATAGAGACAAAAAAGAATTAAAGAGAACTCTATGCATAACCATATGTCAACAAATTAAATGAGTTAGATGAAATGAACAAATTCCAAGAAAAAACAAGCTATCAAACTGACTCAAGAAGAAACAGACAATCTGAATAGACCTATAGCAAATAAAAAGGTTGATTTAATAATAAAAAAAACTTCCCAAAAAGCCAAGCCCAGGAGCAGATGGCTCCTTAGTGAATTCTACCAAACATTTAAAGAAAAATAAGCACCAATCCTTCACAAACTTGCAAAAATAGAAGACAAGGGAATACTTCTCAATTCATTCTGTGAGGTCATTAGTACTCAAACACCAAAACCAGGCAAAGATATCACAAGAAAAAAAATCCCCAAAAGTACAGGTCAACCTCCCTTTTGAACATATACACAAAGATCCCCAACAAAATACTAGCAAACCAAATCTAGCAACAAAGAAAAATCATTAAACACAATGACCAGGTGCTAAGTGGAATTTATCTAAGAACGCAAGGATGTTTTGATATGTGGAAAATCAATCATTGTGACATACCATGTTGGCAGAATAAGGACAAAAACCACATGGTCATCCCTATAGTGCAGAAGAAGCATTTGACAAAATCCAGCACCTTTTCATGATAAAACATTCAACAAGCTTAGGAAGAGAAGGGAACTTCCTCAACCTGATAAAGGGCACCTAGGAAACACCAGCAGCTAACATCACAGGTATAGGTAAAAGACTGAATGCCTTCCCCCTGAGAATAGCAACAGGACAAGAATGTTCTCATTTGCAACTTTACTTAACATTGAGGTGCAGCTTCTTGTAATGGTAATTGGGTAAGAAAAAGAAATAGAAGACAACCAGATTGGAAAAGGGAAAAAGTAAAATGATCTCCATTATCAAATGACATGACCTTGCATATAGAAAATCCTAAATATACACACATGCGCACACACACACACACACACACACACAATTACCACTAAATGAGTTCAGCAAGGTTGCAGGATACAAGGTCAATATACAAAAATTAATTGTACTTTTATATACTAGTAATGAAAAATAAGGAAGTGAAATTAAAAGAAGTCTAAGACTCATAGACCTAAAACTATAAAACACTGTTGGAAAAATTTAAAGATCTAAATAGATGGACATCTCCAGTTCATAGACTAGAGGACTTAATATTGTGAAAATGGCAATACTCCTCAAACTGATCTACAGATTCAGCGTGATGCCTTTGAAATCTCGCCTTGCTTCTTTTGCAGAAATCGACAATCTGATCGTAAAATTCATACTGAAATGAAAGTAACACAGAATAACCAAAAGAATCTTCAAAATAAGAACAAAGTTATAGAACTCACACTTCTCAAATTTAAAACTTACTACACAGTGACCGTAATCAATACAATGTTACTGTCATACAGATAGACATACAGATCAATGGGATAGAACTGAGAGTGCAGAAATAAATACCTACATATATGGTCATTTGATTTTTGACAAGAGAATTCAATGGAGAAAAAGTCTTTTCAATAAATGGTGCTAGGATAAGTGGAGCTCCACAAGCAAAAAAAAAAAGAACCATTTTCTTATGCCATATACAAATTTAACTCAAAAAGCATCACAGATCTAGAAGCTAAAACTTCAAAACTGCTAGGGAAAAAATATGCAAGTAAGTCTTTGTGATCTTGGATTAAGCAATGATTTCTTAGACATGACACTAAAAGCATAATCAACAAAAGAAAAAATAAGATAAATTAGACTACGTCAAAATTTAAAACTTTAGTGTTACAAATGATACTATTAATAAAGTGATAAGACAACCCATGATACGGAAGAAAATATCTGTAAATCAAATATACGATTAGGGACTGGCATGCAGAATATATAAAGAACTCTGACAACTCAATAATAAAAAAACAAATGACCCCATTAAAAAAAACGGGCAAATGATTTAAAGACATCCCTCCAAAGATACATAAATACACAATAAGCACATGAAAAGATGCTCAACATCTTAAGCCATTATGAAATGCAAATTAAAACCATGATGTGATACCACTTCACACCCACCAGGATGGTAATAATAAAAAAAGACAGACAATAACAACTGTTGGCAAGGATATGGAGAAATTGGAAACTTCATACATTGCTAGTGGGAATTTAAAATGCTGCAGCTGCTTTGGAAAATAGTTTGGCAGTTCTTCAAAATATTAGACATAGAGTTATTGTATGACCCAGCAATTTTACTCTTAGGTATATATCCAAGAGAAATGAAAATATATACCACACAAAAACTTGTATCCAAATGTTGATAGCAGCATTATGCATAATAGTCAAAAATGAAATAAACCAATTTATGAATGGATTTTATAATGTGGTATATACCTGTAATGGAATATTACGGAAAAGGAATGAAGTTCTGATATATGATAAAACATAGATGAATCTTGAAAATCATTAACTGTATACTTTAAATGGGTAAGTGTTATGGTATGTATATCATGTGTCAATAAGATTTTTTTTAAATTGGTTTACTTTTTTTTTTTTTTTTTTTTTGCCAGGGGGAAGTAATTAGGCTTATTTATTTATTTATTTTTAGAGAGGGTACTGGGGATTGAACCCAGGACATTGTGAATGCTAAGCATGTGCTCTACCACTTGAGCTATATCCTCCCTCCTCAATAATATGTTTTTTTAAAATCACTCAGAAATTGAAAAACGAGAGAGAAAGAGAATACCCCAAAATACACAAAATCAAAATAGAGATACAATTTTTCACCTACCAAATCAACCAAAACACAAGAGACTGGTGAAATTCACCACTGGTGAGGGGATGGGGGAATGGCCCTCTCACCACTGGTGGTAGCTGTGTGGACTGAAATAGTGTTTTGAGTGGGAATTTGGCAACATTTTTTACAATTTTACATTTGCTTTTCCTTATACCCAGCAATACAATTTCTAGAGATTTATCCTGTAGATACTATATAAAAACATTCACATGCTGTACAAAGATGAAAGGATTTTCACTGCACAGCTCCTGAAAGTGAAAAACCTTTGCCAGTTACTAAACTTGTCAGATAAATGATGATGTTCCCATACACAGGAGTAAGATACCAGCATTCATTCCCATATGTTCTACCTTCTCTACCATTATGGCTGAGCTCCTTCCTACGGCCAGCGCACTAGGTCTCATCTTTATTCAACTTTGCAAAGCACTGTACTAGAAAATCTACACCCTCTCTCTATTAGATTCTGTGCATCAGTAGAGACTCATGCTATTATTTCTCAAAAAGTTAAAAAAAAAAAAAAAAAACCAAAATCTCTCAACCCTATTTCTCCTTCTAGATCTCTCCTTCTAGTTACCACAAAATTTTTCTAAAGCATTGTCTATGCTTTTTTAGAGGAGAATTTAACAGAAACTATCAGATTTTAAATGTGTATGCCATCAGATCTAGCAATTCCACTATTAGGGCTCCCTTTTAGATAAATCCTTATGCACGTACCTGAATAAATCCTTATACACACCTAGAGATATTCACTTATTCATTCAACCAATATTATAGAGAATTTATGTCCAAGATCTGTGCTAGAAACTGGCACAGTTATTTTTATCAGAGAATAAAAGACAAAAACAAGCAAAACAAAACAAAGTATTGTCTAGGCTCATCTAAAATTTCTCCCTTGAGCTCATTCTAATTGGGCTTTCAATCTCCACTGTTCCACTAAAACTGTGCTTATTGAGGTCAGGACTTGCTAAATTCTAGTCAATTCTCAATTAAAACAATTCTACAGAAAGCCAAAATAATAGTGTCCAAGTATACAGCTAATTGACATCTGGCTTAATCTAATGTTAAATTTTAGGATTTCTAGAGAAATGATATGGAGTTTATATTCTCCAGATAACCTCTCAAAAATACTATTTTCAACTGAGTTTCGGTGTTTTACCAAAATAGTAGTAAGTCTGAGTTCAGATTTTCTCTCTTGCTACTTTAATAGTTAGGTTGACTCAGGGAAATGTTGACATATTCTTATGAAAGTTGGGAAGCAGGTGTCTGAATAGAAGTCTACTACAAAAGTAGAACCATCGTGCAAAGGTAAGATTTTCCCATAAAAATAATTTTGTATCTACCTAACACATAGGCTGATTATTAAGGTCCAAAAATTATAGGATGTAGAGCACAGTTCCAGTTGTTTTAGCCTGTAAAAGATTTAAAGAAAACATTGCCAAGCTTCCTCCTTAGCCATCTCTTCTTAGTGGAAAAAATAAAAGAACTCTTGATAAAGTATCATAAGATCTATACCTTTATTTAATACATCTTTGTAATTAACACTTCAAGACATATTTATAATTGGAAGCATCTATGTCAACATTGTAACAGTGATTATCCCTGAGTGGTAACTGATTCTTACCCACGGAATTAAAGGTCTAAGTATTAATGAAAACTCAAATAAATGTATGCTTTTCCTAAAAGATCAATCCACAACATGATAATAAGGAGATTCAATGCTCTGATTTTTCAGAAAAATCCAAACTTGAATTTTACTAAGAAGGAAGCTATAAAAAATTAAGACAAAATCCTTGGTAAGTTAACACATGCATAAGTTGGGGTAAGTAAAGGAGTAAAGGGCTGTGCTTTTTTTCTTTTAAATATAAAGTGATAGGCTACCCTCCAGATCCAGCTAAGATTAGTTAATGACTATACATAAATTATCGAAGTTTAGCTTAAACTTTTAAATCACATGTGCAGTCATAAATTGAGAATAAAACAGAGCAACATAAGATTTACAACATTTAGAGCAGTTGGCCTTGATTTATAAAGCTGAGGAGTCCTGGTGGTCAACTGGAATCTTCTAATCTCACTCACTAAATTCACGCTTCATGTAACTGTGTCCCAGAATCTATCCTAAATTCTGGTTCTGACTACAATGCTTAGATTTCTTACATGGACACTTTTATTTTCAAATTTCATTTGGTGTTGGGGAAAGAGGGTCTCTATTTTGAAGCGACAGGAATAAGATTTAAGTACACAAGATCAAATGTGGATGCTCTGATTTCATACACCTCACAGATACAGCCTTAGTTTTAGTATACTGTCTTTTTCAAACCAAATATTGTCAATAACAGGAGATTATAAATACTAAGTCAAGAGTGTAGCTATCCACAATGTAATTCAAGAATTAGGGTGATCTTTGGGTTAGTTTAGAGATGGTAGAAGAGAAAGTTTCTTTCTTGAAGTTCTCCGGAATACTGATGCAGTGCGATGAGTCCCCAGGAAACGTCTCTGGAAAGAATCCCTTTCCTTCCTCCCCAAATGTTAGGAATGAATTTATCTCCAACTTCAAATGTGTCCTTCAATGCGGAGTTACCTTCCAATAGAGCAAAAGTACTGACCCTTCTCTGCCCCTTTACTCATGTCTCCCCTCAAATTTAGGAACAGGAACTGGGCATACTTGGGTCAATTCACACTACTTTCCTCTTCTAGGAGTCCACCTGTTCAGAGAGTGTATGTTCTGATCTGTTTTCAGAAATAAAGCAAATAGCAATAAAGGCTCCCCATGGGGCATGAAGTTGCCCAGGGGGCTGTGGCAGAGTGGTGAGTCTACCAAATTCTCTGGGTTCATTATTATTACTGCCCACCTAAGCTATGTCCTCCAGCCTAGTCTTTATCCATAATAACTATTTATTTGTTTCCCAGTTGGCTGAGAATTCAGCTAGGAGGAAGGAGGCATATAAACTGTTGATAGACTGAAACTCAACACCAATATGGAATCCCTCCAGGGCTGCACAAAACTATATTTACTCAATCACATCAGATAACTCACATACTAAGTGGAGTTTTTAGATAAAAATAGGATTGTCTGACTAGTATTATTTAGAAATACTCCCAATTGTCTACTATTTGCCTCTGAAGATACATCTTTAAATGTATATTAGTAAACAGAAATAAATTACTAGTTTTCAATTGATACTTTAATAGTAAAAGTTGGCCTTAAACAGTAATTTAAAGAGTTGGCCAAGTCCTAACTGAATTAGGGGTTAAACTTTATCTTGAAGAATGAGTAACATGTAGTTAGAAGGACACAACAAAGGTGGAAAAAAGGTTGGCATTTTTAATAAAGTTGATATAATGTAGAAAAGAGGAAGGGACTAGGATCACAATGCTGAAAGGCAAACCTGAACTGATGTAATAGGGTCCAGAATTTGTGAAGTCTGGTAAGTTAACCTGAGGCCTTTATCCCATGGGCAATTAAGGAAACTGTTGAGAGTTTAGCTAAACTTGCAGAGGTTATGAATTTTAGCATCTGTTGAGCTCCTGCTATGTGCCAATTACTGTGCGAGGTGTTTTATGTACAATTATCTCATTTTGTCCTAACAACAGTCTTATGAAGCAGGTATTAACACCTTTTAAAATGAGGAAATAGGCTTAGTGAGGTTAAAAGTAACTTGTTCAGGATCCAACAGCTATTAGGGGGTGAAGCTGAGATCATTTCTGGTCTGGCTGATGGCAAACCCCATCCGCTTTCTAATTTATGAAACACTAAGTTTAGCGAAACAAGGGTACTATTAAGGAATAATTCATACATTTGATAAATAGTTCTTGAATGTTACTTTCATCAGCTAAATTCCATGCTTATTCAGATTTCCTTAGTTTTTGCCTATTGACTTTTTTTTTTAAATTTGTTTCAGGATCCCCTCTAGGATACCATATTGCATTTAATCATTTGATGTCCTTGAGGCTCCTCTTGGATCGAATACAGAATGTGATCCCCAAAATATAATTTATTACAAATCCTAAATCCTAAATAATTTTCTTTCTAATTTGCACATGTTAATGTTTATTTTTTGTGCTATAACATTCTATGAGTTTTGACAAATGTAAGAGATACAGGTTTTTCAGCTATAGATTTTGGAGGCATCTCTCTATCTATGACAGTTAAACTTGTGCAAGCATGGAGCCCCAAGGGTAGCATGTGGAATGAAAAACAGGAATAAGGAGCACAGAATACTGGGAAACAGCAACGCTGAAGGGGCAGATGAAGGAAGAGAAACCAGAAAAAGAGGATGAGAAAGAGTGGTCAGAGATGTATGAGAGAAAGAGCTCTAAGGAAGCCAGGGAAGGAGAATGCCAAGAAGGAGGGTGCTGAGGGTTGAACTGTGTCCGCCGGAAAATTCATATATTGAAATCCTAGCCCCTCACTTCTCAGGATGTGACTTTCTTTGGAGACAGGGTCTTTAGAGAGGTAATCAAGTTAAAGTGAGATCTTCAGGGTGGGCCCAAATCCAGGGACAGTGTCAAGTGAAGATAGCCACCTAAGCCACTGAGAGAGCCTTGGAACAGATCTTTCCTCCACAGCCCTCAGAAGCAGACAAACCTGCAGACACCTTGATTTCAGACTTTAGCCTTCAAAACTGCAAGACAACAAATTTCTGTTGTTTAAGCCACCTTGTTTGCCATGGAGCATAGCTTCCCCCTTCGTAAGTGTGGGCTATGCACAATGACTTCCTTCCAAAGAGTACAGCATGGAAAGAGCGAAAAAAAAAAAAGCAACTTTAAAGCAGAGAACCTGACAAACACTACCTCAGCTAGGTGTTCCACGTCAACATCAGTGATAAATCATAATGGTGGTATGATGTGATGAGATGGCACTTCACCTCTGTGGTCACTCTCCCTTAAATCCATAACCCCAGTCTAATCATGAGAAAAACATCAGGCAAACTGCAACTGAGGGACATTCTACAAAATAGCTGACCAGTACTCAAAACTGTCAAAGTCATCAAATACAACAGAAGTCTGAGAAGTTTATTACAACCAAGAGGAGCCTCAAGGACATATAATGATTAAATGCAATATGGTATTCTGGTTGGGATCCTGAAACTAATAAAAAAAGGCAATAGATAAAAACTAAGGAAATCTGAATAAGTATGGAATTTAGCTGATGAAAGTAACATTCAAGAACTATTTATCAAATGTATGAATTATTCCTTAATAGTACCCTTGTTTCGCTAAACTTAGTGTTTCATAAATTAGAAAGCGGATGGGCTTTGCCATCAGCCAGACCAGATCTGATCTCAGCTTCACCCCCTAATAGCTGTTGGATCCTGAACAAGTTACTTTTAACCTCACTAAGCCTATATCCTCATTTTAAAAGGTGTTAATACCTGCTTCATAAGACTGTTGTTAGGACAAAATGAGATAATTGTACATAAAACACCTCGCACAGTAATTGGTACATAGCAGGAGCTCAACAGATGCTAAAATTTGTACCCTCTACAAGTTGCAATGAGACCTGGAAGTCAAAGAGGGCAGGTCTTGCACATTATGCAGAAAGCTGAATGTTTACTTTAAGTCTCATGTTGCAGATTAATACTTTGCCATCCAACACTTAAGAGGTAGATATCACTTGTCAGAAATTAAAATATTTTGAATACAGTATGCCTTTGATGAGGGATAAAGCCTCTCTCAGCTGTTAGAACTTTTCATAAATCTTCACCTTGTACTCATTCAGCCTTTGCTTATTTGAAGTTTAATTATATCTCGGTTATCTGAAAAGCCCTTTCTGAATATTCCTTATTTTATTAAAAAAGAGAGCAGGTAAAAGAGAACAACTATTTAATTCATTGTAACAGTTAATAAGACAAGTGATAGACACAATGCATTTTTGGTCATGAATTGTGTCTTAATAAAAAGTGAGTCTTCTTTCTAACTGCAAAAAAAGAAATTCAGTAACAGCAACCAAAAGCATCCCAGGCCTACATACCATGCTGAAATACAAACGTTTAAGCCAAAGGTAAGAGTGCCTTTATCTTCTATTTGGATACCAATAACCAAACATCAAACAGAATTGATATGAACCCAAAAATATATAATGATAATTTTTTTAAAAAAAGAAAGAACTATTAGTGGGAAAAAGACATCAATATGTGAATAGCAAAGCAATGCAATTTCCAAAGTAATTTCCTGTTCCTTACTGGTTTGGAAAAAGAGCTCTTTTCACTAGATTAGACCTCACATATCGAGAATTAAGAGCAGCCTCTAGTGGCAGGTTAAGGATTTTACAGAGTGGCCTTGTAGAAACCAAAATGCCTTCTAGCTCTTTTACTATTTGCTCTGAGCAGAAAGTACATTTCATTCAAGGAACCTGGGGAAGCTTAGAGCCAAATTGGCTAATCAATTTTAGCAATTGTGCACAATTTCACCCCACCTTGAGGGTTCTTAATAGTTATATTTTATTTGTATTCTTTTCTATATGCGTAGTTTTTAAAACCATCTCAAATTCTTTGTTGACAGAGATAGGCTAATAGCTGAATGGGCTATTATCTGAACCATGGCCAGAGATGGGGGTGCAGTGTTTAATTGCAAGTCATAAAAGGACTGACAAAACCTAAATGAAGACAGATAGGTTTGATGAAATGAAGTCCAACTCTTACTTAGCCTTTCTATCTCCCTAAATCAAGGGTGACGAAAAGCAGAAATACTCTGAGGAAAAGTCGAAATATCTTCTCCATCTAAGGAACAGTGAACTTTCCTGAATCTCATTTCATCTTTTCAAAGGGGGCCCTTTTCATGGACAGTGCAAGAAAAAGGCTGGGAATATACCGAATAAACATATCCTGATTTTATACCACTGTCTTTCTCCTTCCTCTAAATTCTAATACATTCATCCAAAATCTTGATTTTTCACTACTTATGAAAATTAATTAAATGAGTGAGTGAGTGAGTAAGTAAGTAAGTAAAATGTTCTTCATCAATTATTGCCACAAAAACACTGATGTTACCTTTGGATAAAACTCATCGAGTGGTGCTGGGATGTGAGGTTTGCCTATAATGATAGCTCTGCTGCTCTGGTGCAAAGAACGCTCAGCAGAGACAACCAGAAAGCTTTACCAACGTCCAGGAACAGACAGTTTTAAAGTTTCCACAAAGGACAGAGCCAGGGAACTGGGAAAGTCGCTGAGAGCTGTGACACAAAGTGCGGACTCTGGGTAAGACCTAAGTCACTCTGTGAGAGAGGCCAAGCGCCCTTTGACACACCGTCGCCTCCCTCGACCTGTAATCAGGCCCCACCGTGAGGGAGCGCGTGGGGTGGCGAAGGCCGCAAACCTCGCGCGCCTTCCCGGTGTGTGAACACCCTCCTTGCTCTCAGGGGCCCAGCCGCCCGCCTTCTCCGCTCCTTCCTCGGCCGGGCCGCGCGGGGGTCGCGACGCGCAAGGAGCGCAGGCAGGTGAGGCCGGACCCGCGCACGGCGCCTGCACACCCGGCCCGGACCCCGCACCTCGGCCCGCCGGGACCCCCTCCATTGCCCACCGTCCGCCGTCCACCAGCCCGCGCCGCAGGACTGCGGGCCTCGGGCTCCGGCCCAGGCCTCCTCCAGGCCAGAGCCCCGCTCCACCTCCAAGCAAGGAGCAAGAGGCGCGCGCAGAGAGGCCGGCAGGTCCAGGACGAAGCTCCGGGCTTCTCAAGTACGTGGCGCGCTTGGTCATGGAGGGAACGAAGGAAGCCGCTGGAAAAGGCAGAGGTGACTGATACCCTGGGCAGGACCTACCTAACTGGGCTCGCCGGACCGGGATCCCCGCCTCGCCTGGCAGGTGAGCGACCAAGGGGGCCGCGGGCGCCTCCCGGCGTTGGGGGCGGGGCTTCTGTTCGTTGGGGTCCCGTGAAGTGGGGAAGGGCTGGACGCGCGGGTTCGCGAGACCTGGGCTCACCTTGCCTGGACTCAGTCACATCTCCCTGGCAAGGCTGCTAATTGTTCCTTCATTTGAGAAAGGAGGGTGGAAACAAAAATTTTAAAACCTTGACAGGCCCCTTACTCCCACGAGCTCCTCCTGAAATGACTCCAAGGGAGAGTGAATCATAAAACAATATTACCTTCTTTCATCTAATTAATATAATCATTTAATTTTTTAGTTTTTCTGCTTGTCTTTCACAGGTGCCTTCAAATAAATTAATCTAGAATATATTTTATTATATTTTATTTATTAAAAATTCCTACCTCCTCATGAGAGTGCAGCAATGATGAATTAATATTTGCTAAGCACTTGGAAGGTGAAAGCTACGTAAACTTGCTGGAGTTACTCTATTATTACTGATTCAGAAAAGCTAACTCGATAGGATTGGTAACCCATACCATCTGCTTTAATAACTGAAATTACATTATAAAAAGGCTTTGCCTATTGCGGGAAAGTAGTCGAATACAGAAATAATTCAAATTCCCCAGAAAATGGAATCGTGCTTTAAAAGAAAAGTGAGTCTCCAGACTGATTTCCTTTTGTTTTGCTCTATTATTATTGTCCCATTTAAATTAATTAGATGTATAAATGTAATCACCTGGACAACTTCTCAATATTAATTTCTCCTTCCTGTGATTTAGAATGAGTCATCTGAAGGCTAGGTCTTGCATTAACAAATTGAGAAATCATGCTCTTCCTTTCACAGCAGTCCCACTGTTTTACTTTATATGCAGGTATTGTAATAGAAATTTAAGTATAACTGCAAAGAATTTCAAATATTTTTGTATCTATATCATTTGTTGCTCAGTATTTTTGACTAGTAGAGTGGAATAATGTTAATAATGTCTAATTTGTCTGAGGTATATGGTAACCAGAGCAAAGACAGGCATTTAGATTTCCAGTTAATAGAATTAGATTTCCAGTTAAACTTCTTTCAACCATAATTTGACTATTAGGGCAATTGTTTTAATTTCCTCTTTTTACTTTGCTTAACGATCATAGCCCTCAAAATGACTTGGCACCAAATGTGTTTCAAAAGTAATCCAAAGAGTTTTAGAAATAAATTATTTTTAAAATGCAGAGTTTTTTAATGTAGTGTTCTAAAATATCCAGCAAGCAGCTCTTATCAGTCATTATGAAACTTCCCTGTATTCAAGCACAGAAAACATTAGTATTTAACACCACAAAAGTAGGCCAGACCACTATCATCAACCTAATAGTCATCATTATTTGTATCATTTATTAAATTACTTAGCGCAGCAGTGCCAAAAAGTGAAGTAATACTATGAATTCACTAGAGGGAGCAGTTCTTTTTAGTAAATTAGTATTACTTATCTATATTTAGCAGTCCTAGAGTGAATCTGGACATGTAACATAATCTGAGAATAAAAGTATGCAGAATTCAAGAAACAGATCTCAGTGAAGATGTTTAGAGGTTTTCTTAAAGCTTTTGAGGAGAAAAGAGAACTTGAAAACACAAGATGAAGTCCAAGGTAGTAATAATTTAGCTGAACATCTGTCAGCATTTCCTTTTTGTTTTAATTTTCACGTACTTTTAGACAAAATAATTACTGCCTATTAAAATTGGCATAGCATCTGATCCATTAAAAGTTCAACAATAGCCAGTAACAGTAACAGTAACAGTAGCTAGTTTCCAAGTGTCTGGTACAAATGCAAATAAACTCCAGATTCAATTAAGTAAAGATGCTTATTCTAGTTAGCAATATGTGAGATGTTCAGACCTATTCACATTTCTGTTATACATCTCTATTTTTTACCTCTATTTTTTACCTCAACAATTCATCCTATTTTTCATACTTGGGCTTTTAGCCAGAAAGACACTTATTAATTCCATATTAGTTTAAAATGAATGTGGAATTAATAAGTGATATTTATACAATTGTGCCTAACTATATTAAGTTTTGGTTACCTATAAAATGTTAATGTTGAATGATATAGATTTGGCCTTTGAAAACAAAATAAACTGAGTTGTTACTATTGAATTAATTCCAAACTTAATAATACCAAGGTGCTAATGTTTTTAAATGATAGTTTTATTTTATTTGTAAAATAATTCATTCAATACATACTTAGTGAATTTCTACCTGGTGTTGGATACTGTTAGGATCTGAGGATACAAAGAAGTGATATCCAATTTAGCTCACAATTTAATGATGTTTTAAAAATAAAATTTCCCCAATAATTTAATTACATTTATGTTTAAAAAAACCTATGCACTTAAAAAGTTTTCTCAAATCCTTTACTAAAAGGAGTAGCATTTCTTCTTCTTCTTTTTTTAATCACTAGGAAATCATCAGAAAAGCTCAGAGCTAAAGAAAAGTTTTAGAGTCTTCCAATATATGAGACATGTTCAGTATACGAATGGTCAATTCTGGCAACTCCAAGTCAAGTAGTTACTATTATTCATTTGTATGTGGATGGGCCACATGTTCTCCAAATGATATTCCCCAAACTCTTCCCTAAAATCCTTTTTAAAGAAATGTAATCTGAACACTTGTGCTATTGAATTGATGGTTTTGGTCTTGTTTTTACTTAAAGATGAATAAAGAGGATAGGTGACCCATGAATCCCTGGTAATGGTCAGTATATTCCACACTGAATCTCTCTTTTTCCCATTACACTATTTAAGTAGTGTATATTTATTTCTACAGTGTTATAATGCACCAAGTTAATCATAGGATGAAATGAACTATAATAATGTATCAAAGTCTCCATGAAATTGTATTCTAAAATATGAAGATGCATATCCTTTGTTGCACTGATAGTGTCATTTCACATGTTATCTTGCTGTGAATTAAAGTGTAAACATCAGAGCCACAAAGGAAGAACTATAATTAATATATTAGGGCCAAGGATTATGTAAGTTGAGGGTAAATTAATTTTCTTTGAAGTCAAATGCTGAAAACTCACTTTAAGCTATGACTTAAAGGAATATTGAACTTTCATAAATATTCTATATATCAATAAGAATAATATATTTTGATACTGGCATATGATTTATAGAGATGATTGAGAAAATAGAAATCCATTTATTCTACATTCTAAATTTTATTTTCTTTTAAAATTATATGAAGTTAGCTTCCATTATAGGAAATAAGTACATAGCAGTAAAACATTATGCTCCATATTCAGAGACATTCAACATTTTAGTTAGTTTAGACTATAATGTCCTTAAAACTAAATCTTCAAACATAGTTTAACAGTGCCTTTAGAATTAAAAAGCCCTCAGCCTTTCAAAGATGGAAACTAAATACATTAATTTTTCAGTATTTTAAATATTTAACATTGTCACACATAAATAGCCATCCAATATGAAAAGTGGAAACTCCTGTAATTATCAGAAATATACTTTCTAACACATTTTCCAGATTCTAAACCCAAACCAATTCAGTTTTTAAAGAAACAATTTAATTGCAATATATGTAGAAAATGAGTGTGCTCCATTCTCCTTAACGATAATTAAGATTACCTCATTTACTACACAAGAAAAGCAAATTTATACCTATTTGGAAAGCCTTGGCCCTTTGCTTTTTGTGTATTTGCAGTTCATAAATGTTAATCCCAGTGGATCCCAGGGACTGGTAAGGCTCATAGGCTAGAAACATTTTGTAAGAAGTGAAAAAAGCAGACATTCCCCCTCAGTTATAAAGCAAAGAACTTAAGAACTTTGAACTCCAATCTAAAAATCTTGGCATATTAACTAAGATTTTGAAAGGCAAGTATCCATGTTCAAATGTTGATATATTTATGAGCACTTTGCCTTATATATTTTTCTACTTAATCTATACTGGTAATATAAAATAAAAATAACGATGATGGAAAAATAACTTGGGAGGCTTAGCCTTGAGGATCAATGATAAGAAAAGATCTTGAACATGAGATTTTCCTAAACAGCAAGCTAAGAATGGGCTTTTACCGGACCCTGAGCCTGTGTAACATCAAAAAAAATGTTTACTTCATACTTAAGGTTGGTATCTTAATATGAATTATTCAGTGAACATATGATCCCTGTCTTAATAAATTTGAGAAATGAAACTATATTTTAAAGTATTCCACAATTATCAGAATCTTCATCTTCAAAGCACAATAGATAACAAGCCAATGTTTGCATAACATTCATATATGTTTTATGTAAATATTAATCGTAATTTATAGATGGTAAAACTGAGAAAAGATTCTTTAATAACTTCAGAGGCAATTGGAAACTAGTATAGTTTCTTCTCACACTTCTGTTTAAAGAAATATTATTACATTGGACAAAATTATCTAATAAATAAAAGTATTACAGGCATGTTGTTTTCATAATTGTAAATATTTTCCTAGCAGTAATTCCTGAGATATTTTTTAAGAATGAGGACATCAACTCATCTTCTTTGTATATTTATGTTTTGTTTTATTGAAGTATAGTTGATTTACAATATTATATTGGTTTCAGTTATACAACACAGTGATTCAATATTTTTATAGATGTTGTAAAGTTTATAAATTTAAGCTTTATAAAATATTAGCTATACTCCCTGTGCTGTACAACATATCCTTGTAGCTTATTTACTTTATACATAGCAGTTTGTACCTCCTGTGTAGTTTTTCTTTTTCTTTTTTTAGAGAATTGGAAGCATCAAAAAAATGCTTCTCTGTGTTGAAGTCTATTGTTCTATGACTTTTAGCCTTTCATTCTTTTTCTCCCCTTGGAAGGAACACAGAACATGCAGGATATGTCTATTACATATTTCTCGTGCTAATGCCCTAAATACATGTACAGATGTCACATCACCCCTACGTCTACTCAGTGTATTACCAGGTGTTCTCATGCACAAATCACCAGCTGTTCTCAGGTACTCTCCATGTTGTATTTTGTTAAGTCTTTACTATCCTGATAGTCTTTTAGTGCTCTCAGTGTGTTTTCAATGCCTTTCAAAGTATGTTACTCAAACTGTGTACAGTATCTTAAATTGATATATCTAGAAACAAACTATTACCGTAGTTGATGTGGAACTTTGTTCCACTGATACAGTCGAAAAGCACATAATATTTTTAAGCAGGCATTTCATTCTATTGCCTCATAATGAGATTGTAGTCCATTGTTTTAGTTATCTGTTGCTGCATAAAAATTACCCCAAAATTTAGTGGCTGAAAACAACAATATTTATTATTTTTCAAAATTTCTGTGGCTTGGGAATTTGAGAGCAGCCTAGCTGGGTAGTCCCGGTTTAGTGTCTCTCAGGAGGTTACAGTTAAAATCTCAGCTAGATCTACAGTCCTCTGAAAGCTTGACTGGGGCTGGAGGATCTGCTTCTACTTTGGTCCATTTTTATGGCAGTCAAGTTCATGCTGGCTCAGTTCCTTACCATATGGACCTGTCCTTAGGGCTGCTGGAGTGTCCTCATGAAATGACATGATACTTCACTTCCCCCAGAGTGAGTGATCCAAGAGAGAGCAAGGCAGAAGCCACAATCTTTTACGTCCTAGTTTTGGAATCCATATATTGTCATTTCCATAATATACTGTTGGCTGCACTAGTCAGCCCTATCCAGTGTGGGAGGGAAGGGTCCACACAGGGGCGTAAGTCCCAGGAAGCAAGAATAATTTGGGGGCATGTTGGAGGTTGGCCCTGGAGTCCATCCTCTACCCACCCCCACCATTGACTAGTCTCCCTCCCACAGGTAAATTATACTAATACCTGCCTCAAGGCCACCAAAAATCTTATCCCATTACAGCACCATCTCAAAGTCTAGAATCTTGTCATCTCAACCAGACCTAGATGTGGATGAAGCTTTCTGGGAGTGGTTCCTTGAGCACAGCTCCTTGAGAATAGTTCTTTAATCTGAAGACCTGTGAAGACCTTATCTCTTTAGAGATAAGATATCTGTTCACTGCCAACCCAGCCTACCCCCCACCCCCCACCCCCACACACACTCAACAGACAATGGTGGAGCAGGAATTGGATGACCACTATGGATGTTCCTCTTCAAAGGGCAGAAAACAAGAGGAATACTGGAATCACTGGTCCATAGTAATTCTGTAGTCCAGGTAGGCACATACTGGAAGTTCTTTCACTGGAACTTATTCCTGCTGCGTCTTGGGGATGGCTTTCCATGACTCTTCACTGTGACCTCTAAGCTCCTGGTCTGCATTGTGAGTCAATTTATTTTTCCATGAAGGTAGTCTAGGTTTAAAGCTGTGTAGTTTTCTCAGTCTGGTTCCTGCCTATAGAAGTCTTTAGGTCCAAAGGCCTCTTTTCCTTTTGTTCTATATCTGTTCCTTTCAGTCCAAGCTGCTGATGTTTCTAACAATAAAATAATCTTTAAAATTTTGTGGGTCTCCTGTGAATCTTACTAAGGTTTACTCCATTATACAAAAGCCACACCTACAAATCTGTTTGAGATAATTCCTTATTTATGTAGGATTTCTGCTAAGATGACTGAAGGACAGTACACTTAAGCTTCCTAGAAGCCCTAATGTCGACTGAATAGCTCTCTTGAGTTGTAACCTTAGCAAATCTTAACAAAGGACTGTACAGTCATAGTGTCAGCTTCATTTTTATACTATGTTTGTCTCACAGTACCTGGATTTAATCTTTGCTCAGAAGCCATTTCTTTGTTTTTGCATTGTATCCCATCTCGAGAGGCTGGCAGTTTTCAAGACTAACAAGTCTTGGCTTTTTTTGGTTTAACAATCCTTCCTTTAGCTTATCTTACCTCTTTCTCATTTGACCATAAGCAGAAAGAAGAAAGCAAGCAGCAACGTTAACACTCTAACTGAAAATCTCTTAACTAGATCATTCATGTTATTAGATACATTTTTCAGGTCCCACATCACTGCAGGTGACAGTGTTGCTCAACCTTCTGCCAACATCATAAAACTGTTCTCCTTTTCTCGGTTTCCAGTAACGTTTTCCTCACCAGCAGCCTCTTCAGAGACTATGAGGCTTATAATTAGTCTGTTCAAGACATTTTCAACTTCCACTAATACTGTCTTCAACATTCTTTTAGTTTCTGCCACTGCCTAATTCCAATGCCTTACCCACATTTTTAGGATTTGTTATGGCAGCAGCCCACTTCCAAATATATTATCTACTAATGTGTCAATAAAATTACTGCAAAATTTAGTGCCTCAAAACATCAATAAACATTTAGTATCTCAGTTTCTCAGAGTCAGGAATTTGGGGGCAGCTTAACTGAGTGGTCCTAGTTCAAGGTCTTTCATGAGGTTGGATTCAGGAGAGTGGCTGAGGTTGTAGCCATCTGAAAGTTTAACTGAAGCTGTAGGTTCTGCTTCAGAGATGTTCTTTCACATGGCTGGAAAGTTCCTACTGGCTGTTGGCAGGCAGCCTCAGTTCCTTACCACATGGATTTACTTCATAGGGCAGCCTGAGTGTCCTCATGGCAGCTACTTCTCCCCCAGAGAAAGTGATCCAAAAGAAGTACAGCAGAAGCTGCCATATCTTTTATGCCCCAGCCTTGGAAGCACACATCATTATTTCCACAAAGCCTATTAGTGACATAGATCAAACTTATTCATCGTGAAAGGGGGCTACAAGATGTGAATTATAGGAACCTGGAATAAATCGTGAAGGCTGGCTACTACATCCACTAAAATCCCTGATAATTTAATTTTAATCTATTAAGCCAACTTCATCACTTTTGGTATTTACTGATTTTTTTAAACATAAAAATTACCCATATTGAACATTAAATTCCAATTGTAGTTTCAATTCTTTATTTCAACCTATTCAGATGTTTTTGAATTTTAACTCTCATATCAACAATACTCCCCAGCTTTGAATTGTTGATAAGTATGCTATGCTATGGAATTTTAAAAATGCAATGTGTTGATAAAAATCTTGCTATACACTTGTGTCTCTAGGTCTATTTATACATTTAAAGTTGATAAAGTAAGTACATATATCCTCACCTGCACCATTACAGAAATAGCACATACATTAAGTTAATTTTCTGTCCAACATAAATAAGAGTCCAGTTCTCCCACGCACCATGATGATATAGTGCACTGAACAATGGGCAGCTCCAACTTTACCAGGAACTCTAGTGCATTTTGAAAGACGGATGAATTAGACAGACAAAACCCTCACAAATGAGTACAAAAGGTTATAATGCTTTGAATTTTCTAATCTGGAAACATGTAACTTATTTGCTAGGGCTGTACACAAAATATCAGCCAGTAACCAAATTATGAGATAAGATAAATTCATTATCTTTGCTCACCGAACCACATAAGAATAGAAACAGGTTTTTTGTTTTTGTTTTTGTTTTTGTTTTTTTTGTCATTGCTGTTGTTTTCTCCCATTGGACTTAGCAAGATGCCCTATGCCTGGTTGATCCTTCAAAAATATTTTTAATGGGTGAATTGTTTACTAAATTATTGAGAGATCATGAATTTCCCCCCCCCCCCAAGTTTCTTGGTACCCAGCTCCTCTTGCCTGTACCAATACCCCACCAAAGCCTGCCCCCAGCATTCCAAGACGGGAATCTTTTTCAATCTCTATGAAAGTTTGACTTTTTTTTTCTTAAAGAAGTTGGGCAATCTAATGATACTTAGGAACCTTTTGTTGTTGATGCCTGAATCCATCTTAAGACATCTTATGGTGCGGATTTTCTGATACGGCTAACAAATAAAAGTTTTGACAAACTTTGGGCTGCCTTACAAATCATAACAGGTTGCCATCAACTTGCCCTCTCAGTAAAATCAGTCTTGGTTGAACGCATCAATGGGGGAATTTTGTATCTGGAAAATCTGGCCTTGCCGATGTTGCAATTCCAAAACTGTATTTCTCACTGTCTTTCTTGCCGTGATTCCTTTTCTTGTTCACCCAATTTAAGAAATTACTCTTCAAAATGAATAGCATTTCCATATTTCTGCTAATGGCCGCATCATTCAGTCAGAATAACGGAAGTTTATTATTCAAAAACTTGAAGTTTGTATGAATTTGCCCTTTCCCTAAACTCATCCAGTGTAGTTTTTTTTTTTCCCAACTTTCTCAGCTCTATTTCCTCTTTTCTCTCTATCATGCACCAATTTAAAACTTTTAGTTTAATTCTTGTGGCAATTTGGTTACACATCCTCACCACATTAAGTCACTAAAGCACAGCATCTATCCATTTACTATGCTACTCAAAAACCTCACTTCCATCTGCTCAGGGCCTACACAATGAACTCCAAACTTTTTAGTCTAGCTTTCAATGACTGCCACATTCTAGCCACAGTTCCGTTTGCCAGCCTTATCTTTCACCACTTCCCCAGACTGGATTTTTCTTGGTTCACCAAACTCACACAGCTACTATTAAGTCTTTGTTGTGCTTTTTGCTCTGCCTGAAATGCTCTCCCTTCACTTCTCTTAAAACCCTGCCCATCTTTCAAAGTCAAAATCAAAAGGAATCTCAAACGTGATGTCTTAATCCTCCTAACCAGAAGTATGCTCACTCTTTTCTGAAAGTCCCAGGTACTTTATAAGACTCCTAAGGTGCTGACTGACTTCTAACTTAGGTTCCAGTTATATGCTTACATGACTTATCTCTTCTTATATATTTTAAGCTTTCTACTGACATAGTATCATTCTGTATGTAGTAGTTAGCACATCTGTGTTACTTAGAGGTGGTTGTTTCTGAGTTGAAACCATCACAGAATGAGTTGGGTAGTATTATATATTGGTTTGGGTTAATGAGTAGAAACACAGTATATTGTGGTTAAGAGAAAAATCTTTGGAGGGCAAACAATCCCAGATTTAAATTCAGTTTTACTGGTTCCTAGTTAGGTGATCTTAGGCAAATTAATTAATCTCTTAGCAACACAGTTTCCTCATCTGTAAAATGGGAATAGCAGTACCTATTTCATAGATTTGTTTTCATAATTAACTGAGGTGTTGAGAATAGAACACTTATCTTAATAAATATTAGCTTCCTATCCTTTATTTTTTCTAGCACAGAGTCTTACAACAGTGTTCAATTACTTTTTATTAAATAAAAGAATTATTTCAAAAACAAAAACATATGAATTATATTTTAAATATACGTGTATATTTAACAATTAAGAAAAAAATGAGGAGTATAGAATACAGGATAAAAAATGGAAAAGAGAAGTAAGGAATTAAGATAGGACATTATTTTTTAAAAAGCGAGCAAGAAGAAATTTAATTTCTGACACAGACTTATAGTCTTAACTCTACAGAATATGCTGGGAATTCCTTACAACTTTCCAATGGGAAAAATCTAATTACCCATTTTTAATTATAACAGTTCACATCTTAAATTACATATAAAAATGTTTAAACAGTGTAGCTTATGGGAGGCCCAGCCAGGCTCCAGAATCTCAGCCACTGGGGAATTTCTGTGCCGGACCACCCACTGCGAAAGTGAAAAGTTGGTACCTTTGCCAGTATGGAAATTTCTTCAGAAAAGAACTTTAAGCTGTCATAACCATTTTCCCCCAAGAAGACTGAGAGGGAGAAAAACACATGAGAAATTACTGGACAAACACTACTTGTCCAAGTTTCAAAGTAATAATCAAAGTTGGAATTAATGCCTTTAACACGACAGTTCTCCTAAACCTGAGTCTGTTTATATAGATTTGGTCTGACTTGTTTCAGTCCGCTCCTTTGGAGGACACAAACTTACATAAATAAAGCTAGAATTTCAAGGCAAGTCACGCTATTTAGTTATAGTTTAATTTGGATTTTTTGTTCACTTTTTACAGTCTTTTTCAAAATGTCTTTAGAAACAAGTCATTCAAATAGTAATACTGAAATAGCATTTGCATTTGACATCTTGCCTCAAGTTTCTTGGGGTAACCTTTTATTATGAAAGTAAAAGAGACACCCAAACCGGTGGTTAAACAGAGAAAGTATAGAAAGGTACACACGATGAGTCTTTGCTCATAACTTTCCCATTTCATAAAGACTAATATTTAACATCTTTTATATGCAAAGTATTGTCTCATCTATAATTAGGAACAGTCTGAAAAAAAATCAAGTTTCTTAGGCTAATGCAGAACAGATGTTTGTGAAAGTGCCTGAAATATAATAGACCTTCAGTAAATATTATTGTATTGGCAAAAAAGCTGGACAGGTGTGTGTGTGTGTTTTTATGTGCACAACTCTCCTTCTTCCCCATGTCAGGATTTCCCAGGGAGTGTTAGCAGAGGGCCTCTAGAAGATGAGATTTTTCTGCTCACACTGGAGCCCCTGAAGATACCCAAAGTTTCTCTCAAATCATGGCTCCAAAGACACTTTCTTCTGCTCTCTCCAGGGAAGAAGACTATTTATTGGGGACCCTCTATTGAAGAAGAACTCTTTGGGTTGCAAGTAACAAAAACTCAATTTGAACTACTGTGGGCAAAACAGGAAATATACTGACCTGATAAGCAATGTCTCAGGAAGGGCATGGATTTAGCTGGACCTCCAGGATCACAGGAACAGGGACACAGCTAGACTGTCCCCAGCCAGCTCTCATTTGTGCTTCTCTGAGTCAGCTTTCTGTCTTGCTAGGCACTGCAACCCTTCTGCCCTGCAGAACCTGCCTTTTGACACAGCATCTCTTCATCATGAAAAGGACTATTTCTCTTCTCTAAATCCAATTTGAAAATTCCCAGAGAGGGACCACAGGGCCAGCCTCGGTCATATGCCTCCTCTTGTGAACAGAGTGACCAGTTCTGTCATTGGCAGCCTCCACTGGAACAGCACAGCTTGAGTAAAGGGAAAAGCAGCTCCTCCAAAGGTGGACCGTTCTACCCATGGATGAGAGTATGAGGCTGGACAGATAAAACAAGTATTCTTAAAATTATACTTAAAAAATATCAGAATTATATTTACTAAATATGGAATTAAAATCTTTTTCCGTTGCTTATTATTTTCTGTAAATGTATTCTTCTGCCTCTTAGTGTTTTTCTTATGTTTCTTCTGTCTCAAATTTTTTCTTACACAGCATCATTAAGTCCTACCCTTTCTCTCTTTCATATCTGTGCTTAACATTCACTTCTTTGGACTGCTGATAAAATGTGGAGAATTGAATAGATTTATCTTTGTTTTCCTCCAAGTGCAATTAAAATGGCAGCAAAAAAGAAGGAAAAAAAAAAAAAAGAAAAAACCCCTAAGTGAAGATGAGAAAAGACTACAACAGGTGAAAAGTGACAAAAACTTTTGGAAGATAGGAAATGATATATAGTGTCTTAGTTATCTATGGCAATGTAACAAATAACTCCAAAACTTAACATCTTATAACAATAAATATTCATCTCACACAGTTTTATGGGTCAGAAATCTGGAATCAGCTTAGGTTGCAGTCAAGCTGTCAGCCAGGGCTTGCACACATTTGAAGAACTGGAGGATCTCCTTCCAAGGTCACACACGGTTGTTGGCAGGGGACTTCAGTTTCTCACCATGAAGCTTCTCGTGAAATACTAACTACAGTGGGGAAAAATGTAACAATATGATAGAGAAGCTAACAGACACCACCTTAATCAGGTGATCAATGTAACACCACCAAACATCGTCTAAACGGGCACTATGTGCCTAAGAACACAGCATCACTTCTGTAATATTCCTGAATATCATAGAAGATAAATGTAATCTGAGTCTAATAACGTGAAAATATCACACACATGCAAAGCAAATGGAGACATTCTTCAAAATAGCTGGCCTATACGCTTCAAGAGTGTTAAATTCACGGGGAAGTGCGTTATGTGCTTTGCTATGGCTATGGGAGCACACAGGAGGGAAACCTTGACCTAAGCCAAGGCCAAAATATCAGGGAGGCCTTTTGCAGAGTAGGAATGTCTAAGCTGAGATCGCAAGTCAGCCTCAAAAGTGGACAACAGGGGTGAAGAGAGGCAAGAAGAATGAAGAATGAAGCAGGTTTTAGTGTACAAGACCAAGGAAAATGCACTTGCTCATATGCCAGCTGATGTCTGTGTGTGTGTTTGTGTATCCTTTCTTTAATATTAGCAAGAGTTTTCTCCTTTTCCTAACATATCCAAAATGTCACATTTCAAAATATCTTAGGAGGTCATACCTATTGCTTTAGTCTAAGAAATATTCCTTGAAACACATGCGAAAAGAGTAGAACAAATTTACTTTTGATTGGCTAAGTCACTACACTATTCATCTCATAAACTAATGAGGTAATATTATTTTCATATATTTCCTTAATACGTATGCCTTTTATAAATGGTATTTTCTTTTTAAAAAATTTTTAATTTTATACAATTTTTAAAGATTACTTTCCATTTATACTTGTTACAAAATATCAGCTATATTCTGTGTTGTACAATACATCCATGAGCCTGTCTTACATCCAGTAGTTTGTACCTTCAACTTCCTCACACCTATATTCCCGCTCCCCCTACCCACTTGTAACCACTAGTTTGTTCTCTATATCTGTGAATCAGCTTCTTTTTTTTTTTATTATATTCACTAGTTTGTTATATTTTTTAGATTCCATACATAAGTGATTTCATAGATTGTTTATCTTTCTCTATCCTACTGATTTCACTTAGCATCACAAGTCCATCCATGTTGTTGCAAATGACAAAATTTTATTCTTTTTCTATGGCTGAGTAGTATTCCATTGGTTATATCTACCATGTCTTCTTTATCCATTAGTCTGCTTATGGACGCTTAGGTTGCTTCTATATCCTGGAAATTGTAAATAATGCTGCTATGAACACTGGGGTGCATGTATCTTTTCAAATTAGTAGATTCTTTTTTTTCAGATATATACCCAAGAGTGGAATTGTTGGGTCATATGGTAATTCTAGTTTTAGTTTTTGAGAAACCTCCATACTGTTTTCCAGTGTCTGCACCAATGTACCTTCCCACTAACAGTGTACAAGGGTTCCCCTTTCTTCACACCCTTGCCAACATTTGTTATTTGTACACTTTTTGGTAATAGTCATGAATGACATTTTCTAATCACATCAACAGAAAGTAATGCAGAAGACTAAATTCTTTCACAGTGGCAGTTTGCTTAGTGGTTGGGAGTACAAGCCTCTTGTCAGATTGTGCCTGATTTGAGTCCTATCCTAGGTTCATTTCTGCTACTCTAACCAGGTAGCCTGAGGCAAGATACTTCTGAGCATCAGTATATGTAGAGTGCTGTGAAAATAATATTGGCCTCCTATTTTGAGTGTGTAGATAATTTTTTAAAATGATGATTGTAGTGCCTGAGCCGATCAAAAATATCTATCTACTCCATCACATTTTGTAAGTTCCCAATCATCATTCCCCTTGATTTTTCAAATTTCCAGTCATCTAACCCTCCCTAGAGTGCCTTCTAAGAAACAACGAAGCCAGGACTAGTGATTCTTCAGTAGAAACTGGGGTCTTTGAAAGCCCTATAGGCACTGCAAAACCCACCTCACTGTTAACACCCTACCATTCCAATCCCTACATTTACGTATTTGTTCATATATGTTTGTTTGTTTGCTCCTTTATTTAGCGTGATAAGACAAAATATTTTCTCTAGTATAAGAATTACTAAATGCTTCATAGTTGTCTCATCAAAAGTTGTCTCATCATAGTTGTCTCATCACTACCCATTGATGTAGTGATGTGTGTTTATTTTTATGGTAGTAGCTGGAAAGTGGGAGTGAATGAGGTAAGTGATCTAAGGAATATTTGCCACCAATAAATTAATTAAAAATATTTGAAGCTATCTGGGCAAAAATCAGCAGAAAAAAGTTACTGTGGTTTGTTTAGCTTATGATTTTAATCAACATCTGATTGGACGAATACTTTTGTGTTGTTTTAGGGTTGACTAACATTTTTATTTAACGTCTCAAGTTTCCTTATTTCTAACTACAAAAGTGAAAAGACAACTTTGTCCAAGTATATTTTGATGCACTGCGTTTTACTGTATATTGTGAATAGTAAAGTTTTTAAAAGTGTAAAATAACTATGAGAATTGGGGATCATAATCTCAACTAGTAAAATAATCTTAGGTTGTGACATTGTAAACTGGAAAATTCTGTCATCTATGTGTCTCCTCACCCCCCTTCACACACTACACACCACACACATGCACATCTCCTCCCTGTCTCCCTCACCACACACGTTTCCCACGTTATAGATATATTTTTAAATGTTTATTTTAATAAAGATATATCAGGAAACATTAAAATGTGTCCAATGTCTTATGAACATTAATGAAAATGATGAACAATATGAATTATTATCCTAAAAATTCTCACATAAAGATGAAGTGGTGGTAAAAAAGTTTAAGTTGAAATTTTTTCTATAGAATTCTTTCAAATATCTGATTTATTGAGAAAATATTAGAAATTAATTAGAATTAATCTGAAGTTTAATTCATGCCAATTAAATAGATTTTAATGTCTTTGATCTTTGATTTTTGTGAACAAAGTTTTAATTATACTGTTTGATCAGTTGGCATTTATTGAACATCTACTGTTTGCCAACTGTTATGCCAGGCTCCCATAAAAAACCTAAAAGAAAATGATCCCCCAAATGTTAATTCATTAAAATGCTCCACATAGTAAACGACAAAGGAGTAGTATGGACAAGGGATAATTTTCAGGTATGGGAAAAATGAGTGCCCAGAACTGAAATTTTAAAAATTAAAAAGGGAGAGAGATGTGAGATTTAGACTTACATCTGGGACAGATGTTGGAAGAAATTAGAAAAAAAAGAAATCAAAGGAGGATAGAAATGTGGCAGCTCTTCTGTGGAGGAAGAAGTCTTTCTACCAAGTCCTAATCTGAAAGTTACAGAATGACAATAAAGGTGTTTTCCAACCATAAAAAGAAGAAAAACCTCTATAAAATACTGCTTGAGCTAATAACAATAGGACATAACACAAGAAAGAGAAATACTTTTATATGGAAAGATGCAGAAAGGAACTTATATTAGCACATAAACTCTACACAGGACGGTATCTGTCTTCTCCAGGAACACATAATTTTGACAATGTATGCAAATATACAGGTGGTGATTTCAGGCAGAGAAGGAGCTTCCACACTAAGAATAGTAAACTAAGCTGAGATTTACCACTTTGGTAGTCATAATGCTAAGGGTAATGTTGCCTGGAATGAAAGGAGTGTGCTCACTGACCCTTCCAGGATACCCAACATGCAGTGGGGCTTTATTAAAGAACGTGCAAAGTACAGTCCCTCTGTTGCTATGAAAATACAGATTCCCATATTGCATGCTTTACTTACTGGCCCTGACACCTTTATTATTTATACAAGCACTCCATATTTATGAATACAAATGGTTTACAGGTAAATTCTGGATTGGATAAAACAACGTTTCATATCTGGAAGAGTAAACACTGCAAACAATCTGAAGTCTTAACTCAAAAGAGGGGACAAGCCAAGGATAATCCAGGAGCATTTAGAATTCTGGGGAGAGTCTCCTGAGATGGGAGAAGGGCAAAAAGGAGGAGGACACGAAGAAGGTAGTAAATAAAGGGAAGGCAAAGAAAAGGGATGTGGAGAGATGTGTAAATTTCTCCCACCCATGAAGCTGTATTGATAGCTCTTCCTAATCCCCTGTTCTCTGACAAGGCATTTCATGTGAATGCAGGGTCTGGCAGAGACTTAACAGTTGCTGGGCTTCTCCAGCCACTGTGGCCTCATCCTCTCTCCACTTCTACCCACCCAGATTCCTTTCTTGTCAAACTTGTTTCCAATCACCCAAGCCCTCTAGTCTAGGACCTTTTGGTCAAACTGTCTGTTACTCAGGACACAAATAGATTGAGGGTGTCAGATAACATGGTAATTTGGTGGGGGAGAAGACAGTTTGAGCACTGCAATACCCTTTATAATACCCCCTTTTCCAACCACACACACCTTTAAAAGTAAATGTCCTTTATCTACCTATGTTTTTCTATGTCTCTAAGTCACTGGAGGGCAACTGAGTATGATTCATACCTCTTTTTATTTATTTGCTTTGATGTGTTCATTCTCTCTGAGGAGCTAACTGATAGAACATTTGAGTCAATTCTCTTTTTCTTGGGGAAGAGGGGTAACACAAAGCTGAGTGATGACAAACTTGGGCTCTGTTGCTCTAAGAGAACCACATAGAATATTGAATGCACTAAAGTTAGAGCATTGACACTACATGAAGTGATGACATCCTTTAACTACATCTTAAGCTCAAAGCCATTTCTTCTGGAACTGTTTAATGTCCAACTAATATACATGCATAGTACTCACCACATGCTTGATGCCTTGCTGATTGTCTGAAAACCGTGTTCCCCAATATCTCAGTTGCCTCTCTCCCCCATCCCCTGAAACTCTCAGGATCACTATACAGGCTGTGAATAGCAGGTGACCTTGAAGAAGCTAAGACATGAGCATAAGAGTAGTGGAATGAGGCAGAGTTCACCCCAGACATACACACCACCATGGCTACTTGATCGCACACCTAAATACAAAGATTCGGGTGAATGCTCTCAGTAAAAATGGTGCTGCTTCAATGAACAGGTCAGAAGGAGGGTCCAAGGGGAGGGGGTTACCTGCTCAAAAAATATTTGCTGAGAAGTTACTATAGGTTAGGCACTCTGTTTTGAGTAAAGCAGCTATTTTGCATAGAAATACACCAGTCTTCTTAAGAGGTACAAGAATTTTTCTTCGCGTTGGTTGGCAATTCCTGAAAGCTCTTGTAACATCACATCTTTCTCTTGTTTGCACCTACTTTCTCTCTTTTCTTGAATGAGGGAGAAGGAAAGAGACGGGATACAGGAAGGAAATGACCTTCCTTTTCAGGGATTTGCTAATGTTTCCAGGTGAGGGCACAAGAATTCAGGAGGTTCACTGCTTCTCCAGCTGTTATCTTTTCATATGTTCTGTACATTTGACTGGGCACATAAGTCAGTGCTGAAGTACCACTGTAACGTTCTAATATTCATGTTTAAAGAAACAAATAGGTCAGAGAGTAGGAGTGACAGGGTCCGGGGGAGTGGGGGCTAGGCTGGCACCTGAGCCTGGGATTTCAGCCAGATCGCTGGCCGGGGCTTTGCTCAGAGTCTGTCTCGGGATCAGGACCCGCATCCCCTGCGTCACCCTCCTCGCGGCTCGCCTCTGGCTCCTGGCGGCCTGGGGTGCTCCATTCTTTACCCGCACAGCCTTGCCTCCCAGGGTCCACCCAGAGCGTCAGGGCTGGCGGCGGATTCCCGGAGATGTCCGCCCAAACTACGTTCCGGACCCTGTGGGCAGCGACTCCTTCTGGAATTGCAGCTGCTCCTACTAACCTTTGGAAAAGAGGAAATCTGTCTCAGATCTTTCTGTGTATCTCAAGTGTGAGAGGAAAGAACATTCACTTGCGTTAGAAGGCCTAAGTATCAAGCTACTCAAGGAGAAATGCTGGTCCGTTAACCTCTAACCCTCCCGCCCCAACACAATCCCAGCCGCTGGGGAAGTGGCCGCCGGAAGGGTCGGTGCATCGGGCCAGGGACTTGGCCGGGGCAGCTCTCGGCGCAGAACTCTCTATAGGTCCTCACTCCCAGGATCGGATAGATGATTCATTTTTATATGTAACGTTTTACCCCACTCTATAGCTCCGGCTGGTTAATGTTCAACCTCAGGGCTTCGAGAGGCAGGTCGAGGGAGGCAGGCGGGGACGACCCATTCAAGGTATATGGCTGCTCGGGAGTGAAGGCTCAGAAGCCCGAGAGAGGGTGAGGAGGATGTGACGGGGGCTCCTCCGGCCTGGGCCTCCCTGGGCCGACTCTGAGAGGGTAGAGGAGCGGGGGCGGGGGTTGGGGGTCGGAGGCCCGGGCCCAGTTCTTGTCCCCGGAGGCGCAGCCGGGAGGCTGTGCCCGGGCTGAGTCCAGACCGCCCACGACGCCGCGGCCCAGGCCGGGAGCGGCGCGTGCAGGGGCGGCGGGCGCGCGGGCGGGCGCTTCGGCCCAGCGGGACTCGGAGGCAGGCTGTGCCGCTCCAGCACCCGGCTCCGATGCTCGCCTGGGGCTGCGGGCTGAGGAGGGGGGAAGTGGGCGCACGGCGGCAGCTGCGGATCAGATTCCGGTTTTGTTGTCCGGAGGGACGCGCAAACACCATAGCGGAGACCCGAGAGGAGTACAGCGGGGTGCGTAGGTTGCCCTCTGGGCCACCACTTCTCTGGGTCCCTCTGAAAATACCATCAGGGTAATGAGAGGCGGCAAGTCTTGCCACCTCCCTTCTCCCGCGTCGCCGGCCAAAAAAAATGAACATTAAGATAAAGCAGCTGTTGTGGTCAATAGAAAAGGGGAGGATTGGGTCGTGCCCGAGCCACAGTGCGGGCAGCCAGTGAGGCCCACGGCGAAGCCGCCCTTGGGGGCATGTTCAGCTGGAGCGAGGTCACCGCGGGTCTTTCTAAGAGCTGGGCCGCTTGGTCCCCACGGAATCCAGAGGTCCAGAAGGTCCCGGTCAGCTGTCCAGGCTGCCATCCCCTGGCGCTGGGCAGTTGACAGGCCGGCAGTGCTGCAGGGGGGGAGGAGGCTCCGAGCTGATGAGGGAAGTTTCGTTCCGGGAGCTGCAGCCCAGTCTTCGCAGGCGGGATTTTTCCCCCCTGTCAGAGAAACTGACAAACAAGACCCTGCCTCATCAGATAAGAGTGGCTCCTACGATTTCATGGATTTTAGGAGAGGGTGGAGGCGTTGATGTTAGTAGAGCCCTGTGAATGAACATCCCCCGAGGCCCAGCGCCCGCATAAGAAGGGTTTTATTTTACTTTCTTTTGTTTGATATTATCTTATTTTCTGACAAAGTGACCCGTCGTCTGTCGCTTTGGGCTCTGGCAGGCAAAGCCCCTTTTGTGGCGCTGGGGATGGCCTGCAAGGTGTCCACCTCAGTCCACAACAGCGTTCCCCGCCCCCTGTGCCCCCACACAGCGGGGTGAATTACAGAGACCCGTGGTCAGCACAACGCAAACGGCCCTGTACAGTGACACTACAGAAGGCCCTGCCAGTTCATCTGGGAGGACAGAGAACGATGCCATCAAGCTTCATGTGGGTACAGCAACCCCACCCAGATACCCACCCAGAGAAGCAGACATGAGGGGGCTGTTGAGACAAGCAGAACGGGGGAAAGCACCCAAGAACTGGGTAGCCGCTAATCTGGGTTCCAAGTCACATTCCATATGCTGCTCCACTGTCTTCTTAGGGACAGCAGAAACGCCTCAAGGTCTCATCTCCCTAGAGGGACGAGGGTAAATGTTCTTGTCCAGGACTGCCGGCTGAGGGAGGCCAGGGTGGGGGGTTTGGGGTGGGGGCGGGTCCCCCGCTGCTGCAAACTGTTGGCGGAGGCAGAAAGACTACTGCTTCTGGACAGAGAAAGCATTGGTAGAGGGAGTCTCGAAGCTCTAAGGACGCTCTAAGGTACATTTGGTTGCAGCATCATTGGTCCGTTTTCTAAGTTGATAGAACAGGAAAAACAAGCAAGCAAACAAACAAACAAAAAACCCCACTTTGGAGTGGATAAAAAGAAAAAAACAGAAGAGGGAAAAGATAGGAAAAGAAAAAGACAGAAAGCACGAGTGTGGGGCAAATACCTTAAACATTTTTGCAGGAAGAATAGGAGAACTGGCTCTAGAAGGATCCATCAAAGTCAGGGGATGCAGACACATAGCCTGATCAGGGAGGGTCCAATGAGTCTGAACTTCTCTTAGCTCTTCTGAGAGAAGAAGAAGAAGAAGAAGAAGAAGAAGAAGAAGAAGAAGAAGAAGAAGAAGAAGAAGAAGAAGAAGAAGAAGAAGAAGAGAAGAGAAGAAGAAGAATAGAGAAGAGAAGAAGAAGAGAAGAAGAAGAGAAGAGAAGAAGAAGGAGAAGAAGAGAAGAAGAGAAGAAGAAGAAGAAGAAGAAGAAGAAGAAGAAGAAGAAGAGAAGAAGAAAGAAGAAGAAGAAAAAATATACAGTCCCCGACACAATCCCCTAAAAGTGAACACCTTTACCATATAATTATTAAATATTTTTTAAATATTTAAAAAGGGAATTTAGATGGTTCTTTTAGTCATTCTTTGGCTGAGTAACTTTAACTTCCAGTATCTTCTGCTTTCCACAACTGCCACTGAACTACTAACAAGGCATGTTATAACAGGAGTGGAAATGATTTTTTTTTTAAAGGTAATGAAGTAGAATTAAATACATCTTGAGTGGGACATTGTGTTTCTTGCAGGCCTTCTCTAAGCTTCAAACAAAATCTAAAATCCATATTTCCATAAAATGCGTAAAATACTCGGCACAGAAGTGAATGAAGTTAAGTATCCTCCACACAATAAATTCTGGTTTCTGTCTTTTCAGATAGAATGGCAACAATGAGAAGGCCTCCTTTGGTGGTGGGGTGGAGTAGGGTGGGTCATAAATAAACTTTTGAGATTAAAGACCTGAAAAAGTAAATTAGTAATGTGTATAGATAGTTTAAAAAATTTCCTTCTGAAAATCTGCTATAAGAAATTTCTCCCGTTTACTCCGAGACCTCTCTTCCCTCAGTCAACCACGTTTCTGGCTTCCCCGTGTGCTTAGATTAACTGCAGCTTGTAGGGGGGTTCTATAGGATAATCAATATATTCATAAAGGCCTCTGATCTGATTACATTGTTGTTTTCCCTTTTCCTTTCAAGAACTTCAGTCGGCGAGCCGGGGACTCCCAGCGTTGCTGCGTCTGTGAGCGCCGGAGGCTGGGGAGCCCTGGCGACGGCGGCGAGGGCGCTCGTGGATTAGGTTGTGGATTGCAGGGCAGACCTTTGTTTGGTCACATTCTCGACGGGGTTTGGGGAGGGAGGGAGTTGTCCTCCTGGGAGATCGCGACAAGTTTTTATAGACTCTCCTTAAAAGAACTCGCCGCTCTTCATAGGGTTAATTTATGGGGCTTTCGAGGAATATTGGGACTTTTAAGACGTTCTTTATTCCTCCCCCCCCTTTTTTTTTGTTACACTCCTGAAAGGACTCCTGGATTTCAGCACCTCGCAGGAAGAGGGTGGGAGTGGGAGAAAGAACAGGGCCTAGAGGAGAAGGGGAGGGTTTGCCTCCTAATCAAACCGCCTACAGGGCCCAGGCTGCCCAAGATATTTTTAAGAATTAAGTTTCTAATCATGCTGTGGGCTGTAAAACTCAGGTTTAAGAACTGGGAGGAAATTGAGACAAACGTGAGCTACATCCACCTTTCCCCAGGTCTCCATTAATTTGAATTCAGGATCAGAGTAAGGAAGAGTTTGGGGCCTTGAATTTTTTAAGTTTAAAAACCAAGGACCTGCGGGAGAGAGGATTGGAGTAACAGGTGAGGAGGGCAGGGAGGAAAAGCCCCTAGACCGCGAACTGTCTGCTTGTTGCTGTCCCAGACCCCCTGCCTCAGGGCGCTCAGAGGTGGGCGGCGGGGGACTGAAGGCCTGGGAGGCCCGGGCTCCTGGGGGCCCGACCTCCCGCTCGCCATCTTTGATCCTAAGCGGAGGAGGTTGGTGTTCATGCTATAGATTACCTTAAAGGTTCCTTTAAGCACTTTAATACACAACTAGCTCAGAAATCATTAAGAGACCTAGAGAAGAGGAAGAAATACCCTCACACTCACCGGTAATAAATGTTGACATGCAGCAAAAATCGATTGAGTGGAACCGAGGTGGTGGCAGTAGCGATGGCTGGAGGGGGGGACCGGCATGGGAGCGGGAGGGGCGAGGGGACCGACTCCGCTGGCTCGGGAACTAGGCTTTTCTCACTTAAAGGGAAAAGGAGGTGCGGAAAGGGGCCGGCGGGCGAGGGAGGATGGGTGTGGGGAGGCGGGGGAAGGGTGAGGAGGGTAATTCTTCCTTCTGGAAGTCCGGGGAAAGGAGCTGAGGTGGGAGAAAGGGCCTCTCATCAGTCCCGAGTCTCCGCCCCCAGCCCGCACCACTCAAGTCAGGGAAGTGACAACCCTTCCCAAACCTCGACTTCCATTTTTGTTTCCTGCAGATTGATTGATTTCTTCGAAATAGAGTTCTATTTCAGCAAGCGAACTAGGCCGAGATTCACCTCCTGCACCCAGCGCTCCCAGGTCACTCTTAGACCCGCAGACGCAAATCCTCCCAGCAGGTCTCCTTAACGCTTCCAGCTCCCCATCCCCAAATCCCCTCTCCCAGTCCCTTCTCCCGCCGCCCCTCCCCCATACCAGACGGAGGCTCTGGGCGGCACGGACGGACGAGCCCCGCGGCTCCAGAAGCCAAAGTCCGCCCGTGGGGACCATTTTCCTCTCCACTGCTCTCAAGTGAACAACAAGGACCGAGGTGACCCTCGTCCAAAGGGCTTTTATCTGCCCTCCACTGCCGCGTGATCCCTCCGCAGGTCTGAGGCAGAGCTTAAAAAAGAAAGACAGTTAATGTACATTAAGCACTGGTCTTAAATCGGGGACATTATCTGTGATCTCTTTAAGTGGCAGCAGCAGTTTCATGCAGAACAAAGACTCAGTGTCTGAGCTCCAGAAGCTATAGGTAAAGTTTCAGTCAGATAAAAGCGACCTGAGCGCAAAAACACAGGTTTTCTCGCCCCAGAAAAACCAGCGGCTACTTTTCGTTCCCGATTCCCCTGGATGGTGTTTGTCCTCGCCCATCGCGGGGGGATGGGTGGTGGTGACCCGAATGGCAAAAGACTTCAGAGCTCCCCCCCCCAACACACACGCCGACCTCCCCTTGCGCCATGGTGAATTCTTTGGGACTAAGTTGTATTTGCTACTCTTAGTTACAAAATCAGATTTCACATTAAAAAAAAAAAAAAAGCTGAAAACCACCAACAAAGGGAGAGTGGGTGCTTAAAGTTCTTTTAAACACTCACACCGACTTTATTCCCCTTTTAGATGTCAGAGGATGGGAGGGAGGACCAGGGCTGTAATTCATCTTGATTTGCTTCATTGTCCCACAGTTTGCAAACTATAATCCTGTATAATTTCAGGAACAAGCAGGTTTAGAATTAATGGGTCAATATTATTTAAAACAAAACACAGGGAGCATGACCTTTGCCTCAACTACATATTGGTCGACAAGACTCAGGAAACTCCACTCTAACCTCTCAACCCCTGGGCTCTTTGAGAAACTAAAGGGCTATGGTTATTAGAAATGGTCTTTGTTTCTTTTAATGTCTTGAAAGGATTTGGAAATAGTAATGTAATATAACATGAAGAATCTCTCTACTTAAGCCTGGAAGATAAACGTGGAGGCCTAAATATTTTGAACTGGAGGTGTTTCCTTGTAAACTTATTATTGATGTATTCCTCTTGAGGGGAATGTATATATACTGTACATGTATACATACACTCATACTTCTCCAGAACGATTTACTGGATGTGCAGCTCTCCCCTCCCCCAAAAGAGTAAACTTGAGACTCATTCCAAGCTAATGTACTTTCTAAATTTCTTTCTCCTTTCTTCTTTCCCTCTTATATTATTTGCTAGCAATAATGGAATCCTCTGGGTTTAAGCCAAACAAAAATCTGGGAGACAAGTCCAGACTTTGCAAGTTTTTTTTTTCCCCTGAGAGTGTCTTTTTTTTTTCTTTTTAGTTTCTGATGAATGACTATAATTTATTTTTACCAAAATTAAATAAGTACTGCTGCCTTGTGTATTTAACTAGGCAGGCAGAGGGAACTGGTTTGTTTAGGAAGCAGTGACTAAGAAACCCTGGACAGGTGACAAAGGAGGGCAGAAAGAATCCAGACCAATCTGTATGCAGTATATTTTACTCCCATGAAATAAAACACATTTTTTTCATATTTGCTGAAAAGTAAAACAATAATATTGTACGAAATGTTATACACAGGGTAGGTTGTACATAGCAGTTTCAGAAACATCATTGCATCCACCAGAGAAACTATTCTAAAACTGATATTCACACATTTTTTATAATAATAATATGTTAGAAACATACAGTGTGGCATTTAGTATATACATTCCTTTGCTCGCAAGCGAAAAATCCTAATCGCTTCTGTATAACATGCTTTATTTTAAAGCCTAACCTTTAAAAACACTGTTGTGATATTACTAACAACTGCTTTTTATAAAATTAATTTGACATTTCGATATATATACATCCTTTCAGTCATTTTAATGTTAACAATGCTAAACTTAAAAAATAACAAGCTTATAGTAATGTTAAAATGTCATATCCAGTCAAACATTTGTGTGTGTCCTTGCAACTGTTGGAAATACTTTTAGTGAAAGATGTCAAACTTGCGGAAATTCCTTTGAAATCAAAGGAGCTTTCTTTAATTCAGTGGTTTCCTTTTCTTTCTGTCTTCTCTTTCTCTCCCTTTCTTTAGCGCCCACGACCTTCTAGCGTAATCCCCAGTCTTTCAAGGGCAGAGCTGCCCCCTCCGGCACGGTCCTAGGATCCCGGCGCAGTGGGCGCGGCTCACACAGGCCGGTCCACGGCGTACTGGCAAGCACTCAGGTTGGACGCCGGGTTCTGCACGCTGGCGTAGCCGAAGCTGGAATGCTGCTTTGCTTTCAGTCTCAGGCTGGCCAGGCTCGAGTTACACGTGTCCCTATAAACGTACGGAGGAGTCGGCGGTGCGTAAGGACAAGCGGGCGTCGGCACCGCGGAATTCAGCGACGGGCTGCTCAGGTTGTTCAAGTTATTCAGGCTGTTGAGGCTGGAGCCCGGGACGCCGGTCACCGCTGAGGGCACCATGCTGGACGACATGCTCATGGACGAGATGGAGTTGGGTGGGGAGAACATGCTCTGCGACGACAGGGGGTTCACGTTCATAGAGTTGAAGAAAGGGAAGCTCTTGGTGGACAGGGAGGCCGACGTGAGGCCCTTGGCGGCCCAGTTGTTGTATGAATAGCCCGGGTACATGTCATCGTAGGGCTGCATAAGCCCGTTGAACTGCGGCCCAAAGCCATTCTTGCAAAGCTCGGCCTGCTGGTTGCGCTCCCGCTTTCTCCATTTGGCCCGGCGATTCTTGAACCAAACCTGGGGGTGGAGGGCAAGGGAGAAAACAGACGCCACAGTCCAGATTAGTAAAACCTTGATCCCAGAAGACACCAGCGGCCACCCTCCTCGGACACATCCATCCTCGCCGCCACTATCCCCGCCCTGCGCCCCAAGCTGCCGGAGCCCGGTCCAAACCAGGAAGGCCCGGCCGGCTCAGGCCTTCGACTCCGGGCTCTGAGTTGTGCCACAAACCCCAGCCCAACGCCTGGCGGCCTGCGGGTGGCTTGTACACTAACCCAGGCCCTCCTCAGGGTCCAAAAACACTTACTGAAAAATAAACGCGGAGCTGTGGGCTCTCGGCCCAACCCTTCCCCGTTCACCTTGCAAACTTGCTTGCATTCCAGAGCCACAGACTCAGTGGTGTGGACAAGGGGCTGGGAGGGCACCAGCAGCCCGCGCTCTCTCCATACAACTCCCTCCCTTCTCGTATCTCCACTGCCGCCCACTACTCCACGGAAAGTGCGCTCTCAACAGGCGCCAGGCCGCGACCCCCTTCCTCGCCTATCAAAACAACCAAATAAGAAGCAAAAGATCACCTCTCCAACAGCTCATTAAACTCCTCGAGCTAGGCGTGTAAATCTCCGAGACCCCAGAACTAGTCTTTCTGCAGCCTTCCCCTTACTTCGCTCCGCTCCTTCACACCCTCCACCCATCCCAGGCCAGGCCCGCGCGCTGGGTGCCGCTCCGACTGGCTGGGCCCACCCAGCCCGGGTGTTGGGCTTTGCAGTCGGCTGGCCAGCCCCCACCCACGTCCGGTGTCCCCGACACAACCCCACTCTCAATCCACATCGGGCCCGCCGCCGCCCCAGACGGCGTCTTTTGTGTATTGGAGCGAGGCCTGGCCCGAGATTTCCGAGTTGACACCAGTGATGTTTCACATTACACATCTCAGCCAGGACCAGCTGCCTAATCCGCTTTTTTCCCCCCTTTTCCCTTTCATTCTCGATTTCCTTCTTATCCCCCTTCCTCTTTGCACCCGACTGCTATAAAAAGCACGCCTCACTCCCCACTTGGCTGGACAAGCCGCGGGTCTGGAAAGAGGCTGACGGAGGGAGAGAGAGCCCAGCGCTGCGGCGGCAGAGACTTGGGAGGGACTGCAAAAAAGCCGGAGGGGTGGGGGAGGGCTTTTCCGAAGGATTCCAGAGAACCCACAGATTGTGCTCTCATTTTAATTACTTGCCATTTCTACCCTGGGCGGTCTAAACTTTGCCCAGGCGAGAAGAGTACGTGCGAGACTTGTTCCCCAGACGCGTAGGATAGCTAAGGAAAGACTGACCTTGCGCAAAAACCACGCGGCCCAGGCTGGAGCGCAGCTCTGAGCAGTTAAACTAAAACCATTTCCAATTTCACCCCGGCTCTTTTATCCACCAGCATAGCCTCATTCTCTACACAGATGCCACCTAGAAAATGCCTTCGTTGCCTCTGTTTTGGGAATGCATTTTGGTCTTTATTCATTTCATCATTGCTATACAGTGTTTTCTTTCCGTTTTCTCTGCTGTAATTGGAGGCTCTATTTTTCTATCCAGAGCATTTTTTTTTTAAACAGCAAAGTCTCTCGACCCTGCTATGTATTTTTTTCTACTTCCAGAATCCTAACAATCTTGGAGTTTTCCACCGACCAGCATAAACCAGGATATTGCTACTGGGTAATTTATCTGTTAATTTTCACCAATCCATAAAGTACAGAATTGCTACAAAGGTAAGCTCTTTCTTTAATAAAACTATTATAACTGGGAGGAAGGGTGTGAGTAACAATCTCCTGAGAAAAGATAAATAAACAAAACCGTAAAGTCTTTCCTCTTTTTTCTCTTTTTTTCTAAGAGGACTAGCAGAATAGGAGTTGTGTATTAGAACTGATTCCGCAGATCACAAAACAAGGGAATAGGGTGTGGGAGAGATTTGAATGGCAGAAAAACTGCAAAGACCGTATAAAAGGGCAACCTGAGCAGAGAAAAGGCTGGGGTAGGCCAGGAGTGAAAGTTTTCCAAGAAGAACCAACCCTTGAGTGTTTCAGGCGGGTTTTCGTTGTTAAAAGGGCACAGGTTGGAGCCTGTTCTAGGTTCCTGGCCGGGGAGGGATTTTATTAGCTCTTGTCTGGTGAAGCCGGGAACACAATACCCTGTGCAGGGGAATGCACGCGGCCCAGTTTGGGAGGGCGCTGGGTGGCGGCCTGTGAGCCGGTGTGGCTCTGGGCTTTTGCGCCAGGCCTGCAGCTGGCCTCAGAAGGGGGAGCTGTAACCTCGCAACTGGGGCCGCCGCGAGGCCTTCTGCCTTTGCAGAAGCAGCCCCCCTCCAACCCTCCCGGGCGGCGCTGCCTTCCACACTCCTCACCCCCATCTCGGTCTACAGTGCCTGCATCTCTTTAATGCCTACCCCACTAGTCCTCCCAGCCTCCCTGCGGGCTCTTACCCGGACTCGGGCTTCCGTAAGGTTGGTCCACACTGCAATTTCTTCGCGCGTGGACATGTCCGGGTAGCGGTTCCTCTGAAAAGTGGCCTCCAGTTCCTGCAGCTGCTGGCTGGTGAAGTGAGTCCGCTGCCGCCGTTGCCTCTTCTTCTTGGACGGATCTTCGGCGCCAACGTCCTCATTCTTTCCCTGCTGGCTTTTATCTTTCTCTGAAAACGAAAAGCACAGAGGTTCCCGTCAGCATGCCCACCTGCTACCCGCTAACCCCAACTGGATCAGGCGCAGAGGCCGGGGAAGAGCGAGGCTGCCTGGCGGGGAAGGAATGCGTGAGCGGCCGATCCGGGCTGCGAAGAGCGCTGCGTCTGCGGGTTGTGCAGATGTGAGTGTGGGTGTGCGCGCCGCATCTCCTCCCCTCCCCCAGCGCCGCACGTTTTATTTACATGTTTATCTCACTGAGACGGCACATTCATTTTTATAGCCTGTGCTTTCAAGTATATTTATACGCCTCTGAGCGGACACACCAAATCTCTCGACACAGCCTCAAGCGCGCGTTTTACACAACCCTCTCCCTCTCGTAGAAAGCTCAGATTTCGATGCAGTTTCGGAAGGCTAAGAAAAGTAAACTTTGGGATTCGGAGAGTCACTCAAGTTCCTCCGCCCTTTAGAAAAACCGCCTCTTCTTCTGAGGCGTAGTTTCACAAATATTTTTTTAACAAGTGGAGCTTCTTGGGAACTGAAAGCCGAGAGGGTAACAGGGGCCGGGGTGGGAGTGGGGATGGGGGTCAGGGGGCCCCCTCTGAAAATCCTCTAATGGGGATGCTGAGATTTTTGTGACCCAGGAAACAGAAGGAAAGTCAGGATAGGAACAGGGAGGGCAGCTGAATGGCCGGCTTGGTTCGCGCCACCCCAGCCTGGAGGTCGAGGCAGAGCGAAAGGGACGCGGGGTCAACAGAACCTGGCTCCGGAAGTGCTGCGGGGAGCAAACTGAACGACCACTCCCACCACGCCTCCCCCTGGAGGGGCCGACTTCCTTGGGGGCTAGAAGTGCCGAGCAGCGCCGGGCCGCAAGGGGCGGCGCGGTGCCTTACCTGCGGCCTCGGGGCTGGAGGTGTCGGAGATGGTGTGCACCTCCAGCCTGTGCTTGGAAGAGTCCAGGGAGCGGGTCTGACCGGGAGTCAGGACCGAAGCCATGGCCAGTGGCTGGGGATGGTGACAGGAGGAGGACGAGGAGGCGGCCAACAGCCTGGTCCCTGCTGCTCGGTGCTCCAAGTACAGCGGGCCTTTCATGCAGTTCATGGACGAAGGAACGCGTCGCCCTACTAGTCCTGGGCTGCCGCCCTGCGAAGCCCCGTGGCTGCCGCCGCCTGCTCCGCTTGCTTCGCGCTCTAGGCGGGGAGTTTCCTTGCCGTGGCGGCCGCTGGCAGAGCCAAGGAACACAACCCCCGCTGAGTCTTCAAGCCGAGCTGCCCCAGTCCCCTTCGGAAGGCTCAAGCGAAAGGGTCCGGCGGCCGAAAGTCAGTGGGCAAACGGAGACATGAGGATGTGGGTAGGAGAGCACAGCTCGGAGCGTCTTTTGGGAGGAGGCTTCCAAGCTCCAAAGCGAAACAAGAGTGGGCAAAGACCCCTTTCTTCCCTCCCTCCCTCCCCCAAGTACCCCTCCAATAAGGAAAGCTAACGCCGATCGCGCTCTGCCCGCCCCTCGCGCGGCAGCCCTGACAGCGAAGTGTCAAGAGTGACAGGGACAGGTAGCTGATATTAGATCTCCGGCGGCAGCGGCGCGGGCCTCTAGGCGCACCCTCCGCGGTGCCCACACGCACACCCCCTCGGGCTGTAGAGCTCGAGCCCAGCTTCGCCGCTGCTCAGCTCCCAGCACCCAGGCGAACGACTGACCAGATCTGCGGCTGCAAGCTTCCCTGTTGGCCTAACATCTTAAAACCAGAGGCGGGCTTCCTGATGCCGAGACGTCACTCGGCAGCGGCCCTCCCCAATCCTCCCCGCCTCTGCCTCCTCCCAAACTCTTCGCGGGCTGGAGTGACGTGGCTCCGCACCAATCAGAAACCCTCGAGACGCGGCGGAGGGACAGTCCTGTCTGCACCTATCAGCTGTTCGGGGCCGAGCTAATAACTCGCCTTGCCGGCGGAGTCTACACCGGCCGACTCCCGGGAATTCTGCTCCGGCCCGGCCCAAGACGATCCGGCTTTTAGTTTGGGCGGGGAGGTGGAAAGATGGCTGGGAGTAAAAGGCTGGGCAGAAAGAAGCGGAAAGGTCGAAGGCTGAGAGGTACAAGGATCAACAAGGCACCCAGCCCTCCTTCCTTTCGTGTCTCCTTACATTAATTTCCAACCGAGAGGTGTTTTTCTCCCCCTGTGTGGAAAGGAGATATGCTGCTTAAAACTAGAAAATTTTAAAAACACCCAACAAATCATCTCTCCGATCTTAAATTTTCCAAACAGTCTGTCAAGTGAATGCTGCGGCGCTAATCTGAAAAAGCTTTACTTAAATTGCAAAGAAGACATAGCAGGGAGAAGAGAGGCTAATAAATTAGAAATCGAGAAGCAAATGGACCTGTCAAAGGAAAATTGCTTTGACTTTAAGCGAACAACTGTTTGGTGGTTCACTCTGGATTTATACAAGAATAAAAAGTCGCCTCAGATCACGTTCTCTGTAATGCTTATTAGTCCCCAGACAGAAAACATACAATAGAATAGAAACCCTAACCCAGCACTTTCAAAATGCTGAAAGCTTATCCATTCTACTTAACGTGTATTAAGACACATATCCTAGAGCTTTCAAATTCCTTATACACTGTATTAAGCTCATCCTAACCCGAGAGAGAGCCATGCTTTAAATTTGACTCTCTTGTTTACTTTATTATCAATCAGATTCAAATCCATAAAGCCTGTAGAATCAACAACCTTGAGCTAATTACGTATAAAATATGCTTTAATGAATTTCCATACAATTAAGAATGTTGCCAAATAACCAATTTCAAGGATAATTTTTAAGTCATTTTCTATTCCTAGGGAGCTCAAGACTGTCTTGAATTGTTAAGAGTCTAAGCAGGCAGAGGCAGTAGGTTGTAGGCAAAGGGCAAAAGCCTAGGGAAACACTCAGCTAGGAAAAACAAATCCTTGTACATTTATATAAAACAAAAGAGAAAAAAAACACTTTGGGGACATCTAAATCTTTACAGCACTATTTCCAAAGAAACTGAAGAAGAAATCCAAAGATATCATTCAAAATAATTTGTGAAAGTCCTTTTGTCCTCTGGCTTAGGTCAGCTAGAGAGCACAAACTAATCTCCCCTGGGTTTTTGCATTGGCGATTGCTTTATTGTGGAGTTAGTGTTATCATCCCTCAATGTGTATTTGTTTGACATTACAGTCAATGATTTGCAACACGAGCATGAGGTATCTTCAGAAAACTCCCTCGTCCTTGTTCCTAAGATTGGGAAACTTATTCAGTCTGGGGCAGAGTGGATGAAGCAGACTACAAATATGTTTGTAACCCATGTGTCTCTCCTTTGCCCTGCTCCCACTCCCCAACCCTATCTGGAACTCCTCCCCCATGTTAAACATGCTTGAGAGTAGTCCAAAGAACCAAGTGAGAATTCTTTGGTCTCTCTTCACAAGCATCATCCCATTTTAAGAAGAATTTAGCTATAGGAAGGAACTTTCTTCATAGCAAGCTTTAAATCAGCATTTCTACTTTTAACCTTTCATTCCAATTCACCCCATTCCACACATACACACACCTGCTCAGAGCAGAACAGATCCCCATGTGACAGGTCTGCATTAGCTGAGGCTCACACATCCAGCCATATTAGGTCCTGCAATCTTATCACTAAATTATACATATTACATAAGCAGCCTGTTGGTAAAGAAGGTTAAATTAATTTACATACTGCTCATTATCTGGTGCTTAAATGACGCATTTTATCCCTGAGATTTGGCAGAGAATCTCTTTCTCAGACCCCACAGTGTTTCACTGAAGACAGTGCTTCTTACATTTGTAGTGGTTTTTAATCTGATAAGACTCTAATTTGCTTAAGTCTTTTAAATAAAGGTTTTAAATGTTTCTAGCCATTTTCTTATTGAATTTCCCCTAATTCCTCCAAGATCATAAAGTATATGTGTAAAGTAAATATTTCCTCCCATTGCCCAGCCAGTCCATGACCTATAACTAAGTCAATATGAATCAGCTCTTTTCTGCCCATGTTTACTAATCATATTCCAGTATCTTCTTTAAACCTCAGCATAGTTGCTATCCCTACAATACCACATGCTCAAGGCTTCATTTCACAAAACAAATCCATCACATCAAAGTATAAAAGGTTCTCCTCCATAAGGAGCATACTTTCTGCCTTGCTTTTTCACAATTCAAACTCTGGAGCCACAGTTTTTGGTGGAGAACCTGAGTGGTTTTCAAAATGCCTTACTCAGGAGAGTTGAAAAACTCCACAGAGATGTATAGATTTCTAAGCCCGTGTCTCATTAAATCCATGGAAGTTTGATTTAATCTCATTGGCTCCATTGACTAACAGAACTTTATGGCCAATATACACATATGAAGGGCCTAAACCAGCCTCTAAAGTGGGTGAAAAACCCAAGGGCAAGTGGCAGTTCCTCAGAGTGCCAAATGTGGGAGATGTCGGAAGTGCTAGTGATCTTCAGGTGGCCTAAAAGCCAAAAAAGATAAGGAATCTTAAATTGTATTGATCCATTGTAACATCAAGTGGAGAATAAATTATATTGAAGAACTCTGGTTAAGTAAAAACAAAATCATATATATTATGCATGTATCTATTTATAGATAGAAATGCTCATACATAATACATATACCTCTCCCCAACCTCCTCAATCCAACTGAGCCAGGGCAGTATTTCTTTGCATTTTTCTGGCTAGAATTTCAACTCTCTTCTAATCTTCTAATCACTTCACACACTCTGAGGTTGGTCAATACCCTTTCCAGGCCCAACAAAGTTCACTTCCATGTGTGGCAGGATTATTCCAATGTGAAAAGTTGGGGTGAGGAAAAGCAAGTGTGTAGTGGGGAAACAAGAAACAATTTTCGGTGAAAACTGTATTGGTAGTAGGCATTTTTTTTAGATTTAATCTACAAAAAACCCCAAACGTTGTGGTGCACAGGTGTACACGTTTAGGCAGTACAGATAAAAGAATTTGAAATAAGGAAATCTTAGGCATTTTGTGAGTTCAGCTCTACCGTTACCAGCCTCCTTCCCGCCCCTACTCTTCTTTGACTGGTTCTGGAAATTAGTGTGACTTCGGCCTCCATTACAGAAATGGTCAATCCAGGAAAAAAAAAAAAAAATCAGTGCAGTGGTTTCAGGGAAGCTGGAGGTGCTGCACTGCTGCAGTGGGGGAGAGAACAGGAAGCCCAATGAGGGTTTGGGTTTTCCACTCAGAAGACATCAGGAATCGCCTCAACTGGGTTTTCTTAATTATTCTTCAAAGAAAGACCCTTGAGGAGGGAAATGTGTGATACGAGGTCAGGCGTGTTTTGAGCTGGTATTTGCCATCGATTACTAGTCTTAAGGTCTTATTTAATTTCACGCTCTTTAGTGTTAGTTGCACAAAGGCCCTCTGGCCATCACGGCGAGATGGGTCGGGCAGCGCCGCCAAACTCTTGGTTGCAGCGGCCGGGACGCGAGCTGGGACACAGTGAAGCGACTCACGATTTTTGGAGAAAATTCTATCCTCAAAGCTCACATGAAGATGGTTCAGTTAGATGTCTCCTTGCGCTGTCAGGTGGTAGAGGGCTAGGAGTCTCGCTCAGGTCCAGGCCAGCTCAAGGATGAGGCCAGCAGGAGTCAGCTCGCAGCCACATGACAGGCGCGCGTGCGCGTGCGTGAGAGAGTGTGTCTGTGTGTGTGTCCGCGCGCGAGCGCGCGAGCCTGCGGTGTAAGGCGCAGAGGTCAGATGGAGACCTTGCACCTTGCCCGAGAAATGGTTCTGCTCCCCTTTTTTCCTGGCCTGGCTTTTTTTCACACACAAATCAAGCTAGAAAAGGCCCCTTCGCCGTCCTCCCCAACCCCGCCATCAAGCCAAAGCACCCAGAAATTAAAGGTTCTGCCGTCACTGGTTTCTCCCTGGTCCCTAAATGGAAAAAATAAATAAATAAATAAATAAATAAATAAATAAATAAATAAATAAATAAATAAATAAATAAATAAATAAATAAATAAAAGTGCAGGTTTGTAAAAAGGGGGCGGATTCTTTTCTAAATCAAAAGCCTGTAGAAGTACTGAGCAACATCCACCCTCTCTGGGTCTCCACAAATGGTAACCATATTTCTGTCCCCCACAAACCACTTGAAGTTTGGGGTAACTGGCTGGGGGGTTCTTTTCACCTGCCAGTGTTGGGTGAAGAGGAGCTGGGGATTAGGGGAGGAGCGGGGAGGGGGAGAGGGGCTACTGCAATCACTAACCCACGTGCTGTAGAGCTTTTGCACATTAGTCTGTTAGCACAACGGGTTTATTAGGCGCTCATTTAATTACGGAAGGCAACTAGGCGTGGAAAAGTAAAATAAAGTCAATGGTATACTTGTGCTTGAGGGTAAAAGAGGGATAGAGAAATGAGACTGAAATAAACATCAATGCCTAGGTCTAGAGAGATGGAAGTGGCAAAGGACTAACTAAAGTCACTTAAAAAATTGGATTAAAATACTTCTCTTTCTATTTTTTTCTATTTTCCGTCTCCAGCTCATGTCCGTCTCCCTTTCTATTTCTCTTGCTCCCCTTCTTTCTGTCTTCCCTCTCCCAGACATGCTGGTAGCTAACATTCAGCATTAGTTGTCATGGTGACCATAAATCACATAAATCCAAAAATACCCACCTATAATCTGAGATGAAGCTTTTATTTCCCTAGCGAAATAATATTTTAAAAGCTGTCAGCTGACCAAAAAAAAAAAAAAAACCCACCTCATTGTAGTAACCCAAGTAATATATTACTTCTAAAGGTTTAAATTAAAATGTCAGCCTGTTAAAAACATTCTGGGAGAATCTTGGGCACTCTTCATGTCAGATCCTCACAATGAAGTTGGCTCCATCACTCTTGATCTCTCTTTAACACATATACACAACTTTGCATGCTCTCTCTCCTTCTATTAATTTCTTTCTTCCCATCCCAACCATCTTGTCCTCACAGATTCTCTGCCTTTGGTTGTAAGAGAAAGGAGTCTCCGTCTAGATGAGAAAGAAGCTCAATCCTTTGCCTGAGCCTTCTGAGGACTTGCATGTTGGTCCTCTGTTATCAATCGCTTCCCTAAATGAAAGATGGGTGCCTTGGGGAGATAGGTGCTGGTCAGGGCCACGATGGGGGAGTCTTTCTAGAGAAGTTGAGAAGAAAGAAATGCAGAGGGAAGGACTGGTGGGGGAAGACGGAGCTGGACAGCCAGGTTCTGTGTTTAAGTCTAGCCCAGGAAAGGTACGTATACTCTCCCACTTGTGCATTTTTCTCTTGAGAGGAAAGTTTCCCATGTGAAGACCCTGGGTAGGGGGCGGAGAAGAGGGTGGCGGCCGCAGTCGGGGCTTTTGTCTTCTACCTTGGGCTTGTTGTCTTTTGCCTATCTTTGGATTACAGGGTATTCGCCTAGATGAAGAGCCATTAATTACCCATTCAGTCAATATTAGGAAGACGACAAAGCTTTTTACATAGGATTAAGAAGACATCAGATTGTTCCATTAGTATATTCCTGCTCACGAATAAGCTTTCGTTATACATTTCCTTTTCCCCCGAGTCGCTCTGACAACTGCCGCATATATTAACAGCGGGCGGTGCGGCATAGCAGCCGAATCAGCCTTGCGAAACTTTGAGCGCACACCGCGTCGGTACCGAGGAACGCGACCCGTAAAGACGCGAACGGGGATCCGCAGGAACTGACTACCTTTGGACAATTTCCTGTTTGGGGAACAACAACAACAACAACAACAACAACAACAACAACAACAACAACAACAACAACAACAACAACATCACCAAAAGGAGAAGCAACTTCTGCCAATAAGCTGAAGATTTGAAGCGGGGTGGGGGTGGTGGCGATGGGGGTAGAAAAGAAAATGGAAATCTCTCCTCTCCCATCTCCCGGCTTCTTCAGACCTCACGCCCCTCTGGCACTCCCTGGTCTTTTACCCCGGCTTCGCACTAAAAGCCCTCCACCCTTTTAAACATCCCCCTTCTTTCTGACCACGCTCAGGCCCGAGAGCCTCCCCCTCGCACCGCCATTTAGCATTTTGCTAGAGGTGGTCTGGGTTGCTTTTGTTGGTATCCTCGTTAGCATTAAAGTCGCTTCCGAACGGCGAAGGGAAACCGGATGATTTGCTTGGGGGAGGAGGGGGAGGCATTAGGAATCCATGCAGTATGTGCTTGGCAAACATTTGGTGATTGAATGAATGGCTCTGCGGCCACAAAGGCGGCGAGGGTTACCCCCGCTCCTCTGAAGAAGACCGGGACCCGACTGCTGCCGCGTGAGACGGTGTGTCGCGGCTGGAGTCTTGGAGTCCCTGTCCTTAGGGAAGAAAGCCTGCGCGCACCAGAGGCCGAGGTTGAACAATTTCAGCCCAACTGCTTTGCCAAACCACGTAAAAATTAGTGGCGTAGCTGAGGGAGGCCGGGCGAAGGTATCGGCCCCAAATCTGGTCCCGAGGCCAGCGCCGGGACCGACGGACCGCAGCTGGGTCGATTACAGCCCCAAATTTACAGCCACAGCCCTGAAACTTTAAAGGTGATTTACAGGGGAGGCTCAGGCCATTCTCTTCCTGAAGGTCAAGATTACTTTTCGTGTTTCTCCAAACGGAGGCTCCACTCAGGACACTCAAAGCAAGGAAAAGCCAAGGACGTCTGTTCAAAGGGAACTTCTCAGCCTGCCTTCTGTCTGGGGGAATCCTGTTTAACTTACCAACTCTTCCTCTCTTCACTTGCCATCCTTGCCATCCTTCTCTCAAACTCCTTGCCTTAGGGAGTCTTCAGGCAACTTCCTGCCCCCCAGTCATTTCTGGGTTTGAGCCAGGCTGTGGGTCATCTCAATGGGTATCAAGGGCACGGAGACTTGTTTGGGAAGAGAGGCAGATCTCCCAGAGATCGATCCTGTCAACTCACAGAACTTTTTCAATATTCAAGGAGGACATGGTGTTTTGGGGTGGGGTTTAGGAGAGGGTAGTGTCTTCAATAGGATATCAGGGACCTTTTCAAAAATTGCATGTCATTGTAAATATTTTTTCTTTTAAAAAGCAAATAAAAACTATTAAAAAGTTAAGGAGAATAATCTCTCTCCCTTTTTCTTTTAAAAATTATGCTGTGGCTAGGAGTTTGCCTATTCTGTAAGTTAAATTTACTTACTACAGCTTTGTCTACATTTGTGTGACATTTTTGGTCTACTCGATTCCTTAAAAGCCAATAAAATCAAGATTTTCATAATTTTCCCCTACCACGTGTCTCTTCTTAATTAATGGCATTAAACGTGTTTGGGCAGCAGTTTTCGTCTTCAGTCCAAAAGGCAGAAAACAGACTACTGGCAGTGTAGGGAAGAGCCTTTCCCTGCACAAAAATAATCCGGGCCTAAAAGTATTGATTAAGAAAATAATCGTTTATTATTTCTAGCTCTTTGCTAATTATCAAAAGCGAACTCCTAGGGCCGCCTGCTCGGACGGTGACAGGAGAGGACAGGACTCCCTGGCTCCGCCACTTCTAGCCCATCCAAGAGGCCCCCATCCCACCTCAGGCTTCTTTTTTCCTCGAAGGGACCCTAGTCACGTGGAGGCCACCTGTTCTCAGAAGCCATCCCTGGGGTCAAGGAAACCCTGGGTGCGGGTAGGGTTAGGGGTATGAGACATTTTGCGTCTCTGGGCTCCTAGCGCAGCGAGAAACGCCAGCCTCGGCTGGGCGGCGGCCAGCCCGCGCTGTGCGAAGCGAGACTGGGGAGCTCCCCTAGCCTGGCCGGAGCCAGGGCTGAGCCCGCACAAAGCATTTCCCCCAGGAGTCATCGCTGCTCTTGATTTTTAACCATATCCCAAACATGCTCCGGTGTAATAATTTATTTTTACGACCGATTATCAAACAGAAGAAGAATTTAACACAATCTTAATGACAGAAATCACCCGATGTTATCTCCGTGTGGCCTCATTTAACCCCATGGGGTTAATCCCGGACAAGTGAGCGTTTAACTGGCCCAGCGGGAGGACTAGCGATTTTGTGCAGTGTCGAGGCCATTCTGCTCCACACCACTTTAGACGTTTTATTTCAACAAATGATGCTTTTCTCTCAGATTCACTGGGAAGCCCAATGCGGGAGGCCTTTGTTTTCTTCTCGGTAATACGGCTTGTTTACTTGGCGGGGGTCCCAATTCGCCCCTCTCTAGCACACATTACATTTGTACCCTTAAACTTTAATCCGGAAAGAGGGGGTTAGGGATGAGGGCTGTGGGGGGGTGCTTTATCTCCTCACACTATCAAAGGTCAACAACATTCTATAGGCACTTAGTTATTAAGGAGCCTGGAAAACACAGAGAATAGAGCAACAGTAAATTTGAGTTTTTTCTGTATTCCAAAGGACAGGTTGTCCCACTTATCTCTCTCTCTCTCTCTCTCTGTCTCTCTCTCTCTCTCTCTCTCACACACACACACACACACACACACGCACACAACTAAAGGACACATTTCAATTCAGCAAAGGCCTGTGCGGGGATTGGAGACGTTAAGTTCTACTCGAGCCTGCAGTCTTTGAGTAGCAATATCCCTTGACTCGTCCAGAGTGAAACAAGACAATGAACCACACTACCAAAACCTGAGGCCTTGGAACCAGCACAACAGGTAGGTTCGCGTCGACAGGGGCAAACTCCATTCCACCCTCTGCTGCTGCGCCCAGTTCGCTGCCCTCAGGCTCTGCAGGGCTGTTGTCAGCTCCCCCACCTCGCTGCCTGGGCGAACCTCCGCCAACCTCGCTTGCTGATCTTCCGCGGTAAACCCCGCACCCACAAGCCTGGGCGGGGCGCGACCAAAAGCCGCCGGGACGGGGTGGGCCCTGCTGGTACTGTACGCAGTGGGACGTGGTGAGCGACAGAGGTCGCTGTTGGACCACTTTTCCACGCCAGCTAGAGGCACCGAGGTAGTTTGGGGTGTGTGTAGATCAGGCCACACATCAGATCATAAGGAGAGAGCGAGAAAGAGCGAGAGGGAGAGGTGATGGGTCTCAGGAGGGTAGTATAATTTGGGGAAAGGAATTAACGTTGCTTGGACGGCTGCTTCTCGTCCTACCCAGAGGCCAAGTGTCTTAAGTTCGGAGAAGGCGCGCCCAGTCTGGCGGCCTTGCCTGCGTGCGTCTCACCAGAGCCCCAGAGGCCCGGGGGCGGGCGCCAAGCGCGCGGCGTGCGCCTCGCTCCTGGCCTTACCATAGGCGCTGGGATGCAGCCGCGGGAAGAGCTTGCTGGTGGCCGCCTCTTTCCGGCTCTCGGGAGAGTCCGTGAACTCGATCTTTTTGATTTCGGAGTCTTTGGAGAAGAGGCATTCAACGGCCGCCGGCTGCACGCCTGGGCCACGCGCGCCCGCCCCACGTGCGGGGAAAGAGAGGCCCCAGACGGCGGCGGAATGTAACAGGGGTTGAGCGGGGTGGGAGAGGGAGGCAGAACAGAGGAGAAAAAGGGACAAAGAGCAAAGACCCAGTTAGAGGGAAGAGCGGAGGACACTCCAGTCTCCCGGACCCTCTGGCAACCCGGCGCAGGGCGGCGTACTCTCACCGCGCCTCCCTGGCTGTCAGCGGCTCCCCCCGGGAGGAGGAGGCCCGGGGCTTCGAGACGCGGCGAGCGGCCCCCTCCCTACCCACAGCCCCCCGCGGGGAGAGGCTGCCGGCGTCCTGGTTCTGATTTCCTTCCTGCCCTGGGCGGCTCCTGCGGGAAGCCCCCCTCGCGCGGCCTCGCCGCGGGACCTGTGCCCTCTCGCCGCCCTCGCGTGGCGCGGTCTCCCGTCGGGTGACCCTGGCAGAAGAAACGACTCTTACCTAATTGCACACACGCCGACACTAACTTGCGACAGTTGGTCTCCATTCCCCGTTATCTACAAAACAGAAGAGAAAGAAGGCTGTGAGAGTCGGCGGCAGGCAAGCGCGCAGGGCTCAAAGGAGGCTACCTGTGGGGCAAACAAATTCAACACTAGCTATTAGGCGCCTACTCTGTGCTAGGTTTTAGGAGTGTTTCTCGGACTTGACAGCCTCTGGCTGCCCAGCCTCATCCCCATCCTAGCCCTGGTCCAGGACATCTGAATGTTTACCAAGGGGCGGGATCGGCCTCCAGAGTTGCAGCGAATGGGCCCAGGGGCTCTTGGCCGATAAAACCACCATGTTCTGGGAACTTAGGCTGTGGAACTATCCACAAGAGTGTCTGTGTAAGGGGTTAAAAGCCCGTCTGAACACGAGGACAACCTTAGCAGATACAAAATTTAGGGATGAGTGGAGAGGACTTTCTCTTTGGGGACTTGTGTGCGAAGGCCAGCACAGTGCTTGTTCGTTAAATGGAGCTCAGCAAATATTTATAAAATGCCAGAAACAACTTGTCCCTGTCCTAGACAGCAATTCTCGATTTTCTGTAATTCTGAAACACACAGGACTCCAAAGCTCTCTGCCTGTGGTGCTCCAGGAGTGAGCTGGCTTCGGGCCTCTCATCCATCAGGAGCCACTTTTCCATATTTAGCCACACTTTCCCCTGGAGATACTCACCCAGCCATTTATTTACCCTAAAGTATGATTTAAGATCGCCGAGCAGGGAAATGGGGTGGACCGAGTGAGACTGAGGAGAGCGAGGCAAAAGTCCCCGGAGGGTTTACCGCTCGCCAAGGACAGAGAAATAGCTCCGAGGGAATGGCTTCCCCAGTACTCCCCCTTCTCCTCCCTGGCAAACCAGATCTTTTTCAAATTTCTAACCAGAGCGCAGCGAGCCAAGCGTTTAACGCGCGCCCCCTTCTCTGCCACGGGCAAACCGGGAGAGGTGGGTGGCGAGGGGCTCTGTCGGGGAGGGTAGAAGAGCCGTGGCTGCTTTAAAGACAGAAGAAAGGAAAGAAGGTCCCAGCTCCCCAGGCCCCTTGGATCACGGCGCCTGCCTCGCTCCACGTTAACCAGGGTACGCCGGCGGCGGGAGGGCCCACCTCGCTGGGGTCCAGGGCTGGGGTTGGGGGCGGGCGTTGCCCGGTTGTTCGAGGGGCAGAGGCTGGGCAGGGAGCTGCGGGGTTTGGCTCTTGACTGAGTCGCATTTCTCGGCTCTCGGCCTCTCCTGGTAGGAGCCGGGCCGAGGGGCCTCTGGCCAAGGTCGGTGCCTAGAAAAGGGGCTGCCCCGCGCGGCAAGCGTGGGGATCCAAGGGAGGGGACAGCCAGGCGGTTCCCCCACCCGCTAGCGTGGACGCGGGCGGGGACTCTGCTGATCCTTGCAGGCCCGGGCGCCCAGAAGTAGCAGTTTGGCGGCTCCAGATTTAGTGATTCTGCAGTAAAATCACAGGATTAGTCCCTGATTGAGATGTCTGTTCGTGAGATATTACAAAATTCATTATCACAGCTTTCTACTAACTCGATATGAAGTAACACAGATGGGATTTTATTAGTCCAGACTTCAAATGTTTACTTATGATAATTTCAGGGGAAATTTGCATGTCATCATCATTTCGATAATCTTTTTTTTTCTTTTCTTTTTTCTTATTTCTGAACTGGCTGCATTATTAGCTTTGCAGATGGTAACTGCAAATAGTTTTTATTTTTTAAAATAATGACATATACAAAAGAAAAAGATCCAGTCGCTCAGCGTAAAGTCAGTCAATTATTACACATTCTCCCCCTACTCCCAAGGTTCAGTACTGAAGACCAAACAAAGCAACACAAAACAAATCTTCAAGAACTCCTCTCTAAAGACTGAAAATAAGGTCAAGGCGTGTTCCTTAGCTTACTCCTACGTGTCCTTGTGATTTGTGGATTTATTTTGCAGTCAAAATGAGTCCTGAGACCTGCATTTTTTTTTTTTTTGCTTCATTTAAAGATCAGGCCTCCTAGATGAATTGACTCTATATAACTGGGGAAGATAATTTTTAAGAAGGGACCTCCAAGTCCTGCCTGCTGATCCTTAAACTTGCCCTGTCAAGACAAGTCTTACAAGACAAATTTGGCTGCAGGATTTAGGCACTGGCTTGAATGGCTAATCTCACAAATTAAGATGAGCAACTTTTCCTGTTGGATAGTTGTTCTCACCCTAAAAGTTCATGTCCTGCTTGGAATGTATATATATGCGGCAATCTTGTTTTGGCCACCTTGAGTTATCTATTGTGAGCTTGCTAAAAAGCACTACACAGCTAATGGAGCCCGCTGAACCTCTGGCTAGGGCAGACAAATAGAAGGAAATAAAACAATTTGCTTAAAAATAATTTCTGTTGATTGTCATAAGATGAAATTGCTGGAAACAAATACAGTCTTAATAATTCCAAATTCCCTCGCATTTCCCTTCTTTCCATTCACATTATTACCCCATAACAAAATCTTTAATGGAAAGTTTAAAAATAAACATGACAAGAACATATGTTTTAAGTGAACTGAATTAGTGAGATTAGTCAGTAAATTAATTTGCAGTGGGTAATCATTTAAGGAAATTAAAATGCTGCTTAGCACAGTTCTGTATTTTACCAGTTTAAGCCTTCTTTTAAACCAATTAATATTGATGCTTTAGGAACACTTGAGGACAAACACGCTCAACTTGAGGAACAAAGCACCTGAATAATTTAAGTGTAGTTTTGCTGAGGTAGAGTAAAACAGTCCATAAATGAAGTAGCTATTTAATTTTTAGGGAAAGTTTGATATTTGAAGCCTTGTATGCTTATTTTATGTTACATCAACAAAAATCCTCTATCTATATTGCTTAAGTGCTTTGTTTCCTTGACTTAAATGGCATTTGAATTTTAGATGGCTTTCCTCCAAAATGATATTAAAAGCATCTTTAATTATTATTAATGGACTAAAAAGAATGCAAGAAAATCTCTCTAAATCAAATTAATATTTCATAAATTACTTTAGAATGCGTGAATTCCGTATATTATTTAAATTCGTGATAGTAAAAGTTTTTTTTAAAATTTTAGTTTACTTTAAGAAAAGAGAAAAAAGATTTCTAAATTGCTTAGGAAAGTAAAATCGTTAAATTGGAATAAAAAGAGGAACATATTTCTCTGATTCAGAATCATAATGTTTTTCTTACTGGACAGTCAGAAAATAGTCCTCTTCCCTGCACACATTTAAAATGTATCTCCTGAAGTGCAAGATTGGAGTTGACTGGTAATCAATTTAAGGGATTTATAATCCGAAGTAATTGTGTGAGCTTGGCATCCAGGCCTGGCTCCCAGGTAATTCGCTTGGGCCTGAGAGGTCACTAACTGCCAGTTAAGATGGAAGCTTTTTTTTCCAATTGATAACAATGGGAAGGGGGCTAATCTTCCAGTAGCTGAAACTTTGTACCCGGCCCTTTATCTTGAGAATTCTAATCCTCAATCTGAGGATTTGTCCCTTCAGCGTTGGCACCAAGATTTAAGGGAAGATACCTCGTTTTAAATGCCAGCCATGGCCTCGCTTCCCACTCGACTTCAGCACCCCATGCATAGATTGTTAGTGTCTGTGACTGGGACGAAGGGAACGGGGCTTTGCAAGGTCTGTTTGCCAAGTGCGTTACCTAGGGGGAAAGGCAGCCCTAAGAGCCACAAATCACCTATGGCGAAGAATCTCCAAAGTGGAACAAATTTCCAAACTCGCATTATCTCACATCCCTGCGGGAGAGGCGGCCTCCACTTACCGGCTACCGGGAGAGAGCGGCTGTCTCCGCGTCCCGCCGCGTCCTGGAGAGATTTCCAGCGAACAGAGGCGCGGGCTGCACCGCAAGCGCCCGAAAGCCGGGCCCGAGAGTACTGCTGGGCTCCGGAGGGTGCCAAGTTCCGAGGGGGTCTACGGGTCCGCGGCGGCCTCCGGAATCTAGCCGTCACTGGCAGTTTCTTTCTGCTCTTCTCCAGCTTTCTCTCCCGGTCTCGCACTCTCTCTCCCCTCCCTCGCTCTCATCCCTCTCTCTTCCCTCAGCTCCGACTCGGTGTGGGGAGTGACGTGACGTCAGCAGAGATTCCACCAAACTCCACTGCACAGTGGCGGGCGGGCGGGCGGGCGGGCAGCCGAGCCGGCCGCGCGGCGGGCGATCAAGGAGCGAGCGCAGCGCTCGGGCGAGCACGGGGGGGAGCCAGCAGGGGCGCGAGACGCGGGGCAGGGGAGGGAGGTGGAGGCCCGCGGGCGGAGAGTCGGGAGCCAGGGAAAGAGCCCGGAGAGCGAAAGGAGAGGGAGTCGGGCAGGGCGCTTAGATAGAAGCCGACTGAGCAGGAGGCTCAAGCACGCCCACTGTGGAAAGGAGGACGGGAAGGGAGGATGGGAAGGAGGAGAAGAAAAAGGAATCTGCGCCAAACCGGGAGCTCTAATAAATCAGAAGGGGAGGGCAAAGGCGTCGGGGCAAACTCCCGGGGAGCAAACCCGGACTGGTAGGGAGAAAGGGGTAGAGAAAGTGGCCCAAGAAATGGAACAAAGGATAATGTGCATGGGTTCGTTTGGGGGCGAGGCATATGGGGTGTGAGTTTGACTGTGCTTGTGTGTGACCTTCTTTCGGGCCTGCAGGGTTGAGGAAAGAGGTCACAGAAACCAGGGATTGCGGGAGACAGACAGGAGGCTGGAGTGAAGGTAGGCGGGGTGGGGGTGTGAGAGGATGACTGAGGAGAAATCTGGAAAACTGGAGCGAGCGGGGGCTTGGTGGGGTGGCGGGATCTGGGAAGAGGGTGGGAGGGAGACATCTAGGAAGAAATGAACAAGGCTAGTCACCCGGGGAAGGCCTGGATGCCTGGCCCAGCACCACCGACCGGGAAACCGCGCCCGAGGTCAAGGCGGGGTGACCAAGAGCGCTGCACCCGGTGTCCGCGCGCAGGTGGGCACCGCTGCGCGCTGACCAGTGTGCACCAAGGGGTTGCGCTGGATAAGGCTCGGGTGATCGTAGAGTCTAGAATTTCCTCTGCTGTACCTACACTCAACAAGTTCACTCCGGGTCACGGATATCTCATTTTTTAAAATGACGAGGTTAAGGTTCCTGGCGAGCATAGTATTAAATTGCAAGGGATGGTGATGGGGATGGGAAAGGAAGCTACCCTCAAATTCAGATTTGCTCCTAAAAACCGAAGAACATGTGAAGTTAGGAGGGTCATCCTTTCCCCCAAATGTGTGCCCCACTTCTAAAACCTGATTTTCCGATTTCTTTACTCCAGCAAGGGCTTGTATTTTGGTAGCAAGAGGATATTTTTGCTCTGTCCTGCCTTTGGGTAGAAGGACTATAAATATGATTCTCCTGGAAGACCAGGTGCCAAGACTTCTGCCGGGCATATTGGACAACGTTCTTTGAATCTCAAGAGCGCGGTGTTAATGCATGTTTTTGAAATGTGTCAGGAAAACATCCATAGGTCCCATTTGGTATTCCCACCAATATTATTTCCTGCATAGGGGCAAAACTCAGCCAGGCCCACCGTTAGAGAGTCCTCCCCTTTGGTCCTCAAGAGAGGATAAAGTCCCCTTTAAAAGTTTTATTGCTCTTCCTAAGTCAATATACCAATCTTGCAATTTTAAGAAAAAAGAATGATGTTGGGAGAATATGTGTGAGATACATACATTTTTGAAAGCCTGGCGTTTAAAATAACCTAGGTCACCATATATGTGCCGGGATTTCCCTACATTTGGGGGCTGTCTGAAACATGTTATGTATTTTCTTGAATTACTCCGTGTTTTGAATTCATTTGAGTTAGCAGTAAAAACAGGCAAACAAACTTGCTCAATTTGTTTTGAGTGCTAAATCCCTTCACTTTGAAATAGCTAACAGTCGACAGATGGACTCATTTTATGGAAAGGGTTAGCCTCTTCAGCCACGAAGAAAACTGATGAGAGGTCTACATTTTTAAGCCATTTCTAACCTCCACGTAACATCCGTGAAAACTCAAATTTTCTCTTTTTACCCGGTGGAAATTCAAGACAGTTTTATTTAAGGGGAGAGAAATGAGGGTAAAATGCCCACTTGCTGTTTTTACTTTTCTTTCCCCTCTGTCTCTGAGAATTTCTATTTCTGCTTTCTGAAATCTTGCTGAGGCAAGAAAATCAAATTTCTTCAAGTCGCTGGACTGAAATCTAAGGTCATAACATACCGCGTAATGTAGTGTAAGAAAGACATTTTCGTCGCTGCCCATCAAAGATTTTTGCTGCTTCCCCAGCCCCCTGAATTATGGGTTAACGTCTTCCCCTTTCTTTTCATTTTATGGAGATTAAGAGACGCTCATAGCAGAACAGCCTTGCCTTCATCCGGAGGCGAGGATGGGGAATCTCACGGAAAAGTGGAGAAAAAGTGAGAAAATCAGAGATAGGAAGATTCTGAGACGCGCGGAGAGACAAGAGAAAGAGAAAGGGACTGCGCTGCAGAGACGCGCAGATAAGCGCGTGCCACTCCTCCCTCTTTCAGGATTCAAAGGTTTGCAAACCCGGGCTAGGATGAAGGGGCTCCGGGAAGCTCACATTCCCCTCGCCCCCCCTTATGTCTGGAGTCTCGCCCGCCAGGGGCTGGTTAACCCCAGCCCCGGCCGCCGCAGACACCGTGCCGAGCTTTTGGGTCCTCGCCTTGCCCAGAGCCAGTGCAGCTGAAGTGAGCAGCTGGTGGGAAATGCAAATGGCTCCTGGAGAAATAGAAGACACAGAATGATTCTCATTCCCTCCTCGAGTGTGTGGAAGGAGCTGGACATACGTTTCACGCTCCTAATCCTTCTTTTACATTTTTAGTCATACTCCTATTAAACAACTAATTAATGCCCAGAACCACCAGGGAATACATTAGGCATGCAGCAGAGAGGCAGGGTGCTGGGGGGCTACAAACCACCATGCTGATTTAAGACGTGGATTTCAGGTTTTTTCTCTCGTCAGGAACAGAAATGGAAGAGTGGGCTGTGGCGATTGTATTTAGATTCCGATTACTTCAAATTAGAAGGGGGTGGAGGGACCGTCCAAGCAAAGCAAGCAATTCTCTGCCCTGCAGATGTAAACAAGATTGTAGCATCAAAGGTACCAGCTCCTTAAGGGCCAGATCGCCTGGGCTGTGAGCCTGGGGTGGGGAGACACTGACCTTATGTATCAGTGAATTTCAAGTATGTTACACTTTTACATAAACAACTCCGGAGTCGATCTCCTGGTGAGATTCACTGTTCTTGAATATCTTAAATTTTTTTTCCTGGAAATATACATCCTTGTTACTTTACCAAAATTTTGAACTCTGTCTAAAGATAATAACCTTCCAGTAAACTAGTGCACTGGACCATTTCCTCTAGCCGTTCCTTTTGCCTTTTCAATTGTTTGATTTAATGTGTAGGGGATACAGAGAACTAAACATAGCCCCCCAGCTCCCCATCAGCATAGGAATAATGGTGCTGGCTACATGGGTTCAGAGAATTTTTAGTGAGATTCTGAATTATGTCCCTCTCTCTAATATTTTGAAGCAAGTGGCAGAAATATTAGGATAAGAATCAAATCGTGAAGCTCAGAGAGGACATAACATTTTGTGATCAAAGTGGGGCAAAACCGAGGACAAATGTGGAACAACGTCTGCCAGCTCACTTCTCACCCAAGAGGTAGGATTTGGGAAAGGTACAGTATTGTTTTGAAGCCCCCCGTGGCTGGCTGCGTGCTACCATTTACTTTCTTCACTCTGGATTATGATTTCAACCCTGGCAAGCAATTTCCCCAACTCCTTATCTGACAAAAAGCCAGTATGTAAATACCAATAGCTAGAGATGTTTAACTGCCTCAAACATTATTGATTTGCTGGCTGTTCTAAATTTTCTTCCCAGTCCAGGGTCTGCTTCCGAATTGTCTGTGCAGGCAGTTTGATCCTTACCTCCGATCCTACAATACAATAATTGTTTTTCTGTTTTTAGGCATTTAAGATGAACCAATTGATTTGCATACAAATTAAAATTACTATGCGTTGCTTATTCCCGTGTTTTATAAGCATTTCGAAATTAGTGCTTAACCACTTGAGCTAAAAGAATATATACATGTCTGTATTGACTCACTAATGAATTACCTAATTAAAACATCTTGGGGATGCTGGGCTCTGGAAAGACTGTAAAATCAAGACATATCAGGGGAGGGACGAATATTGGAAGGGTAACAGACCGAGGTCTGGAACTCAGAACGGAGTTTCCGGTGATTTCGAGCTTTAATTTTGGAGCACTGGCCCTTCTCTGTTGTTGATGATTTTGTGCTTGTTTGTAAATAAATGAAGTGGAAGGAGCGCTCCGGTGGCCGCGGTCGCTCAGGCCCTTTGCTCTGGCAGGACCTTCCAGCCCTGACCCAGAAGCGCTAAATCCTGGGAGAAGCTGGGCCAGCCCGGGGGCTTTGTGGCCCCGCCGGCGGCCTGGACAGCCTTCTCCTCTCCTCCAGCTTCGCCGACTGGCTGGCGGGCCGACGCAGCGCTCTCTCAGCTCGGTCGGAGAGCTGGAAATGGAGCCGACATTTAATAGATATGCTAACTGAGCACTTACCTTCGTCCTGAGAATAAGAATAAAAGGTAGCTCTTCTTAAGAGAGGCGGTGCAAAGGCACGCTAGGAGTTCAGAAAAGGCAGGCGGCGGGAAATCTGTAGCCTGGGGGCTCGCCAACATCCCCTTTCATTTCAAGCACTTATTGATTTGCTGTTGTCATCTTTGGCGACGCAGAAGGACACTTGAAAGAATTTCTGATGGGGCTCTGATCTGAGAAAGGATGTGACCTGCCCAGGCTCTCACCAAATTCTTAATTACCACATCAACTGCTTTTTTTCATCCCCCATCCCACCCCACCTCTTTCCCCTCCGTGGCAACCGACTTTGCTTATTCTTAACTTTTTAATTATTCAGAATTAAATAGGTTTCCTTTTCTGTAGTGGTTTTCTATCCAAATCTTCCCCCCTCCCCCATGGTAGGGTCTGCATATTGATCCCTCTGACCTTTGGCACATCTGGGCCTTCCGAAATCTCTCAATCTTTTTAGATTTGAGGTTAAAAGGCTCCACCCTCTGCACTATGTGCACGCTCAGAGATATGAAGGCTTGCACAGACTGCCCTCAGACCCAGGGTGTCTAGCAGGTGTTCCCTTTTCAGCTTGTCTCTTGAAATCTGAAATGCCTGCTTGACTTGAACTTGGATACTTCTCTCTCCTTCTTTCTTCCTCTCTTGTCCCCATCCCTTTTTCAAAGCAGTTTGACCATCATGCACATGTGTCCACAACATCTCCACCTACGATCTTTACCAAACTGTAAATAAAGAGCAACACGTGCAGTAGGTTGGTATACAGATTGCATTAGGAATCAGAATCCCTGCTTTCAGGATTCCTCCACCAACTCTGGTTATGATCTATACTGAGTCATTCCAAGCAGGAGAGCTATAGGAATCTGCACTGTGAAACAGCAGATAAAGCCACAGTAAAAAGAACAATTTCAGGGTCATTTCATTCGAATGCAAATTATGTTTCTGGGTTTTGTTCATAACCATTTATTTTCAGTATATGCAGAATTAGGGAAAATATGTCATCATGGTTATTGGTAGGGAGGGGAAACACCTTGGGTTCATCAGTGAAAAGAAGACCCCCAAAGTCTACAACTTTCAGTGGTTTAATTCCATTTATAACAGTGGGAACAAATAAGACACAAACTGCCTTGTGTATTTTATGTGCATTGACCAATCTGAGTTTCCATTAAAAGCAGTTATGAAGAATTTCTTTTAACTTCTGATAGCAACTTCAGGAAGTAAAGCCATTGAGACAACGTGAACCTAGGTAAACCCCTTGAGCTGACTGTTCCTGTAAGCTCAGGGGTGTAATATTGCTTCTGTAGGTTATTTTTACACTATCTGCTAGGGTTTGCTGGTTCTTACCAGACCTCACATCATTGTTTGATGTTGCATCCATTGTAGGCAAGCTCAATTACTATGCTGATTTTAAAATAGTTTTTTCTGCCAGCATAATCTTGGTTTTCAAATAATAGAAGTATTTAATATACAAAACTCTGAGTTTTCATTTTTTCAGGAAGTTTTTTTGATTGTTGCAAGTAATAATAATTTGTATTGCTATATGTATTACTTTTATTTTTTATTTTGAGGAGTGGGTGGGGTCCACTATCACCATTGCCACAAAAACCAAAATCTAAAAATTAAGCTGTTTCTTGTATAATAATTGGGAACTTGAAATGCATCTGACTTACCGCTGTCCTACAAACGTACCTTGTAAATTTTCTTGGAATTTCTGGCAAGTGTTTGCAGCAACAGGAATAGCTTCTCATCGAAGATACTCTCTTCGATGGATTCTCACTGCTGGAGGAGTGGCCTTCAAAGCAACGAAGGAGGAAGGAGACATTGGAGGTTGACAGCCGCTTCAGCTGAAGAAAGCCAGAGTTCAGTGATGTGGTTGAGGCAGTGGTCAAATCTCCCATCCTGAATTTCCCTTTAATTAGAGCACTGACTTCCTGACTGCGGGATTCTGAAGCGCTTGGTGTTTACACAGATTCCCCCCGCTGTGGTCGTCGCAGTGTGGTTTCATAAGTCCCCGGTTCGATGACGTTTTATAGTTGTAGCTATACTTATTATTACAATCTCAGCGTTCAGGTTTTGATGCATTGAGATGAAAACTGCTCTGTTAGTAAGCTGTAGCAGACAGAAGAGATGGGACAAGTGAGGACTCACCAGAACTCAAATTCAGACGTGTTTAGATGACTTTGACTGCATACAAAGTCTGGCAGTGCTCTGGCTCCCCCAGCTCTCCACCCTAAACTTCATGTGGACCATGAGAAAAAGCCTCTGGCTAATGAGGTATGATGAATTCTGGGTTTAAGAAATAAGAGCATTTACATTGAGAACCAAGGGAAGTCAGGAAACCTGCTATACGAAATGCTATACGAAGTGGGGCTGATAATTTGAATAAGTAATAGAGGTAATAACTAATGTTTATAGAGTGATTAGTTTATTTAGCCATCATGCTAAACTTTTAGCTAAACATGCTAAACATTAGCTAAACATCATGCTAAATACTTTTGTATTGTTCATCACGTTTATTTTTATACTAGCATTATAAGGTAGATACTGTCATTTTACAAATGAGGACAGTGAGGTTTGGAGTGATTATGTCATTGGCCCAAGGTCACTACCTGGTAAGAGCAAGAGCTTCTAGTCACTGGCATGCAGAGTGAGTAGGAAATTACTTCATATCACATAGGCATTAAGTGTCACAGTTGGAATTTGAATCTCGATTTGTCTACCATCTCCAGAGTCCCAAATGTTAACTAGTACACTGAACTGGTGGTGACTGTAACTGGAGGGTCAGAATCTGCTGAGGGGAAGAAATATAGAACTTCCATGTGGAAAATTTCAAAAAACAAAAGAAAACTGCAGAGATAAGAAAAGCAAATATATTATCTAGGGCATGGAGAAAGTCAGAAATGCCTTAAGTGCTAGAGAGGAGGAAAAGAGAAATGATTGAATAAAAGACATCAGGAAAGCCCAGCTCCAGGATTTGTCCTGGGCAGGCCATTCCAGGAAAGAGAAAGATAAGTTCAGGGATATTTGTGAACAGTAGGAAAATTAATGCTTAGATGGTCAGGATGGCCTAAGCCTAATAAATCTAGGAATGTAGTTCATAAGACTCTCCCTGAGATTCCAAAGTAGGCTAAAATATCTAAACTGAGTTTGAGTAGTTTTATTCTAGAACCAAAGAGAGATGCAAGTAAGGACTGAGTAATAAGAATATCCATGTTGCAGGAACATGCACGTTGAGTGGGGAGTGAAATCTAGAAAAACCTGTTAGGAATCTGGTTATTGTGCTAAATCATGCCAGGCTCAAAGGAGAAACGAGATCTTACCTATCATTACCTACCTCTGCCTAGAGTGCACCCGAGTATCTCCATTACTGTTGTGAAGTCATTTGAAATTTACAGTGAGATGACTTCCTGTGCTGAAGAAGAAATCTTGCACGGAGGAGCATCAGGAGGTGAATGAAGGGGAGAGAGAATGATCCCAAGGACACAGGCTGTGGGAGCAATGCTCCACTTAGATGAGTTGCTGATGGTAGAACGTGAGCCAGGAGAGAACGTCAGGGAGACTTCTGCAAAATCCATGTCATCATAGTGGGCCTGTTGCTGATCGTAAAGGTTATTTCCAATTCAGCTTTGTCCCTTTGTCAAAAATGAGCCAAAACTGGCTTCACTTCAGCCTTTTCCAGAAGGGATAGATACACACAAGTGTATGTATGGATTCCCAGTTTTATGAAGCACAGAAGAAGCAAAAAAAAAAAAAAAAAAAAAACAAAAGAAGACTCAATCCAGTTTCCTGTTTTCTGGTAAAAAAATTCTCTTATTCTTTTGTGGTGTGTGTAGAATAAGGAAACATGAGGAGTGGGTTCAAATAAAGAAAAATGATATGTGAGTTCATTTCAAGGGAGACCTCAGTTTGTGCTGTCACAGGAATCCAGACTATCCCTGTAAATGCTATGGTATTTTTGAAAGAAAAGTTCAAGGGCACACTGTCTTATTTTCCATCTCTAGCCTGTGAGTCTCATAGTTACTTTAAAAAAATAAATAAACGGGGAAGAAAAATTAGGATCCACAGAAATTAAAAACTAGAAAGGATCTAGAGGGTACACTCACCCTCAGCCTGTGTTTAAATTATTCCCAGAAAGATATCCAGTTACACTCTTTGGGAAAGATTCCCCCTTAGATCCCTTGTTAATGCATTTGGATGCCTCATAATTTCACATATACACTGAATAGCTATCTATTGTGTAAACCCCAGGTACTGAAGAGAATAATGTCATATCATATAGCTCCAATTAATAGAAGGCATTTCTTCCAGACTCTTAAATATTTCATATGTCTTTTACTTTCAAAAATCTATATGAAAATATTATTAGCCCCATTAACAGATGGAAAACTATGTCACAGAGACTTACAGAGAGTCAGCCCTGGCTGTGCAGCACGGTGCTGAAAGAAGTAAGTTAAAGGCAAAGTCAGAAAATTCTACGTTCAAGGCTTTCCTAGCAGGCACGTCACTTCTTGGGGCTAGTTATTATCTGTCTGAGTAAAGTACATGTTTGATTGTAACTCTATCTGTCCTTCTGTTTGTCTGCCTGTGAGTAGTTTATCTTTTAATCCATCAATTTATCTCCTTGCTACTTTTTAAATATACCACAAGTTAACCGATGTTGATAAAATTTCACCCTTACCATGAGTGCTACTTGAGCAGATTGAGATGGTTGTCATATTTTTCACATTTCCCATGTAAAAAACAGTTCTGCCACTGTTTAAGTGCCATGATTTTGTTCTTACCTGGAAACTGTACATGTACCACACCTGTCACGAGGGGACTGCCTCCACTTATTAGCACTTTTGATATTTACACTGTCTCTTGGGAGGATGTTGATCGTTTTGTTCACTTCACTTGATATTCTAACAACTGCCTTTTTGTTTAGGTGTGTGCTTTCTCTCAGGTGTATTTAGTTTTGTTTCCCAAGCGTAAAGTCACTGATTCACTTAAAAATATTTAAATTTCCTGAAAGAAAATGTTGGCACAATCCTGGGACAAGTATGATTTTCCATGCATCATCTTTATCTGGATATAAATGTTCTTTCTTTTCCAAATCCACATATTCCAACATTTGGGGAGAAGTTCTTTTTCTTGAATGTAATTTATGAGCCCAAAGCAACAGGATTCTTACTCATTTTCCTTTTTGATATTTGCTCTCCTTATTCTCCCCTGAAGTAGTTCCTCCTTTCTCCCAGAGATGCACTCCAGGGAGCCTTTCATATTATCTTCCTCCTCACGGGAAAGCAACTGTGAATTGTACAGGTTAGAGCTACATCCTCTCAGTTCTTTATTTCTTTTGCCACAGTTGACAACTCATACTTCTTTTCCCGAAGCATTAATGTCATTCTACTGGTTTCTGATTTACAAAACTCAAGGAGGGTTCACAAAAGTCAGTGAAAATAAAAATAATGCTTTTCATCTCAAAACCTTTATTTGTTGCTTTCCTAATTTTAGAAAGGAAACTTATGGCTTTCCTATATATTTTAAAATTATGACACAAATCATATACCCTCTCCTCATCCTCTACCCTTTCCAAATCCACAAGAATATGTGGAATAGAGAGAAAAAGGAATCAAGAAAGGAAAAGGAATGACTCAACTCAACTGAAATGAGAAAAAAGCTGAGGCAGAATCTAGGATTGTGGGTCAACAAGATGGTTCGATTAATTTGGTAGATTCATTTTGTGGTAGTTTGTTACTCTGAGTTTTGGATGATGGAGATGTGTTTCTAGATCTTTAAAGGGCATAAGCTGAGTTTAAAAAGAAAGACTAAATACTTTAATTATACGCAAATAATCACATGAAAATGAAAGAAAAGAGAGATGGTTAAACAGATGTGGTAGGGTGCAGGGTTGGGGGAAGACAAGAATTTTTGAGAGTAGAACAGTTTGCAGATTGACTTTAAGAGACTCTTTTTGAGTCTTTTGTTTCCCACATTAAACTTAAGTAGTATTACATTTTTAAATTGAAAGTTTATTTCTAAATTCAGGTGAACTTAACTTCTCACTTCCTTGACCATTTTGTTACACATAATTTGTATTGTAAGGAATACCATGATTGAGTTTAAATGTGCTGTCTTAGTTCTTTCCTTTAAACATATCTTTTGGGGGGTTTGAAAAAAGTAGGAAAGTGCATTATTTCCAGGTCCTTCCAAAGATTATTTCACTGAGAAGCTATAGTTCAGTCGTTGAGCTAGTTCTGACCTCAGAAGGCTCCCAGGATTTGAAGGAAGGTGAAGACGAGGATTTGAACCAGCTTCCAGGCTGCTCTCACTGGGCTTTACTACCTGAATCACACAGGTGAGGACATTTGAGAGAGTTCCTCAAAAGAGGATATATCCCCGGAGTTCCCCGTTTAGAGGTCACATAGCCCATGTAGAATGAGGAGCCTCCCAGGGCAGAGAAGCTCAGGGCGCGGCGCTGGGACAGAAGCAGTGGAACCCTCAGGGCTTCTTCCCCGCTGTTACCACGGACTGGACAGGAGTCGTTGATGCCCCCTCTAGGAATCTACTTTTTAAAAATAATGTATTTATTTTGTAAATATTAAATTTTATTTATTTTTGAACAAGGACTTTTTTTGGGTGTGGGTGGGCAATGAGGTTTATTTATTTATTTATTTTAATGGAGGTGGTGGGGATTGAACCCAGGACCTCATGCACACTAAGCATGTACTCTACCACTGAGCTATACCCTTCCTCTGCTTCTGCATTCTGTTTATAGCTCATTCATTGGTCTATGCTGGCCTGGCAAAGACATGCTATGTGAAGTTGAAGAGTAGGGAGGAAAGCACAAAAATCAACATTTCTTTGTGAAATAAGAAAAAATATATCAATTAACTCTAAAATAGGATGAATTACTGATCTGGATAAAATTAATTGACTTTAATTGATTCATTATGTCTGATTTCCTACCTCAGGTTATAAGCAGATATCTGAAAACTGTGAAGCTGATGTTATTCTAGATGTTCAAAATAACTGATAATCGAGGGGACTGTAATATAATAAACACTTTTCTCTCTCTCTCTTTTTTTTTTTACTACTATTAGGATTTAGTTGATAAACATTACTGTTAAGCTGAAAATACCTCACTGTTTTGGAAGTCAGTGGCTGTGATTATCATTATTATTTTGCACTATGGATTTTTTTAGTTTTTTATTCCTGCCAGAATCATACCTATATAAAAAAAAAACTTACGACAAATAAGCTGTCATAAAACACTTAAGAAGGCTGAATCAGATCTCTCTATCCTAATTAGAAGTAAAATGAATGAAACTTTACGACTGTGTTTTATTTAATTTTTAACCCTTTTAAATCTAAAAAGACAGTTTAAAATAGTCACATAATTATGAATGTATTCTCTCTACATTCTGGATTCTATACATAGAGAAATAGATATGTGTTTAAGTATTTCCATAGGAGGTCCATGTAAAGCATTATGATTTTAAATAGGCCTCTCTATATAAACGTGTGTATAAATATTTATGCACATATATACATACATTATATGTCAACATTCCCTGTAAGTCCTACTGCTTATAATTTTGACAACAAAAACAAATAAAGAGTAGGATAAATAATCAAAAGGGGAAAACTCTTTGACTCATTTAAAGAACTCAGATATAAATTCTTTTACATCAATTACAATTTATTTATCAAACATCTTGTGTCATTTCCTTGTGAGCTCATGTAGGCGTAGCACAATGTTTAACTGCATACTTCATTCAGTATAGGATGTTTTCTATTTTTAAAAGCATTCTGAAGTGTGGATGAATTGTAAAAAGACAAGCAATCCAGTTCAGACTCTCCCTGCCTCTCCTATCCCTAATCTTTTCATTCATAGAGGTGATTTTCCTATAAGAGTAATAGCTATTTAGAATATGTTTAATAAAGGATTGACTCTTAATTTAAGTAAGAATAAAGTCCCCATGGTAAGATTCTCAGTAAGGGTTATAAGGGAGCTTTTTATTTTTCCTCCCCAAGAACACCTTGGCACAGTTACACATAATTAAAAAAGTATATGCCTTTAATCTGAAGCTGACTCTTCTTTGGAGTAATGTTGGTGAGAGTTAATGAAAACCTCCTTGTCTCAGGCCAATTAAAAAAAAGTAAGTGACATGGTCTTAGTAGTATAAAATGATACATTGAAATATTTTTAGATGCTGTATCATGTCCCAGTTTCAATCACTAGATTGTTTTGGCCCTGGGAAGCTAAAAATAATCCCTTTTCATTCATCCTAATACTCTATGTCAAAAGAGCTGGCTAATTACAGTATTGTATTGAAACTGTATTGAAAGTATAAGTTTGGAATGTATGAAAAATGTTATTCCTCTCCATGAACATTAACTGTTTGGATCATATTCAGTATCTTTTGCTACTTGCTCTGTAAATTTATTTATGTGAAAAGAAATTGAAAATCTGTTTGTTGTCCTCTGTCATAATGAAGAGAAAACTCCTAAGTGATTTGACTACAGCTTGCTAAGCACATTATATTTATTTTTAAGCACATTATCTATGAAAAGCAAAACAAACAAACAAACAAACAAACAAACAAAAAACAGGTAAGATGGCAGGACTGTTAGTGAAAGTGTAAATTAAAGAATATTTAGAAGGAAGGCAGTTTTATTTTCTTTCAAGTATACACATAATAACCTGAGTCAGGCTCCTAAGTGCTGCCTTCTTGAGCTAATTGTGCTCCTTCAGCTTAATTTTTGCAACAGGGAAGAAATAAATATATGTATATATGTCAGCTTTCGGAGGCCATGGGCTAAGTATTAATTTTTGTGTTCCAAGCACAATTCCTTGATACCAACAATTGCTATTTGTGGAACGGAAGAATAAATGGATCAAATGACAAACTCTTTGTGATGAAAATAATCAGGACTAAAAATGACATATCTGGCAATTTTGATAATAATAACTATATCGGACTGACCTGTGGGCAGTATGGTTCATTTTTTTTTTTTAATGTTTCACTCAAGTCAAATTGCCCATCATGGGTCTATTATATGGGTCCACAAATATGTCTTAGTGAGACAAACAAGCTCTTTACTAGGCAATAGTGTGGGACTCTTTATGTTTTTTTCTTTAAAATTATTTTACAGTTAAACATTCCGTTAATTCAGAGTAATGCTTCTCTCATTCTCAAGACTGGAGTAATAAGCTTTTCTTTTCATACGTCTAGGTTTTGGATGATGACCATAGCTCATATGTAATGAGTGTACTATGCTAGGCAATTTATTACATCGATACTATTATCGTCCTCATTTTGCAGATGAGAAAAGTAAGACTTAAAGAGGGACAGTAACTTTCCCAAGTTCTCACAAAAACAGAGAGTGAGCAAATAGTTACAAGCTTGGATGCAAATCCAGGCCTGTCTGACTCGAGGGTCCAAATGTTCATATTCACTTTCAACTGCCTCTGTTAATGAAGAGTATAATTTTAGCACGTGCACTTTTTGGGAGCTTCATAAATATAGTTAGGAGCCGTAGGGGTATTTTCTTGGATAACAGCTGTGGGGAAGGTTTGGACATGACAAAAAAAATCATCAGATATTAACAAACCACAAATTATTTTAGAAAATATTCATTATGCATCTTGATATCTTGGGGGGTATAGAAAGTGGTCACATTAGGTAAATTTAAGGAAGGTGACTGTGACGATGGTATAGCTTTTCATTCTTAAGAATATGGACTGTCATTATTTTATTTAAACCACCTCTTGCAGCAGATTAGAGTGAGAGTCCAGTTTTCAGCCTGGCTTTGGTAAGAAACAGAAGAGTCTATGTAACATTGCCTTCAGTCATTGCATGCATTTCAAATATGACTAATGAGATTCCTCTTCTGAGTCTGGAGAGGGGGCCCAGCTCCATTTCAAGGAACTTCAGAATCAGTTTCTCTACTCCCACCCTGATCTCCTGTCATCTTTTTGCTCATATCCAAATATTCTTGACATACCTTCTACAGTTAGAGACAAAATAATTGAAAATCTGCTTCAGGCACCATTTTGGTATGAATAATTTCTGTTTAACCAGTAAACAATTATAAATGACAAGTTCCTTGCCTGGAAGGGTTACCAACAAGAGGGAAAAGAAAAGTACAGGAAAGCAGGTGAAAAGTGAACTTTAAACACTTTACAACTTTGTTTAAGGTCAACTCTGTTTACTTTCTCTGGGGCAGGTCAAACAGAAGGAAACAGCACATGCCAGAGAGCTGCCACTAAATGCCTTCCATACCTTCTCAAGCTGGGTCTTCACCATTTTCCAGGGGGTAAGCATTCTTACGGTTTTCCCATTTTCCCCTTGAGCAAATGGATTCTGGAAGGTTAAGTGACTTGTTCAAGATCACACGGGGTTGGGATCGATCTTAGGTTGAAATGAATCCGGAACGCATACATTTCCTTTTCTAGCACCGTGTCTCCTTAGCATGGTACAAACTCAGGTGGGCCTGGAGGCAGTGAGCCAGCTCTGCTTCAGGTTAGTTATGCCAGGTTTCTCTCTTCTTTTCCTCCTTCTTCTTTTCCAATAGGGTGGACTTTGTATAAAACAGTTTAATTTTGTAGGGGGTTGTTAATTTTAGTATCACAGAGAGCTTCTGGGGATCCTTTTAATTAATTCAGTGGCTTATTTTTCAATGTATTTATTTATCCATATACCCTTCTTTTTCCTGCCAAAAAGAAGGCATTGAACAGCGTTTGATGATTGAAAGACTAGCTGGGATAACATTAATTTTCTCTGTTTCTCACCGTGTGCATGCTGGGATTTAAGATATGCGTGGAATTTTCTGTAGAATCATAAGATATTGAGGTTGGAAGAATATGCAAAGAACATCTTAGCAACCCCTCATTTGTAGATAAGAAAACTGAGGCTCTGAAATGATAAGAGAATCATCCGAGGTCACATGCATGCTTATTGGTATTGTTGGGACAAGTACCTGGTCCTCTTTTCTGGGCATCACTATATAACCTATCAATTTAACATTTTTCTCGATGAGGCGAGGGAGCCTGGGGTTCTAATACTGTACAACTTAATTATATTTCCCCATTTTTTCTCATTTGTCCTTCTGATGGAGTACAGTAGGTTGAATGGTGGTCCCCTAAATAAATATATCCACATCCTATTCCCTGGAACTGGTGGATGTCAGTTTACCTGGAAAAAAGTCTTTGAAGACATAATTAATTTAAAGATAGTGAGATGATGAGATCATCCTGGATTATCTTGGTAGACCCAAGATCCAATGGCAAGTGTCTTTATAACAGAAAGGCAGAGGAAGATGAGACTGACTGAAGAGAAGACAGGGGAGAAGGTGATGTGAAGGTGGAGGCAGAGATTTGGAGAAACCAAGGAGCGCAGAGAACCACCAGAAGCTGGAAGAGGCAGGGAACGATCCTCCCCTAAAGTCTCTGGAGACCGAACAGCCCTGACAACCCCTTGATATCTGATTTCTGACCTCCAAAACTCTGAGAGAATAAATGTCTGTTTAAAGCCACTCAGCCTTTGATCATTTGTTATAGCAGCTGCAGGAAACTAATACATGGGGGAAGAGCTGATATGATAGAACTGATGTTATATAAAAAAAAAAATCGTAGAACCGATGTCTTTTCTCTCACTGCTGACTTCACACACACTAAGGGAGAGTGGGTGTCTGCTGATGGGAGTGGACAGTCGAAGAGCTTCAGGGACATATGAGGGTTTTTGTTGTGATATAGACAGGCAATAATGACCTTCTGGCAAATGACGGGGATTTTATTAAAAAATCCCCCAGAGAAAGATGAGAATATCAAGTCAAATAAAGTGAAGGAGTGAGAGAGGGACAGAACATTCCCTGTTTTGTGCTCACACCCTTTCAGATCATGGTGCCCTCACCCCGCTTCCTGGATACCTGTGAGCCCTTCTCACCAAGCCACTCGTCTCCGCCTTCTGCTAAGCTGTCTCCAACCTCTGTCTCCTTTCCTCAGGGCTCTCTTCCTAGGGCTAAATCCCAACCCCCAATTAATTTGTTGCAAGGAGATAAGACTGATTATAACTCACTGTTACCCTGTTTTAATAACATTTGTCTTTTACAACTGATCTTGGACCCATTAAGCTGAGGAGAGAAGTCAGTGGGGATTTCACGCAGGTTCCACATCAGCCTAAGGGAGAGACACTTTGGAGAGAGAGGAGCATTCCTCCTGCCCGTCCTGTCGTACTGCATCAAGTGCAGTCCAGTTCGTGAGCAGCACGGTGTGTAGGCAGTAGTACAGCCCCAGATGTATCAGCAGAAGGAACCCTAAATATGGAAGAAGAAAAACTCTTCCATCCAGGTTGGATTTTCTCATGAATCCTGTTAGTGATATAATGTCGCCTTACCTCCTGGTGAGCCTTCTATATGGACATGATTTTCTTTTTTCTCCTTCAATTACTTAACCCCTCTGTGCTTCAGTTTCTTTCTCTGTAAAGTGGAGATAATAAAGGAACTTTCCTTATAGGTTTGTTGTGAGGTTTAAATGAGTAAATCTGGGTTTATAACAGAAAGGCAGAGGGAGAAAGGCTTTTAGAGCAGTGCCTGACACATAGTGAGAACTCAATAAACATTAGCTATTCTTGTTTTTTAAAGAGAAGCACCTCCTCTGACTTCTGATGTCTCTGAGGAGGGATCACCCTTATGTACCCCCAAATTTTGGCCCAATTCCTTACTCCCCTGGGAGATACGTTTGCCTAGTGACAGCCATTATTCCAATTTCCTTGATTGTGGGGAGCTACTCTACTAAAAGTCCTGAGCATGAAGGGATTTGGTGTCTTTCTCTTTCATTCTCCACTCAGAGAAATAGAGACAGTGACCTGGGTAAATGTGTCTGCCGTGTGGTCTCAAACTCGCCCTCAGATGAGCTGTTCTGAGGACTAGGCTAGGGGTCAGAAGTGAACAAGTCAACTCTGGTTCTCACAGTAAGCAAAGTCCTCTAACCTAGTCTGTATCAGTAATAAAGTGGGTATTTTTGCTCATTAGCTGACTCTTTGGTCTTACTTCTTATTGGTTCAGTACTTCCTATTGGTTGAAGTCTCTTGAAAATACCAATAAGGTTATTATCATCAGGGAAACTTAAGCTACAGTGGATGGAATTTTTTTTTTAAATGGAGGTACTGGAGATTGAACCTAGGACCTCATGCATGCTAAGCACGAACTCTACCACTGAGCTATACCCACCCCTCAAAACCTTGTTTGAAGAAAAAAATCTGTGTTTCAGTAGGTGCTCCAAATGCTTCCCAGTGTTTGAAGGCAGAATGTGAGGTTGAGGTTCCCTGCCCTCTTGTACCTCCAGTCCACCCATTGAACTAATTTGTTCTCTTATCTTCCAAAACTTCCTAAGTCAATCAGCAATGAAAGAACACCGGAAGTCACTTCTTCCAACCCATGTGCTCCCCTCAAAGAAGCCTTTAAGGATTCACCAACAATTCCATGCTGTGGAATGAGAAAAGATGTGCAGCAGAGGGATCATAAACAGAAGATTTTTATTCCTGAGCAAGCAAAATGAAAATTCAGCAAACAAATCAAAGAATCAAGATAAAGACCTAAAAGATGAAATGGGAACACGAACTATATAACAATGAACATAAAACAAAATCCTCTCAGCACTCAGGCAATTACGCTGGTCCTGTGGTGAGTCAAAGTGAGCAAAATACTCCTTCAGAAGAAAGTGTTGATGCTTGCAGGAGTGTGAACATCTTGCATCTATATATTACTTTATACTGTAAAGTGCCCTCACATCTGTTTCCTAAAATGAGTTTTATATGAACTCTGTGGTGTTTGTAGGGGATTATAACAGATGTGGGGGAAAAAAAGGACACTCTACAGTAAAAAAACATCTGACTTATAGCTGGTCAAATGATAGATGTCTGATCCAGTAACAGATGACAGTTCTCTGTCTTTCATCACATAACTGTTTCTACCACTTTTGGTAATGTTTGGAATAAAACTTAAGTTACTTTTTCTTTTTCAGTATCTTAGAGACTGTGACTCTGCCTTTCAAATTATGACATTGCAAAGAAAATATTTCATTCTTTACCATTTTGGAAACACATGAGTTCTTCCACCAGCGCCTGAATTCAGAAGACTTCCATTCATTGGTTTATTAATGGGAGACTCGGATTTGCTCATTTTAATAGTGGTTCAGAATAAGAGGATTATCTGTCTAATTATACTCAAGAGTGTTATAAAGAATGGTTCCATTGTAAAGGGTAGAAGATGCTATGACTAGACACAGAAAAATTGAAGGCCTAAAATAAGTTAGCTTTGGGTTTTGTCACAGAAGCAATCTTGCTTTTAGGATTTAAACCAGAGCCCTCAGATGTGGGTTAATAAAGAAATTAACATGGTACTTAAATCACAGAGATACATATATTTCAGAAAGTAGTGGTCAGTTCTTACCTCGCTGGGACTTGTTCTCACTGTTGGTAAATGAATGTCACCAGCAGGTTGTGCTGGAACTTCACCTATCAATGTATTAAGACACGTTTCCCCCACTTACTGTTTGGCAAATATCTTCTGCTTGCTTACTCCTTAGGGCAATGTTCCAGAGGATGCCGTATTCTGTGGTTGTGGTTGGCAGTATCTGACAAGGGTTTTCTGAATCTATCCTTGGTAAAGCCATCTGACAGTCTACTGCCCTTCTGCTGAGATCTTTTTCCATTTCTGGATTTCCCCCCCCCCCCCCTTAGCTTTCTGGTCTCTAGTAGGGAGTTGGGGCAATCCACTACTGTAGCTGGCTTCTGGGGCTTATTTCCTGGTCTCATTCTTATAAGCTCTATTTCCTAGAGCTGAGTTTCCTCCACTACCTCCTTTATATCACATTAGGATATCTCCTGGTCCATGTCTGTAATTGACTCGGCAAATTATCATTATAGCAACTCCTGAAGCATTTCTATCTTCCATTGACTCAGCTGATCACTACCTATACTGGCCTTAAGTTTCTGTTATTGTTGAACTGTAGTTCTTTTGCCACATTTGGGGGTGAAATGGACTGCTCATTTCCTGCTGAAATGGGAGCTGCTGCTGCTTCTTTGTTTTTTTCCAAGTCTACTTGTTTCCTTCTTCTGGATGAAATCCCCCCTTACTCTGATCATTCTCCTTTGCTTTTGTGGCACCTTTCATTCATATCATTTTTATAGTAACCCCAATGATAAAATATAGTGGGATATTACCTTGACAATAGGTTAGCAATCAAGGGTGTTGATAAGACTTTGTAATGATCAACAAATGTAATAACTTTTTAACTGGTGCATTTGGTACAGACATCACAGTTGTCTATGGAGACCAAATAAACACATAGGTAGTACTAAAGAAAGAAAAAATAATGAAGGTGTGGTTATTTCAGAGATTAAACTCAGATTCTATGCAGGCATTGATTCTTCACAGAACATGGCAATTCAGCATATTCAGTTCTTGAAAATAATTCTGGGAGATTATTTTGCTATTGGGGCAGAGATGTTTAGGTGTCCTTCAATATTATTTTCCACCTTCTTTAGTGATAGAATTCTTGATTTTAGCTGGGCAAATGGCTGCCCAAAGTGAAAAACAATAATTCCCAGCTTCTCTTGCAGCTAGGTTGGCCATATCATAAAATTCTGGCCAATGGAATGCAAGTTGTAGAAATGTGAAATTGAACTGTGTCCCCTCAAAAGATATATCCAAGGCCTACCCCCAGTTCTTGTGAATGTAACTGTATTTGAAGATAGGATTCTTTGTAGATATAATTAAGTTAGGGGTCTTGAGATGAGATGATTTTGGATTAGGTTAGGCCCTAAATCCCATAATGTCCTTTGAAGAGAAAGGAGAGAGAGAGACTTGAGACACAGAGACACAGGGAAGAGGGCTGGGTAAAGAGAGAGGCAGAGACTGGAGTTTTGCTGCCACAAGACAAGGAAAGCCAGGAGCCACTGGACACTGGAAGACTCAAGGAAGGATTTTCCCCAGAAGTTTGCTGATGTGGTGAGAGAATACATTCCTATTGCTTTAAGCTGCCAAGTTTGTGGGATTTGATATGATAATCCTGAGAAATTAGTACAAAGTATAACAATTAAAAAGATTTTTAATTAAATTTTACTTTTTTAACTGAAGGAACATTGGTTTATAACATTATATAAGTTTCATGAAACACTTTTCTAAAAAATGAACATATAAGAGATTTATCTAAGTCATAAAATGATAATTTAAACACAGACCTGATGATTTCTTCTTGGGCACTGTGTTTATGCCAGGCTTGAAAGAAGTCATTAAAGCCGTTAATCTGTCGTTTAGCAAAAATTCATTTTCTCCCAGAGTATATTTATCTTGCTAGGATTCTTTGTGGGACCAATCCCATTAGCGCATCAGAAATCCATTGTACTTATATGTAAATATAAGTGTCTCTTTGAAGATTTATCAACTGGCTGATGTTCATCAATGAAAATCAAATGAACGGCTTTTGCTTAAAATGATACTGCTTTTCCTGGGCAAATGGATGAAGCGTTTCCTTCTCTTCAGAAGGAACTCAGATTCTATAGTAACAAAAACTGGCAATTAGGTTTGGCAATAAAAGGGGAATGATTACAAACACCATTTATCAATTTTTCAGGGTGGCAAACACTGTATTTAAGATCAATTATTAAAAGAGACAGTAGAGCTGAATATTGACATACCAGTAAGTATTCCGACCTGAGTTACCACTGCTATGAATGAGCCTTAGTTAGGTGACAGTGCTTTGTGTGTGTGTGTGTGTGTGTGTGTGTGTGTATGATTCACAAATTTGTGCTTTATTTTCATAAACACTTTGTTATTCCACCAACTAGAGACTCACTAGTTTGTGAGCTTTCTATTTTCAAAATGTCTCCTGGGAGAGGGGTGAAACAGGAGCCATCATCCCCCTGTTAACTGGGATGAACTGGATCTCCTCAGTCACCCTCTCCTCCTCCCACTACCTGAATGGTGTCCTACTGTATACAGTGCATATTAGAGTAGAATACATATATATATGTGTGTGTGTATGTATATATATATATATATATATAAAAACACAGCCTTAAGGCCCTAAAGATGTGGCCCCCACCTCTCAGCCTGGCCCCTCTCTCCTGTCTCTCTCTTTTTTAATGCTGCTCTTTAAGGTTGAGCAGGTATTCCTACTGATGGAGGTTTTGGCTACATAAGGCAGATACATAACGCACAGTGCAGAGAGAGGAGGCCAAAGGGCAGAGAAGAATTTATGCCTAAATTTTTCTTGTTTTGCCGTAAAATATGACTTTTATTTCATATACCTTAGAATATTGCTAACCTTCTTTCATATAAATGTTTGTCCTTTATTTTAATTATAGATCCCTCTTGGTGTAAGATAAAAATATTCTTTCCCTTATGATATTAGGATGATAGTATTTATTTTGTGAACCCCCCGTTGCTCCAGCCACAGGCGCCTTTTTCCAGTTCCCAGAACAAGCCCGATTCTTTCTGTCTCAGCGCATTCACACATGCTGTTGCCTCTGCCTGGAACACCCTCTGCCTGGAATACCCTTTCCCCAGGTCTTGTCTGTTGAACTCCTATTTATCCCTCAAGTCTCAGTTTATGTCTGATGTGCTCAGGTAGGCTTTTACTTTGTGACACTTGTTATAATTTTTAATATTTTGATTTGCTTTTTAAATAGTCTTTGTTTAGTTGTTCAATGTTTGCTTGTTTTGTAACCTCCCTAAGGAAGGGACTGTGGCTCTGGTTTTGTTTTCGCTGCCTCCCTCTGTAGCTAGCCCAGCACCTGGGACGTAGCAGGCACTCAGCAAATATTTGCTGAATGAATGAACTGAAATAAGGTTTCTAGTAAGGATACTGGATATACCTCAACAGCTCAGATAGCAACGTTAGACTAACCAAGGAAATAAATGAATAAAAAAAATTTAGCTTGATGGCATAAGAAGAACAGTGTTTCTCAATTCTGGCTGGTTGTTAAATTCACCTAAGAAGCTTTTATTAACTGATGATGTCCAGACTCCACTCCAGAAGTTCTGATTTATCTGGTCTGAGATGTGGCCAGAGCATCAGTATTTTTATAAATTCTGATTCTGATGTGTGGCCAGGATGGAAAACTGCTGATTCTGGGTGGTAATGAGTCATACAACACAATCTTCTTTTCTTCTGATATCTTCTTTCATTTTATTCCTATTAATAATTTCATTCTGACTAAGTATTCTGAACAAAGATGACAATAATTGGATGAAGGTAAAAATATAAAGCATTATATTTGTTAAGTTATCTTGACATAAATATCCGCAGCATGTTTTGTGTAGTGAAGTACAAAATGCCTTGCCATAAATCGAAATTAGATTGAGTGAACAGCATTAGAAACTGGATGAAAAGAGAGTAGCTTTTGTGACTGTTCTTACAAGCAGTGATGTAAGCCCCGATTCTGGGAAAAGGTGAAAGTGTGTCGGAGTGGTCTACCTTATCTTTGGTGACTTACTCAAGAAGCGGATCTCACTTGGAGGAGGAACACCCACACTTCCATCTTCACAGGCATAGGGCCTGAGGCATTCCTGCACAGCAAGGTTCTGCTGTGTGGGAGTGCCGTAGCTCCAGCTCTGCAGACATCCTGGGGGTGCAAACACCACCGTCAGGTAGGGAGACACACCGTGCAGATGAACGAGCAGTGTGCTGTGGTGGAGAAACCTGGAAAATGAGGACCTTCTGACTGTCCCAAGAGTTCTGTCTCCGGGGCCCTGTCTCCCATGCTCCCACTGAAGAGAGTCTGCACCCCCAGGACAGCGCTTACCTAATCGTATTATGCTTATATGTCTATACGTCTTGCCACCAGCCTGCAAGCTCTTTGAGGTCAGGATAACACTTTTTATTTGCTTGGGTATCCCCAGGACTTTACTCACTTCCTGGCACACGGTGGCCACTCACTTGCATTTCTGAATAGAAGGGCTTTTGAGCCTGATAGATGTGACTTGTCTCAGCATCCCGGGTCAGTCATACCTGTGACTTTGGGGAAGTTTCTTTATCTCTTGGGATGGTTATTTCTTTATCTGTGAACTAGAGATAACCTTTCAAATTTGTTACAAGAGTACTTGTCTTAGCCAGGTTGGGTAGGTGGAAACATTGGCCTAATTTCTTCACTTTTCCCTATACCCATGCCCTTTGCCTTGTAACCTTGCAGTTTCTCTTGGGCTCAGTCATGGCTTTGGTCTGTGAGACGCAAGCTGATGTGACACCAGCAGGGGCTGGACAGTGCTTGTATTACTGTGTTGCCATCTTGCATCGGTGCCACTGATGTGACAAGAACTTCCCCTGGGCAGCTGCTGCTCCTTCAGTCTGAGCTCCATAAAACAAGGATCCAGGAGGATTGAACTAGAGCCCAGCCAGAGGCAAGGAGCTAAGCCCAGTCTGACCCACCTCCGCAGCCACCGCCTGAAGTGAAGCTCCCCCCGCTGACTGGCAAATTTGTGAGTCAGAATTAAATAATACTCATCATATGCCACTGAAATCCTGTAGCTGTGTTATGCAAGAATAGTCAACTAATATACCAAGATTTCCCACGATGTACACAGACTGAGGTGAAATGAAAGCTTATGTGCTGCCCCTTTTAAATAAAGAGACATAACAAGGTGGGGGAGTCCTAGGGAAACAGTGAGGGGACAGCATGGGGGGAGGAGGAACAGATACACTCCTGAAAGGTGGCTGATACTATGCTGTAATTAATGGTAGTTTTTATTATTAATATACTTTGGGGGAATGGATCGAAAGCTTTCAGTTTTAAAGATAATTCATGGAAAAGCAGATCTTTCTGTTTTGCTGTTTTCAGAAGTGAAAATTTTGATTTGGGACATTGGAAAAGTGAGCACTGGCTGTTCTTTCCTCAGCTCTACTTTTAGATATTCCAGTTCTTTAAGATGTCTGGCAACATCTCTAACACCTTATCTTATTTTGTTGTTCTATTTCTACATGAAGTCACTGGACGTTCTGTAAGCATTTTATAGGTAAAGTAAAATCCTGATGTTTCTATTGTTCTATGAGTGCAAAATGAAATAATTGACAAACAAAGAAAATAAGACTTTGGGTGATGCTGGAAATCTAATTCTTTCTTATCTTTGTACTATAATTCAGTAGTGGTGAGATTCAAGATAGTGGTCAGAGATGATGAACTGTACAGGTAAGTTCTCGAGAGCACTAGTTCTGATGAATTTATAACCAGATCTTTAGCAGAGTCATAACAACAAGGAATGTGATCATAAAACTAGGAAGAAGCAAAAGGAAAATATTTGTGGTAAAGAATAAGTTGATAAGCAAAGCTTTTTAGACTGGATATTCCTGTTGCCAAGGTAGATCTAATTTAGTGTTCCTTTCTCACCAGCAGGGATTTATATAAAGAAGTTACTTGAAATACAAAAATCTGAATACAAATGGTTGAAGGCAAAGATTTCCACTTCTGGGAAAAATTAACTATATTGTTGTGGGGTTGATTAACTAAAACCCAGAACTTACGTAAGTCTAGAGTAAATGGAGAAAACGAACCATTTAAGTGCCAGATGGATCTTTGACCCTGCATTTTTGGTTATATTAGTTTCTTAAAAAGGCCCATCCCCACACTAAACTTGCCAACCGTTACTGAAACAGGTGAAGTTCAAGAGTGTTACATCCTGTATACCAAAGGATAAAGATAATGTTTATTTACTGACATTTATGGATAATATAATCCTTAGAGTGCTTAAATTAAATGTTAAAGTTAATCCTCTTTACATTGTAAACCCCATCAGAATTTGGATGAGAGGACTCAAAGCTCAAGCAAAGTCTTGGACACTAAATTAATATCATTTTCTAGAATTTCTAAAAAATGAATAACCTAAAAAAGTGAAAAGGAACTTTCCATTGGACGCATGCCTATGGGGCTTATTTTGAATAGGACTTCTTTACTAGTAGCTACATAAAAAAGAGGTATATAAAAGTGAACTCTTTTTTTGCTTCAAACTATGGATACATTTATTTGAATCCTCTTTCTTTCTGCATAGATCTTAAAATGTCTTTTTTTTAATGTTCATTCTTACCCACCACTATTGTTATTAATAATTTTTAGCCCTGGGGAAGCAGGGATTCCAGAGCCCTGAGAAGGTAACTTATAAAGAACTGGTGCTTCAAGGTAGTTAGCTGGTTAAATGTCAGTACAAGGGGATAGGAAGTGAATGATGCTGAGGTCAGCGACTCCCTCTGTGAAAAAGTCCTACTGATGTGGACAAAACCCGGCCCCCTCTCACCCCTGCCAGCAAGCAGTTTTTGGGATAGGAGGAGGGGGGCTACTCAGGCTGGTCTTGCAGGTGCTGGGGTTGGTGTGTGGGAGCGACTGTCCCGAGGTTGCAGGGTCTCACGCCAAGGGATGCTGGGGGTCAAGGGTGGAACAGGAGGAAGCAAAGGAACAAGTAACGCCCTCAGCTAAGGGAGCTGGCAGAGAACAAAAACACGGAGCTGGAGAGAACTGAGGAGTATGAATCTGACAACAGCAAAACCAAATAAGCAGGTCTGAAAGGTGGGGACTTGAAAAAGTTGGTAGAGACTGTGACTGGCTGAACCTACTTCAGACAGTCAGGTGGCTTCACACAGGAGTTTGGACGCTGCGCCGAACTGCGCAGGGCTCCGAGAGTCCTCGGCCCGCCCTCTCTCTTGATGAGCCAAAAAGGCTTGAAGGAGATGATCACTCAAGAGGACACTCCAGGCTGATGCGTCTGCAACGCGGTTCATTGATAGCCCATCGGGATACTTGCATTGGCAGCAACTTTCTTTCACTAGAGCAGAAACAAACACTTTGAAAGAAAGGTGAAAAAAAGAGATTGTGAACGTTTTCACCTTCCAACTCTAGAGTTTGTGATTTTTATGCACTTTTTCCCCCCCGAGCCACTGTATGCTCCTTTAAATGCTGGCTCTGAGGGAAAGAGAACCAGCAGTCCGGCGGCCCATAGTTCTCTCTCTAGTTAAGAGAGAGGTGCAAGGCGAGAAGCCAGGCCCGGGAGTGGTGGCAATACAACCACGACCGCGACTGCGACCACGATGACCCCTGGATGCTGCCAACGCCAATGCTGCTGTTAGAAACGAGGTCTCTGCAGGTGTGTACCCCCGCTTTAAAAAAGGTATACCTGTTAAAGGACATTTCATTCCAGAACAAAAATATATTGATGTGAAACTAAGACGTTAAATACTTTAGTAATGGGCTAAAATCACCTGGAATTTATTTCATTCCTTGTGAGTTATTTTTGAGCCTAGCCTAGATGGATGCAGAGGTGACATTCCAAACACTCAGCAGACTATGCGGCTGGGCCTGGCCATTGGAAGAGCTCCCTGATCACTGCACGCATCAGCAGAGCCCGGGAGCTCCCTGCTCTGTGTGGTGCTGCCTCTGTAGCCGCAGGATGGGTTTTGGGGAGGGCGAGGGTGCCTGGGGGGAGTGTCAGGGGTGGCCCGAACAGGGAGATGGCACTATGGGGGCTCAGAGTATCATCAGTTTACCAATCAATACAGAAGTATTTCCATTTTGTACCAAGAGGTTGGCTCTACCAGCCGAGTATTTGTCCTTCCTTATGGAGATGGCTTGCTTGCTTGTCCTCAGCCTGTGTCACTTTAATGACCCCCCCTCGGCTCTTCAGAACTGCACTCATCTGGACTGTTTCTGTCGCCATTTCCACAACACAGGTTGTTTCTGTTGGTTTCTGAATAATGTTTTCCCCACGCCTTTCCTTGAAATGTGTTCCTATCAAGATATGCACTCAAAGGGTGGCCTGAGGAGCTTTAAATTTCTTACTTTATGGTTTTTGGATTGGTCACGTTAACTCCTTGTACTATATGGTGAACTGAAAATCCAACATATCCAAAATACTTGGAGATCTTCAGATGGTTGTTAGGAACCACATATTAAAAAAAAACTCTTCAAATTCAAATTCTTCTAACTCCCCATAGAATGGCTTGTGTGAGGAGCTGAGAGAGTGCTAACTGCCAACATGTGTTTTTGTTGAAATGTATTTGCTAATGTAAACAACTTATGCCTGCCTGTGGCACCCAGCACTGTCACATGTGGCTTGCATGCTACTTGGAGAATGCTGCTCTCGCAAAGATTAATACATGTAAATCTGTAACTCAGATTTCTGGGCTCGCATGTGTCTCATACAATTAAAGAGGAAGGGAACTCATTTACATTAGGCCAGCGCTCTGATAACTTCATCATTTGATCACTAGAAACAGAAGGAAACAAAAAATCAATGAAAAATAGGAAAAAAAATTCATAAAAGATGAATTAAATGATAGAGTTTTTTTTCTGCATCTTTTAGTTTGAGTTTATTTACTGCGACCTTTTTTTTTTTTAATGCAACGTATATTTTTCAAGTAGCTTATCATTGCTAATATGAGGAAATGAAAAGGCTTATTAGCTGTCTTGGATGTTTAACTAGATAAATCAGAGCTCTTGGACTAATAAAACATTCTAAGGCAATGGTTCTCCGGCTTGAACATGTGCTGGAATCACCTGGGAGCTTCTTAAAACACAGCTTGCTGGGCCTCATCGCCAGAGTTTTTGTAGCTCTGGGGTGGTGTCTGAGGCTCCATATGTCTTACTAGTTCCCAGATGACGCTGCTGCTGCTGGTCTCCAGGACCAGACTTTGAGAACCACTGAGAGGCAGAGGTTATCGACCTCAGATGCACAGCAGAATCATCAGGAGAGCTTTGAAGCAAAACTCAAGCTGGGGCTCCACCCCCAGACTTTCTGATCTGATTAGTCTGCAGTGGGTCCTAGGGAATTGGTAATGTTTAAAACTCTCCAGGAGATGATAACTGGGAACCACTGCCTAAAGATTAATCACTAGCATGGGATTTGTTTTTGGATGGCTTTTGCCTGAATACTAAATATTCAAGGATTTTGAACCTAGGGGTAACTTTTGCACTCCGCACAGAATCAGCTAAACTTTTTTTTCGAGCAACTGTAAAATTTGGTGGAAATCAAAACTTATTTCAAAAATGAGTGATACATTAATATCATAATTAGCAGCTACTTGAAAATAATGGCAGTTTCCTCCTAATTCAGGGATGGGGAGGAGAGAAAGGAGGGGCTGGAGTTTTACCTTCCTTTCTTTACATCATCCCCTTCCACCCTCATCTCCAGTTTCTGAGCCTTCTTCCTTTTTTCCAACCTTTTGTTCAAGGTCATTTGGCTGACTGCAGGAGCTATCCTCCAGATAATAATAGGTGGTTTAAATAGAAAAAGCTCTAAGAATGGCCACAAGGGAGCTCGAGGGCACCCGCTGGAGGTGGGGTGATCTCTTTTGCAGGGCGCTGGTCCCAGAGTCAAATGATCAGAGTTCAGATTCTTATTAATTTCTCAGTCTAATGGATCCGTGATTATAGGAGAATCTCTTTGCCCTGATCAACTTTGCTTTTTGTAACCATAAAAATAGGGAGAACATCTGCCTCCTGTGAGTCTGTTTCAAGGTTTGGATAAAATGGCAGGGATGGGATGCCGATTTCCATGCTGGCACCTGACACCAGAGCTCCTGTGACAAAGCAAGCACACAGGAGACACTTTCTGAGTTTCGGTCAAATTAAAACAAACTTCGTAAACTGTGAAGCACTAAATAAGAAGAATCGCCCTGAGGGAACATGCTTGCTAGCCTCAAGCTCTCTGCACTTCCCCTGCACTGTGGCCTTCATCCTTCCTTGGCCTCTATTCAGCCCTACAGACACTGAATGTTTATAATCAGATGATGGAAGCAAAAGCTGATATGGATGCATTCTTTCTTGTTGGAGTAAACATCTGATTATTATCACGTTTCATTTCTCATATATTCTTTCCATAAAGAACGTGAAATATAGCCTTGTTGACATTATTCCTTTTCCAGAACTTCAGAGGTAATTCTTTTTTTCTGTTGAGAAGGAGTTGTTAGTTGAAGTTAGGAATTGAAGTCTTGGGTTGTATTTATTCCTAACAGTACTGTGGTACCTCATGCTTTATAAATAACCTTTATTGACTTAACACTGGCACACCTCAGGTTACTGGTGATAATTATGCCAAAATAACATCTTTCTCCCTTCTAATAATAATTTCTTTGTTTCGTTGTAAACTTGGACTGATAAAAGTCTAATCAGGCTGATTAAATGAATTTGGGTGGTAGTAGGGATGTCTCATTTGTCAAATCACATGAGTGTAAGAAGGGAAGTGAGCTACATTTGGCTGTAAGAGCAGTAGCCTTCGTATGCTTGGCAAGGGACATCATTGTATATTTGGATTGAACAAGTTTTACCATGGCATATAAAGTTCCTTGGTTAATGAATGCTTGTACAAAATTATCAGAGTCAAGAGGTTGCACATATGCATACATGTAAAAATAGGGAAAATCTTACTTATAATCTTACTTTACAAACTATTTTATAAGGTAGAGTATGTGTTGATGCCTTTGTGCAAAGCTGACACGTTGATCCAACTTCTATTTTTGCTGAACAGTCAGTATCAAATGAGAAATTATTACATCATAGCTACTTAAAATTTTTTACACAAAGTGTTTTTTTTGAAAAGACAGAGCACTTTTATTATTATATAGGTGATGCTATGACATGATATTTTCTTGTGTTGATACAAACAAAACCCTCCAAAACCAACTTTGAAAGGAAATCCAAGATTTACAAAATGATTAGAAAGTTCTAGTTTTCCCCAAGCAGGAAATCTCAGAAAAAGATCCTTTCTTCTACTCTCATCTCCCCCCACCTCCCCCTAAGCCTGGATTTCACAGGCAACAGCTTTTCTTGCAGTTGTAAAGTTAGCCTTCAAATATAAACCGAGGTCCTGGGCTCCATTACTGTTTCTGGCCAGAAAGCTAGAGTCAGTGTTATCTCTAAGTTTGTGAAATTCAGAAAAAAACAGCTCTGTGGTGGCAGGGCTAGAATTTTATAGCCTGGGTAAGGAATGCCATTGAAGTTGTCAGACTCATAAACTTAAAATGTTTAGATCTCTTGGAGGGAGGGAGCATGGTGTGATGGTGGAAGAAAAGAACGCCAAGTCTACAGGACTATGTCTTACTCCTAAGATGCTCAAACATTTTTACAACTTTAGGTCATGTTTTCCTGCCTCAGTTTCTCCACCCACGTAATGAAATAATTCTGAGAATTAACATACCTTTGCACCTGAAACACTACGCTGTACATCAGAAACTGACACATTGTAACTAACTATATTTCAATTTAAAAAAAAAAACACAAAAAACAACTTTGCTTAAGGTCTCAGCTTGGATGCTACTTTCTCTCAGGAAGCCTTCCTTGAACCTCTGATTTTTGGTTTGGTGCCTAATTTTTGAAAATCCAACCCCTGATGCCCAGCTTGAAACTCTATGCCTATCACAAGGTTTTATGTTTGCCTGTTTACTTCTCTTTTGACTCCACGTCCTCAGCAACCCCATCTCTTTGGATTATAAACTCCAGTCTAAAATCGAGTTTTCACTACTTTAATTGCAGTGCCTAGCTCTGTGTTGAGGTAGTGGGACACTCAGTGAATGCTGATGAACAGAATAAGGGAAGGAAGGAACAGTTCTTTCCTTAGTGCCCAAGGACAAGTCTGTACAATGTAATAGAATAGACAAGATTAAAAACATTTTTTTTGCATGTGTATGTAGGTGTGGGTGGCAAGTGACAGAGTCTTATTAGCATGGCTCAAAAAGAAAAGAGAAGGTCATGTTGGTGAATGGTTTTTAACAGCCAAAATGATTCATGGAGGTATGTATGCTTGGCACACATTTGCTGCTGGAGTGATGGGCAGGGCACAGCTGTGGTGAGAGCATTCTCACTGCTGGATGGATAGCCTATACCAACAAAAGGAGAGGAGCTCTCTTCTGTTCATGCAGGGACACATAATATGACTGTGAAGGGACTGGACGACCCACACCACTTGAAGTTAACTGAGACAGCCAGTCAATAATGCTAACATTTCTTAAGCATTTATTATATCCAGATACTTTTCTAAGCATTTACATGATCAAGTCAATTAATCCTTAGAATAGAGATTATGATTCTTCTTTTAGAGATTTTTAAGACACAAAGAAGTGAGGTAAAGTGCTTAAGTTCATCTAGTCAGAAGGGGAAGAGGCAGGCTTCAAAGCCAGACAGCCAGGCTCTGGAAGCAATCCCACCTCTCAGGAGCAGGACCGTCTTTGCTCTCAGCGAAGCGGCTAGGAGGGCCAGTTGTTCTATCATTCAGTCAACCAAGCAATCAGTCAATACTTTGGACTACATCTTGCTGCAGCAGGAGTCATCAAAACAGTAAACGTGAAGCCTCTGCCCTGATAGCTTTGTGGTCATGCATTTCAGGCTCATTCTTAGAAAACATTTCAAGATGGGGTATAATTATGGGCTTTTTTGCATGGTGTAGTGAGTACCATTTATGCCCAGATACTGAGAATCATTCCAGCCCTCCTGGGGGTGAGTTCTGAGGAAAAAGAAAACATCCTCTGATCTACACCTGTCCTTCAAATGAAATGATCCCATTTGCCGATCATCTAAGACATCATTTCTGCTCCTTTGAGGAAAAAGCATTCAGGCAAGACTGGCTTGACTGCTCCTGAGGCAGGGGAAGATTTTTTATGACTGGGGAAAGGATCAAAATGATAATGGTATAATCCTAATAACAGCAGCAATGAAAACTAACATTTATTGAGCACTTATATGTCACTTGCTGTTCTAACATGTACCTACACTTTTACTCATATACCTATTCTGGGACAAGGGAGGTACTGTTATTATTTATATTTTGCAAATGACAAAACTGTGGCACAGAGAGAGAAAACAACTTCAGTATTAAAAGGCAAAGTCTGGACTTTTATTTATTTTGCCTTAACAGTCATATAGTTCTTACTCTGTGCTAGGGACTGTTTCAAACACTTTACCTTTATATTAACACCTTTAACCCTCATAACACACCCATTTCACACGTAGGGAAACTAAAGCAGAGGGTGATTCAGTAATTTGTTGAAAGCACACATCCTGGTAGTTCTAACCAGCAGCCTGTTTGATATGGAAGCCTGATTTCCTGACCATCCTACTCTTCAGCCTCTGCTTGATTTTCCTTCAGGATTTACCAAGACTGCTGGGTTTTGTGATCTAAAAAGTGACATCATTAACAGTAATACCTGCCTTATGGGATTAAATGTGATGGCTTGTGTGAGGCTTTAGCGCAGGACTCAGCACACTGTAAAGGTTCAATGCGTGTGAATTTAGAATGCTATCAGAATTTACACATTTTTATTTACTTTGGAATTGGAACTAGATTCAAATATTTATTTTCCACTTACTAGCTGGGTAGCTTAGGCAATGTATTTAACTTCTCTGTACCTCAGTGTCCTTCCCTGCAGAAGGGAGGAAATAATTGTATCTATCTCCGAAATTGTTGTGAAGATGAAATGAGACCATCTATTTAAAGAGCAGAGCTCTGTGGCCAGTGCTAAATGAATGTTTGCATCTATTATTAGGAGAAGTAAGAGAATGGAGTTAAGAGGGACGCAAAGATTGTTTACCATGCAGACTTCATGACGTAGTTAAAGATGGGTGACTCAAGTGGCAGACCCACAAGTGGGGTTAATAGAGCCATTTGCCAGGAAGACCCCATCATCTGCTGTCATGGCCTCAGAGTACGGGGGAGCCAGGCAGCAGCCCTGGGTTCCAGTCTGCTCTCTGTGTGGCTCAGGCAAATGATTTAATCACTCTAAGTCTCTGATTCCTCATCTGTGCAATGGGGGTCATTCGCTGCCCTCATGGAGTTGTCAGGAGGATTAACTGAGGTACTGCATGTAATTCACTCGGCATACTGCCTGACGAATGATAAACTCCCCGTAAAGGTAACTATCAGGAAGGTGAACAACACAGCCTCCTGACTTACACAACTGTGTAACCATTTCTGACTAATACGTGGCCTCCTCCCATGCTCCTAAGGACTCTGATTACGAGGCTAGGCCATTTGCTGTCCCTGCTACAAGTTTGGCCTTGTAGGCACAGAGTCAGGGGAACTTTAGGACTGGGAAAACAATGGGTAGAGTAGAACAAAATTAGAGAGTGTTTGAGTCGAATGTTTGCTTTAGTAAGTCAGAAAAATGAGATCATAGCACGTAAGGGACTTGTTCAAGATCAGAGAGCTGAGTTTGATCAGTCAGACCAGAACCTATGTTTTCTGGTTCCCCTACTTACGCAAGCAGACTTCTAAGTCATTTTGATTTTATGTTGCTGTGGTGAGAGGTGAGTGCTAAATGCAGCTCTAAGCACTTAAAAGGGTTAATATGCTGCCTGAGGCATCAGGGAGTATCTGATTTAATGAATTTTTATTTAGTAAGAACTCATGATCCCACAAATGAAAATTTTATGTGTACAAGTTCTTCTTTATAAAATGTGGTTAGAACAAATGTAGATACCTCACTCAAGATATGTGAGAGACTATAGATTGTAAAAAAACAGGAACAAACAAAAACCCCCAAACTCAAAAAAAAAAAAAAAAAAACTATTTCAAAGTAGTAGGGAATCCTCCTAGATTTGAATACTGATTTTTACTAGTGTCAAGAAAAAAGTTATACATTGTCAAATGAACTATAGCACTTGAAATTAATTAATACATGTTCTACATGGGAAATCTATACATTGTTTTCAATTTGTTTCAACTCACAGAAAATTTGATCAATTTGATAAATTGATTCTGTTTAAGAATCATAATTCTGAAACGGAGAATTGAGTAGGTGATATATTAAATTATCTGGATTAAAGAGGTGTCATCTGTGAGAGAATTGCTAAGTCTAGAATTTGTTTTACTTTTAAAAATAAATCTCAGTTTTTACACCAATATTATTGATAATTCAGCCACAGAGAAATCACAGGGTGAACTGCACAGTTAAAGGAAGAGCAATATGGAAGGAGATAAGAAAAAGTTCCATTTTAAAGGTAATACAAAATTGCAGCCATGATCTCCAGTGTTTTTTAGAGTAATCCTTTATAGTTGGAATATTATAATTGTTTAATTGAACAATATGTATTTTGTACTCATAAACCAAAGTGTTCTTATGTTCAAAGATAAAATCTGATCATTTGTACCATTTAGGGTTATGTTTGACCTCAAAGAAAGAAAACAGTCCAAAATAAAAGTAGCTTAACAGCACAGAAATTGATTTTTCTGTCAAATAAGAGAAATGTAGATGTAGTCAGTATAGAGTGCAGCCCCAAAGTGCCATCAGGGCCCAGACTCCTATCAGGATGCTCTATCCTCTGTCCAGACACTAGCATCTGGTTATTAACCTCTGCTTCTCCTCTTCTTCCATGGTAACGGCACTGTGCTGACCTGCAGCTGTCCAGTTAGACACTGACTTTCCTAGTCTCTCCTGGAGCTGGATGTGGCCATGGGCGGAGCTCTTGCCTATGGACTGTGAGGAGACACGGTCTAGGCAGCCTTGTCCTCCCTGTCTAAGAGGAGGGCTCTGATGCAGGCCTCCCACCCTTCCCCATTTTGGCTTGGTCTGGATGGTGTTAGCTAGAGTGACCTTGGAAGCCACACAACAAAGATGACAGAGCCACCATGAGCCTGAGTCCTTGACTGACTGGAGCAAAACTGCCCAATGCCAGAGGCTTCCCTTCGACCTGTTATACAGGAGAGAGGTCATCTGTTTTCTAATTCACCAAGTCTGGGTGTTCTTTGTTACAGCACCTTAACCTTTGTTAACTAAATTTCATCCTAGGCATGGCTTACGTTCTCAGAGTCGCTTCATGGTCCAGGATGGCTGCTTGGGCTGTCTGTGTGTGACGGTTCCAGCCATCATATCCACGTTGCAAATCAGGAGGAGGGAAGGCAGAGTGGCAAAGGGCTCTCCCATCTCAGTCAGGTCCTTTCAACAGGCTTGCTGGAAACCTTCCACTTAACCTCTCATTGGGTGGAACTTGGTCCCATGGTTACACCCAGCTGGAAGGAAGCGGGGAACATAATCTTCATTCTGGGGGGCAAGATGTCGAAGTGAAAATCAGAGTTCTGTTCCCAAGAAGGATACTGAGGGTAAATGGCTTCCATTCTCTGCCACCGATGCTTTTTTCATTTTCTGGGAAAAAGGTGAAAGTTAAAGATTCTAACCACCCTGCTGATCAGAGAACCTTAATTACTTGACGCTGAAAAGTATCAATGAGCAATGTAATTATTCTTCTTACTAGAAATGATGTTCTTCATGGTGACGTGTGTGTGTGTGTGTGTGTGAGAGAGAGAGAGAGAGAGATAGGACACACATCTGGGGGAACAGAGATGGGAGGGTTTGGCGGTGGTAATAAAACTGATGAAGCCTAGTGCTCTAGGATGAGGCTTTTTGTTCTAAGGGGAAAATACAGTCCGTCTAGGATTCAGAGAATGTCATCTTCCTCCCGGAGTTGGAGATGTTACAGATGCTGCAGCTTACCCTTGGGAGATGGCCTGCCAAGGGGATCCTGCTCAGCTGATGAAATACATTTCTGGATGGCTGTTTGTAGTGTGTTACATTGTAGAGGAGTTTCTCTCTTCTTTTGCAATTTATATGGTTAAGCCCGCAAATAAACTTAGTTTAGGGATTTTCGAACTCGCTTCCAGATCCCTATTTAATGTTGACACATACAAGATGTTTGACGTGCCCTTAGAATGTAACATAGCTACTGGATGGTCTGTCTACATGCTCTGGACAGTGGTGAGAACCTCAAATCTCCCATCACGTGGGATGTTTTTCCTGGTATCTTTACTGTGAGTAATATTAATCCAAATAAATTCCATGCATACATTCAACACAGTTTTTATTAGAACTGGGTATGAGTCATTTTAACCTCAGATCTCGTGTCCTCTTCCTTTACTAATGCAGTGACTACTAAGATAGGTAAATGAAGAGAGAATTGAGAAATTCGCTCTTAACTGTCCCTTTCAAACTATCATTAAAACAGACAGTAAGACTTTGATCATTTTTTCATATCTCAAGTTTGAAAGTGATGCAATAGTCTTAGCATGCCCCAAAGTACACGATTTCTCTGAAGGGGCAGAGACCATTTATTTCTCATGGATTGATATTTTCCTATTAAAGGTAATGTTTCTTTTAATTACAAACGAGTTCTTACACTTGTCTTAAGAGCAAGTGCTTAAAAAACAGCAGTAATCTATTCATAAGGCTAGTGACTTTGGAGTAGAGAGTCTTTGGAAGCAATTTTTGGGCTTGTGCCTCCTATTTTTAGGCGTGGCTGGTGACTTAGTGCCTCAGAAACGGGCTTGCAGTTCAGGTGGAACAAGAGCCTCATTATTACACTGAAGTTCTGGAAAATCGTTGCAGGTGGAGGAAGAAGGGGACGCTCTGTTTGGGATGACTCTTCAGGGTTGGGTCTATGGCAGAAACAGCTGGCTGTCTTCTGACATCTGCTTTCCCTGGTTTTTGCAGTAAACTTTTTAGCTGGGCACCTGTAACTAGGTGTGCACATGTGATGATATTCTAGCCAGTAAGATGTTAATTAGCAAGAGTGCCGTGTGCAACTTCCAGATTGTGGCCTTAAAAGGAAAGGACGTGCCCGTTCCTTCTCCTCTTCCTCTCTCTGCTGGCTGCAGTGTGGTGGGAGGGACTGCAGCTGGAGCAGCTGTGACTGAGCAACAAGTTAGAAGGAGCCTGGGTTCCTAGTGCCATGAGACTGCCATGCCTGCTGGACTGGCACTTGAGAGAGAAATGCACTTCCATCTTGTTTAAAAGATGCTGTTTGGTTTGGTCTGTCTACTACAAAAGCCAAACCAATTTATCATGAATACAGGGGGCGTAGTCCTTCTGTTGGTGCAGTCCCCAAGCCTCGTGGCTCAGCACCAGATTCAACAACTTTCAGTGCAGCCGAGCTTACTCACTTCCTCCCCACCCCACGGGAGTCTTCCACTGGGGAGGCATCTCTTCCTGGTCGGTGGTGGGTAGAGCTGAATCCTAGTCTACACCCATGTTTTTCTCTTGCTAACCAAGGAAAAACCACCCCAGGTTTTTGGAGAGAATGAGTAGATTTAGAAGGCAGAAGTCTTTGGTCTTGAGTGGATTTCACAATCACTTCCAGGACTACGCAATGCAGTCACATCCATCTGATCAATCTGACCCAAAAACCTGCTTTTGTATTGAGATTTTACTCTCCCTGCTCTGTTTCTTCACACAGTGGAGTGTAAGAGGCAGTGTCTTGGTGGAAAGAGGATTAAGGATTCAGAAAACAGGAGAACTTATCCTGGGTGGGCTATGTCCTAGCATGGTTCTCTGATTCTCAATTTTCCTGGTCAGACAGGGGTTTTCATATTTTTCCTGAGTGCCTCAATGTATTTACTCCAGTGATGAACCCTTTGGTGCATGGGGATAATGAGGGTAAAAGTGCCCTGGAAATCATTAAATCCTTTATCACTGTGAGTTAGGCTGGATCCCCATGAATTTGCTCTTGCGGGCCTCTGGTGAAGGTGTTTTGTTAATTCTCAACCACAGATGTGACTTGGATTACATTTCTACAGACACTTTACGCAAATCTCTCAATAACTGATATATGTTTACCCTCTTCCCTGCGTAGTCCCCTTCCTCCCGACCCCCACAAGCAGGTATCTAAATAATTTCTTCAAGTTACTACTTGGCTTTGTCTATAGAAGATGATCTTACAGACCCAGGTCTTCAGAAGTATAAACGTTCATCCAATGGCACATAAAAATTATAGACACAGTTCTGGGGTTGAGTAGAATTACGCTCCTTTGAAGGCAAATTTCTGTCTCCTCTGAAGAAAGGAGCTGGTGTTGGTTGCTTCTTCCTCTCTGCATCCTTATTTTCTGTTTTCCTCTTTCCTAGCACTCATCACTTACTGTGGGTTCACTGAAGAGTAGCAGGTGTTAAGCTTTGTACCTCAGTACTCAGTACTGTACCAGGCATACAGTAGTTTCTCATTGCATGTATGCTGAATGAATGAATGGATGAAGGTAAATTGCTTATTTGGGACAGGCAGTACGTCAGGGATAAGACACAGATTCATGTTTGGACTGACTGGTGATTAAATACACTAAGTCAGTCTCACCCATATTATTGAAATTGAGACCTTAGAGGTTTAGCTTGATAGGATAGGCAGACAGGTTAGAGAAAAAAGGTCAATGAAATAAGTTGATGACCTTGAAGCGGGACGTCTAGCATGGAGAACAGAGGTAAACGTCTGGGGAAAAGTAGTTTGGGAGCTTGGAACGGGTCTGGTGCTGTGTCAGGCTGACTGCTGCAGCTCTGGGAAATATCTTGTTCAGAACCATACACTTCAGGCTCTGTAAATAAATCACAGAGAATTATTTATTCCTGCTGTGTCTGTAGGCTTTTTTTTTTTTTTTTTTTGCCACCATATAGGAAAAGCAGACTCCTGTAGAAAAAGACATTCCTATCTTCCTCAAATATTTTAACAAGTGATCATCTCAGAAGCATTAATTTTTTTTAACCAGACAAAACTTAGGAGGCCTTATCTATTATAAATTGCTTTGGGGATAATAATGTTGTTCTGTAACTTCCTTTATTTGATGATTCTTCACCGTTAAGTCGACAGAGAATGTTTAGGTGCCAAGTCATAAAAGAAAAATCCTTTCAAGCCAGGATCTCAGTGGGTACATAAAAGTGAACAATCAAGAGAAACTTTCATCAAGGGTAATGTTCTAGCAGAATCAGAGAAAACTTACTTTTTGCTACTTTAGTTCTTCTCTCCCCTCCCCCAAGTTCAACAATGTCACCAGGTTGAAAAACACAGAAAGAGGGAGATTAATCATTAGTAAAAACACACACTTCAGCCCCTGCCCCAACCTTCTGAAATTTGAGTGAGGAAAAAATATGTAACATTTAATCAGAGTGGCTGATTTTTTTCCATTAATGTACAACCCCCCTTTCCTTTCTCTGCTGCCTTTTGAAGGGAGGAAAAGGTGATTTTTTGGCTCCACTCACGTCTAGTCAACCTTTATCCTCTCCCTCTCCCTTTTCAATCTCTAGGGTGTATTTTGGAGAAAAGTCCACCCCCGCACACTGTTCTGGCATTCATTATTTTCTTTACTTTTAGATACTATTGGTTTCAGAAACCAGTCTCAACACATGACTGAGTTACGTTAGAAAGGAGAATACTATGTTTTGGATCTTTTTCAGGCTTTATACACAAGCTTCCAAGTACAGGCTAAAGATACGTTCCTTTCTTTGTCTGTTTTCACTCTGCTGCTTTTTCAGTAGTTGGTTATCTTTACTGGCTAAAAGCATTTATTCTAATAAGGGTATCTAAGTCATTTTCTCCTCTTTTCTGACTCCTTCCTTTTCTTTGTTTTCTTCCTTTCTTCCTTCCTTTTCTCTCTTCCTCCTTTCCTTCCTCCAACTGTCCTCCCCTGTTCAGATTCTCAGGACTTGCATTAGATGCAAGGATTTCAAAAATTGAGAAGAAAAAAAAAATCCCAGCCTTCAGGAAACACGCAACTCTCCCTAAACTGCCGACTTCCTGGCAGTGGGTGAGTGTCCTTAGAGAGGGTGCAGTCGTGCTCAGGAATGAAGGGCAGGGAAAGCCCTGCCGCCGGGGCTGGAGGTGGAAGGGTTCCCTCTGGAAGGCAGAAGAACTGAGCCTGTGAGGAATTCTCCAGGAAGGCTGTACAGGGTGGAATGGGAAAGATATTCCATGGAGAGGAAGCAGCAAGCTCAAAGATAAAAAGAAAATGAGAAGTTTAGGGAAATGCAGATTGGAATAAACATGGAGATTGGCCAGAGATGGGGCCCAGAAGGCCCAGTAAGGCCTGCCAAGGAGTTCAGAATTTAGACAGTAGGCGTTTGGAGCCACTGATGACTTTTTGAAGTGGAGGGACCTGCCTGGCCAGAGTGTTAAAGCAAAGAGGAAGAAAGTGGGAGATGGAGGGAGACAGTAGAGGAGGACTGCAATCGTCCAGGCAAAACTTACAAAGTCCTCAGCGAAGGCAATGGGCGAAGGGTGAAAATGATGAGATGAACCCGAGGCACACTGGGGGTCCACTGGACGGGATGCAGGAAGAGACGTGGGGGATGGGGGAGCAAGTGGAGTCTCGCAGTTTGGCCAGTTTTCTGTCTTGCGACCTGCTGCTGTTCTCTGAGCTAGGTAACACAGGAAGTAGAAGAGGTTTTGGGGGAGCAAAGGTGATGAATTCTTGGCATTGAGTCAGACTAGTCTGTGAAGCTAACGAGTCATCTTGCCAGTGGAAGCTGTTGCTAGAAAGAAAAACCAGGGGAGATAGTTAAATCAACACAAGAATTCTGGTATGTTGGTGGGAAGGCCATTAGGCTGGAAAACCACACAGCCAAGAGTACCTTCATAGACTCCAAGGCAAGGAGCTGGTGAAGGGAAGGAGAACAAACTCAGTATTGGCAAATGTAAGGAGATATTCCAGTAAGGCGACAGTAATTTAATTACAAAAAATTAATTACCAAAAATTCTAATACTGCTAAATGCTTCTGATACTGCTACTTGAAACTGATGGAAAAGAAACAATGGAAAACAACTCATCAGGAGCTGATTAGTAGAAAAAGTGATAAAAATACATCTATAGTTCGTACTTTATATCTGGATGAAAGTATTGGTTGGGGGTTGGTGTTAAAATAACAATAAGATGAATTTTATTAATATATTTCTAAAATATTTTCAGGAGATGAGGAAACTTTATGCCCTACCTTTCCTAAATTAAATACACCGTGCATCACATGCCTCCTTTTTCTCTTGGAGTTTCAACCGCGAGAAAACGGCTCCACGATGTTGTCTTTAAACTTCATTTCAGGGGTAAAGGGAGCTCTTGATGTTCAAAATACTTTGCGGTTACTGAAGCTACCAAAACATAGCCGGCATTGTGGCACGGTCAGTAGCTGAGGACCTACAATCGATCCTTAAACAGCTCCGAAGAATTTTGGATTTTAGCACTTCCAGGGCTTCATTCAGCCTAGAGCAATTATCTAACCAATTTGGCATCTCTCCAGAGGACGGGTTACCAAATTGCCCTGGGTTCATGCTGAACTAGCAGTTATTCCACAAAGATTTTCACTAGTGCTTATCTGCATGTGTGGAATTCCTGTTCAGAGGTTGTTTTTCTGAGCTGCTTAGTTGAGCCAGATTACAAATTGACTATGTTTGGTGTGAACAGAAACCTATTTACAATGCAGATCTCCCAAGCCACCTTGCTGGTTAAATTAAGTTATCTAATAATTTTCCCCTCTATTCTTACATAAAAAAGTCATGTCTATAAAGTTTTTCCCTTTTTAGATTTCGAGTTGTAAAGTAGCAGTGTAGACTGCCTTGAAATCTTTGGGAAGTTTAAATTTCTTTCTAGAAATTAAGTATAGGAGTAAATATTACCAGAACTTACTTTAATTGATCTATAAAAAGAAGAAAGAAGGACCAAAAACTTATTTAAATACTCAAAAAAAGCAAGTTTATCTGAATTACGAGTTTGAGTCTTATTAAATTTGGTGGATTTCTAAAGTTTATGTTCATAGAATTTTTGTGTTTTCCAGTTAACAGACCTCCTTTTACATTAAACATTAATATGAATTAAATATTACTTCATCATGGAAAGCCTAATGATTTTTTTTTTGGGGCAAACAGACACCAGGTTTATTTCTTAGACTATATTATTAATTTTGTGTCATCACAGAAGGTAGCCCAGTTTTATTTTGAGATTGGTTTATTTTCCCTGGACACTTGGGATGAATAGCTCAGCATAACAAATTATTCTATACGCTCTAGTTTCAAGCGTTTAAAGTGGAATCCAAGTTTTAGCATCAGGAACCAATTAAATGATAGTTAGATCTGACTGAAAAATTAATGGTCCAGAACAGAAACTGTGTCTTTTTTTTTTCTTTTTTTAGTTTTTTTTTCTCCCTAGCATTTCTGTTTTAAATAAAAATCTGGATGATTCCCAATAAAACACAAAGTGTCATTAAAAAAAAAAAAAGAACGAACTGATATAAATGGAGCCACACCCAGGCTTAAAAATCACTCAATGGTGATTGCATTCTCAGTATGCTATTAAACACAAGGTGTTTATCAGCCTTCACGGGCTGTTAAGACTTTGGCTACAGAACACAAAGCACCGTGGGGCAATGAAGACCTGCCATGGTGCGGTGGGTCTTGATGGTGAGTATGACTCTTTAAAAATGATCACTCTGTCGTCTAGCATGATTGCGGTTAACATTCGATTTTTGCCATAGAAATCAATCAGACTCAGGTTAGTATTTTGTCCTAATGGGAAATAAATCAGGAGAGAAGAATGTTGATGTTCAGCCCACTAACTTAAAACTTGTTAATATGCCTTGACAGAACATGGTGGCCTTAGATTAGATGCTAGTGAGAGGGTTCAGGCTTGAACATTTGGCCACTGCTTCAAGCACCCTACACGGTAAGCCAGTGTAGTACCTTTAATCTGGCTCTAATTCAAACCTATCGGTAATCACCGAGCCTGCTCTACTTACTCTGTCAGTCTTTTTGCCAAAAAAGATTTCATGGGTAGCAGTATCAGAAGCATTTTTGTAATTAAATTATTGTCGCTTCACTGGAAAATCTCCTTACATTTGCAAAGGCTGAATGTGTTTTCCTTCCCCTCACCCCTTACTTGACTCGTAGTCTACCAAGGCGCTTTTGGCTGGGTGACTTTCCAGCTTAATGGCCTCCTTACCGCAATATTCATTTTGGTTGGGTTATTCTAGCCATCATTTTCCAGAGACAGTCAAAATCCCTCAACGATGACAGAAGTCATTTGATCATGGGGAATAAGAAATAGAAAGAGCCACAATAATTTCTTTAGGACCTTTTCATGGGTTTTAAAGAGAAGAGATTTCAGCGATAAGAATACAAATTCTGTGTTTCCAACCCGAGATACGCCATTTTAACATTTTTCCTGAGGGAATTAAATGAGCGTAGTCACTATATGAAAAGCGCCGTTCCCAGGCTGCCACTCACTTCTCTGAGTTCTCATGTATCTTATCACTTTTCACACGCAGGGTGGTTAAGTATGTGCGTACATATCTATGCCTTCCAAAACATCTTAGCTTCTTCGGGGTTTGTTGTGTTACTTATGTCTGCCCCAGTGTGGACTGCCTGGCCCATAGCAGGTGCTCATTTTGTATGCATGTTGAAGAGTGGATGAAAATCTTCATTCTGGTCCTTGACTCTTGTGCTGCAGGTCCAGATCTATTCCTCATCCTTCCCCAGCCTTTCCTCTATGCCTCAGGGAAGTTGATCTTAGCAGGCTGCTTCTCAGGCTCCCACACAGTTGCCTTCCTTCTGAGTTTTGGCAAGAGGAGGCAGCGGTGGGAGACTGAAGGGCAGGAGGAAGGGAGCAACCAAGCTATTTTTTGCATTGGGCTGCTGCACAACCTTTGCGACCCCAGCCCCTGCTGGACAGGCTGCAGTGATTCCATCTTCTTTGGGGTGACACAATTCTCTGGCCTCGGATAATGCTGCTCCAGCACAAGGAGTGCCTTACTGCTTTTGCTAATTTCTGGGTTTCTTCACTTTCTCCTGTTTGGTTTCTCAGCAATTCCATCACCTGTGTAACCAATTCCTTGCATTACATTTCCTTGATTTTCAATACTTAGAGTGTGTTCAGATCTCTATACTGTGATGCAAAATTGAAATTATACTTCCTGACCTCAAAGCTGCTTAGTAAAGAAGGAATTATCAGGCCCTCTAGAGGCACACTGTTGCCTGGGATCTTTGCTTACACTGCAGTGTCTCCAAAATGGGCCTCCACTGAGGGGAGAGTCAGAGGTTCCTGTGGGATCTGATGTCCCCACTTTCTGAAAAAGCCTGATCCTTACACGTTGCTGTGGTATTTTATCCTCACTGTTGTCCTTCTGCTTGGAACCCTGCAGCACTTTGGACAGACCCTTCCTCCACGGAGCGAAGAAGCAGCCCCAATCTAACAGTTGTTTGGCGGAGTAGGAGCAGGGCCATGGTTCCCAGAGCAACTGGTGGCAGCTCTTACTTACAGAGGAAAGACTGGGATTCTGATAGTGATACTGCCTGCCCTGGTTCTGAAGGTGGGCGTGGTCTGGGTCTGTTTTAATTGTGTGTCTTGTAGTTGTTGGCATACTCTAGTTGGATAGCCTCTGGGATAAGCAAATCGAGTGGCCGAATTCTCTTAGATAGCACCCTCAGATTCTGGCCCTTTAATGAATCTTGTGCATTTTCACGATGAGCTGTAGATGAATTCAAATGTGCATAGGTTCTTTTTCTCCCTTTTCTCATCTTTATAACCCTTCTTTGATCATACTTCGCTGGGGGATGGGAAGGAAAAGGAATCTGGCTGACATCAAATTATGAATATTGGTTTAAGTTCTTAACAAGCTTGCATTTCACATGCACAGCTAACCCGCAAAAGCCACTGGATTTTCCAATGAGTTAGTTTCAAATCTACAAGAATGAGGGATTTCAGCAAGGATCTCTCCCCTTATTTTCTCCTATGGGTTTGGCCACACAGCCAGGCAATAGTCAAATGGTCGGCTGCCTATTGTTGGGAAGGGAGTCCTGTAATGTTTGGCATGCACAAATTAGTAAAACATCATACTTCAGTAGCAAGTCTTATTTTTTACCGTACACTATCTTGTTTAGTCGGAACAGTAAATTGCTTTTGGGAGAGAAAATGTTATCTGTGTGAATTTAATTGGGCTAAATGATAGGAAAATTTACCTAGCGTGACTAAATACTTACTTCCACAAGAATTTCAGGACATTAGAGCCAGAAAGGATCTTAGGACTCTCTTGATCCAATGTTTTCATTTTGTGCCTAAGAAAACTCAGGCTCAGACAGGTTAAGAACAGCTGGCTAGTAGCAGAATGGAGATTAAAATCTGGAATGGTTTTCGTCTTGTTACCTTTCAACAAAACTTATTACCTGTCAGTTTATACACCTTAGCTTTCAAGCCTGATTTTCTTTCTTGTATCTTGACCTTAGTACTATCAGATCTGGCCCAGACATATTACAAAAGACAGTCAAAAGTGTACACACAGTTTGAAGACGTGTTCCAGGGCATGGGACTTGACAATGGGGAGTAGGGAAGAAGTGAAAAGGCAATGGGGGGCAGTTTTGAGTCCCTACTCTTTGACAGATGGAAGATCATTTTATATGTATCTTAGGCGGTGCTGTGATGGGATGTATGCTCAGTGAAGGTGGTGCGTGCAGAAGATGGGTGACACTGGGCAACGTGTAAGCGAAGAAGCATTGCTCTGAATATACATGGCTGTGTTGAATAGGAATACAGACATAACCAAAGCAGATAATGACCACATTTGTTGCCCCTCATCTTGTCAAATAGTTATTCAGGTTCTAGGGAAGTATATTAACTCTCAGGTTGTTAAAATACCCTATTGCACTTAATATTATAACGATAGTTTATAATTGTATTTAAATCTCTTTATAGCCACTAACCTGATAAATCTTCTCATTTGAGAAAGGTAGTTTCTTATATCTGTAGAGAAACAAATAAATATTTGAGATATAAGCTGCTGCCATTGTTTCAGAGTTGCGTTTTGCATTTTTTTCACTACAAAAATCTAGACTATTACCACACTGTACAGTGAACTGCTGATGGTGACATTTCCCCATGTCTTTCTATGCTATAGGCCTCTATTAGATATTCTATTCTCATTCAATAAAAGCTCTTCACTGAAGATAAATGTCATTATGTTGTAATGAGTTTCAGTATCTGCTGACCTCACCTGGATTTTGGAGGGTGAGTTGGCTATGAAAGATTCAGTACCTCTTTATCCTTCTCCTGAGATACTAATTACTCATTAAATTTTCTTTTTATCCTTTTTGCTGTATTTAAAAGATTCCAAAGATGAAGATTTTTTGAAAAACGAGAAACTGGGGGAAATGCCTGAGAGTGTTTCTTTAAACTTCAAACTGCAGATAGCCAAATGTGGAAAGAGATACTGCGAACTTTTTTGTCTTTATTTCACCTGGCTATAAGTAGATCAGTTTGAAATTGGGTATTCCGAGTTTCATCCCGAAGCAAATTTCTATAGTTGCGTTATAAGCCCCTGAAAAACGAGGTTTATGATGAAAATGTTGAAAGACTCTCAACTTTAGGACAAGGCACAACTATAATTTTACAGGCATTAGGCACCTAAAATAACTTTGTATGAAGATTACTCTGGGATTTGTCCCCCATTTTGTAGAAAATGCTTAATGTTGAACTATATTTTATGCACACAAAAAGACTTATTTCATAAGACAAGGAGCTCAAGGATTTTCATTCCAGTATTCAACAACACTATTACTAAAGAGGCCTCTTCTACTCTCATAATTGAGTGATCTTAAGTGATTTTTAAAAGAAAATATCATTCTGCTAAACTTATATGTAAAGACATAGGTGACAGAGTGATTTAAAATTTTCAAATAGAATGTATTCTGACCAGGTATTTGGTATGTCATGAAACTGAACTGACGGATCATAATAATGTCTTAATATTCTATTCTATAGCAGCAAAAGAAATGAGCTTTTATTTTTGTTTGTGTAGAGCAATAGCTGAAGTGCTCCTATTTGAGCATACAGTGTAATAATAAAAAAACTTTTTGTCTAATGGAAAATCCCTGGTGCTGGACAATCCTTGCCTGTCTTCTTTGTTAATTCATTATCCTTCTCCTTAAGTGTAGATAAACCCAAGTCCTGGTCCCTATATTTTTCTCTTCTTTCTCTCCACTTTCTCCACTCACCTCCATGCAGATGACTCTGACATTTATATTTCTATGCCCATCTTCATCCCCAATTGTAGAACCTTTCTTCTCTCTCCAGTCTTTATTTGGATGGATGGGAATATTTTAAAATTCATCTTTGAAACCCAACTCATCATCTCGCCTTATCTCTTTCCACCAACTCTAAAACTTAAAAAAATATAATATATATATAACTTTTAAAAATAATTTTAATGGCACCACTATCCTCCAAGTCGCTCCAAATCAAAACCCCACCATATTTCTTGAGAATCTCCTCTATTCTCACCTGTGCCACAACCACCCAACTTTTGCCAATTAAATCAGCTTTAACATCTACATAGTCACACAAAAATGTCACTGATTTTTTTCTTTCACTGCCAGCATCTTGGCTGAGAAGTTTATTGTTTCTTGCCTAGACTGTTATCATGGCCTCTTCAGCTCTAGTCTTCTCTCTTGCTTTGCTGGCAGGTGAATCTCATAGTAGTACATATCTTGGGAATTGCCAGTTTCTTATTGAATTAGGTGTCAAACACTCAGCCTGATATCGCAAGTTAGGCCAAAAAGTCACCCCAATTTACACTCTGGCTTTACCTTATATTTCCCCACTGAAGTGGGATACTTCTTATGACTGACTGACTGTCTTTCCTGCTCTCATTCTTTGGTTCATATTCTTTCCTCCGTGTGAAGCAACCTCCCTCTAATTTAGAAAAAAATCCACATCAGATGCTACTTCATGGAACCTTTTTCAACTTCTGACAGAATGGATGAAAACCAGCCTTTCTTAGAGCGCCCTATGGGCCTTGGAATCTGCATGTCATATTTCATTTGGTCAAAGGCCATACTTCGTATGACTTCAATTCTTTTAAAGTTGATATTTGTTTCATGGCCCAGAGTACAATCTATTGTGGTTTAAAAATATGTATTGTACTGTCACTGGGTGGAGTTAGTTGATGGTTTTGTTCAAATTTTTTATATCCTTACTGACTTTTTGTCTAGTAATTCTATAACCTTACTGAGAGAGGATTTTTTTGAAATCTCTAACCACACTTGTGGATTTTTCTATTTTTTGTTTTAGTCCTGTTAGTTTTTGCCTGTGCATTTAAAGCTCTACAGTTAAGTGCCTACATAGTCAGTGTTGTTATTTCTTCTTGATACATTTTAATCTTTCATTATTATTGACATGATTGAATATTATCTTGGTAATATTCCTTGTACCAAAATCTACTTTATTAGTATAACTTCTCCAGCATTCTTTTGATTAGTGTTTGCATAGCTCCTCTCATCATTCTACTTTTTTTTTTTTTTAATTGAAGTATAGTTGATTTGCAACATTCTGTTTGGTTCTGGTGTATAGGATAGTGATTCAGTTACACATATATATTCTTTTTCATTATAGGTTATTATAAGATATTGAATATAGTCCCCTGTGCTATACAGTAGGACCTTGTTGTTCACCTATTTTATATATAGTAGTTTGTATCTGCTAATCCAAAACTTCTAATTTAACCCTCCCCTACTTCCCTTTCTTACCTGGTAACCAGTAAGTTTGTTTTCTACATCAGTGAATCTGATTCTGTTTTGTAAATAAGTTCAATTGTATCAGCTTTTAGATTCCACGTATAAGTGGTATCATATATTTGTCTTTTCTCTGACTTACTTCACTTAGTATGATAATCTCTAGGTCCAGCCATGTGGCTGCAAATGGCATTATTTCATTCCTTTTTATGGCTGAGTAGTATTCCATTGCATCTCTTTTTTTATCCAGGCATCTGTCACTGAATATTTAGGTTGCTTCCATGTCTTGGCTGCTGTAAATAGTACTGCTGTGAACATTGGCATGCATGTATCTTTTTCAATTAGAGTTTTCTCTGGATGTATGCCCAGGAGTGGGATTGCTGGATCATATGGTAACTTTATTTTTAGTTTTTTTTAAAACCATCCTTTTATTTTTAATAAGTGTTGTTCTTTTACTGCAAATTGTTTGGTTGCTTTTTAAAATCCGAATGTGAGAATCTCTGCCTTTTATTTGTAATATATAGACTATTTACATTTATTTTTTAATTTTTAAAATTTTTACATTTTTTTATTGAGTTATAGTCATTTTACAATGTTGTGCCAATTTCCAGTGTAGAGCACAATTTTTCAGTTATACATGAACATACATATATTCATTGTCACTTTTTTTTTGCTGTGAGCTACCACAAGATCTTGTATATATTTCCCTGTGCTATACAGTATAATCTTGTTTACCTATTCTACATTTTGAAATCCCAGTCTGTTCCTTCCCACCCTCTGCCCCCTTGGCAACCACAAGTTTGTATTCTATGTCTATGAGTCTGTTTCTGTTTTGTATTTATGTTCTTTTCTTTTCTTTCTTTTCTTTTTTTTTTTTTTTAGATTCCACGTATGAGTGATCTCATACAGTATTTTTCTTTCTCTTTCTGGCTTACTTCACTTAGAATAACATTCTCCAGGAACATCCATGTTGCTGCAAATGGCATTATGTTGTCGGTTTTTTATGGCTGAATAGTATTCCATTGTATAAATATACCACCTCTTCTTTATCCAGTCATCTGTCGATGGACATTTAGGCTGTTTCCATGTCTTGGCTACTGTAAATAGTGCTGCTATGAACATTGGGGTGCAGGTGTCTTTCTGAAGTAGGGTTCCTTCTGGATATATGTCCAGGAGCAGGATTCCTGGGTCATATGGTAAGTCTATTCCTACTCTTTTGAGGACTCTCCATACTGTTTTCCACAGGGGCTGCACCAAACTGCATTCCCACCAGCAGTGTAGGAGGGTTCCCTTTTCTCCACAGCCTCTCCAGCATGTGTCATTTGTGGACTTTTGAATGATGGCCATTCTGACTGGTGAGAGGTGATATACCTCATTGTGATTTTGATTTGCAGTTCTCTGATAATTAGTGGTATTGAGCATTTTTTCATGTGCCTATTGATCATTTGTATTTCTTCCTTGGAGAATTGCTCATTTAGGTCTTCTGCCCATTTTTGGATTGGGTTGTTTGTTTTTTTCTTATTAAGTCGTATGAGCTGCTTATATATTCTGGAGATCAAGCCTTTGTCGGTTTCATCTTCTGCAAAAATTTTCTCCCATTCTGCAGGTTGTTGTTTGTTTTGCTTATGGTTTCCTTTGCTGTGCAGAAACTTGTAAGTTTAATTAGGTCCCATTTGTTTATTCTTGTTTTTAGACTGTTTACCTTTAATGCAGTCATTAATAATCTTGAACTTAAATCTATTATCTTGCTCTTTGTATTTTATTGTTCCTATCTGTTCTTTGTTTCTTTTCCCCTTTCCTTTTGCTTTGAATATTTTATGACTCTATTTTGACACAACTAATATCAGCTTATTACATATACTTCTTTTTTTTGGTTGCCTTAGTGTTTACTACACATACCTCTTACTAATCAGAGTGTACCTTTACATAGTATTATGCTAATTCACATGTAGTGTAAGACCCTTATCATGATATACTTTTATTTCTTCCCTTCTATACTGCTCTTGTCATAAATGTTATTTCTCCTCATGTTCTAAATTCAGAATGCATTGCTACTGCTTTTGCTTTAGTCAATTATCTTTTAAAATAATTGAAAATAAGAAAAATGTTTTTCATATTTATCCTAATTCTTCCTGTTTTAATTCTTTTCATTTCTTGAAGCTTCAAATTTCCATCTGGTATGAGCATTACCAACCTTTGCTGGGAGTGGAGATGTAGGTTTTTCTCTCCTCTCCCAACAGTAGATAGCTTTTGCTTCTGCCCTCCAGGAGAAGCAGTGGATATTTGTCTGGGAGGGTGGCGTTTCTGCTCCTCTCCCAGAGCCTTAGGCTTTTACTTCACACAGGAGAAGGATCCGAGATGCAGGCAGGGCTTCATGCCCATGTTTTACTGAGGAGTGCTGTCTCAGCTCCTCTGTCATGCTCCAGTCTTTCTTGTGAGCAATCAGTGGAGGCTCATGGAAAAGAGCTGGAGAATGAATATGTGCTCCCCTTGGGTCTGGATCTCCCGAGCTGTCTAAATTGTCCTTTTAGCACACAGCTGACCTTTAAAAATGTGTAAAATTTAAGTTTTTTCTTATCCACTTTTACACTGGCAGTTGCCTTCTTCCTCCTGTACTCTGGCTGAGATGAAACAGTTCGTGTATCCCATTTCTCTTCAGACGGGCGTGTCATGCCTTCAAATTTAGTTCATCTGATTATCTTGTGCTCAGCTCTCTCCTGGGCTCAAGAAGGGTTATGATTTTGTGGGTTATCTGTTTTTTTTTTTCTCTTGTTTTTAGAAAAGGAGTAATCTCTTGTGACTTTTTCAATTCTAAGAGGAACAGAACTTTATGTCACATGAGTTTTAGTATTGGAGTGTGAACTAGGCATAAGTTTTCTGAGCAAACATGAAATACTAATATAAAAAACAGAGATTCCTAAAACTGGTCTTTTAATGTTAGTTTGTACTGAGAGGTTGGAATTGATACCCAATTCTATAATTAATATAAAGGATATCCTTGTAGTAATAAAATGATTCATTTCATTGTAATAATGTTTTTCTTTAAATTAAAAGACCATATCTGAAATCTATAGTAACTTTTTTACAAGTCAGTGAGAAGTAAACCTATTAATGTCAGGGAGTGTTTGGTATGTTGTCATTTACCTTCACGTGACACTTCCAACTCATTTTGGGGGATAGGAAATACTTGATATTGGGAGCAGCATTTGCTGCTTAAGTGATATTTGGTGATGAACCGCAATGCTTATGTGAGAACAGGAATTTTTCCCAAGTACTTTAATTTGGTTTCCCTCTTCCCTCTATGGAAGACAACGTTATGGTAAATTGAGAAAGGCCCCCCAAACGATATTCATGTCCTAATCCGTGGAACCTGTAAATGTTACCTTTTTGGAAAAATTGTTTTTGCAAATTTGATTAGTTAAGGGTCTTGAAATGAGAAGATTATCCTGGATTATGGGAGTGGGCCCTAAGTGCCATCACAAATGTCCTTATGAGAGAGGCAGAGGGAGAGTAGGCACACAGAGGAGAAGGTGAGAGGAAGACTGAGGTGGAGGGTGGAGGTGGAGCGATGTGCTGGCAACCACAGAAGCTGGAGAGGTGAGGAACAAATTCTCCCCTAGAGCTTCGAGGGGCAGTGTGGCCCTGCTGGCATCTTGATCCCAGCCCAGTGAAACTGATTTTAGACTTCTGGCTTCCAAAACTGTAAGAGAAGAAATTTCTGCTGTCTTCAGCCACCAAATCTGTGGTGATTTCTTACAGTGACTGTCAGAAACTATTACATCATCTTAGTCTTATCTTAACAGAGGGAATTTTAACTTCTTCCCATCTTACTATTTGAAATGTCCTTTGATAAAAATCAGTTGTAGGGAGTATGTGTTTACTATGATCCACACTCAAAATTGCCACTGATGTTTAGCTTTAAGTTGGTTAAATTTTCTAGTAATAAAGCAAGAGGGTAATTACACTCAGCCTGGGATGGCATCACACACCTTTATAGATTACTTGAGTGAGTGATTAGGTTAGGTTTTTGGATGCTTCTCCTCATCAATCCTGATTTGAATTCATACTAGCGGTGATATATTGGTATGTTTGAACCCCCAAACAAAAATGACTCAAAGAGAATCACCTATCTATTGTAGATTGTCAAACAATTTGATACCCCTTATAGGGTACCCTGAGCTTCACCACAGGTGCACGGTTGGGCTTTGTTCACATTTTCAGGTGTCTTTCAGTCAGTTCACAAGTTCATTCATAAGGCAAAAAGTATTTGATTTTGCAAAGTGTCCAATGAAAATGAAAGAATAAATGGAAATCTCTGGAAATGTATTAATTGTTTGCTAAGAACATGATGAATTTACATTTTTATATGTCCTCAGTGTGGTTTCTATCTTTCATCCACTTTATTTTTTTGGTAGTATAGTACTTATCATCTTCCACGCCACTGTATAACCACTTTACTTGATATCTGTTGTTCATCTGTCTCCTCCAATTAGAACATAAGATCCAGGGGGGCAGATCTCTTTGTTGTTGTTGTTCGGTGCTGTATCCACGTGCCTAAAACAGCGTCTGGGACTTAGTAGGCCCTCAACAAATATTTGCATATCAAATGAAGCAATGATTGGCTATACAGGCCTGAAGAGGTTCATCGTTTCATCCCAGGTAGGTGTTAGCTGTGACAAATGCTAACTAAGCCCTTTTAAGAATTTCAAAGAAAATAGAAAAGTACTTTCTTTAATTACCTATCATAGAGATTAAAAAAAAAATCCTCTTTGCTCTTATTTTTTCCTGATAAACTAAAACACTTACAAGGACTTCAGGTGCCCACGAGGTTTCCGGGACCACCTCTGCCTACCTGTGTGACGCCCCTCCTACCGCTCTTGACACGCTTCATGATGCTTCAGCCACCCTGGCTTTCTTTCCCATCTCTTTTCCCACATTAGCGTGTTTGCCTTTATTCGCCTCTTTGCTTGGATCCCAGATGCTGAGTCCCAGATCTTTCCTGGCTGTCTCTGTCATGTCATTTGGCCTCAGGTCAGATATCACCTTTTCAGAGAAGATGTCTATGATCCCTTAAGCCTATGGTTCTTAACTGGCATGACTTTGTCCCCCAAGAGACATTGGGCAGTGTCTGGAGACAATTTTGTTTGCCATAACTTGGGAGGAGGAGGGGTTGTGCTACTGGCCTCTAAGGGGAAGAGGCTAGGATGCTGCTGAACACCCTGTAATGCACATGCCAGTCCTCTGCCCACCCCCAGCTCTCACAGCAGAGAATCATCTGGCCTGAGAGGTCAGCTGTGCCAAGGCCAGGCTAACGCATCTCCTTCTCTAACACAGGCACTTTCTTGCCACCAGTGTTGTGCTACCTCAAAGCACTTGCCGAGAGTCAAAATTACTTTATTAATTTGTTTACTTTCTTTTGACCATCTCTCTGGCCTACTAGAATGCAACTTCTAGGAAAGCAAGGTCCTTGTCTGTCTCATTCACATAATATTCCCAGTGCCTGGAATTGAAACCTAGTAGACATCCAATTACTCATTGTCTAGATGAATAAGTAAGTAAACATAACTGACTATTCTCCCCCGTTCTCCACGTTATTGCAGTCACTCAGCCAGCATCTTTTGCTTTGGACTAAAATTTTTAGATTGTTTTGCTTTTCAGTATGGGCCCCTTTCCGCTATAATTGTAACTATTTTCATTAACATCTGTAGAAGTCCTATTGTCTATAGTTAAAAATCACAGAATCTAAAATCAGAATACTTGGGTTCAACAGGCCTTTAGCAATTATCTGTTCTATGAGAACCTACTGGGAGAAGTTATTTTATTAGCTCTCGGAAAAGTTACTTTATCTTTGTGGTCTTTGGGTTTCCTTCAACAGAAGATAATACCAGTGTCTCCTCAAAGAGTTGCTTTGAAGATTAAGTGGATAATTCACAGGAAGCACTCGGCCCAGGAAACACACATATATTTGCTGTTATTATGATTATTATTTTATCATGGTCAAACACATAAAATTTACCATTCCAGCCATTTTTAAGTACAATCACCTTGTTGTACAACTGTTATTATTCTATTTATCCTCTGAACCTGTATTTTATTTCTTCAGGCTTTTCTTTATGTGTGGCTCCTACTTTAGTCCCAGGATTCAAAGATGGATCCTACTGGTACTGGGTTTAATCAGTTTGCCCATGACCCTTAGGGGGTCTGTATCACATGCTTTGTTGCTCGGCAAGCTTAATGGTGCCCGTTCGTCCATTGTATTCACCAGGTTACCTGCCACGTGTTCGTCTCTGCATTAAGTGCTTTCCTAATAACATTACAGGCACCTCAGCGCACATTCTATTCTTGAGTGTATGCCCAAGAAGCGCATTCACTATAAGTATGTGCGAAATTCTTGCCACCTTCAAATTGATGGCAACAAGACACAGAAGATGAATATCTGGTTTTATAATCCTAAAATAGAGGCTTAATAGCAAGTCATGAAAGTAAAGATTTGATTATAGAGATTAGAAGAATAGAAATTGGGTTTTATAGCAATTGAGTAACTATTAAGAATACTTCAAACACCTTGAAAGAATCCTTAAAATACCAAGGTTTAAGACAAAATCTCAATATGGGCTGAGGATTTTTCCCAAGGAAAAAAAAATCCCACTCACTTAATTAAGCAACTTTTAAAAATTGTCAGTACAACGATTTAAATATAGTCTCTCAGGGTTCTACAAGAACAAATTACATGGGGAAATTAGTGCTGAGGGCTAAGAAGAAATGAAGGCGTTTCTCCACGATCATGTTTGGATTATATTCAAAATGCAATTCTAATCACTCCACAATTTTTGAAAGGTTGGTGGTCGATTAGTGACCTTTCATGACAGCTTCTCAAGAGGTTAGATTTGTTGGGAAACGTTAAGTGAAATTTGCAATGTGAATTTTAAAGCTTTTATTCACAAAAACTTCTGAAGTAATTGAAAGATTAGACATGGAGTCATCTGAACTAGAGTTTTAAAAATGAGTGTGTGCAGGCTGGTAAGACATTTTTACACACGCCGGTTTGTTACAACCTCAGAACATGAGTGTGGTACCTGAGGAAAAAAAAAAGCCTCATTAGGCTGGGAACGTGGAGCTTTCAACAGAGAAATGAGTCATGGTTTGGTGGGAGAGTAAGGAAATCCATCTGACGCTTCGCCCAAGGATTCACTGAGCACTAGTGGCCAATTGTGCCCAGAACCCAGGTCATCTGAGCCCAGACCAGTGACATTTCTTTTCCCCAGACCCTTCTCATCAATTACCAGGACCCTGGGAGCCCAGACTTCTTTTTTTAATTTAATTTGTTTATTGAGATAAAATTAACCTAAAACATTGTATATGTTTAAGGTGTACAACATGCTGAGTTGACATATTTATATATTGCAATATGATTACCACTGCAGCATTAGCTAATCTCTCTATCACATCACACAATTACCACTACTTTCTTGTGGTTAGAACATTTACAATCTAGTCTCTTAGTAACTTTGCAGTTTCTAATACAGTATCATTGACTATAATCTCTGTGCTGTGCATTAGATCCCAGGATTTATTCATCTTCCAGTTGCAAGTCTGTCCCTTTAACAACATCTCCCCATTTCTGCCACCTTCAGCCCCTGGTAACCACCCTCTACTCTCTGTTCCTATAGGTTTGGCTTTTTTAGATTCTATATATAAGGGGGATCATACAGTATTTGCCCTGCTCTGTCTGGCCTATTCCACTTAGCATAATGACCTCAAGCTCCATCCTGTAGCAGCAAATGGCAGGATTCCTTCCTTTACCGTGGCTGAATAATATTGCTACAGGTTACTCTTTAAGGTAAGTTAAAAGTTGCTGTCTGTGCTCCCCTCCAGCCTGCAGCCGGTTGGCTTTAGCTTCAGGGCCAGTGCTGGCCTTGGGACGGTGCACACCCTGGTCTACCTACTGGAGAGCCTTCCTGTGAGCATTTCTTCGGTTCAGCTGCCTTGATCCCTGGGAGAATTTCATGAGCTAAAAATCCGTCAGTGTTTCCATTTACCAAGTTGCTATTTGATCGCTCGATAATCTAACCATCCCAAATTGCCCTCAGCTGAAACGTAGCACATGTCTTGACAACCCCAGATGCAATTTTTTTTAATTGAAAATGGTTGGTGATTTTTGATTTACGTGTAAAAACAACAATGTGCAAGTCCCATGATTCAGCTCTTTGGCACGATTCTCAGATGATTTACTGTCAGTTATGACCATGTGATACCACTGCTTTCTACAAGGCCAGTAAATGTCACAGGTTGAAGGTGGTTAGGGTCTGGGAGAAATCTTCCAAATGCAGTATGGTTTATATTTCTGTTCAGCATTTCATAGGCGGATCTGAGACTCAAGTGGTATAGGATTATGTGATGGGAAAATGAGGACTAGTTTGTTGTCAAAATAGGGAAGAATTAAATGATTTAAGAATGTGAAGTGGAGATGGCAAAATAGGAACTCGCATTTCTCGGCATTACTGGCTGAACATTTGTTTAAGGACAGGCCTGGACCTATACAGAAGTGTGAAGCAGAAGTCTGTTCTCAGTTCCGCTCTCCTTTCCCATTCCAACACTTTTTTTGTGTGTCTCTCCCCACTCTTTCCCGCCCTCCCTTGTTACTATGTCCCCAGTGATGTCACGTCCAAGTCACTGGCATTAAGGACTTTCTTATTTTAAATTTGTATGAAGAGAAAGATTTCAAGAATACTTTCGGTATGTTACAGCATATATGCACTAGTTTTTAGCACTAAGGATAAGACAAGTTCTGTTTAAGGTTATCACTTTTTGAAAATAAAACTATTATTTTGTCTAGCTTCCAACTCCAACAATAAGAGAAAAAGATAGTTATGAAACGTATACGAGTTTATGAAATGAACAGAGTAGTTGAATTTTGCCCTGAAAAACAGTATCGGTAGCTACATTTAAAATGCAACCGTGCACAGCATTCATAAGCATAGAAATCAACAATTAAATAAATTCTTTAAAGTATTTTAAGCACTGTTGTAAACATTAGGTCCCTTACAATGGAAATGTAACAGGGATAGACTAAAAAGATATTTTTCTTACTTTTTAAGTAACTCGGGACAGTTTTTAGAGAGTTTGGGGTAGTGGCATGAATATTTTGAGTCAAAAAATATTAATATGAATTCTGACTTCTCTGTCTTTTCTTGCTTGCCTTTGGAGTGTGAACTATCTAAATGAGATGCTCAAAAGCAGAGAAAAATAAGAAAATTGCTGTGATTCTCCACCAACAAAACCACCTCCCCCAAATAATTGAAATTGCTGCTCTAGGCAGGAAATATAAATGTCTGAGCAACCACGTTCTTGGTAAGACTGAAAGCTTTCTAATGGGATTTTTCCCCTTAAATTCTGCAAACATTTCTGGAAGATCAGTTAAAAATTAATTATCACTCATTTAAAAGTTTGCACTGATTCAATTAATTGGTAGCTAGATGCCCACTTGCTGTGTTGTTCCAAAACAAATACTTATAAAATGTCAATTAGTACATCTCTATATTTTATACTCAGTTTGTCCCCTCCTTAGTAAATAAAGCATAATTAGGATTCCATCGAAGTGGTAAATGGAGAAGATTATCTGTAGTCAATCTTGTGTACCTATGTCTGCCAGTTATTTTAAACTTGTTCCTGTTGCATCCTGCCTTTGAGAGACTGTTTTCTTCAGATTTTATTTCATGTCTGCCTTGGTCAGTGTTTTCTGAGACAATACGTTCTTGAGTTGCCTGGAGGCCCCCCAGTTAAATGCCACTTTGTAATGAGACTTTCTTTGGTCACTGGACTTGTCTCTGAAGTTGTTAAAGCCTGCAGGTGGCTGGGTGAGGCAACTATATTAAACTACAGCAAATTGAATTTAGGTGCTAAAGCTATGTTTGAAATTTATGGGAGTGCTTTTCTGTGAGTTATTTATTTTTCAAGGATGGTGGGTCATCCCTCCCAGGAATGCCTGGCTGGCCACTTTTGATAAGTCAGAACTACTCTAGACTGACCCTCCCCGCCCCAAAGCGGAGTCTGGCTTCTCTGCACACAGTGAAAGGTGAACACTGTACTTAATTTGAAATCTCATCTTTCAGTCAACCCAAGATGTTGCTATGTTTCTGAGCAATTCATTGGGTGTGTACTTAGATAATAAAAACTTATTTTAATACTATATAAGTAAAAGACAATTATGCTTATTTCACAAAATTTATATAATCTTGTGTAGAGGATGTTTAATGTACCTGTTGCAACATTTCTCCACTGATGCTGATAATAGATGGTTGATTTTATAAGGAGTTTAAATGAACTTAATTTTCACACATTTGATGTATAGGGATTTTTTTGGGAGGGAGCGGTGAATTCTATTAACATCTTGATCGCCCACTGTGGATCAGGTGTGTTTCCTGCAGGGCTCGAATTCACACTACACCCCAGTGTTATGCACTAACAATATATGTGCTTTTAAGTAATCTGTTTGTTTTTTCCAATGTAATTGGAATTATTAAAAAAATTTATATTCTTCTTCTCAATTTTCAAGCTCTCTACAGTTTTATTTCTTCTTGGGATGTCATTATTCTGCACAGAATAAATTTGGAATAAATTCTGCATAATTGGATGAAGGAAAACGCCACCCATATCTGGGTGATGGGGCTCCTGAGGAAGTACAACTGTCACCCAGGTGTGGGTGACATGGTGATCAACGTGTTAGGGAAATTTATCATCACTAACTAAGAGGAATTACAAGGGTTTTGGGATGAGTTCTACAGCTCAATCTAAGTCATGGTATGATGCAGAGAGAACCTGAAAACTCTGTAACCTCCAAGTCTAGCGGGTGTGCAAGCCCCAGGCCCAGTGGACCAGGAGGCAAGCTCCAGCTTCACTCTGCAGCAGAGGGATGTTATTCGGAGCTGTGCTCTCAAGGGGACACCATAACTACCATGCACAATTAGGGCACACAAGTGGTTACGGCGCCCTTGAGAGGTGTGATCTTTGAGCTGTGAGCCTGGGACTAGACTTGGGTGTTGATTGCTCCTGGACCACTGGAGGGATGACTCCACTGGCAGTTGGAATGCCTCTCAATGGTGGCCAAAAATAATTTCAGCACCAGGGGCAGGTTTATTTTGGCTAGATGCCACAATCGGATGGTCTGCAGAAATGTCTACAGCTGTTCATCAAAGGTGCAGTAAGGAGGAAGAATGCCCTGCCTTTCCAGTGCCTTTTCTCTTCACAATTGCAAGAGTGAGAAGAACTGACCTTGTTGTGCTAGTGGCACACTTAAATGTTCCAAGTGTGAGGACTACTGTAGGGACAAGAAGGTATACTACCTGACCTTGCCTCCTAGACCTGAGCCGACTCCAAGGTGGACCTAGCTAAGCGGAAATGTGACATTGTTAAGACCTCTTCAAAGAGAATCTTGCAGGATGGGAATAGCTCACTGGTAGACCATGTGCTTAGCAAACATGTGGTCCTCTGTTCAATCCCCAGTATCTCCATTAAAAAAAAAAAAAGATATAAAATGGAACTTTATACTTGACAAAAAGTATTTCTTTTCAGGATGCCAAGAAAGATGTCAGTCCAGATTTTCTTGGGGTCTATGAAACTCCCTGCCTTTTTGACATTTTTGGAAGATGGATAAATTTCTTTATACCCCTCAATTATTCTTTAGTTTGTAATAGACACCATCCCCAACACCTCTGCTGTCTTTCAGGCAGCATTAGATCTTGGTTCTTTATTTATTTATTTATTTTTTTGTGCTGTAGGGCAGAAATGCACCCACAAAAGGAATATATTAGGTAGGGAAAGAAGCTAGGTCTTTCATTAAGTGATGTGTCTCTCTTGATGTTATCTTCTTTCATCTAATAACCAGATTTGGCAGTAGGCTAGAGTGGGTTAAAGTGCAGGTTTCTGTTGCTGCTTCCAAGTCTCTTCCAAATGGACTAGAGGAACTACTTCAAAGCTCTAGATCTTGTCAGATTTCTGTCAAGGCTGTAGGAGCAGTTTATAGTTAAAAAAAAAACCCAACAACTTTATTTTAGGATAGTTTTAGATTTACAGGGAAATTGCAAAGACAGTACAGAAAATTCTTACACGTCCTACACCCTGTTTTACCTGTTATTAACATCTTACAGTGTATTTGTTTTAATTCATGAACCAATATTAACACAGAAGCATTAGCTAAATTCTCTACTATATTCCAATTTTCTAAGTTTTTACCTAATTGTCTTTTTCTCCACCATCCCATCCAGGATACTACATTACATTTAGTCATCATGTTTTCTTAGACTCCTCTTGGCTGTGACAGTTTTTAAGGCTTTTCTTGTTTCTGATGACCTCGACAATTTTGAGGAATACTGGAATACTGGTCAGACATTTTGTAGAATGTTCCTCAACAGGGATTTGTCTGATGTTTTTCTTACGACTAGGCTGAGACTACGCGTTTTGGGGATGATGACTCCAGAGGAAGGGTATCACTTTCATGGCATAATATCAAGGGTACATACCGTCCACATGACTTGTCAGTGTTGCTATTAACCTTGATCACTTGCTTGAGGTAGATTTGGTCAGGCTGGTCCACTGTAAAGTGACTGATTTTTTTCTCTTTTCCATACTATCCTGTTTGGGAGGAAGTCACTAAACACAGCTTATCTAAAGGAGATTATTATTACAAACTAAGAAACTGCAGGTGTTTAGGCCCGAGTTATATAGCTTTCTCCATGTCCTGGGATGACGCAGGAGTGGGGAGCTAGGCTCCACCTCCTTGAGGGTGGAGCATCTACATAAATTATTTGGAATTCTTCTGCTGGAAGATTTATTTATTCTCCCCCTTTATTTACTTACTTACTTACGTCAGTATACACTTACAGATATTTATTTTCAACTCTGGGTTATAACCCAATACTACTTTGTTTCTTAAAATGTTCTACCTTTGGCCATTGGGAACTCATTCAGGTGGTCCCTATGTCCCTTTGACATGCTCCATCTCTGTTTTCCTGTTTATATTTGAGCACTTCATTACTTTCTGGCACTATAAGATGCTCCAGGCTCCTTTCGTATACTTTCTGTTCCAGTCCTAGAATCAGCCATTTCTCTAAGGAGCCCAGATCAGACCAGTTTTTAAAGAACTGCATTTTTTGCATTCTCTCTAAGTCTTCCCTGTGTTTGGTGTATGCAACAGATGCTTTTTGCTTGGTTGACATTGAAACAGATTTTTTTTTTAATTACAGAGATGTTCAAACATATATAAATGCTAATGGGCAAAGGGCAATGAAGCCCCATTTAGCCCTCATCCAGCTTGGACATGATCACCTTACGGCCAATATTATTTTATTTCTACTCTGCTCCACTTCTCCTTACATCCCAACCTTGTATTATTTCATCTATTAATATTTCAGCAATATCTCTAAATAATAATAATTCTTAAAACATGACATATATAAAAGAAACTTAATGACTATTTGGGTGGTAAAAGATTAAAAGTGATTTGATGCTCCTCTGCCACGCGGTCAGGTGTGGGTCCCCTCCCATCGAATCTGGGCGGGCTTTGTGGCTTTACTACAGCAGAGGAGATGCTGTAGCAGCTTCAGGGTCCAGGCCTTAAGACCGTCTACTTCCTTTCTCTTGGAGCAATTTTTCTGGTAGTCTTGAATTTCATATAACAAATTTAACTACCTTGAGACAGCTGTGATGGAGAGGCATGTGCAAGTGCTCCAGTCAACGGTCCCAGCTGAGCCCGGCCTTCTAGGCTTTTCTGCCAAGGCACCAGATGTGTGAGTGAAGCCATCCTGGACCATCTGGAACAGCCCACCTGACGCCTCCATTGACAACATGTTGAGCAGACAGATCGTCCAGGCTTCCCCTGCTGGATTTCCTAACTCAAAAGATTATGAGGTATATTCATATGGTTATTGTTTAATCCACTAAGTTTTGAGGTGCTTTGTTGGGCAGCAATAGATAACTGAAATAGTAGCCTTTTAAAATTTGCATTCCCAGTGTTTTACTTTGAGCATAAATCTCTTGGGAGTGTGACTTACCTGTCCCTTAGAAGGTCTTTTTGAAATTGTGTGGATTCATTTGCCACGTAAACAGTTTTGAGTATTTCTTACCTTTGCTTTTAATGTAATTTATTTAATTACATATTTATATAGCTTAAAATTTTAATAACTGTCACAAGATTTCTCAAAATGTAACAGTTGGCTTTCTTCCCTTTGGAGTAATGGCTTCGGTACGTTACTGATCGACAGTCTCTTCTTGATCAGTTTGTGCTGATTTTATCTCCATCCTCAGCTCTGGCAAAACACTTAAGTTACCTGACTTTGGAGTTAGAGTTGAGTTAAAACTTTGGCTTTGTGCCTTAGTGGTGTGACCCTGTGTAAATTACTTAATGTTGAGTCCTGTTGCCTTGTATGCAAAATGAGGATAACCGTCTGTACCCTAAAGGGCTGTTGTGGAGGACTGAATGCAGGGAAACACGAACAGAACTCTGTGCATTGTCAGCTCTAGGATTATTACAATTATTTGGTTTTCTCGTAAAATATATGAACTCATTTTGGCAGTAGTGCTTTTAAAATTCACAGCAATGAAAAGACAGCCAGCCTTTCTTAGGTGGTGAGATTAGGGAGATTTTTCTGTCTTTGGTTCTTGTTTTGGCTGCGCTGGGGACTCAGGCTTTAATCTTTGCAGGGAGGTGTGGAGGGTGTGGAGAGAGGCGATGGGAAGGCTTGCGAGTGCCTGAAAAAGGACGTTAGCAGAAAGGAGCACTGACTTTCAGCACACTGAGGATGCTTGATGTGCCCATCCTCCTGGTGAGGTGTTTGGGAGAGAATTATATGGTCTGCCTTTTGCAGACTGGCAAACTGAAGATAAAAGAGCTTACAACTTGCCCCAGGATCATCGTAGCAGGAACGGAAAAAGAATGGCAGAAATATTCAGCACGGCTTTTTGTTAATGGATTCACTCCAGTACTCAGGCCATGCAAGTTCTTTAATTTCCCCCAAACCATAGCCTTAAATGAGGCCTATTTCAGGCAGAGACACTAATCCAGCCCTGAGGTGGAATAATTCCTCCTCAGCGCCCTCCTTTGATGTGTAGCTGATATGGAACTGAGTGCCAACATATGTTTGTACAAATATATTGGCAAATGTAAGCAGCCTACTGCTAATTACTACACTCTGAACCTCATGTGAAGTTTGAGTGATGCCTCAAGGAACTGGAATCTAAGAAAATCATATACATGTATATTTTTTTCAGATGTTAGCAAAAATGGGTTAACTTCTTTGTGGTTGAAACTGGAAGACACGAATTATCTTGTCTTCTCAAATTTTGGGCAATAACGTTCTTACTTACGGAATTCAGGTCAAACAGTTGTCTAGCAGAGATTGAAGCATTGTAGACACTTCTAATATGAAAACAGGCAGCTTAAATGTAAAAAGCTAAGATTGCTTAAAATTTGGAAAATGAAAATAAGAACAATACAATTTAAACTGACTCTATATGAAACACAGGAGATTGACTGAAACCACAGGCCACCAATTAAAAATCATTTATCGGCAGAGAACAGAGTTACTGGGTTGAAAACAAAGAGTAGGGAGCACTGTGGGAACTTCAGAGTGGCCTGTCCTGCGCATTCAAATTCAAATCATTTCTGAGTACCGGGCTGGCTTAGCAGAGTTGAGAAGGCCAGAGAGCAGGCCTTTGTCCTCCACGGGTGACCCTTTGATTTAATGATAGTTAAAAAAACAGTGTTTTCATCATTTCACTACATATTTCAAACTAAAACATTTTAAAATTTGAATTAATACAATTTTACATTAATTTTTGCTCATTTTAATGGGTGATTTAATTGGCCATCAAATAGTATTTCTACTTTTGAAAGTGGGTATGTAGAATTATTCTATTGATCAATTTCTGAAAGTCTTAGATTTCAAGTATAGAAATAGTGTAGAAAGATTTCTTTTTTACAAAAATGAAATGTTTGCATTTTGTGGGGTTATGGAAAAAACTGTCAGAAACTGAAACAGATACTGAAAGGGAGAAAGAGTGTCTGCAGAGGTGGCTTACAGTCTGTTTCTGGGATGGACTGATTTTTGCTGGTCAGTTGTCAAGATGGGGAAGATTAGAATGTTTGATCATTGTGCTTCAGTGGAAGCAAATTGCAAGGATACAATTTGATATCCTTAAATCTAGATATTTGGATCAAAATTTTTAAATTTGGTTTAGTTGCAATGAAGATGTCTAAATTGAAAATACAGAAAACAAAAGCAATTCTATTTTTTTAAAATGTAAACAAGCTAGTGGAATAACTTTCACTAATTCATCAGCTAAATTGCCGGCTAAGTAATTGAATAAAAATTGTGGTTTAGGTTTTTAGGAAGTGTGTATCAGTGAAAAGAAATGATGGATTTGTATTTTAGTGTTTGGATTTACGTGGTTGTTTCTAAATTTCCCAAGTGTACTTAAATGTAGATTTTCCCTCTTAATTTTTTGAATTTGTAATCACTTCACTAAATTTCTCTTTCTCTGTAGGCAAAGATAGTTGAATACATCAATTGTGCATGTCAATGTACTTGGTAAGTTGTACACCTATAAGATACTGTGAATGATGTCACCACTGCCTTTAAAATCTTTAAATATCCCCTTCTTTGACTCCCACCACTTATTTTCCCAGCTCAATTGCTCTAGTACACCCATTGTAACAATTCTTCAATGTCATGGAGACCTCCAGCCCATCGACCCTACATGCCCTATCCATCAGTTCCCCCGTCTTCATTTCCTTTCTTGTCCAGCATAATGTCATGGTCCATCATAATTATCACTCCCTTGCTAATGCCCTAAACTCCCTTGCTCCTCTTTTCCTTCTTCACGTTTGACTGGCTAAGACTCAACCCTGATTGAACCCAACCATTCCCTTGAAACTGGGGGAAAAAAATTCACAGTAAAGCTGACTTATTCAGTTTTAAACTCTTGATCATCAACTTCAAATGGGCTCGAACACAGTCCAGAAATTCTTTGATTTTTTTCCTCTTACTGTTGGGTCCAAATATTAAACACCATTGCTCTGATTTGAGAAAAAAAAGTGAATATTTATTTTCTGTAACCGATGTCATCTCCCCCTCCCAGGTCTCAGTAGCAGAAGCAAAAACTGGGGAGATGAGATATTGGGTAGGGGAACCTTGGATATAAAGTTTAATGAATGGAATCTCAATTTCAGATTTCATTGCTTTGGACAACATTTAGGTGCTTTGTCTTTCAAATCTCTTCGTTCTTTCTAGCTCCTTTTCATGATGGGTTCTAGATAGATGAAGCAGAGTACCTGATTTTATGATAGAGGGCAAGAAGACCTCAGACTCACTGAAACTCTAGATCCCTGTTGTCTTTGCTGGGTTGGAGAGGTGTCTTATCTGTATTGATCCTTGGCCCTTTGCACTGGAACCCACTGAGGTGTGTCTGATCTCTTGTGGCATTTTGGAGATATTCTGTGTGCATCTGTTTGTGAAATCTATAGTCTTAGCCAATGATGTGGTTGCCCAGATCTCACGCTTTGTAGTCTCTTTTTTAATGGTGCTGGGTCTTCTGGTCAACCAGCCCTCTCAGTATCTTTATATCTGCATATATTCCACATGAGCTTTAAGAAACCAGTAGTAATATGTGTGCAATTTATTCCAGGTGAATTGGACATGGTGCTGAGACAAATGAGGGACTTGTGCCTGAGGTTTGTGTCTCCAAGCTCTGCCTGGAGGAGCAGCCTGCTGTCTCTAATGTTCTCCAGTGCCTCTCTACCCATCAGAATGTTCCTATAGCCGCCACTACTGGGTTCCCATGAGGAGTGGGAGGAAAGACAAAGTCCTTGCTCTACCTTTTCCCTTTCTCATTTCCACATTCTTCTAGGGCTGGATCAGCTGGGCTTCTCTTCTTCTCCTCATGTGGCAGGGACTTTTCCTGTGCCCTATCTTGAGTTTCTCTACTGATAATAAACTCGATGATCAAATCAGCCAGACTGGCTTTTGATGCATTATTGAGAGTTTAAGGAATTAAAAAATTTTTTTTTTCTCTTGATAAAGTCTGTTTTTTCAAACTTATGGTATTATTAGGGATTCAACTGAACATTTGTTGCTTTCTTTCTATTCCTGTTATAATTGTCCTCATCTCCACCCTCCTGTGCCCCTTGGCACTTACTCTCCCTTGTAGATGGATACCGCTGAGTAGAGAGATGGTCACGTCCATGGAAATTCAAGAGAAAGGCACATTAATACATATCAAAAATTGTAATCCTAGTTACACTATTCAGTTTACTTTTCTACTCTACACGATGACTATTTTGTCTGTCTGCTTGTTCCTCAGAGGTCTCATTACCTCTCCCCCCTTCCCTACCCAGTTCTCAGCAGAAGACTCCATCTCATGTATCACTGAGAAAAATTACAGTCATCAGAGAACTCTCACTGCTAAATCTATAAATAACCTGAATCTCTTTCTTTCTTAGAGAAATATGGAAAGAAAGAGAGTTAATTCTTTCATCAAGGGACAATCCCTCCAATTTTGCTTGGGATCTCATTCCTTCTGGTCTTTTAAAACACTTCAGTCCTTCCTTTATCTTTTACATTGTGAATATCTTTCTTTCTATTGCATTATTCTCATCAATATAAAAGATGCTATAATATTTTTCTTCTTAAAGAAAAAAAACCCCACTAACCCCTTACCTCCCTCAGCTCTCAATCTGTGGCCTTATTTCTCTGTCACTCTCTCTGGCCACGTTACTCAAAAAGTAATCCACCTGTGCTCTTACCCTTTCTCACCTTCTATTCAGCTTTTGAGCCACTCGAATCTGGCGTGCATCTCTACCATGTCAATGAAACTGATCAGGCCAAATTCAGTGTGCACATTTCTGTTCTCATCTCACTCAACTTCCTGGCAGCATTCAGCACCATTGATCAGTTTCTTCTTCTGGAAACATTTTTCTGTCTTAGCATCCATGGTGTCACACTCTTCTGGCTTCTTACTCTTTCTATTGATTCAACCTCTAAACGTTGGAGCTCCACAGGGCTTGATCCAACCTTCATTTTTTCCCCATACTTTCTCCCAACAGTGATCTCCCCTAACTTCATGACTTCAAATATCATATATGCTAGAAGTTTTCACATTTGCATCTTCTCTCCAGACTTCTCTCTGAGGTACAGACTCAAATATTCAGACTATTTTCTTGAATATCTCTGTTTGGAGGAATCACAGGCATTGTAAGCTTGACATGGCTAACACAATTATGGATTTACAATCCCTTACCCTAAATAATCTTCTGTCTTCCACATATCAGTAATAATGCACACATACTCTAGACCCTTAATCCAGAAATCTGGTTTTCTTTCTGAATCCTCTAGCTACTTCTTCTCAGTGTCTTGCGTGTTTTCTTTTCTTGGTGAGTCTTTAGTGATGTTTTGACTTAGCATCATTTCTCTCTTCATTTGCATGTTTCTCCCTAATCAGTTGGATCTACTCCTATGGCTTCATTGTCATGATACATTGATGACTTTCTATATTCCATCTCTAACCCAGGATTTGCTGCTGAAATTGAGACTCTTATATTTAAATACTTAGTTATCACTTTTATTATGATGTTCCACAGGAAATTTCAGATTATTCTATCCAGAATAGAATTTGCTACATTTCCCCATAATCTGTGTTTCTTTCTTGATCCCTTTCTCAGTGAATGATACTAGCACTGAATAGAGTCACAGCTAAAATCTTGGGTACCATTCTTGATAAGGTGTCCCTGTATTATTCACATTCAATCCATCAGAAGGTTCTGTCTCCTCAACTTCTATAATATATCACAAATTCGTCAGCTCATCTTCCTGTCTTTTGAGATCACCCTGAAACAGATCTTTCTAATTTCTTGCTTCATTTTCATTTTCCATTTCATTCTTCAAGAAGCCAGAGTGATTTCTAAGAAAGCAAATAGAATCATGTTATTCTCTCGTTTAAAGCCATTAATTTTTGTATTAACTTCATCAATCTGCAGTCGTTTTCTTTATTCATTTGTTTATCTGCCTGTGATGATAATTCCCCACCGAAATTTATGCTCCATGTGAACAAGGCCATATCTGCTATGTGTTGTTTTTCAATTATCAACATAAATGACTTGGGGGGAGGATATAGCTCAGTGGTACAGTAACTGCTTAGCATACATGAGGTCCTGGGTTCAGTCCCCAGTGCCTCCATTGAAGTAAATAAATAAATAAATAAATAAACCCCTGATTATTTGCCCTCCCCCAATTAAAAAATAAAACATAGATGACTAGTCACTGTGAATTCCAATGTAATGTAATTTAAGATTTTTACTACAAATGACCTTTTAGAGAATTTAGATTAAAAATTTTCAGTAAATAAGCCAAGGTAGGTAACTCCACTTTTCAGCTAAAGTAATTGTGAATCTAGGAACGTGAGTGAGTGGCTATTCCCTGTTGCTCTATATGGAGTCTATGCCTCGTTCAAGCAAGGTCAGGACCATAGCTAGATCATTTGAAAAAACTCTTGGTATAGAATTCTAACCAAGTCAGACATAAGTTGTAGATATACGTGAAGTGACTTTTGTCTTCCTGACATATTAAGCTTCAACATGATACTACAGTGTCTGTAAAACAAAGGAGGAAGCATCTATTTCACAAAACAGGATATGGCCAAGTCACTTGGTTAAAAGAAAGGATCATATTTATTTTTCAATTAATTAATTATTTAAAATACCAGTTACAAGTAAAATAAGCCAATCCTCTTGCCTCGCCCCTCAACAAAACAGAACAAAACAAAACACCTAAACCAACAAATCCATATACTGCAGTACTATTTAAATGCTGATAGGAAAATTGACAGTGTTTTTTTACTTAATATTTCTTGATTTCTCGTATTTGTCGACTAACTCTTAAGTTTTATCTTCTCTGGAGAAAGAGCAGCCTGTGTCTTGTGTTTTTACACATCATCAATTTGAATATGTTTCAAATTAATTGTCAGTGTGAGATATTGAGAAAGGGAGCTTAAGAATAAGATGATAGCAGTGTAAAAGGAAATTTGAAATAAATATATATAGCTCAGTTTAAAACTATATATATTTTACCAGTGGGAAGGGTGGGATCAGAGTAGGGCTGAGAAATTTGGGGTATAAGGGTTAAGCCTTGTTTTCATTTAAATATCTCATGTAGCCACTGAAGTGCTTTTTGGGGTTCCCACAGTAACACAGCAAGAAGGTACTCACCCAGCATTAGTGGAGAAAACATATAACCAGTAAAGCGTGTGAATTGTATGTATCCAGTTGGCCCTCCATGTCTGAAAATCTTGAATCCTTAGGTTTAAACAACCAATTCTAAAAAGAAAAAGAATCCCAGAAAGTTCCCAAAAGCAAAACTTGAATTTGCCACATATGATGGCAACTATTTACATAGCATTGACATTGTATTAGGTATTATAAGTAATCAAAAGGTGATTTAAAATATACAGAAGGATGTACGTAGGTTATAAGCAAAAACTATGCCATTTTATATAAGGGACTTGAGCATCTGCAGATTCTGATATCCTCGGGGGTCCTGAAATCAATTTCCTGTGGATACCAAGAGGACTGTGTAGACAATTACAAATACTAGGTGAAACAGTGTCGGTCATTTAACCTCAGAACTCTTTGGTGTGGATAGCTGAAGTGAACTTGATAGTGACTTGGCAAATCTAAGCATTTCTTTTTTTTCATTATCTTTGTGTCATGAAAATGGTGATTAATTGTGTAGTTAACCCATGACTGGCTACACAGGGGCCCCATTCTCTAGCATCAATCCCATATAAAATGGGTCTTACCAGCTTATAAAAGGAAATGCTGTAAATAACATTAATTTTTATAAGTTGAAGCACATCATAAATGCAATAATAAAACTCTTTATTGAAGGACAATATCTAAAAAAAAAAAAAAAAAGTAGGGAGAGAGAGAGAGAAAGAAAGAAAATACATCAGAAGAATCCTCTTAGTATAAGAATAATATCTGCTCCATCACTTACTCTCCACAGGTGTTAGGAAGCAGCAAGTTGTGGTACAAACAACAAAGACTTAGCCCCAAGAAATCTGGGTTCTAGTTCCTGTCCTGACTGTCACTAGCAGTATGACTTTAAGCAAAGCTAACATTGCAGGATAACTCTTTCCGTTGGTGAGGGAGCTGTACTGGATTATGCCCAAGAATTTCTCCAGCTCTAAAGTTTCATGTTTTATTTTCCAGATTTGGATTTTCATTGATGGCAAGATGTTTTCATGGTTGCACACCTGTATTATATAACTAGGGTGACAGAGTGCAAAATTAATACTAATCCCCAGAACTGATTTAAAGCTATTTGAATTGGGGTGCATTGATTACCATCTTATTAACCTGAAAGGGATAATGAAACTTCCAAAGCCTCTCGACTAACTGTAGAGATTAGTTTTTGTTTCGGAGAATCTAGTCCCAGGTATGGTATCAGTATGCATGACCATTGCTTTGGACTTATTGGTGAGATAAAGAATGGTTTCAAAAGTCATGGGACTCCTTGGTGTAGTTGAAAGAATAATAAACATGGAAAGGTGCATTTTGAATTTTGGCCCTATTTTTTATTAACTATGTGGCATTGCTTAAGTCACTTAATTTCTCGGATGTTTAATTTTTTGCATCTTTATGATGGGGATAATAGCTGTTTTGCATGCATTATAAAGTACCTGTGATTGAATACAGTTATTTATATACGAATGCCCTTTGTGAATTGCAAAATGCAAAATGTTTTAAGGACTGTAGTTTAATTTTGGTTCTGTAGCAGAGAGAAATTATTTCCAACTGCTAGTTTTGGAAAGCAGTGATATTTTATGAATGTCTTTCTGGGATGGAGGCTATATGGCACTAGTAGGAACGCACACATAGGCAACATCATTTTGGTATTGGAGGAGAGAACAGTGCCACCCTGCCTACCACAGTATCCATCGGCAGAGTGAGGGTGTGTCTGAGGAACACTGCTTGGCAATCTGTTCTCTGAGGATTATGGCAGATGTGGTACCATTGACCATCAGACCTGGTGATGTCTTTATCCTGTCTCTATCTCTTACGGGTCATGTGACCTTGGATATGTTCCCTAACCTTTCTGAATCTCGGTTTTCCTATGCATCAGTTTCCCTCTCCCCCAAAATAGTAGCTGTCATATTTGCTCCTCTTACATTGTCATTCTCTAAATGTAGAGTTTGCAGGCATATACTTCTTCTCAAAGAAAGGGCATTTAAAGTCCTCTAATGGTTAAGTCGTGTCATTCCTTAATTCTCTATTGCATTAGACATTATGATTTATGATTAGATTTTACTGAGAGTAACAGAGGCCCAAAATATAGTGTCTTAAGTGAAAGCAAAATTGATTTCTTGAATAGAAAAAAGGTTTTATAGATAAATAGTTTTATGTTGATATGGTAAGTCTGTCTCACAATGTCCTCAGGGATCCAGTACCTTCTACGTGATTGCTCTTTCATAGGTAGCACCATTACCAAGGTCACCTGGTGGCTCAAGATAGCTGCTCCAGCTCCACCCATCATGTCTACATTCTAGCTAGCAGGAAGGAGGAAGGGGCAATAAAAAAGAGTGTGGATTACCTACCATTTAAAGAAAGTCCCCCAAAATGTTGTATGACACTTACTCACTGAATGAAAATGTATCTACCTAAATATATCTAGCAACAAGGAAGGCTGTGAAATTTGGTTTTTCCATGAAGAAGAGAAGAAGATATTGGGAGAAAATGTAGATTCTTTGGCACAAGAACAATTACAGAAGCGTTTATAACATGTTCTAAAATATACAGACAAATAGAAAAAAAAAAGGGAGACTATATCATTATCTTATGCTGAGTTTGGTGACTATTACAAAGAATGCTTATTACATGTAATTATCAAAAAGAAGTTAGTCCTAATACAGAAGCCTAGCTTGCAACCCTGAGTTTTTGTATGGATGTCTTCAGTAGGAAGTTTATTTTGTTCTCTGTGAAGCACAGATATTATCTTTATAAAACACATTACTCATATTCTCTAAAAGTTATTTTTTTTCCACAGAAAAGCCATGCATTTAAAAAAGATCTAATAACTTGTTCTGAGTGTCAATCAATATAGCACATGAATATCTAGTGGAAAGCGGTCACTGTGCTGCCCAAGGGGAAGTTACCCAAGAATGAAATCAGGACTACAGCTGAATTGCATCCTTCATCAAACACATGCAAAGCAGATCAGAAAGGCATCAATTCCCAATGCTGCCATGGGTGGTCTTTCTACTGCCCATGTAATCTCCAGTTTAACAAAGATTATTATACTTCAGTAATTTGAAATGTCAAAATAGTAAATCTTACGTGGATAAACTAGGCGGCAGTTTCCAAATTTATAACCAATGTCTAGTTAAAATGGTAAAGTCATTTAAATTACATTTGCAGAGTTGTCTTTTGAAACTAAAGATATTTGGCTCACAGTTTTTAATGGGTCAGGAATATAATATCTAATATCTGATACAATTCTCTTTTAGGACAGTATAGCCTGGTATGACAGGAAGGAGGCAATGAGGTATTGTTAACTAAGCGATTCTAACAAGATAAGCTTCCTTTTGTTACCTTTTAATCATCTGCTGTTTCCATTCAATTGTTTATTAATTGGGGTAACTTATTTTAGTCACTAGATTGAGTATTTAATCTGTTCTTATTTTTTTTAATTTGAAATTTCCTTTTAAATTTTACTTTACAATATTATTATTAATACTAAATTTATTTGCTCAAGAGATAAAATGTGTTTGTTATGTTGGCTTTCTGTAATTGACTTAAAAAAAAAAAACATTTTCTTTAATTAAAAAATTCCTTCACAGGAACAAGGTTTGAAAGGCTGAAGAAGTTACATTTGCTTATCTTCTTTAGCTGCAGTAAATTGACTTTGATGGGTGTGCTTGTCAATACTGAAAATTTTCTTCATTGTGTTTTTTAAAAAAAGCCAGATTGACAAAATGATTACCTTTCAGTTTCTGGTATTTTACTGCTCTTTTCTGATATATGTTAGTTCAGTTATTTCAGCAGCACATATTGAAAGGCTGCTTGGTTCCAGGTGCCTTGCCAAAACTGGGAAATATAAAGACTAGTGGAGCGTGGTTCCTGACCTTGAGAAGTTCAGAGTCTAGACTAAAATTTGAACCTCCTACTTTTAGAAAACTAAAATAGAATAGCAATCATTCTTAGACGTCTAAATTAGGGACTTATGATAAGAAATGGATGATTTAACCAAAATGGAAAGCAATATAGAGATATGCTTTTGTTTTAAATGTCTATCCCTGCCCTGAATTTACAAGGGAGTTTTCCATCTCTCTATATCAGCTATGTTCCAGAAAAGGCGTGGTTTGATAACAAAAAGATTCCTTTATCTCAAATGCATTACAAAGACTGATATAGATGTAACGTGGAAACTGTGAAAATCTAGTTCTCTTTTCTTTCTTGAAGATCCTTTCTATTTTATAGCACTATGCCTATAGGAACAGTTTTAAAATTAGAAGAGGTACTCAAATCTCTTGGTTTGGGCAACAATGCATTTTCTTCCAAAGTTGAGTTACAAAGAAAATGGTCAATGATCAAGGCTAGATGTTAATCCCAGATACCTCAACCTCTATGAGTCTATTATCTTTCAAAAATCAGTTTAGTAAAAAGCATTATTTTCTTAGGACTCTACAACATATGAAACACAGAACATTTGAGAAAGAGCAACACCCAACCTTAATCATGTGACAAAAGTGATTTATCATGAAGTAATAAAGTTGTATTGGTATAAATCTTTAGTAGACTTATCACAGGGGATTTTTAATGTCACTTTAGTGCAAAATAAGGAATTCTTATGTAACCTCAATACAAAATAAAAAGGAAACAAAGGAAATTTTATGTCAGAATAAAGAAGCTGAGAATCAAAAGACACATGAATGGAAAATTCTCCTCCACAGCTGGCCTTTTGATGAATTTCTTCCTGCTGCTTCTATTCCTCTGTATTCAGCTGTGCCATCTTTCTTCTGTCTTTACCCTTCCCTCTCTTCCCCTTTGTGATCATCTCAGTTCCGTGCTCCCTTTCCCTCACCTTTTTAAAAATGTCATATAGGACCCTCCTTACATTCTCCTGGTGGGACTGCTCTGACCTCTGACAGTTTCGGTGGGAGACTACAGACATGGGCTGTTTTCTTAGTGGCTGAGAGAAAGGCAGATGGATGCTTCCATCTCAGAGGGAAATCTGTAGCGACGAAATGGACAGGCTTCCTTGGATGGAGAGCTAACATTTGCTGTACGTGTGCTCTGAGGTCCTTTAATTCCCTAGGTCTCTCATGCCTCTTGTTTAAGAGAAGATTCCAGCAAGCCAATTCCCAGCTTTCTGAGGTAGGTAACTCTTGGGAAACTCATGTTTCTCTCTCTGGGAACGTCAGAGGTCTTAGGACTGGGAGCTCCGATTCTGGCTTTGAGTTCTGATTTACTGTCCCTGACATTTGTGGGTCCAGCTAGGACTGTAGTCTTTACTCCAGCTCGTTTTTTGCACCGATTTCTCAGGCAGTAGCAGTAGGGACACCCTGTCTGGTCCTGGTAAGCTCTGAAGCCTCTGACTGCCCAGGCCTGTGCCAGCTTCACCCCAAGGACTTGGATCTGTTTCTTTACAACCATGCCCCAGCTCTGATGCTCCTGGGCGGGGTCATACTCGTATTACTTGGTAATACTGCTCTCTATTTTATTTGAATGTGGCCCTTCAGTTCTCCCAGTAGGGCACTTACCATGCTCTACTGCAGGTACAGTAATTGAGGTAGTCGGGGGGGGGGGCGCACAGGCTCCGACATCATACACAACAGCATTTGTGTCTGAACTCTGTACCTTCCCCGCTGTGTGACCCTGGGCAAGTCTCTAACCTTAGCTTCCTTGGCCATCAAATGGACATAATAACTCCAATCTCTTGGGAGCTGTTGTGATAATTATAGGGAATAATCATGTAAAATACTTGCCCTTTTGTCTGACAGCAGTGACAGTCAAGAGAGTCAATTCCCTCTCTCTTCTCTGCATGGCTGCATGGATGGGTTTGTATGCATACTGTTCTGATGATGCTCTTGTGTTCTTTTCTATTTCTCCTGCTTTAGCTGCCAGCTTTCTGTATATTCTGGTTGTTTCTTAGGTTTAAGAAAACAACCCATTTCTTAGTAAACTGCAGGAAGGAGTGGGTTCAGATTGGTAGTTTTGTCCTACAAATTACCCCAGAATGGAAATATGTCCCCCTTTTCTACTTTGCAACTCTGGAGAGAAAGAAATACATGAAAAATAACCCCAGTTTTCCTTCCCAGAGGCAACCATTTTCAACTCTTCCAGTTATTTCTTCTAGTATTCTGTCAGTATTTCTCAAAAGTAATGATTTCTTGGTTTATCTGGTTAGATATCACTTAGTGACGTACACTTCTAGTTGTTGAGGACTTAACTTTTTTCAACTACCTTACACTTCCCTTTCCAAAATTTATCACAGTTTTGGTTAAATCACTATTTGGTGTTGTCACTATTATTACTTTGTCGATAATGTTCACCTAAGTGAAGCAGTCATGTACTATGATTATGTATCCTGTCGTGAGCAATATTTTCCTCTGGAATTAATACTTCCTTAAATAAAAATGTCTTTGGTTTAGTTTCTTTAGTTGTCTTTATATCTACTGAGAGTTTTTTTTCCTAAATACAAAGATTTATTCATCCAATCTGTAAACAGCTTCCCAATAACTCACAGTCACGTGAATCAGCCGATATACTGATGGCCACTCCTCTGTTTACTTTCTGTCTTCCCAAAGTGTGTTAATACTGTTCATTCACTGTTTTGTCTCTCTTACTTTCTCACTCTTATATCTGGCTGAAGCAGGCATGTCCTTTTGGCCCCAGGTTTGCCCTGCCTCATGGACATTTAGTGTTGATAATTGAGTTCCATGTGCAAGGCTCCACCCTGGTCAGTCTGTTCCACCTCTCATGCTGGTAGACTGGGATTTTGCACTGAACCAAAATTTTATCCCCTAACGCACACCTACTTATGCTCTTTCTGTTATTCAGCACTATTTAGACTGTTTAACTCTTTGTACTAGTTTCCTATTGCTGCTGTAAAAAAAAAAGTCCACAAATTTAGTGGTGAAACACCACAGGTTCACTATTTTATATTTCCGAAGGTCAGAAGTCTCGAATGGGCTGGCAGAGCTGTGTTTCCTCTGGAGCCTCCAGGACAGCATCCATTTCCTTGTTTTTTCCAGCTCCTAGAGGCGGCCCACCTCCCTTAGCTTGTGGCCCCCATCACTCTGACCTCTGCTTGTATAGTCAGTTTGCCCCCTCCAACTCTGACTTCATGTCTCTCTTTTCTATCTTTTAAGAACTCTAGGGATTACATTGGACTCACCTGGATAATCCAGGATCATCTCCCTGTTTCAAGATCTTTGGTCACATCTGCGAAGTCCCTTTGGCCATGTAAGGTAACATATCTACAGGTGTCAGGGATTAGGAAGTAGACTTCTTTGGGGGGCCATTATTCTGCCTACCACACTCTTCTATACGATAACTCTACAAGTATTTGAACAGATGTTATGTATCTTCTAAGGCTTCTTTTTTTAAGGTTAATATAAGAAAGTATTTTTATTTGTTTCATCTTTGACACGGCTCCCAGGTTCATCACCCTTTTCTTTGCCATCGTCTGTATTTATTTTGTTTTGTCAATGTCTTTTTAAAGTGTTCAGAACTGAACATAAATATGATTACACCCGGGAAGATTCAAAGAAGATAACATTTCCCTGCTTCTGGAAACTCTCCTTCTATTAATGCAGCTCAAGATTTCATTATTTTCTTGGGGAACATTGTTGACTAATATTGATCTTTTCACCAGCTAAAATCCCTTAATCTTTTTCATGCAAACCACTTGTAAGTGAGGTTTTTCCCATTTTGTATTTCTGTAGGATTGTTAAATTAAAACAACAACAACAACAACAACTAAGATGTATTCAGGTCCTATTAGGTGCCAGAAACCGGACACAGTTACACTTAGATAAGTCAGTGTCAGCTGCCAAGATGTCGCCAGAGTCCTGTACTTGCTTTCAGATTTAAGTACAATTGGTACGGATCCTATCCAAAGACTGGAGGGAGTCACATTCCACCCAACATGTTCCAAAATTTTTGGTGAAGTTTATGCAGTGTTTGGTCATGTCTGGCTAATCATTTATTTCTATCAGACCCTTAACCCCCGATCTGCCTCCTGTCTTCCTTGCTGCAGTCACTTTTCTGCACTCTTGTTGTCTCATGCTGGGCACCCCCTTTCCCATGCTCCCCCAAAGTTCCACTGACCCAAGCTTGTACATGTGAACCTTTACTGAAGGTCTGAGGTTATGAAGGGAGGTAACATGCAGCCTAGAGAACAATCAACAATAAATATTAGACCTCAGAAGTCCCTCTGTGATTCTTGCTTCTGGGAGCTCCTCACATGAGCAGTTCTTGGCACAGAGCCTAGGTTCACATCCAGCTGCTTGGCTTCTCCCTTCTCCCTCTCTTCAGTCCCAGTTTTCCTTCTGTTTCTTGCTTCAGAGCATCGTGGCTCTCGTTTGGGACTTCACCTTTTTTTGTGTGTAAAGGAATTATCAAAGTATTTGATTGAATTAAAAATGGCTTCTCTAACCTAATAAAGAGTAACTTACCAGGATTTTAGCACGAGAAAAAGGTTCATCTCTGAAAAATATCTAGCTCTCTGAGCAATTCAACTCCAAACTCCATAGAACTACTTATATTATGAAAAGAAAATACCTGTATATTTAAAAACTGTGTATACTTTAAGAAAGCCATTACTAGAAATCATCATTTGCGAAATGAAGATTATGATTAGTTCTTCTGAATTTCAAGCCACAAAAATAAACTAAGATACCCATGAGGTTTTGCTCCCCATCGTGGACATCCTGGAGGTCTTGAACACACACAAGTCTGCCTGCATAAGGACTGCAGGATCAAAATCAGGGCAAACACCATGAATCTAAAGCTCTCTCTTTCACAAAAAGCAATTTTTTTTCCTCTTTCATCAAGGGAAAAAGGGATTATTTTTGATTAATACATTTATGGTTTGTATTGTGTCCTCCTAAAAAGATTAATTGAAGTTCTAAGCCCCCGTACCGGGGATTGAGACCTTGTTTGGAAATAACGTCTTTTTAAAGGTAAACAAGTTACAGTGCGGTCATGCTGATGGGCCATAATACAAACTGGCTAGCATCCTTATGAAAGGGGGAAATCTGAACACAGACACACACACAGGGAGGGTGCTTTGTGAGCATGAGGGCAGAGATCTTATGAAGAAGCATCTACAAGGCAAGGAACACCAAAATTGCCAGCAAAGCACCAGAAGCTAGGAGGGAGCGTGGGGAGATTTTCTCACAATTTTCAGGAGCAATCAGTCTTGCTGACACCTGGATGGCAGACTTCCTCGCCTCTAGAACGTTGAGTGGCCCAGGTTGTAGTATTCTGTTACAATTGTCCCAACAGACTAAAACAGGGCCTTTGACTGAAACAAAGACTTTATTCATCATTTCTTAACTCCTTGGTCTATTTCTAACATGAAATATGGTGGGAAGACACTTTATTTTGCTGAGACAAGTTTCTGACGATAAGTAAACTAGTTTTCAACATATATATGAACATAATTTGTCAAATAAACTGAATTGAAATTCCTCCCGATTAACCAAATCATCTATCTGAAAAGACACTTTGAAGAGGGGGGGCCTTGTGCTTTTCCCTTGGAAGCAGTGTCTGCTTGTCAGTGAACGGGGTGCTTGCGAGTGTGGAGCAGACCCAGGAAGCGGAAAGGAACGCGCCGGGAAGCCGGGGGAAGGAGGGCAGCCCTAACGTCCCCTAATCCATCCAGCCAATTTATCCTAAAACACAAAAGCACGCCACAGAAATCTCTCTTGACTGCACGTCTTCCCCTCTCAGCTCCATCGCATAAACAGACTTTTAGAACGAACTACGTATCCACTGTGTGTTCACTTCCTCATTTTTTTATTCTTTGACCTTCTCCAGTCTGGCTCCGCCCCTTGCCATTCTGCTGAAACTGCCCTAGTCCAGGGTCCAGTGACTCTGCCAGCAACGTTTCCCCCTCATCTTACTCCTCCTGCCAGTAGCATTTGGCACTTGTCAGCGTGTCCTTCTGTTGAAACCCTTGTGGCTTGAATGATACCATGCTCTCCTGGTTTCCACCAGGCCTCCCTGGTCCTGCCTTCTGTCTTTGCCGGCTCTTCCTCCTCTATCTTTTCTATTTATGTTGCTTTGCCCCGGACCCTCTTTTCTTTTCTGTATACTCTCTCCTGAGGTGATCTCGTTCAGTCTCATAGTTTGAACTACTGTCTATGGTGAGGAGTCCCAGACTGAGGTCTTCAGCTCAGACCTCTCAACTGAGCTCCAGACTTTTACATCCAACTTCCTGCCTACCTGACATCTCCATTTGTGCATCTCATCCTGTCCTAAACGCAACACAGCCCAAACGGAAGTTCTGATTCCCGTGCAGCCACATGTGTGTTTCTTTGAACTCTTTATCATCTCCATAAAACCCATCAGAAGTCTAGAAATCAGCCTTCATTCCCATCCTCTGCTACTTGCCATCCACGTCTCTCCATTTCCCTGGTGGCCACCCTAGCCCAGGCCACTATCACTTACTATCCAACTAATTTAACAGCCTCAGACCAATCTTTCCTCTGCCCCGCTGGTCTCCCCCTTCCCTCATTAATTCTCCACCAAGTATCTAGAAATGGCTTTATATATGAGAATAGGAGCATCTCATTCTCCTGCTGAAAACTCCTCTGTGACTTCCTATTGCACTTAGATTAAAATCTAAACACATTACAGGAGACTTCAGGGCCCCGCAAAACCCTGTCCCTGCCTGCCTGTGGAACCCCATCCTGGGCACCCCACCCTCACTCAGCACTTTCCGTCACACAGTCCTCTTGAATTTCTCTGACAGGCCAAGACATTTATCTGTCTTGAGGCATTTTCACCTCTCTCTTCTGCCCAAAATATTAAGCTAATAGGTGTGAAAAAAGACAGATAGTTAAACCATATTTTGGCTTTGGGCCACTTGTGACAGGCTCTTTTTGTGGCAGAGAACTTGGGGTGTTCCTCTCAGGCAGTTACTTGGGGTTTTATGAGGCAGAGCCTACCGGGTGGAAGGTTTTTTGTTTTTGTTTTGTTTTGTTTTTTTAACCGATACCTGTGTGTTATACTATAGCTGGTGGGTGGACCCTTGGCATTTAAGAGTCCTTATAAGGACGCTTATCTAGTTGTTTGTTGGAAAGAGCACACGGTCAAAATTCTTTCCACTTACACCATTGACCCCTTTGGGTTTTGTATCCCATTCTGGGTGAATTGATTTGGTAACACACAGGTAAAAAGTTGTGCTAGAAGCTGCTTTGCATACAAAATATTAAGTAAAAATTAATTGTATTAATTGATATTCCTCGAATCATCTTTTCTTTTTTTTTAATAGGAATGCAATTTTTAAAAACATGTTTTTCCAATATCATCACTTTTATTTCAGGCCCTTTGTTTTGAGGACATATACCCATTTCCCAAACTTTCGTCATTCACATGCCAATTTCAAGATTTTTGCAGTATTTCTGTATTATTTGTATTTAATATGTGTGTATATTTTTATCTTAATAGCATCTGGGAAATCAAGGTTTGATGTTTTATGTTTCATCTTTCTATTTACAACAGAACAAGCACATCATTATCAAAATGAAAAATGGTCATCTGTGTAGCATGTAGAATTAATTATGATTCATCAGAACTTAGGTACTATTTTTAGGAAAAACTATTACATACCAATCCTTAAAGTCACCCTTACTTAGTGAACATAGTTTTACAACATATTTACCTCACTTAATCATTTTTTTAAGGCTAGAGTTAAAAGAAATTTATATTTCCTGAGCATGAACCAGTTGAAGGCATCAAAGATACTACGGGAAGCATGTAGCCAGGCTGTAATTAAAATTTTGCCATGTGTAATAGAAAAGATGTGAAGTCTACCAATGAATATAAAGGAATGTAGTTTACCAAAAGGTATATTATCCCTATATATTAATATTTTGTTAATATTGATGTGTTGAGCTTTGCTTTTATTGATGTCCATTTGTGAAAAGGACTGGTCAGCCCCAATTAGCATTAACCCTTTGCACATAGAGGCTCCTTCTGGAGACTCTGAGTCCACCTTCAGCCTTTACAAATGATGAGCTATTGACTAGGACACAGGCATACAGGTGAGCCGAATTTCACATATGATGGCACGTATTCATTTTATTCTGCACATTAATCTCCATATAAAATATGAAAGTTGCTTTTCAATAAAATGATGGATGGCTGATTTTCTATTTATTATTCCTTGGTTCTTCTTTTCATGAACTACATTTAGTTGCTACTGGAACAATACAGTTAGGTTGAACCCTTGATAACAGAACAGATCAAAGTAATTGGACTATGTGGGAATTGAGCTGAAGACCAACTTTGACCTCATTAGTGCAATGATACAGTCAGCGAAGGTTGTCAGATCCAACACTCACAGAACCACTCAAAGGAAACACTCATTTCAAAGGGAAGGTGAATTCATAGTTAACACAGCAGCTTTGTAGACTGAAGTTTAAAAAGAGAATTGTAAAAATATCAGAGCACATCATAAAGTTGGATTTTTAGCTCTGTGTATTTGATTCTGTTTCTCACCTTGTAGTCAGTGGTAGGAAAATGCTTAGGAAAGAGAACAGATTCACCATGGTATTCTCAGCAGACATGGTCAGAGAGAAGGATACAGTAAGCTATTAGAGCACAATCACTCTACAAGCATCCTTGAAGCCATGCTAATTGTACTGGTGCAGGTCACATGAGAATGGACATTCAGGGGTCCAGTACAGCTATCAGAGACAAATGACAGGCTGACCTTTTCTGAGTGCAGTAGCTGGGTACTATGGCTATTATTTCTTGCCACTTAAGCAAAAAGACTATGTTCAACGAGAATGTTAGGGTTACGATTTCCAAAGCAACTGACTTTTTGCCCTACAGGGGCAGTGACGGCAGTCTTTATTCAGGAACAGGACATGCATATGTAAGTCTGTAAGGTGTATCCGGCCACTTTTGTAGACACGAGAAATAGTATTAATGCAGAATCATCAAAGGACAGGTAATTGGTCACATCTGAAACCTGTTTTCCTCTTTCAACTCAAGACAGGGAACTTAAGTATTTTCTCCTCTCTCTCTTGTTTCTCCCCTTTTTTCCCTTAAAGACATTTTTTCTTCACCTTATTTTCCACAAATAATTTTATTGTTGAAATCTTTATCTTGACCTTGAATTTCCTCGTTTGGTAGCTATGAGTTTGTATTAATGATACGCTACTGGTACCAGGTGTTGATGTTCCCAATCTAGACTGGAATATGAATAAGGTATGATTTGAAGAGAAACAAGAGGCCCTTCAGCCCCCAAATATTCTTGAATGTGTCCCTAAAGTTCAACTACTAGAGAGTAATTTATTTTTCAATTCAATTATTATTAATTGAGCAGCTACCACAGGCTAAGCATTGTGATAGGTGCTGAAAATAAAATGGTATGCAGAAACAGACAGAATATGGTGTTTCACAGCACGCAGTCTAGTGCAGGAACCTAACAGGAATCGCAGCAGTTATCTTTTGAACTTTGAACTTTGAAGCCCCCATTCTAAAGCAAACATCCCCGAGACTAGCTAGCTGTTAATGCTTTAGAGAGGATTTGACTTCAGGCTGAGAGGAAGACTCCGTAGAAACAGTTTTTGATTTAGTCACTGGGGAGGCAGGACACAGGATAAGAGGAAATACCATTTTCCTTACAACATTGATTTGAGGAGGTGCAAAGCTGGTGAAGGTGTCCTGGGGACCAAGTCCATATATTGAAAGATAAGTGGAAGCTAGAGCCTTCATTTATTTGCCTTTCTTTGGCTATTATTATTATTATTATTATTATTATTATTATTATTATTATTATTTTTGGAGAGCATAGAAATTAGATATTTGAGTTTCTGAAAATTTGTTTCAGTTGCCCTGGTTTAGTCCTTAACCTTGGATTCTTCTCTTTTTTTAAATCGAAGTACAGACAGTTACAATGTGTCAATTTCTGGTGCACAGCACAAGGTCCCAGTCATGCTTATACATACACATACTAGTTTTCATATTCTTTTTCATTAAAGGTTATTATAAGATATTGAATATAGTTCCCTATGCTATACAGAAGAAACTTGTTTTTGTAAAATCTATTTTTATATATAGTACCTACGTTTGCAAATCTCAAATTTCCAAATTTATTCCTTCCCACACCCTTTCCCCCAGTAACCATAATTGTTTACTATGTTTGCAAGTCTGTTTCTGTTTTATAGATGAGTTCATTAGTGTTCTCTTCCCCCCCTCTTTTTTTTTTAAGATCCCACATATGAGTGATATAATATGGTATTTTTCTTTCTCTTTCTGGCTTATTTCACTTAGAATGATGATCTCTATGTCTATCCATGTTGCTGCAAATGACACTATTTTATTCTTTTTATGGCTGAGTAGTATTCCATTATATAATATACCACAATTTCTTTATTCAGTCATCTGTCAATGGACATTTAGGTTGCTTCTATGTCTTGGCTATTGTGAATAATGCTGCCATGAACATTGGAGTGGATGTATCTTTTCGAATTAGAGTTCCCTCCAGATACATGCCCAGGAGTGGGATTGCTGGATCATGTGGCAAGTCTATTTTTAGTTTTTTAAGGAATCTCCATACTGTTTTCCATAATGGCTGCACCAAACTACATTCCCATCAGCACTGTAGAAGGCTTCCCTTTTTTCCACACCCTCTCCAGCATTTATCATTTGTGGACTTTTGAATGATGGCCGTTCTGACTGGTGATGAGTGATACCTCATTGTAGTTTTGATTTGCATTTTTCTGATAATTAGTGATACTGAACATTTTTTCATGTGCCTATTGGCCATTTGTATGTCTTCACTGGAGAATTGAATGTTTAGGTCTTCTGCCCATTTTTGGATAGGGTTGTTTGGTTTTTTGTTATTAAGTTGTATAAGCTGTTTATATAGTGTGGAAATTAAACCTTTGTTAGTTGCATCATTTTAACCTTGCATTTGTTTTGCGGGCAATCTGTTATGACTTTTCATTTTCGAATGTGTGTTCCTCAAAATTGACTATCTTTTTGACTGTTTATCTGTTATTAATGCATATATTCATAAGCTATATGATGTTACCTTCCTATGGGTATAATATTATTCTAAAACAATTTGAATTAGAGTTTGAAAATTTTGTAGTTTATTCATCATTCTCCACCCCAAGAAATGTTGCATGTTTTCCTCAAATAGTTACTTCTTTTTATACCAATATCTAAATAATTAAAAAGATCAAGAACCATATACTATCTATGTTGAATTAAGTGACTTCAGGTCATCAATATTTTTATATGAGAGCAATAACAAATAGGTTATTTGCTCAATTTTATAAAAGCACAGTTGTCTGAAATTACATATTCTTTTGATTATGATTATACTATCTTAATGAGATATTATCTTGTTATATCATTTTGGAGCTCAGCACAATTTATACTGTGTCCTACTAATCAAAATGGTTATTTTCCTTGATCTACAGGAAAGACATCTGAATCAGTTCACTCTGATATTATAATCATAGTACAGCTTAATAGCAAGCCTTTGCAATATTCAAATTCAAGGCCTTCATCTCTATTCACTTCAATTCACAAAACCTCTCTGGATCAACTGGCATTTACCCACTCACTCGTTTTCCTCAAATTCTGCCTCTCTCTTTCCTCCCACATCTAATCAATTACTAGGTTTTGTCAACTGTACCACAAAAATGTTTTCTCATGCTCATCATTTCATTTCCATCCTCTTTGACACTGTCCTAATTGACCAAGATCCTGGGCTTGCATTTATGGCCTTTGACAATCTAGCCATAACTTGTCTTTCCAGTGTTAGCTTCCACTACAAGCTCCCCTTCCCGTGTTCCTGTACACAGTTCCCACCTGAAGCCTTTTATCCTACCCTCCAGAAACTTATTCACAAGATTTCTTCCATCTGACTTCCCCTTACCATACTCTGACCTTCAAATTCCTGATCCATTCTTCACAAATGCCCCCTTCCAACAAAGTTTTCTCATCTTCCAACCAGAAGACATTTCCCCTTTCTCTCTCTCCTATTACTGCATATATTATCAGAGTAGTTAAAGCTGCTCTGTTGTGTTAGTTTATGTATTCATGCATGTATCCACCAGATGAAGTTATGTAAAGCTGTGGTAACAAAAAAAAGTGTCAAAATTTTAGTGGCTTAGCTGTGCTCCACGTGGCAGCTCAACTTTCCAGGCTGCTGGTGACACCTCCATCTCAACAAATGCTTTCACAGTTGCCACAGCAGAACACATGGGGAATCACAACCATCTCTTAATCACTTCTGTCTGTTATTGAGATATCACTTTCCTCATATTTTCTTGGCCAAAGCAAGCTGCCTTTAAGTTAATAGAGAAATGTAAAACTCTTGGATGTGCAGAAAAGAGAAGAGAACCAAAAATATTGGTGAGCACTAATGATTTCTTTCTTCTCAATCTGTATATCTTTTATTTCCTTTTCTTGTCTTATTGTATTAGCTAGAACTTCTAGTACAATGTTGAATAGAAGTGGTGATAGGGGAATCTTTGTCTTATTTCTGAACTTAGGGGGAAAACATCTAGTTTCTCACTCTTGAGTAAAATGTCAGCTGTAGGTTTTTTGTTCTTGCTTATCAAGTTGAGGAAATTTCCTTTATTCTTATTTTGTTGAGCATTTTTATAATGAGTGAGTTTGGCATTTTATCAAATGTGTTTACTGTCTTTATTGTATAATCATGATTTTTATTGGTCTGTTGGTGTGATGAATGACATTAATTGATTTTTGAATGTTAAATCAGCATTGCATTGCATACCTAGAATAAATCCCACTTGGTCATGGCACATAATTCTTTTTATACATTGTTGAATTCAATTTGCTAATATTTTGTTGAGAATTTTTGCATTTATGCTCATGAGAAATATCGGTCTATAGTTTTCCTTTCTTGTAATGTCTTTGTCTGGTTTTAGTTCTAGGGTAATACTCACCTCAGAATGTGTTTGGAAGTATCCTCTCTGCCTCAATTTTCTGGAAGAGATTATAGAGAATTGGTATCATTTCCTCCTTAAATATCTGGTAGACTGCACTAGTAAAACCATCCAGGCCTGGTGCTTTCTGTTTTGGAAAGTTATTATTATTGATTCAAATTCTTTATTCTATTAAGATTACTTATTTTTCTGTGTGTGAGTTTTGGAACATTGTGATTTTTAACGAACTGATCCATTTCATCTAAGTTGTCAAATTTGTGGGCATAGAGTTTTTCATAATATCCCTTTATTATACTTTCGGTGTTCATGGGATCACCAGTGATGGTCTCTCTTTCACTCCTGATATTAGTAATTTGTGTCCTCTCTTTCCTTAGTTAGTCTGACTAGACGTTTATCAATTTTTAAGGATCTTTTTAAAGGACTAGCTTTTGACTTCATTAATTTTCTTTATTGTTTTCCTGTTTACAATTTTACTCATCTCTGTTCTAATTTTTACTATTTATTTTCTGCTACTTAGTTTGGATTTATTTTGCTCTTCTTTTTTCTAGCTTCCTAAAATCAAAGCTTAGGTTATTGATTTTAGATATTCTTTTCTAATAGCACTATTGATTTTTCATAATATAAGTGAAAATTATCATAAGACTGAACATTCTGAAGTTAGCATGTGTGCCTTGTTCTTCTTTGTATTCTCCCAGGCCACAAGGAAGCATTCAGAAATCAGTGTTTTCCAAACCTCAGTCATTCCCATTTTGTCTTCATGTTTTGCCATGTCTTGTGCCATTTATGATAACAATGAATATTTTTAGATAGTGTCGTTTTTAAAATAAATTAGCATCCTTAGAATGGAATCTTTAAATTACATTCATAAGCTAAAAACTAAACTATTTTCCAAAAATAGAGGTTGTCCTGAAAAATAAATATTAAACTATTAGAGTAAAAATATTGGTTGGATACCATCTAAAGTTGTCTCAAGTACCAGCAGTGGTCTTTGTGGTATGCTTTTGGAAGCACTAAAACAAATATTAATGAAAGAGGATGCAAATATATTCCAATGTTCTTTCCAGTGGTTGAAATTTTTTTACTTTATTTTCTTGGGGTAACATTTAACAACATTAACAGAATGTTTGCCTTAATGTGAAGGACTGAAGAATTCACTCTGTAGTCAGAAAGCCTGGTTTTAATGTTCTGTTTTTCTACTTGTCGTGTGATACAGAAAGTCACACAGATCCTCATTGGTAGAATCAATGTTATCCTCTTGACTGTGCTGTTAGATCTATAAATGAGATGAATTATGATTATACTTTAAAATTTTCTTGTCATGGGAATATGATTATGATTCTGAATAGATATGCCTGTGTCCAGCCCTATATAATGTGGATTGGAGGTATACCAGAGATTATTTGCTTTTTAAGTAAGATTTGTGCAACTTTTTCTTTTGAAATGAATGCTTATCCAGAGGCCTAGGTAAAGTTATGAACTGCCAAAGAAGATTCATATTAAAGAAAAATTTTCAATTAAATTAGTGGAGAAAGAATTTGGAGAAAAGACTAACTTGGAAAAATATTTCTCTCTGAAATTTCCTTAAAGTAAAGAATCCATCCTTTTTCTTTCTGGATGTCCACAGTTAGAGTATGATGGTAGATTTTATCTGCTATTTTGGAAGGTCAAGCCAGTATGGCCTTACCCATCCCTTTTTCTATTTCTCAAGTCTCCTTCACTCATTCTTTTTTTATTGTCAGAATTTTCTATACAGTTATTTCAGAATTGCATACAAACCAGATGATGAACAATTAATTGTTTGGTACCATACAAGCAAAAATCCCTAAATGATTAGGTGTTTCTCTCATTAAATGAGTGATTGGCTTCTAAGTCACTATACTAAGTAGTTGGAATAAGAGTTAAGGTAAATGAACAAATAGTTTATGAGCCAAACAGAAGTACATCATAAGATAAAATTTCTCTTAAGACAAAATTCCTCTTAAGATAAAGTTCCTCGAAACATTTTCTAAGGATCAAGTTTTTTAAAAAGGTACGTTTGGGAAGTTATTTAGTACAGAAGCACTAGAAGGTTTTGTTGACATTGAAGCAATGGGATCCGTCTCTGGATTCAGTGGCAGTCATAGTTTGTTGAGGATACAGCAATGTCTGTATTCTGAAGAAAAATAAATGAATAAGTAAAATAAATTTAAATTTGTGCATAGCCTACTTTAGTAGTGCCTACTCACAACAGGAGTAACAGACGTAATCCTGGCCACGTAGAAAATCAAAGATCTGAAAACTACACTTTCAGTGAATATGTCCCCTTTGAGCAAGTTGAATAACGGAGAATGAGAGCCAGCTCCTGTGATATTTATGCAACTGCTAAACTCTCACTGAAGTCAATGGGAGCTTGCTTACGTCAGGGCTGCGAGCCTCAGCCTCTAGAGATTAAAGGGGAAAAAGAATCCTTAAACTCTTTCAACATTAATATTGCCTGTAAGGAATCCAGCCATGATCTAAGCCATGGAGCTTTTTGAACCTAGCAAGTAGAAGGGTAAACAATAAACAACAGTTATTTTAAGCATGAGCTAATCAGAGTTCAATGGGAAGGAATATTATATTTGATCTCTAAGGTATTAATACTTGTAGATCACTTTTAGACATTTTTTATGTAGCCCATTATCCAAACAATGGCTTAAGTCTGTGGTATTTAATAAGTCGAGGTGGCACGGCCATGGCGTTGGGTGGGGGTGGGGAGGAAGCGTCTTCTCGCCATTTTTTTTTTCCTCAGGTGCAATTCTGTGTTAATATAGGAGAAGTGTGGCCTTCCTTCTCATAGCACTAGACGTGAGATAATCCCTGTGTAAGAAATCAGTAAGTACGGTCTGCTTAATCTAGTCCCAGTGTGAAACTGTTGACATTTGTTCTTTTTTCTATCATTATGTGACTGGGCCTGTTTTGTGCTGGATTAGGCACAAATCTCCTATGCAGCACATTTGGCATGTTACTAGTAGTTTAACTTCATTAATAATGTATGAAGAAAATGTAATCCATGACAAGGAAGGAAAGAAAAGTATTTTTTTTTCTTCTCTCAAATCCTTTGGAATGAGTAATTATTCAACATTTTATGTTTGATGTTATATTTTACAATTGAACTTCTATAATGATATTTTAAAAACTTTGGCAAATGCTGGCAAAAAACACACCTTTTAAAATTTTAAGTGTCATTTACTGATGGCCAGAACTTGTTAAACATAGTAGGAAATTAAATATTTATTCAGCTTATTTCATTTTCAGGGTCATAAACGCTCTTTCTGAGTCATCCCCAGTAACAAGAATTTCCACCAGCAAAGCCATTAACAGGCCTCAAGATAGGGGAGCGCTAAATTAAGATGAGATTGTATAAACAAATAAGAGCGTACGCAGTCTTGCACAGGGGCGCAAAATAATCGTTTCTGATTGAAATGTTTATAGCTAAATGAGTTTGGCTGCATCAAACAAAAATATGCCAAAAGATAAGCCCCTCACTGCTGCTGCTGCTGCTGCTGCTTTTTTCTGTTTTCTAAGCCGCTTTACAGATGAAAATGGAACTATGTTTGGAACAATGCTTTCTGTTTTTCCATACTATTGATATTTGTGGAAAGTCACAAAATGGCCTAAGGAAGCTAAGCTCACCCCAAGCAGTGGTCACTTACAAGTACTTTTGTGCTCTACTCCTGTCACATTTGGGCGATCAGAGCAACAGCTGGGGAGACTTTTTCAACAAAGATGAGTGTCAGATAATCCTGATGAGATTCCACATCCAACATCTTTTGTAATTATGTCACATTCAGCTGTAATGGAATAATTCAAGCTGAAAGGACAAGCTTTGATCCTTTCTTAAACCTTTCCCTGTGGACTGGCTATCTAAAAGATTTAAAGATATTTCTGTTACAAGATCTACTGTTTCCTCAGAGAAGTCATGCTCCTGAAGCATCGTGATCTACAAGAACAATATCAAGTTTGCCAAACACATTTCTGAAAGCATCTTCTCTGGGTGGGAGGGGTGCATTGAATGAAGATGTCAATAATTCACTGTTCTTCAATTTTTATCTAGACTATCAAGATTCATTGTCTTATTCTGTCATCTTAACAGGCAGATAGAAAAGCGATTTAAATACATTGTGGATTTGTGGATATGTGTCATTGCACATTTAAAGCATCTGTGTGCAAATTCATGCATATTAAATTGCGTTGTAGGAAAACTGGCCTACTGAAACACTAGATATGTTGTAGAATTTAAAAATAAAAAGTTATTAAAATGCGAACAAGTTAAAGTCCCAAATTTCTATTTTATAGGAATTTTTGTGCAAAATATTCATATTTTATTTTTATTAAGCTTTTGCATTATACTGGTGCAACTGACAGAATTTTTTTTCAAATTCCAACTTAACACAAGATCTTTGCTTAATAATAAAGATTAGTCATGTTAAAAATCACTTATTCTTGCCTTTAGTCATCCTATTTCTAAGTTATCATTTTAATTCTTTTCTTACATTTCAGTCTTGCACTTAATCATTTTCCCCCCACCTTTCTCTCTTTCTTTTCCTTTCTAATCTCAATTATTTTTTCTGAGACTAAGTTACTGACAAAAAATAAAGAATGTGATGGAGAAGAAAATATAGACTTGACTTTAATTTTGACTTGAAGAAAATTATTACTTAGGGGAGGGATAAATTAGGAGTTTGGGATTAGCAGATACAAACTACTATATATAAAATAGACAAACAGCAAGGTCCTATATTCAATATCTTGTAATAACCTATAATGAAAAAGAATATGAAAAATAATATATATATAACTGAATCACTATGCTACACCAGAAACTAACACAACATTGTAAATCAACTAAACTTCAACAACAGCAAAAAAAAATTACTAAAATGAAAACCAGTGTTAGAAAATAAAGTTTCTTTGAGTGTCATTTTAAAGAATGACTCTACATGACTCTTAAAGTATGGAGATTTGACTGCTGTTTGATTTACTGAGTAAAGAAAAGATGATCAGTGTATGAATACCCTCAAATGAAAATCAAAGTTTGATTTGGTAGAACTGCAAAGAGGCAAATCGGCAGGACTAAGTGGTACAAATATTAAAACAATTTTTGCCCAAACTAATGAAGTAACCTTTCACCGATGTGATAAAAGTCCTTTGGAAGATCATCTTTTCCAACAGAGCACTTCCTCTGTGGCCCCATTAGGAACAGCACATGAGCTTGTTGCTAAATACAACATGCTGTGCCCTAGATAAGGCATACATATCTTTAGCTCACACATTAATTTGTTTTAATTATGTATATGTATATAGACATATATATGAGGAATAATTTTAGATTTTCTTTTGTTTCATTTAGATCTTTAACTCTGTGTTTGATTTAAGCTTAATCTTCCCAACTCTGAAGTATCATTATCATCATTTTGTAAATGAGGAAACCGAGTGGCTAGTGGACTTACACAGGGAAGAGACAAAACTGGGATTGAAAATCAGAGCTTCAGTCTGTAAGCTCGGCACTCATTCTGGGGAACTATAGTTTTCTTTTTCTGATTTGATTGACAATTACTGTGGTGGGAGAGTAAAGAATAAGTAATGCAGCTTACTCAAGATTATACATTCTTTCCCTTACATGTTACTTTTACTTACAAAATTCACAATGAATTTTTTCCTGAGATCTAAATTTCTTTTTAAGAATGTGTGTCATCTATTCAAAAAAAAAAAAAATACCGGCTGAAGAAAATGACAATTGCAGTCTCTGACCGTGACTCACCAAAAACATTGAAGGAACAGACTGGATACCTTCATTCTTGCCTTTATGCCTGAAGTTTAGATTCTTACTCTATGGATATGTACTCAAAAGAGTTTTGAATATTTACTTCACTGAATGCACAACTCAGTTTTCTCCTTTTTGGTCATGGTTGAGTGAGTTATTTATGGTAAAACAATAATCTGAGTTTTGAACAAATGAAAAATTTAGAATGTTGATAACTTGACCACTAACAGTGCCCTCTTGAAGAAATGTTCCTTTCTGGTGAATATACAAAGACCAGCAGATAGTTTCCCAATAGATAAAAAGTTTGGTGGGCTGACAGATCTTAAATTTCTAACTGGTGTCTGTTTCACCATATATAACTTTACAATCTTTTTTTTTCCTCCTCAAAATGGGTGTTTTATCATGCCATCACCAAACTGCTGCCTACATTTTCATATTAGAATTGAAGACATCGGTCACATCCCTAATGAATTCACCAAGTGAACCTCCTTGAAAATTTTTGGTGCCTAATATTACTTAATTCTTTGAATAAAAAAATCCAACAATATAAAACCCTTATTATGTGCTTTTAGGTTTTTATAAGAAAATAGGAAGTACATGAATGAAACTTAATCTTCTATTGTCATTACTCATCTCATACTTTCCTGATAGTTTTTCCAACTCAGTATCCACAAAGATGTTTTGGAGAAAAAATCCCCCAGTATTTTATGCTTTTAAAATAAATTATTGGCCAGAAAACTAAAATCTTCTGCTTATTACAGTTGATCAGATTTCAATGCTTAGTGTGTGGCACAGAAAACACCTACTTTCTTCATTTAGTCACCATTTAAAGTCAGAGATGCACTCCAGAAGAGATAGTTGTGGTTTTGAGGGCAATTTCAACATAACTAATGGTACTGCATGTCTTACTTTTTAAATGTGGCTATAGATAAATCATTGTCTTAGATTGGAACACCTTATTATTTAAGAAATCATATGTCTAAAGATCAATTTCATTCATAAGAAACAGAACGGTTTATTTCCCATTTATGGGGGCTCTTTCTAGAAAAACAAGTCTCTTTCTCTGTGTATACACATATACACAGACACACACACAACACTTTACATTATTTTAAGAGGTATGTTAAAAACACTTTTTTAAAATTATTTCTAACTATAGTAAAAGTAGAATGAACAGTACTACAACCCCCAGTGTACTCATCACAACTTTAGTAATTATGACAATCGTGTTTAATTATTTTAAATCTATATCTATATCCCCTATCCCAGGGGATTCTTTTGAAGCAAATTCAGACACAATATTATTTCACCTGTAAATACTTCTGAATATATCTCTAAAAGTAATAATTCTCCCTTAAACATGTAAAATAATCCATTAACACATAGAATAATTAACCATAATTCTTCAAATATTGTCACATTTAAAACAGAGAATTTCCACATTTGAGTGGTCACTATGTTCTTGGTTATTTATGTTTTTTTTCATTTAAATTCTCAAGAGCTAATAAAGTTAATTTTCTTTCTAAAATCCACATAGTGTAAAACAGTAGTTAAGTATAATGGATTTGAAAAATTAGGACTCCAGTCCCTGCTTTGCCATTTATTAGCTATGTGGCTTGAAGCACATTAGTAAGCCACAATTTCCTCATCTATAGAAATAGAAATAATTATACATGAGTATCAAATGCTTTATATATGTAAAGTGCTTAGTTCAGTGCCTGATATGTAGTCAGTTCTTTGTAACTATGAACTATTTTAAAAAAATCAGAGTTGGAATTTGAACCCGGGTCTGTCCAATCCCAAAGCCCATGAACTTTCCACTGTGCCACACTCAACTAGCGTGGTGACAACATTGGCAGCACATCAGCCTGGACACTCTTTAAAGAGTATTTAATATGTACTTATTAAGAGTCCACTCCTTGGTAGCCCCAAACTTTCCATCATTGTTGGCAGGCTAGTGATGGGAATTCTCTAGTTGTGGCCATCACTGGTCACAGAATACAGCTGAGCCTAAACAGGTGGCTGAGAAGGTGAGCGGAGCCAGCATGGCACAGAACACGGAAAGGCAGGGCAGAACAAAGTGGTGGCAGGTGGGGTTTGATGGTGAGAAATGCTCCCACAACCCCCCATGGAGGGCAAATTGCCACAGCCAGCATTCTACATTCATCATCCTATGGCGAGCTGTGATCCTGGGCCACTGCCACCACTTAGATGCCACAGGAATGAGGCTGCTCTTTGTGCTGATTTATGCTCACAATTACAGTTCTTGTGATTTCCAACTTCATACTTTTTATGTCAAGAAATATTCCAGTCTAGATTTGTTCAAACCAGAGAATACAAATCAACTTTTGTAAGTGACTGGATGCTAAAATATTACAGATTAATAAAGAACAGAAATGCAACTCTGTCACAAAGCTGGAAGATATAGAAGACTGGGCCAAAGAATCGGCAACTATTTATTAAGCACCTAAAATGGGTCAGGAACCGAGGTACAGAAAGGAGACTGCATTTCCCCCGGTTTGCACTTTGTTAAAGACTAATAGCTAAAGCAGGAGCCTTCTGTCAAATCTGTGCTGTTATTAATGTTAATGCTTCATACTTGAAATTTCTCCATGATGACACAAGCCTGTTGTCCTCTATTTCCTTCAGGAATAAGTGATAAAATTTAATTCCTTCTTTCATTAATCCAGTAAACACTTATTGAGCATCTACTATACATGCCATATACTTTTCTAGGCACTGAGGCCATGGCAGTGAACAAAACATACAAAATCTCTGCCTTCATGGAACTTATATTCTAGGGGGGGGAGATGGGAAATAAATAAGAAAAATATAAATTATGCTAGCAAAAATTGCTAAGGAAGAATGAAGCTGGCAGGAGGACTGGAAGTGTTGAGGGGAGTTACACAAATCTAGATAAGGCAGACAGGGAGGGTGTTCCTGAGAAGGTGATTTAGGAATAAAGATCTGAAGGAAGTGGGGGGACGACCATGCAGACATCTGGGTATGAGTGCTTCTAGGCAAAGGGGACAGCAGTTGAAAAGACCCAAAGGCAGACTGTGACTGGCATGTTGGGACAATGGTCAGGAGGCCGCTGTGCCTAAGAGAGAACAGGAGGAAATGAGGCGAGGGAGGACATCTGTGTGCAAATCGTGCACGGCCTTGTAGGCTGGGCTGAGGACGCTGGCTGTTAGGCTGAGGGCGCTGGAAAGTGGCTGTAGGGTCTCAACAGAGCAGAGGCGGGATCGCACTGGGCCGGTGGTAGAATCACTCCTGCTGCTGGGGACAGAACAGAGGATGAATCAGGACAATGCCTGACGCAGTGTAAAAAACCTTAAGAATAAACTGTTGTCGTTAGTTTAACAACTCCTACGGTCTTTACTGTTTATGTCTGTTAAACTGAACTGAGAAGAAGACTCACTGAATGACAATCACTCATTTTACTGAAATGATTTCATAAACAGATTAAATCTACGAGATATGTTTTCTTTTATTTATGAAGTGATGATCTATAGAAAGGCAGCTTGAGAGGAACATTCTTTGTGGCTGTGGTCTATGTCTTGAGAAACTTGAAGATTAAAATTTTTATTATGTATGCTTAAATGTCTCAGCTTTGGATTCACTATAAGTAGTTTAAAAAACTAACATAAACTGTGCCTAGGGAGACCAGAGTCCATATACTCTTAGGATATTAAAAAAATCTATCATTTAAAACATAGTCTTTGACAAATTGAACAATATGTAAATATACTTATGCCAGTTATTCACAGTGAATGATATAGCTTTAAATTAAAATATTAGAATGTGGTTTTCTCTGTTATTCTGCTCTGTAGAAATACTTCTTTTGCACAATGTCCTAATGGCACATGTTAAAGATTTCTTTTAGTGGGTGTTATTTTTAAGAATTCCAGATTGGATGATAATGATAAAACTTATATGTAGTATATTCCAGAAAAATTATTATTGAGTTTAAAACTTAAAATGCAACAATAAAAAAATTTGGTGAGAAGCTTAATGAACTAATGTTTTCTGTAAATAAATTTTATTTAATAATTTTATCAAACTTTTAAATTCCCCTCTCTTTCAACATGAGCAGATTGATAAATGTTTTGAAACTCATGTTTCATAGGAATATATGTGTGTATATATATATATATTTATATATGTATATCTGTCATATGCCTATATATCAGACTATTTACTTTTTTGTAAAAAATGTAATTTTAGGAAAAGGTGGATATTAATCACTGGAAACAATAGTTTCCTAAGAGATTATTCCCTATAGATCTTTACTACATTATCTATTTTTTTTTGGCATTTAGAACTGTCTGTGAAATTCAAGGATCTTATTTAGGGACTTCTTGTCAACCATTTCTTTCTTGATGGTTTCCACACCTACTTAACTTTCAAATGTCAGTTGCTTTTTAGTAGAGCCCAAATTTAATAAACTTCCATTTCCTAGATTTCACCTGAAGGTAGATGTTAAGAAAATGTGGATGTAGAAAGAACTAAAACTTGAAAATTATAATTGTAGCTAACACTTAAAAAAATATACTATTTGGTAGTATCTGTCAGTCTTTATTCATGGAATACTTTCCTTCTAAAATAGGTATTTTTCCCTTTGGAAAGAAAAAAAATACCTTGTAAATACGAAACCATTTATAGCCACTAGTGAAAGAATTAGCTTCTTATTTCTTGTAATTTGCAACAATTTAATAGAGCAAAATTATTTGCAAACAAATAATAGAGACAATCTTGAAAAAAAATATTGGGATGGAGAAAGGAAAGGATAATCTTAAAAATTCAATCAAAAGTATCAAATATAAATTCTTTATAAAAATTTTTAAAGTATGGAATTTGCTGCTGCACTTTGACAGAGAAACTCAAAACACAATAGGGATCAGCCTGGTTGCATCAGTGCTTCTTGACTTCTGGTGTGCATAGGAATTTCCTGCATAACTTGATAAAAATGTAGCTCCTTGTCCCACCACCAGGGACTCTGGTTTAGTTGGTCTCCATAGAGCCTGTGCCGGAGATGCATTTAAGGAGCATCCCACAGAATTTGAAAGAGGTCCTGGGATCACACTGTTATGCTCTCCTGTTTCAGCTGGTCCTTTGGTGCTCATCCTCCCCCATATTCTGCCCATGGAGTCATAATTTAAAATTTATCCTCTTCCTGTGGCATCCATTATAAACTTGTTTCCTTCATTCTTAGCAGATATCTTTACTTTTTAGTTTTTGAGATGATAAAAAGCTGTGATCTACAACTTCCCGGAAGTCCTTCCTCCTCTTCAGAATTTCATACCATCTTGCATTTCCCCCTTTCTCTTTCCCATCCTAGAGGAGGACATGTCCCTCCTTCTTTCTAAGGCTGTATGTCTATTCATGTTCTTATATTCCCTTGCTCAATGTCTGGCTCTCTCACGATCTTCCAGTCTCCATGAGGACACAGATGGTGACTGTCTTCTTGATCCCCATTTCTTCAGGGTTGGGTAAGGGCCTGCTTTGTTGCCAACACTCAGCAAATGTCTGTGAACTGAAGCCATGAGAGATTTCTTCTCCCTGGTCTCAAGAATTTACTTCATCTCCTTTTTACCTTCAATCCTCTGTTCTCTTCTCTCCAAACATGCTACTTTGGTGTCTTTATGCTCTCTCTTTCCCCTGGCTCTACTTCCCCTTAGACTACAGACATGATCATATCTTTCTTAAAATTAGAAGCCAAATCTCCCAGTTTCCTACACCACGTGTTGGGTTTTGTTATGTAAAAAAAATAGTGGTTGCCTTATTATTCATACTGAGGAAAACTTGAGTTTTTTTTTTTCTCTTTAACTGGACAGTTGGAGGTCCCAAACCAAAATGTAGGGAACAAGAGGCATATGGGACAACTCCAAAGTGTATTTATTCAAATGCAGTTTGTTGATCTGTTAATCTGTCATATTTTCCAGGCTGAGCTATTCTGCCAGAGCAACATTCTACTGTATTCAAATCAGCTGTCCTGGAGTTGAGACACCTGTTAGTGTCTGTTTCTTAAGAAAACCGAGTGAGATGCTGTTGGAGAGACAACATGTAATCAACTAGAAAATATAATTCAAAGTAGCAACAAGAACTAAAAGGGATCTAAATTAACTTAATCAAGAACACAGTTATTTTCGTGGAAAACTTTAAGACTGTAATAAAGGGCATAAGTGATAATCTTTGTAAGCAGACATTTCATGCTTCTGGTTGGGACGACTTGATGTTGTGAAAATACCACACATTTCCTGAATTAATCTATACATTTAAATTAATCTGTAAATTTCATTCCAATCAAAGTAGCAGTTATATTTTCCATGTACCAGGAAGAATCATTGTTCACAAATAGTCAAGTCAGACTTAAGAAAAATAAAGAGTGTGTGTGAGCATGAGTCTTGCTTACTCAATCAAATATTGAAAATTGGCCTGAAGAGAAAAACAGCATCAAAAATTGACCAATTGGATGGATTAGAAAGCACAGACTCATGTAGGAATGTGCATATATATTTAATTTATAATAAAAGTGTCATCTCAGATTGAGACGAAAAGAATTTGGAAAGTGTTGTGGGGAAAACTTGTTTACTATATGCAGAAAAATAAACTGGATTGCTAACTAATAAAGTATTTAAAGTAGACCCAAGATGTGAAAGGTAAAACTATATAGTTAACAGAAAAATGTATAGGAAAATACCTGTGATCTAGAGATGGAGAATAATTTCTCAAAACCACAAAAGAACTAAGTTTAAGGCAAATACTGATGAATTTGGTTATATCAAAGTTAATAATTTTTGATTAATTAATGATACTGTGGACAAAGTTAAGAGCTAATAGAATATGATAATCCATATGTTCTAGATATTAATATATTTAAAAAGATAAATATTCTTGTATAAGAAATTCTAGTGAATTAGCCAAAAAAAAACCCCCAGAAAAATAGATAAAGAATATGAACAATGTATAAAATTGAAAATCCTGATGTCCAATAAATATTTTGAGATTTTCAATTAATTTATAATCAGAAAAAATCCAAATTAAAACAACAAAGCAATATCATTTGGTATTGATTAAGTTGGAAACCTGGATGATACCACATATGGTCAGGGATATGAAACCCTCATACCTTCTGGTGGGAGGTAAACTGGAATGGGCCATTCTGAAAGCCATCTCTCCAGATAGGATTATATCTACATTTATGACCCAGTAATTCTATTTCTGGGTATAGTATGTATGCTAAAGAAATGATCATATGGTGTAGTATTATTTATAGTGGTGGGGATTAGGAGGCAAGTGGGGTGTCTATCTTTTGGAAACTTACATAAAATGTGATAGTTGCTCACCATGAATTACTAAGTGACTGTGAAACAATGGACTCGATCTATACTCAGTAACCTAGATGAATCTTAAAATCAAAGTTCTGAGTAAAAATAGTTTAAAAAAAACACCAAATGATGCACATTTTTGCAAGAAAACACACACTGCAAAACATTAAAGACATTAGAATGCCTATGGGGGACACTTTCATACTTAAAAATAATTATGTACCACCCTGAATTTTGAAGATTGAAGATAGAAAATAATTTAATTCTTTGCTGTTTGGTTATCTACTTGCTAAGCAAAAAGCAAAATAACATCTGAGGGGAAAAAAACCCTTGTTCTAATAGCTATAAAATTGATTTAAAAAGAAACTAATTAAGAGGCTGTGGCAATAATCTAGATATGAGTTGCTAAATACCTGTGTTGGGTGGTGGCAGGGAGAGGAACAGTAGAGTGAAGTCAGCAGGCTATTGTGTTTGGATGGATGTTCAAGGGAAGGAAATACATAAACACATACATAAATAAATACAAGTTTAAAAGCTAATAGGAGGTTCTACTTCTGGTAATAGATTGGCTAGGATCATTTGGAGCAACTGCTCAACTAAAAATGCTGGATAAATTTTAAAGAAATTCTTACAGCATAAACAACTTGGCAAGTCATTCAGGAATTTTCAGATCAAAATGTACAATTCTTCTATCCTGCTGTGACCTCCACTCCATTGATCCTACCAGCATTTCAATGTCCTTCATTCCCACGATACCATCATTCTCCTCCTTGATCACTTGAATTCCACGGGCAATTGATATAAATCACTCGTATATTCCCTTGACAGTTTTGTTTTTCTTGGGCTTCACTGTAGTCAGTTGGCTGGATGAAACTATAGATAAATTCAAGTCTCTGCTTCTCTCCGCTTGTACTTGTTTCATTCAACATGGCTGATGCAAAACATAAAACACACAAGCGCATTGGATGGTATCACTTTGAATTTAATGCTGCCAAGCAAATGTAACTTCTGTAGTCCATTCACTCACCCACTTGCCTAGGTGACTATTTCATGCCTTTCTTTCTTTTCAAAATTCCCTCTTCCCCCATCTTCAGTCTGAGCAGATGATCTTTTTTTTTTTTTCAATGAGACGTTCAGAGCAATCAGAAGAGAGCTTCCTGCAGATTTCCAACATCATGTCTGCTCACCAGCATTATAGTCCTGTACTCTGCCTTCCCACCTTGATGAACCATCCATGTTCCGACTGAAAGCCCATCCCTCCTCCACTTGGGCAGCAGATGCTGTCCCTTCTCACTTACACAATGAGATCTCGCTCCAGCAAGATCTCCTCTCCGCTTCTTACAACATCAGATTTACACTCTACTGAATTATGCTCCCCAGCATACAAATATGCTGTTATTTCTCCCAGCTTAAACAACAACAACAACAAACATTTACCGACCCAGTTCTCCCATCGACCACCTTTTCTTTGCCCCCTTAGCAACAAAGCTCTTTGAAGGAGTTGTCTATACTCCCTGTCTTCAATTCCATTTCTCCCTCTCTCTCGTAACCCACTCTAATTAATCAGGCTTTCATTCCACTCCACCTCACTAACCAAGACCTTCATTTTGCTAAATCAAAAGGTCAGTTCTTAGTCTTCGTCTTCCTTGACCATCAGGAACATTTACACAGTTGATTATTCCCTTCTCTTTAATCTGTATCTGGCTTTGGCTTCCAGGACATCACATCACTTGATTGCCCTTCTACTTCGCTGGTCCCTCCTTCTCTGTCTTCACCGGTTCCTCCTCTTCTTTCTTGCATTTCAGAGTTACAGCCCTGAAACTCTATCCTTATTTCTCTTCTCTCTGTACATTCACTCCCTCAGGAACCTGTGCTGTCATCTGACTTTAAGGTTTTAAATATTGTCTGTATGTTAATGAGTCCCACATTTACATATTCAGCTCAATCTCTCTTCAGTTGGCTATTCAGCACTTCCACTTAGAAGTCTAGCAGACATTTCAAAATCAATGTGTTCAAAACAAAACTTCTGAAACCCCTCACACTGTCAAAGAAAGACACGAACAGCAAAATGAACTACCTTGGGTGATGACAACTCCATGTTTCAGTTGCTCAGGCCTTAAATCTGGGTGTCATCCTTGACTCTTCTCTGACTTTCATATTCCACAGCCAATACTTCTTTAAATTATGTTGGCCCTACCTGTAAAATATGTCCGAAATCTATTTTCTTTTCATCACTTCTACTGCTGTTATCCTGATGCAAGAGATCATCATCCCTTGATTGGATTGATACAGACTCCTGACTGATCTTCTTGTTTTTACACTGTCTTACTTCTAGTGTTTTTAACAAAAAAATCCTTTAAACCATATGTCAAATCATATCTCACCTCTGCTCAAAATCATGCGATATCTTCCTATTTCACTTCGGCTGTAGGATTTCCCTCCTGCCTCCCACTGTTACCTCCCTGACATTAGCTCTTCATTTCCAACTACTCTCTTAGCTTTGTTAAGAAAAATGAAGACATAGAGAACAATCATAAAGTAGTCAGTAAAAGAAAACTGGCAAACTGCCAGCTAGACCTATTAATAAAAGAAAAGAAGGGGTATAAACAATCAACCACAGAAACGGAAAGAAGACAGCACTACATGTGCTGTGGATGTAAACACATAAGAAAATATTGCAAACAATGTGATGGCAAAGGTTCGAAAATTTAGCAAAATTGATTACATCCTAAACAAGTCTCATTTATCAAAACTAACTTAAGGAAAAAATTAAAAACTTGAGTATCTGTTTATCCAGAAATAAGTTCACCTGTAGCCAATTTTTTTCTTAAAAAAATCTTGAGGGTTTAAAGAAATAATGCATATAAAGCACTAATCTTAGTAAGTGTCAACAATTATAATTATTACTATAATTTCTGAGACATACCTGTGGGTGGTTGTTGAAATTGTATGAGTAGATGACTTTTCTGAAGAGTGAAAATGCAGGAATCAAAATCATAGACCTTAGAGTTGGGAGTAACTCAGAGATTGTAACCCATCTATTTCATTTTATAGCCAAAGAATCTGAAAGCCAGAGGAGTAACAGACTTCTTCAGTCTCACATAGCAAGTTAGTGGCACTGTTGGGACTAGAACAATTTTTTCATGACTGCTAGTCAAGTGATCATTCTGAAGAACTTTGAATATGGGTAAAAATAAATTTCCATGCAAATATCAACTAGCAAGAATAAGTATTACCATGGAAATATGGCTGTTGTAAAATAATGGAATTCTAGGTGCTTTCTTTTAATTTATAGATCTAATTATGAATTGATTTTTCTACTCTTCTATCTTTTTAGTGCTAAGCTAGGTGATAATGGAGTTGACAAGTCAGTTTCCAACTGTGTAGTTAGAAGTCTATGTTGATCTGGTCGAGGGATGTTTATGTAATTTGTGTTACCCGGGGCAAAACAAAAATGCTGGGCTTCTAACGGGGTCAGGGGAGTCATCTTCTCCTTCCCACAGGCCCATGTCCCAATATATGGTGGGCAGATGACCCCCTGTGGATCACAACCTCTGTTCTGGGATGTGCTTGGTAGCTGGCTTGGGACTGGGTAAAAGGCCCCATGCCAAGTTGCCCACTAAATATTGTGTGCTGCTGCCAGTCTGGGTAGGCTGAGCCACTGCCCTGACCTGCTGTAGGATATCATGGGGTGTGTGCCCAACACCAACCCTCTCTGTACCTGCACCCAGGCCCTCCTGAGACGAAAGGGCAAGTGACAACAGATTTTGAGCCTTCTCTCCCTCAAGGTTAGGATGTTAGTAGTCACAGGTAGATCAGGGGATACGAATCTGGACAGAGCCTAGGTGACCAAGAACCCATCCTGGGTTGGTGGGCAGGAGGAGAGGTAATAGGAGGTGGGCCACTCTTGAGTGACACTCCAAGTCCCTGTGCATGCTCCATTTCCCCATAAGATTTCACTTACAAAAGGCAAATTCAAATGATCTCAATTGGTGGATGACCTTAACCAAGTATTTTAACTTCCCTAAGCCTTATTTTCCTTAGATTGTCACTTCAAGACAGAGGCTGCCAAGTATTAATTCAAGTGCAAGGCTTTTCTGAGCACGGAGCCCCCATGTGACTGCACTGATTGTATGCCCATGAAACGAGCCCTAATATGGTGCCATAATGACTGTTCAATAAAAAATAGTGCTCCCTTTAATGGTTGTCTTTGACTTCTTTTACTGGTACTTCTGATTCCTCCTTCTTTTGGCTTCCCAGTTGGCACCTCTTCTAGGCTGTCAAGTTTTATCTGGACACTCCAAGATGTATGAGGTATTTGAAGAAGATATGGACTCTGATCTTTGGGAACCTACTTTGTTATGAGTCAATTAATGCTTTTGGTCTCTTTTGCATGTAACATCTAGGAACGTGGATTTTGAAGACAGCCAAGCCTGAGTTTGAGTTCTGTGTCTGCTCTTACTTGATAGGTGAACTTGGATAAGTTACTTAACTTTCTTAAATTTTCCTGAGATCATTCATTTGGAAGACTGTGTGGTTAAGAGTGTAGAATTTGGAGCCAGACTGCATGGTTCTAGGCAAATCTTTAACTTCTCTGAGCCATAAAAGTAGGAATAATAGAATTATCTATACTATCTAATAGTATTAAGGATTCACTGAGTTAGTTAACAGAAAGAGCTTAGAACAGTGTCTGGCATACACTAAGGGTTGAGTAAATACCAGCTATTACTATTAATTCATTCATTGAAAGAGTATTTATACATCAATTACACTGTCCCAGGCATAATATTTCTTATGTCATGAGGAACATTATAGATAAATACCCATAAATGAGATAACACTTGTTAAGTCTTAGCACTATGACTGTCACATTGCATGACCTTAATAAATATTAGGTCCCTTAATAATTATAAATACTGATAAGTTATTAGGAGCTTAGTCAGAAGAAAAGTGTCTTAGACCCATTTGATGGTAAGCAGGTGATAGTTTGTGGGCAGCTGAAAGCTGTACAGTGGAAAAGATATTCAAAGAGCATCTTGGTCCTAGCTCTCTGAGGCGTTCCATTCTTCCACTCTCAGTGAGCAGCATGGAACCTGGAGGACATCTAGGTCTCCCTGCATTGTCTGATCTAGACAGAATTGAACTGTGCCCTCAGTTCACCAATGACTTATGTAAGCCCTCAATCTTTCCATGATTTCTGAAGAATTTCCACCTGAAGATTTATACTTTCATAATCCTCTTTTCCTGTGAGCTGTCTTCACCTAGCAGAGTGTCTAGCAAGGCAAGAAAACTGAAGACTTCTCAAGTACCCCAAAAGAGTATCCACAGATTAGGGGAAAATGTAAAATTTACTGAATATTTTGTGGGAAGGCAAACCATGATGAAACTCCAGTTTAGTGATTCTTGTTCACCAAGTCCCTCAGGGTGTTAATATTATGCAGGGTTCTCTCTCTCCCTCTTTACCAAGCACCTCCCTCCAGGTTACCTCTTCTTCACTTCAAGGATCCCCCAATATTTTGGAAAATGATTACACATTTTCTGGCTTATAGTTCCAAACTCCCATTTAGACATTCATCAAAGTGTTCAATTGAGCAATGGCCTTCTGTAACATAATTCATCCTATCTAGAAAGGATTCAATGTTATAGATAGTGACATATTTCCTTATTATATTTGACATATACTTGGCAACATCCATTCTTTCTTGTATCTGTTTGTTGAACAAGTGTTGATGAATACAACCTATGGTCTAAGCACTTGCAGGCTTGGCTTTTAGGAATACGATGGAGTAGCTGACCTCATGGGTAAAAGATGATAGGGTTAAAATCTATATGTATATATGGTTAATGAATACCTATTTCTGACATTTGTGTGGTGTTAAAAAGATTTCAGGATATAGTACTCAAAATTAAGATACACTATAAACAAAGCTTTGTCAGAGTTGGACTTAGATTTTCAGCAGCACAATACTCATGCTCCAGTCCTCCCACTGAAGTCAAAGATCAGGGTAAAAACCTGCAGGATATGGTGATGGAGAGCAGTAGGTGGAAGCTGGGTCTCTGACTGATGTCCACAATCCAACAACTTTTTGGGATCAATTTTCTCATGAAAATAACCATAACAGAAAAAGTTAATTGAAATGATGAATGGATGAAGAGGATGAGTCATGGTTACCAAGAATAAAAGTGCTGAGTTGTTGATGAGGTACCGAAATGATCAGTAACACATTTAAACTTGCTGCCACTCCCTAACCACTTACAGCTGGCTCTTCGGTGTGCACTGTAAGGAACTTGACAATGAAACTCATTTCGCGTTAAGTAGGGTCCAAAGTGGTCCTCAGCCTGGCCTGATCCTTTCTCCTTTCCTTCAAACTCCTTTGATAGATAAAGAGAGGAAAGGGAGGGAAAGAGGTGTGCAAGGGGAGACCCTTTCCCCATACAGAAAGGAGAGAAGAAAACAAATGTAATTTTCAATGATACATGTTCATATGTAATGAAGACTAAACTTCTTTCTTAAAAATGATCAACTTGGCCATTCTTTTTAAGCTCACAGCTTGCTTCCATCTCTGAGCGGAAAAAAAAAAAAAAAAAAAAAAAAGACAAACAAATTCAAGTATGGTGACAATTTCAGAGGATCTACCTTGATCTTAAAGTGAAAAACTGTGTAATACTAAGGACTAATTTCACAAAATCTACTAGAACAAAAGTAGTTCATCTCTAATTAAAAAATTACTTCACACGTATATTCTCTTGATTATGTTCCATAGGCCTTAAATATGACTCAGTAAGTATATGAACATTAAAAGTTAAAATGAAAGACCTGCAACCAATAATTCATTACACCCATTTAGTTGGTCTAAAAAAATGTGGACCCAGAAATATTTCCACTTACCTGTGACATGGTCTTAATGAACTGAGAGGAGATAGTTAGATTCAATAATTTAAGCCTTCAAATAAAAATTTTAAAGTTTCCTTTTTCACAGTCTATTGAGAGATAAAATATTGATTTTTCTTCAGTGGGTGTAGAAGTTGGATATGCTACTACTCCAGAGACGAAAAGAAAAAGAGGCCCCTTAGTTTTACTTAAGCTCATTCTGTTTTGGCTGTTATCTATATAGTCCTCTGCATTCTTGAGTCACATTGATTATTATCAATAAGTCAAAGCCATTGTCTTCAGTAATTTGACAGGTTCTGCAAAAGTTTGATGGACATGGGTCTTTGTGTGCAAAACTGATATACAGCTGATATACATTTTATGGATAAATTCAGCATTATATGAGAATTCTGAGATGGGGCCTTCAAACTCATTGTTAATATTTGTCCAGTCGAGGGAGGTCTTATATAGGTAAGGAAATACTATTTCCAAGTTGACCTGTTGACTTCTGGGTTTGTCACTTGGGCCTCTGTAGTGAATATTTGTTGATTTTGGCATCACATATCCAATTACCCCACCTCTGGTAACATATGTTGATGTTTGTTTAAGGATCAACTTTTCTCCCATTTTTAGTCTACCCACTTAGAATTTACTCTACCACTGATTCTAGGTGTGTGGTTTGAGAGTCCAGGCTTAACTCAGAGCTTTGCCTTTCCCGAGCCACCATGCTTAGCACGAGCACATGATCCAATCCGAGATGGTAAGATACAAAGAGAATTTTGCAGATGATTGTGTAAAATTTCTTCCTGCAGGACTTAAATCTGAAAGGATGAAGCCAACAAGATAAAGGCAGAGCTGAATAATGTAGAAAAATGTTATCCTGATGACATTGCCCCAGCCCAAACATACCCCAAACAACTCCTACCTATAGACTTCAGTTTCAGGAGTCAATACATTTCCTTTTTGTTTAAACCAAACTTGGGTCAGGCTTTCTGTCACTAGCAACCAAAAAAGTTCTAACTGATATAGGTTTTTATTCTATTATTTTATTTAAATTTTTTTTTTAAATTAAAAAAGTCTGTCCTCTAGGACAAACTTGAGTGACTGTTTGGATGGTGGGCTTGTCTATGCCCAGACCCAGTGCTTTCATCTTCCCCAAGTTGCTCACACTCACAGAGACATGTTCTGATGTTTTTTCTTTACTCAGGTGATACTTTTTTCACATAAAGAAACTTCTGCACTAAGAAAAGCTTTATAATAATGTCATGCACTGAGTTCTGTTCCCCCTCTGCCAAATCCATATGTTGAAGTCCTGAATCCCAGTACCTCAGTGAGATCTTGTTTGGACATACGGTCTTATTTGGATGGGTAATCCAGTTAAAATGATGTCATCAGGGTAGCCCCCAATCCAATATGAATGGTATCAGTATAAACAGGGGAAATCTGGAATCAGACACACCTATAGGGAGAAGAGACATAGAAGGAAGATGGCCATCAAGAAAGGGGCCTGGGACACATCCTTCCTTCACAGTCCTCAGAAGGAGCTAACCCTGCTGACGCCTTGATCTCAGACTTCGAGCCTCCAGGACAGTGAGACAATAAATTTCTGCTGTACTATTTTTGGGTACTTTGTTATGGCAGCCTAATGCAATGGGTAAAGGAGCTCACTTTGAAACTAGAGTGAGATAAATTGTTTTAAAAGTATAATTTTATTTGCTGTAATCTGACATAACTTTACCACAAATTGTTGCTATTTGTAGAGCTAGAAATTGATTTAACAAGCACCTGGGAAAATCAATGGTGGCAGAGGTATCAACTAAATCCAGTAAGAGATGCAATATATTTAATATTCAAAGCTGATTTCAGGAATGATTGCTTTTAGAAAGAAAAGAAATAGATCATATTTTTAGCAGGTGTGACAATTTGTGTTTATTTTGATAAGATACTTAGAAAATTATTGTGATGTGATATGGCATTTTACGCTTTTAAAAAATACTTCAGAACATTTATCTTTTGTAAATCCTTCACTAAAAAACATTAAAGAAGTTTCAGGAAAATCCCAATATTTGCACATTTTCATTGTTGCCTTCTTAAAATTTGTCATGAAATCATCAGTGAAAATTAATAAATTTTCATTAATTGCAGTTGTCTTAAACCACTTAATTTCTTCTGTGGAACTATGACATAAAATACCAAAACGTAAGTTAAGTTCCTACTTAAAGCCAAGACTCTTTAAGTTTAAATTCTGGACTCCCAACCAAAGATTTGGAGCCAGAGATCGACTAATTATCTGAAAGAAAGCAAAATTCTTTGCTGAAGTGGAGGAATATCCCTGCCTTTCACATACACCAACTAATCTCAGACTTATAATAGTTTGACTTAAGATTTTTCGACTTTACCATGGGAAAGCAACACACATTCAATGGAAACTGTACTTCAGATTTTGAATTTGGATCTTTTCCAGGGCTGGTGACATGTACACGATTCTCCCTCTTGATGCTGAGCAGCAGCCGCCGCTCCCAGTCGGCCACGGGATCACCACGGCAAACAACTGATACACTTACAACCATTCTGTACCCAGACAATCATTCTGTTTTTCATTTTCAGTGCAGAATTGAATACATTATATGGAATATTCAACATTTTATTATAAAATAGGCCTGTGTTAGATGCTTTTGCCCAATTATAGGCTAAAGTAAGTGTTCCGAGCACATTTAAGGTAGGCTAGGCTCAGCTATGATGTTCGGTAGATTAGTGTATTAACCGCATTTTCCACTTACTGTACTTTCAACTTGTGATAGATTTATCAGGACACGGCCCTATGGTAAGTGGAGGAAGATCTGTATGAATCTCCATACACATGCGCAGAGAGACAGACACACACATGCACAGAGCACTACATAAGATCTATGTTTAAATGAGCATATTTGAGAGGTCAGAGACAAATCTTTCATCACAGATTGCATGTGGTACCTCCAAACTAAGTGGGTAAATTTTTAAGTAGACTAATCAATGGAAACTGTGTAAAAATATAAACTCTTCCTTTCTAGTGATTCAGTACAATGACTCAATCAATTCTGCATTGTTTACTTGAACTCCTGCACGTTTTACAGTGTCTATCTTGGTGTTGGATGAAGGAGCAAAGAAAATGCTGTTTTAAAGAAAAGTTACACACTTAGTTCATGACAGGGAGTGATAGAGATAAATAATTACTGCCCTTTTGCGCCTCCCCTTCAAATAGCAAAATCCCACCCATAAGAAAAATTGATTTTTTAAGAATAAAAGATGTTACTGTTTGCCCTTTCCATCGGAACTGCAGGATATTGCCACAGTCTCAATTTATACTACATATAATTTTACAGGAATATTTCATCTAAAATCTTTGTGGAAATTTTTAGGAAAAAGAAGTTAGGCCAATAGACAATGAAATGCTTGCTCTTCATTTTTTAACATTTGCAAGTTCAGAGAGAAAATTTTTCAGCATGATGTGATCCATTTTCTCTACCATTTATTCTCTTTCAGGGCTTAAGGTTGATCATTTTCAAACATTCTGCATTATTTTCAAAGATTTGTCTTAGAGCCAGGCTGAATAGAGAAGGCAGAATTGTCCAGGTGAGAAGCATTAACATCTCATTAAACAAGTTTCTAATTTTATTTTTAACACATTGTTGTGCACCTTACTCCCTGCATAATATTGGCCTGATCACTTAATGTTTTAAGTATGTCTTTTTAAAAAGAAAAAAAAAAAAACAACAATGTCCTTCTTCACTTCTCATACTTTTGTTTTCCTCCGGGGGCTGTACAACTTCATAAAGCATATAGCCAGCCTTAAGTGCACCCCCCACTCCCCCCACACGATGAAAAGAACAACATTACTTAAGGAAAGTATTCTTTTACTAGAAGTTTCTGAGACTGACTAGAGGAAGGTTTCTATATAAAATACTAGACACCCACCACAATTTTTGCCATCTGAATTCCATTTCTTTTTGGTGTACCTTGTGTGTGCGTGCGCCTGCGCACATCCACTGTGAACTGGAATTACGGAAGCAGACATCAAAAGGTCAAGCGATTGCCATAATTTTTCATTCTCTCTCCTTATATTCACATTTTCCCCAAATACTCTACTGCTCTTAGTTCTATTGATCTTGATTTTTCCCACTACTTTTGTTCCCAATTAATCAAAGATATGTGGAATTCTAATTCTGTTGTATTCCTTCTCTTCTTTTTTGAGATTTTTTTTTTTTTTATTGCTAGAAAGAACTTCTATCTTATCCAGCTGCGAACTTAAATAAGCTCTCTACTTCTCTAGGTCACTGATGGCAAATGGTAAACAAATTTACATTTGGGATTTTCTATTCATTTCCCACCCAGTTGACACTGAGCCAATGATAACCGCTCATTAACTGTGCAGCTCTGGATCATTTGTGTGACCCAGACCGTGTTTCTAGGTGGCTGATGACTCTATCACGTAAGGCAGAATCAAAAGCCTTGTTGAAGCCACGACAGATACTATCTGCCAGTATCCCTCTGCGTTCCAAGAGCTCCTTAGAAAAATGTGAAAAAGTTTTCACTGTGATCAATCTAGGTGTTAAATACATTTTTTTTTTTTTTGCACAAGTTTCTGTAAAATGGAACTTGATGATCCTGTACAGATAAAATGGGTAGGCACATTTTCTCTTTCTGGTCACTTTGGGTTCATTCTGTAGCAGTGTGGTTCTCTTGTGATGAATTTCTTCTCAAGCTCTCAGGAGAATTTAGATTCAATTTTTGGTAGTTTAGAAATATTAAAATTATTAAACCGTGACTGATAAGTCACTAAACTGATTAAAGTGAGGAATTAACCTCTGCCCCAGAAGAGTGACAACTTCCAACAGTCAATGCAAGGATCCTGACAGGTTGTCAGGACACTTGGGTCCTGTTGTCAGTTACATCCAAAGCTCATTATTCCATGTTCTTGGGCAACATCCACTACCTGTGTCTCAATTTCTTCACCTGTAAAGTGACAATAACACATGTTTTACTAAATGTGAAGAGGTTTTCTACTATCAAATTAAATAAAATATGTGTAAGTTGTTTTGACACTCTGAAACACTTAACTACATGAATCTAAGATATTTTACAATAATAATGAATTAAACAATATATTTCACAAAGATAAACATTTTTTAATTCTGAAAATTATGATTTCTACTTTGTAGTTGAAACCATGGTTTATAAAATAAATGTTAGTATATTGTGTGATATGTTGCCAAGAAATTTAAAAAATTTTCATTGATATGAATTAGATCATGCAGAAATGAAAACAATTATTTTGATAATTCAAGATAAAAACTACTTTCAACCAAATTCTCCAAATTTCTTTTGTGTATTTGAAATTATCTCAGAGGACCAAAGAAAAATTTTGATGTTACCTATTAAGAAATAGAACCGTACAATCAAATTATGCTTCTGTAAGAAGATGTATGTGAAATTAAATGTTTTTGTACAAACTACCAGTTATAAAATAAATAAATCACAGGTATGTAATGTACAGCACAGGGAATACAGTCCACATTTATAATAACTTTGTATGGTATATAATTTAGAAAAATATTGAATCACTATGTTGTACACCTGAAACTAATATAATTTTATAAGTCAACTGTATTGCAATTAAAAATAAATTAAATATTTTTGTATTATTAAATTGTGCTCTGAAAAAGTTTTAACTTGTGTTATTATTATTTGATCAAGTTAATGTGTAGCCACATCCATAGAACACATTTCCTTTGAAGGAATTCAGAAGCATGAATTAATGTTATTTTTCAGATCTCATTTATTTCCTAACATCCCCTTGGAAAAATTACTTCTAGAATTGGAAGAAAGCAAATAAGGGGCGGTAGAATTACGTTTTTACTTTATGACCTTTTCTACTGTTTACTTTATATCGCATATTGCTGAAACAAGCTGAACAGTGATAGGAAATATTTTGGGGGGTGGAAAATGAAGGTGTGGGAATCGGGCAGCTGGTGGGACTTTAACAATTTTGCCCATTAAGTGTACTACCTACTTTGAAAATGCAAAATCAGACTTTCCTAAAACTCAGAACTCTTCATATGCTGAAGAAACATGCTTGATATCAACCTGAATTTGTTTTTCTTTATTTATGAGTCCTAAATTTTGCTTGAATTTTGGCTTTTTCCTTGAAAATTTATTGCATTTTCTTCATCTAATACAATTTTTTTTTGAAACTGCCAGTGTCTCTGTTCATGCATCTGGAAGTGAAAATGTTGTAATGGCCACAATTACATTTGCTTTATAGGGGAAGGCGAAACAAAAGCTTGGGATTCATAATTACTTCTGACATAATTTCTCCCTTTGAGTACTGTTAGTTTTTTTCCAAATGCTCATTTATAAACATGTCATTGCAGTCATATTATTGGATAGTCAGTAATCTTATAAATTATATAAATAAATTTAAAAGCTCTGTAAAAACAATGAAAATTGTTTTTCTTCTATTTTAGCGAAACAAGTCATAACTGATTATTTCAAATAAAAGAACTAAGTGAACAGGGTAACATTTATAATAATAAGAAACTCTGTAATGTTGCCTCCCAAGGGGTTAGCAGCAAACGAAGTTATTCATGAAACTCCTTTGGCTTTTTTGGATAAGACTTTCATAGTTTAGTGTCATATACGGCAGAACAGAAATGAGATGAATAAGCACCTTCTTGGTCCATGAAATTTATTTCTCATCCCATTCTGGTAGCATTGTAGATGAATGTGCTTACAATAATTATAAACATCAAATAATCTGAGGCAGTCGTAGCGATTTAAAGATTTCCTGAGCATCCAAATGCGTGTTCTGATAGTCTGTAATAGCTCTTGGTAGTACAGAAATGTATGTAAGTAAACAGATGAACACGCTTTTGCACCTGAGACTTTATAATTTAAAGACAGGCAATGAAGGAGACAGGTAGATGATTAAAAAAAAATAACATTGATAATGAATCTAACTTCCACATAGATGTGTCATAGTAAAAACAATTTTTTTAAATGAAGAACATTGTGAGCAGACAGGAACACAGGTCAGTGCCAGACACAATCTTGGTCTAATCACTGATTTCCCACCATCACTAAGCAAAGGGAAGCAATACTAGGATTATGGATGATGACTGGTTATTTTTAAGAATTTTTTTTCCTAATTCCTAACTAAATAATTAGACAAAAAAATATTTCCCTTGGTTTCCTCCCAGATGCTGAGGCTGGTCACTGAGCAGGATGCTGAGAGATGGACGTGGGCGCTCAGGGCCATCCCGCTGGACCCAGCTTCACCTTCTCCCCTTAACTGCAGTGCTCAAATTCCCACCAGTGAAAACTGGGATTGGCATTTGGAGAGCCTACACCCGGCATCTCTGTGTGACTTGGCTTCCTCCCAGTGTGACAGCTACAGAGTATTTCTTGCATCATTGCCCATGGCTCCAAGACCAAGTTTTCCAAATAACAAGGAGGTAGCTGGGTCTCCTTTTCTGACCTAGTCTTGGAAGCCATGTGGTATCACGTCTACCTCATTTGTTTAGTTGTGACTCAAAAGCCCACCCAGATTCAAGGGAAGGGGACATAGACTCAACTTCTTAAAGAGTTAACATTGTACATGAACAAGAGGGATGGGAAACATTGTTATGACCATCTTTGGAAAACACAATCTATAGCAGTTTATGTAACTTGTTCTCTTTTTTATAGGTAGTCACTGCTGAGATAATCTCTCTCAGTCCATAAATTTAATTATAAACCAATGAATGCCAAGTTTATATCTGACTTCTACTCTGAGTTCTAAACATGAATATTCAGTTCTCTATTTGACCAGTAGTATTCCCTGCTCCCCCACACCCAAGTCCTGATAATCAAAAATGTCTCCGGATATTATCAGTTGTCTGTTCCTTGCGGGGAACATTGTTCCCAGTTGAAAGCCGTTTGACTAAAGTGATTTTAATTGATTGGTAATGATGTTCTACTTACTAACATTAAAAAATTTAAATGGTTGCTCACGTGCCCTTGTTTCAGGTTTGTTTCTTTGATTGTTTCAAATCTACAAACACACTTTAACGGAGGACTGACTTTTGGAGTCCCACTGGTAACTATTATTTTTAAAAGCGGGAGTTGCTAGCATGATTTTCCTGGCTGGTATGAATGAAGCCACTGGGTAAGAGAAAGAGACACCATGCACTGTTATAATTAGTGTGGCTGTTTTAGGCTGCATATCGTTTTACAGATCTTTGACCCATGTGTATTGAAAACAAAAGAAAGACTTACTTTAGGAACAAGAATTCAGTAATGAATGGTAGGATATTTTTGTCAAGATAAATTAATCTTTCTTTTGTGTGAATCCTTTTGCTTTAATGCATTCTCACTGAGCTTTCGTAGAAAATGTCCTACATGTTTATATTCTCCATACTATCTTTCTTTTATTGTAAAATCCATAAAGTAAAGGGAATCAGTTTTCATGCTGTCTTTCAAAACACTGCACACTATGCTTCAGAATTATTTTTGCTGCTTCTGCTGATGATAATGATGACAGTACAAAACCATATGCCAGATATAAATAGTGAAGTGACAGTTATAGTCTGCATACAATAGAATGGATCACTGGCTGCTTTGGGCTTCACTGGAGTCCTCCATAGTCACACAAAAGTGTGCACGGAGTGGGCCCTGAGAAGCTACTTGCAGAGTTTCTGGAAAGAACTGATGTGTTTTTCTAAAGGTTAGAAGCAGAAGAAATTATTCATTATTCATTATTCACTAGAAATGTGTTTCTAGCTTCCTTCTTAAAGGATAAATAGAATGGAGTGTTTTAATTTGGTGACTCTTTTTATGGTTGGCTGGGGTAGAGTTCTCATTTCTTTCTGTGCTAAAATTAAAGAAGCTAATCTCTACTATGTACTTTACATACAAATGTGAAATATATATGTAATATACATAATACATATGAAACTGATATATATTAATATGTATATATATGTTCCTCATTAGCTGGGTGTGTCTTTAGTCATGTTACTTAATATTTTTATATAGTGTTAATAATAATAGGATTTATCTCATACAGTTGTTTTGAGTATGGTATGAATATGATATATAGATACTTAGAATGTTGCACACAGTTTATGTACTCAATAAGCCTAGCTATGGTTACTATTATAGCCTTTCTCTCTCTCGCTTACACACATGCACACCTGTCATATTTTTTTATCTATATGACAAGCATGTATTGAGTATTACTTAGGTGCTGGAATTATACTAGGTGGGCATTAGTCAAGTCAGCTCGGATCCTGTTCTCACGGAGCATGTGTTCCAATGAGGAAGGCAAATCAAAAACAATTTCACAGATAAATAAAAATAACTGCAACTCATCATAAGAGCCAAGAAGGAAATCAGTAGGCAACCAAGGAAGAGAATAAGAAGAAGGACGTGACGGGGAGGCACCATTAGTGGGGTGGTGAGGGAATGCCTCTCTGGGAAAGTGGCATCAGGGTTGCGACTGGAGGGCTGGTGGGACTTAGCGTGTGACTGTGAAGGAAGAGTACAGGTAAGATGGCTTTGCCACCAAAAGACAGTGGCATGTCTTTCATTGTCTTGGTTCTCCATATCCCTTTTGCCAACACCCTAGGAATTGGGGCTTAGAAATACATGCTGATGCTTTTTCACTGACTGACTGAATTACGGACTAACCATAAGTGGAGAACACCTCCAGACCACTGACTTTTATTTAGGTTTTGAGTTAGTTAGAGTTAGAGTTTGAGGAAGTCATCTGGGATATGAAAATAAAATCAGGGATTTGTAATAACAAAACCAGTAATTTAGAAATATGCTAAGCCTGACAAAATTCTCTCCTTGCTGGCAGCTGCAGCTGCCTGGGTCTCTAGGGGAGCATCCTACTTACTGAAGTGCGAGTTTTTAATTTTAAACCGAGAAAAACAAAACAACTCCAATGTCTTTGATTTTTTTTTAAAAGAAAAGATTATTTCTTTAGAATGAAAATAAAAATAATGTATGCACAAGATGTGCAGAAAGTTATGAGAACTAAAACTCACCCCCTCTTTTTTAGGCCACCACTTCTGTTCCCAGCAATCTCTGCAAAGGTAACCATTTAGGGTTCATATATAGTTTTTGTAGAAAATATAATTTCATCTATCAGCACAGATATTACATATGTGCATGTGTGTGTGTGTGTGTATGTATATATGTATACATATATATATTTAAAGTCTTTGCAAATGGCATTGTATTATAAATGCTGATATATACCTTACTTTTTCATCTAATCAAATGGCTTACAGACCTTCTGTTTGCATCCGTAGACATAAACATCTTTTTTTAATGGCTGTACAATGTCCTATCTTACGAGAGTGTCACAATACATTTTACACACTCTCATTAATAAGCCTTTGGATTATTTTCCTGCTTATTCTTACTATACATAATCCTGAAAGGAACCTCTTAACCAGTGGGAACATCATTTTTTTCAGTAGAGTCAGTTCCTAATAGTGGAATTGTTCAGTCAAAGGATGCTTAATCATTGTTGATTTTGGTCATTATTACTAGATTGCACTAAAAAAAATTTACACCAATTAAAACTCTCTCAAAAGTGCCAGAATTCCTCATAACCTGTCTCTCCATAGTTGCATTAACACTGGATATTATTAAACTTCAAACATTTTGTCAGTCTGATAGATGAAAAGTTATCTGTGATTCACTTTTCTTTATGAGTCAGGTTGAGAATCTTTTTGCAGATTATTGGCCATTTTGTTTCTATATCTGTGAATTGCCTGTTTACATTAACTGATTATTTTTTCATTATTTTCATTTTCATTTCCCCACCCCTTGGTCTTTTTCTTGCTAATTGAATAAACATGTAAATTGGAAAATTAGCTCTTTGACTATCAAAATATGATGCAAAGTTTTTTCTTTCTTTTTGCCATTGATTTTTTAGCTTTGTTTATATTTTTTGGCATTTTCCTTAACAGTTTCTCAGTTTTGTGTCATGTTTAGGAAAGCCTTTCACATTACAAAATTAAAGAAGTATTTCCCCATGTTTTCTCTTGATACTTTCATGGTTTCATTTTATAATTCAAAATCTTTGATCCATCTGGAATTTATTTTGACATAAGGACTCATTTTCTTTTCAAAATGATGAGGCAGTTGTCACCACATTATTTATTGAATAATATGTAAGTGACTCATTATTATTTTAGTAAAGTGTATTGGCTCAGATTTTGGAATCAGAAATAACAAATCCAAACCGTGGTTTGACTGTTCTTGCCCAGTCTTTAATATAGGGTTAATGCTCTGGGTCCCAATGTCTTATCTGAAACCATTTCCATTGCCAGATTGTTTCCCTAGAGAGTTCAGCACATTGAGGATCTCCACCTGCATCCCCAGGGTTGAACCTACTTATGGGGGCGGGGCCGGGGGAGGGCTTACAGGGTGCCAAGACATGGTGGTTGCCATCTCTTCCTTCTGGCATCCACCAAGACACCCATATTTTAGGTTTCTGGTTGTTGATCTACTTAGATTTCTTTTCAAACCTGAATGGTCCTCATTATCCCAGATGCTCTCAGTTCTCACTCTTTCAGTTACTACTGAACCCCTCTTCTTGAGCAGGACAGATTTCTGTTCTTCAGAGCCTCTTGGGGTGGGACCATGGGGAAATTTCTACAGCTATCTGACCCCTCTGGCCCAGAACTCCCCTGCAACCATCTTTATTCTGGTGTCCTCTGTGCCAAGCGGGGGGCTGGGAATACTCTGTGAGGCTCTCTGGCTCCTTGACTCCCACCCACAGAAACCCTCCTTTCTCAGATCCACTAACCCTATCTGGAGGCTCCAGCGTTATCAACTTTCCTCTTGTTCAGACACCCAAGCAGCTCAAACACCATTGTTTCCTCTTGCATGTTCCTCCTGTCTCCCTCCTGTGGCAAACTTCATCTAGTCTGAGGGTAGGTGGGTAAGAAAAACTGGTTCTGACTGAAAATACCTATCATTCCAGATCTTTTTGTCCTCAGCCTGGATCTTCAGTCTTTAAAACTCCAAAGCCAAGGATTTGACTCTTTTGTTCTCTTCTCCAAAGTATCAGCCCTACCCTAAGGCAAAGGATATCTCAGAGTCTTTGAATAGGGAAGGGACAAAGATTAAGAAAGCATTACTTGTAGAAGGCACATTAGTTAATATATTAAAATACTATTCCTATATGTCACTGTTGTATTTACTCCCATGGAGAAAACTAGCTATGAAGACTTAGAAATAAAAGATTAAACAAAGGAAAATGTATTGCTTTTCAAGGTTCAGTAGAAGAATTTTATGGGTTTCATAATCATCAATATAAAAAATGCCAGCACAGGACGTTTGCTGACTTTGATGGACATTAGCCAAGCAGTAGATGTCATGTACACTGATAAGTGTGCTTCATTATTAGCTGTCCCCCTCCGACCTCGCCTCCCCAAGAATTATAAATTTATAACTAACTCCTTGTCCACAGAAAATGTCTCAGTCCTGCTAAAAAAGCCCCTAGATATTCATTTGGATGGTATATTCCCCCTTTGCCAAGAAATTGTTTATAAAAAATGTTAACATCTGGGTCTAAATAAATACCTCCTCCCCATAATTTTGTAAAACTCTGGAACTCTCTCAACATTCAAAATAGCATGGTCTCTTATAGTCTTAAGTTTTTTAATTAAGAAAAAGCAATTGAAAAAGGGTTGCTTTATTCTTAATTATTCAACTTTATTTTTCCTTTCGTATTTTGAAGATTCTAGATTCTGGCAGTAATAAATTTCAGATGAGGCAATATTTCACTGGTTATCAAGTTAACTTGCAAGAACCAACTAGGACCATAAAATTGAATATAAAATATTTTAAATTATTTTATAGTGCATCAAGGATTTTCACTTAGAATTATTCTGCACTATGAAATTGACAATTTTTGGCTGTTTGAACATATCTCAGTCATTAAAAGTAAGATTTGTTTTAGCTTTCCCAAAGCTAGGAAAATGCTAGCATGATGTTCCACCTACAATTTTGGCAGTAGGTCTGTGTAATTCTTGAAGTTAAATGTGGACCGCTAATTACAGTTATAGCTACTAAATTGTCCCTGAGTGGGTTTATTTAGTATTCAGTGGTGCCCCAGAGGAGGAATCTTTTATCTACAGAGCTGTCATAGATAAGCAACATAATCAAAACACTCTCCCTGATGAAAATTTATTTTTAACTTGAAAGAACATATCACACTGACCACCCACTCACCGATTGTGTTTTGCTGGTACATGGAATCTTGGCTACAAAATTAACTAAATTACTCTTGCTAGGAATTCAAGGTAAGCTGAGTCCCTTTGGGACCTTGCCCAAGAAAATCTATTTAGTGTAAATACCAGAGAAGAACCTCTTTTGAAAACTTTTTACCTAAAAGTGGTGTCTTGGTAGACAGGGGGCCTAAGGACAGTGTCACAGAGAGTTCCCAGTGAGGTAATTTAATTTGTTAAATTAAATAACAGAATTTATTCCTCTTGTGACTTTAGGTGGTAAGGAGGAGACATGGAGAAAAAAGAATGTAGTAAAAATTGGTGATTATTTTAAAGCCTGATTGATGATACTTTAACCACAGGTCTTAAAAGTATCCAAGGAACTTTTACAATTAAGGAAAACTGTCAAAAAGAGAAGACTCATTTTCACTGCAGATTCATTCATGTTGTCAAAAAAACCAACATCGTATGACATTTTGGTTTGGAGAAACCAGTATCAAACTTATGCTACTAGTTACCTGTAATCAGATGGTGACATTTATATTAAAAAAATGATATTACTGACTCAAATTGACAGTGCTTAAGAATTAGCTAAGATTTCTCATATGGCAGGGAGCACATATACAGACACCCACACTTAGAAAAGTTTCCATGAAACTTGAAATCTGATTCTTTGTGCCTCATTTATCCTTAACAAGTGGAGTAAATAGATAAAAATAATATCACTTAAGGAGGCAAAGAAATATAAAAAGAAAATGAAAAATGAATTCTTAGATATTCATGCCTAGACAAAAAAAATTTAAGCTTAAAAAAAATGACCCTGTCAAATGAGAATTGCTTAATTCTTATAATTCAGTTAAGGGACTCAGGCAAGGAAAAGGCAAAATGTATAGTCTGCTTTGTTGGTATTTTGGTGGAATTTCTGAGTAACAAATGTGTATATTCTGTCTGTAAAAATAGAAAGCTAATGGTGACAAATAAATGGATGACTGTATTACATATTTTTTGAACTCCTGTTGTATTTTTAGTTTGTCTTCAAAAACTCATATTGTTCAATGTATGGAGTCAGGAAAGTGACAAACTCTTCATAACAGATTTACAATGAAAAGTAACAGTAGCCCAACTATTTAAAATCCTAAGAAAATTTTATGCTTCCAGTTGTGATTATGACAAAGAAAGTGATGTAGAAATTATCACATTTCATCAAAGTCACTTAGTCCTTTGTAACTCTTTAAAAAAATGCTCTTGGCTGATTCACATCTAAATTCTGATACAAAAATTATATCAGCTAGCAGACTTGCTAGCTTTTAGTAGAAATTTGAAATTATGATAAAAATTTCCCCCCAATTCCTCCTCTTTAAAACCACAAAATACTAGAGACTTGATTTATACTGTACAATATGTTTTTTGGTGGGAATTAAAGTGTACAATGTAATTTATTTATCTGTGGCTACTATGAAGGGCAGGGAAGAGAAATCATTACAAGAGTTTACTGGAAACCAGGCTAAAGAGACTTGGGAACACATCTGGGGCCGATTCACATCCTGTGTAATTCACTATGAGAATTCTCATCAAGTCGCACAGGGCAGCAATTAGACACAGAGGAACAGATCAGTGTTTTCCTAACTTGACATTTTTATAGTTCCTCCCACCACACACACTCTTTTAAGTAGTTATTTGCAGGTTTACCAGTGAGAATTTGAAGTATTTAAATATGTTAAGTGAAATACTCAGTTATGACTGTTAAGTCAGTAAAGCGTTTGGGGTCTGCCTTGCACGCACAACTCCCTGTCTGACTTTTACAACCCTTCAACAGACTCCTGTCCATTCAGAGAACTTTCACTGTCTTAAAATGTGTTTGTTATGTAAAGTGCAGAGAAAAAAACCCTTAACATAGAAAAAGTCTAGGAAAACAAAGAGGAAGAGTTTAGGCAAAGGAGACTTCCCCTTGCCTACCTGAATGAAGGAGTGCATGAAAGTGCACTGGACTGATCCTCCGGCTCTGTCAGATGCTGCACGAGGCACCAGATATTTCCAACCTCCAGGATCTCACAGTCAAATGAGATACAGCAGATGCAAACAATGCATTTTAAAACTATGTGAATAAAATAGAGGCTATGGGAACATGAGAGAGGGAGTGATAATTCTGACTTGGTGGTGTTCGGATTTGGGTTTGGATCTGAGAAATTCCCAGCAAGTGATACTTGAGCTAATTTTGAAGGACGAGTAGAATTTTCTGGAAAGACTCTTTGGGGAAGAACATTCCTGGCAGAGGGAAGTATATGAACAAATGGATAGTGGCAGGGAAGTTGAACATGCACGTACGGGATTCTCAATGGTGTGAACTTGACTCAGTGGTCAAGTGTGAAGTGATGGAGGGAGTGAGAGAGGCCTGCAGCGCTGAGGGGTGGGGTGGGAGAGGGGCCTGAAAGGCAGGTAGAGGCCCCGCAAGGAGGTTCCATGCTAAACGATTTTCGCTCTGTCCTCTAGGCTTTTTACCTATTGGGGGTCTTGGATCCCTTAGAGCAATGGTTTTTCAAACTTTACTGCACATTAGAATTACCTAGGGAGATTAAAAAATAATCCAGAAGCCCAGGCCACACCCCCTAGAACCTCTAGAAATGAGACTCAGGCCTCCATATTCTTATAAAATCGCTAGATGCTTTCAGTGTAAAAAGGTGTTTCTCAAAGTGTGATCCCAGAATTAGCAGCACTGGTATCAGCTGGGAACTTAGACATACAAATTCTCCGCCCCAAAGCCAGACTACTAAATTTAAAACCACGAGGGGGCCCAGCAATCTGTTTTAACAAGCTCTCCAGGAGATTTTAAAGTTTGCTGAAGTTTGAGATTCATTGCCATAGGAATCAAATAAAAGCTACTAATGTGCTTTTCAGAAAAATCTGCTGCACGTTTAATTTAGATATACTATTGGGTGGTGTGTGGAAATCCCCTTCTAGTCCCATCCCATGTCTTCCCTGCAGGCCTGGAATTCAGGTTAAGAATTCCTCCTGTAGGCAGTGAAAGACATGAACAAGTTTCAAGTGAAAGAAGGACATGATGAATTTTGGTGGTAGGATGCTGACTGCTGTGGTATAAAGAATTGAGTGCAATGGGGAGAGGCTGTCATCAACCAGATCACCCACGGGGTTAGGTTTTTGGATTAAAATAAAACAGATCGTGGTGACATTTAAGTTGCATAGGGTGGTGGGAAGGGACTGGAAAATGATCCCAAGATTTCTAACTTGAGTTTGGAGTGCGTGAGGTCCTTACCTGGGAGAGAGACTATAAAATGAGAAGGACTGGAGGCAAATAATGATGATTACTGGACACATATGGAAAGATGTACTAAAAATAGACATGACATTTAAGGATGTAGGGTTGAGGGATGTGGACTGTGGATAATTATATAAGAACCATTAGCCTATAAACAGGTAGGTGTAGATCAAGGTTTCTTGCACTCTCACCATTGACATTCGGCCTGGCTCATTTCTCGTTTCAGAAGGCTGCCCTGTGCACTGTAGGATGTTTAAAAGCATTCCTGTGTTCGACACACTAGGTGCCAGTAGCCAACAGCTCCTGCAGTTGTGACAACTCAAAATGCCTCCAGACATTGCTTACTATCTCCTGGCAGTAAATCAATGAACTTTGAGACCCTTCGGTACAGATGAAACCCAGAGAGTGGATGAGATTGTTATTGACTGAGTGGAGGGACCAAAGGTAGAGGAGGACCCAGCAAGAGATTGAGAAGATGTTTCTAAGACTGGAAGAAAGTGGCATTGAGAGACCCACGGGAAGGACCCAGATGAAGACGGACGCCAGACACTACCCAGGAGAACGAGAACTGAGAAGAGTCTGTGCATTTGGTGATCTGTCAGTTGTTGTGAAATAGATTCAAAAGAGCCCCACCGAAGCCCTGAAAGTGATACTATAGTATGTGGAAGAGTGAATAGGAAAAAGGAGAGACTACCAAAGTAGATTACTCCACTCAGGGATTGGTTAGGAAAAGCTAGAGGAGGAGAAAGAGGCAAAAAGAACGAGATGGGACATTATTTTAGGACAGAGAGATTTGTCAACATGGTGGACTGAGAGGAAATGTCAATAATTCCAAATAAACACAGAGCTTCAGGCAGACCCAGGATCTCTTCTTCACTAAGAGCACAAAATATGAGTAATATTAATTACGAGGGAGCGTGAAAGAACATAAATTATAGCTGCAACACACTGAATAATTGTAACAAGTACAGGTGTCCCCTTTCTTAGCAATTATATGTTAATTGTTACAAGACAAAATTAGTAAATTGGGAATGTATTTCATCCATCATACAATAAAGTTCTGTTTATGTGATTTTGCCTCTGGGCTGGGTCACCGTTATCATGGTGATGATTTTCTTTTTTTCTTTTTTGAGCTTCTTCCTTTATCCTTTTCTTTTGATTCTCCACAGACAGCATGAGGGCTAGAGACTCACATGCCACTAGGAACAAGCTTTATTTTGTTTGCCTTGGGATTGAAACCACGTTTACAGCAACACATCTCTTTGAGGGAAATCAAGAGAGAAAAATGCTTTATTATATTGTATTATTTTGCCAGTAACTTTCCTGTTGTGCAAACATCATCTATATATGAAAAAATCTTTCTTCTAAGCATTTTAACTGGTGTGTGTGTGGGGTGTGTGTGTGTGTGTGTGTGTGTGTGTGTGTGTGTGTGTATTGCTTCAGTTTCTGGGTTCCCATCATGGCCGTACAACTTGGCTGGCGGCCTTGGGCATCTTATTTATTCTTTCCAGATTTCATGTCCGTCATTTGCACAATGAGCAGGTGGGACTCGATAAGCTCTGAGGTTGTTTCTGGCTTTAAAATTCTATAATTATATGATTTCCTTTCTGCATTATCTTTGTTTGGTAAGAGCTTGCCTTAATCTGATCCATTCCTGAGCAAAATCTCTCAGATTGACATGAATCTCCAATTTTTACTCTGGTTCTCACACCTTTTTGTTTATTAGGTCATAAGTAATGAGCTCTGAACACTTAAGAACTTGCCCGAGTTCACGGAGGTAGCTCGTCAGGGTTGTAGACAGAGTGAAAAAGAAGATGACGGTTCCTCAGTTCTCCACTGCAGTGTTTAAATCCAGGAGAGTCACCCGTGAAAACGTAGAATCTTTGCACGTCTGTCCTTTCTTCAGGAGCTCTCAAAGCATTTCCTAAACGAACTGAATGAATCCTTTCCTTTTGAATCCCATTTGTAAACAGCTGGATTGGTAAGTTTTAAGCACAGTAATAGAGAGTGATGTGTGGGTTTATTTCTACCGCTAGATACCGTAACTGTGATAAAAAGAATCAATCGTTTATAAGAGTTAGTTGATTCTGCAGAGATTGTATTTAAATATATTAATATGGTTTGTGTTAACACTCTTAACTTTTAAACATCCACTATGTTTAAATAGCTCCCAGTTTTGAATGTTGGGAACTATAATAATAAACTCATCTTAAATTTCCTCACCCTTGTGACTGGTACTCAGTAGGTGGGAAGGATTATCGCAGGGGAGTGATTGGCTGGACAATGGGTTGTCCTAAGTAATGTAGTTTTTCTTGGGATTAAGAGTGGGTGAAGTTTCACTTCTCTCTTGGAACTTGTATTTAGATGGGTTTTTTTTTTTCCCTACCTAAGATACAAATTGCATTCCTACATCAAGTTAAGTGTATGGCAATGAAAGCACCGGCTTATTTTGTGTTACGGTCGTGTTTGTCATTTTCTGCATGACAGTCTATCCATTGAAATCAGGCAAAATGTTTTTTAATTACATGAATTTGTCCCTCACAGCACACTGGCTTTTAGGTATTATTGTTCGGCAAACTGAGGCCCAGGTATTATCAGGCTAGTGTTCACCTGGCAAATTAGAAATAGTATTGCTTTGAGATAGAAAAAAAAATTCTGAAAGTGCTCTCCACTGCATCCTTTGCATATGAATGGGAGGGGGGAGTGGGAGAAAAACAGGAGAGAAGAAATGAAGGTGTCTAGGTGGCGAAGCTGGGCTAAAGAGATGTTTGCATCTGCTGAGAAATACTGATTTAACGGTGCCAGAGAAGAACTGGAGACGTGTTCCTACACATCAGACACTTCTGGCAGGACCAGGGCTTGAGTGACTACTACTCCTGGGCTAGCTTTTGTTGCCTTTGTTCAGTGCTATGGTACTGACTTGTCAACACTGGCTGAAGTCAGTTTTTGGAGAATTACTTGTCAATGTTAGGTTTTGAATTAATGTTTCTACCTGTAAAATCTGGGGGATGAACCAGTGCAACCCCGGCTTCACCTCTTCTCTGCTGTGGGAAAGAAGCCGGAGTCCCCACGTCAGCACACTTTGGGTCTCTCCTCATGGCCTTCTTTCTTATCATGTTTTCTCTTCTGCTGCTTGTTTTTTTTTTTTTTATCTGAAATACTTTTTCTCATCCAAATCCCACATTTTCTGCAAAACACAGTTCCAAATTTATATTCTACATAAAGTCTTTGATGATTAAACTGCACGGATATCATTGTCTTATTTTTCCCTTTTACCTCTTCAGCCCTGATGAAATCAGTTCATACCAGCAAGCTTTCATTGTCTTCCAGACTGTCTCCTTATGTCATGAAAATATCCTTTGATTCCCCATGTAGGGACTGACTTTCCTGCTTCACGTACATTTCCTATAATATCTAGCACAGTGATGGGCCCCAAATACTTCCAAAATGAATCATTCCACACTGAAGACTGTGAAAAGATTAGAAAAAAAACCATCCTGAAGCTCTTCTGGCAAAGGGTCAATTGGAATTTACGACAAATGTCAGTAGCCGAGGACAAGATATGGGTGTTGTTCTCAGATACGAAGGGGAGATGACACCAGCGCAGAGAAATGTGAAGCAATTGTTCTGTATTCTTAACAGTCCGTGAATAATCCTAAATGATACACGGGGCTGGCAGAGTGTGTTCTGTCTGATTCCAGAGATATCTTGGGCTTATTTAACAATGCTACCCTTAGAATGACATTAGCATACTAATCTATACCCCCGGCCGAGAACCACATCCCTAGGTATCTTTTAACCAGCTGGATTGAGACTAGTTGCCCTCCGTAACCAGGGTAGTGGTCAGCATGATGGTCTGGGATTTTAGGAGGGCAGTATCAAAGGGAAAACTCAGTGGATTTACATCATTTTTTCCTTTTCTAGGGCTCTTACCAACAACACACCCAGTGAAAAATCCTCTGAAGTTTAAGCACCTCTTTCTTTCCCCTGGCCTGTGCTGCGCTATCATTGTGCACTTCGCTGAGCTAGAAAATTGCAGAAGAAAGACACGGCTTCCCCCCACCCCCCACCCCCTCAACTACTCTGTTTATAGTCAGTTTGCCTCCCTGGATCTCCTGTTTTAACACATGCTGTAGTGTTCAGATTGCAAACACAGCGGAGGGATGTTTAAATCCTAAAAACAAACTGTTTTCATTGCAATGTGCAAAACAGCATTCCACGAAGACATTTCAATTAATATTAGCTGAGTGAGGGGAGTCCTCTCTCTGTGGCCTGTTCAGTGTTTGGCCTCTCTCTGCTGAGACTGCCAACCAGGGTGCTGCCAATTAATGCCAGCTGTGATCTATTGTTTGCTTCTGACACCTGGGAAGTCCCAGATCATCAGAATCCTGCAAACAGCAGCTGGCTTAGTGGAGGCTGCCAGACTTCGGGGATTCGGAGATCGCTCGGTGAAGGTAGGGGGCCGTCTTGTTTTAGTTAAGGGGATCGTCCAGAATAGCCAGCTTAAAATCCAAAATGACTTACATTAAACAACCCCCAAATTTGGGGAAGACCAGCCAAGCCCAGAAGCCTCGCTGCTCACTCTCGGCCCCCATAGGGCAGTCTTTTAAACAATAAACAAATGTTCTTAATCCTTTCTTATACAGTCCCAGCAAGTCCTTGTTATGCCGTAAAGGTATTTTCAGGACTCCACATATCTCTAGGAGGGTCTCAGTTTGGACCAGTTGTGCTAGAATTTAATTTCACATGTGTTGAAAAACATGGATGTCCTCCCTTTGTGGACAACGCTCTCTACCACTAGGCTCCCTCTGATTGTCTTACAGACAACGCCTAAGAGCCAACATTTTTCGAGAGCTTCTTATGTGGTAAGCACTAAGCCCTTGGCAAATTTTATCATTTCGATTCATTTATCATTTTGATTGCAGGTGGCAATGTAGTGAGTACTCAAGAGGAGGAAAAGTCAATCAGGTGCAAGGATTTCTTTTTCCCTTTCCTGTACTATTTACTGTTCTCTGATGATGACCACATTTTATTCTGAACCTGGGTTCCCTTCGAGGAAGAACTTGAGCAAGTGACACTGCATAGCTGCTTCTCACTGTGGTGGGTGGTTTGGGAAGTTGTCTTATTCCTCCTCCTTTGTTTGCTGGTTTAGGGGGAGTTCTGATGCTTCCTCTTAGGCCTCTTGACTTACAAATGCCATGAGGACAGAAACTGCCTGCCGGTGTCAGAGTTGTGCCTGCCCTGCAGTTTGTAAACCTTCACAAAGCCCTGTAAGAACAGCAGACAATCCCAGAGACTACTTCTGGGAGAGACAGCCTTGAGAGAGCTGGTGACCGGCCAGGCAACTCTGAGCCTGAGATATGACTACGTGTTTTGTCTCCTGATGCGTTCTTCTCACATGGGTGAAAAGGTTCTGAATCCTTTCCACATGGATGCCCTTCAAATCTGGTCAGTAGCCTTCCTTCTACTCTGGGCTTGTAGGTGGCCATGCTGATTGGATTAGATACGCAGCTACTTTCTAGTGTTGATCATCGGAGGCTGAGATGAAGCCATTTGCACTTGATGTATTCAGCACATGATTCCATGTCTCAAGAAGTGAAAATCCAGTGAAATAAGCCACCGCTCTAGCTCTCATTAACGACTTGATACAAATCCACTCAAAACACTCACTCTTAGAGTCGTCGGGTGATGATGATAACATGATTCATTTGCTGAGGTCTGTTAGTTCAACTGGGTAACTATAAATAGAATTTATAAACCGCTTCCAAATAATACTCCATTTCTTATACACCCATCTAAAATTTCTAAAGGAGCTGACATTTACTTTACATTAATGAAATGTACAAATATAAAGGTGAGAGCACTTCTAGGTTCATTGGGCAAGATTGTAGAGTTATTGCACACATTTCTTTGAAATAAAGTGTGTAAAATAAGGTTTGAAGAAAAATTAGGAAAAGATATTCCAGGTGTTTTCTTCCAGAAGGATCACAATCAGTTTTTTAATTTATATGAGATATTTGATACATTTCATCTTGACCCACTTGTTTAGAAATCTCGGGTCAGAGCCCTCTCTGGTACAGACTCAGTGGACCTTCTGAGCAGAAGAATATGTGCTGGCAGTGAGCCATGCCACTTTATTCAGAGTTTGGTCCAGGGCAGAATTAAAACCATACTTTGTTCTACCCCCCATATCGTCACTCAGTACTGAAAGTTTGCTTCTATAAAAAGGCTATCATCACTTCTTCCTCTGCCCTTTAGATCTTTGGAAATCAAGTCAATTCTCAGAGGCCCCATACATAATTTTTATAGCCTCAAGAACAAATCAGAAGTTTCTCTACTCTCCCTAACCCCTCTTGACACAATTATATCTAGAAGAGACCCTGGCATCATGTAATATCTGTACCAGAAAACTCTCCTTATATTTACCATAATTGTTCTAAGTGTTGGTGTTTTTCTTCTGCTGCACTTTATTCCATACACTGAAACACTATTGTTTTAAGCAAACCAAACAGCCACTCTACTAAGGTAAATGTGGCTTGATGCATATTCTCCTGGTGAAAGATCTATCAGGGGTTAGAAAAACAGTTCGGGATGCTAGCCAAGCCAAATCTTAAGACCTTTCTGCTCTGGACCATTCCTAGGGAGCCGCTGGCTTCTTGAAATAAAACAAAGGTGTTTTACACCTGATAGGAATTACGGAGCATGTCAAACATGAGTTCAAAAGATAGTTTCACTTCATCTTTAAAAAGTGGTGCAGGGAACATAGGTAAGCTTAGAATATGGTTATTTTTAACTGAAAATGTACTGACTTTCTTTTTGAAGATGCTGATACAACTTCTGACACTGCTGGTGATGAGTGGTGTGTAACAGCCGTTGCAGCTCTGAGGCTATCAACTAGTGAAAGGGAATCTTCTAAATACAAATCCCAGGACACCAGAACAGCTCTTAACAGCCCTCCCCATCCTAACTAAGCTGGAGACGAGGAACTAAAAGGTCTGGGGAGAAATAACTGCCTAAACAATGAAGGAAGGAGAAAAACTCCCAAGGAAGACAATTTAAAGATGAAGTCACATGGTTTGAATTTGATACAATGTGGGGAATTCCGGTTTAATTCTAATTGATACTGATTTCTTCTAACAGCCTTTCTCTTGAACACAGAGATCAGTTTGGATAAAGGAAACGTCGCAAGGAGAATGCAGTTGCTCAGCGAGTCGAAAAGGCAAGTTCTGTAATCAAACAGAGGATGTCAGCAGGGAGGCCTAATCATATGTTTTCTTAAACCAAACTCCTTTTTTCCTTTTCATTAGGCTTTCTTGAGGCATTCAGCTAATTAATGATAATAAATAGTTATTGAGGACCACTAATATTCTAAATCCTCCAGTGTCATGCATTTGGAAGGAAAAAGGACCAATAGACAGATAAACTTAGGAAGTGTGTGTGAGTATGTGTGTGTGCACGTGCACGCAGCTATATGCCTTCTCACTGGGAATTACGGTGGTAAACCAGGAAGATCTACATGAAAGATGGGATGGCTTAAGTCACAGAAGCAGATGGAACCTTCACTTTGTGTGATTGCGTAGAGATCTCCTCACACACAATAGGTGTAAGAATAATCATTTCCACATCTGTATTTGGACTTTGGTCCCATCCCTTAAATCAGAGTTATAAATCCTGTGAGGTTAGATTAATCTTATTTTATGGAAGGTTGTAAAGAGAAAGGCTGCCCTTTGCCTTTACTTAAGGAAAAACAAGAGATCTTTGCAAAACAGAGATGTGGGAAGGGGTGCTCAGAGGGTCTGGTACCCCAGAGACGTCCTGCGTTTGCTCTTGTTGTCTGGAGAATGAGATGAAGGTGTCTCACTGAAGCAGGAGGCAGTAAATAGTGCTTGGCCTTTGGGGTTAGGCAGCCCTGGATGTGGATTTTTGGCTCCATGCTAACTTATAGCTTTGTGATTTTGAATGTGTTACTTAACCTCTCTGAGCCCCAGGTTTCACTTGTAAAAATGGAGATAATACCCAGATTAGAGAATGGTTTGGGGAATTAGGGATAATTCTGTAAAGCACATAGTGGTTGACATTTCATAATTGGTAGCTGTTATTATTGGTATTATTGTTTGATTGCAAAGCTGAACAGGCCTGAGAAACCACAGACAACAGCTCATGTGAGATCACCATGGGGCGTTCTCTTCTGAAGAAGCGCATGTTGATTAGAGCCTGTGAGAGGAAGCACGGATATATCTTTTAATGACACCGGGCCCAACTTCTCACAGATTAAACTTCATCCAAGAGCTCTCACTGATACGTGTTGGTTGCACCTGGTGGTCTTCCTTTTCCCATGAGAGAATCTTATCTCTGGAATAAACCTTACCTGGATTTATAGAAAAATCACATGCTTCAGATTTGATTTGTATCTGGTCCCTTGTAGATTTCCTTTTTGCTTTGTGACCCTCTCCCCAGCTTAATGGGAGATCTCCCTCTCAGACTCACTCAGATTATAGGCTAACCTGCTCATTTATAAGTAACTTCATAACTGGAAGTTTGAGGATCTGAGGTGTAGCTGGTGACTATAGTTGATATTGTATTGTATATATAACACTGTATTGTATAATTAAAATTTGCTAAGGGAGGAGAACTTAAATGTTCTCACCAAAAAAAAAAAAAAAAAAAAGATGACTGCGTGAAGTGATGGATGTGTTAATGAACCTGATGCAGGGGGAGTCCTTTTGCATACGGCTGTTAGATCATCATATTGTACACTTTAAATATCTTAGAATTTTGTCCATCAGTTAGACCTCAATGAAGCTGGGGGAAAAAAGATTCAGGATGAGAAACCCAATGCAAGGAGTCATACACATGCCTGTTAGAGAACGTTGGGCATGAAAGATGCACATTTGTGTAGTTGTAACATTTTTACTATTTTTTTTTCCCTAAGCAGCCTCAAAAAGCATGTTAACAAGACTACTTGAAATTAATACTCTGCTCTTAGAGTATACACAGATGGGCTCGCTCCCTTCCTTCCCACCGTGCTGCACGCTGGAGTTCCTAGAAGACACGACGTGCTCCCTCCTTAATGAATTCCATGCCTCCAATCAATAAGGACTGGCATCCGGCCAGGTCGACTCCTCTTGGGCTCCTTACCAGACCTTGTTCTGTATTTTGCTTTTATTAGTTCTTACTACTCTAATTTCTCTCACTGTTAACGTTTTTCACTGGTATCAGTTCTCAGTAGTCTTGCTTTCTTGCCAACTTAAAAACAAAATAAAAAATAAAACCAAGCTAGCGCAGGGGTGGGTTCTCCCCAGTTCACAGTACTACTGATACAACTGATACGATCACCATTCAAAACTCAACAAGTCAGTCCAATTTGTTTTTAAACATAGGCAACCCCTGAGCTTTTGCGTTGGGACATGTCTTTCTGTCCATTTGTTGGATTTCCAACAAACTGCCTATGCAAATGAGGAGGGAGCCACCCGGGGACCGAGCCCTCAGCTGCCCACACCCTCTGCTGCCTCTCAACAGTTCAACTCCACAGTTCCTGTGACCAAGCCTGTTGTGAAAGTTAATCGTTATAAAAAGCACTTATTTACATCTGTTTTAGTGTAGCCATGAAGAGTGCAATTAATTAAGAAGTTTCTGGTGTGGTAAGAATAATCATACAGCAGGAATGCAAACACATGATTTCCAAAGAGAATTTTATTCCATATGGAATTTTTCCCCTAACTAAGAATTAATTGCAACTTTAAAGAAGGTTTGATTGTTTCTATGAAAAACATTTTAACTACTGAGGAATTCTAAATGACTTCAATTTAAAATTTTCTTTCTTTACATTGTTAGAGTTAAGAGGAGAGTGCTTTGATCAAGCTCTGAGTTATAGAATTTATTAGAGTAAAGGGAAGAGGATAACCTTCAGATGTCTTCTGTGGTGAAATGTTGAAGTTAAAAATTTTAAATGTTTGCAGACTAAAGACATATTCGGCTGTGAGGCCTAAAAGGATAAACAAAATGTGACATGTTTTATTTTGTTACTTAACCCTTGTTTAAAAAAGCACAACAAAAAATGTATATAAATCATATTTTTATGCCTTTCTGAAAACATGGACATGGATTTTTGGTGATTATCCTCAGTGTAGTGGCATCATGCCATAGGGTACGGTACACAGTGGTTAGTACATATGCAAATAGCTTTCCTTTTGCTATGCCAGTTTCTGAAAGTGGAAAGCACTTAAAGACACCCAACATCAGTTCTGTGAAGGAACAGCCTTTCTTTCTGTTGCCATGTGCTACACATTCCAATATTTTGCTGTAGCCCAGGAATGAATAACGCAAAGAGACGAAGAGGGGAAACCAAAAACGTGCAGCTAAAAGCCAGACTGGCAGAGAAATGATGCCCATTGCTGTTTAAGTACAGAGTATGAATGTGACACGTTGGAAAGGGAAAGGGAATAAAAGTAATTCGGGTGCAGGCAGAGAACCTATTTCGATCAAATGCAGTTACAACAGTTGCAGGGGTCGGGGGGAATTTCAATCAATAACAAAGAGCTCTTATCACATGCAACTTTAATTTGATTGGCATGGCATTTCCATTATATGCTAATGAATTACGGATGATGAGAACTGCTGTCGCCTTCTGAGTGCAATTGAACATTCATCAATCAGTTACTTAAATGCCAGACTGTCTGAAATATTAAAGGAAGTTGTTGCTATTTTGGAGATGAAAGTAAACAAACTGGAAATCTTGAATTAATTGAGAAAAGGAGACATGTTGATAAGTAGGATTTGGCAAGTTATTACTTCTGCGAGTGGATGTCAGTGCAGGTACCCTATTCTCAATGGAATAAATGTGTCTCTGCAAAGCTAACTGAAAAACAAATTCTCTTAAGTGAATCCTGTTTTTCTGTTGACTAGCATTATACAATTATTGATTATTACTCTTGGGGAGAAAAAAGCTGGTCCTAGAATGTAATAAGATCACTCTCATGGATGCAACACTTTTGACAATACACATTTAAAGGAAAATAACCACCTACTAAAATATTAAAAATAATCCTTAAAATAGCAGCAATATTCAAATTTTTGCAATTGAGTAACAGTACTCAGGTTGTTGCAAAATAAAAATACGAAAGAAAAAACTCAAAAAACCTGATATAAAATTATCAAAATTTCACCTTGACCCTTCAAAAAGTCAACCTAGGTAATGGAGCTTTAGAATTTTGACAAGGCTGTTTATCAGTCTCAAACCACCTAAAGATTCCTAAGTTTATTTTTTCATTATCTTTTCCATTTGTCTTTTACTTGTTCTTAGCATTTTCCTCCAGACAGTAAAAAAAAAAAAAAAAAAAAAAGTATTTTAGAACATTAGGCTAAGGCCTAAAATAATAATCTTTGTAAAATCAAATTCTGTTCTGATATTTGCTGAGATATGGTCAGTTTGGGTACTTAGGTAATGGCAAAGATTGTCAATTTGCAAATTTTTTTTTATACTATAAACATTGACTTATTACCACTACCTCATACCCATTAGGATGGCTACTATCACAAAAATGGAAATATCAGTTTCTGATGAGAATGTGGAGAAACTGGAACCCTTGTGCACTATTGGTGGGAACATAAAATGATGCAGGCTCTGTGGAAAACAGCATGGCAGTTCCTCAGAAAATTAAAAAAAGAACTACTGTACAATCTGGAAAATCCGTTTCTGGGTATCTCCCCCAAGGAACTGAAACAGGGTCTTGAAGAGAGATTTGTACATCCACTTTCACAGCAGCATTATTCCCAGTAGCCCCAAAATGTAAGCAATCCATGTGTCCATTGCTTGAAAGATTAAAAAAAAATGTGGTATATACACATAATGGAATATTATTCAGCCTGAAAAAGGGAGGGAATTCTGATACTCGCTACAACATGCATGAACCTTGAGGACATTCTGCTAATGGAATAAGCAGTCACAAGAGGATAAATGCAGTATAATTTCACTTCTAGGAGGCACCAAAGGTAGTCAGATTCACAGAGACAGAAAGTAGAATGGTGGTTACCGGGGCTGGAGGAGGGAAAGGATGAGGAGTTATTGTTTTGTGGGTTCAGAGTTTCAATTTAGGAAAAAAGTTCTAGAGGTGGCTGATGGTGATGGTTGCACAACAATGTGAATGTACTCTAATGTCACTGAACTGTACACTTAAATATGGCTAAGATGGTACATTTTATCTTATATGTAGTTTACTGCAATTAAAAATAAAATAAAAAAAGAGATATAAAAATTGATTTATTCTGTTACCTATGACTAAGTTTGCTAGTTAAAGCAATGCTTGCTATACTTGTTAGGATGGTATTACTGAATTAACACAGTTGGTTGAGAATTATTGGACTCTTCCCCAACTTCCATAGGGAAAGCATCAGACAGCTTTGGCTTCCTCTGTTAGAACAGAGGTGACACTAAATGCCCAAGTTCTGTTCACTTGGGGGTGCTGCTTCTTCAAAGGCATTTTGTTGTAACTATAAATTCTGCAGAGTCACTGAGGGCTGGAACAAGGGCATGGGGCTTTGAGGAACAGCAGGGGCCTGGGGACTGGAATAAGGTGAAGTGGGGAGAGGAAAGAGAGGATTTAAAATGCGAGTCAGAGAGTGAACTGGGGACTTTGGCCTTTTCTTTGCATGATATGAATGGGGGCGGAAGGGGGGTTCACATCAGGGTTTTGAGCAGAGGACTAGCATGACTGGATGTATGTTTAATTGTACACAAACTATACTATGGGGGAGATGAAATGGAAATGCAGAAATGGAATTGCAGAGGAGGATGCAAGATTGCTTTTAGTTGGGGAAATCATGGAACAGAAACCGAAGGCAAAGCTACAGAGAAAAAATAAATCTATTCCTTTTCACATTTGAGAATGCTTGAGAAGTCTCTCAAAAGCAAAAATGAAACAAGAGATTCTCCACTGGTATTACTCTGTACTATTAATTTGTTTGTTGATGTCAGTAAATCAACCTTCATTTGCTGAGTCCTGTGAGCGCCCAGACGATTTCCGTACACAAGGGTCTGCAGTGACTGCCCCTCAGGTGGATCTCAGCGTGCCTGGGACTCCTGTGCACAGGCTTTTAAAGCTCCTTGAAATTTATCTGAAAAAGGAGTGTTTTTCTAAAGAGTTCGAGACAAAGTTACTGGCCAGAGCATTTTATATTTCAATATTCAGTTTTTAGAATGATTAATTTAAGAACTGATCTTGAAACACTTGGTCTTTGCTGCTTAATGGTTTAGTTCCCTTTAAGGAGACTATTTCATGTGCACCATGTTGTCCCATGTGAGATGTTGGTTCTAGTTTCGAACCTAAGAGCATAGATGACAAATGCAGGCCCCCATTCGGTGGAGCTGAGTGTGTCAAGTGGTGTAAATGGCTTGGACCTGGAGATTCTAGAGTTCTTACAAATAACAAATTCTAAACATGGGCCTCAAGTATTCTAAGTACCATCATGTGATAAAAAAATCAACTGCTTTCAATTTTGAAACGCCTTGTCAATGTTCTTTTTTTCCCTTTAACTGTATCTATGGCTATCTTTCTACGTCAGTACCTTTAATTCTATTATAGATGTCACACTCTAGAGGCCTATTGGGGAAAATGATTTGCAAGTGAATTTTGTTTGGTTCGGGCCACATAAAGTGTTTGCAAAATTTGAAGTTGAATCTTTTTTGGTGGCAGACATTTTGCTTCTTATTAATTGCACTCGACTCTTCATTATCATATCTGGTTAGTGATTTGAAGTATTCACATTTGTGACCCTCAAATAATATTATTCCATTATAGTGTTGTTCTGGCATTTACTGAACCCTTTTTTATAACAGAACTCTGAGTTGCAGCCCACTCTCCCATACTGTTTCCGCTATTAAAAGCAATGCACCTCTGACCTTGTTTAAGTATATATTCTATGTTATTTCTTTGGTATGGATTTTTAGAAGAGAATTGCTGGGTTGTGGAGTACTGCCTATGTAAATCTTTCATAGACACTAGAAACTACCTTATGAAAGAAGAACACCGGTTTATGCAAGTATGTACGTCAGATTTCCCTACACTCTTTATTAATGGGTTGAATCAACTTGTTAAATTTTTTCCATTCTGCAAGGTGAAAAAGTTATTATGGTCTTAACTAGTATTCTTATAAACTATTAGTGAAATCGATTATACTTTCATATGTTTATTGGTGTATGTACATACATTCTGTGAATTAAGTATTCCTATGCTACACCTGTATTACATTTGGATTGTTTGAAATGTGAAATATAAACTCTTTGCTGTAAATACTAAAGATATCTTCTTTTAGCTCCTTGGTTATCTTTTGGCTTTGTTATTGCAACTTTTGTCATATAGGAGTTTAAAAGTTTTATATAATTGAATTTCTCCTGTATTGCTTTAAAAAAACTCTGTCATGGCAAGCTTGAAGGAGAATTCATTGTCACATATATATTGGGAATATAAGTAATGGTACAAGTAAGCAATAGTAAAATTTAGCAAAAAAAACAAAAAAACAAAAACAAAAGCAAAACAACCCCAACATGTACATGTACACAGCAATGTTTAATGCAGCATTAGGTATAAGACTAAGCCACAAGATGTTCATTTCTTTAATATTCAGCAAATATTTATCAAACACTTTCTGTATGCAAAGCACATTTGAAAGTTTGAAACGGAATATCCACATTTCTCCTAAAATATCTTTAATAAATATCATGGAATCTGGAAGCTAGTATTCTTTTTGAATTTTCGTTTTCTATGTGTTTTCTGGAAACAACAGAAATCAAACCGTAACATTACTTCTCCCTGCCATATCATTGCTTTGAAATCCAGAATTCTCTTGAAATGCTGGGTTTGGGGTTTTCTTCCTTGACTTTGGGACCCACATGTTCAGGTTTGCTTGTAGACTTATCGTGGTCTGTAAGACAGACTAAAACCATGTTGAACCAGTTGCATGTAGAAGGTGGAATGCTGAAATCCTGTGCTAGGTCTAAGCAGATCAATGAGGCAAAGGCCCATAAAACAACATCTTCCACCTCGTAGAGACATGAAGGGCAAGGTGGCCCCAGGCCTGAGCTCGGGAAGCAGGAGATCTGGGCAGATGCGCTCCTGTGCGGGTACAGCAAGTTCAAGCAGGAGCCATGCATTGCTTTTGAGGCACAGTGGCGCCTGCCCATTAGTAGACGAACCCAGTGAATAGAAGGCTCTTGTCAATTGGATTCACACACAACTCATCTTTCCAAATATAGGAATGAATGGGTCACTGTGGAATGGATCACAGAGAGAAACTGGAAATGCCCTCTTCAGTGATTATCTGTGGGGAGAGAGGGTAGGTGCCCCTTTTCCATGAGCTGAAGTTGAAACATGCAGAAGAGAGGATATGTTTGCTTTAATGGCATCTGCAAGGCTGTCATCCTCTTTACATTCATATTTTACTGATCTAAGGTGAGCACTGACACAGTTAGCAGATGAGATGTTCATCTATAAAGATCTCTGGAATGCTGTGCTAAAGTTTTACCATGCTGACACTTACACCTTGCAGGTTTTTTTCGATTGCCACAATAGTGAAAATGAACTGTGGAAACCCTGACTGCATGATTTTAATTAGCTGGCAGTTGTGTATTTGTTACTGCATATAGGTCATTATATGCCATGTGCTCTGAGGACACAAATATATGACTGGGCTCCGGCTGGACAAAGGTCACAGTATAATATAACGGCTAAACGTGAGACTTTCAAGTTACACAGCCTGTTTGAGTACAAGTTCTCCCACTTACTGTCTCTAAGCTTCAGTTTCTTCAGCTGCGATATGGGGATGATAATAAAATTTTATAGATTAAACTAGTGTATATAAAGTGTTTGACACAGTGCCTGGAACTGGTAAGTGCTCAAAAAATGCTTGCTGTTATTATCATTATTCCAATCATGACTACTATACTACTACCACTACTATGATTGGATAATGTACGATTTACTAATTGCCTGTTACCTCCAAATCACCCTTCTGAGAAATAATAGCCAGAGTTGTCATCTGCTGTATAACTTGTCATGTGAACCTGTTATCCTGGCTACAGCTGACTAAACCAGGAATTGGTACCCATAATCCATGGTTCTGTGTTGTCATCCTCATGACATAATTTTAAATAGGAGAACTTTTGTCAGCCTTGTCAAGACTGAAGTCCATTCACATTATAGCATTGGTGACTTGGTTGCCTCAGTCCCTGTGGCTGCGTAATTATTTGCTATGCTGATCCCACCCACGTGCTCATGAGTCATGGTTCTGGCACTGAACTGAAGCTAGTCTATGCTTTTATCACAGCAACTTATGCCCAAGGTACCAGCTATCTAGGAGGCATTCCCTTAATGAATCTATTCTTCAGTTGTGCCTTCAGATCTGTGAGTGATTGAAGCACATAAAGTGGCGTTGGGGCTTATGGTATACCATTTGTGAACTACTGCCTTTGTTTAGGAAAGTCACACAGAACAATGGATCCCAATATTTGTGAATGTGCATGGGGGTGTGGAGCAGGGAATACATGTATCGGAATTACCTCCACTCCCACCAACTCATCTTGGAAATAAGACTTAGATAGAAAGCTAGTGAACTACTTGATTAGGACTCTTTATATTCCTTCTTATTAACGTTCAGGATTTTTTCCAACACAAGAAGTATAGTTATACTGACATGGAAAGAATTATGAGTCTTTATTGTATAGAAGAAAGCTAGGCTGCTGAAATATAGAGATGCCATAATACAGTGGCTTAAAAACTAGGAATTTTATTTCTTTCTCACATTAGAGTTCCAACATGGCAGGGAAGCTCTGCTCCTTGTGTTCATTCAAGGACTCAAGTTCTCTCAAAGTCCATTTTAAAACAAAAAAAATTTATTGGAGTATAATCAGTTTACAATGTGTCAATTTCTGGTGTACACTACGTCAGTCATATAGGAACATACATATGTTTGTTTTCATATTCTTTTTCACCATAAGTTGCTACAAGATATTGAATATGGGTCCCTGTGCTGTACAGTATAAACTTGTTGTTTATCTATTTTATATATATTAGGTAGTATCTGCAAATCTCAAACTCTGAATTTATCCCTTCCCACCGACTCCTGCCCCACCCCCTGTAGCCATAAGTTTGTTTTCTATGTCTGTAAGTCTGTTTCTGTTTTGTAAATAAGTTCGTCTTTTTTTTTTTTTTAAGATTACACATATAAATGATATCAAATGGTATTTTTCTTTCTTTTTCTGGCTTATTTCACTTTGAATGAGATTCTCCAGTTTCATCCATGTTGCTGCAAATGGCACAATTTTATTATTTTTTATGGCTGAGTAGTATTCCATTGAATAAATATACCACATCTTCTTTATCCAGTCACCCGTTGATGGACATTTTGGTTGTTTCCATGTCTTGGCTATTGTAAATATTGCTGCTATGAACATTGGGGTGTATGTGTCTTTTTGAATTAAGGTTCTCTCTGGATATATGCCCAGGAGTGGGATTGCTGGATCATATGGTAAGTTCTTTTTCTGACAGCTCCAAGGGCACTGACATCATCTGCATGGTCTCTGCTGGATCCACCACATCCCTGTTTAGGCTGCTATAAGGGGAATAAGAAGATGGAGGAATTAAGCTCAAGACCTCAAGGGCCAGTTCCAGAAGGGGCACAGATCACTTCTCTTCAATTATATTGTTGAAAATTTAGTACACAGCTGTTCTTAACTACAAGAGAGCCTGGAAAATATAATTTAACTGGAAAGTTATGTGCCCAAATGAAGGAGAGAATGGATTTTTGGTGGACAACTAGCAACGTTGCCATCAAGTCCTTGTTGAGAACATGAAGTTTACAACTGTAGTGTCAAATATTATCTGTTCAAAATATTGTTACCAAAATTCAGCTATCTTTAAGTTCTTAGATAAGAAAAAGGTCATGATTTATTAAGGTTAGAACTTTGTGCTCAATTCATTCACTTATATACATATACATACTCATAAATGTGCCTTCATTAGATTCTCAGGATGATATTGCAACAAACATATTGTAATTATGAAACATGATGTGAGAAATGATAATGACCAGTATAATACAAGGCATTTAGGTCTGTGGTTTGGGATTCTTGGGATTTTGTAGCAGCACTTATCCATATGACTTTGTCCAAGGCATTTTCTGGATCTCAATCTCTAAGTTTTGTAAAGTTTTAATGGTACAATTCTGTCCTATTACTTCTATATTCAAAATATATCTTAAAACCACTTACCATTGTAGTCCCATCTTCATCCAGAGTCTATAAATCCAATCCCTTTTCCTTCTCCAGCCCCATCTCATGTTTTCCTCAGATTTATCCCCATTGATGTTTTTCATTCCTAAACCACTCTAAGCTCTTCTTTCCCCAAACCTCTGCATTCATTGGTCTCTTTGATTGCACCTCTCTCCCTTGTCTTTTGCCTGACCATATCCTCCTCATCCTTCAGGGTTCAGCTTTGATGTCAGCTCTTTAGAGACACTTCCTTGATCACCTTATCTAAAGTAGATTTCTTCCCACATTATGTATCTCAAGCACAGTTAATTTTCTTCAATCATATTTGGTAATTGTCTTTTTAATTTACTTTCTTTTTTTTTTCCTGTTTCTCTCTTTGCACCATTAGCTTTCACTGAACTGCTGGCTCTGTCAAGGGAAGGGAAAACATCTGTATTATTCATCCTTTTAACTGCATCACCTACTACAATGCCTTGCACCTAGTAGGTGCTCAATAAATATTTGTCAAATAAATTAATATAGGACTTTACAACGGTATGATCTGACAATTAGTTAACTAAAACATAATTTAATGTATTTAAAATTTAAACAATATACTTTAAATTTTTTAGGAAAGACATTTAAAAGAATATGTCAATGAGCCCTATTTTGAGATGAAATTATTTCATAATATGAATTCCTTTTTACATTTTGTCTATGTTGTTATTGCGTATTTACTATCTTATTTATCTTTAAATATTCTGTGATTTGAATACTTTCTCAACCCAGTTCAGATGGGAGATTTTGGGGAGGGAATTCATTATTCTGAGGCATTCATTTTGTTTTGTATAATTTTAATCATGTCAGTCTTTATCAGATCCATGTTTATTTAAATATTTATTTCCTTTTGCATATGTTGGGATTGAATATGTTGTTTTAATTAGCAGCATTGCTTTTTTGTTGCTAGATGTATTGCTTTGGCATTTGACCAAAAGCAAAACAGAATCAGCGCAGTGTAATCTATGGCAAGGGAATGGAATCTCACTGTCCAATGATGCTCCATCAGCTATAGGCTAAGACATGGCCTATTCAGCAAAGGATGTACTATAACAGCTGTAGCTGTGTCCTCCCCATAGTCACAGTTGCCATTCCTGGGTCTCAGAAGAAAATTTTTTGCTTAACCTCAGATTAGCCTACAATTGGATGACAATGAAATAAAGTAAATTTGGAGGGAAAAAACAATTCTCAAAGGAACACATTACTTTAAGAAGTTTCTTTTCTGGATGTTTTACAAGTGGAATATCAAACTTTTCAGACTCTGTAGTGAGAGTTCACCAAATAAATGTACAGAGAGAATAAAATGAATCATACTGTTGCTATGTAAGAAAAATGGCTAATGCCTTTTCCCGAGACCTGGCTTGTAATGGTAGTTGATGTATGTTACTGGCTAATTTTTATCCTGGTAAATTATCATTGGGTTTTATTTATTAACCTACTATTTCACAGTTACATGTTGATTTCCCATGAACAAACTCCATATTTATTGAGTTCTCCTTATGCCCAAGACATAATGGGAATTTTTTTCAAATAAGTAATAATCTCAGTTACACTATTGTGAAAGATATGAATGCTATATTGTAATCCTTTTAAAAAAGGAAATTCTGAATCTGTAATATAAATGATGTCTTTAAAGCCAGTTCTATCTCTATGAACTGTTTGTCTCTTTTCTAAAGCGTATCAATTAAAAGCTGAAAGGTGAGAGGAAGAGGGAAAAGCTAGCACACTAGGGCTCAAATGCAACTCAACCTCTACCCAGCAATGAGGTCCTATTGGTTTGACATGGAGGGAAAATATATCCATGTGAAAGGACTAACGGTGCACCAGGACCTCATCATCAGACTATTCTCTCTAGGGTGCAGTTAAGTACGAGTCATGGCTTTGTAAAATTTCCCAGTAAAACTGTATCAAAATGTCATTGGGCCTGGAGTCCCACAGCTTTGAGACAGCCCTGAAGCCAAGGAAGCCACATCAGAACCACTTACATATTACTTCCAAACTTCACATTTTGATGGAATAGTCTTTAGTACCTACAGGCATGTCACCGAACAGTCTGTAGCATTCCCTGACTCAGGAAATTTCCTAAAAGCAGATTAATTATTATAAGACAATGGTCTTATGTTTCTACATGTAATATGTCTACAGAACTTTTCTGTTAAAATCATGCTTAGTTTAGCTCCAAGTAATGTGATAGAAGGTTCTATTGCAAAATTATTTGTAAATGTGAGAGGCATGAGTTTTACCGTAGGTTTAGGAAGGGAGCTTACTTTAGATTTTTAAGGCATAGAGTGCTTTTTTTTTCTTTTCTTTTTCCCTAAAAAATATCCAGTAAAAGAAATGAGGAGACAAATACCCAGGAAACAAAAATTGCTTAAGATTTTAGGCTCTAGAAATAGAATAAAAAGAGCAAACACACGTAAGATTTACCACCTCATCCTACATCATCATAGTACACATATTAGTAATTGTAACATTCTTTTCATATGGGGAAAATAATCAAACATTGGAGAGCAATTGAAAAACATTTCAGGATGATATGTTTATTTCTTATTATTCATTTTCAGTAGCAATTACAGCCCAAATTTATGAACATGTAGCCTGCAAAATGCCATTTGGATATAACATGGTGAAATTTAAAAACCACAAAATCCTTTGCTTTATAACACATTCACAATAGCAACAAACCTAAGCTATGGCTTAGTGTATACCACTATTACCTGTATGTAAAAAAATGAGATTTGGGGGCTATGCAATAGGTTCAGTAAACTCAATTTTTATCAAGGATGGCATTAAAAAAATAAAACATAGTAAAGCAACCATTACTATAATAGTGACTGTTTTTCCAACTGTTGTTAAATTTGGGACAATCTGAAGACAACTATAAGATCTTTCTTCCTCTCTGGGGAAGATGTTTCTTTGTGTAATTTTGGGGGGTTTATTTTTATTGTATTATATATATATATTTGTAATTATATGAATTATTTTAATCATAGTGTACTTAAATATTTTAAAATTTCTCTCTCTCAGGTTTAAGTATATGAGTGATTATTACATCACTTTTCTGAATCACTTCCTCGTTATTGACAACAGGGTACCCCCAGGCTTTCTAATAAATGGAAGAAGGAGGACTAATCCTCCTCAAGTCAGGCAGAGTTTGAAGAAACCTTACAGTTCTCAGCATTCATCAGCATCATCATACAAATGTTAATTGTGCAGCTATAGTGTGTGATGCATTGCTACATCTCATATGTAATTTCTAGGACTCCACAGTTGCTCAGCCACATCACCACAGACTGACATGGAGAATGTACACTCTACAGTGTAAGGACATACAGAGACAGAACAAGAAAAGCAAGAAAGAAAACCCCACATACTAGCTCTGTATATCACTCTCTGGTGGTAACTGAGAGGCCATGACAAATATTTCACATTTAGACAGGGTGGGTCCAGGAGGAGCTTGTCATTGCCTTTCAGTAGGTCAAGAAAAGCTTCTTGGAGAGAGACTTTTAAGAAGGGAGTGGAACCACTAAGTTTGCAGAGAGAGGACGTATCAGGTGTAAGGTACAGTAGTCATGCAGATGGCTTATTGATATTAAGTGAGAAGATTAGACAAAGGAGGCAAGGAATAGATTTGCTTCCCTGGAGTGGTGGGCTACCAGAATGATAAGAGTTTTTTCTAGCCACTCTGAGCAAAAGAGACTGTTGAGCCAAAAAAAAAAAAAAAAAAAAAAAATCAACCTCAGCAGAGGGTCAGGAATCAAACACAGAGAAGTGTAGCAGATGGGAGAAAGTTCACGGGTACAGTTCAGTTCACAGGGTTGAAAGGAGGATGTATTTGAGATGTGGACAAAGTTGGGAATAGCTTCAGAAAAGACCATAAGTTGCACTGAAGTGGGTTGAATACCAAACAAGTAAGGGAGGAGCAAAAGCTCAAGGGAGAAAGACGTGTATTCAAACAGCTCCTGTACAAGGAGAGGGTGATTCTAATTTTTCAATCAGAAGGTGCATGAACTCTTGTGATCTGGGCTTAGAGGAGTTAATTCAAAAGAACTGCTAAAATGTTTCCCTGTGGTTCAGTACAGGCCATAAGGAATTGACAATACCTCTAGAAGCTGCAATTTGCTTAACTGCGGAGTTAACTAAGGACTACTCACCCAGGGCCGTAGCCTCTACCAGAGCCAAAAACACATCTGAGGGCCCACTGGCCAGTTGTCCCAGTTCCGGGGTACCATGCGGCCAAGCTTTTAGGACACAATTTTCAAAATCATAGCAACATCTTTCTGAGGCATAGCGATCATCAAATCTGCCCGCAGAATTATGTTACTGTGAAAAGTGATGTCTTAAAATCCATAAATTTGCGACGTTAGAATGAGTCGTTTTTGATATCATTTACAAGCTAAAAAGTACTCAGGCCTGTTGACAAAGTAAAGAAATGGTGTCAAAAATAATTTTAAAACCTTTTGACCTATAAGGTTTAAAAGAATTAGGCACAGATTCTTTGCTTTAAGCCTCTTGGTGACAAGAAATATGGTACCCTGCCAGACTGTTTGATTGACAGTAGCGTTTGTAGTTTCAGCTGCTAATACAGTATGCTTCTTGTGTATTCTGAGTGGGTAAATATAGAAGACTATTTGTCACCTGGGTTGATGGATTACAAATAAGTGAGACAATGTGGTTAGGGTTCTGAAGCATAAATGAAAAGTCAAAAACCTCATATTATTTACGAAAACGATGCTTATGATTTAAGATTTGTTATTCCCGTTACATCAATAGAAATGGTTGGGTTTGAAAATAAGCACGTTACTCATTTTTAATCATCTCTTTCCATTACATAGTTATTTGCTACAAGAATGCACCAATTAAGTGTACCAAAAAACCTGATTAAAATGAAGGACTTATTATAGATAGCTGCATTTATTTTTAAATATCATGATTCAAGTATCTTAAAATTTTCCACTCATAGGACCTATGACTAATGACATGTTTCTCCACCCAAGTAAAGCTTGCTGTTTTCAGTACCTAATTAGTGTTCAAGCCTGTTGTGCTCACTTATGCTTAGAATAGTGGAGTTTCTGAAAAACCTTTCTTGGTCAATAGCCCTCTAATAATATTGATTTCTCTTTGTACAACATTTTGAATTTGCTAAAGTGTTACAAGTGGTATAACATAATTTCAAAATGATATCATGAATGGTTCAATAATTAATATTTTCGAAGAATCGTGCTATTCAAGATGAGAAGATTATTACAGTGATATTACTGAGTCTTCGGACTTAGAAAAGAAAATTTGCTTTGGAAAGCACATGATCACCTTTCAAGACTAGAAGCAAAACGGGCATTTTTAGCATGCTACTCTTATCTTTATTTGCTGATAAAGAAAGAATCCAGAGTTTTTCAAAACTTTAAATGAAAGGCTATGGTGAGGTTCACATTACCCAATCTTAAAAGAAAAAAGCCATAAATGGATGGGAACAAAATAGAAACAATAGCCTTGACATTTTATTTTAGAACTTTAAGAAATACTATTCTAAACAAAACACGGCATATGAAGTCTATTTGTTTTCATCTATGTAATTAAGACAGTATTATATTGAAGCACAGGAAAGCATAAAAGTTAATGTCCTATAACTATAGCTTCATGTCACAATGCTCTCATTTCATCATGGAAATTCGGCTAGTTTTTGAGTTGGTTATTCTTTGAATGCCTATATTTAAGGACAATTTATATTAAATGGGGAAGAAAACACTCAATTCTTACTCAGTTCAATTCATGCAACTTGTGGTTTGGTTTAAAGAGTTGTGTACAGGCAAAGGTACCATTTTTCTTGAACCTCTGTCATAATGTATTTGCTACTCAAAACTACCTGCCTCTGACAGTATGTGTTAGCAGAAAAATGAAAGAATTAAGCTTAAATTTTGTAAGTAAATTATAATCCAATACTTGAAAGATGCAGTCATTAAAAAAGCCTGTACTGTATATAATTTAGAACTGTATATCAATATACACATTCGGTAAAATAAAACACTAAAGAATTCTTTGAATGTGATTTTATCCTTTCTAAATTGTTTTTATGTGCTGCAAAAATTATTTTATGTTTTTGTCCCACAAGCCTAGTACCACCATCAAGATGGGAATAGTTAATTGCTACATCACTTGAGTATCATTTTGGTTTCTCACCTGTTCAGAGAAATGCTAGATTAGTTTACAAGTTTAAGTTGAATGGCTGACAGTAAAAGAACTATATACTTCTTGTTAAAATTTGAAACCAGAAGCTATGTGTTGTATACTTGGGTTTCAAGCAAAGGAAGACAAACCAGTATAGCTAGTACAACTCAGATATTAATTTATTATTTTCTTTTCCAGAAAGAATAAATCATTGGATGTTAGAGTTTTAACTACATTGCATTGTAGTCTCATTTTATGGATGAAGCAATGCAAGTGTGAGGCAAAGAAGTCCTGCAGTAAAGGTCACATAACAGTAAGTGGGGTAATGGGACTTGAGAGCAATTTCTGTTTTTACTACACAGCGTGGTTACTAATGGACCAGGGTAATTTAACCCAGCATTTCCTGGAACTCGGGAGTCAAGATTTCCTGATTCATTTCACAGAAATACTACACTCCGTGTTGCTTATAGGTACTGGTTTTTTTTGGATACCTTTAATAACAACAAAAATAAAGGAAAAATTAACTTTTAATTGGAAAAGCACAGCAGACAGAGTTATGGATGCCAAAGGAGCCCCCTCAGGCTTTGCTGTTGACACATTTATGGTATAAAAACTGGAGAAGGGGGGATGGTATAGCTTAAGTGGTAGGGTACACGCTTAGCACGCATGAGGTTGTGAGTTCAATCCCCAGAAACTCCTCTAAAAATAAATAAACCTAATTATCCCCTCAAAAAAATTTTTTTTAAAAAGTGGAGAAGAGTTATGAGACATTTCCAGCTGCACTGATTCTTTAAACTTTGAGGAGATTATAGTAGAAAATATTTCTCCTCTTGTTTTTGTCCACAAAGGAAGCCTTTAAAAAGAGAAGTGACAGTGTCTGACAATTACATAGAACTGATTGTCTAAATGATTTGAAGTTACTTAAGCATCATTCAACTTAATGGTTTCCAACAATTTGACACTTTTCTAAGAAATAACATCACAACCTGACCACTCTGGGGGTGAAAACCTACAGAATGGACTTTTCCAATTGAACTAAAGATGTAACCATCCAGGACTCTTAAGAAACAGAGCACAAGGCCAACTGTATGAGGCATGAATCAAAGCACGTGTGTCCAGTTAAGAAAGACTGTTATTAGTATCTGTTAGCGTTAGTGCTTCCTGAAAAACAATTCCCATTGTTTTACTCAACTTGGTTTTTATTGATTCATTTAGATGTATTAATTATTAAAATGTTATGAAATGCAAAATATTGTTATATAAATGTCAATGATTGCAACTTTAATCATATCTTAAAGAATATTGTCAGGGCTAAGCTATTCCCTCGGGCTTCATGGTAAATCCAAGTTAGCCTATTCCTCTGGATTTCTAGCTTACTTTCTTTTTCACCAAGTTCCAGGTTTCGATGCATTTTATGCACACGCAGGAAAAAAGAAAGCATTTCTAGATCTAGAGTCTGAAGAAAATGACAAACTATTATATGGAAGGTTAATACGGGTATGAATAAGCATGTAAAAAGTCAGTCAAGAGCTCGGAGGCTAAATTCGTCAAGGCCATTGATGCCACCATCTTCAGTGATGACACCCGCATTATAAAATTATTTTTCTCCTGTGAGGACAACTGCCATAAATTTTCAAGCAATTTTTGAAAATACAGTTGTGTAAAGTTTCCCATGTCTGACATTTTAATTTTGGGTTTGAGAATTCTTTTAAAAGAACATAGGACAATTTACTTACTAGATGGTTGTTTAAAGTCCTGGACTTAATATCCTTCATGCAAAATCTAAATCCAAAAGACAGATTCATTCTATGTCTAATAGGAGCATAGTGAACAATAAGAAAGTTAGTGAAGTAAGGCAAGTCAAATCTGAACCCAAACTAAGTTCAAGTCAAAGCACCCATTCCTTTATTGCTTTTGGTGAGTACAATTAAATGTGATAATTTATGTCCATTAATTGAAGCAGTCTGACATACGAGCCACTGGTAAGTGTACTCCATTTTATGTGAGAAACTCCAGGTTTCATGGACTATCAAAGTAGGACTTAATAAGAAATACATCACAGTTAAACAGGTAGACCTTGTGTGAGAGACATTTATACCAGTCCAGAAAAACCTAGTTGAATTGTTGGCTAGAAAGTCAAGCTGGCAGGGATTAATTTCAGTGTACCTTCTTCTTGTGTGATGTGCTATGGGGATATGACTATCGTATTTCAGATAAATAAAGAGAAGGGGCTTATGTTTATCAAACACCTTTAGTGTGAGGCACTGTTAAGGTGCTTTACATAAACCACTATATTTAAACCTCAAAGAATAGCCTTGTGAAATAGATAATTGTATTATTAATGACATTTTAGAGTTGAGAAAATTAAAGCAAAGATAAGTTAAGCAACTTTTTCAAGGTTCCAATATACTATTCAAAGCCAGGATTTGGATTCCAATATCCCTTTCCTTTCTACTGCATCACACAGTGTGGCAACGCCTTTCTCTGTAAGCTCGATGCAGGAAACATCCTAGACTTCGTACAAAACACATTCTATTTACAAATTGTTTGGGAGTTAGGTCTTTTCAGTGATACTCTGATTAGTGAATTCTCTGGGAACAAAATGCTTTCGTGACAATAACGTATTTTTAAAAACCCTACTGGAATTTTTTTGACGAGTGATAGCAGAAATTGCAGCTGTGTATGACAAAAATACCTCACTGCTCGGTTTCTATTTGCCTTTGTCCAGCTGAAGAGAAACGGGGCCAACTGTGAAGTTATTTTCCTTTCAATCTACCACATATTGAGCAGTTACTTGGTACCAGTTAATGTGTTAGGTGCTGTGCATTCATTTCCCTAGAAGGAGTACAGTTTTATTATCTCCTGTTCCTACTTTTTCATCCTCTCCTCCCAGTGTCCCTTCCAACTCTACATTGGGCAGGCTGGCTCTCTCCCTACTGAATCAGGGAAGAATCTGTTACCAGGCGACAGTATTTATTGACTGAGAGACAATCACACTGCATTTTGAAGGTGGTTTTTGGTGTTACCTCAACCAGTATTTGTACTTTTAAACCCCTGGTCAAGGTACATCAGAATCACTGGTGAACTTGTACAAAGGCTTATTGCCGGATATCACCTCGATGTCTTAAGCCACTACATTTTTAATTGACACCCCAGGGAACTGCACTTAAAGAAGCTTTCCCTTCTGATGGAAGAGGCTTCTCTGTGAACAGAATCTAGAGATAAGGAGGAAGCCTGGTGGGGATAATTTTATAGGCTTTCCAGCCCCAGGTTTATGCTTTTCTTCTTTCTTCCTTTATCTATTCATTTACTCATTCATTTATTTTTAAGCATTTATGATTTGCTGGTAACCATGGATTAAAAAGCAGTCTTTGCTCATAGAGAGCTCACAGTCCAATGGGAAGACATCTGTATCATTCATACAAACAGTATCTCTCTTAGACCCAGGCAAGGAAGCTCCTGCGCTGGCTGTGTGCTGTAGAAAGCCTCACTTTGGCTGCTCCTTTGGCTTTTCCCTTCCCATGAGGTGGACAGTTCGGAGAGTTAAGAAAATGTAATCACCAGAGTTTGCCTCCCTTTGAGACCATGCACTGGATCTGGGATTCTCTGTGCTCTCCCCTTTTCTGAGTCCTTCTCCTGAACTGTAGCACTGATGTGCACATAGCCAGCCCCAAAAGATGGTCCCAGGGTAGCAGTTTGTAGGGGTAATAGGTGGAGCTATGACAGGGCCAGGAAGTCGACACGCGCACTCGTGAAGCTACTGCAGTGCAGAAGGAACTCTGGGGAGGGAGTCGGTTAAGAAGAGAAGTCGATGTGACTCAGGGATTGGGGCAGTTCTCCCAGGGCTCAGAACTTCCAGAAGTTCAAGAACTCTAACTTTGAACCCAGCCATCTGGAAGGTATATTTCTCAGGGCAGGAGGACAGAATCTATTTTATTTAACAGTTTGTCAGCTTGATTTATAACTTTTAAATATTTGAGTAGCTAAAAGGGGGATGGGAGAGATATAAATAAGGAGTTCGGGATTAGCAGATTCAAACTACAATATACAAAACAGATAAACAACAAGGCTGGCTCTAGTTGAAAAAGAATATGAAAAAGAATACATATGTATATGCATAACTGAATCAATTTGCTGTATTCCAGAAACTAATACAACACTGAATATCAACTATACTATTTCATATAAAATAGATAAACACGGCCCTACTGTATAGCACAAGGAATGATACTTTCAATACCTTGTAATAGTATATAATGAAAAAGAATATGAAAAGGAATGTATATATATCACTGAATCACTATGTTGTATGCCAGAAATTAACACAACATTGTAAACCGACTATATTTCAATAAAACTAACCCCCCCCCCCAAATAAACAGGGAAAAAACTCATGATAGATACTGAGAATATTCGGGTGGATAGCAAGTGGGCTTCAGTTTATATTCTTGCTCTGGACCCCACAAACGTTAGGGGAGAGCTGCCCTTGGAATTAAGATTGTGTTGAGGAGAGGATTCTCCCAGCAGAATTTACCGGAAAACTGGTAAAGCTTGGCCTTTAGGTTCTTCCACCTTGACAGTCCCTGACAGACTCGGGGGGTTGCTGGGAGCTGTGGAGGTTTTGGGTGGAAAGGGGAGGCCAGATTGCAGTCTGGAATCATTTCTGTGTGAACGTTTCTGCTTGATTGCCTAGAGATCTCCAGGAAAGGGACCTGTATTTTCAGGTTTCAACATTTGCTGTGGTTTCTTTTTTCATTTGAAATAAACATTTACTTTCATATCTAGTTTTGTTTCCTCTTTCTTAAAGAAGTTTCCTTCCCCAAATTATAGGTGCCGCAGGCCCCACCACCTGCGTCTGCGCTTGAGTTCAACATATCTTGGGACACAAGGTTAGACAAGTTGCAGAGCACAGGCCTTGATTCTTTGAAGGCCATGGGAGCCGCCAAGGATTGAGGCAGACAAGTTGTCGGTATTTTTGCACAGGGTGCTTTCAAATGATGGACCATTTGGAGACAATGTGGGACTGGAAACTCTTAGCAATCCCACTGAGTCAGGATGTGTTCCTAGACTAAGGCAGTGGGGGAAGAAGTTTCATAAAATTAGAAAGACTTCATGTTTGATTAGAAATATATAGTGGAAAGAGTCGAGGATGAGTTTGGGGTTTCTCATGTAGAGGCTTTGATGGATATTGCTCTGATTTGGGGAGAAAAAATAAATTCAGTTTTAAAAGGGTTGGGTTTAAATTTATATAGGCTAATAAGTAGAGATCTCCAGCAGCCAGTTAAATATGTGATTCTGAATCTTGGGGAAGACGCTGGGTTGGCTGGGGATATCTATGGATGTGTGTGTATGTGTGTGTGTACTGACACATATATTCACACACCTGTGTGCATTTGCATGCATGCTTACACATGCTTACATATCTTCGTGAGCACAAATATATATTTGGGAGTCACTGGTGTAAGTTGAGACCACCAGAATGAATGAGGTCAATCAAGGAAAGCATTTAAAAGGAATACACCAGCGAGCTGATGACAGGACTCTGAGAAACGCCAATGTTTCAGTAGTGAACAGAGAAGGAAGACAAAAAAAAAAAGAGAAAGGTAAGAGGTTCCCTAAAATCTTAGAAATCACAGAAAGGCAGGTTTTCCAAGCAGGGAAAAATTAACAATGCCAATTAAGCAATGATATTAAAAAGTATCAACTGATTTGGCAACAAAGGAAGTCATTGGAGAGTTTCTGGAGTAGAGTTTAGGTGCAGAAAGAAATTGAGAATTTGGGTTGAGAATTGACTCGGGAATGAGGAATAGAAACTGTACCTTTAAGAGTAGAATTACTTTTAAGAGTTAAGTAGCAAAGAGGAGGAAGAGTATGCTGTACTCTGAAGGGAACTGAGAATCAAGTGAGTTCTACCTAACTGTCTACTTTATCTATCTATCTATCCATCCTGTTTTTAGGGTGATGATGTCTCATAGAGTAAGCTTTCAGGGAGACTGGGGGACAAGGTATGATGCCAGAGTCTTAGTGGAAGAAATGAGATGAAGATGGGTGATCAGTCAAGTAAAAGTGTTGGTAGCTGGTGTTTCAGGCTTTGCTAAGGTGAGACGCTATGAATGCAGTGAGTGGTGTGGTTTCCTCAGAGGCACTCATTTCTCTGCACAGACAATACCACTCTTCTGAGTTTGGTGTTCTGCTAGAAGGCACAGCAGAAGTTTATGGATATGAGCAATGAGTGGAGATAAGAAAATACATGATCAACCATAAACAGTGAGGATTGAGGCTGGACAGGGGAGAGAGAGAAAGCAGAACGCAGACACTAGGAAGGATGGAGGGCTCAGGGCTTTGAGGCAGTTAACAGAGAAGGATGAACAAAGAAAGGGCAGGAGGGAGCTGGGAGGTAGAACATCCTGGTTAGAGCGCGTTATTAGAGTGGTAGGCTGAAGAGGCACAACGGTGTCGGGTGACAGTAGAGTTGACGGTGTTGAAGTATATGGCCAGGTTGGCTGGAATTGAAAATTATTCAATTTAACAAGGTCAAGAACTTCAGACAGAGAATAACAACTTCTGGACTAAGATAAACTTTTCAGCAAGAACTAAGAAAAAAGAGGGGAGGTCTCATGGATTTCCTTTATATTTCTGTCATTAAGTTATTAATATTAATTTATTTTAAATTATTTCAAAATTCAATCAAGATAAAAATTCATGATTATTTATCTATTTAATACCAGTAAATAATTAATTCAATAAATAAATAAATTACACTTATTATTATTCATTTATTACTATTGAATGTCACTGAAAATAATGATGTTTTACTTAGCGTATCTTATGGCTTCTTGTTTTGCTTTTAGCAGATGGGCTGGAACTAGTGAGGGATTTAGAATCAGAAGGCCTGACTTAATTCCCATTTCTATTACCTGCTAGTTGTGTAACCTTGAGGCGGCCACCTGCTCTCCAGGGGCCTCCGTTTTTTAATCTATAAAAGGGTATAATATCTATCCTTCGGGTGGTTAGTGGCAATCATACACCATGTGTAAACATCCTTTTTTGTAAATCACCAAGTGCTAGGCGAGACTCAGTTGATGTGGTTGTTTCATTACTATGTGAGGATGTTGAACATAGCAAAGCCCCAGTGTCCTCTCTGAATCAGAGTTCCAGCTTTTCTTTAGCATTCAGTTGGCCTGCTGATCAGGCAGTAAACTTAAATTCATGTGTTAAGCAAAAATCCTTTAAAAATAAAATTTAGTAAACTATTAATTTGCTGTACGTGTAAACATATACAATTTTGGCTGTAACTATATCCTCTCTCACTATATCTTTCCTTAAAAATGGTTATAAAGGTCACAGTTATTAAAATATTTTAAAAGTGGTTATTTTTGGATACATCTTTTTAGAGATAAGCTGAGATATTAACAAATTTTCCTGTATTATCAAAAGGCTGTTTATATGCCAGGTATACCTTCTCTTATATAAGTAAGCTTTTATTCAGAAGAGTGACTATTAATTAGTGAATTTATAAAATGAAAATTTTCAATTTGCAAAAAGGGGTTAAGAAGTTTCCTACAAAAAAAGAAAAGTTTCCTACATTTCTGTGACATCACTTTGCAGCAGGAAAGAACTCTTTTTCCCCATTTGTCTCCAAGAGGATGTTGAGGAAGTATGCACTAAAAAAAAGGAGAATTAGAAAAGCCAGGGAAATATATACAAGATCTTATGGTAGCTCACAGAGAAAAAAATGTGACAATGAATATATGTATGTTCACGTATAACTGAAAAATTGTGCTGAACACTGGAATTTGACACAACATTGTAAAATGATTATAAATCAATAAAAAATGTTAAAAAAAAAAAAAAGCCGACTAGACCTTTCTCTTGTTTGGTGGGTGGCAGATGGAGTTATAAGGAGGTGGTGCGAAACGGTTCTGGAGGTGGGGAATGGCCTGCTAGGCACGCTACAGACATCATCCTACAACATCCTTGCCATAGCCCACGGGAGTAGTTATGCAAGTCCCCATTTTGTAGCTGAGGACACTGAGAAGTAAAGAAGTTAAGGGAGGTTCACTGATGGTGGAAGAAAAACCTTTGTGAACTTTGACACCAGGTGGAGCTGCAGAAGCTGGGAAGTGAGTTCGTGATAAACAAGTTTATATTTAATCTTATGTTGAGATCAAAACTAGTAAATGAGCAATGTCTTTTACATTATAGAGACCAGATTTAAATCCCAGTTAGTTGCTTAATACCTGTGTGATGGTGGGCAGATTACCCAAGGTTACTCTGTACCTGAGTTTCCTCACCTATAAGAAAGGGAGGAGGCATACCGCCTCCACCAAAAAGTTGTGAGAATGAAGAAAAGGACTGGGAGAGAGCAAATATTGCAGTGCCTGGAAGATTGCAGGAGGTTAAACGTATTAGTCAATGTTCTGTTTTGTTTTTTATTTGTTTTTAGTGGCAAAACATATTTAGAGTTAAAAAATTTGGCTTTAAAGTTTGTTTAAAATAATTATACACTGTTGGTTAGCTTCCCTGAATCAGCAGTCTGATATTTTGGTTTTTAGAAAGGGGACCATACATTTGTAAGTTTTTCTAGGGGCTCAGAAAACATCTCTAGAAATGTGTCCTTTGGACTCATGGACCACATATGCTCACTAGCTAAGTGACCACTTATTCTCATCTCAAGCAAATCAATTATGAGGAAATAAATGTTCCTAGTGGTGTTCAACTTTCCAATGTGCAAATTTAATTTGGTAAAGGAAAGTAACAGCAAGTAATCAATGTTAACAGGAACCCAATATATAAACAAATGGAAGCAGTAACTGGATTTTAACTAAACCAGGAACACAAAGCCCATTACCAGCAGCCTCCTCTGCTGTTACGTTCCTGCATCCTGACACTATGTACAATTTTATGGTTTTTATATCTTGCCGTCTTTTGGAATTGTGATGGCACTTTTCTGTGAAATGCCTCAATTCCCCAGAGAAAGACAGCAGTCGTTTTAAGAAAAAGAAAATAACATAGCATTTTACCAGCTGGAAATAAAATAAACACAAAAGATTCCTGCTCATTGGAATGAATGAAGGACCACATGGCTGACAACATTAAATTCATTGTTTAATATTAATGGTAAGCTTAGGTATGTAAAGCAAGACCTTCTATTATTCCTACATGAATGCATTAGAATCAGACATAAGTGAATCTCCAAAGGAGAGGAATTTGGTTCATTTTCCATAAGCACCAGGAAATTCAGATGCTTATTCAAAGCTTATCTGAACTACCTAAACACAGTTAAGTCTGCAGATCTTAGCAGAGCAGGACTGCATATAAGATTGTCAGCATTTATGCTGCCAACTCAGACACAGATATTGAGAAGGAGACGTTTGCTGGTGTGCTGCTATTTCTAGATCTAACTGTTATCATCAAACTAGTAATGAGAAAAATAAAATTCTTTATCCAACTCAGGATTTGAGAGTCAGTTCATTCTGAGTCCTCCAAGTGATAAATGACTTAGTTCATATAGACACTGAATTGCTGCTCTTAGATACATGTTTGAGAAGTATGCAGTGCATTGTTTTCAAAGTTAACTGTGCAAATAAACACAAAAGACCAGAGTCCTAACAGGTTCACAGAGTATATGTGTCTATCATTTGAGAAGGTAGCAAATTAATGACTCTGATTATCTTCATACTGGCTTGCCCCTGTCACCTTCCAAGTGTGGTTCCTCCACAATGCAACTGACACACCGTGACAGATGCCAACAGCAGGAAGGTCTCACTATCTAGCGTGATTAAGTAAGGTTCAGAAAAGAGCAACTGACCCCCAACTAAAACTAGAAAAATTTGTTAACCATTTCTGGACATAAATGATGCTCTCAAAATCCTCTCTCAAATGTGTTCTTAGATGATCGAATCTGATCACCTCAGAAACATTATTTTGTTTCCCCCAAAAGTGAAGAATTTCTAGAATGAGCATGGGACAGTGAAAGGAGAAATATTAGATGAGTTGATTTATTTCACAGTGTGAATGAGGCAGGCCACTAAGCAGTGTAAGGACAGCATACAGGGCCTCCAGTCTTTTCACAGACCTGTTAATTATTTGATATCTTTAAATAAAAAAAAAATACTTCATTTGATTCTAATCAGAGGAAGAAATTATAAAATTGAGATTAATATTTAATGAAATATCTGCCATTTATTAATCTTTAATTTTATCATTTATAAAATTTCTTACTTTTGAGAAAAATTTGCTGCTGACATTTTTTCCCCCTTTTTAAAGGGTCCTAAAATGTGCATGGTAATTGCTGAGAAATCATAGCTATTTGTCACCTAAATTGGCTTTTGTGGCCAAATACTTTTAAAAGGCAGATTGTAACAATCTTAAAAAACATTTATAGAAAAGTTATATTTAATCTGATTGAGACATCATCTTAATATGTTAGATATAATACGGGGTAAGGTCTTCAAAAATAAGAGGACTGTAAGCCTGGGAATGTTTTGATTTAGAAAGAAATGGAGGAATCTTGATTTAAGAATGAGGCATTCTAGATACATGTAAAGTGCTGGAAAAAGTTTGTTTGAATGTTTATGTGCTCAGCAGCTATGAGGGTCTGAATTGCTGTAGCTACAGATGACAAACCATGAGTGTGGGTCACGGAAGGAGAATATACTCTTTGAGTATATCTAATTAGTGTTGGGTTTAAAGTTTGCATATTTGTTATTTCTTTCCATTTTTTTGGTATAATGTTTCCATTTCTTTCTTCAGATTTGTATATACTGGTGTAAATAACTCTCCCTTGTTTATGTCTTTCAATAACAATTTTTCTTACAAGGGAACATATAGAAAGGTACACATCAAATTTATTTTGGAATGTCTTTAGTACACTGAGTATTTGCTGTCAGGAAGAGGCATGGATTGGATTAAATCATTAGTGAATTATATCATGAAGTCTGTAAGTTAATTAAATATGTAGTAGATGACAATGACTTATGGTGGTATGTTAAAGCTGTCTTAAATTTGCCTGGTTGTTAAGATAATTTTAGGTTTTTGTTAAAAGAAAATATTTTCAGATCCCACCCCTGATCTTCTTCATCTGACTTTTTAGGGGAGAGGTCTAGCAATTGAATGCCATTGAGTGATTCTTCTGATCAAGCATGTTTGATAAACATGACATTAACCCAAGATTCTCAGAGAACTTTGTTATTTGGCCTGAAACTGGAAATGCTTATTATGCTAAAAATCTGTTTTGAACCACTCTTGAATTTAGTCTACTTTTTTCACTAGAGCATGTTGGTTATGTGATTGAGGGCCAGTTAGTTCCTGCCCTTTGGTTGTGAATTTTACCCCTAACTCTGATTTGTCGTCTTCCACTCATGTGGAAAAGACACAGAGGAAGAATGAAAGACCTCATCAACAAAAATGTGGTGAGAAAACTTCACTAAAGTGTGGAAACTCAATACAACTTCAACTCAAAGCTTGCACCGTCTTATCAGAGGGTCATTGTCATGCATGACAACAAAACATTTAAGAATAGAACTTCAGTTCCCAGGAGTAGAGAGCTTATATATCTACATTATAAAAGGAGATTGGCAATATTTCTGAATTCAAAATAAAAGATAAGTCTGAGAACTAATTGCTTAAAAGGAAAAGAAGAACTTTAAAAACATGTACAAATCATCCTCATAATGTGATTATTATTATATGGGATAATATAAAATTATATAAAGAAGTCAGGACCTATAATACAAGAAACAGATGTTGAAAAGAAGGAAGAGGAGACAGGCTGTCAAAAAAGAGGAAAGAAGTAGCAATAATTGACTTAATTTTCCTGTTAGTCAATCTTCTTATGTATAAGATAGCTCCATGTTAAATAGATATAAAGACATCGTTTCTTCTTCTGGGGTCTTGTAGAATTTTATGCAGACCTTTATTCTTGCATTTGTCACCTTTAGGATAGTTGTTTATGTATCTTCCTTATTAATTGTCTTGAGGTCCTTAAAAGAAAGACCATGTTTTTTTAAAATAAATTTATCCCCAGGTAATAACATTAGCTGATATACAGGAGTAGAACAATAATCCAATAAATGACCAACAGATTGGATGAAAGAACATGTGGTTGCTTTCCAAAAGGCTACTCAATACAGACCTAACCAGAAGAATAATTGTTCTGTATTACTGCAGTTAGCCCTATTATTTCAGTTGTGGTCAGTTAATAGTTCAAGAAGAATCCCTTTTTTTCCAGAGCGAATTTATTCAATAAAGTGTAGCAGTCATTCTAAAAATATTTAAAGGCATTAACCGTTGGGCTTTTAAACTTGGAAGAAGCTGAGTGTCATCAAAAAGAAATACGGAATACTGAAGTCGAACAGGCCTCGAAGACAGTGTAGCATCATGATTTTAATATTTGTACAAAGTGGCCCTCCAGTTCTGCTTCGGGAATCCATTTCCTTGGAGCCGAATCTGTTGGACTCTCAGAACATTACAAAGAATTTCCTGATTTTGAATGGAAATAGCTCCTTTCTGACAGTTACTATCCTACTCTGCGGTGATCTATAAAGCAAAACTAATCCCTCTTCTACATTGATGACTTTATACATATTTTTAAAAAAGCCCTCATACACCTGCAAGTCTCCTCATTTGCACATTTTTTTGTGTATTAGAAAAAACATTATTCAGAAAAACATCGTTCAAAATCAGATTTGTCTGCAGGTGCAGTTCTCGGTGCTACTTGCTGTTGTCACTAATGTATTTGTAAGAACAGACTAGCAAAGACCCAGGAGTAGGTCGGAAGAGGCTGCCTGTAATGAAACTAAACAGTTGGAGTTCTTTCAGACTGGAAGAGAAAAAGGATAAGAGTAAATATTATTCTCATGGGTAGGTATCTGCTGCTACTATTTCCAAAACTTTAAAAGCAGGGGCTGTTTCTGAAGGAGACAATTTCAAGGTAAATAACCAGAAATAGTATTCATACAATTTATATAATACTATTCTATAATATTATTATATATAATGGTATTTATACAATGGTCTCAAAAATTGGGGTAAGAATTTTCTAAGAAGAATTATCAAGAGGCTCAAGAATAACTTAGGTGCACTTGTTGGTAGCAATAGATGGGTTAGTGATCAACTGCATGGTTTATGGGTTTGGAAAGGCTTGGGCTAAAATTCTAGCCTCATTTATTAGCTGTATAATATTGGGTAAATTACAGAAGCACTCAAAATTTTAATTTCCTTATTTACAAAACGGGAAAGATGATAATATCTATAGATTAGGATTATTGCAAAGATTAAATGGGTATAAATTCATGTATATGTTAAATGATATGAAATATATATGAAGCTTATCAAGGTGACTGGCACATATCAGAGACCCACAGATACTAGCTATTATGATCACCACTGTTGCTATTACTGTCTTCCCAGCTGCACGCAATGTAGGGAAGGCAGACTTCTGGGGGAGATGTGGAAGGACTTTAGAGAAATATAAGATGCCATTTCTCCCCTGATGCCTAGTCCCTGTGCCATGCTGAGGGACTCAGGGTCTAGTGACTAGACTCCAGTCATTATTTCAACAACCCTCTTTGTTAAGTCCCCTCTTCTAAAATTTCAGGAACCTTACTTTGTGAAACAGTCGATTTTACTGAAAATAATCTGAGATTAACAGGTGTAAAGTATAGGAAATTGTTTTTCTGAGGCTTTTACTTTCTTACAGCTTTATAGAAGTTTGAAGGGAAAATTAAAGAGTGAAGTGAGATTCTCATTGAGAAAAAAAACACTGACTCTTTCCCAAAAGCCAGCAAATGTGGTGTGGTCTTGGTCTGTCCCCTTCCTGATTGACTAAGACACTTTATTAGCTGACAGCAGGTCAAGTTCAGGGATCCTGATTCATGCCCACAAATCTCACAGAAAACAACTATGCAACAGCAGAACACCAGTGCGTTATTTTACAGTGAGTAAAACTCAAATGAATTGTTCTTTTTTTTTTTTACTGAATACCTACTCATGACCTCTCTGTCTGGTCATTTTACTTGAGAAATAGAAAGCATGAGAGGAGGTTAGTTTTATAATTGTACAGTAGACGTATGTCTGTATCTGTGCCTCTTTTTGACCTAGGCTTCAGTGACTGACCTAACTCCTGTTTGACTGACTTCTTTCCCATTTAAATATAATACTTAACCTAGGTTACAATCAAGTTCTTTTGGCCATCTCCTCTCCAGTCCACTTTACATTGATTATGCACCCCCTCTCCCAGCATGCAAGCTTGTTTTCAAGTTCTTGGAGTAGGGTGGGGTTGTGGTGGTGGTAGGAGTAGTAATCTTATTGTTAACTCTATTATCCATAGGCAATGCTGACAAATGTCTATGAAAGTCCTTTAAATTTAATTCAATGTTAAATTAGGTGTGTAAACTCTTATGAGAGCAAATGGGCAGATCACACAAGAAACAAGTAAAATGAGAATCTAACAATGACATCTAACTGCAGTTTTTCTTAGCAGATGCTGTGGACAAATATAAATCATCCTACACTGACTATATCGGGGAATGGAGCGCTTTTCACATACGTTGAATGTTTTGGTTGATGTGATTTATATGAGCTCCACCTCAAATCTTCTCTGGAGTCAGATACAGAATTTAAAAAATACTACAAAATGTAGTTGTTTAAATAGCCTCTGTTAACAACTGCCATGAACGCCTTTCCATGCTAATGAAACTAAGGCTGTACATCTGGTGCTTATGTATTATGATGTAATGTACATCAAGTATTACATTTGGGTCGAACTAGGATGCAGGTAGCAGGACAAAGTTGTTAACAGGTTTGGTCATTAAATGCAGGTCAGATGTCCTTTTCATGTTCAAGTTGAGCCTGGCAAGTAAAGGAGAAGACAATGATTTGTTAAATTTCTAAGTGTATACCATGGCAAGTATGTATGGCATTTCAAGTTGTAAACTTGGATGATCAGGTCCGTGCCATCCTTCAACATATAAATTTCAGTTATAGTGAGTTGACTTCAAATAATTACTATGTTGTGAATGTAGTAAGTGCTCTGTACTTAATCACTTCTCATAATAAAAACACTTTAAGTGGGATTAAGGGCCCCAGATTAAGAGCGGTCCATTATTAGCAAGTGTTCACACTGCTAAATTGCACCTAGAATGTATTCCACTTCTCCCAAGAAACTTTAGTTATAAAACAAGAGACGTTATTTTGGCAGCAGAGGTGGCTGCATTTTGAATATTAATGCAATGATTTACCTATTAAATGCACATATAGAGCAAAATATTGTTGTGCAAATCTACATTTTGATTGAATTTTCTCTTCTTTTCTAGACAGATGCTTCTAAGTGTCTGTAAAACCAAACTTTGGACTTTGAGTACAGCCCTTTCTCTCTTAAAAAAATAAAAAATATATATGTATATATGTGTGTGTATATATATATATATATATATATATATATATATATATATAAGCTTTTAACAGGTAATAAAACGTAACATTTATCATTTTTGAACGCTATTTATCTCTTTGTTTTATTGAGCCTCATACAAAAGCAGATATAGTCAGAGTTCACTTTTTCATCAAGTTCCAAGCTCTCAAAGGTCTTGTTGCTTATATGACATTGAGTTTCATCTTTCAAATAATCAAGATGCTTGAATGGGATGGATTGAGTTTACTGAAATAGCTTCCTTAATCAGCAGAGTTTTGTTTGGCTGCCAGTTATATGCTTTTGCAGAACTATTTGCTCAAACATTCTCTCTCTCATTTTAAAAATTTCTCAAATGGATCAATGATGAGAGAGAAGCTAATTTGTTTGGGAAATGAGAGACTATTCCTCTGAAAAATATGTGTGTGTGCATGCATGTGTGTGTGTGTGCCCCTGTAGGCAGTAGAGGCTCTTACAAATCTGTAAAGTGACAGATTCACGTTTTAAGAGTAAAAGATGGATACAATACCAGAGCCATAACAACAACTAATACTTGTTTTTGTATTTTAGAGGATAATTTCACTTATAATATCTTTTAACCTTAAAAATCTTTGTGAAGTTGATTTTATCTTCATTTTACAGGTAATGAAACAACAGCTCAAAGAAGTTGAAATGCTTCTCTTTCTCTTTTTTTTTTTTTTTTTTTTTTTGATGTCTTAAAACAAATACACCAGTGAGTATTTAAAGCCTTTTATTTTGGTCTCCTTCAGATAACAATTTAACACTCCCTTCTACCTTAACTCTTTCAAATCAGTTTAGCCCACCAAATACTTTTCTTATTAACACATCATCCCATGAAATTAGCTTATATTTTTTGTAATTTGAACATCTGCCCTCATTTGACTGTAAACTCCATGAAGACAAGAAATTCGTCAGCTCTGTTCAATGCTGCATTTCAGCCTATGGAATAGATGCTGGCATATAGGTGATTCTCAATAAATAGTTATTGACTGAAAGAATAAGTGAATGAGCACCCAGTAGGTGCCTGGCAGTCAGCTGGGAGGTAGGGCTATGAGGATGGGGAGACACGCCGCTGCCCTCCATGAACGCACAGTTAACTTGGAGTAAATGACCTTGACTCTTCACTGGGTAGACTGAAGATGCCTTATGTCTAGTCTGTTATCCCTTCAACTTGTAATTCTTCTCTTCTGTCCTGCACACGTCCTACCTCCGTGCCACACCAGGGCACCCTTGCCATTACGGTCCTTATTTGAGTAGAAAAGTGCTTTATTTTATTTTGTTTGTGTTCCATTCTTAGAGGGACTCACTCCTAGAAATTAAAGTTAGAAGTTTTGAATTTATGTCTGTCCGGGATTGCTAGAAATGAGATGGGAGTAGGGGTGGGGCCCAGGAGGCTGGTGTCTGCCCACTGTTATAGTCACTCATAGGTGTGTGATAATTGGGAAGATCAGGTTAAGAATTTCTCTTTTCACTAAATGAGATCATATGTTTATGTTTTTACACTTATGTTCATGGGAAACACAATCTATTGTTCTGACTGAATTGATAATAATAGAACAGGTTTAAACTTTCTTAATTACAGGTTGCTAATAGCTACGTGCTTTTGGGCAAGCTTCTTAAGCTCACCGAACCTCTGTTTCCTCATGTCGTGTGGGGATATAAGTACACCTACTCTCTGGGAGTAGGTAAATGCTGGGAGCATTAAATGAAGTGACATGTGTTATCAGACACCTCCATGTCCCACTTCAGACCCCCCACCCCCACCCCAGTTCACCTTGTTCCCTTCTCACCTTGTGCTCAGTCCTGTGCAGGTGCTGCAGCTGGAAGGGACTCAGCCTCATGCAAGACGTCCCTTGACAGCGCCTCCCCGACACTGGCACCCAGGGCATTCGCTGCCTGCCTTGGATTTTTCCTCTTGAGGCTGAGAAGGGGGAGCCCTGGGACACTGCTCAGGGTCCCCGCACGCTCAGCCCAGAAACGTAGGGGAAGAAGTAGCTCTGTGGCCGTCCTTGACAACTGAAAGATGAGGACTAGGATAAAATCTCTCTCTCCTTCTTCTGGAGAGGCAGTCTAAGATGCAATTACAAAACTTTTGGGAGGATGATGCAGTAACGATTAAGCAGTCAGTTTCACAGAGAGGGGACCAGCCCGGTAATACATTTTCTGAATGGCTTTACCTCCTTTACAACCTCCTTGCCTCTGTCCCTCGCTGTTGCTCCCTGGGGTTGCACTGCTTAATAGAACAGCAGCCCACGAACTTCTGTGTCAGGCTTTGCTTTCTGAAGGCAATCTAAGACTGGATGTAAAGCCAGATAAAATAAGTGCCAAATGTTCGTTGGGATTATTATAAGCTAAGTCTAATATATCAGTGATCGCTGATGTCAACAAAAATAGGTACAGGGACAGTTTTGTTTAACCAGATCATTTTGGTTTTCCAAACTCTATGATCATTGCACCAAATTTTTCTTCTGTTGAATATACTTTCAGTGTAAAAGACACATACCCTTTCTCTATATGGAAATGAATTTCTTTTTTACTGTTATACATTCAGTTGATAGTGCACTGCTCATTCTCATCACTTTCTTTGTTTTATAAGAGTCGCCAGTTATTTTACAGGCATGTATTTGGAGTTTTCTAACAATGCTCTTTAATGACAAGGATCATATAATTTCCTTTTTTTTTTTTATTCCACAAACTGCCTAGAGTTGTACCTACCATAGCTGATCAGAGTAATTCATTTTTATGAAGGTCTGATGAGGACCTTTTTGTTTTTCTAAATGAATAAACTGACTCATGTTTTGGTATTTCCCTTACTCATAGGAGGCATAATTCACCGTGTCCCAATGCCGAGCAAATATAAGCTGTTTGGGGGCGGAGAGCGATTGTTCTTGAACCGTCACGTGCACGACGACTTGGTGCCGCAGCGTGCTCGGAGCTGTGTTGTCAGTGATTGTAAAGGAATAAAGCCTGCCAGCGCAGGCATCAGAGAAGCTGCCAAAGCTGAAAAGTACCTGGCTAGGTTTTAAAGGACAGGAATACAATACTCTTACTAAGACAGACTTTATAGAGTCCGATTCACAGCCAAGGAAAACAGCTTTTGGAGCTTTTGGGTGTCCATAAACAGCTAGATGAATGTAAGGAAGCCAAACCCAGGGATGAGTAGGGTATTTAAACGCTCAACTCGCTCAGCTGCCACCGTGTCCTCCCTGCACTGCGATGCGCCGGCTGGCACAGAGAGGAGCAAGGAACGCCCTACGTGTTTGTGATTTATGGAAAATCTACACACCGGGTGCAGAGAGAGGGATGCTAATGAATGCCCGGCCAGTTGTGCTGTAAATTATGAAAAAAAAAAAAATTTGGTTTGCTTTTTCAGTGTGATCATAAAACATGATGCTCGAGAAAGAGGGAGGACCATCCAGTAGTGACCCTCAGATAATGCCTTGTGGTCACTCCAGTCCCAGGCGACAAATGCCCGTTGATAAGCCGGTTCAGGCGTTTTCTTAGCTGAGACACTTCATAAACCTTGCCAAGACAAAAGGGCACGTGGCAGTAAGTTGTAAAGTGATAAAAAGCAGACGTGGGTGGAAAATATTTTATCAAGAAAGATAAAATGAAGAAATTCTATGAATATGATAACAGTACCACAAAGAATATTTTATAGAAAAAAAAGTTGTAATGTTGCCAACTACAAAGGCAAAATGAATGAAGAGCAAATGGGTTGTATTTCAAACACATACCATTACACTGAGCAACAGTTCCATTTTACTACCCGAGTCACATTTTTTGACTGATGCAATAAAATTTGCAAAATACAAAGAGAAACATAGGATTTATATCTTTTTTTTTAACTTCAAATTTTTAAATGGATTTTACAGTTAACCATGCCATAAAGAAGTTTTTGAAATGTTCTGAATCATGTTCTAGTTCTGAAGAAACATCACACTGTTTACAACCAGCACAGAAATATGGACTTTCCTATGGTTGTTAGACTATTAGGTAATCCTAGCACGCTTTTAATGGAGAGATTTTATGCTTTAATACTTCAATAATTATTATATTTAAATGGTTCATAGTGATTAGAATAGTCTAGTAGGGCTTCATGGATCATAAATTAGGATTTTTTTTTATGATTCATAGATTTTCTTCTATATATAATGAGCTAGTTCTACTTTTAATCATTTTATTTGATTCGACTTCTGTTTGTAGAAACCCTAAGTTGGAGATAAGATTCATGAAATATGAGACAAAAATGATTTTCCCTAAATCTTTTTTTGTCTCCTTCTGTTTGTTTTAGGCTGTTTAGTTTCAAGAATTTGGCAAAAAAGAACTTGATTTGGTTTCAGAAATATGATTTTTTTAAAAGCAGTCATTAACTTAAAGCCAGTACAGCAATCCTACTACCATAGGTAAATCACCTCAACTCAGAAAATCATTGTATTTCCCCAGCTATTTGAATACTTACTTTGTTTTATTGAATATAACTATCTGTTAACAGAGGGAAATTTTTACCATCTCCCACCCCCACCCCTTCATTCCATGGAGGGTTAAATGGTAGAGAGATTAAAAAATTAATATTAAAAAAACCCAGAATTCTAAAATGTCTTTGGAAGTGTTTTAGGACTCCAAAATTTGGTCTTTGCTTTGGGAAGGATAATATTGTTCCCAGCATTATTAACCAGCCATTATTCTGTAAAAGAGTGTTATAGCAGAGTAGGCCCTGAAAGTTTCTTGAGACACTTAGAATTCCAGACAATTCTTTAAGAGCTTTTTGGGGACAGCCCAGGATATCAACTCAGCATGTCTATGTGTGGATTTATTTTGGTGTGTAGCTATTCTAAAAGAAAAGCCATGGTTAATGGGTCCATGATAATGTACATTCTTAAGACATTTTACTTTCTTTTTTAAAAAATTGATTGAAGTATAGTCAGTTTACAATGTTGTGTCAATGTCTGGTCTGCAGCATAATGCTTCAGTCATGCATATACATACATATATTTGTTTTCATATTCCTTTTCATTACTAGAAGTTTTACTTTCAACTGAACATCTTTAAAATTTTGTCTTTCAAATGAACTAAGTGAAATAATAAGATTTTTCAATTCATATACAATTAAAAAAATTTATGGGTGTGGGGAGACCAAAGGTCTATGCTGATTTATGGAATTGACTGAGGTCTTAGGAGGGCTGTTCTGCTTTTATTAGACTTGGGAAGATGCTGGTGTTCTCTCCTGACATAGAGCAAAAAATCTAAACTCTGCAGGCAGTGACATTTCATATAATGCATTAGATGGAAGTTTAAGAATTCTTGGAAATTTCTGAAGTTCAGTGCATAGTATACTTGGTGCTGAAAGCAGTTTGCATTCTAGTGTATTTAATCATTTCTTTCCCAGACTCTCTCAGTCCCCGTATTGCTCTCTGTTTCTTTCAGCACCATCAGCTCTCTTGTTCTCTGGCGGAGCCAGGAATCCACGGCCGCCCCGGCCTCTGCTATCGTCAGGAATCTGCAGGTACGAGAGGCTGCTCCAGCTGTGTGACCTCAGGCATCGTCACAGCCTGTCTGGACCTTAGTTTCCTCATCTGAGTGGTAAGTGAGCTAAATTGGAACTATTTCCAAGAAAGAGGATTTCCAAAACCCATAGCTGTCTCTTAAACAGGAAGATAAATACAAAAGCCGACTTGGTTATCCCTCCAGGGCCGCCTATGCCAGAGATTAGTCTTGTTAAGAATGAAATCTTGATAATGCTCCAGCTGTGTTTAGAGCAAAGAAATAAATGTCGAAAAGGTCCTTTTGAAGTTTTTGCTTTCTTTTTTCCTCAGCTTTAGAATCAAGAAATTTGTGAAGGATGCTTCAAATCATATTTGAAGCTGGGATGAAAGATTCACTCTGCTTTTTATTAGTGCTTTTTATTAGTACTGGTTTTTTGGGGTTTTTTTTTTTTGATGGTCTTTCCTCAGTGGTACCTGGTTACTAGGGTTCTGTTTTTGTTGTGTTTTCTGGAATGACCACCTTCCCAATGCTTACAAATTCTTGCTTGGAGCCCTTTTCCCTTCTGAAGGTTCTTCACACTACAAAGATGACTGGGATTATCATCTTTCTATGACTCCACCTCTCTACTACATTGTCTTTTGCCAATCATTTGACAATTAATCATCTTCTACCTTATGACTGTTACCACATTTGAAAATTATCTTTGTCAATGCGTTTGTTCCCCGACCAAAATAGAAGTTCTTTGAAAGAGTGTCAGGTAGTGGTTATGACCTCAGCTTCTGGAGTTAAAATTCCAGAATTCAAATCCTCTCTCACCTCTCTTCTTGTATGACCTCAGGTGTAATCCCATCCACCTCCCAACCCTCACTTTCTCATCTCTAAAATGGGGATAATAGTAGAATCTACCTCTGTTCTGAGGAATTTGGTGACAACTGATGGACAGTACCTAGCAAGAGGCTTGGTGCACAAGAAAGGCTCAGTCATCAGTGTTCTTTGAAGGAGGGTTGGATCTTAGTAGTTCTTTGTGAATCTGTCGTACCTCCCACAGTGCCTCGCACCTTTGGGTGCTCTGTTCATATTTGTTGGCTGTTTGTTGATGTCTTTTCAGATGATGGGTTTTTTTTTTTTTTTTTTAATGTAACTTCACTTCTCAAGACATTCTAGTTTGGCTAACGTCAGGGATCAGGAGGGTAATACAAAGAAGAGAGCTTGAATTACATTAGAAGTAGGAATAAATATAGACTGAGCCTCCACCAGGGATGTCAGTGGAACACCTGCCCCTCAAATTCCTTCAAACTAGAAGAGGCAATGAGAGATACACGGTCTCCTCTGAAAGGATCTTCAGTCTCTCTGCCCCAGGATCTCTGTCTTCTCTGTCTCCCCATGTAAGTGTGAGGACCTAATCATTCACCAATTGTTGAGGTTTGTGACCACCTTTTGAAATTACTCTTCTTGTCATGCATGATGTTGACCTGGCCATTCCTAAGGCTGGTAACATTGTCCAGGTCATTTCCCTACATCTTGGTTCTCATCACTTTAGGGTGAGTTTTCTCCCATGTTTGGGACACGGTCTTAGCTTTGTGCCAGTTAGAATAGGCTAGGATGTATGGAAGTAACAGACAATGCCAAAATGTCAGAGCATACAGCAAAAGAAAGCACTTCTCATTTCCACTCCCTCCCCCAAGACTCCAGCTTAGAACATTGACCAGAACCATGAAAGGGGGGAAGAAAGAGAAACTTGGTGCCACACACACACACGTGCTGTTAAAGCTGTTACCCAGATGTGACACCATATTGCTTCTGTTCACATTTCCTTGGCCAAGGTGAATCAGGTGGCCAAATTTGACTTCAACATGGTGGGGCCATATAATCCTCCTGCTGGGAGAGAAATTAGGTGTTGGTGAAGAGTGATGCATTCTACAACAGAGGCTAAACAATGGTCATTTTTAAAAATTCCTTTTTATTATTTATTAAAAACAAACAAACAAAAAACTAGCCACCAGCTCCCATCTGCATTCTTTCTGGGAGGCTTAGGAAGACTTTTATACAAGAACAGCCCTCAGTTCCTCGCTTTCGGCCTCTAACTTGACCTATGCTAGTTCCCACGGTCACTGTGCAGAATAGACGCTTTTGCGGACTTTTGCCACAAACACACTTTTGATTTCAGGGGGTGTGTACAACTATACTCTGTTTCCCTTTTAATTAACAATAACAACAATGTTCATAGTGAACACTTGTTATCTGCCATGCACTGTTCTAAGTGCTTTATATAAACTCACACATTTGATCTTCACAACAATCCTATGAGGGTAGGTGTGATTACTGTCACCATTTTACAGATGGGGCAATTGAGTCACAGTGAGGTTAAGTCAGTCGCACAAGTTTCTTCAGCTAGAAGATAATAGCACTGACACTTGAGCCCCGTGGAGTCTGGGTGGAGAGCGTGCACACTTAGCCATTTTGCTGCATTGTCTCAAACAGAATGGGACAAGTGAAATGTTTAGCACAGCAGCTGGGATGCATTAAATTCCCAACACACGAGCCCTGCTGCTACTGATGCTCAAGTTGGCTAGCTTAACCTTTTCTTTCTGCAAAAGATTGGGATGTATTTTTCATATCATAACTCTTCAGTCTTCGCAGAATTACTGTGAGGTAGGCGTGAGTCAGGCAACGCCACTGCCATTTAATGGGAGATGGCCACAAAACAGTGATGGTCCACTCACGCCGGTGTGTTCTCTTTTCTGCTATTGATCCGCTGACATTGTGCCACAACCAAAATGCAATGGGGACTTTACCCAGAAAGGATGAAGTTCAATACGTGCGGGCTTATCGCACTGTGCTACCTCTCCAGCTCTTCAGGAACACAAAGCTAATTTGTAGGTGATATTATATTTTCATCTCATGCTTTATATGCAACCTCTATCCATGTTAATGGGAATTTTTTGTGCTTACTCTAGGGAAAATTGATTCCAATTATTGAGTATAATTTATTCCAACCCCTTGATGGAATAATTTATACTCCTGAGATACTCTTGAAATGTGTAGCCAATAGGGAACTCTATTTATATGTAAGTTTTTACACATCTTTCAATTAAATAAGAAATCCAAGTGCAAAACCCATCACTCAAGGAAAGCATATGAGTTTGTAACACTCCCGAGAGGTTTTTTGGTCCATAAACCAATAAATGGATTACACTTACAGGGCAAAATTCTCTTCTCAGGGCCCATGTGGCGCTCCTATTGACTTACCTAGGAGGCGGCTCACAGGGGAAGCGAGGTGTTTTAGGCTGCAGAGAGAGGAACGGTCATTTCTTCATATAATCGATTTTAGGGCTCCACTATTGATTGTTCTAAAGAATGTATTTGTTAGGATACAAACTATTACATGTATAAATACACATTTACTTGATTATAAATCCTACAGACATAAGGCCTTTTAACAAGGAAACGGGAGTGCGCTTTTCTAACATAAAGGACAGAGATTTGCATGTTTTGTGCATATAAATGAGATGATAGGACAAGGTCACTATGTGGATTTTATTGTTGTAGTTAGACTAGTCCACCTTTAATGCGAGGTAAGAGGCATTTCACCTCATCATTTCTGGCATTTCATGAAAAATGAAAGTTTCTTGTACTAAACATTGCAGTTTATATATATATGTATAATCTAAATTGTATTGTTTACAATAAAAAACGGTGCTAATATAGATTCCAGTTAATTTAACATAATTGTTTTCAAGGTGGCTACCCTGCAGTGAAGTGGCTTATAAACCCATTATCTCTATATTTTGTCAAAAAAATTCTACTGTAATATTTGTTTGGGGAGAAAAGAAAAACACCCATTTGAATGAGTCACTGTTTTACAGAGGGATTTAGAAATCATGGGGCTCACTGATCCTCAGAGTAACCAAGTGTGTTTATAGAGAGTTTTGAACCCTACAAAGTAATTTACAGATGTGTGGAATTGCTGTTGAAGGACAATTTGTGTTTGTGACCCAAATATTTCTTAGAAGTCTTGGAGACCCAACATCAAGAGAGGTCAATCCTCAGCTCATAGTTTGTGAGTTAAAACTATGGTTCCTAATTTAAGACTTTGCCAAGACAAATAACATTTGTGATACTCAAAGAATACTTTCAAATTTTGTAGGAACTTCTATTTTCTGGTGTAGAAGTATTTCCCAGATCTTTGGGGGACAGAAAATCTCATCTCCTGAATGATGAATATTTAGATAAGCATATATGACACTTATTTATCTGTCCATGTGGATATTTAATATACTAGTAACAGTGATTCTGTGTGCTGTGGAACAATGAAAAAACTGTTTCTTGAATACGAAAGATTTGACATATGAAGCCAAATAAGATCTTCCAGCTCCCCCTACTCTTTTTTTTGCCACGTGCTGAAGTCAGCAAGGGCTGTGAATGGCTGTTGTTAATAGAATGTTCAGATTATTTGTTTGGACATCATAGTTTCATCAGCTGACTTTATCCCTTCTCAGCTAGTCCTTCTTGCAAAACACTCGGTGAATTCTTTTTCTCATCTGCTCTTTTAATATAAAAAAAAGTTATTTCAGCATTTGCTAAAGACCTTCCGAAACTCAGGGCATAATTCCCAGTGGCAGTCTATGGAGAGGTGAACACGTACACAAACACTCATGGACACACACCCCAGGGGCACGTGGTCCCGTGTGTCATTTCGCTCAAGCCCTAGAAATGTGCCGCACTCCCACTTGTGCTAATGAAGCCTTGGAATTTCTTTTCTGTCCTCAGTCCACTCTGTTGCCTGCTCTCCTGTGGTTCCCATTTGGACTTTTAAATGGAATGTTCAGCTGATGGTTCTGTGACTGTTGACAGAAGCAGAAAAGGAATCCAGTCACCATCTATGAATCCTGGCCTCTCTTTTTCCAACAGTATTTGATTTCTTTTTCTCAGTATCAGGGAAGTACTAGGGCACGCTGACCTGTAAAAATGCTTGCAATGGAGAGAAAGCAACACACACACACACACACACACACACACACACACACCCTGATAGGCATCCCTTTGGTCAATTTAACCTAGTTAAATGTCACCAAACTTCTTGTAATGGTACCTAAGAAATCTCACACTTCTCTTCTTCCTTGAAAAACAGACCAGGAAAAAATACCCTTTTAATAATGTGTTTTGGAAGTTAGCCAGTGGCCTATAAAATTGTGAGAAGTGAAGTGCTATGAATTTTATCATGTTATAAAAGGGTATCAGATTTAGGCATGTGTTTAAAAATTAACTTTTAAAGTGATCTTCCTATATGGAGAAGTCAAACAGTAATTTTTTTGTTTCATATTTTTAGATTCAAGGAAATGTTTTTCTTCCACAGCAAAAACTATTTTCCATTTACATTTCTTTAATAGCCAGCACTAAAACATGAGTAGCAGTGTGACAATAAACCTTCATGGCCAGATTCATTCAGTTTCTTTTCTTTTTTTTTAAAATATATTTTTATTGAAGTACAGTCAGTTTACAATGTTGTGTCAATTTCTGGTGTACAGCATTCAGTTTCTTGTTTGAAGGTTACACAAATAGTAAGTGGTAAAATCAGGGCTGGGATCCTGATTTTGTGATCCTCTGTCCTGCATTCTTTCCATCCCAGCTTGAAACCAGCTCAAGTGTGGCTAAAAGTCTAGAAACCATCTCCAGGGGCCTGGCATCAATGATTTTATTTTTTAGTAATGAGATTTAACCAATATAAGCCAATGACTGTACAAAAGAAGGGCTTGAGATAACTAGTTCAGTTATCAAAGTACAAAGAAACGATACCCCAAGAAAAAAGGCAGTGTTGAATAATCTTTCACTGAAGGAGGCAGAAGCTGTCTGGGTATCGGTCTTGAACTCAGGTAGGTTTTCTTTCAAGTCCTGGTTTGCTACTTAAATTTTTGGACAGCTGAGTAAATTAGGTAATGTCGGCTAAATTTCAATTTCTTCATCTGTAAAGTAGAAATAATGACAGTATTTCCCCCACGAGTGGTGGGGAGGATTATATGAGATGATGCTTAGAGTTGTTGCTGGCCATAGTAAACACTTAATATATGTTTCTGTTGATATTTTTTAAAAGTTATATTGTGGTTATGATTATATCAGTATGCAATTACATTGAAGCAGAAAACAGATACATACTTGAAATCTATCACATTATATAAGAATTTGCATGCTAGAATATATGTAGTAATAGTTGAGAATGATCATTTTATTTTAATTTAAACAAACATTTATATGGCATTCGCCGTGTGCCAGGCACTACTGTAACCACTTTGCAAATATTAACTTACTCATTTTCACAATACCTCTGTGAAGAAGGTGCCATTATCCTCTGTATTTCAAGATGGGTAAACTGAGGAAAGTGGAGACTGGTAAGAGAAGGAGTCAGAATTCAAAACTTGGTGATCTGGTTTGAATGTCTGTCTGCCTAACCACCACCCACCCTGCCTCACGTGGAAGGCTCAGCCCGCAGTGCGGCACTGTCATCCTTATTTGTGGGCACATGACATTCATTCCACAACAAGAGGAACTTGGATTTAAAAGCCAATGTAGAAATAGAACCCTAATTACATAAATATCTTTGAAGCACTCATGTAAACAATCTACTATTTCAAAAGAAAAATAGCACAGTTGAAAAACTGTTTCTATTGAGACAGTATAAAATAAATCATTAGGAGGAGATTAGATGTAGTATGTATACGAGAGTAGTATATATTCTCTGTGTATAAATATTTACAAACTTCTTCTGTTTCTTGGCTCCACTCTTGTGTATATGTGTATTTGTAACATCACATGCAAATGTGAGAGGATTTAACATCTGGCTAAAATAGCTTTTGGATGCTTTTACCTTTGGTTTCTCGTACGATTTCAATAAATGACTAATTATCATATGTAGTTACTATGGCAATGTGAAAATGTAGAATAGTCTACATACAGTAAGCTAAATTGTGGGCAAGTATGATTTATACAGAAATACATATTGTTTGTAGGGCTCCTTCCATTTAACTGTGACATCTCAGTTGCATTCTATTAAATGTTGCTCATCTTTGCTTAGAAATAAAGTATGTTATTGAGAATGATAATAAATTCATATTAGTGAAGTAATTCAGTTAGAAGCCCTTTCGTGTCGTTAAAATGATCAGTTTGAAGCTCCCAGAGTAGAAACCTGTCTCTGTATAAATTAGTAGTTTGTTACTTTCTGTTTATAATTTGGACTAAGTAGACACAGCTTAGTTTAAAAAAAAATGAAGTCTTTGTTATGGAATGAAGTATTGAAGAATATCACTGAAAATGTTCTCACTGAGCATAGCTAGCAACGCACTCTCAGGCAGATACGACCGGCCGTTGTGCACGTAACTTGTTCCCTTATTCGTTTGCTGCTGGTAATGAGTAACTCACAGTTCTAGTTAAGAGCCCAACTTTATTGCAGATGATCCAGTAGCTGCTTCCAAATGTCAATAGTTAGGTTGTAAGAAATAGAAAAAAGTGCCCATGTCCTCTGAATGAAGACCAATAGTAAGCGTTGTTCACATTTCCAAGTATTTATCACTGCTTACTATCATTTTTCCCTCACAGCAAATGAATCATTTTAAATAGAAGCAAACTGATCCTCTTATTAGCAAGTCTAAATCAGTAGAGCAACATCTATTTTCAGAAGCTCTGTAGCTATAAAGGGATCTTTACAGTTTGTAGTGCTGTGCCCTGTCCCAAAATGACAGCATTCTGATACAAATAGATTTTTCGGGCCCTGGTGCCAGCGTCTCTATTGTGGAACCTTTGGTTGGGAAAGCCGACAGCTGGGAGGAGTTCAGTGTTTTGAAGGTTATGATCACAGCGGTTTCATAAGTGCTTTATTTCAGTTCTGTTCTGGCTGCAGAAGGGACAGGTGCGGTCTGGTTCTGATTTCACTGGTCTTAATTTCTTATCTGACCTGGTAGTCAATCAAGGGCATGGGAGAAAGAGAACGAGAGGAGAGGGAGAGAGAGAGAGAGGAGAGATGCCGGGGGTTGGGGGGAGAAGGGAGCTGGGGGCTATGAGCTGCAGGGGGAGGGGTGCTTGCGTCTGTGCAGGACAGCGTGTGTGTGTGTGTGTGTGTGTGTGTGTGTGTGTGTGTGTGTAGTGCTAAGCATCTGACTTTTCTCATGGAGGAACTGGCAGCTCTGCCTGTCATTCCGCACTTCTGTGTGTACGAATGCTGCCCTGTGCAAAATGGATTTCTGAGTGTTAACCATCATGTTCTTCTTTTTCCAAAGGGTCTTCTGTAGGATTTCATTTGCAGAGCACAGAGGGCAATATCTAGGGTAATTCCAGGGCTTAGTGGCTGTGATCTTTTGTCAACTCTCCTTGTGAGAGAAATTAAACTCAGTCTGAGCACCCACAATCACAGCGAGCGCGTCGCCATCCCCGGCCAATGGGTGGGGAATCACAGACCCGACAAGTATTTATGAGAGGGAAAAATGAGATGTCATAATGCAACAAGAATATATTCATTAAACCTTTCAATTTCGCAGAAACAGAGAACTCCCACTTCAGTAAAAGGCTTTGAGCAGATTGATCAAGTCTGATATTCTTACTTTTATGAGATTTGACTCTCTATGCTAAAATGAGATATATTTAAAAGAAGGCCAGCCTTGCCAAAGGAGGAAAACTACTAACATGGTGGAGTTAATGTAACACTAGCCACTATTCTTTTGATGGAATACTGGATAATGCCCACAATATGCATTGAAAAAAATCTGAGCACCAAAATGAGGATGGAAATAAATTATCCCTTTGAATGCATGGAAAGAACATGCAGACCTGTTTCAGGCTTTCTGAAACAGTAGCCCCGACAGTTTGATAGCCTCTTATAATTGCCAAGCAATTTCATTTCTTTCAATACAATCAAACAATGACAACTTGTACTTAAGGTATTTGCCAGAATACAGCTTTCATAATTGTGGTATCTACAGACTGATGTTCTGCAGGATGTCCCGAGCGTGGCCCGAGCAGCGTTTGCTGGCACACAAGCACACTGGGCGACGCCTGCCCTGTATCCTGTTTTTGGTCTCTGAGACCCACATAGGTGTGTTAAGATAGGGATAGCTGTACCCGGAGCGAGTATTCCATAAATATTTTTAGGTTCTTTGTGTTGAGTTCAGAATTTCCTAGATCTACGAGTCTCAGATCAGACAAATCTGAAAAATGGAGAATGTTTTCAGTTGGTGGGAAAACTGGGACTTCCCTCAGTTTGAATGTCTTAGAATCTAGCCAATATTTGGACATCCTCCAAGTGGAGAGCGCACTGGAGCTACTTTCCACACCAGCATGTTTTACTCTTGACCTTGGAGATAAACAGGCTCTGAAACCAATCTCGAGCCTTAGGTTATAACTGTGATTGTGATCCGATTGGTATTCGTGTCGAGATGCTGTGTGTTCTACAAGAAGGCTGTGCATATTTTTGGGGAAGTACAGGTCATTGGTAGGCTTGAGGGAAGGAGATAAATTTGTGACCTTTAGTCTAGATTCAGATCAAAGAGCAAAACTGCAATGGGCAAAATTCAGTATTAATTCAATACTCTGAATCATCCCCAAATATCTACTAATGTTTGGTGATTAGAACTATTATAATATGTTGAGCTCTGAGAGTACATCATATGATGAAAATACCTATAATTAATTTTTATATTTTAGAGTTTAAAAATGTTAATTATTATACCTCCAAATCTTGTTCTAGATGAGTTAAATATGGTCTTTTTTTTTTGTAGCCTTGAAAGATAAAGAGAAGCAGCACAGAGACAACTCTATGAAATCTGGGGCTGTTTGCCGCCAGGATACTTAACATAAATCAAAAAGTCGTTACCTCACATTAACAGTTGTAAGTCTACGGCAGGGAGAGTGAAAGAATAAAACATACTTGAGCCTAAAAATTAATTTAGAAAAATGTGTGCCACATATGCATTTCTTGTTTGTAAACCGCATGCCTCTGTCAGCGCAGTCAGCCCAGCATAGAGCAGACCCTCTGGCCCCGAGGCAGAGGCTGTGTGAGCCTCCTGCAACAAAGTGGCTACTTCCATCTCCAGCAGCACTGAATGGAAGCATTAAAGAGATACCTCCTCCAGAAAAGTTGTCTGATGTACAAGGAAAGCTTTTATTTTTAATTGTTGAATATCTACTATCAGCCAAATCTTCGGTCACATTTCAATTTCATTTTTTGGTTAGTATTATTGATGATGGTTTACATGTCTGTCTTCCCTTCTAGACTAAAATCTTCCCTTTTGTACCCCAAAAGCCCAAGATCACATATTCAATTTTATATTCCATGTCTAATTTATCCATTCCCACTGCCTCTGCCATTACCACCTATGTGACCTTAGACAAACTATTTACATCTCTGGGCCTCAGTACCTTCTCTGTAAAATAGAAACGAAAATGATACCTACAGAGCAGAGGTTTTATGAGAAACAAATTAGTTAACATTAGCTTCATATTTTGTTAGCACTTAATAAATATCAGTTATTATTACATTAATATTCATGCCTTCATAATCAACTTGCACAGTGCCTGGCACCAAACTGCCACCTGTTACCTATTTTGTGTGTTTAAATGACATTAAAAAAAGTGTGAATCACAGAAATAATTACTAAAAAGTCATTTTTCCATAATATGAAAAGATAATTTTGTAGCTGAATTGCTAACTTGCTGCAAAATTATAGGCAACTCACTTTTTCTTCTACTGCTTCAGTTTCCTGCCGACTGGAAATAGCAAAGTATCATTTCTCTCTCTTCTTTAAAGTGCTATAAACTCTTGCAGTTATAAAATGTTGAGTGACAGTATTATCTGATTTTATCCTAGCAAAAGCTTGTAAGATCTGAGTGTAATAAAGTCTATTTATATTGTTATAGTTCATAAATATGATTGATTTATTCCCCCTACTCTCCTACATCAAACTAGCACATGATGTAAGTGCATTCTGGCACTTGCTGTTATTAAAAACAAAGCATAACCCTTTTCCCTTTTTTTTTCAACCAAAGTAGTTCAAGTTATGAGAAAGGTGTATTTAGGCAAGTAAGCTGCCTGCCTGCAAAGGTATACTTAGCAAGAAGAAAGAAGGAGGTAGATTGTTTACCTTGAGCACTTTGTGGTTGTTCTGCTGGCTGCTCATGCCATGTGTCCCCTTCTCTGGCCAGATGCAGCATCTGTCTCACTTAATTATCAGGACAGCCTGTTGCATGTGGGGTTTGGAAGAATGAAAGATTTCTCAAGGGCTCTCTGCTTATGGTATTTTGGAATGCTGTTATTTGTGGATGGATCTAATAACTTGTAATTCTCTTTTGTGTTCTCTGGCATGGTTTTGGTGCTGACAAAGAACTCCATAGAATGTCTGAATACCAGGGGACAACTCGACTCTGATAACATGATAGGAGATGAAGAAGATCAAGGGACAGAGATCAGGTCCCTGCTTCCCTGAATTAACTGTACATTCCAAACAAGAAAGTTGTGTGACCCTTTTTATTTCAAAAGTTTCTTGTCTTATATTCGAATCTTGAATCTTCTCATCATGTTAGTGGCTCTCTTCGCTGAGTATTTTCTGTTTGGTATTTATTTTCTTCTTCCAGGTTATTAGGAATCTATTAGAAGTCATATTGCCACTTTATCCGCCATCCTTTTGTCTGATGAAGTTTGGGAAGCATGCTGACCTCCGAAAAATTTGATGCCATAAAGAAAAGAGAAGAAAAATTTAAAAATTAAAAGTGACTTAAAAAATTATCCATACATGTATTATTTTGAAGCAAATCCCAGATACCATTTAATTTTATTGGTAAATAATTTACCAATTACCCCTAAAATATGAATGTATTATTACCTAACTACAATATCATGATCATACCTAAAATATTAGCAATAATTCTTAATATCATTAAATAGACATTGTTTACATTTTCAATTGTGTCATAAAAAGTCATAATTTTTATATAGCGTGTTTTCTGAATTGGGATCAAAAACCGTCCATGTATCACTAATTGGTTAGTATGTCCTCTGAGAGGGTTTTCATCATAGGCTTTCTCTTCCATCTCTTTCTCTTTTTCCTGCTTGTAATATATTTGTTTACGAAACTGTGTATTTTTCCTGTAGAGTCTGAACTTTGCTGATTACATCTCTATAGTTTCTTTTAACTTGTTTTCTTCTTCTATATACTGAAAAAATTGATAGTTGAGTCAGAGTAAAACTTTTCTCTCATCTCACTTGTTTGTATTACATTCTGATTTATAAACATAGTACATCAATGTAGTATCGTTAAGTGCTTTTTTAGATGTTATTAGACTGGTGATTCTCAAACTTTGGCCCCTGGATCAGGGGCCTACACTGGGTTACACTAACCCAGTGTAGGTCCCTAATTCTTCTATCAATTACCCCGGTGAAAAAAGGGCAGGAATCCCAGTAAAGAATTGGTTTTATTTATTTGTCAGCATCCTGTTACATTTGCCAGCACCCTATGTAATTTGAATGCTGTTGTTAACTCTTGCTGCTGCTCCTTTTCACTACGTCATGACCCTACGTAACACGTAACTTCCCATTATCCAGGAGCAAATCCAAGATCCCCACTGTGTACCCCAAGGACCTGCATATACCCTTGTGTCTCACTTCCATCAGCGCTCATGTGTAATAATTTAATCTTTCTGTTTTACTGACCATTTATTGGTTTTTCCCTAAGAATTGCTCCCTATTCTTAAAATGTTTCTATTGCCCAAATTCCTAAGCATTTATATTACACATAGTATCTCACATCCAGATTTTTGAAAAGTTTTCCCAGATGAACCATATAATCTGAAAGTGGAACTCATTCTTGGCTAATCTAATATTTTTCTACAGCTTCATACTAGACCTGCACGAGTGGCAGTGCATGAACTCAGGGACAAGAGGTAGTAGTGTAAAGGTTAAAAGCATGGATGCCAGGATTTAAATCTTCTCCTATTTACTATGTTTGCTTTAATTTCTTTTTCTGTAAATGGGGAAATGAATAGTACCAACCTCACTGTGTTGTGGGATTAAATACTTTACTATGTGTAACATGCTTTGAAGAGAGCCTGGAACATTGTTATCTATCCTTCTCTTAAGATGTTATTTGATCACGTTAATTTTGGTTCATAGGTCTTCATGAGGATTGTCCACTCTAGAACATTCTGGCTGGGTAGAAATTATGCCATTAGACTTCTATTAACATAACATTTAATTCAGTGCCACTTGTAACTAAGTGCTTCTTGAATTTAGTGATATTCAAAATGCAAATCATTGAATTATAATCTTAGAAAAATATAATTCAGAGTAGTTAGTCTTCAGGACCTAAATAAATAAACTACAGATCATGTATCGTAGGAAAAGAAAACCTGGTAGCTAGTATAATGTAATATAATATAATACAATCTGCAGTATAATCCATAATGTAGTGCAATATATAATGTAATATAATATATGATGTAATATAATGTAATATTGTATATATGCTTTTACCAGCCTCTTACTTATGTATTGTGGAAACAGGTAGTTTGCAAAATCGTACCTTCATTCTGAAGTAAGACTACTTTGGGTAACAGGAGGAAATCAGTGACGTGTTCTATCATCACTTGCAAATCGTAACAATTACTTGTGTTGAAAGGTCTCAAAGTCTAACTAGTAGTTAACAAAGAAAGCTTGAAAACTGAGACAAAGTGTTAATGGTCATGCTAAGGTAAATCTAACAGGCATATTGACAGTTACAGTTATTACTTCTGGCAACATGGTATTAGCAGGTCAAATATCGTAATCCACTTCAGTTCTTGGTATTTATTGCACCATGAGAGAAATCAAACCAATTATGAAATGCATGTAATTTATTATATATATATATAAAACATTATTCTCCATATGGCCCTGTTATTGGTCAATATTAAATCACATTGTCAAACATTAATACCAACAGATTAGTCAACACTATCATAATGTACCAAGACTAATTTCTTTTTGGTTTTCAGATCAAATATTTCTTTTTTTTTTAAAAAGGATTTTGTTATTTTCATATTCCAAAAGCTTGCCACTCTTGACTCCCTAAATGCCACTATGTACTTATGTACAGACAGGTGAAGTACTGGCATAGCTGCTGTAGCGAAGGATCTCCTTCATGTCCTGAATGCCCATTTAGGAGGTGAGATTCAGTACCCAGATGACAACCCACAGCATACAGGCAGATTCTGTGATTTTAGTGGCCTCCCAAGGACCTCTTCGATGAAGGGACCTACAGGGCACAGATTTTCTATCTTCCTGGTGGCCCACAGAGGTGTGGGGAGGAAAGGAGTATTTCAAAATATTTGCTTTGGAAATGATTTAAAAGAAAATGAGCCTTTTTGTTTGTTTGTTTTTTTTAGATTAGCTGAGAATCTTTGTAGGAAGATTAAGGCGGATAAAATGGGGTTGAATTATAACAGTCATAAAGTTGTAAGGAGGACCAATGTGTTAGGATTTGTTAAGGGCTTAGACTAGTGCCTGGTAGTGAGGAAAAGCTCTGTAAGAGTTAGTCGCACAGTTACCAGAGTCTTTTGGCTACTTTTATTATTAGCTGGTTATGATGTTGCTAAGAAAGGGTATTCGGAGGTAGAGTGGGGCTGGTGAATACACTCCCTCCGCCCCTTGTAGACTCTCATTTCTCTTTGTCCTTCCTTCTATCTTCCAACCACTCTCAGACCTGTGCCTTGATGCCCATAGAACCTAGGTGGGGGGGGGGGGGGTCTGTGTGCGTCTGATGGCTATAAAAATCTGTAATTTTGTGTAAGTGTATAATCAATCCAGGAATTATAGCCTAGACTGAAAATGGAAATTAAACCCCTTTGACATATGTATAATCATATATGCACATACATACATGTGTATGTACATAAAGTGTGTGGAAAGAGATGTTGAGATGAAAACAAGCCACTGCTGAGGCAGATGGTCATGGGACAAGGCCATGAACTTACAAGATGGAGCAAACAGAATGGGAGTGTAAAACTATGCTAATTTTAATTGTACATATAGAAGCCTTGTAGCATGGAGGGGAGAACAGAATACATAAAAAATTTCATGCCAATAATAAAAGAAAATTTTTTATACATTAAAATCTATCAAATGTACTGTATATACAAGAACGTGTCCAATTCTCAGGGGAAATTCAATTTCCTGCAGTTGTATTTTTATATCACCCAAAATACTTGTGAGAACCAACTAGTGTCCACATCTTGCCATGTTCCTGTTAAGAGAACCTGGCACAGGAACATCCAGCTAATCCGCTGGCAGCCTTGTGTGAAGTACTTAGGAAGCCTGGTAAGTCCTTGCTCCAATCTTACGGCATCTGAGCCAACTCCAGCCACAGGCTGTTGGCCCCTCATTGTGTACTCATGAGTTTCCAGTACATGATGTGTTGCGGAGATTTCTGAGCATGGAACACAAAGTGATTTTGTGGGCGCTCCTTCAAGGCCTGATCTTTAGATCTTCAGAGTATAAACATATGGACAAGGAAGCTATTCCAGGCATCAGATACGACATTGCATCAAGTACAGAAGTGAGTCAATAGTATCATTAGGAATAAAGTATTCTCAGAGGAGGGTCTGCTGATAAAGAGCAGAATGCTGGACATGAACTGTCTGGTTTGGAGCCAAATGGGAAATCCCTTGGTCCACCTCTCCCTGTGCTCTCATATCATATTCACCATCTTAGGGGTGTTTGGGAATCCTCAGCATGCCTTCTTATGGCCTCAGGTAGTAGAGGTGAGGTGCGTCCAATCGAGGTCATATGGGACCTGGCCATGCCTACATGTCACATCTTTAAGGGAGCAGGAATGGTGCAGGTGGGGTAAGGGGTGCACATATGGCTGCCCCTTTCCTAACCAGGAGAGGAGACAATGTGGCATTGCAGGGACTGACACAGTCAGGCTGATCTGAGTTTCAGGTTCAGCTTTCCCGCTGACTCGCTATGCAACCTTAGTCAAGTTACCTGGCTTTTCCTAGCTCAGTTTCCTCATCTGTGAAATGGTGATAATAATAACACTCATCTCAGAGGATGGTTAGGATTAAAGGAGGACAATAAATGTACAGGATTTAGCCCACCTCCTGGCTTATACATGACAAGTCCTGAATACATGTTAGTAAATTCTCTCTTATTTCTTGCTGCTATGCTGGAAGTGTAGATGCTGCTCACTGGTCCCTTTTAGGAGGTTCATCCCTAAATAAAGGGAAAAAAACACATTGAGTAAATTTAGAAGAGGAATATTCCCTGACACTAGCAGAAAATCATAGCTCTTGAATGTGTAAAATTTGACTTTGTTACATAGAAATCTGTTGATGAAAAACAAATGAAGCTGTGACAAATGATACATTAATACTTGTAAATTCACCTTCATTAGACTGAAGAGATAAAAATTCAAGACACTCAGTTAAACTTAAATTTTAGATAAACAATATGTAATCTTTTGGTGTAAGTATGTCCCAAATATTGCATGGGATATACTTATGATAAAAATGTTTAACTCTCATTTGAAAATCAAATTTAACTTGGTGTTCTGCATTTTTATTTGCTAAATCTAGAAATGCTAGCCTTTATAGTCACTCTTTTCTGACCTGATGTTCAGTTTTGTATTTTGACCCATGGATATTTTTTCTCATAATTGGTAATTTATCAGTTTTCTCTGCCTCAATAAAAAGAAATTGCATATAAAATATTAATATAATTCAAAACTTTATAAGATGAGAAAAAATTATGAGATGTTAATTAAAAGGAAAATAAATCCAAGGTACAGTTACATACATAATACCTTTCATATTTCAGATAAACTTGATATTAACCCGATTATAATAGTACAGCAGTCAATAATGAATATAATAAGGAATAAATAAGAATCTAAAAGAATTATAAATTGTTGCCACACATGATAGTTTTAATACGTTAAGAACACAAATTCAAGAAAATGTGAATTTCTAAGATTCAAATTTGTGCTATTTTCTTTGCTAGTGTTATTCATACATTTATTTTGGGTAACATATTTGTAATATAATTATTAACATTCCATACTGAAAAATCTCTATTACTATTTTTATTATTCAAATGGTATCTGATATTTACCCTGAACATAAACAGATCTCAGGGCAAAAATAAATTCATTGAATTAAGCAGTTTTCGGATTATTGTTATTTTGAAACCAATATGTTATAAAGTAATGTTTTAAAGTAGGAGATATGTACATACAAAAATATATATACATACAAATATATTTTTATTTTTTATTGGTAGAATAAATCTCCTTTATGATTTCCCAGATCTGAAAAGAACAGAGTGCTAATGTGATTTACATTCCATTAAAAATACAGTTTAGTCAGAAGTCTTATTTCTAGATGGCTAAACTTATCTGAAATAAAAGTTTTGAGTCTACAGAAACTTACTGAAAATAGTTGAGTAATTAAATGTTTTTTTAAAAATTTTCCTATTTTTGGTAATCTATTTCACTTGGATTTTTGCCTTTTTGTTTCTTTTAAAATCTAAATGGATCTTCTGAAATGTTAACTGCTTTTTTACAGCAGTTCTTTTTAGAAGGGTATGCCACACAATTACTCTATTGCCCTTTTAATTTCCTTTTACTTTTTCAGAAGTTCTCTACTGCCCTTAGGTAACATAATAATTAAATTGGGATAACACCAAATAGTTCTCACATAAGGAAAAAGTAAAGTGCCTCTTAACATGCCTGATAAATTGCTCAACTGGTTTTCCTCAATGTGTAAAATTCTTTGAACTAAGAATGTTAGTATTTTTGTGATAGCATTTTGTGGATGTTGCCATTATAAAACAAAACTGTGATATAAACACTTGGAATTCATATATATTCCTGTACTAAATTGTATAGGGAAAGATGAGTAGCACTCGAAATAAATTTCAGAACTGTGTTTTTATATCCCAATAATCTTGTGTACTTTATTATTTTAACAGGAAATATTTAACGGTTTTAGTATGTTTCCTCCAGTCATAATTCAATTCCTCGTAATTCACCTTTAATCTCCTTTGTAAATAGTTTCTATAAAGTTTATGCTTTCATGTCATAGGTGAATTTCTATAACAAACTAAGGAAAATGTAAAAATTCAAAATTAATTGTACCTTAAAAAGCCTGCAATTTTAGGTTATCATTTAAAAATCAGAAAGTTTAAAGCAGCTGTAATTTTAAAAAAAGACAACAAATGCAAACAAACTATTACTTATGATCATTCTGAAGAATAGAAAATGTTTACAACCAAAATAAGTTCATAAAAAGAATCACACAGTTACTGATGGCTAGTTAGAATGTGAACATTTTAGGTTACTGTCCTGTTCCCTTAACATAAGCATATGGCTAACTTTGTGATGAATTTCTTGTTTCAAGATTCAGTAGAAATAAATCAAGGAGAGAGATGAGGAAGAGCTTGACATAAAACTTCATTAACATATAGAAGGATCCAAGTGTTTCTGAAATTGAGATTTTTTTCTGTATATATATATTTTATTGAAGTGTAGTCAGTTTACAATGTTGTGTCAATTTCAGCACAATTCTTCAGTCATACATGAACATACATATATTCGTTTTCATATTCTTTTTCACCGTAAGTTATTACAAGATATTGAATATGTTTCTCTAAGCTATACAATATGAATTTATTTACCTGCTTTATATATAGTAGTTAATATCTGCATATCTTGAACTCCCAATTTATCCCTTCCCACTCCCTTCACCCCCCTGGTAACCATAAGTTTGTTTTCTATGTCTGTGAGTCTGTTTCTGTTTTGTAAATAAGTTCGTTTGTCTTTTTTTTCAGATTCCACATATAAATGATATTGTGTGGTATTTTTTTCTCTTTCTCATTCTATGTGAAATCGAGATGTCTGCCAAGCCTTTTAGTACTCCTCCCTTTCCACTGTATCAATGCAATTTCTTAAGAACTGGCTTTTTATGATCTTACCATATTGGACCTAGATGGTCAAGGTAAAAAGGATCATCTATATTAGTAAAATGATCCATTTTTGGTGTGAGGAAGGAAATTGTCTTAAGAGAAAACTATGCCGCAATCTTAATGTTTCCTCCTTACATAAAATCACACAAGTATAGGCTTCTTGATGGCAGAGACTTTGTTTTGTTTACTGCAGTATCTGCAAGACCTAAAAACAGAGACTGGAACAGAAGAGGGGCCCAGTAAATATTTGCTGAATGAATGAAGGAATGCAGTTGATTGCATCAAACTGGAGATGTGGAGAGTTCCACTTCATTTGGGAATTCCTGGAACGGGTGGCCTCCAGCATAAAGAAGTCTGGGGGTCTGCTTTTTGCTTTTGATCCAAAAGAACCATTCTCCTAAATGTCCTGCCTTTACTTGCCTGAGATTCTTATCTGCTACTGTGAGATGATGATAGGTAAATCCTCGTTTGTGTAATTCTTTGCAGTTTATAAAACACAAACTATATTTGTACTAGGATCTAATTCTTGGAAGTGAGACCTTTGTTTTCCTTTGCCTGCCTTAGCTTTGTAAATTGCCACAATCCATAAGCTCTTCAAATTAGGGAAAAGCTCTAGAATTCCTAATTGATAAAATGATATTCTTTGAGTCCAGAAATAGTTCAAATAAGGCAATTTCATGCTCTTGAAGGTTGCTGTGGTTGTAGGGCTTGCGTGTTAACTTCAAATAGGATGACATGAAAGCTCACTACATGAGAACCTAAACATACGTTTTAGAAAATATTATCAAACACTGACATTAGATCCTCTATATCCAGAATTTTATGTCTAGTAGGGGTGATGGACATGTACAGAATAGTCTCTAACATTGATGAAGTCGGGGCTAGCAGATTTAAAATGCTAAGTCGGGCGAGGGCAGTGGGTAATTAACTTTGGAAGTTACAGAGAGGGCTACGCAGACAGTGTGGTGGATGGACAAACCATTGATGAAGAAGCAGAAATTTGCTAAGCTGGACTGCAGGTTTGGGGGAAGCGTAGAGAGAAAAGTAGCCCTATAGGCAGGAGTAACAGCATACGCCCAAGCATGGAAGCTTGAAATTGTAGAGTTCATTTGGGAAATGGTAAATTTGCTGACATGGTTGGAATATAGATGGCTTGAAAGAGAGTGAGAGGCAAGTGAGTTGAAACTGGCATTTAAAAGGGCCTTTCATGTCCTGCAAAGAAGGAAGTCATAGGGAACCTTGATGAATTTTGATCAGGAAAGTGACATATTATTTGCAATTTAGCCTGAAACTGGTGGCTTTGTCAAAAAAAAAAAAAAAAAAAAAACAAGGCAGTGGGAGATGCCAGGTACAAAACTTGGAGGTTTTATTTTATTTTGTATTTTCAGAAGTCCAGAAAATCCTGGCAAGTTGCCAATAATAAAAAAAATAATGCTAATAGTAATAACAAATAAAGTGTTAGATACTGTTTGAACCTTTAAAGAAAATTGAGATATAATGGACATACAACATTGTATACGTTTAAACTTTAGCTTTCTGACATATAATTTCACTAATCCCTGTGTCAACCCTATGCCTCACAGTTACTGTTATCTTTATTTTACAGATGAACCAAGTTAGGTTTAGAGAAGTAAATGAACTTGCTCCAGGTCATCCAGCTAATAAAGGCATGGGTCCAAGCAATGTGATTTCAGATTCCAGAGCCTGGACTCTGGACCAGTTCCTAACTTGCCTATTGTAACCCAAGATGCCGCATGCCACCGCTGCATGTGGGGGCCCATGGGCCCCTTAATGCTAATACCCCTAATTTATTGTGCTTTCTTGGCCTGCTGCATAAGGACCTTACACCCCTCCCCTAAACTGCACTTGGTTATTTCTGGTTATCCCCAGAGATTGTCCCATGTGAAACCCGGAACTAGCAGCTTATGTTCTTCTGCTCTGGAGGCCCATCCCCAGGTCACACAGAGGCCCAGGCTTGTCTGTATCCCAGTTTAGGCTCTCATTGGAATCGTCACCATATTACATACCAACTTCCTGGGGAACTTGCCAGCCTTTGCATGGCTATTCTGGCCTGCTGCTAAAACTCCCATGTTTTATATCTGGCACTATAATAAGATAGTTATCTGAAAAAGAATATGAAAATGATTATATGTATGTACAGGTATGACTGGGACATTGTGCTGTACAACAGAAATTGATACATTGTAACTGATTATACGTCAATAAAAAAATCGTTATTAGTTCATCAATTTAAAAACAGAATTGAAATAATTATCTTCCTAAATGTCTTCTGCTGCTAGTTTCTCTTTCCATCATCTTGGAATGAAGAGAGAAAAAAGTTCCAGTTAGAATCATAGAAGGAGGGATTAGGAAGAATTATAGAACATTTTCCTCTAACTTGAAAATTCCAGTCTTAAAAAGGAGGACTCAGAACAAGTTACCCTTTTCTTATCTCAGCCCCAACAGCAGAAATAAATTCCGAATTACTGTCATACTTCAGGCCTCAGGAAAAACATTCAACAGAAAAGCCCTTACAGATCCCCCAGACACAGTCAGTCCTGTGGGTTTTAGCTCTCACTTTCCTTTACAGAACTCATCTTCCTAAAATTAAATAATTAATTGCTTAGTATATGGTTCAATGCTTTTTCCTTCAGATCAAATGTTAGCTTTTTAATGGCAGGAACGTCTTTTATGTCAGACACAGCAGTAGCATCAGCCCTGAGTACAATGTTTTACTCTGGCAGACTCTCAATAAATATTTACTGCACCCAGGGAAGAATGAATGAGCAGACAAACTGATAGGGGTAGGATCTGGTCCTCACACACTGTAGGCCCTTGATGAGTAGGAACAATAGTGATCAGAAGAGGGTTACACTGAAGCGTATGGACTGCCTGAAGGTGCGTGCTGTATGTTATGATAGAAAGTCCCGTGACCCATTAGTCATTTCTTACTATGATATCTAACCTGAAATGAGGCTTGAATCAATGTTTCAGTATTTTCTAAGTTCCTTGGATCAATAGCAGCAGCAGGGAAGGGGATTTCTCTCAGTTGTGAGGAAGCTTTTACTAATGTGCTTCTATGCTTAATTGTTTCTAAGAGACAATTTCAACAAGTTTGGAACCAGTTGCTTGCTTGTGAGTGATTTGTAGAAAGCAGGCTTGCACCTTATCCTTAGTGATAACTCCAAATGGCTCTCTAATACCCAGACTCTCGCAGATCTTAAAGTGCACAGTCCAGACTTTACAGCTGCACAATTTGAAGATCCTTTAAATAACTGCATACGGTTTAAATATTATTTCTGGCATATTTGATGACTTCTATCTCTGCTCTGAATCACCAATAGCCTCATCGGGCAGAACTGTAGATTTTAAAAGCAGAACCCTTAAGAATCCCTAGCAACTATGAATTCCATGGAAAAAAATTTGAAATCCCCTGCTCTTTTTGTGGTGGAGATCAAACCTTTCTGAATTGAATAAACACACATTCTGGAAAACAGTGTGGAGGACCTGGACTCTGGACTGTCTAAAGATGAGTAGATACGGTTCGTACCCTCAAGGTTATAACAATCTGTACATTTCAACCTGAAATGTCAAAGTACCTTCTGTCCTAACTGCTCTTGTCTTCTGCCACCTTTACTCTTCAGTTCTTTGGCAGCTCCATGTTGTCCTAGTACAACTTCTGATATTTAAGAAGCCATGAAATGCTTAGCACACTTGTCGGGAAACCTAAAATAATATGGACACTTGGAGTGGAACCTCAAGAACTAATTTGTCTAAGATTTCCTAAGAGGCCAAAAGGAAATCTAAAAGAATGAATGACATTTTTACTAGCATAGCATCATTACAATTCATTGTGCAGGAAAGTTGTTTCTTCCGATTTATCATGCTTTAGTCACACCCCCCCCCCATGCGCATGCACACACACATCTTTATTTCACACATCTACCAAGATAATGCAGTGGCTTTACATTTCATGGAGTATTAGTCCTTCCACAGGGCATGGGTAGGGTTACAGAAAGAAAATGAAACTGAAGTCAGTCCATTGGGTTGCCTGCTTGTTCTTAGTCTAACGAGTGTTTTCACCCTTGCCCTAATTTCACCATCATTCTTTTCTGTCTGAGGGAGAAGCCACGTTGTCTCTACGTGGGTCAAAACCATATTTTCTCTCACGCCTCCCTTCTCCTCTGAAAGAGACAGCAGAGAACGAAGGCTTGCCATTCGAAGAACGTAACCAGTGGCCTAATGGAGTTATGGTACAGCAAGGGTTTTCCAGAGTCACTGGGAAGGAAACACTGCTGACAAGCACACTAATATTGGAAACAGTAGCTCTGGAGTTATAGCCACCTCTTGTTTTGTTGTGTTGGATCAAGAGAGAGCATGATGTTGATTTTGTTTGTAAAAGAAGTCGGCTTTGCCTCTGCTGGGACTGTTCCAAGAGCAGAGATAGAATGAAAGCACTAGAAGGAAGTGACAGTGATGACTACAGCCTCAGCTGGCACAACTTCAAAACGTTTCGGAGGATAGTGTTCCAAAGAGATACTGCGGTGCAGCTCCAGTAAGTGCTATACAAATAGATTCAGTGCCGCCCTACAGGAGGCAAAATAAGTCAGAGGCGTAGAAAGTGAATAAAAACAACAATACCAACAAGAAAACCCTCCTGTAAATAAGCTATTGCATGACACAGCTAAACTACGGAATTGTAAGCCAGCAAAATCTTCCAAGTGTGAAAAACCATGTCTGGAAGGGATCACAGAGGCCGACAGATGGCTAGTTAGTCTCCACTGGACATGTTATCTGATGAGTGAGGGCTCTCTTCATGGTGAGGCAGCCAACTTGATTCTGGAACTATTTTTAATTGGTAAATAAGTTATCTTTCTATTGAAGGAGATTTCCCTTTCTGTATCTTCTTGTGGGTCCTAATTCTGTTCTTTCAAGGGACGGGTACTTACTGCTGCCTCCAGGCACTAGCCCTTCACGTTTTAATAACTGCCATCATGTCTCTTCTCTTTACCAAGATAGACACTCTCTATTTGTTTCACCTCTCCCTGAATTACATGGTGTTCAGAGCCCTATCTGTTGATATCTCTGAGAGAAGTGGCTTTCAGAAAGTGAACAGACGTAATTTTGCAATGTATGATAACTTCTCCTGAGTAGGGGTACAATGCTTTCATTATGTTAGCCTAAATTTTTACTACTTAAAAATATCTATCGTCATATTTTTGAATAAATTTGAACTCAAAGTCAAATAATCTCCATAGTCTTTGTCCACTTACACTATCTCTAAAATAAAAGTCTAGCAGAATATGCACGGAAATGAATGTTTTTGAACTAAATTGAGGCCTTTACATTTACCTCTGTTAAATTTCATTTTTCTTATTTTTTGTTGGGGAGATTTTGAATTTTGATTGTTAAAGAATGGAAGCAAAAAGCCCACCAGTTATTGACTTCCTCTACATGCTAAATGCTGTGCTTTAAGGATCAAAAAATCTAATGCAAGGCTGACAAGCAAACAAAGATGTAATAATACACGTGACAAGTAAAAGGAGACTTGTGCCTTCTGGTAACCCAGAGAAAGGAGTCTGTGAAATTTGTAAAAGGGGTTAATAATACTGGAATTGAGTCCTAAAGTATGACTAGGAATTTTCAGGAGGATAAGGGAGTGAGACTATTATAAACAGATACTCCAATATTGCAAATATACATATGTGGAAAAAAAGGATCAAATAGAATAAACACTGAAGAGTGTTCACTAGAGTTAGCAAGTTCATTGGCATGGTGGCTGCAAAAGTCAGATTTCAATGTTAAGGTTTGAGTAGCAAGTAATGAAAACAAACTCTTTGGAAAAGTTTGGTGTTGAAGCAGCTTGCACATGGGAGCAAAAGTGGTTGTTAAAGTTGGGAGAAACCTCAGGGTGTTTGTACAATGAGGAAAGAAGCCAGTGGAAAGGTGGACCACACAGGAATCAGAGGAGCAAGGGTCAGTTAGCATTTGCTGCATAACAAATCACCCCCAAACTCTGTGGCTAACATCAATATGTGTTTATTATTTCTCAAAAAATGTATGGTTTGGCTGGGCAGTTCTTTTGGTTTGAGCTGGCTGAGATGATCTCTGAGGTCAGGTGGTAGCTTGCCTGAGTGGAGAATGGCCTCTTAGATCAGGCAGTTGGCTCAGTCTCAGTGGGGGCAATGGCCAAGCCATATGTCTTTCATCATCCTAAGGATAGCCTAAGGTTTGACTACTTTTAAGGAAGCTAGACAGAGATTACTCACGTAGTCATGGTCTTAGGTTTCCCAGGAGCAGCAAGAAAAGGCAGACTTCAATGCACCAGCTCTTTCTGAAAGCTCAGTTTATATCCGTTTGCTGTTGTCCCATTGGCTACTGTGTGTCCCATGATCAAGCCCAGCATCACCGTGAAAAGCTGTGAGAGCTGGGAAACAGAAACCATGGCAGCTCTTCACCACAGCAGGGAGGAAGTGGAGGTCTCCTGAAAAGGTAGGCTTGGACAAAAGGAAGAGTGTAATGGAAAGCTGGTTCTTGAGGCAGTTAACTGTAGGTTGGAGGGAGGGCATCCATTTGAGGGAGTTTATTGCTCATGGCTTCTTTTTCCTCTCTGAAGTGAGGGGCTATTTCATCTCCTGGATACAACAGGAGGAAAGATATGAAAGAGGATTTGAGGAGAGTCAAGAAATTCTAGAATCCTAGGAAAAGGAGAGAGAACTTACCAGAGACGTGTAAACAGTGATTGCCATTAACTACTGAAAGTTTCTTTTTTAAGATTTAATACCTCAAAGTAGTGGTGTTCACCCAAAGGTTGTTTTGATTTTTTTCCCAACTAATTATACAATGGAGAAGGTAGATGATTGAGTGGATCCAAGGTCAGAATATCCATGAGCCGGGTGAGAGTCACTGAGGTGAGGAATGGGGAAGTCTTGGTACGGTAGGGAATAAAACCAGGAGGCAAAGGCTATGAATCAAATAGAAAGTTAGGAGATTTGGGGGTTTGATAAGTTCAAAGTGCAAGTGTTGCAGGAACTGGAAAAGAGAAGCCTATGATCCGAGCAGGCTACTGGAATTCATGCTTTCAGAATGAAGCCATTCTGGATTGGCCACAGAGTGAGTTTTACTGCAGGGAGGTACAGGAGGAAGATCAAGGAACAGGGAGAGTTACAGTGTAAATAACATCCGTGTGGGTGTTGGGATTTCTCAGGAGTCAGAGGAAGACTGAGAACCATTGGTTATAAAACATACCTCCCTTTTCTGGGGAATGTGTTTCAGACTATCCTCCCCTTGGTGGAGAAGACAGAGGCAAAACAGGGATTGGGTAAGACTTCTGTAAATATTAAACACCTTTCATAAACAGTTGGCATTTTGCTTCCTCTTGGGGCGTTTCCTTTTAATAGTTTAAAAAACCCTAATGATGACTGGAATTCCTTTAAGCCTCTGTGTATTCAGGTTTGAGACCTTGTTACACTCTTCCAACAGATGTAAGCTCCTCCTCTTCCCCCATTTATCTCCACTTTAGTGCTTTTCCTTTCAGCTTTTACATATGTCCTTTTGAAATCTGAGCTCGTCTGAGAACTCTCTTGAAACTTGATTGATTTCTCTAAATGTCTTTTCATTTTCTTTCATACTTGAGCCATTCTTGGGGCCACATAACCTTCTGAGATGTTTATATCTATCTACTTTTTATCTGAACTGGAAAAAAAAGCTAGCAGGGGGAAGAAAAGAAAAGAACAAAGCCTGCTTAGAAATTATAGGATAGATATGACTATATCAACAGTTAAAAAAACTTTTTATGAGTTTAAAAAAAAACCAACACAATCAGTTTTTCCTAAAGTCTTTTTTTTTCTTAATCATGAACTTTGGAATCAAATAGATCTAAATTTTAATCTTAGTTTTACCATTTGCTATCTGAGAATCCATGAGTAAGACATCTTTTGAATGTGAATTCTCGTTTATCAAATGGATGGAGGGATAAAACTTACTTCTGTTCTTGCCGATAATCTCCTGAAATAATGCATGTCTTCTGTGCATAAAGCCTGGCACAGAATAGACTCTCAGTAAATGTTAATTCCTAGTCCTGTTTCTGGTCTGAATTGTTTATTTCTTATTAGTCAAATTTTAGTCTGGAGAGTCTGCTTTTCCTTTATTTACAACAAGTTCTGAGTTGAACTTGCCAACAAGACAAAAAGAAAAAAATGGAAATCTTTAAAGTGTCAATAAATATGGATATAAAAAAGAAACATGGCATTAGTAGTTTTATCTTTAAGTTGATATTTGGAAATATTATGATAAGGATTACTACTACATTTGAAAAATAAATATTGGCTATGTAAAAAATGATAGGAAATGCTTGGGAAGATCAATCAGCTAAAATATCTCCAAGAGATTACCACACCTTCTGAAATTTTTTGTACTTATTGAAGTTTAGACGATGTCTACCATGAAAGTCAAGTCTGTTATTAGCTGCAGCAATACCATGTATTATCAGAAATTAGATTATAATGCTTAACAATGGGCAAGGATCTAAGAGGAGGTGAGGTATCAGGTAGGTATTTTTGATGGAGAGAGAGGCAAAGGAAAAGCGGAAGTATTTGACTGTGTAAGTAGTAGGTAGGGTGTCTGAATAATATTGCTGTTATCTGTATTTCTTATCAACATTTTAGGAAGTCTTATAGTTTCTAACAACATGTGATTTTAAGGGAAAATAAATAGGATACACTTTGCCAAGTTATCCGTAGTCCCAACCTTGCTCCCGGGTGGACATGTAAGAGATGCCCTTCACTGGCCTGAGGTCTGTGGGATGTCCATTGCCAGCTCACGTGTCATCACTGTAGTCTCTTGTCGCACAGAGATGCAAAAGTCTTCCTTCTATACGTGTGTAAGCCTGACCCACCAAGGAGGACCTGTAAGTTTGAAGAAGGTGTTTCCTTCTTTTCATTCCTGTGGTAAATTTCCCTTATTAATGCCCGTAAGATTATTTCAGATAGCTGTCATTTTTATGCTATCCTTGACTTAAGATAATGGCTTGTGTTTTACATTAAGGATATTGCTAATCATCAAAATATGGATCAGTTGTTTATTCTAAGATGGACTAAGTTTTCTATTTATTAAGAAGTGTTGGCCTCTCTTTTTCCTCTCCATGTCTAAATGTCTAAACTATTATTTATCCAGTAAATGGAAGGTAGATGAAAACACACTTTGATAGTCAAACGTTTGCTTTTACAGATATGTACTACTATATATAAAATAGATAACAAGGATCTACTGTAGAGCACAGGGAACTATATTCAATATCTTGTACTAACCTACATTAGAAAAGAATCTGAAAAAAGAATATGTATACATGTATATATGTATATACACGTCCATATCTATACAATGTATCTATATACCTGAATCATTATGTTGTACAGCTGAAACTAACACAACATTGTAAATCATCTACACTTCAATTAAAAAATTGTATTTTTACACAGGGATGTCTAGACAATCTTGATTTTGGCAGAAACAAAGAGTAGAACTTTGATGTGAATTTGGAGCTACAGTACCCAAGTTGGAGACCTGGCTGGGTTACCTTAACTAAGTTACATCTTCACTTGTACCTTCCTCTTACGTGAAAGAAGACAAAAATAACTAGCTTTTGACATATGAGTTTTGGGAGGACACAAACATTCGGACCATAGCCAAAGCTTTGCAGCTAAAATTCCATCAGTTGTATGTATCAGGGAAGAACAGATTTTAGGGGACAGATGGCACTCTCTATCACAGACTACATTATTGATCCTACAAGTTCAAACATGTGTCCCATTTCCAAACCGTACTATCAATAGCACTCTGTGAATATATTTTTTAAAATTCATGAATTATTTTATAAGCAGCACAATTATATTTTAGCATTTTTTGTGTGGATATTAAAAGTGGAAATGTGTGCTATTGGATGTCTAGAATATACTTTTATTTTTATAACCTTAGTTTGTGATTTATTTATTTAAATAATCTGGGGAATTTAAAAATGGACTCACATCTCTTTCAGATCAGATCTCTCTCAGATTTCTCTCAGCTTCTGAGAGACTTTCTTACTATGAAAATCAAAGCAGCGATGAAAAATGCTCTCTCATCAATGAAGCAAGCACCTCACAACTGCAGGGTCTTCTGATTATTTATCATGTGTTTCTGGTGTGTGATAGGGTCAGATTTTACCCAAATAGCTCAAGCACTTTGCTCAGGGATATGCCAAGGCGGGTCTCTGGGTGATCAGGAGGATGCTGTGCGAGCTGACATGAGAGTGGGGATATTTCTACAAAAGAGCACTTAGCCTACTTCTTCTTTTTCCTCCAAATACCACTCCTTTTTGTCAGTCCCTGCTATTTCAAAATAAAATGACAGAAGACAATAATTTTGTTGAAAACTGTTTGATCCATTCTAGGACTTTTAAACCTGAATGTTTCATGAAATAAACTGTCAGTCTTGAAAGGATGAATCAAGGGCAAACAATTTTGGCAAAAGTATTAAGAATGAGGAGAAATAGGAGCCCTGAGCAGAGTACGGTGTTTAAGGGCTCAGGCAGAGAGTATGGCTCTAAATCTTGGCTCCACTCCTCTCTGAGTGGCTGCTATGGGTGAATCCACCTCTCATCTATAAGATGAAGGTGATAACTATGTTTTGTTTATTGGCTAAAGATTAAAGGAACGCACGCATGCAAAATACCTCACAGTGCCTCACACATATTAAATATTCAGTAAATGTAAGCCACTGTTCAACTCACTGAAAAGAAGCACAATTGCTAGTCCAATGGCCACACCTCTGCTTGTACCATTACACAGTAGAGAAGCAGGAGCTGTGAGCACGTTCCTGTTTAGACCCGTCAGCATGTCCCTGCAGATATGCTGCTCAGCTGACTGTTGTTTGGGTGGTGATTATTTAAGTGACCCGTATTAACTCCAATATCGTAATGATTTTGAACCTGATTGATGGAGTTTTCCATGTGTACCATGACTCTTCCCAATATTCCAAGATCTGATTTTGCTGACATCTTCTTATTCTAGGATCTAGATACGGATCTTGGCTAAGGTGATATTGTAATGAAATATTAAAAACAATGAGAAGCAATAAAGATAACTTATTGTTATTCTGTAACAAATCTGTTATTAATTTAGAAGGATCTTGTGGACTAAGTAGGCTTTGAAATGAGCCCTGGGAAACTGCAAGAGTTTGGTGAGTCAACTATATGTCAATAATAAAAAAATCCTGCTTAAAAAACCCCAAAAAACGGACAGGGTTTGGATAGGTAGGTTCTAGAGACAGAAGAAGGCATAGCATGTAAATTTGATGACTGAGGATATAGAGATGGGAAGCAAGAGGACGGTGGGCCAGCATCAGGCTTATGTAAGAGAGGAGCAGGGAACATTGTTGGGTATTTGAAGTGGGGACAGGGGAGTAAGCGTACGAAAAGGACAGAGTGAATTCTCCTGGAGAGAGATGATGATGATAATGATATTTAGAAATTTAGACTGATGCATGAGAACAAAAAGAGAAATACATTTTGAGATTAGTTAGACGAAGCAAATGTGAGATGTATGTGAAGGGGAGAAAGTAAGGAATTCATCTAAATTTGAAGAAAAAAATATGCCATATTTTTCCCGTAGTTATTGGTTTTCTTACTTGGAAATTGATTTGCTCTAAATGAAACACTTAAAAATATCTCAGGCAAGTAGAGTTTTCACGGACTCATATACATCCCTCACTATTGCAGGCTAGATGAAGATTTACACAGCCATGCATTCTTAAGATTTTTTTAATAGTACTTTTTTCAGTGTAAAGTTGAGGCATAGTTGTTTAAATAAATGAATGGCCCTATTTACAATGACTCACTTGGTGGGAACGACAAATTCATTGTCAAGTCTGGGCTGACCTTCATAACTTTCCCACTAAAAGGTAGCTGGTGGTGCAGCATCGTGCTTTTTATGCTAACAAGTCCTGAGAAGCAGGGAAGGTTTCCTATTCTTGTTCTTCACGATGACACCCTCTGATCTACACCTGGCACTCTGCAATACGCATGTGTTGTAGATTACAACCGATGAAAGGTCCTGTGCTGTGAGCCCAGCCCTTGCTTTGCTATGTCAACCTGCTGGCAAATTATAGCTGTTCCTCCTGCCAAATGAGTCAGTTGAGATGGAAACATCAATTTGAGATGATGTGTACTTTCTGTTGTAAGAATACAATTTAGGGAGGTGACATGATTGTCACACAAGTGCATGTAAGTTTTAAATTTAATAGTCACTGTAATGGAGGTACAGGAAGAGAAGGACAGGAGAGACATTTTTAATCAAAATATAAGAAATGCTGCTTGGCTTAAAACAAAAACAAACCAAAGCAAATAGTGAAATCAAATGAAATGACTTTAAAAAAAAAAGAGTCACTGCAAATATATCAGGAAAAAAAAACCAGAGAAAAGGTTAATAGAAAGATGATCTGAAAAAATATGCATTCACCTATTCTTTTATTCAATAATCATTTATAGAGTGAGCACTATGCTACATGCCTGTGATCAAAAATAAAAGATAAGCCTTGACCCTGAAAATTTCTTAGATTTGTAGAGTTTAGCCTATAGAATAATAAAATATTATAAAACTATCTGGAATTTTCTTGTGAATAAAAAGGAAAGTAGTTCTCATTGTGTAGATTAGTATATTCAGTGTCACATAGGTTAGAATTTTGCTTTTTTACTGTTCGATCGTATATTGAAAGGTTTAGGACAGCATCATAATTTTAATGAATAAGTTAATGATATCAAAGGTAAAAGAATTATGTGCATGGCACATGTCGTTTACAATTTTAAAATAATGTTTAATTAGTAAAAGATAAATTAACTTCTATGATTATTTGGTGTCACAGGTATCCCTATTCGAGTAGAAAATCTGAGATTATTCTGATCTCGGAAATTAAGGATGAGGATGGTGTTTTGTTTGTTGTTGAACCCTGGTGCTTACCCTAGAGTCTGCCAACAATTTTCACTCCATGGCACATGCAGAATATGAAAATATTTAAAAGTCATCTTGGGGTGAAAGAAAAGATTTGAAATGGTTGGAGGGGATGTTGGGTGTGAAAGAGGTGAGAGGTGGGGGTGACTGAGGCTCTGGCTGTTTGAGGTCCAGCTGCCCAGTCCAGGCCGGATGCTCTTGTGTCTCAGGAAATGGAAACACTAGCACATCTGTAATCCACTCATAGCCCACGGCAGTTGAAAAGCTCTCCCCCAATGACAGTGGGAAACTATCAAGGTTTACAAAGTGGTATTTGAGGGAGATTAACGTGACACTAGTACGTACGTGGGGAGTACGTTTGGGGCAGGAAGATAAAATAAGTGATCACAGAAGTCCAGGTGTGAAGTAATGCACACTTGCAATGACCTGGCATAGAAACAGTAAAAGGGGGTGTCAAGGGACACAAGACTTGTTGTGAGACAGAGGAAGAAAAATGATATCCTATTATAGAACCTGGATGACTGGGAAGATAATGGTTCCTACAGGGCAAGGAAGAGGGAATCCAGAGAAAGAGCTGGCTTCTGAAGAAACAGGATAAGCTGGGCAGTGCAAGTGAAGTTCAAGGTGGTGGAGGGGCAGCCAGGTGGAGACGAAGTTAAGAGATACGAGAATGAAGTTTGGGGGTAGTTAGGATTGGAGACAGCGGTTTAAGAGTTATCCACGAGAAGTGAGAGTTAAAAATCATCAGAGTAAGTGAGGTTTCTGAATAAGGGTATGTAAGAGAGAAAATGTAGAACTAAGCCTGAGGACAGCGGTTTTCAAAGTACGGGCCCCTGACCAGTCTCAGCATCACCTGTGAGCTTGTGAGAAACCAGGTCCACCCCAGGTGGGCTGAATCGAAAACTTTGGGACTGGGGCTCAGCAGTCTGTGTTTTCCCAAGCCTTGCAAGGTATCCGGGTGCCCAGTGGTTGTCTCGGGGTTACGTCCATCTTCTGGAGGCATATCAAGGAATAGCATTGACAAAGGGGACCAGAGAAGAGGGCCAGAGGGTGGAAGGTAAATTCTAAGCAGGATAATGAGAGCAAAGGCCAGTGAGTTTCAAGAGAATGGTGAAGAATGTACCCACTGACCAAAAGTCAAAAGGGAAGAAACAGTCATTAGCGTTTTTGTTTTTTTTTTTTTTTTTTTATGATTTCTTGTGCTAGACAGTAGAAACTTGTTCTTTATCTATTTTATATATAGTAGTTAGTATCTGCAAATCCTGAACTCCCAATTTATCCCTTCCAACCTCTGCTTTCCCCCTGGTAACAATAAGTTTGTTTTCTGTGTCTGTGAATCTGTCTCTGTTTTATAGATAAGTTCATTTGTGTCCTTGTTTTTTTTTTTTTTTTTAGATTCCACATATGAATGATATCATGTGTTTTTTTTTTCTTTCTCTTTCTGGCTTGCTTTACTTACAATGACGAACTCCATGTCCATCCATGTTGCTGCAAGTGATATTATTTTATTCTTTTTTATGCCTGAGTGGTATTCCATTGTATAAATATACCACAAATTCTTTATCCAGTCATCTGTCGATGGACATTTAGGTTGCTTCCATATCTTGGCTATTGTAAACAAGGCTGCTATGAACCTTTGGGTGCATGTATCTTTTTGAATTATAGTCATTAGCTTTTTATGTATTGGTACTTGATTTTATGGAGATTAAAGAGTGAGTGGTGAGTGAAAAACCAGCTGTATTGTTATAAAACATTGTATTAATAAGGATATTAAATAGAATAACAGCACAAAGGGAAACCACGTTTAAAGAATGCTTTTCCACCTGGGATATAGGAGATATTTAAACACATGTGTTAGCAGAAGGGAAGAGACCATAGGGAAGGTGTGGGGAAGGGACAGGGCATCAGTGTAAGCCTGTTCCTGCTCTATTCACTCTTTCTGTATTTACAAATATCTCTACATGTTCATATTGTAGCATATTTGTTACTTACTACCAACGCCCATATTCATGATGTTGACTGAGTACCATGCAGAGACTGAATTTTCCAGGACAAGAATCACAGAAGAGTCAGGATAGCCAAAAGGAATATCTTACCATGGTTAGTTGAATTTAATGTTTGTAGTAACATTTTATGAGAAAGCTATTACCCTGGACACTCTCTGCCAAGAAAATACAACAGTGCCCATCAGGATACTTACCTAACTGGGCTTACATGAACTCTAGAAAACGTTCTCAGTTTTATTTTTTCTTGAGGATAAGGTGGTTCAGGAGGGATTTAAACAAACTCATTTCAACAACAGTCTGTTCTGGGAAACTTTTAATTACTCCATTCTTCTACATTTCCATAGAAGCATCCTAATCTATATTTTTATACATATATATAGTTTCTTCTTACTGTAAACCTTAGTATTATATTTCACTCAAAAGTTCTTTGAATTTTTTTTAAAATGAAACACTGAGGTAGAGAAGTTAGTGTTCTGTTCACACTCCCATCTTTTGTTCTTCATAATCTGTTAATGTTTACATAATCTTTTATTCTTTTAGTGTAATTTTCAGTAATTTAAATTTGTTCTCAGGTGTGTGATCTTGGTGACTTACTCAGCACCATTTTATGACAACTATCTCAGGAAAGTGGGTTTATGATATGAATCTACTTCAAAGCATTTCAGGGATAACAGTAAAAAAATAAAATTTCAAAAAATATAATGACGATTATAATTCAACTGGGTAGATTCCTAAATAATCAGTACATAAAAACAATACCTTTCATCTGGATTTATAATTGGAGATGTTGTGATTAAATGAAGCAACATGCCTTATTTAATTCTAATTGGAATTTAGCTCTAAGTAGAATTTAACATCAGCAGTTCTCTCCCTATTGTTCATAGCAATGCTTGTTTACAGAGCTACACTGTGACTCAAATCATTTTCCTCAAACTAACTAACTAACTAACTGACTAAAAGCATGTTTGGCAGAACATGCTTTTATAAGACAGAGATATTCTGTCCTCCAGTAACAGCTTTAAAGCACACACCGAATTTGAGTTAATCTGAGCTAACAGAGGAACAAAATCGGTGGTCCACAACTAGTTCTAAGAACAACAGAGAAGATTGGAGCAGACTGGGAAAAAATATTTGACAAAATGCCTATATTCTTAAAAAGTTATTCAATGCTCTGGACAGGGAAGCTGTGAGTGATTCTTAGAATCCGCTTTTTAGAATCTTCAGTTTTGATTAGATCACTGGACAAGATTAGATACTTATAATGTTCCCGTATTGAATGTTGGAAAATGAGACCTATAAACAGAGCTATTTTTTACTTGTTTAATAAGAGATTGTGTGTGGGGTTTCTGGGCGTTACTGCCTGCTCTTATCATTTAAAGAATACCATGTAGAATTTGTGATTGCTATTTGTGTTTGATTAAACGTATGACATGATGACATGAAGGACACTGAACGGTGCAGTGTCTGGTCTGTCTGATTTGGATCTTTTGGTAATGTTGGTTTTTCCATGCGTTCTTGTGACAACACAGCTTACTCTGAAATACAATGATAAAGATGTTACTCTTCTGTACAGACTCAGAATTTTTCTTCTTTAAATGCTTCTAAGTGATTCTTACTTTCAAACTTTTTCTTTTACAGATGATAACATTGCAGTCTAAAAGTATTTCTAATTGTGTTTACGTGCTCTGTCTTTTTTCTTATTGTCACTAATCCCAGCCTGATTGTATTTACTCATTGCAATCTCTTTTTAAATTTAAACCTGAATCTACATTAATAATATATGTTTAGTAGTTCACATTTTTATATTTTCATATCCTTTACAGACCAGTTTTCTCTTATGTGATTGGGATCTGATCCTTTACTACAACCGGGTCTCACTTACTTACCTCTGAAATGGGCATTATTTATTCTAAGTCATATATCTCATAAGAATTTAAGCGGATTATCAGGTCCTCTAAAGTGCTTGAGCTCTTTGGAAAAAAATAGCTCCACAAATACTGGGCATGATTTTTATTAATAAAAATACAGCTATCACAGTGAATTGGTTATTCCTAGTTGTTCTGTTTGACCTTTACATATTATTTTTTTCTTCAATAAGTAGAGTAGATTGCTGAAAACATTAGAATTTATGGATGAACAACCATGTTGGACTAACACTATATAATTTCGTTACTTAGTTCTGGTCAGCAATTCCTGTGCTAATGGCCCAAGCATTATCTTATCTTTCAACAAGTTTTCCCTATTATTTCAGGTCTCTCTAGTAGTCGGAGTTATATTATCTGAGATTAGTTTTATGTTCCAATGCATAATATTTTATTTTCAAAATCAGCTTAGACATTATTGCTTTATATTATAATTCATCATTATAGCATTACATACGAAAACAGATGTGGTTCAGTCCCTTCCCAGTGCGTATTCCTCGCCGCAAGCTGAACCTCGCCTGTAGATATGCGTGCCCACCTCGTGTTCACGCTAATTGAAATCTGGAAACTCATCAGATGAAATATTCTTTTCTCTCATCCCCAAATTTACCTCAAGTAGAAATGACTTAGTTGTCATCTCCCCTCCACATTTTTTTTTAATACTTAATTGTTTTGCAAAATCCAATTTGGCTGTGGATAGAGGGCAGCAGAATTTAATTTTGCACTTCTTGATTATTGTTCTACTTGATCTTTAATTATTAGGCATAATTAATTTTTTCTCCAGATAAAAAAATGTGGATTGGCTTCCTGTGCTGCTTTTTCTTACCTATTTTACCTCATCACTCTGGCTCGTCTGCAGAGAATGAATCATTCGCCATTTGCACCTCTGTTTACTATAGATATTGTGATCTTTCTGCTCAGTGTTTATTAAAGAATTATTTGTCTTGTCTTCTCAGTGCTGCCATAAGCAAAGAATTGTGAGTCCTCAGTCTTCTAATCCTTAATTTGCATATGTTTATTATAATTTTCCTTTTTTTATTTCTAGGATTACAGTTTTTTGTAATCCATAAAACAATGCACTTAGTATCTTTTCAGTTTGTTTCTTTCTAACAGATAGTTTTACTATAACTTCATTCAGGTAAACCTGGCCCTGAGTTTACTGCTATGGAGATGCTTGGGCTCCAGCTGGCACATGCTCATGACATCATCACAAAAATAATGTCAATCTACTTTCCATGGCCATCGAGGGAATTTTGGGTACCATCTTACAGTGGTCCAGGGTATTTGTTGGGAGGATGCCCTGAGAGATAATTGTCTTAATTGTTTTAATATAAATAACATTTTCTCCTGCCAGAAGAGATTGCATGGTGAAAACATAAAGTCTGAGTGAATAAAATGAGAAAGAGCTGATACTGGATTACATTTGTAATGGCTGCTAATAAAAGAAGACAATTCAGTTCTTTTTTACTGTGAAATAGATCATACATGCAAAAGAGCATATACAATGTATATCTACATTTAAAAAAGCAACATAAAAAGCTTCAAGAATTTTCCTAAAATCCTTATAGAGAGCCACATCAATACTTGTTTCCTTTCTGTTTTCATGTGGGACACGGGATTCATTTCTTCAAGAAAATCTTCAGCCTCACTGGTTTCTGAAACTCTCTTAGCATCTTTATAGATTTCTCCCTTTCTCCTTTCTCACTCTTGGAGTTTCTAATTGTCTGGCTAAGGCCTGGGCACTAGGATTTTTTAAAAATTCCCTAGGTGTTTCCAACGTGCAGAGACTCTGGAGAGTCACCCTGGAGTCTGGTGTGTTGTGCTGTTTTCTTGCGTCCATCTCTTCTTGTGTTAATTTTTTCCCCAGCTTCTGGATCTCTTGTCTCCTGACCAGCTCCCTCATCTGTGAAGTTCTCCTCTGTGCCTCTTCTCTTCCTTATGGAATTCTCTGACATTTTAAGGAGAGTTGAGCATTTCTTACTTTGTGTATTTTCTTCAAATCTCACTTAAGTCCCTTCTCACCCCATTTTGTATTTATTTGTTTATGGGAAATTATTGTCCACGTGGGGCCTTGTCCTTCCGTTTTGCGTTGTTGGAAGGTGGCCCGTGGCAGAGGTTCATCGTGTGGCTGCCAAGCGAGTTCTAGCCCATCCCATTTCTTCCCCAGACATCCTGTTTTTCTTTCTTCTGTTGTAAATGACAATAAAAGACCCACATTTCAAGTTAATTAGTGTGACTTAGATTATGTCCTTTGAATGGATTTTAAATTTGTGTCCTATACAAATTATAATAAAGTTTTCTTATCAGTACTTAGTAAAGAATCTTTTCAGCGGTCCCTGATCAACATAATTTATAAAAAGTGGCAAGAAGGTGTGCCTACATTAGTTTTAGGTTGAGTTTCTGCACTGTAATTTCTGTTTTACTCATCTCTAGCATCCTTGCTTTAGGGAGGTGGTGATGCATAAGGAAAATACGTAAGGCTTTGTAGTTACACAACCAACGCTTGCAATCCCCATCTGTCACTTAACGAGCTCCATGACCATGGTCAAGTTTCTTAACTTCTCTGGCCCTCAGGATTTTCCTCTCAAATTGAAAATAATAATGTCCACTATAAAGGGATGACATGAGGAATAAATGAAATAATACATATGAGGCACTTAGATCCTATTAAAGGTGCAAACACTTTTGCAGCAGAATGATCTCTGTATTATTTAAATAAGATGTTTTATTTTGGATAATATATGTGATAAATACTAACCACACGTTCATGTGCTGGTAATTTGGATCTCAGCAGTGTAGTGTGTACCTACTACTCAGTTTCACCTCTGCCCTTCTTTTTTTGGTTCAGTCATCACAACAATGGGACTGTCTTGCAATGGTAAACTTAAAGATTATAATAGTTAGAAGTATTGATAGCACTTGTCGGTAATAATGCTGGGAAGCACTGGTATACAGTACTGTGTATCTTTGAGGACAACAAAAAGAAAGCATCCCAAAAACCATACATCAGAGGATTTGCACAATACGTAGAATCTTTGTCCTTAATGCTACTGAGGGGGGGAATGACTCCCTTCAGCGCCTGGCTTAATCTCCTTCTACATTCACGTCAAAACCAGCTTATGTGCTCTGGCCAACCTGAGCCAGCTAACTTTTGCTTAGATTTTCTCTTTGCCACAAACTTGGCATTTTGTTAATGTCATCTCTCAAATTGATCCTGAGCTAACTGATATTAGAAAAAAAGTAATACAAAATCAGTTTTATGTTTAGTTAGCCTTACAGGACTATCTAGCAAGATTTATGAAGCCTCCCACCACCAAGTTCATTAATAACATGATATATAAATGGAAACATTTAAAAATCATTTCTTTTCTCTTGTAATCAATGGATATTTCATGTTATTATTATTTTTTTCTCTGTCAAACACAGGTCAGTGCTTGTATTAACAGGATTTTAAAACCCAGTTAAATCTGAGAGTGACTTCATAGTTATTTTGCGTTGAAAAGATAATGGGCTTCATTTCAGGGTCAGGCACTGTGAGTTCAAGTTCTACCAAGAAGTACACAAAGGAAACTGTGGGGGCACTGCCCAGTTTTAAAACACGAATCACTAAAAAAAGAGAGATCCTGAAGTTTAAAATAACAGCATGCAGATTTCTTTATAGAATTTAAAGAATGGAAAACACTTGCAAAAATATCAGCAGGCAGGGGCAGGAAGAACAAACGGTAACCAAATTGGTTCCTGTGACAAACCATAACATTTACTTTAAACCATCAGCGTGCTACTCAGTAAAAAGCAGGCTACCACTTTTTTAATAGATCCCAGGCCTTGTTAAACTCACTGGTCTGCAAGAATTACCCAGGTCAAGAGCAGGTCAAAAAGTGAAAACCCATGTGAAAGTAAACTCTGAAATATCTGCTTTTGAAGAAGCCCAGCCGACTGTCTCCTCTGTAGTAAATACACTTCCTTTTTGTGTATGATATTGTTCAATATACTGTACTTAAAATACACGCAGGTAGCAGTCACAACAGTACACTGCTTTATAGCCTGTCTCCTAAGTGCAGGGCCGACTTCTCCTGTAGTTTGTGACTCTTTCTTAACTTATTTGCTCCCTAAAGCCTTAAAAAATAATTTGAAAATCCCCTAAATTTCATAAGGAAAGAAAAAAGTTGTGGCTCTGCTTGGAGTAGTCGCCTCTATTTTGTTTTGAAATAGCTACGCTCTATTTAAAACTAGAGCTGTTATTTCCTCACCGGCAGAATAAAGCAGCAGGAGGGTGACTCACTGTGGAATTTATTTGCCTGGTAAACTGGGCATTAATCTGGCCTACAATACACTTGCTCCAGATTTTGTTCAAGTGTAAGGTCATACTGTGAAGCTGTTTTTCATTTTGTTTTATATGTGTTAATATAATGCCTTATGAATTACCCTAGAGTTTTGTTCTGACAGCTAAAAAGCATAATCGTTTTTCCTTTCAAGGGGATTGAAAGCAAAGCAATTGACTGGATATTTGAAATGATTTATCTAAGATCCTTTCTCTCACATCTTGCCTTAATGTTGGTAGAGAATATTCTTTGAGTCTTTACTGGTAGCATTGTATTTATCAAGCTCTTTGCCTCTTTGCCTGTTTCTCAAAATTGAGTCCATCTAAGGGTCTGATCTTTTAGAGTTTATTGGCAAAACTGCCTACAGAGTTAATGGGCAACATACTATGATTTTGATAGGAAAGAAATAGTCTCTCGAGATTTAAATCAGAGTTCTCTCCGTAGAAAAAAAATGAAATCTTTTTCTATTTTCCGAAGAAATGAATGATGAGGTTTTTTATGCATTTGACTATAGAGATGAAGTGCCTGCCTACAATGGCTGTCAATTAATAGTATTAATTGTAAAAGACAGTGTCATTCTCAATGTGAGGACATGAAGAAGACGATGTATCATCTGTGAAAAGAGTTTCCCTGAACACGTGTAAAAGTAATGAATGCATAAGAGTATATAAGATGGGTGCCCAATGATGATGCTGGTGGTGGTGGGAGGTGGTACTCATTATATAAGAACAGCTGACTGTTACTGAGTACTTATCGTGCACCTGGAATTCTCCAAAGGCTTTATAGTGTTAATTCATCTAATCTTCACAACAACCATATAAGGTGTATAGTATTATCATTCTCATAAGGACAGAGAGATTAAAGAATTTGCCCAAAGACACAGAGCTAGTAAGTGCAGCTTATGGGTTCAAACCTAGTAATCTGGCTTCAAAGTTTGTGCTTTTAAACACCATGCTAAGTGTCAAAAGATTTAAGAGAATTTGAGAAGATTTCAGAGGGAGAAGAAATCACTTCCAATGAGGGCTACTAAGGAAGGCTTGGTGCAGAAGGCGGGCTTCAGTTCATTCTGGAGACTGAATAGTGAGATCCTGGTTGTACGCCCGTGGGGGCTGTGGCTGCCTCTGTCACCGCTGTTCCCCGGGCACCCAGCCCGGGACTGGTGCACACAGACACACGATGATTAAATAGGATCTGGATGGATAGGGGTCACCTGCATGCTTGCTGAGCTGGCAATACCTCTGAATATTGCATTTGACTCTGTTTAGCTGGATGTAGACTTTAAAAAAGTATCCATAAAGTATAAATGCACATATGCAAGATCTGCTTAAACTTTCCTCTAGTGAAAATATTTCTTAAAAGCCGACATGTCTCTAGTTACTCTGTTTACTTTTCTGTCTGCTTAGTATAGTTCTAAGAACTACAAAGAACTGGTTTGTATTTGTTTGTGTCCTAGCTCTTTAATATTCACTTGCTCTCTTCTATTTTCTGCTTCTCCAGACCAGAATCATAGTAAGACATTTTATTTCAAATTTTGGCTCTTTAAAAAAAAAATCACAGTAATCCAGTTAACTACTAGCAACAGGTAAACAGATGATAGGAGGGAGATGAAGCAATAAAGGAGATCCAGATATACTGCTTAAATATTCCATTAACACTACATGTAGTGTTTTAGTAATCAACACGGTTTTTGTTGAAGATCTCCAAAGTCTTTGCCTGCAAGATAGCCTTGTGGTATATACAAAATAAATCTATGAAAACTATATTTGGTATTTGTCAAGAATAATGGTTTTGGAGTCAGACACTTGTGGTTTAAAATCCTAGCTCTCTTGCCTTCTGATCCAACGACAAGAGGCAAGATGGTTAAACTCTTTGAATTTCAAGTTATTTATGCTTCATAGGATTTTCACAAGAATTACATAAAATAATATACATTATTTTAATATATAAATGCTTAGCATGGTGCCTTATGCATGGAAAGAATCAATGGTGGTGGCAGCTGTAATGGTACTTGTTATAATCACCTTTAAATATGGAAGAAATAAAAAAAGTGGTTCCTATAATTATGCTGGCTGGGGCCTTCAAGAAGCTTTCAAGGGGAAGGTGGACCTTAAGGTGAAGGGAGGAAGAAAGGAGGGGGACACATTCTAGCAAGAGAAAGATCATGGCCATAGGAATAGAGGAAGCCTTAGAAGTTGGTCAGCTTGGTGAGAAGTGAGAGCGTTAGACCCCGCCAGGCAGGCAGGCGGCCAGTGTTAATGGCTCTCCTCCATGATGTCCAGATGTGCAGGGGCAGACTTACAGTCTTTCTGAGCATAAATGAATAGTTAATTAATGGCTCCTATGAGGAGGTGAGAGAAAATTACAGTGGTCTTTTAAGAAGTTTTGATCTGGTTGGGATGTAGGTGGTATGGAGCAGGAAGAAGCTCCAGGTAGGAAGGCCAATCTCAAGGCTTTGGTGTAATTATCTAAAGATGATTTGGTGAGTCTTTCACCAAATGACTGTGGAGGCAGTAAGAATGTGAGGTGAGGGGACCAGGAATCTGAGAGACTCTGCAAGGAAAGAAGAAATGACTTGGAATATAGGAGAGATGTCGAAAATGAGAAAGTCAAAGAACCCACAGATTCTAGACTTTGTTGTTTCTTTTCTTTTTTTGCATTTTTTCATTGAAGTATATTCGATTTACAATGGGTTAATTTCTGGTGTACAACATAATGATTCATTTATACATATATATATATTTATTTTTATATTCTTCTTCAGTATAGGCCGTTACAAGGTATTGAATATAGTTCCCTGTAGAACAGTAGAAACTTGCTGTTTATCTATTTTACATATAGTAGTTCTTTTTTGAAACTTTAGGCATTCTAACATTTAAAAATTACTATCCTAAAATATTTTAGTGATCACTGTCAAATGACATTGTCCTGCAGCTCTTGTAAAATATTGTGATGATGTGAAAGGTTAACTGAACTGAGAATTTAAAGTTTAATATAAATAACTAGGTTTTCTAAATCTTATCAAATCTTGAACCACTTTGTTTAAATTGAGTTTTATGTTAACTATCTTTCCTTTAAGTAAATTACTTTCTGATGTGCTGGGGGTAAAAAAATCCTCTTGCATTAACCAGATAAAGTAACATGAGTTTGCTTTTGAAATTATTCTTTTTATTATCTCATCACTCCTTTTTTTCTGAAAAGTGAAACCAAAAAGCAAAAAAAAAAAAAAAAAAAATCCCGAATCTTAAGACAATATAATTAGATCTTTAATCATCTCAAAGTAGAACTAAGATAATTCTAAGTAGAAGGTTGGGATCTTTTACAAATGGGGGGAGGGGATTTGTGTAACATGACTCAAGCTGATGCACTTGAAACCTGACCAGGAAAAAGTCACTTTCTCAGAGGGTAAATACATTATTCATATTGGGGAGGGGGGAGGTCGTGTGGTCCAGCATATCATTTTTAAAAGCTGTAGGTCTCTTATGAATGCCAGCGACATTAGTACAGTCTGTTTTAGCATATTGCTCAATCCAGTCCAGGTATTTCTACAGCAAACACAGTTGCGCTGAAATAACACTGCTGCCTTCAGTGGCTAATGACAAATAATGAAAAGAAAGAGCCACGGAAATAAAACTATAAAGATAGGGCCAACAGCTGAAAACTACTGATTCTTTTTTTACCTCATCAAATTTCTCTTTTTCACTAGTTCACTCAGGGCCACTATTTTAAAATGTAAACTTCAGAATGAAACTGAAATGACCTAATTTCTGAAGTGGATGGAAAACTCTTATTTTAGCTTTACATACATACCAGAAAGCAGAGTTAACACAAGTTGGATGTTTTATTATTTCCCAAATAAATATATTTTGTTGTCATTCATTTTAATTTACACAATATCTTAAATCCTTGATATTTGGCGAATATGAGGTATCATTTTATAAGCTGTATATCTTACATTATAAATCAGTCATACCATTTAGAACTTCAGCACATAAGTTCAAAAATAAGAAAATAAAAATTTCAAGATGACTCAAGACAATACAATGAGGTAACAGTTGTCAAGAAATAATCTGTTACCAGTTTTTATGAATTTGGTTTAATTGGAACTTCTTTTTGAAAATTACAGCACGTGTGATACTCAATGAAAAACTGTTTAAACAATTCTTTCTGAGTCTGCATTTTCTCTGCTTTCATGAGGGAAGAAAACTGTCTAGAGATGAAGAATGGGAGCTTGTTACTGACTTTGCACCATTTCTGAGGTAGAACCCCAGTGACAATCTCTTTTAATCTTTGTGTTTAATTATTAATTATTCTGTTTGTTTGGCTTTCCTATCCGGCAGTATTGTTATGGAGACTACATGGCACTATTCCGTCTCATCAGGGAGCATGCATTTTTATTTCTTACCTAAGACTACCTTCAATCCAGTTGGAGAACAGCCTGAGATGTGTGGCAATGACATGCAAAATAATTGCTTTTTCTTAATCTTTAGACACGGAGTCATCATTTAGAGAAACTCGGTGGTTGTTCCTCTACAGCCTGGATAACGTCCTTTGTATTGAAAAATCACACTGGAGACTGTTTATTTACAAGGGTCTAAACATGCGTATCTTTATGGCTTTCTCCTGTCACAATGAATCACCAGCTGTAAGTTGTCCTTTGTTGGTTTTGGTAAAAATCAAATGAAACCCAACAGGAGATCTCAGGGTGCATTGTCCACGAGTGTAAAAATGCTGTGTTGATGACAGATCATACTGTTTTTATTAAAGCTAAGAACATTGACTTGACTTTGCTTTTTGACCCTGGTACTCTACTGTCAAGGTGATTTTATTTCTACAAATTTTCCTTCTGCTGGCTTCATCAATGATTCACCATAAAACATTAGACAAATTCCCATCATCTGTATACGATTATAGCAAGTTCTGTTGTGCTGCTCACTGAAACTAAAAAGATGTTGTTCAGCTTTGTCTAAAGAGACGTCAATTTACTAATGCTCCCGCCTTGCACAGTAGCTTCTTATTTTAACACCAAATTATAAAATGATACAGAGTCAATGCAAAGCATCCTGATATGCCATTTAATACCCTTTGCTAAAAACTTCAGCTAATCTTCATATATTTTTAAAAAGAGAAAAAAATAATGTATTTAGCAAACAATAACTCGTGTATGGTCAGGATATGTGGGATTATCTGTAGCTGATCTCTTGAAGACATGAATGTAGTAGATCTCTCAGTCCTCAGATCTATGACCTGTGTTATATTTAGAACATTATTTATACACATAACTTTAAAAGTAACCAGATAAAATAGAACTGCACACAGGATTCTAAAGCCATTAAAACTGCCATGCCACTAGGGATCTGCTGAAGGACAGGCTCTCCGATGCATCTTCCTCTTTGTCATCTCAAATTGGTTTTCATCGTATTTCTCTGGTGTAGTGCTAGTCTATGCCTTGAAACAATTATATACACAATGAGAGGCATTTAGTTCATATTTTCAGAGCACATATATTCTATAAGATTATACAATAGCAATAAAAAATAATAGTAACCATTAACTGAGTGTCTGCTAAGTTCAAGGCACTTTACGTACATGATCTCACTTAAGATCAACCTAGCGATGTAGCTGTAAGGATGATAAAATGGAGTCTCAGATCTCAGAATGATTAAGTAGCTTCTCTAAGATTTCAGAACTAATAAGTGACAGAATAGAGAATTGAATGCAGATTTGCCTAACTCAGAGCTAATGCTTTGCTGTCCTATCCTTTTCTTTGGCTGATAAGGAAAAAAAAAAAAAAAAGAAAAAAGAAAAAAGAAAGAAACAAACAAAAAGGTGAGAAACCCAGCAGTCTAGCTTCAGCCTAGCTCCACGATTCTCACTGTTGCAATAGGCTGTCACTCTGAGAAGTTTGGATCACATACTGCTCTTCCTAAATGGCTTCAACTTTCTTAAAGATTATGTGGCAATATTTCATTGTATCAATTGAAATACTCCTCAAACCCCTGACCCATTATTTTAACCTCATCCCCTAATATGTCCTTTCAAATATCCTGCATTTTGAACCCCAACAATTTGGTCTTCACAGTAGTTGCCAATACACCATTTGTTCTTATTGGAGAAAAACGCCTTCCTTCACTCTTGGTTTCCATGAGGAGAGATTTTCCCTCAGCACAATATTGGTCTTTTTCTGTCCCTTCCTTCTCTACCTCTGGGAAGATGGAGTAACTTTTCTGATGAATACCTTTGGGAGAGATGAGCTCAGCATATCTCTGCCCTTCTTTAATTGTGATCTAACTGCTGAGTTTGAGCCCTTTTGGCTCCAGGGCACAGGTTTGGGGTTGCTGCTATCGGCTCGGTCAGCCTGCCTAACTCTGGGATTCCATTAGCAGGCGCATTTGGTTCTTGAACTAAGCTGCATCTTTCAGTGTGGCATCTATCAATAGTAAAGTCCATATTTTAGCTTATTCTTTGCTTTATTTCTCAACACACACAGAACCTGGGTGGGGAAGAGGATGCTATTGACTGAGGACTCTCTCTGAGATTCCAAGAATGCCGTCCCCTCTAGCTATGTGACCTTCTTCAAAATCCATATAACCAAGACCCATTTAACATTCAAGACCTTCGTAAATGCCCTTTCTCTTGCCAAGGTCCCTATTTGACAGCCTCATGTGAATAGAATCTTTCCTTCCCTTAAACCTCCTTAGTAGTTTGCTGTTACTTCTTCAAATAATATTTATCTTAGCTCTTATCTTTCATTTATTTATTCACTTTATAAATTTGAAACTACACTCTGTGCATTTCCCTCATTCCTGGGGTTCCAGCAGCCCACAGGTCAGATGGGGACCCTACCTTTCTTGAATTGTTAGCTTCGGGCAGCAGGTACAGATTGAAAAGTAATGGCAAGTGGTGTGAATGGTAAATGGAAGGGCAGGGTGCCATGGGGCCGCGTATAGCAGGGGTGGCAAACCTAGACTGGGACATGGTCAAAGCGGCGGTCAAGGTCGCAGCCAGGCTGCAATCCTTTCCAGAACCTGAGGACCTCTTCTAAGCTACCAAGCCACTTTACAAAGTGACTTTTAGGCCAATACTTGAAAAATGAGTAGGAATTAGTTGGATGAATGGACTAGATGTCTAGGGGGCAGAATATTTGTTGAATTGAGTTATTTTTCTTGAAAGTGAGTTCTCCTAATCTTTACTTGAGAATACTCTATAAGTATTACTATTTTATGTTTATAGTATGCCAGGTACTGTGTTAAACATTATACACACATTAGTTTATTTTATCTTTCCTTAACTTTATTGTGGCACTATTATCTCAGTTTTACAGATAATGAAACTAGATTCAGAGATACAGTAAGTAACTTGTCAAAGGTTGTAAAGCTAATTGGTGGCAGAGCCAGGGAGCCAGGAGTCACCTCACTCCAGAGCCCTCTCTTTCTACGACAGTGACTGTGACGGCTGCTGCTACTGCTGAGTAAACCTCTCATCAGTGTTTACTACGGGCATTCTTGTCCTAATGGCTTTACGCACAGTGTCTTATTCAATCCTCAGAAGAGCCCTGTGATGTTGATAATATTATTTACTATCCCTGTTTTAAAGAGAAAGACGTTCAGGCACAGGGTGGTTAAGGAGCTAAGTTCACAGAGCTCGAAGGTGGTGGAGCCAGGATCCGAACCTCAGCAGTGCTCTCTAGGGCTCAAATTTCTTAATCATACCCTTCAGGAAAAAATTCCCAACTATAATAAAGATGTTCACCTAGGTGCAAGAATCTTGGAGGAAGAAATGGTAAAATATATGTAGACTTTCAGAATAATTGGGGTCATAGAAGCCATGAAAAATGAGTTTGGAGAGACTTGATTTGTAAAATTAGTATATATTCTTGTGTGAGTATCACTTAGAAAAAGTTTATAAAGATATGTTGAGCTAGAAGAAAATGGGTAGTGGTTAGTGAATTGTTTAGTTGATGTGTCATAGAGTGCAAATCATGTGTGGAAATAAGGTAAGTTTTGGACAAGATTATAAGGATGTCAGGTGGCTAAGAGGCAGTTTTAAGATTCCTGAGCAGGACATATTTGATTTAGAGAATGTTAGGTAAGTTTTCAATTTCTGAAAACAGAAGCTTCATGGGCAAAAAGATGGTTTAGGATGATTGCATTACTTGCAAAATCATGGATTTCTTTTTCAATAGCACACATTTCATTTATAGACCTCACGATATATGGAATTTTGCTTTGGGGAAATTGACAAAAGAGGAGATGAATTAGATATACATGACTCAGAGATTTGCTTTTATGGAATTTTGAGATTTTCCAGGTCACAGAGGATTCTGAAGATTGCTTAATGAATTCATTCCTTATGACAGAGATTTTGGAATTGCTCCATGATGTATGGCAGGGGTACACCTCAAATGACATACTGGGGAATTATCCCTTGGAAGGTGAAATGGCCTCAGTCTGTCTTGAGCCATGATCTACTGCTTAAATCCCTCATACACTTGTTTTTTACCTCATCTTCTCACTCTCAGATTTCCACCATGCTCAAACTGCTTCGGAGCTGCTCAGAGGACTCTCCTGAGACTTAAAATCTGGTCCTTTTTGGCTTGACCAGTGTTCCTTTTGTCTTTTCCATTAAAAATCACCTGTCCTGGATCCTAGCCCTTGAAGTCTTTGATCTCTGCTGAACATGCCGTCTAATAAATCTTGCTATATTAATGCTGTTGTACTCATAGGAAAAGTCTAACACCTGGTCTTCTCTCATGAGTACCAGAAGTACAATTCAATACTAATTTTTCTTCTTAAAAATATGAGACCATGGTTTGAGAGGAGGGTAGATCAAGAAGACAATATTTTCTGGATCAAGTCTGCAAATTTATGGCTGTTTCATTTTGGGTAAACCATTGTACTTTCCTGGGATTCAAATTCATCAACTTTAAAGTAGAGATTAGACTACTTACTCTTACTAATTCATATTATTAATCTGAATAAGCCCATCTAATAAATTGCTATTTTATAAATCCCACTTGATTTTGAGCTTATGGAAATAATGAATCAAGTCTTTACTACTTTGTAGGCATTCAATAAATATGTTTGTGTATGAAAGTGTAAGTGAATTATATCTGATTCAATGTGGTAACATAAAGGGGATTTCAACTTAGTTCAAAGGAGGACGCTGGTAGGAAACATTATTGTTTTGTTTATTTGTTTGTAAGTCAGATAGAACTTTACAGGCTTGAAATTAAATGGGCTAGATAAGGCATGGGACAATAGATGAGGAGAAAGAAAGGAGAAGGAAGGGGGAGGAGGAGAAGAAAGAAGAGGTGGTTTGAACTTTGAGGGGAAGATGTGTTCACTTTTGAGTTTGGCATGCTTGTGAGACGTCACATGCAAAAGTTTAGTAGATGATACGGGGGTAGAATGCAAGAGATAAAGCTTTAGGAATCAGCCTGCCATTTGGAAGGATGTGCAGTGTGAAGCCAGAGGTCCAAGTATGAAAGTCTGGGAGATCAATACTTCATAAATTAGCAGAGGAGGATGAATCCACCCAATGGGGAGGTACAGCGTAGCCAGCACAGCGTAGTGTCGTGAAATCCAAGGGAAGAAGGCTTTTCAAGAATGAAGAATTCGTTTAGCAGTTTCATGTAACAGAGAAATCAAATAAGATAAAGACTGGAAAAGCTCTGGGCTCTTTAGCAGAACTTGCTAGCTTAAAAAAAAAAAAACAAAGAAGAAGAAGAAAAAGAAAAAAAGAAAAAGAAAAAATGAAAAGAGAAAAAAGATTCTTCTATTAAATCATGCTAAATGATTGACCTGATTTTCATAGTTTTTCTCAGCCTTAGAGATTTTTAATGTCTCTAGTTTTATTATATATCTGAATTGACAAGGACAATAATAATGATATCAAATGCAAATTGAAAATTTAACTTCTTTCTCATTTGAAAATTTAACCAAACTAATAATTCATTGGTTATTATAGCTGTGAAATTATACTGGTAAAATGACAAAATATGAAAACATATTCATGATTTAAAAATATGTATTTTCCTCTTCTTTTATTATAGCTGAACTATATAATAAAGTGGATGAGATTACCTTAAAATTCAAGTAAACTTTTGACCATAAAAACGCAGTTTTGCATAGTTAAAAGCATGGATTCCAGAGTCAGACTATTTTGGTTTAACTCACAGCTTGACTACATGCTATTATTATGATTTGCGACAATAGCCCCACCCTCTCTGTGCCTCAGTTATCTCATTTGTAAAGTAGGGATGATAATAATCTTCTTTCACAGTTTTTTAATGAGGATTAATGAGTTAACATTAGACATTGACTGATATTTATGCCTACTATGTAAGTATAGGAATTCTACAGAATTATACCTAAAAATAACCATAAGCTTGAATTTAGTATATGTATATACACACCCATATTTATTTATTCTCTAACACACCCAAAACACTGTAGCCTGTAAGAGTCCTATATTGTAATTCACACAAACCGCTCAAACCACTTTATAAAGCACCTGTGGTAATAGTGGAGTAGGAGTATTTAATTTGTCTAATTTTACTTATAACAGAAGGTGTTCAGTTAAGGAGCTCTTGCCACTCTAAGTCTAGGACCTGGAATTTTTGTAGGGGAGGAGCAGGGAATATGTAAGTATCTCATTTTATTATAGAGGCACATATATTTCAGATCAAAATGAAGGAAATTCTTTCTGGAGACTAACAATAATGATAAATATCTTAAAATAATGACCACATTTTCACAATTTAAAATTATTTGGGGGAAATCAACCTGATTTTCATGTGATTATTTGATTCGTACGTGAAAATTAAGAAACTCAGGGAATAATACATAATTATAATCTATTTAAAGCAAGAACAGAAGGATACTCTCACCTCAAAGTCTTTCCTAAAAAAGTAGAAGTAGCCAGAAAGTCTGCCGTGTTGCACTCAGAAGTCAATTGCCTTCCAAATGTGACCCCTTACAACACTTCTGCAGAGGCGAAAGCTGTGTGCTTAGAAGCACCTGCATCGTCATGTGTGACAACTGGCCTGTGAGATCTTTTCAGCTGTCTTTTCACTGGCTGTTGAAGGACTTGAAGGTTATTGACAGCATTTCTTTCTTTTTTTTTTCCTTTTGCCATACATTTTGGAGAGCCATGAGTGTGCTGATGCTGCTTAATTTTCTATAATAATAAAATGGTCACCACAATGCTTTTTGCCTTACCATGACTTTGGCCTAAACTTTTCAGTTTAGGTAATATTGCAGAACATGCGTGTATTTACTTAATATAAGTTGCTGCCATTTACAAAGACATATCTTTAATAAATAAAGACATAGGTTTTAATAAAATAACAAAGATATAAATGTGTTTTAACATGGCTGAACCAAATATCTGTGCCAAAATAACCTTTATATATAGGCTAATGCCTGGCTTTCCAGACTCCATGTATACAAAAAAAAAAAAAATACATTAATTTGCTGAGCAGTCAATACATGAATTATGCAATTTTTTAAATTGCTGTTAGAACTCCTGAGAATTAAAGAGTTAATTTATCCAGTATTTTTAATATATGTAAATCGTATCCAACAATGAAATATGTTTTCTGCTTTTCTGCCTTTCTGCCTTTCCTCAACAACTATTTATTGAGTGCTTGCACTGGCAGGCCTATTTTTATGCAAGTCAGTTCGAATCACAGGGACTCTCCCTAGACTCTTGTACTGGTTATCTAATCACACATTTAGTATCTTAAAATAACGTGAATTTCTGATCTCACAGTCAGGAGCCAGGGTATCTGGGTCCTTGATTCAGGCTCTTCCAGGCTAAGTCAAAATGCTGGCCAGGGCTGTGTTCTCATCTAGGGTTTGAGATCCTCTTTCAAGCTCCCTGGTTGTTGGCAGAATCCAGTTCCTTGCGGTTGTTGAACTGAAGTCTCCATTTTTTTGCTGGCTGTTGGCAGCTTGAGGCTGTCTCCCTTTCTTGCTTTGTGGCCCCTTCCATTTGTAGGGCAGACACAACATGATTGTTTCCTTAAGGCCAGCAGGAGACTCTCTCTCACTTTTAATCGCTCCAGAAAGTCCTGGACTCTAAATGGTTGACACAGTTGTGGGGTTAAAAAAAAAAAAAGTCATCACTCATTTCATCAGAACAGGGCTTAAGCATTGGGAAGCTGTCACACTCAGATCAGTGAATACAAGTTTTTTATACTTTGCATTTCCACTTGAGAGCTTGGATTTTGTCACTGGCAACAAAGCTGAGAATGATTTTCTTTGGAGCAGTACCAGCCTTTTGTTCGCTTTCCGCCCCCTGGATGGTGACAGCCAAATACCCAAATTAGAATAACCACAGCTCATCAATTGTTCTTTAAGGAAAACCGTTGCTCCCTGAGAAATGTGGCTAATTCAGCTCACACACTGAATAAGATTTTCCTTGAACCAAATCCTTATCATCATGTTTTTGGCCTCAAGACCCCTTCAGAGGGTCAGCAAGGTCAACAACGTTTTCATAAAAATACTGAGATGTTATTTTTTTTCTCCCACTGTATTGACAGTTGCAAAAGCAGTGGTGAGTGAGCTGACTGGCCCCTTGGCATGAGTCAAGGCGGGCGCCCCATACTGTACTGGTCGCCCGAGTTCAACACCACCCACTAGCAATCACAGAAAAAAGTGACAGTTGCACTAAAGAATGTCCTTGATGGAATAGTAACAATCATATATTTTATTAAATCTTGGCCCTTGGATGCACATATTTTCTTATTTTAAGTGAGGAAATGAAAAGGAAAGGAAAGCTTTCGTGTTTTAAATATTCATAGCTGTCTTTTCCTTTGTACTCTTTCATTTTGCTTTAATATTGAAAAACTTTAATGCCCTAAAATACCTGGTAAGTAGTATATTATACTTATTTTATTATGTGCTTTAAAAAATACATTAATTTTCAATCATTTAGAGTTTCTTTTGCTTCCCAAATTACTATCAAGTTTTCTCAATATCACTGTCTTAGAACACTTGCTTTATTTTATTTTACATTTTAACATACAATTTGAAGAACCATAACTCTCGAATTAAATTTAGACATAATAAATAAAAAATTTCTTTTAGCCTCTGCCACATTTGAAGGTGATCTGAAATTCTAATCAGAAAAAAAGTTTTAAAAGTCTCTCTCTAATCTTTTCTTTACACTCCAAAATTCAAGACAAAATTTTGAAGTTATAGCATAATTTCAATTATTCCAATTTGATTTAACTATTTGAATCTCAAGTGATATTTTCATTACAATATTTATTGAAAATATTCAATATAAGGTACAAAATTGATTTAAAATATTTGACAGTATAGCCTGGATTTGAAAACAAGATTTGAAGAGAAGATAACTGAATTTAGAATCAAGAGCTTTCATTAATACCTGACGTGTGCCACTTAAAAGTTGAAAGTTTTGAGGCAAGAGTTTTTTTTGTTTGTTTTTTGCTTGTTTTTAGCCTCTCTGAACTTCAGGATCTTCCTTAACATATAAAGCCAGGTCTAATGATTACCTACCGCCCGGACACGCTGTGAGGTGAGGTTTGGGTAAGAGAACGTACTGTTCGTAGTAGATGCTCAGCAATTGCTAGTGGAGCTAACCACCATCTGCAGTAATGCCTCTCTAGAATAATTCATTCTGAATTAGACTCACAAATGCACATTCAGAAAAGAGACCCTTTCTCAGTTTGGGAATATTTATGAGTAATTTCTCAAAAAACTAAATATTTTTGCAAATAATGTAATACAAATTTGGTACATAGTGTTTTCTACATTCTTTGATAAAACTAGTATGATATGAACAATTTGTTAATTGTGTTTTGATTAAATGTATTTTCCTCTTCTATATTAATAATTTGTGTGTTTTCTGTCAAAAATAATTTGAAATTCTACCACATCTAAAATAATTGTCATTAAATTAAATTATCAAAATAGTATGAAAGTAAAATGAAAGAATGCTGGGAGAGGTGACAAAAATATACAGGTGTAACTGATAGAAAATTTAATCCTGTTTCGATACATTGTTATAAGAAAATACTGTTTTCACATATTTAATGAAAACACATATTTCCATAGGAGAGGAATAAACTCAAAATTATTTTTAGTAAATACATGAAACAAAACTACACATGAATTTGTAAGTTGACCAATATAAATTGTAATAGAAGTTTTTCAATAGTCCTATTTCCCATAAAAAAATAAATCTCATATCAACTTATAACTATTTAACAGGCACTTTATACATCTAAAAGGTCATGTCTTTTATGATATACTTTGCTAATAATGTACAGTAGAATAATAATTTTTAAAAAAATAGTATTACTTTTATATCAGTTAGAAGATTAAATTTGGTGTTGTCCAATAATAGCAGACCAGAAACTTTAATAGACTTGCCACGTAGATAAAAGGTAGATTGATATCTAGGGGGCTGACTTCTGCATTTATTTTCTCGAAGCAAAGGGCTTGTAAGCTAAACATTTCAAATGCATGTTTTGCTCTGAAAGCATTAGACCTATTAGGACAGGCGCAGAGGAACTTTGCTCACTGAGTGCCCCCACGGCAAGTCGTGAGTTTTAGGGCTAAGCCGAGCTGGCATGCAAAAAGGGTTGCTGTTGATCTTTTATACTAATTTTGGATTAATTGTGAGCTACAGCACTGCGTAAACATGCTATCCTAGTGCTTTAGCTTCTCCACAGCTAAACATTAATCCTTCTTAATGCTCTAAGTCAACTTTTAGTCCTTAGAAGAATTTACCTTAATCTCTGGCTAGTAAGTTAACTGATTTACAAAACATAATCCATGAGCCCAGAATCTTAAGGATGTGTGAACAGCAGCAACCTACCTTTCCACAATTCACTAGACTGGATTCTTTTTAACACAAGCTGGTGAAGGAGGTGATCCCTAACTGTGCATTTTAAAAAATCTGGTTATTTTGTTATATTTTAATATCATAGTCCAGTAGCTGAACTTAAGTTTCTTTGAGATTGTGCGTGCGTGTGTGTGTGTGTGTGTGTGTGTGTGTGTGTGTGTGGTTGCCATTTGTGATTTTATAAGTATTTGTAATAGGAGTCAATTACTTTTCTGCTTTGTATTTTTTTCTCCTTCAACATTTACAACTAATGTAGTCAGTCATCTGAATCAGTGACAGATCTTTCTCCATGCTTAGGTACCATTTGATTTTATTTCCTAATTATTTAAACATGTGCATTATGATCATGGAAAACTGCCCTACATACTACGTCTGGTTTTAGTCTTTCGAACTGGAGTATGACCATCCATATTAGTGACGACAACCTTAGATGGTTCTATAATGCAGTTTGGTTTCATAATCATTCATGTTGCTTGTTTTTTTAATTTGAAACTCATTGGACTGTTGGGGTCTTCAAGGGTTACATTTTCTCTTACTTCCAGCCAGCCGGGTACATTTATATTTGGTGGTCTGCTCCATCCCAGTCCGCTCAGGGTTCTCTGATTTCTTGCATAGCTCTCTGGTCTGTTAAGGTTTCCCTCAAATGGCCACAGTTAGATCTGTCAAGCCTGCCCCAGTTGATGGGCGACATCTTGTATATAGTGTGTAAGTATAATTCTTCACCAAATTCTGACTCCATCGTCCCTGATTTTCATCACAGCATTAAAAATACTCATATTATCCACTTCATGCTTACAGAGATTTTTGGCATTTTGATTGAGTCTTTGTCAGTGTAACTGGTGGACCCCTGTTTGCTTACTCACGTGAATGGCAAACACAGCTTGGAAATGGAGGCTAGAAAATGGGAGAAGCAGCCTTATTACCTTTGTGGGGAGAATGTGCATAAGAGTATGTTGCATTTAGAGACTTGCTCTTCTTCCTTAATGCAGATCACTGTTTCTGAGCGTAAATGTTCCTTCTGGGTGATGTGTGTCCGGGGGGTGTTGCGCCTGGGTGGACACTCACCTGTGCCACCTGATTCAGTGTCACCTGCCAGAGGAGCGGGGGAACCCTCGTTGTGTGTCTTGCTCAGGTGGGGAATATTTGAGAAAACTGTCCTGCTGGGCCAAGACCTGTGCTGGATGTTGGTGCTAGATCCTGCCCCGGTGCGGGGACTGTTTTGTCGCACGGACTGTCTAGTAGAGGGAGGGAGAGAGCTGCCTGGGAAAGACGAAGTCCTGCGATAGGGGTGGGAGGTGGAAGTTAGTGGGAGTAGGGCTCTGCAGGTGTGAAGCCTCACTCGCCCTCCTGAGTGAGCCTGCTGGCAGGTGTGCCAGGGTAGGGACTGGGGCATGTCGACTGAGAGCCTTCTTTTGGGAATGACTGAAAACTTTGGGTGTTTTTACTTTGGACTATAGAAATAGGCCCATAAAATGCAGCATTTAAATGTCCTACGTTTATCCTGCGGTGATTCTCTCCAATTACCCTCCTTGCTTGCTGAGTTGTGATACTTCACCCAGCCTTGTGTGAAGGTGATGTGCATGAAGATGTGGGGGAGTGAAAGGAGTCTGGCTCCCACCCAGAGCCTGTTGGAGCACCAGCGCTCTGTCAAGGGAGGCTGCAGGCCACTAGTTCCAGGGCGCTGTGAGTGGTGGCTGGTGCAGGTGGAAAAAGCAAGGCAGAGAAGTGGCACAGAATGGAGCCACCCACAGGAGGACTCTAGAGTGGACATCCATGCACCAAACTGCTACCTACTGAGCACATATTATGTGCTGTTTTGGGCACTTGAGGTAACCCAACAGGGAACCAAACAAAAGTTCCTGATCTACATAGTAGAGCATGAAGGTGGGACAGAAAATAAACAAAAGACATGTGCCCAGGTGTTTCTGAGGAGCCGAAAGAAAGGCAATGCCCAGGCGGGAGCAGGTGAGGGTGGGTTTGAAGGGGCGAGGTCAGAGGTGACTACAGGGTGTCCTGTAGAAGACCATGGCTATGACCTTGACTTTTATTCTGATTCCATTTCCTTGGAAGTGATATCACCTGACTTAAGTTTTTAAGAGAAACTATGATTTCTTTGTTGAGAATTGACTGTCAAGTGATAAAGGTTGGAGTGGGGAGAACTTTGGAAATGAATGTGTGGTCCAGAGGAGAGCAGGCTGTTGCAGTGATGATGCTGGGTGAGTTTCACTGTCTACCAAAATGATTATTTCTTTAAATTCAGGTTTTAGAGACTACAGAAAATGTTATTCTCAGTTGTCTGAATTTAGTTTTTACATACTGTGTGAAAGTTTGTTTATAGAGTTTCCCTATTTGTTTACTGTTCTTTTTCATGTTCTGATTTACGCATCATGAACTAAGGTGCATATTTCATGTTAAAGTCAACTCCTGGATTCTACAGATAATAGTTCCTATATTTTTTATTAGTGGCTCATAATTCCAAGGGAAAAACTATCATTTACTGGTAATTTCTGGCAGTAGGAATAGTGCAGTAGAAAGCAATGAAATGAGGTGGTGGGGGCGAGGAGGGAACAAGAGAAATATCAATGTTATTGTAGTGAAGATCCGATAGTAGAGTATAAAAAATCTGAAGGTAACAATGAATACAGGTGTGCTTGGCTTTAAGAAAAAAAAAAGATGCAGAGAAATTCAAATATTCAAGACAGAATGTCTAATTTGACAATGGGATGAGAGAGAAAGAGAGAGAGAGATTGTCGAACCTTCTTGCTTTGAAGAGGTGTCCTGGAAAGCCCTGTATGTGGCGGAGTTCTGCGACAGTGCAGGTTTCCTATCTCCCGTGTTCCCTGCTGTGCCCCTGCTGCTGGTCAATTAGAGGGGGGTGATTATGGGTGTTGTAAAACTGTTCCTCTTTGAACAGCCAGTTTCCCTAGTGATTTTGAATATTTCACAGGCCATTAACTACGCATTAAAAAGAACAGTGGCTATAGGAATGTCTGTCAAGCTCTTGGAAATATCAATGAGTTAGAAACAAATAGGAATTTTTGAAATTAGAATTTTAGTCAAAAGGAAAATACGATTCAATTTTTAAACGTTAATTAATATTTAGCTGGTGCTATAAATTTAGAACTTTCTCTATGGGCTTACAAAGACTGGCACTCATGTGGGCTACAAGCAAGATGGAGCCGACTGAAGACGGAGAACACGTCTGTGTTCTCTCTGCCAGTGCAGTGTCCTTGATAAAGACTCTGGAGCTGATTGTTAAGTGAAGTTCAGTTTACTACGCAGAGTATCCTTCCCACCCCGGAGCCCAATGGCGACACTACAAATGTATTTACATACTACATACAACTTGGTCAGGACTTTTCTTAACTATTCAGCAGTCGAAATGATTTATTTTAATTTTATTTTTTTCCTAACCTCACATTCACTCATAGCATTCTCTTGCAGTTAGATAATTCAAAAGAAGATGTCAGCTTTTAGTGGGTGCAGCCATATATACCAAAACCTTCAAATATACGTGTGTGTGTGTATATATATATATACACATTTATTCTCACAAATGGTCTCCCCACTGCAAAATATGTGAGATAGGAAAACAGGGGTTGAAAAACAGAACAGTGAAAAGAAAAATAGGAATTTCTACTATCTCTCAACAATACCCTTCCCCTTTTTATGCATTTATACTTTTAAAAAACAGCTGTGTCTTCAGATTTAAAGAAGCAGTATGATGTAGCAGTTCAGAATGTGGTCTCTCAAGCCTGATACTTAGCCTTGGATTCCAGGTCTGCCACCTCTTCTTTGCGGGTCCGGAGGAACTCATTCGACCTCTTTGCAAAATGAATGTGGCAACAGAAACTTTCTACTTCACAGGCTGTTATGAGTACATTAACCCCTCAAACTTCACACAGTAAACATTTACTTAAAGTGTTAAATATCTCCTTCAAATATAATTGTGTTTTATTTTAGGCAGGTAAGCTAAAGCGCAAAATAACCCTTAAGTATGTTGTTCTGCTCTTTGGCAACGAACTTACGGTCATAAAAAAGACATTGTCGTTGAATATTATTGTGGAATACACAAAAGGGAAATTCTGAAATGTAACAGATGAGTTGGAACAGAAATTACACTGATTAATTGTAAAACTGCTCACATCCTATTGCATTTGGATGCTTTTATCTAAAAGCAAAGAGCTGGCTAGAATGAATAGAAACAGTAAAGTAGAGAGCAATGAAAACTTACTAATAAATATATGCATTTGAAAGAATTATTTAAAATGTGTGCACTTATGTAGAGGAATTTACAGACATCACCCAGGTAATTAATTTAAATTCTAGAACCACATGTTTTAAAACAGACACTAGGGAGCTAGGGAAGCAAAATTTCACATCCATAATTTTAAAGACACGGAAACAGACATGCAAAGCGTTGTAGGACTCGTCTCAGTGGAGAGGCAGCACATGTTTCCCTTTCCAGGGCGTCACTGGGAGGAGACCCCTTTTGCTACCTTCCTTCTGGCTCTGCCTGACCTGTCCACTTGAGAGGGTCAGTTATTCATTTCCTTGGTGGTTTGAAACAACAGATTATTATTCTTTCACAATTCTAGAGGCCAGAAGTCTGGAAATCAAGGTGTCAGCAGGGCCATTGTCCCTCCAAAGCTCTAGGGGAGGATCCTTCATTGCCTCTCCCTGGGAGCTCCAGGCGTGCTTTGACGCGTGGCCGCAGACCTCCAGGCTTCACTTCTGTCTTCATGTGGCCTTGTCCTCTTCTCCAATACCTTACCATTGGAATGAGGTTTTTTGCATTCCTCCCCCATAATCATCTCCAGATCCTTGACTTAATCTCACCTGCAAAGACCATTTTTCCAGTACCAGCCTGGGTTTCACTACCTGGTTGCAACATTCAAAGAGGGTAAGAAAGGAAATGCAATACAAATAGGGGTTTAGGGTCAGAATTTACAGTACCCCACCTGCAACATTCTGTTGACAAAGCCAGTCCCGGACTCAATGGCTGGGGAAGTGAGGAACTTCTTTCGTTCTCTCCTTTTAGATGAAGTCTTCCCGAGCATGGGAAGCACACATCTTACTCTCCTTCTTAGCGCCGCGTGTTAAAGGAGAAGCCTCTGCTTGGAGAGGCTCGTGGTTGTCCAGCTGTCTGTCAGCGGGTGGGCAGACTGTCCTATGCAGAGATTTAGACTTAGGAAGCCTATTTGTCTGCAGTTATATGTCAGGTTCTCTAATATCAACCTTAGCAGGAATGAAAGTGCTCTTTTGCCCTCCTTCTGTCTGAAGTCTGTCGCTCTTTTTTAATTGGGTCAGAACTCACGTAGAGTGTAGGGACATCATTCACTGGGCATAAATGCAATGAAGACACAAGCAGTAAATGGCCAAGCAATTCCTAGGGCTCATATCTCTTGACTTGAATCTCAGTGAGTTTTTTTTTTTAATCGTATTGTCTTGGGGAGATAATATCCTGGACGTATGTAAGAATTGAACACTCCCTGATTTGGATCTAATATTCTGTGAAATTCAGAGAGTCTGCTGGAAAAATGCTAATGAAAAATTGAAAATAGTTCATGTAATGAATAAAGCTGCTTCATAAGTGGAATGTTTGAACATATATATTACATGTAATATATATGCACATAGTATAAATAACTTGAGGATATGCATGTAGATAAGAAAAATATGTAGGAAGTTTTAAGTACTCTGACTTGACAAATGAGGCATGATAGAGTAGAGTAATAAGGTTGGTAAGCCTCTAAATGATGTCAGTGTTTCATGCTGCCCCGCATAGGATATTAGCCACAGACATTCGTGTTATTTATTGCTGTCATTATGCATTTTTTTCATCCATGGCAACTTCTCAGAAACCATATTGTTAGTTCAGACAAGGAAAGATACTATTTCAGATTTTGATCTAAAGCATCTTAATGGTATTTTTATTATATAGAGGACCACATTACTGTTTCAGACCACATTTTGCAATTTCTATGCTTATTGAGGTTGTAATGAATACTCATGTATTCTCTTAACTTCAGAGAGGTTCATAACATTGCTATATACTAAAAGATGGCTACCTCTCTTTTAGACTTTAGTTTTCAAATGAATTACACCTTTAAGAATAAAAAAGAAAAAGAAAAAAAAAATCATCCTGTTCCGAAGGTTTGAAGGCAGTGATGGACTGTGTAACATGTGACTCTGTGTCTTTGTTTTCCTAGGTGTCTCATTTAGACATGAGACCTCACAAGTCTAGCAGATTTAAAGCAAATCCACGAGACATGAGAGAGCATGAGTGAAAGAGTAATTATATCAGAACCGCAATTCTGCTCCTCTCTTTTGTTATTGTTGTTGTTAAAATGATCTCTGCGCTGAAAACCTTCAGAGTGAAAGAGTGTGGCCACACGATCCTTTTGAGTACAAGAATCTTAAGGATTTGTACATTTGCACACACACGCACACAGGCACATGTGCTTGATAGTGGGAGAATATTTAAATTATTTAATCTGAGCTGCTCACTTGGTTAGAAAATAGTATTCTTGAGGCCAAGGTCATGAGTTCAAATTCCAGGTGGTCAAGAGAATTTTGCATGGAAAAGGACTTGGTCCCAAAGCCGTGGATTGCCTCTTTAATCTCAGTCCAGCATGTGGCATTGTTATTGTTGTACACGTCAAATCGAGTGGGCTGACGGTTTTATGCAAACCTTTCACCGGGCCTGGACTGACCACTCAGCAAAGACACAACTGGTGAGTCACCAGCATTCTCTCTGCACATAAAGAACCTGTGCATTTCAGATAATTTTCATGCTTACTCTGCTGAAGCAAGATTGAAGAAAAGCTCAAAAATAATGTCTGCTTTTGTGGGTAGACACTAAGATGTTGGTTTGGAGAATTTATTCTGAGAAGAAAGACTTCAAATCAAAAAAACAAAACAAAAAAAATCAAAATATCTATAATAAAAAGGGTCCAAAGGAGTCATAAAAACACAAACCTTTAATATTATCACCTTCAGTCCAAAGAATTCTTCTGCTCTTTCTTGTATATCTTATTTCATCTTCTCCATTGTCTAGTAAAATTATAATTAATATATATATATGTAAAACATAGAACTTGAAGCTTTTATGAATATTCATATAGATTCAAAGTTTCAAGGCTACTGAAAATCTTCTTTTATATTAGTTCATTGCTTGGGAAGTCAGGGATGCAAATACTAAACAGTAGGGAAATTTTAAGCCAAATCACATGCAAATAAGTAAATATAAATAAAAATATTTCGGCTTCTGAAATCAGCTGTTTTTAAAAGTTTCCTCAAAGCTGTTAAGATCAGATGCACTCAAATCATGCGTTCTTCAAGCATATTCTCCTGGTAAATGTCATGCTCTGAATAGATTCAGAGGAAATCGGAATTAAACTTAGGCTCGTGTTCCTGTTGATCTACACATATTACTGAATTCATTTTCGATAAAAATCCTTTTTTCTTAGTCAAGTGCAGGCTAGAACTTGTTAGGCAAGAGGAGAAGAGTTCCACTTAAATTTTTGCTCCTTTGAAAGTTCATTAGATAAGTTTGTTTTTTCAAGTTGATTTCAAATTGATATTATGTCTTTAATATCAAATTGGGATTAAACATCAAGTTCAACGTTTGTGACTATCCCTGATACCCAGGAAGTTCAGTAGCCCTGGTTCACCCACTGCTCAGGACAAGCGTTTGCGGCTTATGAAATAGCACTGAGTGAGAAATACCCACACTGAGCATCAATGAGCATGATCCAAGTAGGTCAGAGCTCTGAACTAATTAGATCTTCAAGAACTGAAGCTAAAATTCATTTTAGAAGTAAAAAAAAAATGAAAATCCGAGAGCAGGGAGCCTTCCTCGCCAGCGTCCCGAAGACATTAAGCTTGCAAAGGCATTTCCCTAGGAAGGGAATTGCTTTTTCGTTCTTGTTCACGGCTGATCCGTGAGAAAGCTTACTGTCTTCGTGTAAAACTTCATGGAGGAGGGAAATTGAAAATGAATGTCATATTGTTGGTTGGGCTGACAACCACAATATTACTTACATTTTGGAATTTCAAAACCTGAAGCGCATTGAGATTAAATAAATCGCTCTCAGGTAACAATTAAGAAAGATAATAAATCAACTTAAGGACTCAAGATTTTGGCTTTAGTTATATTCTTAGGAACACTGATCTATATTATTCTTGTGTAATTTATTCCTTTCTTTGTATATTTTCAGTCCTTATAAGTTTTGTTGTATGATGTTTGACCCTAGAATTTTTATTTGTTGTAAACTGAAAGTGCATATGAGCTTGTTTGTAATTTAGAGAGACAGAGCTTCTTTACAAGAGTTTTCCTCAAAAGAGGGGTCAATGCACTGACAGCGATCAGAGCATATGCTAATCTTCAGGCTCATTTCCTTATCTGGTAGCAAAATACTTTTAATATGTGTAAAGAGTCTCAGAAGCTATTTAGGACAAAATGAAATCGAACAGTCATGTACGTATTATATGTATACGTACATATAATTTTATGTGTTGTAACTGACCCTCTTATAAATTGTATCTATGACAAAATATATTGATTTCTCATCAACAGCATAAGGAGAATTTAAATTTTAAGTATGACGTATGTTCATATTTTTCAAATAAATACTGGATAGCATGGGCCAGCAGCACTGATAAGAGATGTGTCTGGTGATTATTAGCGCCAGACACTGATGTTAAGTGGTGATTGCATTGTAGGAGCGCACAGCTTTAACGACAGGATCTCAATGTCTTTAATGGTTATTAAAAACAATCTTTATTTTGATGTGTAGGGAAACCAGGGTTGAAATAATTGAATGGCTTTGTAGTAGTATGTGGCAATTTAGAATTAGATGTAAGATCTTCCACTAAATGTACGGGAGTTCCTAAATCTGTAAATGCTATTTTAATATTTGAATACTAGTTATTTTGACAGATGAACTATGCATATAGATAACACAGATGCCCACAGGTACAATTTATTTGTTAAAAGTCCCATTTCCAGGAGTAACTGAATAAATAATTTAATTAGTGAAAGATAGAAATCAGATCACTGAATTTTTTTAGCAGTTACCAGTGGTTAATTCTGAGTTCTGCAGCAAATTCTGTAAATCATTTCCAAAAAATAAAGTCTACTTAAATGTTAGGTTTCTTATTACTATTCTCCAAGAATTACTGGTGTAAGCAAAAACTGTGCTTTACTTAAGTCCTAAAGTTCATCGTCAGTTGACCCATATTACCCATCATTTATCCTGAGTGCTGTAGCCTATAAACAGACTAAAGCCAAAGAAGACATCCAGTTATTCTGGGAATGAACATGGTGTAATAGCTGTAGGAGTTTACTGGAAAGACCTAGAAGTCTTAGAGTCCAGATCTGGTTCTTGTACTGACTTGACATCCTCTCTTGGATGTTTCAAAGACACCTCAGAATCAGCATGTGTGAGACTGAACTCATGATCTTCCCTCAGACCCGGTCATCTTTCATTGTTTCCTATCTCAGCAACGGCACTAGCGTCCAGCCAGCGCGAAGCTCAGAAACCTAAAAGTTGTCCTTTACACCTCCATCTTCCTAACCCCCCTCATTCCATCCATCACTGGATCCTGTGGATTTTCCCCCTGTAATACCTCAAATCTGCCAGTTTATCTCCATCTCTGCTGCCTCCACCCTAGTCCGGGACGCCATTGTCTCTTGCCTGGACTCATGTCTTCTAAGTGGTCTGTGAGTCATCGCTCCCTGTGCACTCTACAGCAGAGTGACCTGTTCAAAACGTAAATCTACCTCCACTACCCTGCATAAAACTCTTTACTTATCTTCAGATAAATGGAGGATGGGGAGGCATCTTAGTCAGAACTGGAAGGCACCACATGCCGTCTGCGACTCACCGCTCCAGCTTCACATCGCCCATTCTCCTCTCTCTGCTGAAGCCAAATGAAGTCACCTTTTTTTGGTCACTCATATTTGCCTGCCACAAGGCTTTTGCACTGGCTTTCCCCTCTGCTGGGACCCCCTTCATTCTCGTCTTTGCCTTATTAACTCCAACTCATTTCTCAGGTCTCAGCTTGCATCAGTTCCTCAGGGAGATCATCCCTGACAGTATTAAGTTAAATTTCCCACTGAGAGGCTCCCCTTGCCCTCTTTGTCTTGGGAGCACTCTTACATATGTGGGTGTGGTTGACTATTACAGTGATAGCAGTGACTTCCCACCTCCCTCCCCACTAGAGACGATAAATTTTGTAGGATTGGAGACAGAATCTATGTTTCTTTATCAGTATGTTTTTAGTACTTGGTCATATGCTGGGTGCCTAATAGTTTCTTGATGAATAATGAATGAATAAATGATCTAGCTATATCTTTGGATAAGTTATTAACTACTTATGCTGTGGTATCCTTGCCTGTAAAATGGAGGAAGATTTAATATTTTTTAAACATTCTTGCAGGTTTTTTTCTAATAGAATCCAAAATATTGCAAATTTGAAATTAAGTTGTGAGTTAGTTTGGAAACCTGTTCGGTGCTCGCTCATGGTACCCATCCGTGATTGTTGGATGGAGAAGGGGTCCAGGTAGAGCACAAAGAGGAGAGAAAAAGAGAGTGCAGAGAAGAGAAAAGAAGAGAGAGAAAACAAATACATAGAAAACATCCGGAAGGAAAGCAAAGGAGGGAGAGGTGGGTCAAGCTGAAAATGGGTGAAGCCAGGGACTGAGTGTGACCTTCTTCTTTACTCCACATGTTAAGAAGAGAAGTTTTAACCTCATATAGTGAAGTGCTTTCAAGCTTATGTGCTCCTCCCTCACAACACACACACACACACATACACACACACACACACACACACACCCCAGAGCTGGCTTGACTGAATTAGTGAGCTAATGGAGGACTTATGATCTGAGCTCAGGATTCCTGACTCCCACACTCTTGCCTTTCATCAGATTAAAATCTCTACACATCTTTTGTGTTAGTGGGTAGTAAGTTTAAAGTATATTTGAGCTGTCATTTAAAAATTTGTCGTCTATAAGGAAATGAAGGGAGAGGGTAAAAAGAGAGAGAAAGAAATCTGGATTGCATTTTCCTGACCCGTAAGGGGATTTTACTAAGAAAACAGACTTTAACGTAAACAACCTCTATATTCTTCATGTTGTCTTTTAAAATAATGATTCTGTAAATAACTTACTTTTCCTAAAATGCGTAAGTTGGATTCCTAAGATCCTTTTTTTCGGAGATTTGTTTCAGGTTCAGCCAAAGACAAAATCTTCCAAACTTTTGATATTCTTTTGCTCACAACAGCTTTTCAAAAGGTAGATGACTAGGAAATGTACTTTCATTCTCCACTTAGTGCTCAAACATTAGTTTGACTTTAATAGGCTGGGATGATTTCAGCTTATAAATCTTCAACTGGAGGATAAAGTTCAAGTAGATAAAATCAAACAGATGTTGGTGGGAGGATTTCTTCATGACCCATAAAAGTGCTATCATCAAAGCCGAGAATCATTTGTTTTGAATTATTACACTGTTATCAAAAGGACTGTAGCAGTCTGTTTGTTGAGGAATTGGATCTGTTTATCTGAAAACAGAACAAAGATGCCATGCTAAGGCGTCCCTGGGAAAGTGTGGTTCAGATGATGGCTGACGGAGTAGGCTAGCTCTGAGACACTTTGATTGACATTTGTCAGCAAACATGGTAGCCGGGGCCTGTCATTGCTGAGCTGCGTGGAAGAGCCCTGTGTTAACCAGAACTTGGCCACAGGCGGGGTGGGGGTCAGTGGGAGGGAAACCCTCTAAGTAAAACAAGAAAGCTCATTCCTCAGTGAATAATTAGCTGTCAGTGAGGGAAAAATAATCAATTTACTAAATTTTTAAATGGATGGCAAGGAAATGGTACTGAAATGCTCCCCCCAGGAGCACTTGTCCTGAAGCTGGTGTCAGTGCGAGGACCATCTCGTCTCCATAGGCTGTTAGTAGGACTAGTTCACACCTGTGTGCAAAGGCAGGCCCATGCCTTATACCTCGACTCTTCAAAATGTCTTTAGTCATTCTATTAAATCTGGTTTGTAGGATCAGATGTATTTTGGGGTTGGATGCACTCTGAGGGCAATGAAGAAATTAAAAATCTCAAAATACAATACAAACAAATGACTCTTTTGAGCATATAGGTAGTCATGTTGCTACAGGGTGAAAACTGTGTTTATCAGAGTATTTTTTACAACTGATACATTCAGAACATGCCCCTTTTGTTATCAAAGTTGTCAGATATGTACTGAATTATCCTCGTAGTAGAACTGAACTAATCACTGGTTTTCTACTTCTCTAATACTAACCTCCCCCTTTGGACCTTGCAGACCCTCTATAATCTGGCCTTTCTCTAACGAGCCTCACTTTCCTCACCCTGGTGCTGACAAAAGTGCTCTGCTCTTTCCAGTTCTCTTGTTCTCATTGCTGTTATCAATTTCAAGTAACTTGTCTTCCCCTCTCACATCTGTCTGTCTGATTCTCTGCCTTAAAATTCTTAACTTTTTTTTTCTTTTTCGCTTCAAAAGCTCTTTTGAGACTTTGATAAAAGCTAAAATCATTTCCCAGAAAACATAGTTGTATTTAAAATTTTGCGTGCAATCTGAGGACATCCAAAGATCTGATGTCATTTTTGGTCCCCATCCCCTCCCCTCAGGATATGAGCCTCTGATAAATCCTTTAAGACCTGACAAAAGCCCTACTTCTCCATGAGACTAAGCTTTTGCAATACGTAGTGTGGACTGTTTTATATAACACTTAGTGAGGAAGGCCTCAGGGTTTAAGAAGTTGGGTTCCCGCCCTGTTTCCTACTGGCTCTGTAACTGTAGGACCCAGCCTGTCTGGAATTTTCTGCACCGTAAATGAAGGGACTGATCTTTCATTTGCTCTAAGAAGTTTGTGATTCATGGCTTGTTCTTATTGTTCCAACTAGATTGTAAGCTCTTTGTGGGAAAGAGCCGTACCTTATCCATTCTCTCTACATTATAGATTATCTAACATAATGCTCACTTCCAGAAATTAACCAGCCAACAGTTACCAGGTACGTACTTAGAAGAAAATAAAGCAAGCAGCATACTACCTGGCTTTTTCTCTGAGCTGAACTTTCGTTGTGCTTAATTCAGAAGCAGACATTTTAACTTAAATGAAAAATCATGTGGCCTCCCATTGGCTTTATTTTCTTACACTTTACCCCTTTTCTTCAAAAATTCAGTTTACTTTGTCTACAACACTGTATTAATGAAGAATCTTGATTTTTATTCCTAGAAAATATTTTTCTTTTTCTTTTTGGGGAAGTTGTTTTAGGGTATATACGATCATGCTGCATAAATATCATTTCACATTTGCCTCTGAATAAATCTTTTCCACACCCATTTAATCGCAAACATGCAATGCCTTCCCTCTATAACTTTTTCAAAGGACTAAGAAAAGCAAACGCTATAAATGGGAAAGTGTTACATGTGGGGAACACTGCTCGAATGGAAATGCAGTCACAGGACTGCAGTATCCTCAAGGGAATGCCTGGGACATCTGGTACCCCAGAAAGGGACATCTTTAAATGGATGGTAGATGTCCTCCCTTACTTGATTGAGCTGCTGGTGGGGATGTGACGGTGGTGGTGACACCTCTAGCAAGCCAGTCTAACATTCTAGGGACTTTCACAGTGAAAGTTACCATGCCTAACACTGCCGAGAGCATTAGGTCACATCCAAAGCTCGCTCTTTCTTTTCCCCTCTTCCTGTCCCAAAAACATTCCTCAAGAAGAGGAGGTCTGATATGAATCAAAGACTCAAGGGGTGACCTTAATGATATAGAGTTTCTGTAGGAGAAATAAAATGGTTTAATTAGAATTGATTAAATTGGGGAAAGCTTCTCTCGCTTCCCTTTTTGTTCTTTGAGAGCTGATGTTTGGGATTTCACCTCTTCAGGGAGCTGGTATTTTGGATGGGTACCGGACCTGTCTCTCTGTCAGATTTCCTCTTCTCTCCCTTCAACACTCATACGCAAACACACACGCACACACTCATGATTCAGTTGGAGTTCAAATAAAGAACATGTGGTGAGAAACTTAGTTAGGGAAGCCTCCTGATTTGGTTGGGCTTGTCTTCCTTGTCTATTTCCTGTTTACTTCTGTACAGGGCTGAGATCAGGGTGGAACCCTAGAGGAAAGTAAGCAAAGGGGCAGAGTGTGGAAGCCTTAAATTCAAAGGATTAATGATTCTTTAGGTGCACTTTTGATGGAACCAAATTTACCAGCATTGAAATGAGCAGGAAGTTGGAGTAAAACTCAACTAGTTAAAGAAAAAAAGAAAGAAAAGAAAGACCAAGAGAAAGACAGAAAGAAGGAAGGAAGGAAGGACAATATTCATCTGTGGTGTTCTCTGGTACAAACATCTTTGAAAATCTAACATGATGGTCACCAATAGACTTGTAAATGATTATTTTAATCTCTTACTCTCTTTGAAGACCACTAACATTTAACTGAAAACAAAACAAAATAAAACAAAAACTTCAAGAGCTTTGGCCAAACTCAGGACAGAGGCTTGCTTTGTTTGGCCCACCCACACAGTGTGTTTTTATTTTTATTTTTTGTAATTGCCAACATTTAAAACTTAAGAAATTTCTGATAAAACCCTTAATTTTGGGATTCTCCAAAAAATGGGAAGAGCTAGCAAATATGGGTTCAAGTTCCCACAGGGTGCAATCATCTGGAGAACCTTAGCAGCCGACTGTGCAGAGGGAATGCGACCTCTGGTTTGCAGCAATCCATACCATTCCTCAGTGCTTCCTCCTAGAATTGCACTCACTGGACATCCTCACCTCACACTGTGGGCATTTAAATATGCAAACAGTGTTCTTAAATGTTTCCAGGTGAAGTCTGCTAATACATTTTCTGCAGTCATAAGAGTTTTATAACAAAAATTGTAATCTACCCTATTCCATACACCTTTACTTTTATGAAGACATTATTTCGCCAAATAACCATTTCTTGTCTAGTCAAAATGAGTCTTTCTCTTGAGTACTTATTTTCTATGGGTTTAATCATTTTTACTGTTTTTCAGACCACCTTTACAATCTATAGAAAGCCAAATCTGTAAGGTTTTAAACCCACACTAATGTGGACTTTTCTCAGATTACATTAAGAAAAGGATTGGGACAATTTTAGGGGCTCCTTAGTATTCAATGGCTCTTGCAGATTTCTGAGTAGAGTTAGGTTTTTTTTTTTTTTATATGTTTAGCATTTTTTTTTTGGCTAAAATTCATAGTTGCTTTTAGTTCTTTTTGGAGTTTGTCTGATTCATCCATCTACCTACTTACCTGCCTACCTACCTGCCTATAGCCACAGCCAGCAAGTAGGATCACTAATATTTATAGATGGGGAAGTCAGGGTCAATCTTCTTTTTTTAAGTTCGTTCTTTTACTTCTACATTTAACAAATGTTTATTTATACAATATCTATTTTATTTCAGACACTGTACTAGGCACTAAAGGTATAACCAAGTATGAGTCATAATTTCAGATTTCAAGATTCATCATTTTACAGAAAAGGAAAGTGAAAGCTGTAGCTAAATGATTTGTCTAAGGTTGTGTAATTAATTAAGGTAGAGCAAGGATTTGAACATTCATCTGCTGGATTTGGACGTCCCTGTTTTTTCCATTATGCAGCATTTCTTTTTTTTTAATTTCAATTTTTCATTAAAACAGACTAATTGTTTGTTTATTTATGTATTTAATTGAAGTGTAGTCAGTTTACAGTGTTGTGCTAATTTCTGGTGTACAGGCTAATAGTTCAGTCATCCATATACATACATATATTGGTTTTCATATTCTTTTTCCTTATAGGTTACTACAAAATATTGAATATAGTTCCCTGTGCTGTACAGAAGAAACTTGTTGTTTATCTATTTTATGTATAGTAATTAGTGTCTGCAAATCTTGAGCTGCCAATTATTCTTTTCTAAGTATCAGAAAATCACAGGTAATCAGCCATAAATAAGCATGACTTATATAACTGGAACATTATTTCTGACTTCTCTAATTGTCCCAGTTTTTGGATGTGAACTCTGGCAGATTCTATGAATTTTTCAGTCACTCTTAAGTAAAAGAAAGTACAGTGGTCACTAAATCATGAGCAAAATCTCAACTCAGAAATCAGAATGCCAGATGGAATATATGAACCCACCTCTCCCCACCTCCCCTCTCCCGTTCCCCCCTCTCCTGTCCTTAGCTCCTCTCTCTCCATCAGCCAGCACACAGCTGTCTGTATGCTACAATCTGGCCTGTGGGGGCGTTGCTATGTTTCAAAAAGTCTCCTCTTCTGGGCCCTTTGAATTGTGGGTGCTTGTATTCACTCAGCAGATATTTCTGTTTCCCAGAAGTGTGGTATTAAACTCAAAAACAAACAAAAAATAAAATGAACGAAAACTGACATGTTGAAAGAAAGAGATCATGAAAGAAAGGAAAAAAATGTATATTTTCCTAACTCCAATGGCACTTTTTTCCTGTTTTTCCTTTGTGTTGAGACAAGACAGAGTGGCCAAGGTAGAAGCTGTGAGGCCATCAGCAAGCACGGTATTCAGTTAGGCCCAAGGTGGTGACGCCTTGGACCAGGGGGATGCAGTATTGGTTTATTTCTCATATATATATATCCTTCTAAAATATATATGTATACACACACACGTGTATATACATATATGTGTGTGTGTATATATATATATATATAGAGAGAGAGATAGATATAGATATAGATATAGATATAGATATAGATATGTTGTACTCGAAGGATTTTCTTTCCTCCTCACTTCTAGCCATGTGGCAATTCAGATAATTCTTTTTTTTTAATTGAAGTATAGTTGGTTTACAATGTTGTGTTAATTTCTGGTGTACAGCATAGTGATTCATTTATATGTGTGTGTGTGTGTATATATATGTGTGTGCATAATAAATATATATTTACTCCTTTTCATGTTTATAGGCTATTACAAGGTATTGAATATTGTTCCTTGTGCTATACAATAAGATCTTGTTCTTAGCGACTCAGATAATTCTTAATTCTAAGAAAATTTTACTTTAAAAAGTCTTTGGATAAATTAGATAGAACAGGCATCGCCAATTTAAATGTAAAACTACTCCCTAAAGTGCTTTTCTCGTAAATTGTGGTAGAAATTACACTTAGTAGGTGTTCCTTAGCAAATCATTAATGTCATGCTTTGTTATGGTTCATAGTGGCATTTCCTTGTAATGGATGGTTATTTCATATAAAAGATGTAAAGAGAATGAACACACGTGTGAATAACTCTCCCAGGTGCAAAACAAAGGCTTTTGAACCAAATGTTATGTGTCCATTAAAAAAAATTAGCTCTATCATTAAGAAGACCTAAAACTTTTATGGATTTTAGAGAAGCTCATTAGTTGGCTGAAAAGGACCCAAATTTCCATCATTTTATGTCCAATGCTGTGATTCTAAACATCACTGAATCTTTTAAAAAGCTGGTTTCTTTTTCTTATTCCTGATAAATCACGATTCCTCCCAAACCCGTTTGGGGCATTGGTTCGGGCTCTCCTTAACCGGGTGCTTCCAATGGGATTCCTCTTCTTGGGCAGCAAGTCAGTTATTACTGTCAGGAGATAACTGCTATTGAAGAAGAGGGAACGTGCTGAAGAGGTAGTGAAACGAAGCAGGGGGTATGCAGAGACTGCCCCCAGGTAAAGTCACTGCGTACCTGCATTTTGACTGGATCGAGAATTACAGCCGCGATAATTAGCAGTGCATTTTTGTATTAGGACACGCCAGGCCTGCAACTTCATTTTTTTTCTTTCTTTTTCCCTTGCTTTTTTTTTTTTTTTTTTTTTTTTTTTCTTTTTCTTCCCTGAGCCTTGTCCTAAGGAGAAAGCCAGGGGTGGGGGTGGGGGTGGACTGAAGTGAGAATTAGATTAAAGCTGCCTTGCACTGCCGAATGCTGAGCCTACATGAGCTGCTGGATCAAGGACCAGCCCTGGAAAAGCTTTCCTACAGTTGCTAAAAGTAAGCACGGCATCAGAATTTTGTCCTTCTCTAGGGCTATCTGCTTTTAGTAAGGGTCACCGATGGTGGTAGGGCCTCGCTGAAAAATCAAGGATAAAGAATAAATAACTGTAAGCCTTAGTGGCTCAAACAAATTATTTTCTGGGTGGCAGACAGAGTACCGAGAGAGAGGCAGTGAGCTCGAACCTGAGAGTCTTGATTGGTGATCAGTGCCTGCCCTTCTCTGTGTCTGCAAAGCTTCCAACTAAAAACACATGATCGAGTTTGAGTAACACTTCTTGAGCACACAGAGAGGCACATAGAAAAGACATTCAAGGATCTAGGGATAGAAGAACCACGTAGTTGTCTGGACTGCTGCTCTTGCTGTGGGACTTACCTTGGACGACTTCATTACTTTATATATGGAAGAAATATTTTATACAACTCAGTTATTGAATCCTGAGTTTCTTCTCATGAGGGGTATAGAATTTGATATGTCTTTCATTCACCGCACATTTTTAAAAGTTGGCAAATTCTTGACAGTCAACCTCAAAAAAAGCTTTTTTTCTTCTTTACTGGAATTTCTTTTACTACACTTGTCATGCACATGTTTGAACGGTTTTATTGAAATGCTGCTTGTTCTATTGGTGGCTTCATGTAGTCAAAGCAACTATTATCCTTAAACACAGGAAATCTGAGGACAGAAAACAGCAGCATTCCAGCTGAATTTCCATTTGCTGGATGGCAGCTTGTAAGCAAAACGTCTGCGCCTTGCGGGGTTGGCAGCCTCAGCCAACCTGTCAAGGAAGTCCTTAGGACTAGTTCTCGTTTTCTAGTGAGAGTGCTGAAAACTTACAACCTCTCTGGGAATTTCACTTTTCTTCATGAAGTTGTAAGGGAAGCCGTCATATGTCCTTTTAATTATAAGCTATTTTGAATGTTGAAATTTCTTTCCCAGCACATAAAATTAGAGGAGACTTTAAAAAAATAATCTCAAGTCACTCTAAACAATGGTAAGCAATTTTTCTGGAACTTTCTTTAGCTAAAAAAGGCACATAAAAACTGAGGTACTTACCATGGAATGATAATGACGTCACTAACACAGACAACAATTGTCACTTACTTATTGAGCACTCACTGTTTGCTGGGCACAATTCTGCACACCTTACATGTACTAAAGTTCTATTTAACTTTCTCTCCACGGTACTATGAGGAAAATAATTTTCTCATCCTCAGTCTGAAGCACAGAAAGCTGAAGAAATTGCTAAAGTCTTGGTCTCTGTGGGCTGCTATAACAAAATACCATAAACTAGGTAGCTTATAAATGACAGAAATCGATTTCTCACAGTACCAGAGGCCAGGAAGTCCAAGATCAAGGCACTGGCAGATTCAACATCTACAGAGGACCAGCTTCTTAGTTCACAGAAGATCATCTTCTCGCTGTAACCTCACGGAGCTGAAGGGTGAGGGACTTTGCTGGAATCTTTTACAAGGGCGTTAATAAAGCACCTTCCAAAGGTCTCATCTCCTAATACCATCACATTGTGGATGAGGTTTCAAGGTATGCATTTGGGAGGGACACAGATATTTTGTCTATAGTGGCTGGAAGGTGGCAGCACACACAAGCGGCCCAGATCCACATCCTGAAGCATTAGGTAATACATAGTTATGTATTTCACCGCAAATGATTAATGTCTTTACTTCTTAAAGTTCCAAAATTCTGAAAAAAACAGTAAAATAGTAAATGCTATGTTTGCAAAACAAAAAGATTCTGATGTACCTCTACAACTTCATGGAGAATATTATAATTTATCAAGACTCATCTGGATTCTAAACCAATATTGTCCTTAAAATACTAATGAATGAGAATATTAACAGCTCATAAATGGGGCATCATGGGTTCAATGTAATAAAAAAACAAAAAATTAAGGGAATGCTCATAAATGGAGGAATTCTTGTAAAATAGTGGCACCCCAATACCATGAAATATTACACAGTCATTAACCATGAATTGATTTGGAGAAGTTTCCAAAGTCTATTAATTGTAAAAGCAAAATGCACAGAAGCATTTATAATATAATCTCGTTGTGTAAACCTGACGATGCCAAATTGTCTTGTATACACATGGTGTGTTTGGATGGGTGAGTGGATGCATGCCCCCGTGTGTCAGTATTTATATCAGCACAGGGAAATGTGTGGAAAGATACATTGTTCATATTGATCCTCTGGGAATAGTGAGATGGGTATAAGTTTGTGCCTAGGTGTGTGGGGAGGTGTGATTGGGCAGAATGAGAGAGCTAGAAGAAAACAAAAAAAAAAAAGAAAGGAAAGAGTATGTGCATGTAGATAGATGCATAAATAATAATTGTAACAATAAAAAAAAAAAAACAGGATCACAGGACCAGCTTTCAAGAGCCATGGGTCCCAATGCCAGTTGACAGTGGCTCCCTGTGGCACCGCAGGTAAGTTATCCTTTCTACAAGTCAGCTTTCTCATCTAAAAATGGAGATAGTTGTATCTCTTTGACTTATTTTGCAGAGTTAGTATGATGATAAATGATGTGTGTTAGGGTGTTTTGAAAAACCTAAAGGGCCATGCTTGCATAATTATAGCACTGCGTACTACATATCCATTTTTTATATTGACAGCAGGAACTATAAAGAAAAAAAATTAGAGCTTCCATTCAGATATTGTGGTTACCAATTTTTCTGCCTGGTTTTTTCTTGTGTCGATTTGTGTTAAAGCTAATACCAGTTCTACTCCTGGAAACACAATACTGCCTTGAGCAGGGCTTGTGCTTGCCATCAAATAAGAAGTTATATAAAGTTTTAAACATTCAGATGTGCCCGGAAGAAAACAATCAGTTATCAGTATTATCATTATTCTATTTTATATGAAATTGGAGTTAGAATTTCAAACTGATTGTAATAAAATCCACCTCTCTAAACTTAAAAAGTATCTTTTCATAATAAGGAAGTATGTTTCTTCCACTAAAAAAATGGTCAAAAGTAAACATTTACCCACTGGGTATCAAAATGATAGGCCATTTTACAAATAAGCCCATGTTTTTGTCACTGGTGTCATCTTTTATCCACAGAAGATGTAACGTGGTCTGTGTACTTGCATCTCTATCTATGTACATCTTTCCATCACCTACCTGAATTTAGTATATGCTGCAGGAAGTGGGATGTGATTCAACAGAGAGATAAAAGGTCATAGCTGTGAACTGTGTGTGGGTAACATTTGGTCCAGATTGGATCAGGTCAGAAAAGTTCAAGGAGAGATTGCTTTAAGAAGATGAATATGTAATGCTACTGAACACCGTGATAATTGACTGAAGGTTTGTATTTTAATTAATCAGAAGTACTGAAAAACTAGGCAAATTAAAAATAAGACAGGAACTCCAGGGAAGACAGAATATTATGCAGAAAATGAAAAGAAATCGTGATATACAAAAGCTTTTGTTGTGGATATAGTTTTCCAGAGTCAACATAAACTCAGCACAGTTTTCCATCCACTATTACGGTGTAAAATTTTGAGCTGGTGGAGCACAGATATCTGTGGCATGTTAGGTGGGGAAGAGATATTGGTAGTAAAAAACAGAGCTAAATCATAAGCCCCCAAGGGTGAAATCAACAGATGAAGCCTAGAGCTGAAAAACCAGAGTGCAAAGAGAATATTATTTAGAGATAGGAAGGTATTTAACTAAAGAATCAACTGAAAGGGTTGAGCAGAGTTCCCTCTGGGATGCAGAAATTGAAAATGGAGAGCGAGAGGCTGCTGTTGTTGCTCTGTTTTGTTTTCTTTGTACTATTTGATACTGTGAACTAGGTGTATGTATAACTCTGTTAAAAGTAAACATGAAATAATATTAATTTAAAACATTTTTCACTCTGCATGATATAGCAAAGATTTTGCATTTAATTTTCCATGTTCTCTTTGCGATCCATTGATGTCTAAAAATGATCTGTGTCGGTGTATGAGTCTTCAGAGACATTTATACCATAGAGAAAGCACTTGGGAAGATACACTCATACATGTACTTATATTGAGGATCTAGGCAAGTAGGAATTCGACTGGACCTGATCTTATTTCTTCATAATCATGGAATTTTAGAGCCAAAAGGGTCCTTAAAAGATATCTCATCTAATTCCTTCTTTTAACAGATAAAGAACATGAAGCTGGGCTTTAGCAATGTGGCCAAGAGAGGCATGCTCTTTAACTTACTTCACTTGTGTGAGAACAAATATGTTTTGTTGACAAATAAATATTTAAATAACATAATAGTTTTGAGGCCAAATATGCATTAAAATATAGATTGAAATCTGTGTTTATGGTATTGAAAATAGGAAAAACATGTTTTCATTACCTAATGTTTGCAAGTGTTGCCTTTTGCAATGAATCCATTTTTAAAATAATTTTTATGGTTGAATCCGAATGATGACATAAGGGAGAAAGTTTCAGGATATGTCCAAGTACAATGTGGGGAAAAAATGTGGGGATGGATAGTCTTAATTCCAAACAAATGAAAGTCAACTTGATAGAATCGTCACAATATTTTTTCTGTTTCGGGAACACCATCTTGATCAGATGCATTTAACATATGGAGCTGGTGGAAATCTTCTTGATACAAATTTGAAATACTACTTCTTTCTCTCTAGCTCTCTCTTTGATCTGTTTGTTTCTCTTTAACTTACATTTCAATTGTGCTGCCTGTATTTAACTAATTGTCCATTGTAGACATACATTAAAATATGGATGACAAAGGATAAGTGTCATTTAAAACTGCATAATGTTCAAAATCACCACAGTGGCTAGCGGTGTTCAGCAGAGTGATAAAGTGAGTGACTAAATCATAAGCATACAAATCTGGTCTTCCAACGTCTGCACATGTTTAGTCTCTCAATACTTTCCATTTTGAAGGCATAAAGTATTTAAATGATTCTTTAATTTCCAGTTAAAAAATAGAAACTGAATAGATACCATAACTGCCTGTGATGGTGTGACCTCTGTGGAAATATGCCTGTTAACTGCTGTGGGTTGTTGAATCACCATCTCTGCACTATGTTCTCCATCTCTAAGTGTGTGTGTGTGTCTGTGTCTGTTTTTTAAATGCCATTGAAATCATACTCTGCTTTTCCTCAGTTGTATCATAAGCATTTTCCAATCATAAATATTCTTTAATAGTGTGATTTTTTTTTCTATCAAATATTTCAGTGAATGAGTTTCTGGCTTGTATCCTTAGGAATTATTTGATTACAAGGAGCAGAAACAGACTCCAGCTGGATTGGGAAAGGGCGATTCGGGGTAGGGATACAGGGCAATCACATGGGAGCGCTGGTCAGAATGCACAGCAGAGTGGAAAGCTGACTCTGTCTCTTTGGCTTCTGCATCCCTCTCTCTCTCTCTGGTTGTAGACTCTGGTTTTGGATTCTGATGGAACCCCTCTCTGATGCTTCCTTTGTGTGCAGACCAAGACCCTCTGCAAGGCTCTTAAATATTTTCTACCTTCTCTGGAGTCTTAATTTTCATGTGATTTGGGCCAGCAGAGATCTCTCGCCTCCACTCTGGGCTAACTTTAAGGCTACAGATCTTACAAGTTACACTCTGTGTGTGTGTGTGTGTGTGTGTGTGTGTGTGTGTTTGTGTGTGTGTGTGTGTCTGTGTGTGTGACTTTATATGCTGGAGAATGAATCTGCTTGGAGGTTGGGAGCCATGAACTAGTGTGTTTTGAAACCATTCCCAGTCACATTTGCTATGGAGTGAGAGGGCATGAGGGTCTAGAGTATGTAGCCCCCTTTCCCCTGAGTTTAGTCCCTCCAGAACAGCATCTCTGAGAATGCGTCATAGGCAGGGCAGGCAAACGGACTGGTTTAACTACTCTATAGCCCCAGACATCCTCCTCCTCCAATCTTAACCTTTGAGCAGCTTCCATCACATTGCCCTCATCTGCCCATTTTTGTTTCAGTAGCTTCCATTCTCTTCCCATTCAGCTTTGTTTTCTAGGAGGAGGTGATATTTGTCCACTATGAAAGGAAAGGGGTTTTGCATTTTTTCTTGTATATATCACTTTAGTGAGCTGAATTAAAGTGGAATATTCTAACTTTAGAGGCCATTTTATATGTCCTTTAATTTTGTGTTTAAGAAAATTTTTAAGATGTTTTCCTGCATAGTCATATGGCTCTTATCCATCAATTAAGAGCACATTATTTCATTAACTCAACCTTTTCTTATGCTTAGCATCCCTAGTTTTACTTCTAGCTACAATTCATCCCTAGCTAATTTTAAATTAAGTTTAAAAAAATTTAAGCTCTCCCAGTAAGCACTTAAAGCAAATGAACGACAAAAACAAAGCAAAACAATTTTTGCAGACTTCCTAAGGTCCAACTGAATAATAAATATTTGAGACCTTAAGTGCAGATGCAGTTAGGAGAAGGGACTTTGCAGGGAGAAGGTAAGAACAGACATGAGGCTAGGGAGAGGAGAGGACTGGGGACAGGAGAGGACTCTGTAGAGGAAGCAAAGAGACTAACAGGAGGTAGGTTGTAGTAAAGATACGAGGTAGATAATAATAAAGGGCTGATCAAGTGGAGGAAATTGCAGGCTTGGAAGCTGAGGGGGGAAAGCCAGTGTCGACATAAGGATTGAGGACATTAGAGGGAAAGAGAGTAATAGGTACCTTCGGGAAAAAAGACACAGTGAAGACAAGAGGGAGTTCATTCGTTCAGTCATTCAATACGTATTTATTGAGTGTGCTAAGTGCTGAAAATAGAGTGGTTAACAAAGCAGATTTAAAGCAGATATACTTCCGCTTGTCACTGAGCATATAGTGTAGCGTGGGAGACAGAGGTTATGCAAATGAACTCAAAATCATCAACTGGATTAGGGACACATGGGAAATGCAAAGGGTGTTGAAAGGGATATTAGAAGTGGTCAAGGAAGACCTCTCCATGGCAGGAAATGTAAGCTGAAACATGAGGGATAAATAGAAGTGAACTAAACCAGCAGAAGAGAAAGGGTGTGAAAAGAGTGCCCTAGGAAGAAGAAGCAGCATGTATAAAGGTCCTGGGGAAGGAAAGAATTTGATGTCTCATTAAAAATCCATCTCCATTTCCTGTAAGATGAATATAAAGTCACTAATCTTATACAGCATACATAAACAGAATGCTGTGAATGAAGGGAGAGAAGGGTATCAAATGAGGGCATGCTCTGAGACAAAACCAGATCATAACAGAATTGATAGATCATAGTAAAGACTGGATTTTCTTCCAACAGTAATGATAGGACATTGGTGGGTTTCAAGCAGAGTATAACATAAGGTTTGTGATTTGAGCTTCTTACTCTGACAGGTAGCAATGTTGAGTATAAAATGGATGGGATAAGGGCAGACACGAAGACACCAATTTTCAGGTTATTGTAATGGTTCAGTTGAGAATTGATTATGGTTTGGGCTAGGGTGGTATCACTGGAGATGGTATTTAAAACAGTGTTGCTTTTCATTAGTCAGGTTTTGAAACCGGAGCTCCTAGCTTTAGGAAGTCTGTAGCTAAGTTACCATAAAAGTTTTCTTGCCTCCCCTCCAAGGAGCTTTGTTTTATGAAAACAGTGTCATCATGGCCACTTTTAATTTATTGGTTTTTTTTTTTTAACATTTTTTATTGATTTATAATCATTTTACAATGTTGTGTCAAATTCCAGTGTTCAGCACAATTTTTCAGTTATTCATGGACATATACACACTCATTGTCACATTTTTTTCTCTGTGAGTTATCATAACATTTTGTGTATATTTCCCTGTGCTATACAGTGTAGTCTATTCTACAATTTTGAAATCCCAGTCTATCCCTTCCCACCCTCCACCCCCCTGGTAACCACAAGTCTGTATTCTCTGTCTGTGAGTCTATTTCTGTCCTTTATTTACGCTTTGTTTTTGTTTGTTTGTTTTTGTTTTTTAGATTCCACATATGAGCGACCTCATATGGTATTTTTCTTTCTCTTTCTGGCTTACTTCACTTAGAATGACATTCTCCAGGAGCATCCATGTTGCTGCAAATGGCATTATGTTGTCGGTTTTTATGGCTGAGTAGTATTCCATTGTATAAATAAACCACTTCTTCTTTATCCAGTCACCTGTTGATGGACACTTAGGCTGTTTCCATGTTTTGGCTATTGTAAATAGTGCTGCTATGAACATTGGGGTGCAGGTGTCATCCTGAAGTAGATTTCCTTCTGGATACAAGCCCAGGAGTGGGATTCCTGGGTCATATGGTAAGTCTATTCCTAGTCTTTTGAGGAATCTCCACACTGTTTTCCATAGTGGCTGCACCAAACTGCATTCCCACCAGCAGTGTAGGAGGGTTCCCCTTTCTCCACAGCCTCTCCAGCATTTGTCATTTGTGGATTTTTGAATGACGGCCATTCTGACTGGTGTGAGGTGATACCTCATTGTAGTTTTGATTTGCATTTCTCTGATAATTAGTGATATTGAGCATTTTTTCATGTGCTTTTTAATCATTTGTATGTCTTCCTTGGAGAATTGCTTGTTTAGGTCTTCTGCCCATTTTTGGATTGGGTTGTTTATTTTTTTCTTATTGAGTCATATGAGCTGCTTATATATTCTGGAGATCAAGTCTTTGTCGGTTTCACTTGCAAAAATTTTCTACCATTCCGTAGGTTTTCTTCTTGTTTTATTTCTGGTTTCCTTTGCTGTGCAGAAGCTTGTAAGTTTCATTAGGTCCCATTTGTTTATTCTTGCTTTTATTTCTTCTAGGAGAAAATTTTTTAAATGTATGTCAGATAATGTTTTGCCTATGTTTTCCTCTAGGAGGTTTATTGTATCTTGTCTTATGTTTAAGTCTTTAATCCATTTTGAGTTGATTTTTGTATATGGTGTAAGGGAGTGTTCTAGCTTCATTGTTTTACATGCTGCTGTCCAGTTTTCCCAACACCATTTGCTGAAGAGACTGTCTTTATTCCAATGTATATTTTTAGTTTATTGGTTTAATTGCTATTGACGGCATACAGAATATCAGTCTATGACAATTTCACCGTAATGTACAAATGATCCTTTAGGTTATTCTCCAGAATAACAGTCACCTAACCATTCCATTGCTTAGATTTTTGTCCTCCTCAAACTTCCTTAGTTAATGGGAAGAAGAGTCCGATGCTTTAATGTGAAAATGAGAGTATTTCATTGCGCTTGAGATTTCCAATATGTAGTATAGAGTTGAGGTCTCCAATATGGCAGCCACTAGCTACATGTGACTATATAAATACAAAAAAATTAAAACTGAATAAAATTTAAAAAGTTAGTTCTGTTTCACTAGCCACATTTCAACTACTTACTAGCCACATGTAGCTAATGGCTTTGGGGTGTATAGCACAGGTATAGAACATTTCTAGTATCTAGAAAGTTTTATTAGACAGCTCTGATCTGGAGATCCTTGACTGATTCCTTATGCATATAAAGCTTCCTATTATCTGATTAACTATAGTGATTGGTCTAGATTCTGGAAGAATTTGTTTTTGCAAGTTTTTGGTATATTCACGATAGTAGTTGTGTATTTTTCATGATAATGGCCATTGTCTTTTTTAAAAAATAGCTTACATTAGTCACCAGAGTAGTTTAAAAATACAATAGCTCTTAATAGTCAATCAGATTTTTGAAAGCAAAGAAAGCCCTAGAACTAGCAATAATAATGAAAACAGTGATTAACATTTATTGCTTGGCACTGTTCTGAGTATTTTACATGTATTAACTCATTTAATTCCCAAAACAACTCTACATATAACCGTAAGAGATAAGATTTTTTATTTTTTCAGATGAGAAAACCAAGGCACAGATATTATCTCTCAAGGGGATTTTTACTTGCCAACTCTGAACCTCAAATTTTGGGGGAAATATTGCTTAACCTCCCTGAGCCTCAGCTTCCTTCTCTATAAAATGAATATAATGTCGCTCATCTTACACAGCATACACATCAATCAACTTTTCTTAGGGTATGTTACAGTAAGGAAGAATCCTCAAATCTGAATGTCTTACAGTAGAGGTTTACTCCATGTTCTCATTACATGTTGACTTTTGTATTTTCTCATTCTGGAGTCTAAACTATTAGGCCACTCCAACATGGGTTGTGTTTTCATGGCAGAGGGAAAGAGAAAGAACTGGCAGAAACATACAAGGCTTAATAAAGCTTCTACTTAGAACTGGCACACTACCACGCTGTTCACGCTACTGGCCAGGGCAAGTCACGTAGGCGACCTGATGTCAGTGGGACAGGAGAGTGTACCCCCCTCTTGCAAGAAGACACTTTAAGTCCTATGGCAATAGACTAGAGTACTAGTCCTCTTACGGTGAGGAGGGGAGCTATGCTTGGGGCCAACATTACAATCAGCCACAACATGGACTAAATATAATACTATGGAAAGACTTAACTCTGCTTGGCATCTGGTTCACCACAGTGAGTTACGACTTCCTTTTTTCTTTCATTTCATGCCTTCAGGTAAATCTTAGATCTTTGAGGTAAAGTGCTGATTATAAAATAAACCACTGATAATTACTCTTTCCTCTTGTCTCAGTGAAAGTTTAGTCATCGCTTTGCATCCTTAGACATATATAAAAAATATCTGGACTTTCGTAAGGAAGGCTTAGAAAAAAATTCAGATTTCAGATTATTTTTATATTTGTTCTCACTGACCTGGTGTTATGTACTTAAGAAGTTATCCCATGGAAAATTATATTCTAAGTAGATGGTGACCAAGAGGTAAGGTGGTCAGATACCCATGCAAAGGGGAGAAATTACCTAATTGTTTAGGAAAACAATTAAGATTTTTTTTATATATTTTTCCTTTTACCAAAAGAAGGGAAGAAAAAAAGAAAGAAAGATTTAGAATTGGTTAGATGTCATTTCTAAGAATGTATCATGTATTTATGTAGTGGGTATGAAATTATGAAATAATAAAATTGAATAACAAGAAACTATCTGGATGAGTTTCACGTCCTATGAAAGGGTTTGTTTAAAAATGCTCTCTATCATGGTTGCTTTAAATTAGTTTTGTTGTTCGGGCTTCAAAGAATGGTTTCATATACAGGGATTCTAGTTTTTATTTTGCATATTCCATAATAATGTGGTTCATATCAGTATAAACATCATGTGGTTCTCAAAGTCAATAGTTAATTTCTTATACTGATTTGTAATTTCAGGGAAAAAAACATACATCAAAGTTTATGTATACACAAGGTTTTAGGCCTAAAATACATGCATAGTACTTTGTATGAAAAGACAATTTTCTACTACTATTGGTAAGAAAAGAGTTCAATGGAAAAATAGACCTGAAATAGAACAAAAATATTTATTCATCTTAAATAAAATAGGTTTTATTAGATAAATTCAATTATTTATGTTTGATAACTTTGACTATGTTGATTCTACAAGAGAAACTATATGAAGACTATTAACAGTGATTTGTCAGCCTATAAGTAATAACTTCTTTACAGTTTGTTTTAATGTATTGTTCGTCTTATTTCAGCAGGACTTTGTATTTCTGAAATTATGGATAAAAGTTATTATTACTGTCATTAAATGGACTGCTGATATTTTCTTGGTTAAAAAAAAATATAGTGGCAAGTTTCTGTAGTGTAGCCTGTTCTTTTAAGGAATAAAGATACATACACGTCACTTTCTGCCAACATGACCTTTTCTATACAGGAGTTCTGTTGTATCCCGTTACAGGTTCATCCAAAAGCAAGAAAAGCTCAGCAAATCTGTCTGTAAGAGTATCTATAGACTTTAGGAATTTTTAGCACCAGAAAAATTGACACTTCTATTGGTTTCCTTTGGTGAAGACTTTGATGGCAAGAAGTATCTGTAGTCAGAAGGGAATAAAGAAAACAAACATTTACGGTCAAGAGATTTATTTTCACTGAAAAAAAGTTAAAATAGTTCTGAAGACTGCTTTGCTGCCAGCAAGAAGAAAATAGTCATAAGCAGAAAGTAAAGACACTCCCTGAAACTTGACAGTCCTCTGGAAAAAGTTTAAATCTACCTGAGGGTTACTGCCTCATCGATCTCTCTAAGTATTAAAGGCAGGAGACGCTTTCATGACTGTTGTTTAAAGAAACATTCTTCTTTGCAATGAAATGGAAAATAATAATTTAAAAAACAAATTTTCATGGTTAAAAAAATAGATGACAAATGCCTCCCCTAGGGGTGTTATTGCTAAATTGAATATTCTAGATTTTAGTTAAGTAGTTGCATAGGAGCAGAGGCAAAATTAACATTTATGAACGAAAAATAGCTACATGTTTTCTTATTACTAGATGTTTGTTTGTGTTGAAGAAAACTTCTTCAACGTTTCAATTCTCATACTTTGGTAATTCACCATTTTAAAAATAATAGGGAATTATAACTGGGATAGCTTTATTACCACCAGGTGTTTGGAGGATGATAAAGTGCCTGGCACATTGTTAGAACTCAATAATTATTAGCAATAATTTATTAGTAAATTAGTAATTTATTAGTAAAAAAATTATTTTGTTATCAATTTATTGTGTTACCTTGGGTCAGTTATCTTTTAAACCCTCATTTTCTTCATCTGGAAACTATAAAGAAGGTCTGGAGTAGATGATCTCTATGTTTCTTTAAGCTGTAATAATGAAACACTTCTAGTTATAGTGTACTAAAGGGAAGTGACTTCTAGGGTCTCGGGGCTTGGTTTAAATGGTATAGCACTTGTTATCGAAATACATTGGCTGTTCTTCATCTAGATATCATTTAAGTATATCTTTTTCTTCCCTACAAGTGTAATTGGCTGCCATTAATTAATTTTTATAAAAAGCTTTAAAGATGAAAAGTGGCATCTAAGTAGTGACTCATCAAGCATGAGTGCAAGTTCAACACCTGTGTGTTGCACCGTTAGACTCTGAAGATAAGAGTAAATGATAGTGACTTTTAGAGACACCAAAGAAAGGCATGAATCCCTTTTCTGAAGGAAAATATTGCATAAAATGACACATATGTAATAAATGCTTGAACATTCTATTCAATACTTTTACAATGACCAAAAATTGCTATTTTCCAAAACAAAAATTTCTGAAATGGATATTAAGCGTAACTTTTACTGAAATACAGGGAACATTGATCTTGAGGGTTTTTTTATAGATTGTTTGCCGTTTATGATGTGCATATTGGTAATTATGACTAAAACCTTTTGGGGCAACCAAAGACATCAAGGTCTTTATACGATTCCATTTCAAGGGATAATTTGGTTCAGTGTATCTAAATATATCGAATGATGAACCATGCAAACAAATGGTGCTCTCATGCTCTGTGACATAAAAGAGTGAAGATATATAAGCGCACACCAAATTTTGACTCTACAATTCATTACATAAGCATATATTTTAAATGTGCTTTTCCTCTAGCATTTTATTGATTCTATATATTATCTATTTGTAGAAACCTTAGCTAAAACAGAATAAAGCATGCACTATGAAACACTATTTATATAATTTGTAAGTCATAAGTTTCTTCCTTGGGAGTAGAGAAAAGCAACAGAAAGAATATCTATAACCCAAGCTCTGCGTATCTGATGTAGTCTCATATAGAGAGAGGGACAGATATGATAATATAAGTATTCTGTATATGTTTGTTGACTTGTGTCCTAAGAAGATACTCATTTGATATTCATTTTACTGTGCCATGATATTATATATATAATATATAATCCAGAATATATTTTAATTAAAATTATTATATCTAAATTATATCATTATTTACTTTTTCAAAACCAACACATTTTGGTGGTAGGTTCATGTCTATAATCTTCCATTCTTGTACACAAAGGAAAAGTAATTTAGTTTCACATTATAGGGCATATAAATTTCCTGATATAAATTTTGTACTAATTCTAATCATTTTTCCTGGCTCTGTGTAGAAAGATACTCATCAACTAATCCGAGTTTGTCTTAATCTTAAATGTTTAGAAAAAAATATTGGCAAAAGAATTATCATCATCTTACAATAAAAACACACACAAAATGAGGATATGATTTGTGTAAATATTTCACCATTTTGTATGGCCAACTGTAATTTCTCATAGCACATATTTTTCCTTCACAGTAATCCACTGTTTGTGTATTTAACAAAGTAAAGCTGAGAGATCCTGACTTTCATAAACTTCTTACCAGAATCTCTTGGCATTATAATTTGCCTGTTGACTTTTAGTCCTAATTGGTTCATTTATTTCAAGATGAAACAGCAAAAATGTTATAACTTGCTGATTGATATTTTGCCTTCTATAGTATTGTTCTTTCTCAAACATTAGAATGTAGTGTTCAAGAATATTTGTGGTAAGCATGTCTTTAAAGATATTTCCCCAAGGCAATATTCAGTTTCAAATTATGGTGATGATTTTGATGAAAAAATGGGTGCTATAAGATGAATTTTTGTAGGTCAGTCAATGGGCTATTTTATAACAATAGCATTCGTTTTCTCCAGGCCTTAGCATGTCTATGAAAAAAGCCAATGGAAAAAAAGGATAGATAAACTGGATTCCAAGTATTAATGTATCAATACATCATATATTTCAAGTTTCTTCCTCTTAAAATGAGTTGTTTTTTTTTTTAAAAAAGGATAGTTTCTGAAATTTTAAAACCAATTTTCTGAATATTTTGTAAAGATTCATTTGCATAAAATATTTATAATCTACATGCAGTGATAGTTAGATTAGTACTAGATTTAGAGTTGAGCTGCATGAAAGAACAAATGAATCTGTAGGAGAATGCTATAATATCTAGTTTAAAGGTGAAAATTCTGTGAGCCAACAACTATTTGTGTTAGGTGTAGCCTTAGTCATGACTCAAATCTCATTGAGACCTCTTACGAAAAAAGCATATCTCTTCCTTTGGTTTCAAGTATTAGACAGTAGTCTATTGTTTCAGATGCCTATCTCTAGGCTTGGACCAGTTTCTCCTCTCCCTGTTATCACTAAATCTCTTAGAAAGAGGGTGTTTTGGAGGAGGTGATAGCTTCATGAGAAGAGAGAGAAAGTGACAGCAATTAAAAAGAGTAACACGACGGCTTGATGTATTAGAGAACTGTAAACATATTTTCATATCTGTCTGTCTATCTACCTATTGATCTACCTGTGTAATCCATCTATCAGTCAAGCACACTTCCAAAGCTCATCTTTTAGTTCTGCTTCAGTTGGAATGCTTCTGTCTCCTGTTGATGGATAGTGTTCCAGGGCTTGTTGTAGTTACCAGTTTCCACATCCTTGTATACAGAAAAAAGAAAAAAAAAAAACCCATGATGTATTATAATCAGACTCAGTCACATTGAATATTGTGGTTTCTTCTATTTGATCCTGACTTGACTCACCAACCATCTCTATACCAGTGTCTCATTTTCAGAAAAGATTCCCAAAATAAGACATTTTAAGTTTACACCTAGAATTGCAGTAACTTTAAAGCTCTTAGATTATCTAGATCTTTCCATTCCAGATATTATTTTAAATATAAAATTATTTTGCTGGTATCTGTTCAAGCATTGAACCAGTTGTCACCAGTGTCCTTAATGTTCGGAAAGGGCAAATTTTCTCAGATACTGAATAGTCATTTAAATTACATTGCAGACGTTTTCCTAAGAAGGATCCAAATTCAATATTCAAAATATCCATAAAGGTATTTTCATCAAAACATTGCACATATTCGAACAAAAACAGGTAATATTATAGGAAAAATTAAATCATGATGATATTATATAAATTCCTTAGTTTATCAAATATTTCTTTTACTTCTTAAAGTATGCATATTATCATCAGGTTTAAAAACTAGTGATTCATTAGATAAACTTTAGAGATATTCATTGTGATCGTTCTTGGTATAATGGAATTTTATCTTTGAATCAGAAATAACATCCTCTGGAAAGTTTTCCTAAATCTAAAAGCCTTTAGTTAATTGAAGTAGTCATCTACTGTTTTTTGTTTCTTTCAAAATAAACATCAATATTCATCTGATTCTTGATATACTGATTAAAAAACAAACAATGCCACTGTTTATTTTTTTTACATAAAATGCATTTCCTTTCTTTGCTTGTACAAAATAAAGAAAAGGCATATTTTAAAGAATAGAAATGTAAAGCATTCTTTAGAAAAACCTATCATAATGGCTGATATTAATTGTCACTGAGTTGACACTCAGTTTATAACTGCTTTTGTCAACAATCCAGTGTCATATAAATTTTAATATAGCCTATATTGCTTTTAAAGAATGGTTTAGAACAAGTCAACTGTTCTGACGTCACATAGAACAAGACTGGTGCCAAAATGACAAATACTTTCCTCTGTTAATAAATGATGTATTATCACTTTTTGAAGTTGATCCTCTGCTAGGAACATAGAAAGAAGTACATTTAATAACTTGATTTATTTTGTACAATTTAATGAAGAAACTGGTTCAGACAAGCCTGTTTGAAATAGTTTTCCAGAGAAGTAAATACTCTTACTTTATAAATGTCATGTTTATTTTTTAAAGTTTCATAGTTTATTTGAAAATATTCTTTTTTATACCTTTTTTTCAAGGAGTCCCATTTCAGACATATATGTTGCAAAACTTAAAACTATTAGCAATGGTTCTGTTATTGTAAATAAATGTATCTTGTCAAAATCTACTTTAAATTCTCTTCAATGGGGTACTATGTGTTTGATAGCAGTAATTTTTAGTCAAATTAACAAATTAAATAAAATTCTCTACATCTTCAAAGCTGCTTTTTAAAAACATTTCTTTGCCAATATGGCAAAGAATAAACAATTTCCTTCCCCAATGATTAGAGTGGTTTTGAGCTACCACCCCAAGTGCCCAGCACTTCCACGCTCCGGCTGGAAAGCGTGGAGATATGAGCTTGCAGGTCCTGGGAATTTTCTTCTTCCCACAGGTATGTGTACCCACTTAATGAAATTCAGAGCCTTCCCAGGAATAAAGCTCTCAGGAGAACCCGGGACCTTTAATATTAATTGTGAGCATTCTAGAACGCTGTACTGTGTAAAGCAGTCATTGCAAATTTAGAGTAAAACAAACAGCAAAACCCAAACAAACCAAAATAGTCTGTGTCCCCTGATATGTTGCTAATTTTTTTAAAATGAGTACTAAACTGTGTATTTTTATCTCACGTGTAATCTAACCAGACTAGTTACCCATGTCTTAAAAAGGCAAATCCTTGTGTTGCCATCTTTGCATCAGTCAATTTTTTTTTATTGCACTTATCCCAACTTAAGTGCATCCCAAATATTCATGATATATCAATACTCAATGTGTGTATGCCCAGGTATTAGGATAAGAAACAAATGTATTTTAGAGGTTATACACAGTTGATCTACATGGCTAAGCCATAATTAATTTATTTTATTATTGTGAAAGTAATGTCTCAAATAAAATTTCATTCAAAAATCCAAATTTTTCATATTGAATGATTTATAGGGTTTGTGATTACTTAGTAGTTAAACATATTAGGCTTATTTTGAATCTAGTGACACACACTGTTCCTTGTATGGAATGCTGGGATTGTGATGGAATGCAGAGATAGAATGGTGTTGAAATAAAGGAAACTACTCCATAAGAGTCGTAAGAAAGATTAAGAATGTTATGAATTGTTTTCTGGCTTTGATGTGTGCCACCTTTAATACGAGTGTTTTGTCTTATATTGTCTTTCTGTGGTATTAAACTTTGACTTAGTGGTTACTGCCAAATCCATCTCTTTTTTCCCTGAAATGATTTAGCTGTAATAAGAAACTTGTTTTTCTTTTCTCCCTTTTACACTTTTTCTGCACAACTTTGCTTTATTCTTTAACCCCTCCTCCCCAAATCCAAATGAAGTATCACGACTTTTAGACTTCAAAGCAATTTTTTTAAAGTCCAGTTACTCACTTGAAAGAAAGTGTAACTCTTTTCCATGCTGTATATGATTTGTTCTTCTAAATAAGCTACATCAGCAATTTGAATTTATTTCTAGAATGTTGGTGGGAAAATTGATTTAAAATACTTTTAAAATTAATGGTGCATTAAAAGTTTTCTTTTTTTCTCTTTAGTTTATCTAGACTGGTTTAAGAGGCCCAAATAAAACTTGGGTGCTAAGATGAAAGTATTTTATAAAAATAAGGCACTAAAAGTTTTTGAACTTATTTTGGAAATCTAACAAGGTTTCTAAGTTTGTTCTCAGGATACAATTTAAAGGGTAAATAATTATTGTATAGGGTAAAATAGGAGCTAATGTGGGTAAACTTTTGGAAAGCACAATCTGTGTACATTTTATTGACCAACTGTCTGGCCCAGTACTAGGCATGCAGAAAGCCATCAGTATCTACTTCTGGAATTGTATTGAACTGAATTTTGACAGCAGCGGAGCAAGGTCTCGATCACAGCAAAAAGGTCTCACATCTTAAGGTTTCCCTTTCTTATGGTAAACAAACCTAAGTAAACTTAAACATTGAAACTTATCTGCCATTAATTTTTCAGTAAATTTTAATTTTTATTCAATAATCCTCAAGAGATTGATTGTCATTAACAGTTAATAAATGAAAGATAAAGCTTGCCTTGACAATAAGCCAAGAGGACTTTTAGTACAAATCTGGATATTTTCCACTTTATTCCTCTCTTCCTGACACATACTTTCCTTTTCTTTCAAAATTTAATAAGAGAAGGAACTTCGATTGAAGACAGTTTTCTAACCAGTCTTTTTACATTTACCACCTTGATTGCTAAGGACATCCCTTCACTGGTTTAGGACCCATTTATGATCTTCAAATTCAAAACAAAGATATTATTTTTGTAAATAATCCTTTCTAATTTAGTATTTTATAAGAGCAAATTTATAAATATATTAATGAGCACATTTAGGAAAAAAACACTTGAACTTCTATTTTGTCTCTATAATGATGAATACTTTTTTTCTTTAAGTGTTTAGCAAAATGTCTTATACAGAGTAAGAATTTAGTAAGTTTGTTGTAAGAAGAATACAAAAAAAATTACTTTTGACAAGACAGTTAGGTCTGTGACAATTACCCCATTATGCAGCCTAAAAGTAGAAATGTCATATATTCTATCACTGGAAGTACTTAGCACAATATACATTTAAAAATCTGTGAATCATTTTTAAAATCTCTAAAATCAACTAAGGAAATCCAGCTGGAGTTTTTGTTGATCTTACTTTATGTTAAAGCTGCCTCTTCAGGTATGTAGTATGAACATGTAAACATATATACTGTGGGTGTATGTTTGTATACATAGGAAGTAAACACATGCATGAAGTGTATATATGCATTTAAAGTAAACCATACTTTCTGTTTTACATGGTGTTTTCATGGGTGCTTTATTTTCCTCATTTTTGATTGATCTCCAGTTGGCAGTATCGCCCAGCATTTGAGCTCTAATTTTTTTGCTCCCATAGCCTCTTTGTCAAGTAGCTAATGATCTGTAAGCAAACACTTAAATAGGGAGCTCCCTATTTACAGGACACCATCTGTGAATTCTTTTGTGATGTGAATAATCACATCCTAATTTATCTGTTTTCCAAGTGATCCGGTTTTCTTAAAGAAAAGCTATCTGGAGGTATTATTTTAGAATATGAAGACAAAGAAAATCGATCTCTCGGGTGCCCCTGCTGTTTGAAAGTCTTGAAGAAAATTCTACCAAGATTTAAGAACACATTTGATGACGTAAGAAACATATAATTAATAACAAAGCAGAATCCTCTGTTAGGACCATACAGATCAAGGCCAATGAGGAAATTCAAAGCTAGGGCTGTTTAATATGCAATAATATATTCCTATAATTCATGATAATTTGTTGTGAAGATATAGATAAATGCTACTCCATATTTTGGAGTAAAATAAAACCACTAATTATCTGGGAAATTTACTTCTCCCCTCTTTCCTCACATCTCTCTGTATTTATAAAAATATGGTTATTTTTTAAAATATTGTATAATTAAACTCTAAATATATATATTCAGTGTAATTTATTTCACCATCAAGTTTTAGGTAGGAGAGGATCACTAGTCTGGTGTACGAAAGCTTTTACAAAGACCAATGGTTAGAGTCATTATGGCTTAGGAAAACCTGAAGTGGTTTCTATGGAAACCATGACAGTTAAGCAATGAAATAATTTAAAATAGTATTTAATATTTGTATCTACTTCCTCTAAAATAAAAATAGCAACCTAAACTTTTCAGGTAATTATACATTTTTTCCCAAAGTGCTGCATTTTAAAATCCCTTTAATTATACAGATAAAAATTAATATGACAAAGTACTGTACCTATGAGGAAAAAGGAACACAACTCATTTCTTCACAGACATATAGACAGTTTTATCCAAGGGCTGTATGAAACTGATGCCCAAAGTACACTGGCTAAACATTGTAGTAAAATTTGGAGGAAAAATGCAGAATTTTGTTAATATGCTCAATTAATGATCATTGATTATAAGTATTTCATAAATTCTATAAGGGATTCAATTAAAATTAATAATTTTGTTTATCTGTATTTGACTGAAGTTTTATTTTTTGGTGGGAGGAACTTGGTAGTAGAATGTTGTTCCTTGTTTTGTGAGAGTAAAATTAAGTCTTACTAACTAATATCAATGTCTCATTTCAGGAGGATAAAAATATGCCTATTTAGGAACATATTTTGATACATAGTAGATTTCTTGAAGGCCATATGGAGGGGTAAGTATAAATTTTTTCTAGAGCTTCCATTAAAGGCCTGAACATATATTTTAAAATAAGATGATTTTTTATTTTCTAAGGACATTTCTTCATATGTGTATGTGCGTGTGTGTGTGTGTGTGTGTGTGTGTGTGTGTATAGCTTTCCTGGAAAACCTAAAAGATCTCCAGTTTTTATTTTCTAAAATCTTGTGCTATTTTAAAATGTGAAATTCATCAAAGCATGTTTAAACTAGCATCTCAGAATTTAGTTTATCACTGAAAGCAAATACTTTTATGAAACATCCAACTGTTTCTTAAAATGGCATAAAAATGCTTAAAGTAGGGAATCTAAGATATTAGTGCTATAGCACTATTTTTGTCATGTGTGTTTTCCCCTATCTTTTCCGTGCAATCATAAATTTTTTAAGCATTTGCCTGTCAGATATGATCTCAGAAATTTGCTCTCCAATTTGTGTAATATCAGGAGTATCTACAAGGACCTGAAAAATAGGATCTGGTTGGAAATAATCCACTGTAATCCCAATACAGAAATCAAGGGAGAAAATGGTCACAGCAATAAATTATTCTTTCATTCACTCTTGTTACCTTGAGTCCACCAATTTTTTCAAATCCCCCTGATTAAGGCCACTGCCTACCACCTCATTCAAAAAAAATGTCTTAACTAAAAATGCAGGAAACTATCAAGTAAGCAAATTAGGTCAACAATTTTGATTTGGTTTTAGAATTGTGAAAGTCATTTAAAATATTCTTAGAGAACCGATTATGAATATGGCACGAAGCAACAGCTCTCAATTTCCGGTTATAAATTGTATAAAAAAGGCCAAAAAGTTTAGAATATGGCTCAAATACTCCGACCCTGTAATTCTCAGTAATAAAATGTGTAATGTTTTACTCTCCTCATTTTAGTGCATAATAAATTTAATGTTTTCAAAAGCGCGTATTTATTTAGGGTTACGGTATAGTCTGTACGTTAGAGCTACATTTTGCATGCCCTTCTGTAAAGAACAGAATGGTCATAGAGGATTAGTGTAGCCAGTTTTCGTTAAAGAATCTATCAAGCTTAAAAAAAATATTAACATATTGCAACTGGAGTATTGTATTAAAAAGCCTTCTTCAGTCCTCGAAAAGTTTCAGAAACAATGACAAGGGCAGTATTGTGAGAGAACTCAGTGCCTCACTCGAGCGCAGTGGCTTTGATAGTAATAATGTCAATCCACACATTTGAAGGATTAAAACTGAACCTGTTGTTTGTGTTTAGCATATTGTGAGTTTCAAAGCCTTACCATTTTACAGCTGCTGTGGATCAGTAAATTGAAGTTTCTTTCTGATCTCCTCTAAACACTGGGTTTCTGTTTTCTGTGGAGGGAGCAACACTTCTGGGGACACTGGGGACACTTACTGCCTCCCGACTTTATTCTCTGGGTAGTTGGATCATGACGAACAGGTACTCACAGCGCGGTGCCCGGATGCCAGTCACTGAATATGAGGCTCCTGTTTGGTATGTTCCTACTTTACAGAGACACTCTTCAGTAGTTCTGAAGTTCCCAGATTCAATTAAATTTCATTTTTTCATACTTACTGTATTCATTTTCTGTCATAGAAATAAATGTTTTCAAATTGTATATAATTTCTCAAATTCAAAATGCCCATGGAGCAACATAATTTTATGAAAATGTATTATTTCCTAGCCTCACACTTTCACAGACTGTAGACTGCTTTGGTGTATGTGTTAATAGTGCTTCGATTTGTTTAAAAATGCAGCTATTTAGTAATGTGAGTTTTTATTGCTGACAAGAAAAATTGACTATGCAGTATGATAATGTTTTTTTCTGACCTGATATACAAAATGAAAGCTTTGCTTATTTATTTGATTAAAACGAGAAAGTGCAAGGGCACTCAGGTTTGTGTTGTATAGAATAGAACTTATTTTATCTGTCACTTTCATAACCTTTAAAGAGCCTTAAATAGTACATATGAAAAACACATTCATATCAGGTTCCCCTTGGGGATTTTTTCTTTGGTTTAAGAAAATTTTATTAAAAATCGGCATTGCAAATAACATTTTTCATAACTATATGTAGACCTGTTAAAATTTTTATTAAAACTGGAGTTCGGCCTGTTCTTTTTCATCATTCTATCAGATATTAAACTCCTGCAGCAGCTGTAGGAAATAGAGAAAGGGATTTTCAAAGGGATTTGAGTCTCCCTGTCTCTGTGCCTTTAGTGATCATATTATCATAACTATCACACATAACAAAGCTCTAAATCTGTAATTCAGATAAAGTAGTCAGGACTCCGAAATACAAAAATCCAAACATATGCCGTAACATTTTTTTGCAATGCTGGCTCTTTTAACATGGATTTTGTAAACTTGGAGAGGCATTCAAGAGATTTTGTATATGAACACAAACTACACAACATTGGTAGCAGTGTGTTTGACAGAGATTTAATTAGAGGTATTTTCATACATCCACACAGTTCCATTAAAAGACCATGGCTGCATGTGCTAGCAAATTATGATCAAACCTCTAAAGGTTAATAAGAATGAAATCAGAAGCTTGTTTTCAAGCCAGGTCTATACTGGATCTTTGTCTAACTCTTCAATTGGGGCTGAGGTCTCTCTCAAGAGAGCAACATTCCTTAAATGCAGTGTTAAAAATGGTAAGTGTGACCACATAACTCCTTTGTGAATTAAGTAGGTTAAAAATGAGGGTAATAAAACTGTGAATGGGCTGAAGTAGAAATTAAAATTACACAAAAAGAATTTTGTGAGTTTTTTCCTCACATTTATAGGACAAATTTAAAACTTGATGTCTACATAAAAAGATTTGCGCTCTGAAAGTTGGTAAGACTCACATCAGAATTTCCAACCAGTTTGTAAATGAGCAGCTATATGTATATATTTATTGTAACAGTGCCTTCTGCTGGTCACACCTTATTTATGATGTAAGTGAGTATACTGAATAGTAATGAAAACTTGCATTTATCCTAAATTATTCTTGGGCATATTTATTGCCTTGATTAAAGTATTTCTGTGAATTGCAACTTTTATGCATAAGAAATACAGAGTCTTAGAGATTAGCACATTTTATTTCTGTTATACTTTAGCAGTAATTAGACCTTTTGAAAAGTTTCTCCTAGGGGGAAAATTATTTCCAAAATAAGACAACTTGAAATGTGGAATATTTTCTCCTGTTTATTTTTATTGTTTTTCTGATTTTGAAATTGATCTTGTCCTTACTGGCATTTTTCTTTTTAGCTTTTCAGTCACATTGTATCTAATTAAAATTAGTAGAATCTTTATATATTATCAATATCTATAAAATTTTTGAATTATGACATTTATTTGTAAATTGAGAAATACAGCAGAATTTAAAATATAATTTAACTGACAAAACATTTTTAGTGAAAATTGTATAAGATTCTTCTAAATATGAAGGCATAACAAAGGTGGTTGGTTTTAAATTTGCTTTGAAAAAGAATCACATAATTAAAAAGAGAAGCATGTAGATTTGTGAATAAAAGTTGTATTTTTCAAAAAAATAGAATAGCTCTTGTGACATCAAGTAATTCATCTTTAGTATACAATAAAGATGCCAATAAAATCCATTTATGAACCCATATTTCAATTTTAATTATTTAACAAAGAGTGTACATAGATAATTATAGAATAATTATTTTTCTACCAAAAATGCTCCAATTAATTTTACAGGGGAATAATTTACACTGAATGAGGTGTCATGCTGCAATAACCTTTTAAAGAAATTTTGGACATTTGACAATCTGTGATAAATTTAAAATCTCTCCTGTGGGAAAAATATTTTACATTGGTTTCTTAAGTGTTAAATCTTGCTTTTATTGCTTGAAGCAACATTTTACAGAAGCTTTATCACACAAATTAAAATTCTGAGTATCTGATCAAATTTATTCTTTTCATTAGAAAAAATTACTTCAGTAGGGATAATTCTGCTTATGTTAGACATGCTGTAAATTAGAAGGAAACTTCATGATGCCCTATCCCACAGACATTGCACATGAGGGCTCACTGGTGCTAACTCAACTAAAATCAGAGAAACTTCATGAAGACTGAATCCCAACAGGGGCAAATTGTTAGGATGCTCAATTCAGAATTTGGAATAACCCACATGACCATAATGTTCAACAGAGAAAACACCATATGTTTATTTCCTCCCAGTTATTTATTCCAATAATCATCTTCTCTAGTAGTGAAATGCTGTCATTATATCTTAACATGAATGGAAGAAAGGTCAGAATGAGAAACACGAAGTACAGTATTTTTAGAAATACTGTTCCAGTGAGATTTGAATCAACGAAGAAAAAAAAATTTAATAGAAGAAAGAGCTAGAAAAGGAGTGGTTAAAGATGAAAGGGCTCTGTTTCAGACTTAGAGACCAGCATCTTCAGTCATTCCTGTGGAAGAAATCCCTCATTAGCTTTACAATGATTACATCCGTGTTGTTTACCGTGTGGCATCCATAACAAGGGTAGAGGTGTTCCTTGTCAGATTTTGGGTTTTGGCAATTGAGGTGCATATATATCTTCCCAAACAAGTGTCTAGTTGCTGTGTATCCATGCGGGACTATTTCCATCTTATATGTGCGCATTTACACTTGTATAGATACACCCATGAATAATGAACTGTGGAAATGCGTGCACAAGGACATAGAAAGAGACAATACATGACAGTGGGCAGTTAATGCACGTTCATTTCCATGAGTTAGGGATAACTGCATAATTCATGAATGGCAGAGAAAAGTCACAAGTGTGAATTGCATATGGGCAACTTAATATATGTTTAATGGTGTCCCTACCATGCTAGTTAAAGGACACGTTTAAACTTCCATCAATTGTAGTTTGGGATTAAATCATTTTAAGTGGCATTATCGATAGGAATAAAAAATCTGCTCAACATAATGTAATTTTTTCCTAATAAGGATAGAATATTTATAATCATTATATTCTGTTTTTGCTTAATTTCCCAGCACACTGGGTTTTTGTATTTTGTATTAACTATGATTTATTCATATTTTATTTTCTGCAAGGCATTCTTATAAACAAAGTTGAGTTCTCATTCTTTTTTGTTTTTGAAATTACCTTGTGCCATTCCTTAAGCTGTTAAATTCACTGAAGACATTCAGATCATATTTGTACCACGTTTAACATACATAGGGTTGTAATGATGATGGGGATTCCACAGAGAATAGTGATCTTTAGTTAGAACTTTAGACAAATCAGTAGTTTCTTGAATTGTATAATATAATTCCCTACGCTTTTGTTTTTCTTGGTTGGTAGATTTAAACCATAGTACTCAGTAATTAAATATTCATTGAGAAATACTTTCTAGTGTTATTTAAACAGCACAGATAAATGAAGCAGTTAAGATGCTTCCATCAGGAGAGCAATGAGTTAGCAATTTTAAAAGATTTTGAATTCAAAGTGCTGTCTTGCCCAATAATGACACTGAGTTCTTATGGGGAATGGGTAGTTGTATATTTACACACTTTTACACGCTGGACACGAATGCTAAATCCATATGCCAACTGACAGACCTAAAACTGTCCCTGAGAGTTATAAATTTTTATCATCACTCTGAGGAGTCAAATTTAACCTTATGCTTTATAATTAAAGTCCAGTATGTAAGGAGATCTCAATGCCCTGCTCCATTACCTCCTTTCCCGGGCAACCTCACAAACACAAATTAGTAGCTGTTCACATGGGTGCCCTGTGCTCCTACCGCACCCTGTGTGTCACTGTGCACCCGAGAGGAAGCAAAAGCGTTGAATCTGTCATCTCAAAGACAAAAGCATTCAGAATTTAGACAGAAACCACTACATACTTGTTTTCCAAGATCCGTGATACTTAATATATTTTCTTGTGTAGGACGAAAAGCACTTGACAGTCAAATCTATATTCCCTTACATTACATAATTGTAAGATGTACCCTTGTAAAGTACTAGAGGAAGAAGAATATTTTAAGTAGAATGAACCTAACACTGTGTCATTAATGAAACACATGACAGAATTTCTGTCTGTATCATTGAAATGTCTACAATTTGTTAACATTGGAAAACATACTTTTCCTCTTCTACTCATTGGAACGGACTAATGGCTCATTTTCAGGGTGGTGGTTGGAGATTCCATGGGCAATATTATTATACTCATTCTTGGGCATCAGACAGGTATTTACCAGTTTGGTTCAGGTTGTCGAGGACAACAGGAATGTTGCTATGCTGCGTCTCCAAGCCGCTGGGATGAAATCAGTTGTGACAAAGCAGTGCAGATTAAATTTGTAACAGATACAACACCTTTGAAGTACTAGCTTGTGATTTCACAGTGGCCTTATAAGTCTTATTGCAGTATTTAAGCAGTTAGAAAGAATGCCGGTTATTAGCAGTTGAATTTTGTAAAATAGGATTTTATTGTCTTTAACTAGCCATGACAGCAGTCTGTATTATCCTAGCACAACATTTTTATAGCCATGTATTAGAGTTGGTGAGTTCACGCTCTCCATTTTCCAGGTGAATTGTTTTATCTACATGACCTCATGTCATATAAATATAGGAATATATAATTATGTACAAGTATAAGCATACATAATACATAAAGTATAAATATAATACATATATAATGTATGTGGAAAATTTAATAGTATTTTATAAAAGACCAAAGGAAGGCATTCTGTTTTATTTCTCCCAAATGACATTTTAATGGTCAGATATCCGAGTATTTCAGAGCTCAAGGAATGGTATGTACAAAGTGAATTAAAATATGTAATACCATAAAGCTGAACTATTCCTTTAATAATCTTGAAAGTACAGCATTAGCGATACATAAAGCAATCATGCTTTGTTACTAAATCTGATCACTTCTAAATTTCCTGTCTTATCGTATGTCAGAGAGAGTCTGGTTCCTAAAAACAATGCCTAGAAATTTGGAGGTACACAACAAACGTCTTCTTGATGGGGCATCTGATCTCCACAGATGTTTTCTTAAGGCAGCATCTAAGGTTTAAATGTGAGTACCAAAATTTGATGCTCGTTACTTAATATTAAATTTGTGGAATACCGCTTTGTTTTAATCGCTGTACAGACTTCAATGGGTTAACTTGGTATGCGGGTCAGGTTTTATATGTTTATATTTTCTTAGCCTTGGTCAGGAGAAGTGGCTTTGCTTGCCCTTGTGCGATGTCGGAGTGGTAGGGTTTCACTCCGTTTGAAAACCTAGCACATCCCAGGAGGTTACCTTGGTGTAGATTTCTTTCCCTCTATTAAATCGCTCATTGTCGCAAAGTGACTGGTGCTGCTGGGCTTTGAAAAGAACTTCTAAGAGGTTAAAAAAAGCTTCTGTATGAAAGGATTTTTTACTTCTGCAGACAGACTACAGTTTGCAGCTGTTTGACTTGCGACAGTGATATGGATCTGATTGTATACAGTATAGCAGGAGCCGTGGATGCAGCTGGAATAGAGGTTATAAATTTTAAAAGCGATGCAGATTTTTGCCATTAATTGGCTGCTAATAAAAGCAAACTCAATGGCTTCTAACTGTGGGAGCCTGTGGCTCTGTATCTGATATCAGGAATTCATACACATTACACAGTTTTAGTGATTCAGACCACGACTAATTGAAATATGAGGCATACTGATCAAATTTAGCATTACCAGCGTGCACTATGGTTTGGGACTGCATGGCGACAAGGTAGCATTTATTACTTATTCTCCATAACGCTGCTTGATTGAAATATCTAGCTATGTTGTCAGCAGAGGCCCAGCTGGGCTTTAGTACAGCTAATTAAGTCATTAAAAGAGAGGTCAAGCAATCTAATTCTTGCATACTAAAGTACAAAAAAGTCTTTTATTATATATTTTTTAATAAGTTAAGATTTGAATTTTTTAAGAAATTTCTTTTGAATAATAAATGCATGGACCGGTTTACTTATTGGAATCTGAATTTAAATATATAGAGGGAAGAAATTATGAACTTGTTAATACACAATTTCCAAAGCAGTTTATATGGTTATGTTATTTAGTAAGTATATTGTGCGTGTAATTCTTGAAAGTTGTCCAATAAATTAAGTACTGATTTTTAGGGATGTAGCTTCTGATGCTTTTCAACTGATTATTTCAGCATGGTGGTCTCTTTTAGGGAAAATTTTCAAAGATAAATGTAATTGAATTTTTTTTAATGCATCCTACAACTCAAAGCCAATATATACTATTTTATTCCTTGTTTTGAGGGCTTTGGGGGTAAAAGTATGAGGTTCTAATCTTTCACTTCTCTGAAATGTTTCAAATGCCTTTTCAAACTCCTTTCCATCTCTCCGTTGGAGACAGTCTGGAGCTTCTTGATGCTGAATGAGCCAGTGGGAAGAGAAGCTTTAATTTATTTGAGTGGACATGTGTTAAAATGGCTCAAAACTTTTTAAAAAGTTGTGAGAATTACTGACATATTACCAAAAACACTGCTTGTTTCAAAGTGTATGCATGGTGTAATAAAAATCTAGTCTAATATTTCAAAGGATGACTATTTTACTTTCTTTTATTATTTTAATATATTTCAATAGTCTAATTTATATTTTCTCATGATAGTTTCCTAAGATAATCACTGAGCATACTAGATGTTCCTGAAACGGATTAACCACCAGATGAGTGGATATCTTGGATGCACCACATCAATAGAATTTAGAACTTTTGTGTCTTTTTTTTTCTTTCACTTTAGCTCTCAATTCGTCATGGTCTCCAGAGCTAGAGCATGAAGCTAAAATTTACTCATTTCATTACTGTATATGAATGGGCTGGGATAATTTTTAGGGAAGAAAAATATTTAAATTGTATGTTGAATTGAATGAACAATGAAAGTAATTCCTGCCTGTTATTCCTGTTCCTGTTTGGTCTACATCACTCATAATTAGTAGAATTAGTAAATACCATTGATTTTGGTTTTCTTCTTAGAATATTTATTGTATTATTAAGAAAATTCAAAAATCAAATAAGTAATAAGAGGAGAGTGATTGGAGAAGCTTTAAAAAGCATGGGGAAAGTGATACAAATAGTTCAAATTACAAGTGCTGTCTTAGTTAGAAACGGCTTGAAATATCAAATGAGGTCTGCTTTAGAAAACTCCCAGAACTGTAAGGAGACGTAGGTCTTATTCTAGTTTTCATATCTGCTGAGGGTCCATTTTCAGCATGCGATTGACATGAGACAACTGTTCCTAATTTTTGCACTTTTATTAGAGCAGAGCATGCAGATCTAAATAAGCTCCTGCTATTTTGGCAGGACCTGTGTATTTTCAAGTGAAATCTGCACTGACATTCAGTATTTTTGTGATAATAGCTTTTCAAAAATTGAGAAACTTTGGACCACTTAAATATACCTAGTTGTTCTCTAGCTGTAACTGCTTAAAAGCCTTTGGAAAGAAAATTGTCCAAGGTGCAGCTTTCCTTGCTAATGTGTTTAATTCTGTTGGAGAATCATCTTTATTCATACCTATTGGAGAGCCGAATGCAGTATCATAGAGATTGGACGTTGGAGCACCTGTTGTGGTATGTAGGTTATAAGAAGCTACACATTCGTAAATCAGCTCATGAAAACAGACCTTTCCCATGATAGCCGTGTAAGTTCTGTTAAAAAGAGACTCTTGAGGTGACCACATTAAAAACATTTTTAAAACGTTAAAAAATATATTGAAACCTGTTTGTGTCTATTTCATTATTGCATATTCAGTCCATATTCAAGGTCATCTTTTCTAGAGACGAGTAACACCATGCCAGATACAGAATCATAGTAATAGACACGAAGTAGTTTATTGTGGTTCAATATGAGAATTTCCTTTTTTTGTACCAAATATTAGGATTTTCCTCTTTGTACCAAAAAATAATTTTTGATCTCTGGTAAAAGTAACTTTTTACAGAGTAGGTTTTGTTAATAACAATAAACCTTACATGAGCCATTTGAGAGACATTTAATTAGACGTGTGATAATTAGACCAGAGAATGATCGTGTTCTTGGAAGGGTAACTCTCACTGCTCAGTTAAAAGGAGTTCCTGCAATTAGAGTGACAAACAAATTCCTTGTCAACTCCTCCAGACCTCCTGCCTGTCTCTCAGCCTACCACTCATCAGGAGTTCTGGATGAAGATTCACACTAGTTAGGGGCCTCTTACTAATCTTTGCAGAGGAATTAGAACCCGCATGTGTTCACCTGTCTCCAGAAACATGTTCAAAAGCTTGACTGTTAATATTGTTTAAAACTGGATTCAAATAACAGACAAATGTTCCTAAGAAATTCCTGTCTCTCCTAGGAAAAAACATATTGTTTACAGTTTTTCTTCAAAATTCTTAAACATATTATTTTTGTTATCCATTTAAAATAAGTACCTCATTTTTTTCAGGATTCTGAAAGTTTACAATTTCTTAGCATAAATTTATTGTAAGGACTTTGAGTGCGGAATATGACTGAAGACCAAAAGTCTGGTCTCAAAGGAATTCTAGCTCAATTTTAAAATCAGAAGTTATGGAAGGTTTTTGGGTAAGCCTGCGAATCTCTGGGCACCTGTCCAAAATGAACCTCTAAGTCTTTTGAAGTCTACCCATCACTAATATACACAGTACAGTCTAATCCAGCTGTCTGCCCCTTTTCCTGTTTCCCTTTCTCTTTCTTCAATCTGTCCTGAGGTACCAGTAGCTACATACTGTGGGAGCTATTTAGTAGAATGAACATTGCCTCTTGGAAGTGTTCCCTTACACTGTATCCAGGGTTTGTTTGGGGGAGGGCTTGGGGAGGGGACAGATAATGCTTTAGTCATTTTTCTTTCTGGTTGGCATCCATTTACACCATAGTAATTCCTACCCACCTTTCAAATTACAAACTATTTTAGCTATCAGTAATAACAATATCTTTGCAAGATTTGTTTTCTGTGTCAACAAAAGATCATACGACTTTAAAGAGCAGTACAGATTCACGGATGAAAATAAACAAATATAATTTTAGAAAATCTAATTAACCCTGTTAATATTACAAGTTTTTGTATTATATACTATTAAAATTTTTGTGTGCGTTAAGACAGTGAAATGTAAAAAAAAACTTTACATTTTGCAGCTGATAGTTTGCTTAGGGACTTTATTTGAATATGTATTTATTTCAAAGTTAAAATAATTTTTTTGTTAAGGATGGATTTTGGATAAAGATAGAACAATTAAAATTACAGCAAAGAAAAGTCTAAGCTTAGTTTCTAAGAAATCTTTGTTATAGATTCAATGAAAAATTTGGATTGTGGTTAGGAGATATTTCAGCTAACCAAAATACTTCAAATAGTGTGCCTTTTGAGAATCTTTCCTTTCTTGGTCATTTTGTACTGTTCATAATCAGATATTCATTTTTTGGGGACTCATTCTATTGAACTGTTTCTGAAACGGAAATTCTTTAGATACTTCTATGCATATCTTCCAAAAACAGAGGCAGAGTCAATTTAAAGAATTTTATGTTGTTATCACAGAACTTCACACAAGTTAACGAAAAACACAGGGCAAGAGCAGAGAAGCCAGTTTCATCACCGCTCAGACCTGTGTAATAAAGCTCGATTTTATGTAAATAAAAGACTGATGAGTTGGAGGGAAGAAAGATCATGACTGGAGAAAAGACTGCAAGTTCTGGTAAAGAAAGTGTTTGGAGACTTTTCTTTTTTCTCTATTCACCATTTCCTTCTTGTTTTTCTCCTTCTCTTTATGATAAAAATCACCAAAGCACTGAGCAGTTCTTGTGTGCAGATCATTAACTCAAGGGCTGTGAAGTCTTACGGATGGAAAAATGGATGCTCACAATCTTAAAAAATTAGTAAATGAACAAACCAAACACATATACTGTATCATTTAGAAATCTATTCTTATGTCAGCCCTCCCCAGTGATATTGGGCAATTTACTAAATAAACATTTCTAAAATGTATATATTTTAAATTTCTCATATGAAATAGTTACCCAATTACTTTTGGGGTTTGTGGGGAGAAAAAGATGAGAAAATATCTGTTAAGGAACTTTGAAGATTTAATTTCATTCCAAATTCTAACTGGCTTTTCTGGGAAGCTTACAAGCTGATCCTAAAATTCAAACGGAAAAGAAAAGGACAAAGAATAATCAAGACACTTTCTGAAAATTAAGAAAAAGAAAGTGTTGATGCCATTAAGCTATAGTAATCAAGATAAAGTACTATGAAATAGTGGTAAACAAACAGACCAGAATGCAGAGCTTAGACAGAAATGCCTTCATAAATGAAGACTTGGTATAGAATAGGGGCTGTTTCATGACATATTGATAAATTATTCAAAATGATATATTACTCAAAAAATGACACTAGAACAAATAGTTTAGCCACATTAAAAAATGTAACATAAAATATGAGATAAATTAAATATCTTAATGTGAAAAGCAATGGTTTGAATCTGTTGGGAGAAAATATAATATCAGGGCAGAAGATGACCAAAAAACACATACACTGTAAAGAAAAAGGTTGATTATATTAAGATAAGAAAAAAATTCTGCATAGCAAAGAATTATATAAAACATAGGAGGAGATAGAGTAAAACTGGGAGAAGATATCTGCAATGTATACAGATAGTAATGTGTTAACATACAGCGTATATAAAGAATTTCTACAAATTAAGAAGTAAGAGACCTGCAGCACAATAGAAAAATGGGCAAAAGATAAGAACAAGGACTTCTCAGAATAGGCAAACCAATAAAGCAGAAAAAACAATGGAAAGATGCTAAGAGGCATGAAATGTACATTGCAACAACGATAAGCTATTATTAGCACATACTGGGTTGGCAGAAATTGAAAGTCTGGAAAATACCAAGTGTTGATGAGGACATGAAGAAGTGGGAGCTTTTATGAGCTGCTTGTGTGAATGTAATTTGGAATAATAACTTTACAGAATATTTAGCATTTTAGTAAATGGGAGAGTCCTCATACTTTCAAAAAGTTTGGAAAATGGAGATGATAATTAGAAAACCAAAGAAATCCTATACTTTGCTACTTGCATAGAAGGCTATATACAAAGATGTTTATTCCAGCACTCTTTGCAGTAGGAAAAATGGAACATAATAAATTTCTATTAGTGACCATGGGCTAAATAAAATGTGATATAATCATGCAACGGAATAGTACAAAACAGTTGAGATAAATGATGTAAAGGTACATGTATCAACAAGGAGAAAACTAGGAAGCCTAATGATAAGTGAAAACGTAGGCTGCAGAAACATAGAGAGTACATCGTTTTATAATGCTTGATAAAACAAAACCATTATATACCATTTGCAGATAAAATATATACATAGTGAAAAACACAGATGTGAAACATATACATCTAACTTCAGAATATTAACTCTGTAGAGGGAAGAAAAGAGGGAAATGTGATCTGGGGTAGGGTCAAAGGGGTTTGAACTCTATCTGTAGTATGTTCTCTTAGAAATTACAAATACAACAACATGTTAAAAGTTCTTTACAATTGTCATAGTCTATGCACTTTTCTGTTTGATCGAAATACAAATTTCAAGAAATTGTTGGGGCAACTGTTAGATATTGTTCATGTTTATTAAAAATAATTACCCCAAGTTAAATTATATGAACTTGCAATCAAGTGAATTATATTGAGTTTGGGATTCATAAAATTTAGAATCTTGGAGGAGGAGCCATGCAGAGGTGAAATCAGACTTCTTGAGGGGACTCTGGCTGGCTGGAGGGGGTGTCTTTAAGCAGAAAGATGAAGCTGGCCTGGGAATATGGGGAGACTACAAATTGGAGTCACCTGCTGCTGCTGGAGTAAATATCCACTGCCAGGTTGAAGGATTGCTAAGGTTGTGAGAGAGAAACAGGAAGGACCAAGTCCCCTCTCCCTCCTCCCGCCTCCTCATCTCCCTCTGGTGTCCTCCAATGTTGGACCTTAAAGGGGAACAGCCAGCAAGGCTTCAATGGATTGCAGAGTCCCAGCCCTAGAATCACAAAACAGAGCATGGAAGTGTAGTTGTAGAGTTGAGAGTCAATAACTTAATAACAAGCACATCAGAGAACACCAGCTTCCTGTCATCCCAAACTCCAGAATATCTCTCTGTTTATAACGGTAAAAGTAGAGGCTGCTTACATTTCCTCGGCCCATTTCACACAGGCCTGCAGGAAGTGAGCATTATTCTAGCCTCTCCGTGCTGCTTCCTTGTAGGCAATTCTGCTTCCACACTCATGTTAATAAATGAGGACCCTCATGCGTTAATAATCCCTCCACGTCCCATTGTTGGGTTTTCCGCAGCTCTCGTTCCCACAAACAGAAACTTTAGCAAGTGATTCAGTCTTCCTCTGGATCTCAGCTCCTACCACGGTCTTGAAGAATAACAGCGTTGATGTTAAAAAGCCCATGAGAGACCCCCCCTCAGAGTTCTTCCGTCTCATGGACTTCAGTAACTCCATCTTGGCTTCACAAAAGCAATCCAACCCCGCTGCCCCATCTTAGATTTTGTAAGTTCTTGAACATCCTCCCATTGTCAAATCATCTCTACTTCCTTACGTTTTTAGAATAAAACATGTCCATCTACCTCTCCCAGAATCTTCCTTCCACTTTGCTTGTTCCCTGATTTCTTGAAATCACTACTGTCTTCCTTTAACTCTCCACGTCGCTTCTTGTCTGTTGGTGCCTCTCTGGGTTTACTCTTTATCCTACTTGCCTTAGACTCTAAGAACAACACTTGAACAATATTAGTATAATTACCTTTTACTCTCATCTTTCAGCCTTATTCTCTCACTGAAGACACCTTGAAGACCACAAATCCTGGATTAATTCAAGGATCTAGATTCTTTCCTCCTGTGCTAGGAATGCTACTGGTGCCACTCCAGACTCTTGTCTTTTTTTGGCCAAGATTTGTCAAAGTACTGTCTGCCCTTGCTTTCTCCATGTCTTCATTTCTACCGACTGCAGTCTTTCCATTACTCTGCCAAATCTTCTTTTGTTTAAAATAAGGATGACATTATAATTTTAGAATCAATGAAACTTTTCTATTGTTATGATACTTAGTCTCTCAATATATTAACGTCATTGAATTTTTCCTTCTTTACACTCTACCCATGTTTGATTTCAATGTTATTTTCTTCAGATTTTCCACCTTTCTGCTTTTCTATCACAGTGCATTTTTCAAGTTTTGATTTTTCAACTCTCATCTTAAATATTGGTGTCTCTGTGACCCTTTCTCCTATTATGTGCTTTCCTACTGAGTGGTAACTTTCATTCCTGTAGTTGCAATGACCACACAATTGATGCCTCATCTCTCTCTCTTCTGGCTCCAACCCTGCAATCCACATTCTTATCAATGCCCCATATCCACCTTGACCTATTCCACTCTATCTCTTATCACTGTCCCTTCAGTTTATCAAGTCAGGAATATGGTGGTGGATTAAATCCCAGCCTTTCCTTCTTCTGCATTCTGCACAGTTAATTTACATCAAGTCAAAAGAGTCTGCTTCCTGAAAACCTTTCGAATACGATGCTTTCTCTAAAGTCTTTGGCCCTTCCTTCTAAATCATCTCCCATCCTTCATCGTTGTTCTCTTCTAATCCATCCTCTACACCTACCATGAAAGTACATAAAAAAAAGAGATGAATCTGCTCCCCTTCTTACCTAATATCTTTTTATATTTCTCCACTGCCTCCAGGATGCCTTTGCAAGGTATGCAAGTGACTTAGGAGTCTGGCCCCCGCCTCCTCTGCCTTTCTCCTCCATGAGGGTCCATGATACAGTTGTTCTGAACTTCTTGCCAAACCCTAAATACATTGTGCATTTTCACATTTCTCCTGGTTTGCATGTACTGTTCCCTTCATCTGGAATAACTTCTCCCTCCACCTGTTCCATCCCTGCTTAGTCTGCTTGGAAATGTTGAATTTCCTTTCTTAGCCTTGAAGTCTCAGATTAAGCATTTTCTCTTCTGTGAAGCAGGTGGAGGCATCATGTTTAACCATGAGAGCATGGTCCTTGGTGTCATCTGTATATGGTTTTTAAACCTTGATCTGCCTTGACACAGTGCATAAGGAGTCTTGATAAACCTTCAGAATTCAATGATAATATGAGCTTCACAAACTTATTAGGTAGGATTGCATGTGATAAATGATAGAAGAGGTGAATGAGATAAAATACCTGGCCAGTATTGGACATCTGGTAGACATTCAGTCAGTGGCTGCTATCATTAATGTGACTGTGAATATTAATCATAAGTAAGATTCCAGAGGTTCTCATGCAGAGTCCTAACTCCATCCTACAGATCCTCTCTAGAGCTACTTAGCCCATCTAAATTTTGCATATGTCACTCTGACTCTTAAGACTGTGAGCTCCTCCAAAACAGTGGCCTCCAAGTTAACTTAACTATGCCAAACCTCATTACTGAGAGGATTTGAAACAGTGTATAAGAAGAGATACATAACATTGGAATAAGATGTATAGCTATAAGAATTATGACAAAAGGACAACATGGTTAGAATAAAATAAAACCAGAGTAAATATGTTCATAAGAGTGTGTGTGGTGTAGTCCTGGACAATTCCCATGATGGGTAACAGGCTTATCTGTGAGCTTCCTAGTGGGCAAGGTCAAGAGGGAAACAAAATTCATAACATTTACAAAGGAAAGGCAAAGCTTTTCCTGGAACTGAGACATATTTTTGATGCATTCATCAAAAAGTGAAACTGTTGTGCACTGTGGACACTTGCTACTCAAATTGTGGTTCTTCGGCCAATATCAATAGAAGCTGGTCAGACATGTGGAATCTCAGGCCCTACCCAAAACTGCTAATCCACATGTTGACAAGATTCCCAGCATTCAAGCTTGGGACTGCCGCTAGATAAGAATAGTTTCAATAATTTCCTCAAAAAAATTAGGGATTTTTCTATGATGTCTTCTTTATATGTTTAAGTTCTGGATTCCAAATTCCAAAGATACAGAAAAGCATTGTAGAAAATATAATCCAGTTCCCAGTTTGTACATAGTTTTCATATCTTTCCAAATAGTTTTAAATCTCTTTTAAGGAAGAAATAAAACAGTATGGATATATTTACATCTCTTTTTCATCCACTTTCCCTGCCTCCCTTCTTGCAGGCAGTCACTTTTGTGAGATTAGGGAGCATCCTTCCCATGCGGACTTTTACAGTTGACCACTTCTGTGTGTCTCCACAGAATATCGTCATATTTAAGTAACGACTTCTTTTGAAGATTCTCACTGGGAACCCAGGACAGAGTATGAAAACATAATTCAGTAAGAGCAATTAATACAAAGTACAGCCTCTGTGCGAGAGAAGTGCTTTCTGGCTTCATCCAAAGAAAGAATGTAGGTTTTAAAGCTATGAGAATAGGTGGAAAAATTTTAAAAAAAAGATTAGGCAACTTACTGTTTTGGTACTGGCCCAGGAGAAGAATCGGACATGGGAGAATTTAATTTTATATTTAGTGGTTGTAATATTGGAGCCAAATGACAGTCCTGGTTGTTAGTATGACATTCCAATATGTGGTTTTCCCTTTTTAAAGGAAGACATGTTTACCAGCTTTCACTATGCTCTGTCTTTCGATACTTCTCCACTTCAGAGAGAAGCAGCTGCGAGGTGTGAGGTCCCTTTGGGCCAGGGGGAAAGATTTTGATTGAATTATTTTATCCCAGAGCAAAGGAGCAAGGACCTCAGAGAACAGAGCTGGCCCCAGGAGGAAAAATGGCAAAGGGAGAGAAAGAATCTAGATCAGGGGAAGGGCGGGGAATTGGTCCTGCTAACATCCTGCCCATTCTTTCCTCCACTCCCATCGTCTAATTTTCCTACCCTGCTATTTTTCATTCTCCAGAAAATTCTTCCTCCAATTCTATAATGACTCTTATCAGGATTTTCTGGAAGATATGTGTCCAAACCAGTTCTGGAGAAAATTCAAATGGCTACTAAACATAGAAAATATTTTCAAATGTACTAGGAAGCCAAGAAAAGATAGTTCAAATGACCATAAAATACCTTGGAAGAGCTTTAAACCTAAGGGGAATTGGTCGGGATGCTTTCAAAAGGACTGCAACTTTATTCAACTCTAAGCAGCTTTAATTCTCTAGGTATTTCTTAAGCATAAATTATTCTGATTTGAGGCAATTTTTAAATACCCAAAGTCATACTACCACATATAAAAAAATGAGCATTTGTTGCATTTTTCAAAAAGCATTTTGGATTTCAGAATTCCAGGCTTCTAAACGAAGATATCTGCACTGAGTGTGAAGGTAAAATCTTTACTCCATTGCACGTAATCAGTATTTTCAATAAGCATCCTGAAAATTGTACATTTAACCAGCATAAACCTGTGCAGGATAATGAGAATGTAAACGTTAAAAATGTGGTGACTGGAATAATCTACATTGTGTGAACTATGTTTTATTAAACTTTATGTGCAGTCTTTTGCTGATCAAGTTTGACTAGCTGTGGAGGGCAACGTAGGAATTTGGTGGTGGAGATGGGAGAATGAACCAGAGGGTGTCTTAGGTGGAAGAATACTCTGGACCACTACACTAGATAGCTGTTGATTAGGATCTCCAGTTCTTGGCTAAGGTTGCCCCATCTCTCTTCTATAAATTCTCACCTATGTGGAGTCATAGTGACAGGCTGTCCATGCCCGTGTCAAGGTGGAAGATGAGCTGCACTGGACTGCGAAGCTTATTATTGTTATTAATTACTATTATTATTTTGTTTCAGAGCCTTTTTTTTTTGACATGGTCTGAATTCCCAAGGGTAACATGTAGACATTTCAGGATTTCACTCTATTCTTTTTCTCTCCCTGTTCCCAGAACCTTCTTAGAAAAGTGAACTAAATACAATGCAGGGAACACAATACAGAAAATGTTTAGCATTTCAGTGATTGTGGAAATGATGCTAACTTTCCCATTTAAAATATGTTTGTTGAAGAGAGAATCTTGTTTCAGTGTGGCCCTGTCCACTTGGTGAGAGCATAGTCCTTTTTCCATGGCATGCTTGTGTGATACCGAAAAGTCACAACTTGCCCTAAGCTGCGTTTAGGCTTTCAAATTCTCTTTTAAAACTCTGTTTATTTTCATTAAGCCTCTTCTTTTTAACTCAGGTGACGTATTTGTGTTTAGAAATGTATAACTTTGGCTTCCTTGGCTATTTTCTTCTCATGCGGATTTTCTGCTGATAAATGTGCACTAAAGGGCATTTGTATAATTACTTGTTTAATCTGAAAGCGTCGTGCACTTTGTATGCTCCTCAGCACAGTTCCCAGCTCAGGTATTAATAGTGTTTTTTAATGAGTTGATGAGGTTGATATTGATGGCGATGAAAAGAAAATGAGAATAAAATTAGTACAGTGAGATTTAGGAACAGAGTAGAAGGATGTTTTTATCTTTACATAAAGTGCTTTGCAGGAAAAGATAAGTTTCAAGCTTTTACCAAAATAGAATATCTGTGGATTTATGGTGTAAATATACTCATGACTACTAGCTTGTTGACTTGAAACAGGCATAGACTTGATTATAGATGCTGGTTTTGTAGCTATTTATTCTTATAAGACTTGAGAGAAAATCAGCTTGTCTGTATCATTTGGTAATCTAAGAATAAAATAATTATTTCTTATAATTCAGAGTTTATAGGGGACCCCTAGAGATTATTTAGTTCTGTTTTTAGATGGACTAGTCAATATATTCCAAACAGAAGAAAATATATTTTTGTCTTCTAAAAAGTGTAAATGTTACCAAATAAATTTCTTGATTTTACTCTTTTGGGTATTTGCATAGAAATTATATTTGTGGAGATCTTTGTCTCTATATGTTCCTTAAATATATCATAATATGTTTACATTATAATATTGTTCCTGTCCCCAAGCATGCAGTGAAAACTTTTGTTATTGCTATATATTGTAGGTTAGTTTTATTTTTTCTGAACCTGCCATGATTACTGGTCTATTGGCCTTGTTACTTGGGTCTGCAGTATCTACATTTTTTTCCCTTCTATTTTTCCATAAGGTGATCTAGAACCTAGCCTAGGACCTCAAAAGCTAAGCTGAATATCTGGATGAATTGATCTGGTTTTCTTGCCACATTTTTCTGTTCTTTGTTAGAAGATTTTGCTCAAAAGTGGGACATCTACACTTGAATCACATGGCATGACTGTGAAAAGTGAATGTATCAGGGCTCTGCCATAGGTTTGTTGGAATCAGAATGTGTGGTGGTGGGATCAGGGAATATGCATTTTAACAGACTCCCTAGGGGATTCGTGCATGTTCACGTGAAGGACGGCTGGATGACAGGTAATCCCTTGTCCTGCTTTTACAGTCTTTAATTCCGGCCACAAAAGTATAGTTGATTATTAATACAGCCTCTTAGACTCCAGCCAATCCATAGAGATGAAATCTTGAATAGAAATATTGCACTAGATTGAGCTGGGGTTTGCTCATCTGTCTTGAAGTTCATATTAAATGACATCTGAGGCCTCTGTAGGGTGAGCGGGGCTGGAGCTAGCGGGACAGCCTTTCCGTCACAGTTACTTTGTCCCAACCTCCAACTAGATGTACTTTGGCTTATTCCTAACTTATTCTTTCTAGCTCAGTTGGGAAGCCATCAGAACGTTCTGGGTCTGCTCACTATCAACCTTGGAATGGAATGTGGCACTTTCTCTGAGAAATGACTGTGAATACATTAGGGCAGTGGTACCATAGGGAACATATTAGTTCTTCAACTTCCTCCCAGCCAAGCTAGACATTTACATGTACATACATTTACTCTTTCCAAATTTTCCCCTTCCCTTAAAATGGAAAAAGTGATGTTACCCATGTCCTCTTAACTAGGGCTCTTCCCTCCCTCATGCCCTAAATCCCATTTTTCCCACTTCCTGGGTGAATTTGATTTATCGATTATCTCCATTTCTTCTTATGGGCTTCTCCTTCTCAGATTTTTTACCATGCCCAAATCTTCCTCATCTTCTCTGAAGCCCCCTATTTCTCCCTTCTGCTAATGGTCCAACTCAATGAAAACATTATCTATGCTCTCACCTCACTTCCACATTCTCCACTTTTCCCCTTGGTCCACTATAGTTTGATTTTAAGGCCATCATGAAAGCTGTTTTGCCAGTTACCAAAGGTCTTTTTATGCTAAACCGGATAGACACTGCTCAGTCTGCTTCTTATTTGTTATCTTGGCAGCACGTGATGCCACTGACTATTTCCTCTGTCCTGAAATACTGCCTTCTTACCAAAGGGGCACCATTAGCCCTCCCCTCCCTCATCTGCCACTCTGCTTCTCATCCTGGCCCCACCACACATTATTTCAGCTCTTTGAGTAACACAGACTCTCACCTGAACCTTCTCGTTTGCCCTTTCGTCTACCTAGAACTGTTTCTTTCCTCTTACTTTGATGTCTTCGACCTATCCTTGAATTCCCCTTCCATGTCATGTTCTCTATTTCTTCACATCTGGATAAGTTGCTCCTTCTATTTTCTCTCATGAGATTCCTTACATGGCAGTTTTTTCCACTGAAATTGAATTACTCATTTGTCTACATTCCTCATTAGGCATAAACAATCTTAGGCTAAAGATTGTCAAGTGTTTCAGTGGCTTTTCTCCAGTGCCTTGTAACCTATGATAGTGACAAGCATGGGGGTCAAACAGGGGCATAAACAATATACACTGGATAAATAGAAATACATATACACATGCACATACACTTGCGCGCGCGCGCACACACACACACACACACATCTATGGTCCTATGGATATTGTGGGAAACCTAATTGAATATGTGACAACATTTCATCTCTAGGCTATAGTTCTTAATTGGGACGATATGTTCACAAAGATTGCAATAAGTGACAGTAAATGCCTGGAGAAAAATGGATGATAAAAATATACATTTTAAGAAAAGGGCAATTGCACAAGCAGCTGAGGTGAGCAGTGTACAGAGGAAAAAATTTGCTTTAAACTTAACCTTAAAGGGTCATATGATTTTTGATAGAGAAATATGGGAAGAAGGCATTTCCTTAGAAAGGAACCAGTGGGAGAGAAAAAGGAACAAAATTGAGAGAGAGTGACAAGCCAGGTATTCAGCTGGAGCCGACAGGTCTGGGCAAGAATAAAAGAAAATACTGGGAAAGTTGGCAGGTTATAGACATTTGTAAAAGGATAAAAAATAAAGGGTTTAAATTTTAGTAAGTGGGAAACCACTAAAAAATTGAACTTCATATTTTCCCCACACACTAACATAAAATATAAAATTATTGATCATATTTGCTTTTTCCCTTAAACATGTAGTCATTAATGCAACCGACTTCAGCTAGTATCTGAGCATCAACTCTAACAGAAATCACGTATCTCAGAGTTCTCTTTCTATGTAAATTATCACATGCTGCTTCTGTAAATGAAATGATTGTCCTGGACAATTTATTGTTTTGCTGTTTAAAATTTTCAATTAAAAATTTTTAAAAACTTACCATGATGTCTAACCACTGCAGGTATTCTTGCAATAGTGTCTCTGTTTTAACTGACAATTACATAGTATGATCAGAGAATTGAATTAACATGAAACACAGCATTTCAGATAATTAGGGAATTGTTGAATGAATAGAGATCTAATTTGGATTCCTGCAACACGTACATTCTCCTTTGGAACATTGCACTAAATCATAAATTTTTGCGGTCCCTCCACAGGTTTCATGTTTAAGCCTATTTGAATTCACTTTGTATTATTATTTATATGTCAGCTGGGTGGTTTACTAAACTTAGTTATACCCTTAAACACTAACTATCTTCTCATAATTGATTTAAATGTAATGTTAAAACACAAGTTTAGTTACTTTGCGTATTTTTATTTTATATTTAGAGGTGTTGATAGTCTGTTGATAAGGAATAGCCTCAGATGCAGCTTGACTGAGTAATTTTATTCTTTTAATGTTGGTCTAGTCGAATTCCAAGAGTAGTTGATTCAAACCATTTCCTTAGTCTTTGTGCTCTCAACCCCACAATCACTTCTCTGCCCCCCTGAAAGATGCCCTTCTCTGTTCCTGAGAAATTCAGCACAAATATTTTCCTGGATCCTCCCAAGGAAACCCACTTATGGTGCTTCTTGAAAGACCAGCTTTTGGATGCCTGCTATGGTAGTGCTGTCCAATATTAGCCATGAAAGGCTACAAAATGCACCAACTCAATGAAAATGCATTTCCTCCCCTTTCTTAAAAACCCACCTCCCACCCCAAGCCCTGGAACACTCGGA